>NC_141699.1:990185588-991385588 GCF_964263255.1 Lissotriton vulgaris
GGGAGAGGGAGAGGGAGAGGGAGAGGGAGAGGGAGAGGGAGAGGGAGAGGGAGAGGGAGAGGGAGAGGGAGAGGGAGAGGAGAGAGAGAGAGAGAGAGAGAGAGAGAGAGAGAGAGAGAGAGGACAGAGAGAGAGAGAGAAAGAGAAAGAGAAAAAAAGACAGGGAGAGAGAAAAAGACAGGGGGAGAGAGAGAAAAAGACAGGAGAGAGAGAGAGAGAGGGGAGAGAGAGAGGGGGAGAGAGAGAGGGGAGAGAGAGAGAGAGAGAGAGAGAAAGACAGGGGAGAGAGAGAGAGAGAGAGAGAGAGGGGGGGAGAGAGAGAGAGAGAGAGGGGAGAGAGAGAGGGGAGAGAGAGAGAGGGAGAGAGAGGAGAGAGAGGGGGGAGAGAGACAGGGAAGAGAGAGAGAGGTGGAGAGAGAGAGGGTGGACAGAGAGAGGGGGGACAGAGAGAGGGGGGACAGAGAGAGGGGGGACAGAGAGAGGGGGAGAGAGAGGGGGGAGAGAGAGACAGGGGAAAGAGGAGAGAGGGGAGAGACAGGGGAGAGACAGGGGAGAGAGAGAGAGAGACAGGGGAGAGAGAGAGAGGGGGGAGAGAGAGAGAGAGGGGGGGAGAGAGGCAGGGGAGAGAGAGAGACAGGGGAGAGAGAGAGACAGGGGGAGAGAGAGAGACAGGGGGAGAGAGAGAGACAGGGGGGGAGAGAGAGACAGGGGGGAGAGAGAGACAGGGGGGGAGAGAGAGACAGGGGGGAGAGAGAGACAGGGGGGGAGAGAGAGACAGGGGGGGAGAGAGAGACAGGGGGAGAGAGAGACAGGGGGAAGAGAGAGACAGGGGGAAGAGAGAGACAGGGGGAAGAGAGAGACAGGGGGGAGAGAGAGACAGGGGGGAGAGAGACAGGGGGGAGAGAGACAGGGGGGAGAGAGACAGGGGAGAGAGAGACAGGGGAGAGAGAGACAGGGGAGAGAGAGACAGGGGAGAGAGAGACAGGGGAGAGAGAGACAGGGGAGAGAGAGACAGGGGAGAGAGAGAGGGGAGATAGAGAGGGGAGATAGAGAGGGGAGATAGAGAGGGGAGATAGAGAGGGGGGAGAGAGAGGGGGGAGAGAGAGGGGGGAGAGAGAGGGGGAGAGAGAGGGGGGGAGAGAGAGAGGGGAGAGAGAGACGGGAGAGACGAGAGAGAGAGAGACAAGAGAGAGAGAGAAAAAGACAGGGGAGAGAGAGAGAGGCAGACAGGGGAGAGAGAGAGACAGACAGAGAGGAGAGAAGAGAGAGGCAGACAGGGGAGAGAGAGAGGCAGACAGGGGAGAGAGAGAGACAGACAGAGAGGAGAGAAGAGACAGACAGAGAGGAGAGAAGAGACAGACAGAGAGGAGAGAAGAGACAGACAGAGAGGAGAGAAGAGACAGACAGAGAGGAAAGAAGAGACAGACAGAGAGGAAAGAAGAGACAGACAGAGAAGAGAGAGAGGCAGACAGAGAGGAGAGAGAGAGAGACAGAGAGACAGAGAGACAGAGAGACAGAGAGACAGAGAGACAGAGAGACAGAGAGACAGAGAGACAGAGAGACAGAGAGACAGAGAGACAGAGAGACAGAGAGACAGAGAGACAGAGAGACAGAGAGACAGAGAGACAGAGAGACAGAGAGACAGAGAGACAGAGAGACAGAGAGACAGACAGAGAGACAGAGAGACAGAGAGACAGAGAGACAGACAGAGAGACAGAGAGACAGAGAGACAGACAGAGAGAGACACAGAGAGAGAGACACAGAGAGACACAGAGAGACACAGAGAGACACAGAGAGAGACAGAGAGAGACAGAGAGAGACAGAGAGAGACAGAGAGACACAGAGAGACACAGAGAGACACAGAGAGACACAGAGAGACACAGAGAGACACAGAGAGACACAGAGAGACACAGAGAGACAGAGCACATCCAGAAAGTAAAGGCTGCTGCTTCTGTGGCAGTAAGACTTTCAATCACAGACTACTGAAAGTCAAGGAAATACGAGACTTCCTCTGGTGGTCTAACTATAAACAACATGCATTGTAGGTTGCCATCTGGAACAGGTGAGTAAACAGTCTCGTATACCAAGTGCGAGTTTCATGACTCATTGTATGCCTGAAGAACCTGGTCGTTCTTGTCCATTCTACCCATGTACTTGTTGCAATCAAGTATACAGGTGGGCTTGTGGACTTCAGCCATCTGACCCCAAACCGTGAAGAGGGAAGTGCTCTCAGCAGGATTTCTAGTTAACATGTACAGGTCATGCCTATCTGAGAGCTTTACAGCGAGCAGTTAGATGGAATGCAATGCAGTGCTCTGGAATTTCTGGAGCTTCGCGCAAACAAGCTCCTGTTGGAATCCTTTGCAGAGAACATTAATTTTAACGCAGGCCACAGTGCCAACTTTATAGAGCTCCCTGAACAACTCTACTCCTATAAAGAAATTGTCCACATAACTGTTATAACCTTTGTGAAAGAGTGGCTGGACAAGCTCCAATACAATGTTTCATGCGTGGGAAGGCAACCTACAGGGTTTAGAGTGGTGTCCTTCTCTGTATACAGTCCCAAGCTGTACACAAAGCCAGTCGAGCTCTCACAGCATGTACAGCTTGATGCCATAGTGAGCGAGTTTACTCTGAATGTTCTGCCTGAACATCAGCCACCCTTTATACAAGATCAAGGACTCATCAACAGCTATATTCTTTCCAGAGTATAAACCTCTGGAAACCAGGCAGACAAATGCTCCACAAAAAGCTGAATTGTAAACAACCTCTCATGGGTCTGGATGGTCCTGGAATAATGCAGCAGAAAGGTCATTGAAATGCAGCATGCACTGCGATAGCAAAATACGAACTCAGCTCATGTATGGTGCGAAGAGGTGTTAACCAAACCGTGCGCATAGGCCAGGAGGACAGCAAGGTTGGTTTATGCACTACCGCCATTTTAAGCGTGAGTCCCAAACATATCTTCAATTCAATTAAGTGAGAGTCCACTTACATGCCCTAGAATGAGGCCTGAGAGTGCCTCTGTGCCCCCTCAGAAATTGTTCAGCATGCAAATTTGTTTGCTGCACAATTTCATCAAGTCAACATCTAAAAACAGATGGATGTAGTCAGTTGGCTAAAAAGTTGACATATTGACTTTGCAGTCAGCGTCCCTGGAGACCGCATACTGTATTCTGTGTCCAAGGAGAGAAGTAGGTTACTGTACCAGAGGCAGCTTTGACAAAAGTGTGACTATAAGCCCATCTACCCCTGGCTTTGACCATGATGCAATAATATAGCATTAACAGAAACACAAATGTATCACTAGATTCTTATGTATACAGTACACATTAGGTGTGCATGGTTTGTGTCCATCCATAGAGGATTCACTAGGAGTGGTACATATGGGGCAAGCGCCCATTGAGTCCTGATAAAGAGCTATTGGGGGAAACAGCTCGAAATATGTTGACAAAAGCACATTACTGAGAGAGACTCGTTAAGGTAAGGTTTCTTCTCAGTAAACGCCACCAAATGTTTAACCATACCAACTAGGGGTGGGAATAAAAGAGTGGCCAACTAGTTTGGTATTTTTTTTTATTTCCTTTCCACTCTACATCACTGCAGTACAGATAACCTCCAATAAAAAGCGTTCTTACACAATTCGCAAGTCGCAGCACGCATCAAACCATAGAGGATTGAGAGGAACCCCAATGATTAAGCATGCCACCTAGGGGCAACCCTGGTGGCTGAAGCGTCTCAAGAGAAAAAGTATTTTTTCTAGAAAAGGGATTACAACAAACTCTTGTTGTATCCTACTAATTCCCTAGGGGTAGGTCTTCGATATACTTGATATGAATCCTTACAGAACCCCAACTTCTTACAAGGAGGATTTTTTTAAATGATTTTTTTTATTGTGAAGCCTTTTGTCACACATTGTTAAGTCCGACCATACCTTGGCCTGAAATTCTCTCCAAGCACACCAACCCAGCCAGTAGACCATGCAGGATGCATAACTTAAAATGCAGAATCTTTATCCCTGAACAAGTTAATGAACTAGCAGAAAGAACTGAAGATCTGCAAGAGCACAGAAAACACATTTGCTCTTCAATGTGTTTTGCCAAAGTGGCATTTAAACGTGACCCTGAATTAATGAACTATAGCTGTAGCTAGCAAATGCAACTGCAGCAGTCCTAATAAATGACCTATAAATACAGACGATTTATAACCGTTACACCAAAGCAGATTATGACACTAAGTATATGTATTGAGAAAGTAACACTTTTTTGAACCCATGTAAACTTTTGATGGTGGAAAGCAAGATGTGATGCCACGCAGGAGATGGACAACAATTTTACCTTCACTAAGCATATTGCCCATGTCAAAGTCCAGGATCTCTCTGTCACTGGGAAAGTAGATAAGAGAAGGAAAGGAATCCCAGGGTTTCACGTCCACCATTAATGTACTTTGGAGCATCGGTTTAGAGGTCTGCTCGAAGTGGCCTGTGATGACTGCCTGCATCAGTGGTGAGGACAGATGATCATCTAACCATGGTCGAGTGACAAGAGATTGAGATGAAGCAGCACACGCAGAAGGCTGGGTGGGCGAAGAGCCAATCCCTAGAAAGGAACCAAACAAAAGAGGTAGCTAAATCGCATTTGAAATTTTAATATTTTTATCCAGATTACTGCAAGTAGGAACGAATGCTTGTAGTGAAATCTTACTGGAAGATCCAAGTGGTGATAGATAGGCTAGACGAAAAACTATTGGCAAGTCACAAGATTGAAAGAACGGTTCCTTTGCCACTCTTCCCAACACGAATACTGTCCCTTAATAACAGCCAGTCTAAAGAGCCTGCTGTCCTGTGTGTGACATTAGTGCCACTATCTTGCTCAATTAAACCGGTGTGGTCGCTCATTCTCAACTTCGAGCCTTAACAGGCAAGCAATACTAGAGTCCCTTCAAGGGGGCTACCTATTTCGGCACAGGGTAGTAAACGGAGATGTTTTCACAGGGGCTAATGATCCAGCCATTTAAGGTACTCAGTGAGTTAAAATCCACTGGATTGGAGTCCACCCACCACTGTTACCACCTCCAGCAGAATTTCTAAGCACTTTTCTTTACATCAGACCACCATATGCGTGGTTGCCTTGATGAGAGCAATTTCTGCAATGAGGTACAAACAAAGAGTCACATGGGCATACCACCTCAAAACGGTAAGTTAGCAATGCTCTAACAAAAATAAAAACTTAAGAAAAAGCCATTTTCGTCCTGTACTCAGTGCTAGCTTTGATACCTGCAAGTGAACTTTGTACTAGCTCTTGACTCTGAGCACCAGTCATGGACACCAAATAATGTAATTAGCATCCCCTTGCCTTTTCTTAAAGCAATTCAACCACTGCCTTTGCGGTCACCATGTGTGGTTCAAATGAGATCACATGGCCAGGCGCGGCCGGTCCATTGGGGCTGAGGGCCCACGCCCCTTCACCTTTTGCCCCTCAGGAACAGTGTCTGTCGGCCTGATAGACACGGTTCACTTTCAGTTCAAGCAGCCAAAAGTCAGATATGAGCAAAATACACAGGCTCCTGGTGGCCTCCGCTGATGTTTGCTGGTCTAAGGAGGTCACAGCTCCAGTGGGGGCGATGTCCTCCGCTTTGCAAAGGTCCTCAAGGCCCGCCCCTCTGTGACAAAAGGTAGCGTCACGGATTGCCCCGCGCCTGGGCGCTTCAGTTTTAAGCCCTGAAGCGCCCTGGATAGAGTGTCAATCAGTGACACTTCCTCACAGAGTGGGGTGGAGTCAGCAGTCTCACTGACCCCATCCCACGCTGATGACGTTTGGACTGCTGCCTTCCCTCATTGGCGGACCTTAGGTCAGCCAATGAGGGAAGGCAGAAGTCCCAAGCCTCCAGGAACTTCTGAGGCAAAGCTGGCTGCAGGTAAGAGCGTTTTGTTTTATTTTAAATTAATGTTTAATGTTTGTTGCGTGCATGTATGGTAGAAAGTGTTGTAAATGAATGTGTTTGTGTGTGGGTGCATGTGTGTAAATGCCTGGCTGTAAGTGTTGTGCATGTGTCCAGCCCACCCCCTCCCTCCAAAACTTACCGTCCGCCACTGCAGATGGCTCCTACAAAGCAAATAGGAGCCTGCGTCTTGGAGGGGGGAGAAGGGGGTGGTCAAAGAATGAGAACCACTTAAGGTAAACTGGCACAATTTAGGTGATGCCTGGGGTGCTCACTGAAATTCGCTGACATCAAGCAATAGCGGTTATTTACCATGGCTTGAGTGCTCAGGCCTTTCCTACAGTTCAGGGAAAATAAAAATTAAGTAGGCCATACAAAGCCAAAGATGCTTCAGAAATTAAATTACCATATGAGTTTGCTTCAGGGGAGACTGGTGTTAATGGGCAAAAGGGGCATTGCCTTCCACCCTCTGGGAAGAGGCAAGAACAGGGACAATAAAACTGAAGTTGAAAAGAAATTACTGCTTCGAGGAAGTGTCCTGAATCTCTTGGGGGAACTCTACTAAACTTTAAAGAGGTCTTATTACACAATCACTAGGTGTGTGAGGTTTTAGTCAATCTGCAGGCACAAGCTACAGCTGTGACATCACATGAGGGAGTGCTGGATTAGAACACCATGGATCTAGTTGCTTTTGGGGTGCATGAACAGTGGCCCTGGGAGGAGTTGCAAAACTCCATTAACGTCAATGGCTAGTGGTAGGCCAGGCCATTGAGGACAAGGAAGGAGTGGGTAGCAACAATGATGATTATCACAGAGGCGCAGGCTGTAGGAGGTATGCAGGGGGGCTGCTCTCCAGGCACAAACGCACAGTGCTTCAATATGGACTGTAATTGCCCAAGAAAAAGGAAGGAACCATCTGCAGACAACTAGCAGACTAAGTTTAAGTGTGCAGTTAAGCCACTCCATTAGGAGCATCACCCCCACCCTCCCATAGTGGAGTTCTTGATGGGCCTCATCTGTCTGAAGCTTGGCAGACAAAGGCTCACAATGAACTAGGATGGGAAAGGGTGGAAATAAGGGCGAGTGAAAGGATGGATGTAAAGATGGATGAGTGAAAGGTAAGATAGAGGATTGTCTGGATGGAACAGTAAATAGATGGTGAGTGAAATGGTAGAGGGATGTATGAGTGGATGTAACGATGGATGAGCCAGTCATTGTAGAAAACATCTTCATATCTGTGGCGTCCTCACATCCCTGTCGAACGCATAGCTAAAGTAACCTGCTAGGCCATCATCACATAACTTTAATTTTATCCATATGTTCCCATTTTTAATCCATTTGTACACATTAAATCAACTTGTTTTCAACGTTTCTCTCCACGCGCGGAGTGGAATTGCCAATTTTCATTTTATCTAATGTTCGAGCTGGGCCATCTGAACCTCTGGCAAAAACACGACAGATGCAAATTAGTCTTTAAGCAGTGTGGTTTATTTCTTTAAAAACCCGATGCATTTTGGGCCTCTGTTGCCCTTCATCAGGGGTCACTGCCATTCTCTTTACCGAACCGACGCCCTCATTTCATTTCATACAGTAAAAAATGGAACATATGGATAAAATTCAAGTTATTTGATGATGGCTGTAGGAAGGTGTATATATGACTATGGTTACCCCAAACTTTTTGCCTGGTGTTTAGCTGGTTTTTCGACTTAGTTGACCTGGGACCCTGCTATTCAGGGCCCCAGGCATACTGCTCTCTCTGTAAAATGGATTCATGTACCTTAGGTGCATATCTAATTGGATACTGGGTCACCTGATCAGTCCCTGTATAGCATACCTTAGGTATCCAGGGCATAGGTGTACCCAGGGGCTACCAGGGGCTGCAGCATGTATTATGCCACCCCTGGCTGGCCATACAAATCTGACACAACTGGTTGCACGACAGCTGGGGCAAGGTGGTGTAATCACCCTTTGCTTTAGATATAGTATTCCTATATCTAACCCTAAAATGGACACATATATTCCTATCAGTCACTCCTATGGCAGGCCTTAACAATCCTGAAGGCAGAGTGCTTGGAATTATGTGAGATGGTGCTCTGGCATGAGCTGAGCCCGTTTGCAGCTTGCGGAACCAAGTCCTAATAGCTGTTCTATGATAACGCATACCATATACTCTTAAGTGCATTATAATCCTCGCGGTTATATGCTATCTTTAGTATCGCTTTATCAAAACATGTCGAGTAAGGCGTCATACGAATTGGAATACTAACCCCTCGCCAATTCTGGAGACTGGGTTAGCATTCCACCCTTCTAGAGGGACACAACATGTATGTAACTGTGAACCCCGGTTAAAGTTAACTGAAGCCTCAGCTCCACAAAATGGATGCTGCCACCACAGACACGAGTCTGACCTCCTGCTGCTGGGAGTCCTTCCAGCGAGGGGAGCTTGGACAAAGGGTTTCCTGTCAGGGGCGGTGCTAGCACCATCCCAGACAGGGTTTTGTGTATCCCAGGTAGGCAGGGCTGAGAGGAAGGTGACTGCAAGTGGCACCCCGGTGCTCACTGTGCATATGCCGGCTCAAACCAGTTCCAGGGGCACACCAGCCCCTGAGCTGAGGAAAGTCCGGCATGGGAGAGGGGTGTAACCACCCCCCTTCCTGGTCCCACCCATGGGCAGGACCTAGTCGCGTGCCAGCCCCTTTTCTTAGAATAAAGGTAGGAGAGGGCCCCCTTCCCAATTTAGATAATTCTGAATCTTGAACTACTTTCCACGAAAGGAACTCTTGACTTTTTCTGAAGACTCTCCCTTGTGGCTAAGGAGTAGCCACCCTGCACCCGCAGGCACCATCTAAGCATCGCGGTTTGCTGTAAGTCCATCCTCCGGATCAAGACTGCCCAGCTCGACGAGACCCGGATTCCCTGGCATCTCTGACCTCTACCTGCATCATCAGCCCAGCTGAGATCCGTGGGTATGACGAGACCTGAGGGATCGGCCATCTTCTGAAACTGCACGACGCTTAATGAGCACGACCGCCGAGGGATCCTCGAGTGAGTGCACTGGGGTTTGAGAAGCCCTAACCCTGAGCAGCTCCAGCACCGAAGTCCAGCCCCCAGCATCCACGAGATCTGCGTAGGGCCCTTCTGCTCTTTGCTGCTCACCGCGTTGTCTGGCTACTAGCCCGCTGGCTTGTGGCCCTCCCGGCGACGAACGACGACATCACCACTGCTGGTCTGGCTGCTCCAGACTGGCCCTTGCTCCCCTCCAAAAGAGGAGCACCCCGGACCCTCCTGGTCCACTCCAGACGACATCTTGACTCCACCGCGTGGGCTTGCCTTTCCCAAGGTTTGTTGCTCCAATCCTGGTTCCAACATCACCATCAGCGGAGACCCTTGTGGGACAGCTCGCACCTCCAGCCTGGTTGCCGACAACGCCTCCTAGCCCGTGTGACTGCAGAGTCCAGCGTCGCCCACTCACCTGGTCGAGGTGACTTCATCCGGTGCCACCCTAGTGCCCACACAATCACTGGCTAGTGATTAAGAACTGAGTCCCCTCTGCTTTCAGGTCATCTCCATCACCGATCCAGGCTTGGATCACTCTGAACATCTTCACTGGTCGCCTGCCAGCAATTTCTTCTTTCAGGCTCCATAGACTACAACGAGGATTCCCGACGTCTTTTGAACCCTATGCAGCCGCCGCCCCTGGGCTAGGTAACCCGAGCATTTCGGTGCTCCAACGCAGGTTCACTATCCAAGCGTCCAGATCCTTTTTCGTTTCAAGTCTAGCTAGTCGGATTCATCCGAAAACAGTGACTTTAGAAATACTAGCCTCCATAGACTTTGTCCCGCAGCCCGCGTGAGAGTGCACACTCTGCACCCGATCTCCCAAGGCCTCCTGCTCCTAACCTTAGGGTTCAGTAGTGTAGTCCTAGCGATCCTGAAGCCTCTGGATCTTGTTACTTACCTGCTAGTATTTCGCATTCCACTTTTAGAGTATATTGTTTTTCGTGCCCCTCGGGCATTTGTGTAAATTGTGCAACTTGAAGTATTTTCTTAAGAGTTTTGTATTGTGCTTAGCTCCCTGACTCAAAGAGTTCAGGGTAGACTTGTTATAAATAAATATACTTTATTTTCCATAACAACTTGTGTGGTGTCCTTTCACTTGGTGTTCAAGGGGTATATGTGATGGTATAACAGCTGGCTTAACACGCCCTCTAGAGTTTAGCCTAAAGACTGCTTTTGTCCACGCTACTAGGATAGCTGGTCTATAAGGTTGACTTACAACCAATCATCAATAAGGGTCGTTTGGTATGATACACAGTGATCACTAGAATAGTGAGCACTATATATCAGGCCAACTTCTCACAATGGCCTAGCAGGCTACTTTAGCTGTGCGTTCGACAGGGGCGTGATGACGCCCCAGATATGACGATGTTTTCTACTCTGGTGAAGGGTGGGAATGGCACCCACATCGAGCTGCATGCATTCAATTTAAATTTTGGCAAAACAGATTTTAAAAAAACTGATGAAATGGTGTGCATCCCTACCTTGTGAAAATCCAATCATTATTATGCCACACACAGTATGCAACTTACCAGAGACTGTGGACCTTCACAGTACTGCACCAGGACAGCACAGATGCAATCCAGTCCCCTTTGATGCTTCAGGAGTGTACACCAGGGGAGTGGACAGAAACAGGTTGAGAAAAGGATACGCATACAGTGAAACTGCACCATTGTTTGGATAGGTTCCCAATTTATTTATTTATATAGCACTAGAATCGAGCCCCGAAGAGTTGAAATGGATTGTGAGGGCGAGGTGCAGCTCCAGCAAGTTAACAGGTACAGAAAAGTGTGCTTTTAAGCAGCCTCCTGAATTGCAAATGATCTAGACGCTGTCTCAAAGATAAAGACCGCTCGTTCCAGTAACAAGGGCCGAGATGGGAGATCGCTCTTCCTCCTTATCTTGCTTTTCTTACTCGAGGCACCAACAATAGGTGTTTGGTACTCTAGCAGAAGATCGAGGGAGCATAAGGAATTAATCTCAGAGGTAAGAAGGACCCAAGTTAAGCAATGCCTTATGGATGGTGCAACAGATTTTAAACTTAACCCGTTGACGGATGGGGAGCCAGTGCAGCTTCATAAAGAGAGGGCGGGAGGGACTTAGCACAAGCGCCTGGACTAAAGTTTTCCGAGAGGAGTCAGTAAGCAGAGGGAAAACTTGGTGGAGTAGGCCCATTATATGTAAACAGGACACCGCAATCTGAGCAACGTGCTCCTTCAGAATGAGTGTCTGATCCATCCGAATCCCCAGATTTTTGACTGTCAACTTATGAGCAGGATGGAAACCTAGGTCGGTCAGCCACCAGTCAGGTGTCCATAGGAGGGGAGCCTCTCCAAAGAGCATGATCTCGGTTCCCACATTACACTGGAGGAAATTATTCTTCATCCAGTGTGATATGGCTCTCATCCCATTGGAGAAGGCCAACCGTACTGCTGAGGTGAACTTGTCGAATGGAATGAGTTACTGGATATCATCAGCATATGATAAGGTGATGAACTCATGTGACCTCAAAAGATTGGCCAAGGGAGCAATCTAGATGTTAAATAATGTAGGGCTCAGACATGAGCCCCGAGGTACTCCCTTGGACAGTTCTATGGGGCCAAACCGTACTGGCCTAGGTTGACAATCTGGGAGCGATCAGATAGAAAGCTCCTCATCCATTGCAAGGCAGATTTTCTTAACCCAACCTCTTCCAGTCTTTTAAATCAATATATTGTGGGAGACTGTGTTGAACGCCGCGGATAAGTCCAACAGCACCAGAAACCTAAAATGGCCCTTATCTAGGGTCATCCTGATGTTATCTGTGACCGCTAGTAATGCTGATTCGGTGCTGTATTTGGGCCGAAAACCGGACTGGGAAGGATCTAAACATCCAGTTCTTCGACAACATTGGAAAGGTGGGTATTTACATGTTTTTCCATGAGTTTACTCAAGAACGGGAGGAGCGAGATAGGATGGAGGTTGGAAAAATCCATCCATGGAATTTTAGTGCTCTTGCGAATTGGTCTAACCTGAGCAACTTTCTACTCAAGCGGTTCATGGCCATCTTTTAGGGGTAGATTGCATAGAGTGGGCCACATTTTTAGCCAAAGACAGAATGACTTTAGCAGGAATGTAATCAGCAGGGGAACCAGACTTTAACTTATTGATCAGTAACTCAACCTCCACTAATGTAATTGCAGGGAAGTTCTGACAGCTGAGGATCTGTATGATTTAATTGATCCAAGGCCATAGGAGTCTGCTGCAGGCAAATTGTTACAATAATTTTTTCGTTTACAATCTGTATCTTTTGGGCAAAGTAAAGAGCAATATCATTGCATAGTAGTTGGGAGGGGGACTCTAGGCTTTCATAGGCTTTGGGATTGATGAAGGACTGGAGGGCTTGGTACAGAGTTTTGGAGGAATTGCCAGCCTGGGCTACAATATGTTACATAGGTTTTAGATGCTAATTTTATATTGTTATGATAGAGAGTAGTTTCATTCCGCACTGTCCAGCTATCTCATGAGAAGCATGCCAGATTCTCTCCAGCTTTCTGCAGAGTTGTTTTTGAACCTGCAGTTGAGTCGAGAACCAAACTGCCTGTGGTCGGTTGGGGTGACTGTGTAATGACCTGATAATTCTGCCAATCACCAGGGCATACTAACCGTAAACCTTCTCAGGACCCAAAAGGATACAACACTTTACAATATTAACCTAAGAAAGGAATAATACTAACAATTAACTGAAGATATATGGCTATTGCGGAGGAGCTTGCGAATAACGCCAACTGGTGACAACAACGCAAGAAACAATACCAGTGACAACAATAACAACAACCCGGGAAAACAACGTCACGCGATAAAACGCAAGAAACCAAGGGCCACAAGGTAACAATGTAGCCCAGGGTACGAAATCACAATGTCAAGGGCCACAGAGTAACAACAATGCGAAACAAAGCCCACCCTGGTGGAGCTTAAACAACGTGCACTCCACCTAACAATGCCTCAGGTGGATTACTTATCAGTTTTGGTTTCCCTGGACGAGAGCAGAACATTTCCCTCAACAATTACCTGCAGGAAGGGAAACTTACCATCCTTCCGATGCTACAGCATTTGGGTTAGAAAGGCCCCAACCTCCCATCTCAAGGAATACAAGCTAATAATGATATATATATTCTGGTGTTCCCTTATTACACAATGATAGAAGGACAAAAGAAAAATTACTACTATGTCATGATTGGCTTTCTTCACATCAATCCTTAAGCAATTCCTAATGCAATTAGGATGTACATATACAGAACTTATGTGTAAATCAGTATATAACCTGAAAATAGGAGCGATAGTTAGATAAGAACAGTTAAAGAATTAGTGGAACACCTCACCAAGTTTCTACACATCCCGCTTCCACTTCATCAGAGGGGAGCCTGTTTCTCCAGCCGAATCAGGATTCTCTGACCACTGTCACAACTGCACGTCTGCAACGTGATGGACTACCAGTGGTCGAGATCCGAACACCCCCTTTAGTACAAGTGGAAACGTTGGTTGAAGCTTCTAGCAACCTTCGCCTCCTGTTCCCATCATATTCCGTACCACAACGCGCCAAGGCCACAGCATCAGCTAGCTAGGTGTTTGTTTTGACTCCGGGTCAGAGCGAGCACATTCTTTAGAGTAAGAACCAGTTTCTACTGGCATACAAAGTGTGAAAAACAAATGAGAAGTAAAACATAACTCCTCACCCAGAAAAGCTTAGAAGATGGCGACAGCTTAGAAAATGGAGTCGCAGAGGCATAGACCTCTATTCCCGTAAAGAGCCCGAATTAGTATGCAAGATGGCATTAGAGTATGCCAAAGCCAATAGGTAAGCCCTGCCTTTAAGCAAGTTAGTCAGGCAAATGAAGAACATTATCAAGTCCTATTTTACAGCCAATTCGTATTATGCAAGCCTACATAGCATTATATTAGAGCAAAATATACTGAATTGGTAGTGGGCAACGGTCATAATCGAGCCGCTTCCATACAAAATGGCTCAATCACTACACTCTGGAAAGATTTCAGAGGTGCAAAATGATCAATGGCATGACAACTAGCGGTTGATCAATGCAGCACTTCACCATTTAAGGTTTGAAAAGGGAATAATGGTCAACTACTCTTTTCGTGGGAGCAGTTACAATAAACACCAGGATCCTTTTCATGGGCGTTTGAGGTTCAAGAATTGACTGGTGTTAAGCAGAGCAGATAATTATCACCCTTCTAGCCTAGAATGTTTTAACCAAACCGAAAACCAGCTAGTCCCATCAGGTTCAGATTGTCCTCACCTGCAGCATTTCTAAACCATCCCACAGCACTCCAGCAATCATACCCTCAGCCTTGCTCTGCATTTAGTCCTGCTCATCTTCACTTTGGAATGTCTTTAATGATGTAAAAACTACCCTACCTGCCCCCTTTCCAGTCCACAACTGACCAACCAATGTCCCCTGGCTGCTCCTCCTGCCGTCCTCTTAAACGCTGGATGCCAATTAAGCAGAGATATGTCAGGCAGTCACATGCCCATTGAAAACTGCATATAATGCACAATTGGACCTTCTAAGGGTCCAAGTAGGAGACATGCTGAAACCAGACTCCATGACTTCCTTCTGAATTTGTGTCAAGCATTTTCATTTCTAATACTAGAAAAATAGTAAATCTGATCAGTATCTGGAATGGGTTTGGGGGAATAAAGGGGCATGAATATGAAGACCACCTGACCAATCACCAGTATTGCCATATGAAAACCTGTAATATTGGGAAACATGGCATTTATTCCCGGAGAACCAAGAGCTTTAATCACCAAGCATGACTCACCACAAAATAGCTAGATAAGCAGAGGTGTGGCCATCAATAGAGCAGCAGGTGCAATGGCACCAGGGCACAAAAGGGAATAAACACTGTGCACTTCCATTATGGGGGCATTTGTTAGCTAACTAAGGGCAGTGGCATGGTCATTTGTCTGTGCGATGCCCTCATGTTACCTTGCTAGGGCACGAAAATGCCCTCACCCATGCATCCACAAACTCTGGCTTAGAGGGCATAGCATTCTACCCATGTAGGCAAGCACTTAGTTACCCACAGAGGTATTGAGTCCTATATACATTTTGCAATGCAAGCTTCTGCAGAACTGCTAATAAGTCTAGAAGCAGCCTTAAATAATGCCAATGATGTGGTGTGAGCCGGCACTGGCCATACCAACCGAGAGAAATCGGACGATAAAGTGAATGGAATTATAATTACAGATAAGAAATCAAAATGCAAGGACCAGTGCTTAATTTGTAAAATATGAAGTCCAGGTGCTCAAATGTTTATCGGAGGCCACACCCACTTCCTCCACTGGCTCCACCCACTTCCTCCACCGACTCCACCCACTTTCTCTATTGGCTCCAACTCCCTCCAGACACTTGTATCAAACATATAATACCTAGCCAAAACTATCAGCCCAAAATCCCCTCTCTATGGATATGAAATCTTTTCTGACTTGGAAATTGCAAGGCACCATTTTTGAGGACCAAATATTCAGGGAAACACTGAGAGACATCATCAACAATCCTAGGAACACGAGGGGCCAGCTACTAGCATGCTAATCGAACAGAAAGCCTTCTTAGCGGTGGCTATGGTGCTCAACATTAGTTTGGTGTGGTGCCAGGAAAACGATGGCTAGGGTACTGACAACACCAGATAAAACACTAAATTACCTAGAACAGGCGCCAATACATGACCCTCTCAGCCAGCAATATTTACAGTTGGCAGGCAGGAACATGCAGTGCTCCTGACAACTCTTATATACTGAAAACCTAATCCACAAAGACTATGAGGGAGATAAAGCAGGCACACTACTTGCGTGGCTGTGTAAAACCAATATGTGCATCACACAAATGACACATACCTATAAGCCATGAACTGCACAAAATAGCATAAACAGCCTTTTTAGGCTTTTACACTGACCTATATAGAGCACAGGGCCCTGAATCACCGGTTGATCTCAGCTCCTAAATGGATTGGATAGAGTGAACCTGACAGGATTCCCTCCAGAGAAGCAAGAAACTTTGAATATGCCCTTGATGGATTCAAGCTTAAGTAGGCAATAAAAGAATCGGCAATGGGAAAAACTCCTGGACCATATGGCCTGCCTGTTGCATTTTGCAATGCCAATATGCAGTGCCACTGGAATTACCTATCAGAGAAGGGCCAAATTATGCAGCAGGGTTTAGTAAATTATGCAGGAAGAAAAGGCAAATCATGCAGCATAATAAGGCACATTTGGCGATAGATCACTTCATTATTTTGTCAGTTTTACACTTGTTAATGGAGCCCTATTTAAATGCAATACATCATTCTCCTTCTGATCAACGGTTTTATCCATGTGCCTCTCCGGGGACCCTCTTCATATTCTGCAGAACCCAAGTGAATGTGAGACACACCCAGGCTCTGACCCACAGACCAGGGTGTGCTACCCTGGTCCTGGAGTGCAGCCCTCTCTACTCTTCTCAGAGGGCCCCAGACCTTCAAGATGGATGAGGCTCCCTTGCGTCTGATGCATAGGCCTTTTTTGGTTAAGCACATTATTCGTTGGGCCTTTTATCCACATACTACTTTTTCATTGCAGAACTTATGAAAGTGCTATTGAACTTCTCCTTGCAAGCAGATGCTTGTGTATTCAGTAACCACATCATCCCCCTACTGCTCCTAGCTGATACTTTTCTTTTTTATTGCTATAGTATCATGTAACATAATTGGTTGTTGTGGTAGATAAGTTTCACCAGTGTCTTCTTTGGGCTTCCTCGCACACAGGTGGTCGTTTATGCTTGGACCTTCTGCCTACACGTCTGTTTTTCCTCATACACACACATGGACTCACTCTCAAATACTAACACACATGGATCTACCCTCATACACACGTTCATCTTTCCTCACACACAATCCTGGACCTACCCTCTTACACACACAGGCCTTTTCGTATCCAGCTGGTTTAAGCTTAGGCCAACAATCAGGTTTTGCAGTACCTCCAGGAATGGTGCTCTTCTCGACCTGTGGAAAACAATGCTATTTAAAAAAAAGTTGAGAAAACTAAAGTAGTGTTCCCCAGGCAAACTCTGTACAGTGGTGCTAATGTGTTTGGGTGTGAATAAAATCAATCTGGTCACATTTTGTTTCTTCATATTTTGAACCTTTTACTTCTCTCCGTCCAGAGGCTGCACTTTTACATAGAAAAATGTAATAAAAAGACATTTCCAGCAAAAGTGTTTTTATTTGGATCCATTTCACAGGGGAACAAATAAAGGAAAGGAGAGGTACAAGAGGGTAAGCACCATGTCCTGAAGTCCCGGTTTTCAGCAAGTGAGGAAGAGCGAGACAGAAAGAGGGGAAATAACAGAAAGAAGGCGAGCAAGAGAGAAAAGGTGGGGCAGCTATCGGAGGCAGGAGAAGTGGACACTGTCCCCGTCTTCTCTGGGTAGGCCGTTCTCTGGGCCCGTCCCCAAACGGCCACGAACAGTCAAGCCTTATCTATAGCCATTTCTGCCATCCTTGGACACATTTGTAAAATAAACAAGCAGGGGAACGGATTCAGTTCAATTAAAGAAGAAGGGGCCCTACCCTGGCGATCCCTCTCACTTCGACCACTGGGTGAGCCAGAAGCAAAAGAAAGCATGCACCACTTAAGAAAACACAGAGGTGCGTGTCAGCAATGTACTCAACATAGGGCAGAGCGTCACAAGGAGCTGCAGCACGTCTAACTCTAGCCGCAGAAGACATGCATAGCAAGGAGCAGATAGGACAACAAGGCCCAGGGGCAGTAACTGACAAGGCTGCCGGAGAGGGCACTCTATAAGGCAGCACAATAGCACGTCAAGCTCGCAAACTGGGTCAAAAACACTCTAGGCACTAAGTAGTAAAACATAACAGGGTGTGAGATAATAGAGGACGGCGGAATACCCTAGCCTTGCGCCATAAACCACCAGAAAATGCTATTGTAATCCCCTCAGATGCTAACCCTCGGCATGCTTAATTGCTGTTCTGAAATGGATGGTAGTTAAGGAGCGCAGGCACATAAAGCGGCTAGGCTTTTGCTGCATATCACGATGGCGCTGTCATGTAAATGTAAATGTGGCGTATTTGTATAGCGCGAACAGTGACCCTGAGGCATCCCGGCGCTTGTACTCCTACCACAAGGGAACCCCTCCTGGCTTTTCCTTGTGGGGTGTCCACTCCTGGGCATCCCATGGTGAAACCAGGCATCCCTTGTGTATCAGGGGGCCTTTGTGGAGACTAAGCAAGCTATGCCCAGAGTTACAGCGTGGGACCCATGCTTAGAATCGGCACTGAGGCGAGAATATCCGGTCAGAGGAATTTAAGCCCGAAACCTGCCGAGGCGGGAATCGAACCCTGGTCCCTGGCCAGCGTTCTGCATCAAGGTCTGCCGCTCTAAGCATTGAGCCACACTTCTCCACAAATACACTTACATTGTGCTCCATTGGCGCTCGGTGCTTCCCAGTTATGATGCAATAATAAATATTATACATTGCACAGAGGATACTGCTCAGCAAAGGAGGGGGGGACCGAAAGACCAGCCCAAGCCAACCACGCTGACAGTAACCATTGCTCTGTGTTACACTTAAAGAGCTGGCAGCCAGACATTCTTCTGCTAATGCGCAGCAGTGGGAGAAGCTGGTTTTACTCCGTATTTCTGCTGCTCACCCCTGGAATTTTTAATTCACCCGTAAAGTTTAGGACAGTGGTATACTTACTGCCCCAGCTGTGAGAGGTTAAGTGTATATTTTTAAGCAGCGCTCATATTATTCTTCATTTGTGAAGGGAATTTTAGCGGAAAAGAAAAGTCTCTTTTACAAGGGAGAAGGGATAATCGGCGAAAGCGGACTACTAATTGTGTTACTGTGGGCCGATTTTAGTAAAAAAAAAAATAATAGGCCCCAGTAACAAAACCAGCCCGCTTTCGACCTCGGGAGGTTTCACTGCACATGGTGCCCGGCTCCAGGGGCATGATTGCTCGGATCCACAAGTATCGTTCTTTGCTTAGTGCTCGGTTTACCAACCCCAACCACTACGCTTCGGTGACTAACTCAAGCGATAAAAAGCAGCTTTGGTTTGTTACTAGTACTACTTACTGCGGTTACGGACTGCACTGTTTGCAGCTTTTATTAAGAGGCCCGATGCTGCTCTCCCTGCTGCGCTGCACAGTTCACAATTCAAATTACAGTGCCGCCCAGCGTCGAGCCGAACAGACTGCCTTTGCCGTGCCTTCACACATGCGCAGTGTGCTCATGATTGATGACAGGGCGGGGCAGCCGGGCAGGCTTGGAATTATAACAAGCATTTACAATGCAATGGTCTCGGCAATATTATAGGTAGAGCTATTAGAATTGCTCATTTTTTTTAATCTTTTTTGTATCCCTAAATAAATGGCATTGTCATTTGTATTGGCATTAGCTTTTTTTTGCATATGTGATACCTATTGCATTAGCAGAGAGAGAGTGAGATATTGAAATAGAGAGAGAGTGAGGTAGTGAGAGAGAGTGAGGTAGTGAGGGAGAGGGATGTTGTGAGGTAGTGAGATATAAGCATAGAGTGATGTTGTGATGTAGTGAGATAGAGAAAGAGGTAGTGAAAGAGAGAGTGAAAGTGAGTTAGTGAGATAGAAAGAGTGAGGTAGTGAGATAGAGAGTGATTGAGGTAGTGAGTTGGACAAAGAGAATGAAGTTGTGAGCTAGAGAGTGAGGTAGTGAGAGAGTGAGGTAGTGATGTTTTGAGAGAGAGAAGTTGTGAGGTAGTGAGATAGAGTGGAGTAGTGAGGTAGAGAGTTATGTAGTGAGAGATAGATAGAGAGTGAGGTAGTGAGAGACAGAAAGTGAAGTAGGGAAAGAGTGAGGTAGAGGGATGTTCTGAGGTAGTGAGATAGAAACAGTGAGTGAGTTTGTGAGGTAGTGAGATAGAGAGAGTGAGGTAGTGAAAGAGAGTGAAAGTGACTTAGTGAGATGGAAATAGAGAGAGTGAGGTAGAGAGAGTGAGGTAGTGAAAGAGTGAGTTAGTGATGGAGAGTGATTTTTGGTGGTAGTGAGATAGAAACAATGAGTGATGTTGTGACGTAGTGAGATAGAGAAGGATTGAGGTAGTTTAAGAGAGAGAGAAAGTGACTTAGTGAGATAGAAAGAGAGAGAGTGAGTTAGTGAGATACAGAGTGACAGTGAGTTGGAGAGAGAGAGTGAACTTGTGAGCTAGTGAGATAGAGAGTGAGTCAGCGAGAGAGTGTTGTAGTTATTTTTTGAGTGAGTGACTTGTGTTATAGTTAGGTAGTGAGAGTGATATTGACATAGAGTGATGTTATGGAGAGAGTTAGTGAGAGAGAGAGTGAGATAGTGTTATACATTTAACTTGAGTAGTGATGTAGTTATTTTTGTTTTGTGGGAGAGTGAAGTAGATAGAGTGAGGTAGTGAGAGAGAGTGAGGTAGTGAAAGAATGAGGTAGTGAGGGTGAGAGTTGTTGTGCTGTATTGAGATAGAAACAGAGCGATGTTGTGAAGTAGTGAGCTAGAATGAGGTAGTGTATGAGAGAGTAAAAGTGAGTTAGTGTATTTGAGAGAAAGAGTGCGGTAGTGAGATAGAGAGAGAGTGAAGTTGTGGGGTAGTGAGAGAGTGATGTAGTGAACTTTAGAGAGAGTGTGTCGTAATGTAGTGAGAGAGAGAGATAGTGAGATAGCAATAGAGTGAGGTAGTATATAGAGAGAGTGTGAGGTAGTGAGATAGAGAGAGTGAAGCAGTGAGTTAGAGAGAGAGTGAAGTTGTGAGGTAGTGAGAGAGTGTTGTGAATTTTTGAGAGAGTGTGTCGTGATATAGTGAGGCAGTGAGAATGAGATAGTGAGATAGTAATAGATGGAGTTAGGTAGTGATGTAGAGAGAGTGAGGTAGTGAGATAGAGAGTTAAGTTGTGAAGTAGTGTGTTAGAGAGATAGTTCCTGTGGTAGTGATATTGTGATGCTGTGAGAAAGAGAGAGTGGAGTAGTGAGGTAGAGATTGAGGTAGAGAGAGAGTGAATGAGAGATAGTGTAGTAGTGTGAGAGATAGTGAGGTAGTGAGAGAGATAGTGAGTTAGTGAAAGAGAGAGGGAGGCAGTGATAGAGGGAGTGAGGTAGTGAGAGAGTTCGAAGGGACGGTATAGTAGAGCTGAGGAGAGAGTTAAGGGATGGTGCGGTGAGAGGCTGAGGAGAGTGCATCAGTGAAGGGACGGTACCATAAGAGGCTGAGGAGAAAATGCAGCAGTGAGTGATGGTGCAGTGGAGGAGTGAGGGCTGCAGCCTGGATGGGGGGCTGAGCAGAGAGTGCAGCAATGAAGGGACGATGTAATGGGGGGCTGAGCAGAGAGTGCGTCAGTGAAGGGATGGTGCAGGGAGAGGCTGAGGAGAGTGCAGCAGTGAAGGGATAGTACCGTGAGAGGCTGAGAGAGAGTGCAGCAGTGAGTGATGGTGCAGTGGAGGAGTGAGGGCTGCAGCCTGGATGGGGGGCTGAGCAGAGAGTGCAGCAGTGAAGCGATGGCGCAGGAAGAGGCTGAGGAGAGAGTGCTGCAGTGAAGGCATGGTGCAGTGAGAGGTTGAGGAGAGTGCATTAGTGAAGGGATGGTGCAGTGAGAGGCTGAGGAAAGTGCAGCAGTGAAGGGACGATGCAATGGGGGGCTGAACAGAGTGCATCAGTGAAGGGAGGGTGCAGGGAGAGGCTGAGGAGAGAGTGCAGCAGTGAAAGGATGGTGCAGTGAGAGACTGAGGAGAGTGCAACAGTGAAGAGAGGATATAGTGGAGCTGAGGAGAGAGTGAAGGGATGGTGCAGTAAGAGGCTGAGGAGAGAGTGCAGCAGTGAGTGATAGAAATAAACATAAGATTAGCAAAATAAACAAAATGCCTTACCTCTAACAGCAAAACAGCGGCATACATACCTGTCTGAACCACTTCGTGCACAGCAGTGCACACAGCTGCACGGAGACGCCACGGGCCATATTGGACCTGAAAAACAATGAAATAAACATAAGATTAGCAAAATAAACCAAATGCCTTACCTTAACTGAAAAACAGCAGCATACATACCTGTCTGAACCACTTTGTGCACAGCAGTGCACACAGCTGCAGGGAGACCCCACGGGCCATATTGGACCTGAAAAACAAAGAAATAAACATAAGATTAGCAAAATAAACCAAATGCCTTACCTTAACTGAAAAACAGCAGCATACATACCCGTCTGAACCACTTCGTGCACAGCCGTGCACACAGCTGCATGGAGATGCCACGGGCCATATTGGACCTGAAAAACAAAAATAAACATAAGATTAGCAAAATAAACAAAATGGCTTACCTCTAACAGCAAAACAGCAGCATCCATACCTGTCTGAACCACTTTGTGCACAGCAGTGCACACAGCTGCAGGGAGATGCCACGGGCCATATTGGACCTGAAAAACAAAGAAATAAACATAAGATTAGCAAAATAAACAAAATGGCTTACCTCCAACAGCAAAACAGCAGCATCCATACCGGTCTGAACCACTTTGTGCACAGCCGTGCACACAGCTGCACGGAGACGCCACGGGCCATATTGGACCTGAAAAACAAAGATAAACATAAGATTAGCAAAATAAACCAAATGCCTTACCTTAACTGAAAAACTAAACAACAACGGAGATTGCAGGTGCTGCCAATCACTAACTTTCTTAATTTGATTTGAACATCTGACCATGAAACAAATGTTGCAATTGACCAATTTGTGTCCTTTTCAATTGGGTTCTTTTATTTAGAGAAATATTTATTTTGTATTTAGATCTCACCCATTTAAAGATTTCAAACGAAATTGTTTTTAAGACCTTATGTACAACAAAGGATTTCCTATTCAAACAAGAAAACAATTTTTTATCACAAAATAGAAATTTTTGAACTTTTTTAGACAACATATACTACATACATTCAATCATACCACTCACAAACCACGCTATTTACAAATATACACACACGACAAAGAACATATAAATTGTATCTACATGATGACAATAAAGTTTGAAGAAAACTCTCAAGTAATGGTGACAATGGACATCACTTCACTCTACACTTCAATCCCGCAAGATGAAGGAATCTATGTCCTCGAATCATTTCTGGAGGAAAGATCAAGACCTCACCCAGTACCAACGGATTTCATCTTGAAACTGGCAGAATTCGCACTAAAAAAAGAATTATTTTAATTTCGATGGAGATTTCTATTTCCAAGTCAGTGGCGTGGTAATGGGGTGCCCTTTTGCCCCGGAACTGGCAGTTCTATTCATGGCCAAATATGAGGAAGCATTTGTATACAAGAACAATCCTTACATACGATGGATAAGTCATTGGTATCGTTATATTGATGATATTTTTTTCGTATGGACTGGACCAATAGAGGAACTGAAAGGATTCCATGACTGGATAAACAACAGAGTGCCAACTATCAAATTCAGCATGGAATATTCATCGAAAAAAATGCCATTCCTTGATGTAGAGGTGTACCCATATGAAGGACAATTGATAACAACGCTATACAAAAAACCAACCGATCGAAACAAGGCACTACACTTCCGAAGTAATCATCCTCGGAGTTTAAAAGAAAACCTCCCATATGGGCAATATTTACGCCTAAGACGCAACTGCCAACTGAAAGATGAATATTGGAAGCACGCGCAGAAACTCACGGAAAATCTACTATCACGTGGCTACCCAAAGAAACTGCTAATAAAATCAGCCAAAAGAGCGTGGTGGACGCCACGGGAAAGCCTTCTCGAAAGACGAACAAAGAATAACACAGACAGGCTAGTTTTTGTGTCAACATTTTGCCCCAATTCAAACGCCTTGAAGAAAGTGGTCAAACAAAATTGGCATCTTTTGCGCAATTTAGACCAATCATTCAATCAAGAGCCACTTTTTGCTTTCAAAAAGAACCACAGTGTCGCCAATCAACTAATCAGAGCTGCTCTCCCCAAAAAACCAAACCCAGATTTGAGAACTATGCTAAACTTTCCACCTATCCAGGGGCACCACAAATGCGGTACATGTACCTGCTGTGACACCACAATCGAAGGTTCGGTGTTTACTTATAACAACATCAGTTGAAAGCATGAAAGGTTTTCCAACTGCAAATCACGCAATGTAGTGTATGGGATTTTGTGCCCTTGCAAATTCGCATACATTGGGAAGACCAATCAGGAAGTCCGCTTACGGATACAACAGCACAAATCCAGAATTCGGAACAATGTAGCTACAGCTCCTTTGGTGAATCACTGGAAAGACAAACAACACAAAGAGACAGACCTAATCTGGACAGTCATCGCGAAAGTAGAAAGTGACACGAGAGGTGGCAATCTTGAGGCAAAATTAACAAGAATGGAAGCAATGCTAATAGTCAAATACAACACAGCATTCCATGGGTTAAATGAAATGTCAGAAATGTACAAACTATAAATTCTCCACAGTTGCTTTTCAACATCTGCCAGTACACCAGCGTGCCAAACTCATCAAATAAACAAGACATCTAGTTCTGCCATGCCAACCTTACACCAACTCAGGCCATCTTGGACTGACCACCTTGTCCAATACACAATCGCCCGGAATAATGTTCTAACGATTTTCGCAAATGCAATCAACCATTGGACTGACTAAACTGTCCAACAAACATTAAGAACCTTGGACGCCATCCGAGATCATACCCATGTATGCTCACATTGAAATCAACCCTCCGCGCACATGATGACACATTCAACTTGGAATGTCCACTTTGAAGCCACGCTCTCTCTGGCTGCCACCTCCAAATTCGCACCACTATGACGCAACGGACCTCGAGCTACTTTAAATAGGCGTATCCCGAGAACACTCAAGTCATGTACATAGTCTGAGTGTCTTAAATTAAAAACCACGTAGCGCTTTTGAAAAAGAAATAGTGAAATAACATGAAAAATTTGAGCGCTAATCCACAAGCCTCGTAGCCCTTTAAATAGACGTAAACAGCAAACATCAGGCATCCGCCCACACTCCCGGGATCCTTTGCGGACCCGGAAACGCTGCGCCAGACAGACGACGAACGAGAGGAAAAACGCTGTCCGTACCATTGAGACGACCGGCAACAAGGAACGCTGTTCGGCACTGGGACAAGTTCGATAAGGTAGGACCCGTTCCAGCAACGTGGCGTACCCGCCACGCAACCGTCCCTATACAATTTTCCTGGTTTTAAGACAAAGTCTGTTTTCTCGGTTTTCTGCAGACTTAAACTTCACGTGCAGGCAACGCGTCCAAACGAGACTGAGTATTTAAACCTTTTTTTGGGACAAGATTCACGGACCTTCGGTTGCACAGGTGAGAACACATTCTCTCCTTCTAGCCACACGTTACTTGCAGACAATTAGTCAGACTCCCGGAATACTTACAATACCTTTCCGTCTTTCTCGCAAACAGCCAGATTACAACATCTCCTTTCAACACGGAGTCCGGACTCACTCATGTAAGCATGATTTGAACATCTGGGTGATGAGTGTGGTATAACATGGCTTTATATCTATAGAGTGTGATGAGATTTATCACCATTTTTTCAGATGTTTGGGTGTCAAGGCAACTTTATCCATACTTCTGGTCCTCAAGTGACTGAGAGGTAAGAGACTTTAGCTAGTAGTAGGGGTAGTCACTGTGGTCACAACAAATAGTATACCAATTCGTTTCCCCTTCTCTCTCCACAGACCTTGGTCTGGACGAGAACTCATCCATCTATATGAGTTCGAAACGCGTAGACATTTTCAAGCCTTAAAAAAACAAAAAAAACTGTGATACTCATTTTTGAAACGTTTTTGAAAAATATGATTGCTTTCAAGGCTTCTTTGTAAATCAAATTTATTGCATTGTAGATACAATTTATATGTTCTTTGTTGTGTGTGTATATTTGTAAATAGCGTGGTTTGTGAGTGGTATGATTGAATGTATGTAGTATATGTTGTCTAAAAAAGTTCAAAAATTTCTATTTTGTGATAAAAAATTGTTTTCTTGTTTGAATAGGAAATCCTTTGTTGTTGTACATAAGGTCTTAAAAAATTTTTCGTTTGAAATCTCTAAATGGGTGAGATCTAAATACAAAATAAATATTTCTCTAAATAAAAGAACCCAATTGAAAAGGACACAAATTGGTCAATTGCAACATTTGTTTCATGGTCAGATATTCAAATCAAATTAAGAAAGTTAGTGATTGGCAGCACCTGCAATCTCCGTTGTTGTTTAGTAGCTTGTGGCAAGCAGTGCTGTTGGGAGCCCGAACCCAGTAGCCTTTTGTTTAACTGAAAAACAGCAGCATACATACCTGTCTGAACCACTTTGTGCACAGCAGTGCACACAGCTGCACGGAGACGCCACGGGCCATATTGGACCTGAAAAACAAAGAAATAAACATAAGATTAGCAAAATAAACAAAATGGCTTACCTCTAACAGCAAAACAGCAGCATCCATACCGGTCTGAACCACTTTGTGCACAGCAGTGCACACAGCTGCAGGGAGACGCCACGGGCCATATTGGACCTGAAAAACAAAGAAATAAACATAAGATTAGCAAAATAAACAAAATGGCTTACCTCCAACAGCAAAACAGCAGCATACATACCGGTCGGAACAACTTCGTGCACAGCGGAGCACACAGCTGCAGGGAGACGACACGGGCCATGTTAAACCTGAAAAACAAAGAAATAAACATAAGATTAGCAAAATAAACAAAATGGCTTGGACCTCTAAAAGACAAAAAAAACATAAGTTTATTGCAAAAGAAAAGATAGCTTACCTGAAACTAAAAAAAAGCAGCGGATCGGAACCATTCCGTGCACATCGCTGCAGGGAGATGCCACGGGCCATGTTGGACCTAGAAAAAAGAAAAGAAACATAAGATTAGCCTAAAAAAACAAACATGGCTTACTTTTAGACGAAAACAGCAACAACATACATACCTGTCTGAACAGCTTCGTGCACAGCGGTGCACACGGCTGTAGGGAGACGCCACGGGCCATGTTGGACCTAGAAAAAAGAAAAGAAACATAAGATTAGCCTAAAAAAACAAACATGGCTTACATCTAAACGAAAACAACAACAACATACTTACCAGTTTCAAGAGCTTCATAACAGCGACTTCTAGCAGAGACGATCAGGGGAAAATGGCATTTAGAATCCTACGGCCATTTTCGGACTTGGGGGCGTGGTTTTGAAGTTCTGAGTGACAGACAACGTCACTGTCTAAAGAACATCAAAAATTACGCCCCCAAATCCGAAAAAGACGGGGCTTCTTTGGAGGGATGTCTCTCTCCTCCAATGGTTGGCCTTCGTTTAGGAAGCCAGCCAATGAAGGAGAGACCGGGCAGGGAGGCGGGACCTTCTGCGCTACTGAGAGTCATTAAATCTCAGACCTAAGTCTGCGCAAGCGCAGCCTTCTAGGCCTTCGACCTAAAAACGTTATGTAGAGCATGCTGCTCCAGCAGCCCCAAGACACCACATCCAGCACAATCAGTGCCCCGTCCATCGAGCAACACTGATAGAAGGGCGGCATGGATTTGATATATAATAGGCTAAGCACTCTTCAACGGGGAGAAAGTGTTGATAGTCAATCATCTTGTGTGACTAGACACATGTGCTGTACTTGATGTGAGTTGGCATCGGCACGCAGGTAGACCCGGCCCTAATAATTAAGTGCCGGTGCTAAGCACCGGCACAAATTAAGCACTGGCAAGGACAGTTAAAAGGAAGGAGCAAAATAGATGGAAGTGAATCAGAACAAGAAAGGGAGAATGTTTTAGAAGAGGAAAGAGCAAAATGCATAATATGGCAAGGAGTGAAGCTTAAGCAGAGACATTGGGGAGGTGAGAAATGGAAGCACAGGAGTAAGAAAGGCGAAGCAAAGAAATGCAGCAAGAGGGAGTAGAGGGAATGCAATTTTCTGCCAGAAAAAGTGGGGAGAGAAAAACATTAATGAAATAAAAGCACCAATAGGCTAGGGCAGAGTTCAGAGGTCTTGGGTTATGCAGTTATTTGCTTACAGTAGCAAAGGCATGTACAGCATTATCCCAGCAGCCCAATCATTGTGCCTTGATGAACCCATGTGCATCATCTGGGTATCACCAAGTGCGCAAACGCTGCTCCCTTAAGAGCCTCTAGTCCTTAAAAGAACACTGCTATCAGAGCTCCCTCAACTGAGGCAGAAATGTTGGGCAGCGGAGGGGGAACCAAATAGAAAACTTCAGATGCTCACAGAGAAGAAGAAACCTCCTCTACGCAGGTACTACCGCAAAACTCCAGAAGAAACTCCAACGAATCCAAAACGCCTCAGCCAGACTCATATTAGACATCCCACGCAACGAACACATCTCTGGTCACCTTAAAGACCTCCACTGGCTACCCGTCAATAAGAGAATCACTTTCAGACTGCTTACCCACGCACACAAATCACTCTACGACATCGGTCCAGAATGCCTCAACTCACGACTGTCCTTCTACACCCCCTCCCGCCAACTACGTTCTTCCAACCAAGCCCTCGCCACTGTTCCTCGCATCAACAAGACCACCATGGGAGGCAGATCCTTTTCATACCTGGCTGCTAGAACATGGAACTCACTCCCCGCCTACCTCCGCCTCACCCAGAACCACCTAGCATTCAGAAAGCAACTTAAAACTTGGATATTTGACAAGTAATCCCCCCCTTCCTAAGCGCCTTGAAACCCTCTGGGTATGTAGTGCGCTATACAAATTCTTTGACTTGACTTGACCTGACCCATCAACCCCCTAATGTCACAGACTTAGGGGTCGATTAGGATCGCGGACAGAAACGTGTTCCGTCCGCCAAGGAAGCGGGCAAGATACTCCGGAGTGCTCCACGGATAAACTGCCATACAGATTAGGATAATATTTGGACGAACCTCTGACCGTGGTGGACGGAGCACACCAAACTCCGTCCGCGGCGGTCAGAGTACACCTGAGAGCGCCGCAAGCGGACGGAACCCATGAAACACTGCCCGCCGCAGACGCACATGACCGCGGGAACAGCCACGTCTACCGCTATACCTGCGGAGGCTCCGTGTCCGCGATTAGGATAACGCCGCCAGTACCCCGGTATGCACCGCTATCCACGTCCACTGCGGTAACAATGCTACGAGAAACCGTGCATCAAAGCGGAAGGCCAACACGAACAACATCCCTAACGTCAAACCAATGACAAAAAGTGCCACGGAAGTAAATAGCAAACACAGGAAACAGAACTACCACCCACCTGAAACCTCAAAACCAATCACAAGACACAATGACCCACCCCCAAGTACCAAATAATGCACACTAGTCAACACACCCACCTAGCACCTGACTGCCAATAACCATTGAGACAGGACACAGACCATAAAAGGACTCCAACCCACTACCTAAATCCTTTGCATCACAGCATAGCTGCTAGCAAGAGGCCCAAGACTACCTGCAGCACACACCTATAGAAGACACACAACCACCACCCAAACACACCCACAACACTAACACCCACCACACCATTCCTACACACCACACACCTGCACCTCCCAGTTCACTCAAACCCACACCCTGAGCACCACTCACCATGGCACCCAAAAAGAACCCTAAATTCACGGACACTGAGTTAAAGGTAATGGTGGATGAAATCATCCGTGTTGAAGCCCACATATTCGGGGCCCTAGTCCAGCAGACCACCGTGGCTAGAAAAAAATCACATGTGGGACAGGATAGTTACTAGGGTGAATGCGTCAGGGACCGTGCTGAGGACAAAGCTGGAGATACAGAGGCGGTGGCATAACCTTAAAACTAGGGTGATAGGAATCCGTGCCAAAAACCATCTCCGGGCACATCACACTGGCGGCGGAACACCCCCGGAGCCCTTGCCCTACACCGATTGGGAGGAAAAGGTGCTGGGCATACTGCACCCAGAAACCCTTGAAGGACTTGAGGAAGGAGAAGAGGCTGGTAAGAACAAACCAAGCACCACGAGCACAACGACATGGGGTGCCTCACACAACTCAGAAGACACATCTCCCAGGCCCCAACCAATGCATGCAGTCCACATAGTCACCAACGTCTAAACCACTCCAACAGGCCCCCATGTCCACAGGGAGGGCGGTGGTGGTGGGTGGGTTGTGTGAGAGGTCACTACTACAACTCCCAACAGGCCCCCATGTCCACAGGGAGGGCGGTGGTGGTGGGTGGGGTGTGTGAGAGGTCAGTACTTCAACTCCCAACAGGCCCCCATGTCCACGGGGAGGGCGGTGGTGGTGGTGGGTGGTGTGTGTGAGAGGATAGCACCACAACTCCCAACAGGCCCCCATGTCCACAGGGAGGGCGGTGGTGGTGGGTGGGGTGTGTGAGAGGATAGCACCACAACTCCCAACAGGCCCCCATGTCCACAGGGAGGGCGGTGGTGGTGGGTGGGTTGTGTGAGAGGTCACTACTACAACTCCCAACAGGCCCCCATGTCCACAGGGAGGGCGGTGGTGGTGGGTGGGGTGTGTGCGACAGGACACTGAAATGTCATTAATGTGAAATGTACACGTAATGTCCACAGTACTGATCTGCACAATCTTTTCCCCCAGGTGATCGTAATCTCACTGGTGGAACCACCATCCGGCCTCAAGACTCGCCTCACACAGGACTCTCTGGGGAGGATGCCACAGGCAGCTCCGGTGCGGAGGATGGTGCGGGCACAAGCGGGCTGCCACGGCCATCTGGCTCCCAAGACATTCCAGCCCTGACTACTGCCGACTCTGCAACTCCTGCTACACCGGCCACAGTGACCTGCACAGCCACCACCACCACCACCTCCACCACCACCACCAGTACCACCACTCCTGCCTCTGCTACCCTGCCTAACCCACCGCACGACGCAGGGCCTACGACTTCCGAGCCACGCAGGGAGAGTGGGCGTCAAACGAGAGAGCAGAGGCCACATCAGCCAGGCAGGAGTTCGACACAACGTCGTGCAGAGGAAGGACACCCACCCCATGCAGTGGCACAGTCACTGGAAGCCCTAGCCAGGGTGCAGGCGAACTACGAGCGTGGCCAGGCACAGGCAGATCGTGCCCACCAGGACTCAGTGGACAACACCAACATGTTGCGGGCCATTGACTGCCGCCTTGGCCAAATTGTTGACATCATGGCCCAGCACACAACTATGTTGAGGGGATGGATAGCCCGCAACACCCCCCCCCCCCCCCCCCCCCAACCAACTCCACGGGCAGCAACATCACCGCCACCTGCGCCCCAGCCGACAGATGTGGCACCGGAGCAACCTGCCCCCCCAGCGGACTCAGTCCCGCCTCCAAGACGGAGGGGCCGTCCGAGGCTGGAAGTGGGGGAGAGCAGTGGGGATGCTCCATCCACACGCCCCAAGAGGGACCGGCAATGACTGAGACACTTCCTGAGCCCGCCATTCACCCAGAAAACGATCCTGTCCCACATAGCCAATCATTGGCACAGGTCTGCTGGACTAGCCAGACACCCCCAATGTGGTGTCAGCACGGACATTTCATCTGCCATTACCTTCAACTCCCACTCAACCACCCCACAATCATTTGTAACTATGCACCAGCACCAATGCACAACCTGTAAATAAATACCACTTACTCACTCAATGATGTGTTGCCTCCATGTTTATTCACATGTTTGTATCAGAAACAGACGTTACCAGGTGCAGGGATCCAAGTCGTACCTAATCAGGCAGCAGCGGGAGTGACCTAGGGAAAAACAGAGACAGCAAAGACACGTCAGGAAAAAGAATCACACCCATCACAACACACTGCAGTGCAACATTCCACAAACCACACTCATCACAAAATCATTGGATGAGAGGACACACATCATGGAGACTTGCATGTCCAAATCAATAAACACACACGCATGCTAACATCACATAGCAGAACACACAGATGATGCACACCACAACCACACAACACCAGCAAACATACATAAGGCATAGTCAACCAGCATAAGAGGTGGTCACTCACAATCAAGGGAAGTAGCGATCAATGAGCTGATGCCTCTGGTCCACACCTTCCTCCTCAACACTATCCTCATCAGTCGACATGGGTGGGTTGGGAGGGCGAGGAACTTGCTGTTCTTCAGGGTCCAAGAGCAGTTCTATGTTATTGCGCACAGCCAGGTTGTGGAGCATGCAGCAGGCAATCACGATCCTGCATACTTTGCCTGGTGAGTAAGGCAGGGCCCCTCCGGTCTTATCCAGGCACCAAAACCTACACTTCAGCAGTCCAAAAGTACGTTCAACCACTCTACGTGTCCTTCCATGGGCATCATTGTATCGCATTTCACCCGCTGTAGTTGGATTACGTATTGGACTCAGCAGCCAAGGCCTGTTCGGGTAAGCCGAGTCGCCTATGTTGGGGGAAGAGAGAGACAGAAATATCACTACCAGAATTGGTGGGCACCCCATGCCACACAGATATCACTCATGTCCCCACAGCATACTCACCAACAAGCCACGCATGTGCTGGACGCAGATTTGCCATCAGTTGGGGGACAATGCTGCTCCGCATGATGTGGGAGTCATGTGCAGAGCCAGGAAGTCTTGCACACACATGGGATATGATGTTGTCGGCCTGGTACACCACCTGCACGTTGAGTGAATGGAAGTGCTTCCGATTCCTATACACCTGCTCACGTGCCCGTGGTGGAATGAGAGCGATATGTGCGCCATCAATCGAACCCACTACGTGTGGTATCTGACCCAGTGCATAGAAGTCTGCTTTGACCGCTGCCAACTCTGCAGGCTGTGGGAAATGGATGTAGTAATCCTTGTACAGCATCATGGCTTTCAGAACATCCCGAAGTACCGTGCTGAACATGGACTGTGACATGCCCCCGGCATGTCCAACTGTGTACTGAATGGTGCCAGTCGCAAAGAAGTGTAGTGCCGCCATCACCTTTGCTGTGGGTGTAATGGAACCTGGATAGGTTCTCCGTGGCTGCAGGTGAGGAGACAACTGTTCTACAAGCTCCATCAATCTACGTCGATCAAGCCGGAATTTCCTGATCAACTCCTCGTCAACCATAACCTCCAGCACAGTGTATGGCCGATGGACATTTGGAGCCCTCCTGTGTGGGAGTAGATGGAATGGAAGTCAATTCACAAACAACGCATGGCTGTGCAACTCAGTCACATGTCAACAAAGTCTACCAACAAGTAAAATGTTGACAATTGTCATGTGTGACATCTGATTGTCACCACAACATGGAGTGCCATAGCAACAATGTGCAGCCACTAGCAACATGATGTGTCTCAACATGTGTAATGCAACTTAGTCACAGGTCAACATGACTGCCAACAAGACATGTGTCATGACCCAAATGTGTGGTTGGCACATCACATACACACATGCTAGTGCATGCACACAAACGATAAAGTTAACACACCATCTCATCATGCACCTATGGCAACACCAATAATGCAGGGCATACGGACATTACATGCATGTTCACACAACAGGCAACACACATACACTGAATACATGTGTACCCCCACCATAGTTTTAACCTCACATGAACCACACTCTGACTACAGAATCAGAATGTGGCGATACAGCTGGGATGTACTGTGTAGATGTGAAGAACTACATACGTGTGTAGGGAAACACCCGACGTCGACATGCACATGTGTTGCACATTGTGTGCACACCGATGCCCATAGTATGGACACACATGGAATAGAGCATGACATATGAAGTCACGCAATCACGCACACAACCGTCAGAACGTAACTGCAGACAATACACCACGGTGCATCGTCTGCAAATATACAATCATTGGCGCCGCCATGGCGGTGCACTGCTTCCGTTGTTTACGAATGGGCATACGCGGGCCTTGTTCCCTCCTCCCATTGGCTGCATGTGCACGGCCCTTCACGGTCACACATCGGCACCGCATGTGCAAGCTTCCGGAACGGATGCCTCAATTGCAACAATGTACAATCACTGGCGCCACCATGGCGGGGCACATATTCGGCGGGGGGGTGCAGGCCCACATATCCTTTAGCTGATGTCAATGGACATGGCAGTTCATGACCCCCCTTACAGTCACATTGCATCATCCACCGTACACCGGCCAGCCTAGCCCGGCCCAGGACCGGCGTGGCCGCCATGTCAACCACCGCCGTTTCAGGCCCCGTCCATTACCGCCGTGCCAGGCCCGGCCCAGGACCGGCGTGGCCGCCATGTCAACCACCACCTTTTCAGGCCCCGTCCACTAACACTGTGCCAGGCCCGGCGTGGCCGCCATGTCAACCACCGCCGTTTCAGGCCCCGCCCACTACCGCCGTGCCAGGCCCGGCGTGGCCACCATGTCAACCACCGCTGTTTCAGGCCCCGTCCACTACCGCAGTGCAGGCCATGTCAACGTCGGTGGTTGACATGGCGGCCATGCCGGTCCAGGGCCGGGCCTGGCACGGCGCCTGAAACGGTGGTGGTTGACATGGCGGCCACGCCGGTCCTGGGCCGGGTCTGGCACGGCGGTAGTGGACGGGGCCTGAAACAGCAGTGGTTGACATGGCGGCCACGCCGGTCCTGGGCCGGGCGGCGTACGGGGGATGATGCAATGTGACTGTAAGGGGGGTCATGAACTGCCATGTCCATTGACATCAGCTAAAGGATGTGTGGGCCTGCACGCCCCGCCGAATACGTGCCCCGCCATGGTGGCGCCAGTGATTGTACATTGTTGCAATTGAGGCATCCGTTTCGGAAGCTTGCACATGTGGGTGCCGATGTGTGACAGTGACGGTCCGTGCACATGCAGCCAATGGGAGGAGGGAACAAGGCCCGCGTATGCCCAATCGAAAGTAGCGGAAGCAGTGCACCGCAACACCACGGCCAGTCATTGTCCCTTTTACAAACACGCATCCAGGGCTGGCCAATGGCTGGCGACGTATGCCACTGACTTGGCCTCAGGGCCCTATATATGTGTGATTTACGAAAGCACACATCCAACGCTGGTAACCAGTGCTGCCTGTGACCATCACCTAGACCTGCTGCTGCTGAACTGACCACCGGCTGCTGCCTGTAACCATCACCTCGACCTGCTGCTGCTGAGCTGACCACCGACTGCTGCCTGTGACCATCACCTCGACCTGCTGCTGCTGAGCTGGCCACCGACTGCTGCCTGTGACCATCACCTCGACCTACTGCTGTTGAGCTGACCCACTGCTGCCTGTGACCATCACCTCGACCTGCAGCTAGTGAGCTGACCACCGACTGCTGCCTGTGACCATCATCTCGACCTGCTGCTGCTCAGCTGACCACCGACTGCTGCTCTAGTGCCATACTTCGAGAACTTGCCATGTCGAGAGTCAAAGAGATCCGGTCTCGTCCCTTCACCACCGCGGAGCTGGATGTCCTTGTGGACGGTGTGCTCCGCAACTTCGGACGGCTGTACGGCGCACCCGGACAGGTGGTAAGTGCAGTGGGGGACATGTTGGTGTGCATGAGGTGGCCAATGACTCCTGGCCTCTGCAATCTTGGCTGTGTGCTGTCGGCACAACACATTTGTCGGAATGTGCATGGCTGCTGAGAGATACGTGTTGCCCCTATCTGTGTGACTGGCAAACTGTCCACTGACTTGCACCCTTTTGTCTCCCATCATGGTAGGTGAAGCTGTACCTTCGCAAGGACGTGTGGAGGAGCATTGCACGTGATGTACGGGCAGTGGGGGTGTCCAATAGACGACATACACACTGCCACAAACGCTGGGACGACATTTCCAGGCTGAGCAAGAATGTAGCGGAAGTGACACTGGGGATGATTCCAAGAACGCCACGTCTGGCCCGACGCTCCATGACCCCTCTCATGCACCGTATCATTGCTGTGATGCATCCTGACCTGTCCGACCCGCTGCGTGTGGATCAACAGCAAACTAGCGGTAAGCAGAGTGTCTGTTACTTGAGAGTGCAATGCATGTATTGGTGCTCAGACACAGTAGCGACTTCCGTGGTGCGTAAGTATCGTTGCAATGCCATGTTGGTGCCATTGGTGGAGTCTAATGTCACTTCCAGGTCCGGCATGTTGGCACGCCACTTGCTTAGCAGTTGAGTGTTGATGCACATGCCGTTGTGGTCCGTCGCCCCATGGCAAGACATGTGTGCAGATGTACTTGCTCCTTCCCTGTCCTCATGCTGTACATGTTTCACGGACAACACCTCTTATTTCATGTGAGGATGACTGGTAGGGGTGGCCCGTGTGCAGGTTGGGGGGCTAGATGTACTATGTCAGCAATGGCATTAGGGATTCCTTGTCCTACTGTACGCGAGTGTGCCCATGACTTACACCTCTTTTCTGTGCATTTCAGCTTTGGCAGAGGGCACTCAGCCACAGACGGCGGAGATGAGTGGAGGCAATGCATCTGGATCAGACTTCGCGCACACACAGACTGACACAGAAGAGGGCAGCGCCGGAGAGGGGGACAGGACCGTCCCTGAGGACTCGCATGTGGAGACACCATCGTCCTCATCTTCCGACAGTGTTGGTGAGTCAGCACTGTTGTCACAGACTGGGAGTGGGCAATCAACACCTTCGGTCGGGACAAAGAACACAGGGCCCACACTGCCGCCAACTGCACCATGTACCAGCCTCGGTGACCCAAAATGCACTTTGTGCTGAGGCTGTTGATCTGCTGCGACAGCTGTGTGTGGGGCAGACCAATATGATCAAAGCATTCCAAGATCACGATAGGAAGTTGGGGCAGGTGGTGGCATTAATGGAAGGGATGCATGGTGATCTTGCTGGTCTACACAGGACAGTACAGTCATTGGCAAGCAATGCGTCGTCTGCCATTGTACAGTCACATGGACTGGGTGCTACTTCTGTTTCCCCATCTACACCACTGTATGTCTCAAGGGGGAGTGATTATTCTGACCAGGACTCAAATACAGGTTATTGCACTAGAAGCAGCGTCAGACAGCACGTCAGGGCACGGAGGGCACAGACACCATCCCCCAGGTCTGCGAAATCTGTTCACAAAGACAACGTCAGATACACTGGAGTTCACACACAGGATCCACAAGTGGTGTTGGAGGAAATGCATTCACATGCTACACAGCCATCACACACAGTAGGTACTCCCAAGGCAAGGGATACTCTCAGGTCCATGGACACTCCCTTGGACAAGGACAGTCCGAAGACAAAGGCACCTCTTAAGAGCAGGGACACTCTCAAGGACAGGGACACTACTAAGCAAGGAGCCACTCCCAAGGACAGGGACACTACTAAGGAAGGAGCCACTCCCAAGGACAGGGACACTACTAAGGAAGGAGCCACTCCCAAGGGCAGGGACAAGGACAGTCAAAAGACAAAGGCACCTCTAAAAAGCAGGGACACTCCCAAGGGCAGGGACACACACAGGGAGAAGGTGTGTTCTAGAGACAGGTACACCACAGACGACAAGTATGCTGCCAGGAACAGGGCACCATCCAGGGAACAGGGAAAGTCCAGAGACAACACTCCTCCTACGGAAAAGGCACATCCAAGGGACAAGGATTCTCTCATTGACACTATGCTATCAAGGACAGGCATACATCTCCCCTGGCTGCACTGAGGCGGATGTTGTTGAGGGAACGGAATACAGATGTCTCCGCGGTGGAGTCACCCCTTACCTCCACTCCCATCAGGGCCCGTCAGGAGCAGAGGGAGGTGGACCCTGTTGTGGCATCCACCATGACACATGTTGCAGAGGCCAGAAGGCAGCCACGAAGCAAACGACAAGCAGGCTCAAGCACGTCCCCAGAGAGCAGACCCCCGGCAGCAGATGCCCCACCTATGGTGTGTGATATTTCATTTCAGTCCGAACCACTTGCCAGTCCTGTCCTGTCCAGGGTGCACTCACATATCCCTAAGAGACGTAGACACACACCATTGACACATGCCCACCCCGATGTCGCTCAAGTGCAACTATCCCCAGCTCCCAGAGCCACCCTGCCTTCTGGCCCATACAGCCCTGTGGCTCATCATTTCAGTGGTCCCAGTGGCGCAGGTGCAGTTGACTCGCATGTGTCAGATAGTGGCACTGTGTCTGTTTGCTGTCATGCATCATGTAGGAGCACTGTCTCAGTTGTGCCCTCTCCTGTTTCTGGTGCTGGCAGTGTGTCTGGGACTATGGCCCATGTGTCATTCACTCGAGCTGTGGCTGTGTCTCACACTCCTGTATCAGGTGCTGGCAGTGTGTCTGGGTCTGTGGCTCACGTGTCAGTCACTACATCTGTGGCTGTGTCTCACTCCTGTTTCTGGTGCTGGCAGTGTGTCCAGGTCTGTGGCCCATGTGTCAGTCACTCGAGCTGTGGTTGTGTCTTACACTCCCGTGTCTGGTGCTGGCAGTGTGTCTGGGTCTGTGGCCCATGTGTCAGTCACTCGAGCTGTGGCTGTGTCTCACACTCCAGTTTCTGGTGCTGGCAGTCTGTCCGAGGCAGGTAGTTCACGCAATCCAACTGATAGTGTGATGTGAGGTGCTGTTCATTTCACTCACATGTCATTGCACATGGTGTGTACATTGTCCATTGTAAAGAGACTTGCACTGTTGTGGTCCTTGGGACGGGTTGCTTGGGACACGGACTTGTGCTGCCTCTGATGTACCTGCTCTGGTGTCCACATTGCCCTGTTGCTGTTCTGATACTGCTCTCTGCTCTCTCATGTGCTGCCTCTGCTGTACCTGCTCTGTTGGCCACAATGCCCTGTTGCTGTTCTGATACTGCAGTCTGACCTCTCATGTGCTGCCTCTGATGTACCTGCTCTGGTGTCCACATTGCCCTGTTGCTGTTCTGATACTGCTCTCTGCTCTCTCATGTGCTGCCTCTGATGTACCTGCTCTGTTGGCCACAATGCCCTGTTGCTGTTCTGATACTGCAGTCTGACCGCTCATGTGCTGCCTCTGATGGACCTGTTCAGTGCAATGGACTGTTGATGCACTTAGCCCCTCTCATGTGCTGCCTCTGATGGACCTGTTCAGTGCAATGGACTGTTGATGCACTTAGCCCCTCTCATGTGCTGCCTCTGATGGACCTGCTCTGTTGGCCACAATGCCCTGTTGCTGTTCTGATACTGCAGTCTGCCCTCTCATGTGCTGCCTCTGATGTACCTGCTCTGGTGTCCACAATGCCCTGTTGCTGTTCTGATACTGCAGTCTGCCCTCTCATGTGCTGCCTCTGATGGACCTGCTCTGTTGGCCACAATGCCCTGTTGCTGTTCTGATACTGCAGTCTGCCCTCTCATGTGCTGCCTCTGATGTACCTGCTCTGGTGTCCACAATGCCCATGCTCAAGCATACACTGATTATCCCCCGATAGTGTGTAATAAAGCAAGTCAATCATGTGTCGTGGTTTGTCGTAGTCATTCCTGCGTGTGTGATACAGGTGTGTATTTGGTATTGCTTCGAATTAGTGGGTTCAGATACATGACACTCCCCCTCCCAACGTCACGACCCTTGCGGGTACTCCCCTCCAGACAGCGAATGGTTTGTAGCGTACCTGCGTCGTCCTCGATAGTGGGCCAAGACTAGGACGTGGTGGATCGCGAAGAGTATGGGGTAAGCGTGTAGTGCTGGGTCCATGTCGGTGAGCAGCTCGTGGTGGGTATCTCAGCTATGTATGTTATCTTCGCAGTGGGGCATCCGCAGTGTTCAGGCAGGTTGTTTTTCCACAGCGATTTTATGTGCATTTTCCGCCATCTTGATTTGGGGGACGGTCGTAGACGTCAGTCCGTACTGCGAAGTCTCAGGATTGGTTACGTCCGCCACGTGCTCGGGTGTAGTAGGGCGGCGGTTAGTGCTCTTCCGTCGCGGACGGAATTTTGACACTCTTTCCTATCCTGATATGGCGGACGGAGTGACCGCGGCAGGCGGACACGGAAAAGGATTGTTCTGCATACTCCAGGGCTGCGGACGCACTTCCGTCCGCCATCCTAATGAGCCCCTTAGTGTGGAAGCTGGGCATCTTGGAATACTGGGTCACCTGGTAGGTCACTACCAATGTAATGGAGTGTATTTGGATTGGAGTGTCCATCGCACTGGAGGATATATGAAGGGATCTCCTTTTGAATACATCAGCTTGCTTTTTGCAGTATTGAAGCTCGTGGTTCATTTGCTAAGCTTCCTTCATGAATTGCCACACCCAGAACTTTAAATTTTATTTGCGATTTTGTGATATTTAATGGTACTTTTTAACAGGGTAAGCAGAGCAAACACAAGATGCTGATGATGATGGACAGAGTGCTGAAACTTTTCAGACACTCCCCCCTCCCCCCCCCCCCAACTCACAGATCTGGGATGAATCCATCATCGTTCTTTAGCTCACCTCGCCACCTCATTTCAAACCCAGCAATAAGCAAATCAGTCTTGACTCTGTGCCTCATGGAAACAGTCCAGCCCGAATTGCCAAGCCAGGTCTGCCTTGAACCGGAAAAATGTTAACTGGGTATGAAAAACAATTGCGGTTCCTTGCGTGGCACCACAAATATTTTAGGACACTGGTTTAGAGAGGGTAAGAGGGAGCAGTTGGCAGAGAGTGACAGAAGTTTAGATAGACAAATAAACTAGACCGAAAGCTCAGTTTCCACAGAGGGCCCTTGCGTAATTGCCCACTTTGAGCTGTAACTCCTCAGGCCCAGAGAAGTGCCAGAGAATATGTGTGGAGGAGGTGGTGCTGTTAGAGAGATGCTGCACAGGCCTGGGAGGAGATTAAAGCAGTGTCCTCCGGTTCCTTTAAAATGTTTGTTGGGGGGGGGGGGGGTCCCTTATCTAAAGTCACCATCAACCTGACAACATTCATCCCCACCCTGCATGTCCTCCTCCTAACTCAATAACTTATTAAATGAGTGATATAGTTTGTCTGGTTAACGCAGCTTCTTGGCACTATGCAAGTGCCATAAAGCAGCTTAATGATTGTTTAAGCATTGCCCAATTAAACATTGTTCTATTCACCAGGCCTCCCTTCCTTCTGATGCTTTAAAGGACCCAATATGGTAACACTCATTACCAGACCTTCCTTTGATAGGTAGTGCTCCAGCACATCGCAGCAACTGTACATTACTACCAATCCGAGTTTACAACCCCTTCCCCATGGGAAGTAGGTACTCAAAATAACTCATGCACCTGGGTGAATGTATAGTCTTTGACCCTGCTGCCCTCTTCTGCGCCCCTCAAAGGAGCCAAGCTGCACCTGGACAACAGGCAGGAGTGCAGTTTGTCAGTATATTTCTGTTCTTTTCACTAGGGGTGAAGTATCAGAAGCTGAGGATCAGCCACTCCACTCTCATAACTGTACTACTCACCTGGGAACACATTGGGCAAGTCTCTTCCATGGTTCATGGTGTCACTGCCAGTTAAAAATCCCTTGTACTGCAGTAGAAACACATTACACGGTCATTGTAATCTGCAGAAGGCAATGCTGGTGAAAGAGGTAAGTGCTTAGCCTTACACCACCCCATGGTAATAGCGGACAAAATCATTACCACTAATGTTTTCCATAGAGGAAATGCCTTTGAAGCGGAATACTCCCATTCTAAGGTCCTAGGAGAATTTGGAGTATTGGCTGACAAAGGACCATACACACTATTTATGATTGGGCCTATGATATTGATCAAAAATAGAAGTCTCTATATGTCGAAGCAGATACTTTTAACTAATAAAGTAACAAATTTACACAGGACCAATTATGGGCCACATTGCTACAGCAGCTGTATGCCGTATGGCTGCTTTTGGTTATCATTGCATATAGATATAAGATTTTTATAGGAATTTCATTCTCTTACCAAATAACTTGCATCAAAAAGTTATGCACATCTAATGAAATGCATCAGTGGAAAGTAATATAAAGAAGGATTGTACATTGTTCCAAAGGTGCGAAGTTTAGAAGGATTAGCTAAGACAACTCTCATATGTTTAACCAAATAGTGTTTAAGATAGAAACAGAAAGCATGTCGCTGTACACAGCTCCCAGGTTTTCCACCTGAAGTTCGTAGATCACTGTTGCTTAGTGGCAATGAGGACCAAGCATTTGCAAGAGTTAAAGCTGTTGGCATAGTAAACAACAGTGCCTTTTATTTATCTGTTTTTTTTAATAATAAACACAAATAAAATGCATGGTCATTTACAATGCCAAAAGCTCAAACTCTTGCTAATGCGAGACCTTTCATTTCAAAGAAGAAGCAGCCATTGTCTCGGGCTGCTTGGAAAGTGAAAGCGCACATGGCACAATGAATTTTGCACCGACCGCACGTCCTACCTGAAAGTAGGAGAAACTCATACTTACTGTAACGCTATTGGTGGCAAGGTTTATACCAACATACCAGAAAATGTTATAACTCGTGACCTGTGTCAACAAATCAAAAGTTCTACTGTATCTCATCCACCACAGACCTTTAAATTTATAACCAGGGTTTTGGCTGTTTTTACTTAAATCATGGTGGTCAAATTATTTCATATACTGCGTTCACATATTTTGGTTGCAGTGTATTCTTGCTTTAGATTCCTTTGAGTTTGGCCACATCGCTCAACTGACGTCTGAACTGTTATTAAAGACTAGCAAGTCTTTGTTGGTACATATGTCTAATGTGAATTCCATTCAGACCAAGTTCCAGCATTCGCTTTTAAAGCGTACCATGATTCGATAAAGTCCATGGGTGTGCAAGTGCATTTTTCTTATCCATCTAGACCCGAGGGTAATTCTGTTGTGGAGAGAATGAATCATTACTTAAAGCAGTACTTAATGGCAAGAGCATTAGGTACAGGATGTGGTTGGTTGAAACATCTTTATTGGGTTCAACAATCTTCAAATAACCGTTCTAAAGGATCTCTGGGTGAGTGGACCTCACATGCAGTACTTTTAGGCATCAAGATGCATGTTTCAGACCTTGATGGTCCAGAAGTTGTGATGTCTGCCCCAACCTTTGACTTAGAGAACTATTGTGCTGTCTCACAGGACCTTCACAGGTTGTGTGACACTCAAATTTGCAAACACTTGCTCGAGTCACTCTTACAGTGCTGCAGATCAAATTTCCATTTCCCAGCTGGCTCCAAAGATTGGAGCTCAAGTTCGAAAGAAGGTGGTGACTAAACAGGAATTCTGCACAATGTACCATGATACTGTTCCAGGTCTTGAGATCCTCTGGGTGAGTAATGCTATATAAATGCTTTGATTGATTGATTGGTGTCCAAAGAACGCAAACAATGATTCTGAAACCACTTCCAGAATACATAGACAAACGCTTTCCCCCTATTGAACATGTCAATCAACTCCATGTGGCCGATTCTTTACAGTATGAACATAGTAGTTCTTTCACACAAGACATTCAACTGCGGTCCATGAGCACCACTGATGCAGATACTTCCCGGCTGGAGGGGGAGGCTGAGTCAACCGCATGAAAATGTTCTTAACACGCTGCCTTCTACAATGAATGTCGGTTGTAATGAGCCACCATTGGTGAATCCTTCGGAGTTGGATTTTTCTAGCCTTACTGTTGAGTCACAGCTTCCTGTTTTTCAGCTAAGTACCTTCGGTTATTGTATGGATCAAAATAAATCTTCTTTGGACAGTGCTTTTGTTTGATACATGCCTCCTGCATGGATTTGTGTTTTATTTCTTCGTTAAAATGCACTTATCTAGTCCCCCCTTGAATATATGTCAGGATCATATTTACCTTGCTTTTCTTGTCTCTGGATTGGATTTGTGACTAATTTTATCCAACTTAATAATGGCCATTATATCCCAGAGCTTCCAGCTACATAACTGGTCGACTGAGTGCTGGTGCTGCCCCCCCCCCTCCCCCTCATTTCATCATTGCATAAAATAAAAAGGTACTTGTCCCTAGTTAACATTTTAGCCATTCCAGTGACTGAGGGAATTATTTTGGATAAAGTTCCTTTTGATCCATTTGGTCTTACAAAGATCCTGCAGATAACGTAAGTGTTCAGAGTTACTATGGTTTATGTAATAGAACCAGGGTTCCATTCAGATGACTGGGATGTTGATACTCTAAATTCTATGCTTTCTGAATTAGAGTATTATACTGTTTTAGAATTAGAAGACCTATACCATAATTCTGCCAAATATGCAAAGATGTTCTGCTTCCATTATTATGGACATCACTTTGTGCACAGAGCTAGTAGACAGCGCTCCATTTTAATTATACACAATGGGACCATTTTCCAAGTCCCCCTTAAGGGAGTTCTAAAAAGAGAAGTATACATATTGCGAGGATATGACACTTTAGACCCCATTTAATTTTACATCAACCTCAACTTCACAAAGAGAGTATATGATTACTCAGTCAAATCATACTGAAGAACAATTGAATAGCATGGTGTAGAATCGTACCTTTAATTCCATATTTTTGAGTCTGGGCGGGTAGTTGCTAGGGCCAGTGGACACTAGTGGTTGTCATGCTTTTTTTATTTCACAGTCCGGTTTAAATCAAGCAGACCTGGTCCTCAGTATCCCCAGTCTGGATATTCTAGTATTGTTACCACCTATTTGGTGGGTAAATTGTCTCAACAACAGTTGAAACTTGCATTTGGCAGTCAAACAACAACTTTCGGTCAGGTCTGAAAACATTACTTTATCAAATTCTCTTTTAGGTACTAAATACCCCATTCTAAAAAGCTTTATTTATGCTGCTTTTAACATAAGGTGGACATTATTACAAATAGAAGCTGCTGCATGTTTAAGACAAATTGACCAGGATATTTTGAAAAAAGTACTAGCAGTTTGATAATAGTATTAATACGTTTTCATCTTGTATTTACAATTGTAACAACAATTTGTTGTTTTTTGCAGAGGGACATGTCCACCTTACATTATGGGCAAAGTCAGTTTAGATCTATTCAGCAGTTTAGCCAGATGCATCAAACACTTAATGGGTGAGGTCCATGGCATTATCTGAATTATCAAAATGCAGCTTAACTATGCTGCAGACCCATTCTCACCGCTTCTGAAAAATACGTTACAAACTTTCCAGCTTTTAAGTTAGTTTTATTCTGAGATATTCACATGTTATCCAACAGGACTGGTTTAATCATGATAAAGCTGTCCAAATACCCATAAGCTTAACACAAAATAGTTGTGCCCATCCAGGCTGTTATGTCGTGTGTAGCAGTCTAGTGTTTGAGGATAGACCGGTGGGAGGAGCAGGAAAGGGAGGAGCAGGAAAAGGAAAAATGGGAAGTTAGTTAAGAGTAGGATAGCCATGAATAAAGATGTGTTGAAGATTACTCCTGGCTCCTGTCCCATTTGGGGGGGCATGACAATGGCGACGAGGGTGGGATTATGCTGAAACCCACATCTGCCCAAAACCCCTGCCGTCCGTGAACGGCCCGAGACCTGAGAGCCTGCAGCCTGTGTCAGCGCCGAGTGCAAGAAGCGCGAAAAACGAAACGCGCCACACGTCGAGCCTGAATGCTGCCCCATGAACTTGACGTGAAGTCCTGGCAAGTGAGCCAACTCCACGATCGGGTGATCGTGCGAAGCCCGACCAGCAAGCGCTGGTGAGCGCTGGAGCCGCCTGAAGCCGAGCGCTGTTTGGAACCCAAATCGGGAGCTCACCCCCGATGCGTGAGACTTGGCATGCAGTTGCCGAGTGAGCGCGCGACCGAGGAAAGTGAGGTGGGAGCACACCCCGACCTCACCTGGATGCTGCAGTGCTGTGAGGGTGAAGAGACCCGGAGAAGAGTTGCTGCCTCTGCGATCAGCGGTCCGTGAGTCCTGGATGAATCAGCATTGACCGGAATGAATGAAAAGGAAGTCTCGTGTGAACTGAGACTTCAGTGTCGGCGGCCATCTTTAAGTCAGGCAGCCTATAGAGACACCCCTGTTCAAACGCGCAAGCGGCCATTTTTAAGTCAGGCACGCAGAAATGAGCATTCAACAGACATCAGAAACAAGCAGTGGCGCAGAGAATAAATAAACACTGCAATAGCAAACATAATAAGCACATGCAAATGCAAGAGACAAAATAAGCAAACGAGCAAAAGCAACAATAGCAAACATAATAAGCACATGCAAATGCAAGAGACAAAATAAGCAAACAAGCACGAGCTAAAGCAACAATAAAGTACAACGAACACAAGCAAATGCGGATCCCGAAACACAACAAGCACGAGCCAAAACAAAGTGTGAAGCAACAAACCCAAGCGAATGAAGCAACGAACCCAAGCAAATGCAAGCCTTAAACGCAACAAACACGAGCAAAGGCAAACTCTGAACATAAGCAAATACAAACAATCAAACGCAACAATTACGAACAAAGAAGCATACAGCCAACGGGCGAGTGCCGACCAAGCTGATCTCAAGAAACCAAATCCTTCCAACTGAAGCTTGCGCATTCCACCATCATGCCAGTGAGGAAAGACATGCACAAACCCAACCCCTGCATCGGAGTACCTCCTCCAGTGGCACAAACCAGCGACCACTGTTTAGGTCCCGAATGGTCAAGGTGGCTGGAGTCTGTGAGAAGGTGGCCTGATATGCAGTGGTCACTATTCTAGTGAACACTATGTATCAGTCCAGCAACCCTTATTGATGATTGGTTGTAAGTCAACCTTATAGACCAGCTATCCTAGTAGCGTGGATACGAGCAGTCTAAGGCTAAAGACTCGAGAGGGCGTGTTAAGCCAGCTGTTATACCACATATACCCCTTGAACACCAAGTGAAAGGACACCACACAAGTGTTATGAAAATAAACAGTTATTTATTAAAGATCACAACAGCCCTGTACTCTTTATGAGGACAGGGTACTAAGCACAAACCAAAACTCTTACAAAAATACTTAAGTTAGCACAGTATATACAAATGCCCGAGGGGCACGGAAAACCATATACTTGAAAAGTGGAATGCGAAATTACTAGCAGGTAAGTACAGTACTAATAGGTTTTGGAATCGCTAGGACTTGACTATAGAATCGTTAGATTACTTCTAGGAGACCCAGGGGACTCGGGTGCAGTGTGTGCACTCTCACGCGAGATGCGGGACAAAGTCTATGGTAGCTAGAATTTGCAAAGTTAGTGTTCTCGGGCGAACCCGACCTGGTAGGGAGAAAACGAAAGTAGATTCTGACCCTTGGATAGTGAGGCTATGCTGGGGCACCGAAATGCCGAAGTTACCTAGCCCAGGGGCTGCAGCTGCATAGGACTCAAAAGACGTCGGGAATCCTCGTTGACGGACCCGGAGCCTGGAAGAAAGAAGTTGCTGGCAGGCGACCAGTGAAGAAAGTTCGGTGGATCCAAGCCTGGATCGATGGAAGATGACACCTGAAAGCAGAGAGGACCAAGTTCGAGACTACTAGCCAGTAGTCAGTGGGCACCAGGAGGGCACCGGATGGTAGCCACCTCGACAAGGCGTGTGGGTGACGCTGGGCTCGGAGATCTCACGGACCAGGAGGCGTTGTCGGCGACCAGGAAGGAGGATCGAGCTGTCCCACGAAGATAGAAGCTGTCGGCGTCGCTGGACCCAGGATTGGGCAACAAAGCCTTGGCAAATTCAAGCCCACGCGGTGGACCTAAAATGGCGTCTGGAGTGGACCAGGAGGGTCCGGAGTGCCTCTCTTCAAGAAGGAAGCAAGGGCCAGCCTGGAGCAACCAGACCAGCAGCAGTGATGTCGTCGGGCGTCGTTCAGAAGGCCACAAGCCAGCCGGCTAGTAGCCAAACAACGCGGTGCACAGCAAACAGCAGAAGGGCCCCACGCAGATCGTGGAGATGCAGGGAGGCTGATCTTGGGTGCTGGAGCTGCGCAGGGTCGGGGCTTCTCGGACCCCAAAGCACTCACCCGTGGAGGACACGGTGGGCTTGCAGTAAAGATGTCGTGCAGTCTTGGCGATCGTCGGTCCCTCGAGGTCTCGTCGCACTCACGGTTCTCAGCTTGGCTGTAGAGGTGAGTAGAGGTCAGAGGTGCCAGGGAAGCCGGGTCTCGTCGAGCTGGGTCGTCGGATTCGTGATGAAGGACTTGCAGCAGACCGCAGTGTTCTTTAGGATGGTGCCTGCGGATGCAGGGTGACTACTCCTTAGTCACAAGGGAGAATCTTGAGGAAGAAATCTTGAAGTCCTTTCGCAGAAAGTCGTGTCTTGATTCCAAAGATGATCTAATTTGAACAGGGGGCCTGCTCCCATCTTTATACTAAAAAAGGGGGCTGACCCGGTGACTAGGTCCTGCCTATGGGTGGGACTAGGAGGGGGGTGGTTACACCCCTCTGCCATGCCGGACTTCCCCAGGCCAGGGGCTGGTGTGCCCCTGGAACTGGTTCAGACCGGCCTATGCGTAGTGAGCACCGGGGTGCCACTCAGCAGTCACCTTCCTGAAAAGCCCTGCCTACCCAGGATACACAAAACCATGTCTGGGACGGTGCTAGCACCGCCCCTGACAGGAAACCCTTTGTCCAGGCTCCCCTCGCTGGAAGGACTCCCAGCTACAGGGGGTCAGACTCGTGTCTGTGGTGGCAGCATCCATTTTGTGGAGCTGAGGCTTCAGTTAACTTTAACCGGGGTTCACAGTTACGTACATGTCGTGTCCCTCTAGAAGGGTGGAATGCTAACCCCGTCGCCAGAATTGGCGAGGGGTTAGTATTCCAATTCGTATGACACCTTACTCGACATGTTTTGATAAAGCAAGACCAAAGTTAGCATTTAACCGCGAGGATTATAATGCACTTAAGAGTATATGGTATGCGCTATCATAGAACAGCTATTAGGACTTGGTTCCGCAAGCTGCAGACAGGCTCAGCTCGTGCCAGAGCACCATCTCACACGATTCCAAGCACTCTGCCTTCAGGATTGTCAAGGCCTGCCATAGGAGTGACTGATAGGAATCTGTGTGTCCATTTTAGGGTTAGGTATAGGTATACTACACCTACAGCAAAGCGTGATTACACGACTTTGCCCCAGCTGTCATGCAGCCAGTTGTGTCAGATTTAAGAGGCCAGCCAGGGGTGGCATAATACATGCTGCAGCCCCTGGTAGCCCTGGGTACACCTATGCCCTGAGTTACAGGGTCTGATAAGGTGGCCCAGTACCAATTGGTAAATGCACCTAGGGTACATGTCGTAATTTAGAAAGAGAAGAGCCAGGCTGTGGGTCTGATTGGCAGGCCCACAGCCAGAGAAAGTCGTAAACCAGTGAAACAAAAGCAAAAAATCTGGGTGATCATAGGATTGCAGACCCTACTCTCCTACAGAGTCGTTGGACGAATTCCTCGCAACAACCGGTGAGCGGAGGGATAGCAGACGTCGACTACTATTGCTTCAGCTGGTGGGTCACGAAGGCCGACGCCTAATCAAAACATTTTCAGCAAAGGATACAGAGACATATAGGGGACTCAGAGAGACGCTGCTCGCTCATTTCTACACAAAGGAAGACGTGGATCATGAACGCATTGCTTTCAACGCAGCACGGCAGGAACCATTAGAATCCTTACCAAGCTTCATTACCCGGCTGCAACGTCTAGTGAAATGTTGCCACTTCGACACTTTCACAAATGAAGATGCAATCCGACTGCGGGTGATTGAAGGCTGTTCAAAGCCTGACACCAAGCGCAAGATCCTTCAAGGGTGGTTCTCGCTAAAAGAGATCATCAGGAGAGCCGAAGTTGGAGAGCGGGTCACAGCGAGGGAAGCATCCAAGAAATTCCACCAGGAAGCAGGAAACAAAAAGAGAAGAAAGGAGACATACCCCATGTCCGCGAGGAAAGCCCAGGAGACAAACAAAACCCGAGAGAGGGAGGGCGAAAGCGGACTAGAGGCAAGATATCATGAAAGACGAAGTGACAGCGGACCAGAAACAAGATACCATGAGAGACAAAGTGACAAGGAACTCCCTGAGTCACCAACACAAAGGACAATGGATAAGGATGTACGTAAGACTGGGACAACCAGGAATTGTGACAACCAGATTGACATAACGTCGAGAAGTCACTCAACACACTACTCCGGAGACATATCAAGCAGTGACACAAACCACACAGAGGAGGCCGAAGACAATCTACTCATCGGTCATGACGAAAATATCAAACACCGGCGAGGGGACAAGTAACATTATATCCAGAAACTAACATACTACTCTGGAGAACCATCATGCAGAGACACAGAACACACAGAGGAGACCGACGACAGTCAACTCAACGGCTATGAGGAAAGGATTAAACACAGGCGAGGGGACAAGCCACGCCATCTCCAGAAACCGATATACACACACACTCGAACAACTCAAGACGCATACGCTCAAGCCATCTGTGATCAGGAGAAAACAGAGAAGAGTTGAATGTTCCAAGACCAAACCAAGGAAGTAAATACGTGGCTAGCAAACAACCCCGTCACAACAACAACACAAAAGACATTTCAAGAGATGCACCCAAAGGAGTGTCTCCTCGCCAGCATCGACTCCAAGAGCGTGTCATCGTCACTTCAAGAGATGCACCCAGAAGAGTGTCTCCTTGATAGCATCGACTCCAGGAGTGCGTCATCGAGCGATTCAGAAAGCATGTCTGGACGATCACCTAGATCAACGGAATCCTGGTACCGACAACAGCAGGGCCGGACTGGGAACTGAAAGCAGCCCTGGCAAATTTTGCCAAACAAGCCCCCGTCCGGCGCGTAGCGAGCAAGCCCGACCGCTACTAGGGGGGTTTCGGGGGTTTTCCCCCCAAGAAAATTTGGAAAAACAACAGACCAAAATGGTGAATTTTACAGCACATTTTTCATTATATATTCAAATTGTATCAACTTTCAAAGCACAGTAAATAGTAGATAAAGAACATCAGGTTACCCACCCAGTCATATGTACCCATAGACATTCTTTCAGAGAGCATCAAAAATAGACACAAGTAGTGAATCACAGAGAACAAAGTAAAAGCGACACCAGCCCCTATACTCTCCAAATCATGTACTGCCAAAAGATTGAGTAAAAGATCCCCCTAGAATCCAAATCTATCTCCGAACTGGCATCAAATAAGTATGGTGAAATAGTTGATGCAGACAGATTCGGAGCAGCCTCCAATTTTGCTTTGAAATGGCCAGCCAAATCATATTGAATGGCAAACCCAAACATTAACTTGAACTATTATTTGTCAATATATCCACAAAATACAACAGCTGGGGAAAGATATCTAAATGAAAAATTATTATAAAAATTTACTAGAACCAGTGCTTAATTTGAGCCGGGGCGTTCCGGTGCTAAGCACCAGCACTTAATTGCTTGCTCGGCACCGGCACCTAATTGTCAGCACCATACTTAGAACACATGGTGGCGCTGCTCATCTAATTTAGTGATGAGCAGAACAACGGTAATTTAGGAATACAATATACATTAAAATTGATAATACCTGCCTCCCCAACCATTCCTTTAGCTTTGGGGACCTGGAATAATCTGAATTTACGCGCAAGAGAGATGGTTAGTTTTTTGGCAGTGATGACAAGGGTGATGGGTGATGCAAGCTGCAGTGGCTTCCTGGTCAGAGCCCTGGAACTTAATATTTTACAAATTAAGCACTGACTGGAGAACCAGACCCAAGTTGAGACCCTACTTCAAATCAAAAGCCTGCATCCCCCCCGGATACAACTGCACAATATTACAACCAATGTAGAACTTACACCATGTAGCCAATCCCACCTTGGCCCCGGCCAGAAGTCATTGGACAGGCATGGAGATTATAACATTTGTACCCATCATAAAAGACACCACCCATAGCCCAGGTCTCTTGCAAAAGTATGATGTGATAGTTGTTAATAATCAATCAATCAATCAAGGCATTTATAGAGCGCACTACTTACCCGGAGGGTCTCAAGGCACTTGGGGGGGGCTGCTACTGCTCGAACAGCCAGGTCTTGAGTTTCTTCCTGAAGGAGAGGTGGTCTTGGGTCAGGCGAAGGTCGGGAGGGAGGGTGTTCCAGGTCTTGGCGGCCAGGTAGGAGAAGGACCTTCCTCCTGTTGTCTCTCTTCGGATGCGGGGGACGGCGGCGAGGGCGTGGTTGGTCGATCGGAGGTGGCGTTTGGGAGCGTAGAAGTTGAGGCGGCTGTTGAGGTAGCTCGGGCCTTGGTCGTGTAGGGCTTTGTGTGCGTGGGTGAGGAGACGGAAGGGGATTCTCTTGTTGATGGGGAGCCAGTGCAGGTCTCTCAGATGTCCGGAGATGTGGCTGCTCCGGGGGATGTCGAGGATGAGTCTGGCTGAGGCGTTCTGGATCCGCTGGAGTCTCTTCTGGAGCTTGGCGGTGGTTCCGGCGTAGAGGGTGTTGCCGTAGTCCAGTCGGCTGGTGACGAGGGCCTGGGTGACCGTCTTCCTGGTCTCGGTGGGTATCCACCGGAAGATCTTCCGTAGCATGCGCAGGATGTTATACCAGGACGCGGAGACGGCGTTGACTTGTCTGGTCACCAATCTTCATTTAACATTTCAGAAGCCAGACCGGCAACATTTCAACACAACAATTTGAAAGTCCCCTTGGGCTGGTTAGAGGACTTATCCCTGTGTTCTGATTATATACCACCGCAGCGGGGTATTTCAGCCCACCAGGAAGGGCCTGTCCTCCTACCAGGCTCAGGGAAATACAGGGAAAATAAGTTAGCTGTTCTGTACAACATTGCCCACATGGCAAGCCAACATTTCTGGAATGATTCAAAAGGCACAAATTACAAGTCTCGGGAAGTGTATGCGGCCAGGAACAGAACTACCATTTTGCCCCGCAGCACTCCATCAATCATTATCCTCAAAGCCAGATGGAACCATAAATGTATTCTTGGACGTGAATGGATTCACATGATACAGAAGCTGGAAAGATGTGTTCCTATTATGAGCAGAGTTAACCTGATTGAAATATTTGTAGACAAATTCCAGGGGTAGAACCCTTAATACTCCAGACCGAACAGTGCTTCCTCTGGCTTAACCCAACATTTCTCCCACAACCATAGGATAGCCAAAATGTAAAAATATACATTCCCCTGGATACTTTTTAGGCACAGGACATACTTCACCAACTCTTCTTACAAAAAGAATCTCATTGAACAGGTTAGTGCCACACTTAACAATAGAATGGACCCAATATGTTGCCTTATTATTCAATTTAAATGTAGATCCTATAGCTCCAGGGTCCAAGCTACCATCATTTGTGAACACTACTATGTATGGACACGAATCCAAAACAGGGATGGATCACTGGAATGGGTTGGTGTGGGCCTGTGGCTGGCCTCCACATTATCTTATCTATACTACTATTATAAAGAGAGAACTTGCACTTTTAGGCAAGGTAAACTCGGGAACTACAGCGCCAATCCACACACCCAAGACATCTTAGAAAACCTCAGGGCAAGCAGAAGGACATAGGCTACATAAAAAAAAAATACGTTTTTGAAAATATTAATAAATTTAAAAAAGTAGTCCCTTGCAACTAGCGCCGGCCGCGATGTCTGCGTGAGGGGAGGAGCGGCGACGACATGAGCGACGTGAGGGGAGGAGCGGCGCCAGAACCAGGAAGAGCGGAGGACAACAGCGCCGGTAGGAGCTGGGATAACCGGAGGAGCAGTGGCAGTGAGAGGTACGTTGCTGGGGCGGGAGGGGGGAGGCATTACAAGTGAACAAATTACAAAAGCAAAAGTTGCTGTTATGAAACTAATGTCTGTTCTAAGATGAGGCGAATCACCGACTCCAGGTGCCATAATGTGAGCATGTTAGATCATAAAATTGCTTACTCCAGCGTGACTTAACGGAAAGGCGGAGGCATTTTCAGCATTCTAGGCAATTTGGTTGGCGCACTCCCCAATGATATGCAGATAGTTGTCTGGTCTTTTATTGTAATTCGAATGCAACCACTAGGTGGCACCCCGAGGCTGCTTTCTTTTCTGCCTTATACTGATTAGCTCTTCCCAATGTATTAACTGGTAATCCCTGTGGAAAATACATTTAAATATTTTAGTTTTAGGGATGATGCAGAAGAGCTTGAAACGAGATGAAGCAATCATGCTGCTGTTATTACAACAATGTAAATAGTCTAGAACTACACAAATACTTAAATGGTATTTTCTTTGCTAATGCACAATAGCCATGTTCTACTTCTGCAGGCCACAGCGCTGTGAACAGAAGCACAAGAATTCCAATGGATTGTTTAAAACTGGTTTACGTCATAATGAAACTCGATCAGCCAATCAGTATTCATAAAGCAATAATGTGTAGTTCCTTTCTCGAGGTGAACGTGTGTGCAGAAATAGTACGTATTGATCCATTTAAGTGCTTTCTAAATGACCAATTGCTCAACATTCCAACGTATGGTAGCCAAATTCATCACATAAATGGATGTCAGTGGTGCATTTAGAGGTTTCCATTTTTCTGTGACCTATGCTGGCTGGTGTGTTTGTATTTCTTGCCTTGTTTTACCCACTAAACTCATGAGCCTCCTCTGCAAAGAACACTTTTTCCAGAAGTTACCACCCTCAATGCTTAGCCCGAGTGCATACATTAAAGAGAACACCTTTCAATCTATACTACTATTATAAAGAGAGAACTTGCACCTTTAGGCAAGGTAAACTCGGGAACTACAGCGCCAATCCACACACCCAAGACATCTTAGAAAACCTCAGGGCAAGCAGAAGGACATAGACTACATAAAAAAAAAAACGTTTTAAAAAATATTAATAAATTTAAAAAAGTAGTCCCTTGCAACTAGCGCCGGCCGCAATGTCTGCGTGAGGGGAGGAGCGGCGACGACATGAGCGACGTGAGGGGAGGAGCGGCGCCAGAACCAGGAAGAGCGGAGGACAACAGCGCCGATAGGAGCTGGGATAATCGGAGGAGCAGTGGCAGTGAGAGGTACGTTGCTGAGGGGGGGAGGGGGGGAGGGGGGGAGGGGGGGGAGGGGGGGAGGGGGGGGAGGGGGGGGAGGGGGGGAGGGGGGGAGGGTGTCGGCGGGTGCCCAGCACGAGCTTTAATGTTTATGGAGTCCGGGCGGGAGGCGGGGGGGCGGCTTCTTAACTTAATTCGAGTCCGGGCGGGAGGCGGGCGGGGGGGAGGGGAGTCGGAGAACATGCTGCCCCAGCCACCTTCTGCCCCGGGGTAAAAATGCAGCCCCCAGCCCCCTTCTGCCCCAGGCAACGCTGGGGCGGGCTGCTAGTCTACTTTAAAATGAAGGTGGGTCATCTACTTCTTAGCACTATGATTGATCAATAGTTTCATAAGAGGATAAGACATTGCTCAGCTTAACAAGCAGAATACTTTGCTGGTTCCCAGTACTCTTCAGGTTAGATGAAAAGACTGAAGTGTTCAAGAGATGGAGGGAAGGGTGACAAGAGGTCTAACAAGGAAGACGAAGGAACAGCCAGTGTTGATAGGTTCTAAGATTTAGTGATCAAACCAAGTCGAATAAGAACTTAAAATTCACAGGTGCAAAGAGGAGATACTGGGCAGACTTGAAATGTCATATCTATGCATAAATACACCAGTAAAAAAAAGATAGTGAAACAATGAAGAAACATAAATAACGAATATAAAGTAACAAAAATACAATGAAAATAAATTTGGATTGGTCTACAATTTCTTTCAAATTCATTTGGCACTTTACACAGTTTTTTCCCTAATGGGCTGGGGTGGGAGAAGGGGGTAATTTTGCACCTGCATTGGCATACAATGTAGGATTGAAATTTGTGTGATATTCATATCAGGAGTGCGCACGCTGTAAGAATGTTAAACCTGCTTTACTAAAACACAGGCAAAAGCATCTGAAAAAGGGTGCTACAGATAAAAACTGTTTTATTTTCTGCAGCACCATTTGTTGGGATACTTTGGTCAGCGTTCTCTCAGTCGGCCACTCGCTAACTGATTTCAAATGTACAGTAGTCCTGCTTGGACTCCAGTGAAAGCGGAAGGAGACATCCAAAAATCCATAGGAAAAGAGTAAGAATAAAATAATCCAATAGGGTGATCCGAGGTGTGATCGACAATGTCTCAAGACAATGCTTAAATGTTCTTGAGTAAAAAAAAAAAAAAAAAAAGACACTGTCTTACGGAGGCTGAACCGAAGCCCATTAAAGTAAGTAGAAAATATAATACTTTCACCATGATGGTGCAGCTGATAGTGCAGGCTTCATGCACATAAGACATACAAATTGATTGGTCAGAAGAAGGTCTGCAGAATGTGCAGTAAACAAATAAATATATATAAAGGGTGTCGGTCAAAAATCGGAATAGGGGATAACAGAGAGGCAGGAAACGGTACAAAATCCTTAAAAAGCTATTTGTTACACAGGCCTGCAAAGACACGGTTTCTAATATGCACTCTAAATTAACTCCAACTCATTGTGTTCTGCATTTTTAAACGCACGTTGTTGCAAGACTATGTTATTTGCTATCTGTAGTTGCGTATTTTATCACAATATTTTTCTGAATATAGTTAACTTGGCAAATATAGAAACTCAGCTCAATCTGTGGTGGAACCTGAAACCTCACAACTCAACTTTCCCTGCTGGACGCCGTTGCCTTCCTTTAGCGTCCTGCTCGCCGTCCTCCACCAGCCACGGTGAGACTTTACAATTACAAAGGAGGCGTGTTGTGAGCATAGTTGTGTGCAGGAATCTCAGAAAGTAAACACCCGACAGCGAGCCTCACGGACCACTCAAACTGTGTGGTCATACTGGCCGCCGCGTGACTCATGTCACCGGGACACCATGCATCCTTTTTAAGGACACTGTAATCTGGTACCCTAGTCCATGTCAGTGACCCAAGGTTGCAACTCAAGAATGCAGTGAGCTGCCAAGTGAAAGCTCAGGGCTGTAAACGAGGGTCAGATTCTACAACCGTGTAGCCCCTCACCAATGTTGTGGACATCGTTTCAACGCCCAAAGGTTCAAATCACAGTAATGCACTCAATAGCATCACAGAAGTTGCACTCACATGTTCTGCCTGGCCCTCCGTGCATAGCATGCTACAGGCTCATGTCGCTGCTCCCTGTTGCAGGAGCTCCTTCGAGCCACGTGGTCTTCGTGGGTGGGGTTTGCTGATATCAGCAGGCCCCGCTCCATACCCAGATTACCCATAGGGGCAGCATTAACATGCACTGTGTATGTCAGGCCTTGCAGCATCTACATTGCCATCTCTAGGGGTTGTAGTACAAGTCTGTATTACATCACTTAGCATTTCATGGGAGGTTAAGTACAGGGTCTGCAATGCAGACAGTGCAACATATTTGTCGCCTACAGTCATTTTACTCACCTGTGGCAGCCCTACGTCTCAATTGGTGTAGGGAAAGTGAGATGCACCAGGGGCCGTTTCATGACCATGTTTGTGTGCTACGCCAGAGCAGGAGAAAGTATGTGCCTTTCTTTTTTGCACCTTCCGCACATGCATTAACACGAAAAATCTCCCAGTTAGTGCATGGAGTTCAACAGCAGAAGCACAATAAAATCACCAGACTTTGCTGTTACTAAACCTACACTAAATTTGTGAGTTTAATGGATGCCCTGAAGACGTGAGAAGGAAATACGCAGGGCCTTCTAGGCATGTGCAGTACAGAAGAGATCAGGATACAGCCACATGTGCAGATTCGAGCGTATCCAGGGTTGCTATGTTAGAGGCGAGTGCCTCCGCCTCAATTGCAGAGGCGCTGCTTCATAGTCCTCAGCCTCCAACAGGAACCTCGCCCACCAGGCCTGTCTCCCACCACCAGACAGTCAGGGCATCAATCTCTAGGCCTCCTTCCATACCCCCGACACTGACATGACGATGCTCCATTGGCCCCCAGGCCCAGACAGTGCTGTGCCACCACCCATAAATCAATCAGATCTTGCCACCACTGCAAAGAAAAAACACTCACCTGCGGGCGGCAGTCCAGACAGGGGAAATTAAATTATGGGGTGCGTGTGCCGCTCTCTTTCCTGGCTATCCTGCTGTCTCCCTCTCTGGCCTCGCTCTGAATGCCTACCTCGCCTCAGTCACGCACACTTTCCCAATGTGCATAGGCATCGAAGCAGACCCCACCTTTAAAAAAAAAAAAGCGGCGCGCGGAGGCAGTGACATCTGCGCGCTGCGCGCCGCGTCTTCTACACATCATCATGATCATGTGACAGTCACAGGTCAGGTGGTGACGTGACGTAGGTGTGTAATAAATTATGAGTAGGGCCGGGTGGCGCCGTGGCGGCCTGGCTGCTGCCTGATGAAAATTAAGTAATTTATTCGAAATCGGTGCCGCACTGCCAGCATGAGAAGCGTGCTCACACCAGGCCTCTCAGACAGGCCAGCGGCCTGATTGGGCTTAATGTAAGCACGGTCTTCTGTTGTTGGGAACGATTTGGACCTGTCGGTCCAAATCGGCCCCAACAGCAGAACCGGCCCCCCCGGTCACAAAAACCGGCCCCCACCCCATCCAGCCTACCGGGGAATTGCCCGGTAGCCGGAATTACCAGTCGGGCCCTGGACAACAGTCTCGGTGTCCACCACCTGAAAACACAGTGGAAGCAAAGACCGTCTTCCCTGTCCAAAGCAGCGCACCTCAGGCCAACAACCCGCAATGCCTGAACTCCCCACAAAACAACATACCATGTCAGCCCCAGGAACATCATGACGTGAAGAATATACCGTCACCACTGAAAGGGTCAGCAAGGCTTACGCAAAAGGGGCACAGAAGAAGCACGGATGCAGGCGATTGTACCCGCTGGGCGGGGAAAGACCACCCAGTCACCCCACCCAGAAGGGCCAACACGTTGGGAAAGAGAGGTCATCATCATCAGTCAGAAGGGAAACGTGCACCTATGTTGTCGGATATGCCTGTCCATGGACAGGAGGACAGTGTTGCCCCTGACCGAATAAGACAAAGAGAAATAGAAGTGCATGCAGGCGCTCGGAAGAAAACCAAAATAACGGACACACATGTAAGAGATCAATTGTCACTCAAGCAAGAATTACAAAAGAATACAGACAGCCGACATCTAGCGGAACCATCGACAGCCACATCACAAGAAGCGATACTCCTGTCAAGACTGCCGGAAAGACACAACGAAGTATCTCCAACAGACTGCACCCTGCTGATTGATATGCACGACTCGGAACAAGAGGACACAGGGCCAACAAATGAGTCCAGAGACCAAACCGGGTCAAGCATGTCAGACAGTGCTTTGCTGACTGGTATGCACGACTCGAAACAAGAGGACAGTACTGCCCCCGACTCAAAGAGACAGAAGGGAGCAAGATCTCGTACAGATGCTCGGAAGAGAACCTGAACATCGTCCACTCCTGAAGGAGATCGAGCGTCAGTCGAACGAGAACTACCAAGAAAGACAGATTGCCGCTATCGAGCTGAGTCACCAACTGTCGTCTCACACAAAGCAGCCACGTTCGCGTCAGAATCTGTAAATGGGTGGATAACCCGGAAGACTACTGAAGCCCGCAACCAATCAGAGAACCAGAAGACCACACACAATACTCCGTACTTTCAAAGGCACACTCCCGCAGTCAAGGATACCCTTGTCGAGGCAGCTGACAGCAGCTTGAACAAAACAGTGCCTCAATAGACTATACCTTGCTAGCGCCTGAGAAGCTGACTGAGTCCAAGCCTGGAACGGCAATATGTCTATGACCCCTGCGGACTCCCGCAGACCTGTATGGGGACAGTCAAGAAACTACGAACAAGTTGAAGATGACTATTTTGTTAAGAAAGGGGGAGGTGTCATGTCGTGTGTAGCAGTCTAGTGTTTGAGGATAGACCGGTGGGAGGAGCAGGAAAGGGAGGAGCAGGAAAAGGAAAAATGGGAAGTTAGTTAAGAGTAGGATAGCCATGAATAAAGATGTGTTGAAGATTACTCCTGGCTCCTGTCCCATTTGGGGGGGCATGACACAGGCCTCTTACTACGTTGCGTCAGGATATTTAATTAATTAATTGCAGCAAAAATCTTATTCCCAATGCATTTCGGGCATCTTTAATTGCCCTTTATCAGAGGAAGCTGTTATAATAAAATAAAACCCATGTTAGTCTTCCATATTCCTACTCAGAAATGTTTGTCCAACCTTGCATGCTGTAAACGTAACCTTCATAATCTACCCCTTTGAATAAATGATTAACAGAATAACTGACCCTTAATACCCTTCTGCCAATCTAGAGAGTTTATTTAGGGCGGTAACCTCCCCCCTCTCCAACCTTGATGTAAAACCTGACAAAACTGTCCCTGCGTTGCTAGATCAACACTGAACATCCCCAGTGAGTTTAACGTGACCGGAAAGTCAAATGAATAAATCTCTGCTCCCAACTGTCTAGCATGTGCTCAATGCCTACATTCCCATCCAGTACCATTAAACAGAAATAGCCTCCAACAGGTCATGGACTCCAAATTACCTGCTTAAGAACGTTGTTCATATCTGTTCTGTGCCATCTATTTTCAACTACTCAAACTGCCCAGGCAAGGCCATCTAGCCTCCGAAACATGACTGAAGTCAACAACAGCAACTAAATAATATAACCTGGAGTCAGTTTTTGCTAAAGTAGGAGGGTCTGTTTTTAGAATATTAAAAATAGAAAACTTTTTAGAAAAACAGTATGAAGGAAGATGAAGGGACCACTTCCACCCCTGGAATTAATGCAAGCATCCTACTTGGACCTTGCAGTTCAGTATTAAACGATTGTAAATTTTATGTTTTAATTACGATGAATGACGTTCAGCAACCTCCAGTTCTATGTAGCTGTAAAAGCCAAGTCAACAACATCTCATAAAATATAGTACGGTTCTCCTCTGATGCCTTGCACTAAAGTTGCAACCAAGACCTTACAGCCATAATACCCAGGACCACTGGAAATACGCGATTTGGTGGCTGCTGCGATTTTAGCATGATTATAGATTAGCCACATAATCCACCATCTAACGCATAATCTGTTAATTTTAACAAAACCCATTTTTAGGACTACTCAAAAGGTTGAAAAGTTACTAAAAAGCAGCAACATGTTGCTGCACAGTAGAAGACCCTTTGCAAAGCTAGACTGGTCACAATGTTGTTGCTTATTGCTCTATTTGGGTATTAAACTGGTTTAATACCAGTTTAACACCCAAAGTGCAACTACAGATTGATATTTCTCTGCAGAAAATAGGTACACCCATCACATTAATTTAGAAAGGTATTATCTAAATAATGGTCTTTACATTTTGTTTTCAGGTAGAGAACGTTACATTGTGCATTTTTAGTTAGATCTTTTTGGAGACTTCAAACTTCAGTCACCCACAAATCTTTGGCTGGCCAAACATTTAATATTTTTTTAATACACCGTAAAAATGATTTGCCGCGGTAATGGAGGGCGTTTATGGTCGTCATTGATTCCAGAAATTTTTATCAGGAGGTGGTCCTTAGGTCTAAAAATAAATGACAGTGGGCTTTTAATCAAAGTATTTGAAGAGCTCTCCTGTAAGCCCCTGTGACCAAACAAATTTGTGTAAAACAAAATTGGGTTGTGTTGGAAATATTCAATAAAACAATGTGTTCAAGGTCATAAGCGCTTGCAGGCTTAACTCAGACAGGACAACAGTATTCTGTTAACTTACTGTTTCAGTTAGTGGCTACAACAGCATTAAAATGTCCATTAAAAGGAGGAGCCTAGCGACGAACGAAGATGGCCGCATAGGCTCTCTGCTCCGATGACCTCCGCCTGTCGCTTGAAGATCCTGAAATATATCCTGCTTTCGCGCCTCACCCCCGTGCGGGGTAATCTTCGCGGACACTGGCGGTGTGGTCCCAAGAACTTTCCCACCCTGATTGGCGGAGTTGTGTTGTGTGAAAAATCTTGGCCTAGAGTCGCCTGTAAACCGGGACCTCGATTAATGACCCAGCCGGGTTACAGTGCAACAGCGGCAGCTGGGTGCCCCAGACGCGGTCCGGACGATTAACCTGGAGTGTTTCCCAACCCTATATTGGTGAGGTGCCTGCGGTCCTGTACACACTGCGGAGGTGTACGTATCCTGAAGGTGGCTGAGAGGTCGGGGGTCCCCTTCCCGGCGGTTGGCCCCCTCGCCGGGTTGGTGCCGCCTCCCGAGAGGCCCAGTCACTGCTCGGAAGTGCGCCTCCAATCCCCGCCTGCCCAACCCGCACTTCGGTCCCCGGGAGAATCGGGTGCTCCGAATTCAAATGTCTGGAGCTGACCGTGTGGAGGCGGTGCGGGGTAATAAAGAGCAGTCTTTGAGGACCGTGATGGCCGCCATTAGGGAGCTACGATCCTTCATTGTCTCTACCCTCCAGAAGACGATCGCGGATATCATCGAGACTGCCCGATCGTGCAAGGACCCTGCCCTGCCTGGTGCCCCTAAGCTGGCTGCTTTGACTACGCTATTCCCGGTACCTACGAATCGAGACTCCCTTCATGTCGCAGCCTCGCAATTGTCGCCTGGAACACAATGTGCTAGTGGACCTGTTGTCCCGGAGAGACGCCCGCCATTATCGGCGCATCCGTCCACGGACGTGTTTCTGGTTTTCTCTTCTCCTGAGCCTACGGCTAATACGACCCGGCGGATGATGCGAACATTACTCGATTGTTTTGACTTTGCCCAGAGTTTGAGATAGACATGGTCATATTTTGGCTGGAAGACGGCAAGTGTCATGGCGGCTGTGGATCGTGATGGACTGAGGTGCTTGATCGGACTCCTTATGCAGGTTCACAGACTGGCTGGGACTTTGATTTTTCCGGGATACGTGCTGGTGCAGTTGGCTGAACTCACGGTGAACATTCGAAGGGGTCAAGGGTGAGACTGCTGTAGATCTCGACTTTAGGGGTGCGTGAAGTTCGGGGGATCCGCCATTTTGTTGCTTACGGGTGGTGGGGCGGTGTCGGACGCCTTCCCTGGGTTTTATTTTCAATAACTTGCTTATATAATCGCTAGGCTTAGGACTGGGGCTGTGCGTCGCAGGGGGGGGGGTAAGGGGACCGAGGGCAAATGTGATTTTTCTCCTCCTCCGTCTTTTTTCCGTTTCTTATTTTTTTCCTTTTTTCTATCTTTATATATTTCCCTTTTCTTGCTATATTTCGGGTTTTTGGAAGCTGGGCGATAGGCACGCTGCTAGGGGGGTAGTCCGTAGCCATCTGCAGGGGTGCAGGGTGGGGGGGGGGGGGGGGGGGGATGGGGTATTATTGTTTTTCCGTTTCTTGTTTCTATGGCCTCCTTTTTCTTCATTAGTTTAACTCGATAGTCTGCTCCTTTTCCTTCTTTCTGGGTTCTGGGATCGGTACAGTAAATTACATGATTTGGAATTCTTGACGTTGGACCGTGGGTTTCGCTTATAAGTGTTCCTCGTTATGCCTCTCCATGTACGGGCAATAGCCGGGTGTGCTTAGTGTTTGATTGCATGCATATACTGATTGCCCGCCTCAAAGATGCCGATAGATATGTTTGATTTGCTTGCTCGCACGCCCGATTGTTTTCTATGATCTAGATTCTGTGACTGATCCCTCCTTTCTTTCTCGTTTTCTGTTCTTTTTTGTTATTATATTGAAATTCATTCCTTCTAACGGTAAATATCCTGTTTTAAAATTTTTAAATTAACCTCATTCATCCTGTGCAAAGATTCAGGTGTACTGAAATAGTTCTGGTCTCTAATCCTGCTGCCGCGCCTCCGGGATGTTCGGCTGAATAGCTGTGTGGACCCTGTTTATAAATAAAGGTTTTCAAATTTTTTTTTTTTTTTAAATGTCCATTAAAAGAAAAACACCACGATAGAAAGCAGCCAAATTCTCCATTCTTCAAAAAGTGAGCCGCCCAACTCCTCTGAGCCGCCCAACTCCTCTGAGCCGCCCAACTCCTCTGAGCCGCCCAACTCTGAAGGTTAAAGGCAAGAAGTTAGCAGAGAACCTGTGAGCTGCCAATATTAGATGTAAAAAAGGGAGGTACCGTTAGCTGCAATGACGGCATCAATATGCCCATGAAAATGAATGCACAAAAAAAGCTGCCAAAAACCTTGTCAAAAGGATTGCCTATTAGGATAAAAAAAATATTAATTCCTTTTTTTTTTTAAACACATAACAAACCAATATGTACACTACCATAAGCATAGGCAAGCTTAACTCTGTGACCGAACAGCAGTATTCAGTTAATATAATAGAGGTACAGTTGGCAAACATAACCGCTTTAAGATCACGATCAAAAGAAATGCACCACAATACAGAGCCCCAATAGATGGAGCCGCCAACAATAGGAGGGTTGGAGGCAAAAACTTAGGTGAGAACCACACCAAAGATGCAAGAACTAAATGACGAGATTTGACTCCGCCATCCCCCCATAAAACAAGCCATTACAGCTGGTAGTAATAATGAATGGGCAAAACATTTGACTAGCTTGGAATACAAGTAGTTAAGAATTATTATAGTACACCCAAATAAAGAGTAGGTGGTGACAGAAGGCTATGCCTCCCAAAAGCCAACACCAGCCTCCTTGCAGTGGCTTGTCTTGTAGCATTTGAATTTACAGTTCCAATTCGGACATTGCTGAAGCTTGAAGTATGCCAGACCTATTGCTGAAGCTTCAAGTATTGCCAGTTGCTCATGGCATCCTATCTTCAAGGCTACCCTCATTGAAAATGATCTTTCACAAGTTTCTTCACCTCTATGTTCAGGCTACCTGTATCTCTCAATGTCGGTCTATCCACAGTCACCTTATCAATTTTTGGGAACCCCGAGCAAAAGTTGCAGTGATTTTTGAACAACATTTTTTGAGAGTTTAATATCCATAAGATAAGACAAGTAGAAATAAATCATACCAAAGTCCATACCTAGTATCCTCATCAATAGATGTCTCAAAGGGGCATAAAAACAGCCACCACCTTCTCAGATCTTATGTGACTAAGCAAAGATTTTTAAATAAATATCGTTATTGCATTTTTTCAGCACATAACAAACCAACATATATACTGGCAGGCTTACCTCAGAGGGGCAAAAACAATATCAACAGGCACATCAAAAGAAATGCACAATAAAAAGCTGCCGAAACAGGGTAAGCCAAAAACAATGTCACCAAATCTGAGTGGCAAACAATTGAGCCTCCAAATAAAGAAATGCCAAACACAGGCCTAACAAACACTGGACTGAAACATACTGACAGCCAAAAATGTAGCCACAAAAATAAGCTGCCAAAATCAAGGACAACCAAAACAGGAAGTTATAAGGCTAAAATATAGGGGAGAACAATGTCTAGGATGCCTGGACTAACAGGACAAGAACAGACCCCTCCCCCTCAAAACAATTAAGCCATCACAGTTGGTAATAGTAATGAAAGGGCAACACATCTGACCACTTTGTTTACCACTGTCAAGGCTTGATTGTGCCCCTGCTAGACAATGACCTCCTTTGCTCTCAACATCCGACGTGGGATTGCTTGTGAACAGCTCCTTGTCTTCCACAGCAGCAACTTCAAGGGTTCCATCAACTCTTCTGCATCTATCGACATCAATGGACATTCGTCTTCCGTGGCTCCTAGTCACTCCTGAGTGGAATAGACTGTCTCCTCTGCTTGCAGGTACCTCTCATCTTGAATCCACCTTTGGGTTCCACCAGCAGCATCTTTTCTGAAATCCTCCATTGTGGTCTACGGAGGTATCTGACATCACTTCACACCTATGCACCCAGCTTCCCTGGTGTAGGTACCCCGGTTCCTGAGGTATCCATGGGTGGGGCGACTCTCCAACCTGCCATCTTCCATAGCGGTTCTTCAAGGTCTTCTTGGAAGGGTCATTCTTTAAAACTGCAACTGTGACTTACCCATTCTCGTGTTGGTCATTTGGTTATCTTCACCCTCTGCACACATGGCTCCTGGGTACTTACCTCAGGTCATTCCTTGGGTCCCCAGCAGTTCTAGGTCTTCTGTGTCCAGTCATGACTTGAGTCATGGTTCGCATCCCACAATTTTATTATATTGTTTGGTCTCCCCCAGAGACTCCAGTGTATTTGTGATACCTACATGTTCTATTTCCCAAGTATGTGCATGTATTGTGTTTATGTCTAAGGGTAGGAGTTATTACAATGCGTTAGTGAGTAGTGATAATAAAATGCATAGGTTTATAAATTACAATGTGGTTCTTTTTCTTTTAACCTATACCATAAGATTGAGTACTGGTAAAACAAGCTGCTTTACACTCCTTCTGGACTAAGCCTGGAGGCTGCTCTCCACAGCTACCACTTAGAGAACTTTCCAAGGTTGTCCAAGACCACTACAATCACCATAACAATTATCTGGATTAGTAAAAGGTGCTTTATTCGAATAAGTGTGCATCATATTCTCAGCCAACCTCTCACAGCTGTGAATTGCGCTCCGTTCGTGGAGCTATCCACCCTCTGCAAAGCAAACTGAGTTCCTAAAAACTCTGCTCCACAGAGCAGAGTTTTTTCCCTGGCTCTCATTCACCAATGTTAAGTTGGCAAACACGAGTTAGGAATATCTTACTCCAGACCACCTGCTGGCCAGATTTCCCAACGCAGATGGTAGCGGATGGCCGAGAATGCTTGCGTTGAGAAAGCCTCTGTTCGCATTGAGGAAACTGCCGGTCAAGTAGACTATCTACTCAAGCAGCAGAAACAAGCAGTGTCCTCTTGAGATGTGCATGGGTTTGTTTGCACTGATTTTCCAGCATGGGAAAAACGTCTGTTGCTAAAAATCAGCATGAATGTCACAACCCAATGCACTCTGCCTCTTATGGAACTCTGCGCCGCAGTCTTTTGGTCACTTTGCTCTGCCCAGGCCTAGTAGTAATGAAGGTGCAACATATCTGACTACCTTGCAATAGAAGAAGTGTAGAACTATCATTATGAACCCCAATTAAAAGAGTGGGTAGTGGCAGGTGTCTATGCCACTACCTCTCCCTGTCGCTCTATTCAGTGTCATCTTATACATTTTTTTGCAACCCTGGGCAAGACATTAAATTCATTTTTGAGCAACATTTTCTGAGATTTTATAATCCATAATATGACACAAGCACACATGAATCATCCCAAAGTCCTTACCAAGGATCCTTATGAATATATGTCTTAAGTGGCTTAACGATGCCCAACACCTTGCCAGATGGCATTCCCATTTGCTTAAGCCAATTTGACTAAATGTTTTAAATACATATTTTTATCACATTTGTTCAGCACATAAAAACCAAAACAATTCATAAAAGACCATAAGCACTGGCAAGCTTAATGCAGACAGGATAGCAGTATTCTGTAAATAAAATAGAGGTAGTTGGTTGCAATAAAAGCATCAACATGCCTATCAAAAGAAAGTAAAACGCTGCCCAAAAACAAGGCAAGCCACCCCAAAACAAGGCAAACCAAAAAACAGAGCAGCCAAAAAACAAGGCAAGCCAACACACTGGGCAAGCTGCCCAAAAACAAGGCAAGCCGTCCGAAAAACAAGGCAAGCCGTCCGAAAAACAACTCCCTTCCAAAAGAGGAGCACCCCGGACCCTCCTGGTCCACTCCAGACGCCATTTTAGGTCCACCGCGTGGGCTTGAATTTGCCAAGACTTGTTGCCCCAATCCTGGGTCCAGCGAAGTCGACAGCATCAACCATCGTGGGACAGCTCGCACCTCCATCCTGGTCGCCGACAACGCCTCCTGGTCCGTGAGACTGCAGAGCCCAGCGTCGCCCACTCACCTGGTCGAGGTGACTACCATCCGGTGCCCTCCTGGTGCCATCTGATCACTGGCTAGTGGTCACGAACTTGGTCCCCTCTGCTTTCAGGTGTCATCCATCTTCGATCCAGGCTTGGATCACTTCGAACAATCTTCACTGGTCGCCTGCCAGCAACTCTTTCTTCAGGCTCCTGGTCCGTCAACGAGGATTCCCGACGTCTTAACAGACCTATGCAGCCGCAGCCCCTGGGCTAGGTAACTTCGGCATTTCGGTGCCCCAGCATAGCCTCACTATCCAAGGGTCCAGAGTCACTGTCGTTTTTGACCTACCTTATCGGGTTCGCCCGAGAACACTAACTTTGCTTTTACTAGCTCCCATAGACTTTGTCCCGCATCCCGCGTGAGAGTGCACACTCGGCACCCGAGTCCCCTAGGCCTCCTACTAGTAATCTGAAGGTTCAGTAACGCAGTCCTAGCGATTCCAAAGCCTATTAGTCCAGTACTTACCTGCTAGTAATTTCGCATTCCACTTCCATAGTATATGGTTTTCCGTGCCCCTCGGGCATTTGTGTAAATTGTGCAACTTAAAGTATTTTCGTAAGAGTTTTGTTGTGTGCTTAGTACCCTGTCCTCATAAAGAGTACAGGGCTGTTGTGATCTAAATAAATACACTGTTTATTTTCCTAACACTTGTGTGGTGTCCTTTCACTTGGTGTTCAAGGGGTATATGTGATGGTATAACAGCTGGCTTAACACGCCCTCTAGAGTTTAGCCCGAAGACTGCTCTTGTCCATGCTACTAGGATAGCTGGTCTATCGGTTGACTTACAACCAATCACCATAAGGGTTGTTTGGACTGATACATAGTGATCACTAGAATAGTGAACACTGAATATCAGGCCAACTTCTCACACAGGGGTCCTACATCCTTTTCCTAGGCGTCTTTTAACAGAAGCAGGGAGGAGGAGCAGTGGGTGACTAGCGTTTGGTAGATACGGGACACTTTTTTATCCCCGAGGTCTCCCATGAAAACCTTCACCTCTATAGGGCAGAACTCCGGAAGCGACTCCAAACCAGCAAGACTGGGCACGAGCGCATGACAAAATTGTGGATACCTGAAGAATTGAGTTTTGGGCATGTGGAATTCGTCCCGTAACTCCTGGAACGACTTGAGTTACACCGGACACTACGTCCCCAAGCGAGGAGATCCCTATGGAATCCCATCCGCCAAACCCCGCCAGCGAGGCCAGCGCGGGGAGCCGACCATTGTGCCACAATGGGGTCTCCGCCATCAACCTACCCCACCAGCCCATGCGACACAGCGCTCGTCACCAAACCGCAAAGACCACTTGTGTGGCGCACGGCACCCGCCTCCGAAGCCCGGCCGAGTAGAAGATTGTGTGCAACGTATTGTCCCCCATCAGCGAGCGCTCCAGAGCATATGCTGGGTCTCCTGCATCCCCATATTCCCATTCATTTAATACTAGCAAATGGGAGGCCTGGTAATAAGACAGTATGTCAGACGTGGCAAGGCCACCACAATATGTGGATATGAAGCATGTACGCAGTGCCACTCTGGCGGCACCGCCGGCCCACAAGAAGCGGCCCAGGATAGAATTGACCTGCCGGAACCACTGAGGTGCGATCAGGTGCGGATGGTTCTGCAACTGGTATAGGAGGCGCGGAAGTGCGACCATTTTGAAGATCGCAGACCTACTATAGATGGTAAGAGGCATTCGGGACCATGTTTTAATGTCCGTTTGGACCTTCTCCCACACCGGAATCACGTTACGCTCCCATGAGATAGTCACGGACTCGGACAAGAATACTCCAAGATACATGATGCCCCCGGCCGCCACCTGCAAGGCAGACGCCCACGGGCCCACGCCTGCCCCTTCTCCCAGTACCCACAGGGTGGATTTACACGGGTTGAGATAGAGGCCCGACACTTCGCCAAATATACGCATGATTTCCAACACTCGGGGGCCCGATCTATTTAAATTCTTGAGAAAGAAGAGGACGTCGTCCTCATAAAGGGCGATCCTATCACTGAGTCCCCCATTGCACACGAAGCCCCGCAGCTGCGCGTCAATGCGCACCCAGGAGGCCAGGGGCTCCATGGCCAGCGCAAATAGGTTCGGGGACAACGGGCAACCCTGACGGGTCCCCCGGCCGATGGTAAATCTCTCCGAGACCGCTCCGGAGACACGCACGGACGCCGTGATGTCAGTATACAGTAGTTTGATGTATGAAATAAACACCGGGCCCAGATTAAGATGAGGCAGGAGCGCGAACAGATAGGTCAAACTCACAGAATTGTAAGCCCTGTCTATGTCTGCCAGTAGCAGAGCCGCCTGTTCTCCAGTGGCGCCCATAGCGTCCACCGCCGCCTGCGCCCGACGAATATTGTGCCGCGTCGCTCTACGCGGCATGAAGCCGGCCTGATCCGGGTGGACTAGATCAGTTATGTAGGGGAGGAGACGGTTCGCCACCGCCTTAGCCAGCAGCTTAGCCTCAATATTGAGCAAAGAGATAGGGCGATACGAGTCATGTCGATTAGGGGGCCTACCTGGCTTCTGAAACACTACCACCTCAGCGTGGCGCCAGTCAGCTGGCAGCCGACCCAGCTCGCGTGCCGCCTCCAGAGCAGTCCTGTAATGGGACCCCAATTGGAGATGAAATTTCTTATAGAACTCACACGGGAAACCGCTCGGCCCGGGTGCCTTCCCTGTGTTGAGCTGCCCCAGTGCATCCCCCAGTTCCTTCGCCGTAAGGGCAAGGTCTAGTGCCGCTCGTGTCTCAGTAGATACTGCCCTCGGGGGCAGGTCGGCAATGAATTTATCGACCGCATCAGCCGGAATGCAATTCTGTGGTGCATATTGCCCCGCGTAGTATCGAGCAAAACTAGCCGCCGGCTCGGCCGGGTCCGTTATGGTAATACCATGACCATCTGTGAGGCCAGGCAGGGCAAGGTGCGTTGGCATAGCCTGTGGAGCATAGTACAAGACTTGTCCCCCCACTGATATACCCTACTATGCGTGGCCAGCCACGCTTGTCGGGCCTCGTCAAGCAACACAGACACATAGGACTGCTGTACCTGCAGGAGCAGCCACACTGCCACATCATCCCTTTCCCTCTGACACCGCTGCTCCAGAGCCGCCACCTGAGCCGCTGCTGTCACTATGGCCTCCCTACGCCGGCGATGAGCCGCCGCACACACCATGCAATGTCAATTCCCCTCAAAGTAGGTTTCATGGCTTCCCAGACTACCGTTACATCTGTGTCCTCCACCAGATTTTCTCGCCAGTAGTGAGCAATTGCTCCCCGCATGAGTTGAACATATTCAGCTTGCTGAAGGTGCCACAAGGACATCCTCCATCGGAATGGTTGTCTGTTCCTCAGCAGGTCAACCTCCACTGCCACAGGGGAATGGTCAGACAGCCCCCTAGGTAGGATACTAGCCTCCCGTACTCTACTCAGGAACCCACAGGGCACAAAAATATAGTCCAGCCGTGAGAAGGAGCCGTGGACAGCAGAGACATAGGTATACTCTCTGGCCTTAGCATGCATGTGTCGCCAAACATCCACCCAACCTAATCCTTCCACCATCGCACTCAGCTGGGTAGAGTCAGCGTCTCACGCAGTCTCTGTCGGTCCACATGCACATCCATCACGTCGTTCCAATCCCCACCCAGCACCGCCAGGGACTCTGGGATTTTCGTCCACACTGCAAAAAAACGTTCAGCCAGGGAAAACTGCAACGGGGGGGGCATATATACTACCAAAAACAATGGATTCCGGGCCCACCATCCCTTTAACAAAAACATATCGACCCTGCGGGTCTATATACTGTCTCTCGTGAATGTAAGCCAACCTGCGATGGACCAAGACGGCGACTCCCCTGGAGCCCCTGGAAAACCCAGCGTGGAAGACCTGTTGGTAACCAAATCTCTGTAGGCTAAGCACTTTCGTCCCCATCATGTGTGTCTCTTGTAACAACAAGACATCTGCCGCTTCCCTCTTCCCCCACCGCAGAATCGCCCCCCTCTTGATCTTATCTAGCATCCCTCTAACGTTCCAACTCAGTATGCGCATTGACTCCCTAGGGGGCCCCGGGGTTGATGCCTCAGCCATACTCCAATAGGACCCAACACAAAAGCACCCAGCACCAGGCCCAGGCGCACAGCACAATCTGAAACAAGGCATTAGAAATCGCGTGCACCCCCCACCAACCATCCCAGATCTCCCCCCCCTCCTGTCCCCCAAACATTCCCCTCAACTCCCCTCCCCCCGTCACCCACCCCTATACCTCATAGAACTCTGAAGTATCTGTTGCGACATGGGGAACCTCGGGCCCAAAACAGAGCGCCCAATGCCAACCATACCAATGGATCCCAACTTCCCACTCAAACAAAAGAACCCCCCCCGGTCAACTCCCCCTCGTGTAGGAGGCAAGTAGCCTCAGCGGGAGCCTGTGACATCTGTGAAGAGACTCAGCTCCTCGAGATCCCTCAACGGCCCTTTCCAGAGTGATCAGAGTCAGTAGGCGCGCCATCTTGTGTTCCACAGAGAGAAGAGGAGCGTTTCCGCGATCTGGATCTCCTATTCCTTTTGCCCCGGGCGTTTTGGTCCCCCTGGTCCTGCGACGGGGCTCTCAAGCGGCCTGGGTCCAGACCCAGTTGGGCATGTGGCCTGACCCTCACCGTTTCATCAGTCCATTTAAAGACATCCTCTGGGGTATCAAAGAAGTGGGTTCGCGACTGGAAGACTACCCGCAGGCGGGCCGGATAGAGCAAGGAGTATTGAATCTTCAGACCACGCAGTTTCGCCATGGCAGCAATAAAGGAGTGCCGCTGTTGTTGCACGATTCTGGTATAGTCGGAGAAGATCATGATCTTTTGATTCTCGAAGAGAAGGGAGTCCTTGGCCCGCGCTTCCCGTAGTATAGTGTCCCTATCATGGAAATTCAGGATTTTAGCAATCACTGGTCTGGGCCACTCCCCCACAGGTGGCTTCTGCGTCAGGGCTCTATGTGCACGCTCAATCACAAAATAACGTGACAGAACATCTGTGGGAAGCCAGCTCTCCAACCACTGGGACAAGAAGTGTTCCATATTGCCTCTCTCACATCCTTCCGGAAAACCCACGAAGCGAAGGTTGTTCCTGCGTGCCCGCCCTTCGGCATCCTCCACACGGAGCACAAGGCCCTTTTGAAGGTTTTCCATCGCCGCCATTTTCTGCTTCAGGGTCCCAACGTCGTTGTCCACCACCGATATTCTGGATTCTGCCTCTGTGATACGTGTCACCGCATTTCGCAGGTCCTGGCGCAGCAGGGTCACGTCTGCCCCAATCTTAGCGTCCAGCATGTCCCTGGATTAGGTAATCGCAGCCATGAGCGCTGCATTGTCCAGCCCCGTTCCCTGGCCACCTCCGGATGCTCCGGGTCCCCCACTCGGCCCAGTGAATTTATCGATGGGTCCCTGCTTGGCGGGCCCGCTGCCTCCCCTGGTCATGTCTGCGGCGTACCTGGGGTCTGCTGTCTCCGGAGCTTTAGCAGGTCGGCACAGCGCAAACACCCCGCACCACCAGTTGCGACCAAGGGTACACGATTCCCCTACACTGTCGTCTGTTGCTGGGGGGGTATACCGGGTGTTACAAGTTCACCCCCCTCAAAGGTGTGCAGCGTGGTCTCGGCCTTGTCCCTCCGTCGTGAGGCCCTCAACCTGGTCACCGCTCCACAAGGGCCTCGTGACTTCGCTCCCGCCCACACAGCTCCTTCGACCCACAGCCCACTCGCGCTGGGCATCCACAGGTGTCCCCCTCGCCCTCCGTTCACACACGCAGAGGGGGCCCGGGGAGTTACTCACGTCTCTCACTTAGTCACCTCTGGCGCCGGCACAGAGCCCTCCGGGCTCGGGCGCGATACTCGCCGGTTCGGCAGGCCGCCCACCAGCCTGTGGACCAAAGAAGCGCCGCAGCACTATGCCGGACTTGTCAGGTGGGGTCCCACACCAGGGGTCACAGCTCTTCAAGTCTCTCCACGCCGCCGCCCAGGCCGCCACAGGACGCTAGCACCCGCAGCCAGGAGCCACCAAACTCGAGGTCCCGGTCTCACTGTCCTGATGTAGGCCACAGCTCCCCCCAGACGTTCTCAGTGCCCTGGCCATCTCAGCCTTCTTGGTGGGTAGGTCAGAGGACTCGCCCACAGTTCCGCCAACTATGGGGGGCACTGGGCCCAGGATAGATGTTGGCGCGGCCGGCCTGCGCGAAGACCCCTCGATCAGGAGGCGCCAAAATTGAGGCCCCAGCTGCACTCCCCGGGACCAGGCCGCAGGCCGCTTCCGCCACTAAGTCCGCGTCGGATGGCCCGGGAGCGCCACACTCTGCACCGGGTGACACCTCCCACCTTTCGCCACAATTGCCTCAAGTGTGGGCTGCAGATCGGGTCCGGGAGCCAGGATAAATTGACGGATAAGCGTCGGGCTGGTGGGAGCTCTAGAAGGCTGCGTCCACTATCTTCGCCCGCGAAGCCACGCCCCCAAGACATAATGAGTGACTACTTCTGTCAAGTCTACTCCTCCTCCTTCCTGAAGGTTACCAAACGCATGCTGATTGAACCTTTACTAATGGCTCCCATGACAGCCATATGAGGCTCAGGAAGACATGTCTTTCATGCGCCTTTATGGCACTCACTGTGCTAAATCCAACTCCTTTCTGTTTGTGGATGCAAATTGGGAGGTGTAGGCCCGAAAGCCGTATCTCGAACTGAGCAAGCACATCTACCTTTGAAATTAAGACAAACATGCTGGAAATTTTCTAAAGCTTGCTAAAGAAAACATCATAAACTATGAAGAACGGTAGAATATGAAGCACGAGTAGTCTGACAATGTAGCCTATGTCCAAACCACCATTATTTGCAGTGACTGTAATGCACTTATACAGCAAACTGACGATCTACTAAGTTCTGACGGAGGATGAACAAGGCAAGCAGCATTGACCCATAAGTAGCGTAGTAAATTCAGTGCGTGAGTCACAGCAATGGGTTTGAATCCATGGGTGAAGATGACGTTGTGACACACATCTGTAATAACTTTACTATCTGCCTTCTACCTATGCAGTATTCCTGGGAAAGCCCAGCTAATGTAAGCTGTTCTAGCCCGTAAGTGTGCCTGTCCTCATCAGAGTCCTGACTAATCCTGTCTAATAGTCAAATTACCATATACTAATGCCTTCCAATATCTAGCTACTTACAGCTTGAGAAAATGGTTCCGTCACATGCCATCAATGCTCTCACTGTGCTAAATCCAACTCCTTCCAGTTTGTGGATGCAAGTTGGGGGTGTCAAAGAATCCCAGTAGGCCATATCTCGAACTGAGCAAACAAATCTCCCTTTGAAAATAAGGCAACCATGCTGGGGTATATTGCTTAAGGTCCTGCTTAAGGTCCCTAAAGTAATAAGCCAAACAAATGGCCTGTGGGTTACATTCACCAACACTTTTACTTTGACAGCCTTAAAACTCAATTACTAACTTGCATCATACAAAAGGTTATTGAGAAAGGGTACAGACGCAATATATTGTATGATTGTTTTCACATCTTAAATTAAAGATGTTGAAACAATCCTCATACAAGAGATTGTGTCCTGTATCCCTTTTCAATAACATGGTTGTGACACAAGTTAATAATTGAGTTTGCACATTTTTAAAACAATTAGAAGTTGGCGATTAAGTCCCATTGGATATTTGCTTGACTTAATACACTTACAACGGTTATCAATGGCAATCAGGGTGGTCCTTGTGTAGTATACACAGGTTCCCTAACAAGAACTTCAAAATCCAGTCAAGACTAACTTTTTGCCAAACAGGGTACTCCGTGACAATGTGCTGCATGTTCTGTTCACTAGTATGTGCAGTGTGGATACTATATTGTACTTGTCAATTGGCGAAGAGAACCACCACCACATTCTGAAACCAGATAAAGGCAATGAGAAGGCCGTGATTTCCTGAAGTAGAGGAACAAATATTCTGCGGCTGCTTAGATAGCGAAGGAGTGGCCCACAGACAGTAGGTATCTGTTGTAATTTGGCAGCGGCTAGATTAAGCATTAGCAGAAGCCATGCTGTATTCAGCAACTATTGTAACATCGTGCAGACTCCATTTTGTATTTGTGGCAGCCATTTTGTCTGCCACCTGTTGCCATGTGCTCATCATGTGCTTTGTCCTACCTCCTTGTTAACTGCGCCTGAAATCTGCCCAGCAACAGGCTTTATTTAGCATCCCCCTCTTTCAGCATGCCCAGGCATGCCCAGTAGGGTCTGCAGCTGTTACTAATTAGTTCCAGATAGGAATGTGTTTACTAGTTTCTGAAAACTGTTAACTCAGCCCACTCATCGATTGTGCCTTTCAATATGCCCTTATATGTACATAAAACTTGCTCTTGTATTTTGTACCACCTTCTTTTGAGCCCCTGCGTGGGTATAAAAGGACCATGCTTTCTTTGTCTGGTGTGCTACTCTATGCAATACTGAAGGGTGTTGTGTGGACTGCAGTACCACCTTTAAAAAGGTTTAATAAACTATGCTTTTGTATTTTCCGGTTTGTGCCAACTTCTTCCTATGGTCTAAGGACTTTTTGCAGAGAAGGGCGAACCACTTGCACTGGTAGGCCTTGCTGAGGTTTGCTTACTTCAGTATCCATTCACACCAATTGAAAAGTTTACCTATAGGCAGCTCCCCCTCTGTCAATTTCCCAGTATTTTCCTTTAGTGTGATACAACATTAAGCAAGTAGGAAAACAGAAGGTAGGCTTACTTGGGCATGGGGGACAGTGAACACAAGACTCCTGCCTCTTTTCCCTACATCGAGCACACTTTACAACAATGACATGGTAACTCCTCTTTGGGTGTTGCAGGAATTTTATCAGCAAAGGATCACTCCTGCAGCCTTGCCACATCCTCCAGAACACATGAAGTGGAAGCTTCTGCAGCAGTGAAATTTCCAATCACAGACTACTGAAAGTCAAGGAAAGACACGAGTCTTCCTGAGGTGGTCTAACTGTAAACAACATGCATTGTATGTTGCCATCTGGATCAGGTGAGTAAACAGTTGTATACCAAGTGCGAGTTTTACATTGTATGAATGAAGAGGCCCATGTAATTTTGTAGTCAAGTATACAAGTAGGCTTGTGGACTTCAGCCCTCTGACCCCAAACTGTGACAAGGGAAGTGATCTCAGCATGATTTCTAGTTAACATGTACACGTCATGCCCATCTAAGAACTTGACTGCGAGCAGTTTGTTGGAACGCAACAGAGTGCTCTGGGATTTCTGGAGCTTCTTCCAAACAAGCTCCTATTGGAATCCTTTGCTGAGAAAATGAATTGTACCGCAGGCCAAAGTGCCAGCTTTGTACAGCTCACTGAACAGCTCTTCTCCTGTATAGAAATGGTCAGCATGGTGGTTATAACCTTTGTGAAAGAGTGGCTAGACAAGCTCCCTTACAATCTTTCCTATGACCCTGTGACATGGAGCATAGAAAGGACGTGGGGACCCCAAAGCAATGGAGGCTCACTGAAAACGATTCCCCTCCTTCCCCTCAGGACAATTGGTCGCCGTGGACAGCTGATCCAGACTTCGACAAGAATGAGGAGTGTTCCTTTAACTGGCCGTCGACAGAAGAGGACACACCCATCCATGACGTGAGCGTAGCACGATTGGTAAAATGCCATGAAGGACAAGGCACGGCGTGTGACAACACCCCGGAAGAAGGAGAAGGAAGAAGCCGGAGACACGAAGAGAACGGGAGCGGAGAGACGAGCCCGGAGCAGAGTGACAACCTCGAAGAAGGAAAGTCAGGAGGCCAACGTTTCTGCGAACCCCCGTGCCACACTCCGAAGGGAGGAGTGTGGCTAAAGCAGGTACAGGTGTGTTTAGCGGGCTGGGAGGCGGGATACTACGTAGCTTAATACCGACTATCTTTAATAACGAGAGTTGGTAGCGTCAGTCTCACTCCCTGCGTCTGCTTGTTAAACTGTTCTCACTGTTCTGGATGTAGTCAATAGGCTAAAAATTTGCTGCATTGAATTTACACCCAGCATCCCTCGCATACTGTATGCAGGTTCCAGGGAGAGAAGTAGGTTATTGGCTGTAGTGCTAGAGGCACTCTTGTGGTGTGACACCCAGTGATGATCTTAAACTACCATTATTTTAATTGACTTTGGTGGATTATTTTATCCTAGCCTGATTGTATGACGTCCTGCATATGCCTAGTTTCTCTTAAAGGTTACTTTCTTGTAATCTTGCAGTCTTTCAGTGGGAGCAGTCAGTAGAACAGCCGTGCCAAGAATAGAATGTGTGGGGAGAGATAGAGAGAAAACATTTTGATCTTATAGTGCAGTGTTATGAGTGATTGTGAACAAATGTGCAGTATTGTACCCTTGGTAGTATTATTAATTTCTTACTATTGGCTTTGACATGGACTCATGTCATCCTGAAATCTGATTCTGCCTGACTTGAGCTTTATCACGCTTGCAAGTTGTTTGGGTTAATCATGTTCAAGGATTGTTTTTGTGAGATTGTTTAATATACCCTGGAAGGCTTTCTCGAGTTTCATCAAGATAAAGGCTGGAACACACGAGAATGTAGAGGGGAGGTGGGAACTCCTTTCTGCCATGGCATGCTGGCCAGTTCCAATAAGATTCCTTAGGCACCGGGAGGAAGATTCTCGAACCTTTTGTGTGTGTTTTGAAATTATAAAGCGGAGGGTTGTTGACTTAGAAACCTGGATTTTGGAATCTGAATGGGGACAGGTACGTCTACTTCCATACAGCGGAACCCTGGTTGCTGAGGCTCTTATACCCGGCTGTTTAATCTCCCAGTCAGGAGTGGGCTAAGATGCAGTGTTTGCACCAGATGAAGTGTTGAGTTTTTATGCTGGTCACGGTGATGTGTGGCTTCGATCATTTCAGGTGTTTTCTTTGCGATTCAGTGAATATATCTTTCTGATCTCTTGCAAGACGTCCAACATATTTTCTTGTGTGGTCACATATTTGCTGCTGGTTTATTCGTGGTATTATTCATGCATTTACCAAGTGTGTTAATATTGCTTGCGTATAAATAAACATATCTCCATATATTTTTCAATGTTGTTTATTTTGGCATCTGGGACAGCCTTTCTGTTAGAGAACATGGTGTAAAATAAAACCCCAAGTCTTATTCTAAAAAGAGAGTCTTTGCATTTTGTAAAATAAAACCCTTTTCTAGGTGTTGATTTGTTTTGCTTCGCCGGGTTTGAGCCACTGTGTGGTAAATTCTGTATTATCTGAAAGGCAAAGCAAGACATGTACCAGAGGCAGCTTTGACTAAAATGTGACTACAAGTCCATCTACCCCTGGCTTTGACCATGATGCAATAATCCTACAGAAACACTGATTAATCACTAGAACCTTATGTTTACAGAGCGCATTAGGTGTGCATGTTTTGTGTCCATCCTCATTAGAGGATTCACTGGGAGTGGTACTCTCAGGACTGGACCCGGAGGAGTCCTGATGAAGAGCTATTAGGGGGAACATCTCTGAACAGGTTGACAAAAACATTACTGAGACAACCAGATTCATTAAGGTCAGGTTTCTTCTCAGTAAACTACCCCCGATTCATAACCATACCAACTAGGGGCGGGAATAAAAGAGTGGCCAACTAGTTTGGTATTTTTACATTTTTTTTCCTTTCCGCTCCACATCACTGCAGTACACAATCTACAATAAAAAGTGTTCCTACGTAATTAGCAAGTCACAGCACGCCTCAAACCATAGGGGATTGAAAGAACTCGAATGATTAAGCATGCCACATAAGGGCAACCCTGGTGTGTGAGTGGTTTCTAGAGAAAAAGTATTTTTTCTAGACAAGGGATTACAACGAACTCTTGCTGTATCCTATATAATTCCCTAAGAGCAGGTTTTCTTCGATATACTCGATATGAATCCATACAGAACCCAAACTTCTAACAAGGAGGATTCTTTTTTTTATAGATTTTTAAATTTTTTATTGTGAAGTCTATTGTCACACATTAAGACTGACCATACCTTGGCCTGAAACTCTCAAAGCACACCAACCCCGCCAGTCGACCATGTAGGATATAGAACTTAAAATACAGAATCTTTATCCCTGAACAAGGTAATAAACTAGATGAATCAACTGAGGATATGCAAGCACAGAAAATACACATTTGCTATTTAAAATGTGTTTTGCCAAAGGGGCATTTAAAGGTGACCCTGAATTAAGGAACTGTAGCTATATCTAGCTGGTCCAACTGCACGTGTCCTATTCAAAGACCTACAAATACAGACTGTTTAAAACAGTGGCACCAAAGCAGATTATGACACAAAGCACAAGTATTGAGAAAGTAACACTTCTTTGAACCCTTGCAATTTTTTGATGGTGGAAGGCAAGATGTGATGCCATGCAGGAGATGGAGACTTACATTTTTACCTTCACTAAACACATTGTCCATGTCAAAGTCCAGGATCTCTCGGTCACTGGGAAAGTAGATAGACGGAAAGGAATCCCAGGGTTTCACATCCTCCATTAATGTACTTTGGAGCATCTGTTGAATGGTCTGCTCAAAGTGGCCCGAAATGACAGTGCAAGTCAGTGGTAGGGGCAGATGTTCATCTAACCATGGTCAAGTGAGAAGCGAATGAGATGAAGCAGCACATGCAGGAGTTGGGTAGGTGAAGAGCTGATCACTAGAAAGGATCCACACAAAGGAGGTAGCTCATTCACATTTATAATTTAATATTTTCATCAAGATTACTGCAAGTAGGAATAGATGCTTGTAGTGAAATCTTACTAGAAGATCCAAATGGTGATAGATGGGCTAGAGGAAAAACTATTGGCAAGTCACAAGATTGAAAGGATTTTTCTTTTGCCGCTCTTCCCAACTTCCAACACGAATATGGTGCATTAATTAACAGCCAGTCTAAAGATCCTGCTGTCCTTTGGATTATTCTGTGTGTAACATTAGTGCCACTATCTTGTTCAATTAAAACTGCTGTGGTCCCTCATTCTCAACTTAAAGCCTGAACGGGCAAGCAATACTAGCGCATGGGTGGTGCCTATTTTGGCATGGGGTAGTAAACAGAGGTGTTTTCACAGAGGTAACGCACAACCTTCTGGTTTTTTAGTATGGCAAAGGGACCGACAGTAAAAAGTTCTCCTCTCTGGTATCCTTTAGCCATATTTATCATTACTCACACACACTCACAGTGCACATAAGACCCACTCCATCAACACACCCGCATTCATCCAACGACTGTTCTCTTAAAATATCTCCGCTGAGGTGACCCTTTGGGGGACCCATTGGACATCGCAGCTCTGGCCCAACAAGGAGCAAATGCCCGATGATGAAGCATGACATCCTTCGGGGTGTGTGAGGGCAACAAGAGACAACTTTGGTTCTCCTCCCTGCAAAGTGGATCCTAGACCTAGTCCTATCCTCTCTTTCACCCGTTTCTTTCTTCTTTTATTAGTGTGAGGGTGACTAGCACCCACACCTATGGAACATTGACTCCCTTTTTAGTTTGACGACATTAGTGCCACTATCTTGCTCAATTGAACGGATGTGGTCCCTCACTCAACTTAAAGCCTTAACAGGCAAGCAATCGTTGAGCCCCTGCAAAGGTGGTGCTGTCACAGGGGCTAATGATCCCGCCATTTAACCCCTTCGTTGCAAGGTGTTCCCCCCCCCCCTGGGCGTGGGGGGGGGGCGCATGCAGTGCCCCCATGCTGGGACAAGCTGAGCCCGTCATGAGGCACAGCGGAGCTGCCCTCATGACGAGCTGAGCTCGTCACGGCCGCACCCATTTTCAGAACGTTCAGCACAGCGGGGTAATTACCCCCGCGTGCGAACGTTCCAACGGCCGTGACGAGCTCAGCTCAAATGTACTCCATGACGAGCTGAGCTCGTCACCAGCATGGATGAGGTTAAGATAGTAAGTGGGAGAGTTAAAATTGACTGGATTGGAGTCCACCCACCACTGTTAGCACTTTTCTACATATCAGACCACCATATATGTGGTTGACTCGACAAGATCAATTTCTGCAATGACGTACAAAGAGTCAGATGGGCATACCACCCCACCCCACGATGGTAAGTTAGTGCTCTTGAAAACCTTAAGAAAAAGCCCTTTTTGCACTGTACCTACAGTGCTAGCTCTGACACCTGCAAGTGGACTTTGTCTTAGATCTGTGGACTCTGAGCACCAGTCATGGACATCAGATAATGTAATTAGCATCCCCTCGTCTTTACTTTAAGCACTCCAACCACTGCCTTTGCAGTCACCATGTGTGGTTCAAATGAGATCAGATGGCCAGGCACGGCCGGTCCATTGGGGATGAGGTCCCACGACCCTTCACCTTTTTCCCCTCAGGAGCAGAGTCTGTCAGCCTGACAGACACTGTTCACTTTCAGTTCAAGCAGCTAGGAACCAAATATGAGCAATATACCCAGGCTCTTGGCTGCTTCAGCTGAGGTTTGCTATTCTGAGGAGGTCACAGCTCCTGTGGGCATGAAGTCTTCAGCTTAGCAAAGGTCCGCAAGGCCCTCCCCTTTGTGACAAGAGGTAGCGCCACGGATTGCCTCGCACCGGGGTGCTTCCATTTTAAGCTCTGAAGCGCCCTGGGTCGAGTGTCAATCAGTGACACTTCATCACAGAGTTGGGTGGAGTCAGAAGTCTCACTGACCCCATCCCACTCTGATGACATTTGGACTGCTGCCTTCCCTCAGGTCAGCCAATGAGGAAAGGCAGCAGTCCTAAGCCTACTGGAACCTCAGAGGGAAAACTGGCTGCAGGTTAGAGTGTTTGGTTTTATTTTAAATTAGTGTTTGGTGCATGAATGCATGAAAGTGGTGTGCGTGCGTCTCTGTAACTGTTGTGTTTGTGTGCGTCCCACCCGCATCCTCCCTCAAAAACTTAACGGCCACCACTGCAGATGGCTCCTACAAAGTGAATAGGAGTCTGCGTCTTGGAGGGAGAGAAGGGGGTGGTCAACTAATGGGAACTACTTAAGGTAAACTGGCACAATTCAGGTAAATACAAGAGAGAGTACCCCACTATCCACAGGGAACAGGGTACAGTGACAATTTAGTCAAAGAGGAATCCCTGGGTGTACGTTAGACTGAGTCTATTGTGTGCACTAAATGGGTTCTAACCAATCATTCAGACATTCCTTATAAGAATACAGAGGAGAAATATTTAGATAAGGAGTTCCACACTAAAAGTAAACGTTTACAATCTTTTTAATGTTTTGTAAAAATAAAATTTCTTGTCGCAAGAAAGTAGGTTAAAAATCCAAAATACATTTCTTTGGATAAGTACAATGAAATATCAAAACACAGTTAAAAACAATTCATAATACATAAAAAACATAATATCACATTCATAGGACTAATAAAACAAAGGAGAAAAAGTCAATCAGTACCATTCTACAGAAAAACAACAAATGGATCCTTTTCACAAACCCCCTCAACTTGTGGCCCTGATATTTTTTGCCACTACTCCTGTAGATCCACAGGTCTTTTCTTTAATGTTGTTGGTACAGTAGACAGTATCTATAGCTTATGGATATCCGCTACCTCCTTGACCTTTATGGGATTCTAGCCAGAAAAAGCGTTGACGCGTTTCGGTGTTATTGTACTTGATGTTGTAACACCTTCATCAGAACATGCCGTCTCTTTGGGGTCAGCGGCTTCTACACTTATAGTTAAGTAATTTCTGTATGGATACATGGAAAGAAAACAATGTCACTGTTTTGTGAGCGTGTTCTTCTATCTTAATATGCAGCATCTGGTTGCCTACACCCCCACTTACTCGTTTACTTTAACAGGACCTGTCTATTCATAGTTCTAACAGAACGTTTTCTATATAGGTTGCATAGACAATACAGAACACGTATTTTCATTCTAGTATAGCGGATGTTCTTATGGGATAGATTCACAGTTTTGATATTCTCAATAACCTTTAGGCGCTTTGGTCACCGTTGCCATACATGTCCATACCCTCCGCTTCTTTTAATGTGGAACCTGTTTGGGGTTACATTCACTCTCACATGTATCACAAAATTCATTCTTCTGTCATCTTACCATTAAAAAAGTTAGAGGAATTCCCCTTACCCTTTAAGTATTTATGGAATCCCCTGGGGCATCAGTCCTCAAGGAGCCTTCTATGAACAATTTCAGTAAGTTGTTTTTGCTTGTGCCTATAGGGTAACAATTTGGGTTTATATCATTGATACGTTCTTAGATCTCATCTTATTTTCCATCCCCGCTTTGAAGATGTCCTATAATTACCTTAGGATTGGTGAACCTGCTCAAGATAGGAGGGTCCTTCCTTTGTATGGGCAGACTATGATTCTCCCTCTCTTCTCGATGATTAGGAGTTCAAACAACAGGAAAAGCCTGTATGCGCGAGAGTTATCATTAACCTGCGTTTCATTTAGGAGGAAAAATGATCTTCTATATTTCCCGTCTATCTTACCTTTCTGTAGATAAAACGCTCTCCTGAACGGGCATATGTCGATTTCATTTGTTAGACTTTAAAACAGGATATGTTCTGTGGATAAGATAGGGTTGTTCAGAGTTGTGGTACTTTTTAAAGGTCTTGTCCTTCTGCATTTTATTTCTTATTAACCCCATTTCTTTTAAATCTCTCAGGGGAGTATTTAGAATGCAGATTATTTATATTCGACTTACTTAGATCATGTCTCCTTACTATGGAATAACCCAGAACATTGTAACTATCCCTGCTATACGCTGCACGTTACATGCTGATCCCGGGGCGATAATCACAGCCCTCCCGTGTCCCTTACACTTTGTATATTGAAGCCCCCTCGGTTCCGCTTACCTGTCGGTATGGTGTCCTAAGCTTTTTCCTCGTTCATCTCCTTTACCGGGAAGGTGCTCCCCCGCCTGTTTTTATAACGCGCTGATTCCCTGCAAATGTTTGCAGCTGTGGATCGCGCATGCTCTCTAGTGTTTGTTTGGGCACACGAAAATCGGCGCCATCTTTAAATGGACTATTATTCCGCTAATATTGGGGGCGCATTGCATAGTTAATGCTCGTATAATATTGTATTTCACTTTCTATATTGTATATTAGTTCTCCTGAGAAAATATAAGCTCATATGGAATTAAATAGTTTTTATCGCGATGTCGCTTATCATAATTACAAACCGCCACCTTGGATTCTATGTTTTGCGGTGTCTAGCATGCGACTTAATTACCTTCATACTCGGTATATTTCTCAGTTACTAGATTTTATTTTATTTGGACCCTAGCCAATGATTTCATCCGCCCATCTACAATAAAATAATTTCATTTAATTTCTTGGTTCCCCTTACGTTTATCTCGGTTCTACACTGTTTTGTATTTCCCTAACCTGCCATTGAGTTTATCATCGGTATGTGTTGAAGTGGAAGGGAATAGCTTTCTTAGTGTAGGTACTGCATATCATATTCTGCATGCTCAAGTATATTTGTGCCCCTTGTACACCTCACAATCCATGTTGGTTATATATTTTATTTTGAATGTAAACCTCTATTGTGATTACTTTCGTGTGACAACTCCATACTCATGTGTGTTTATGCCCCTAGTTCGTTTTATAGATGACATCTTCTTCATATGGTCTGGACCAGTAGATCTCCTAGAAGACTCTCATTTGGCTGAATCTAGGGGATCCAAATCTTAGGTTTACGGCAGAATACAATAGAACCAAAGTGAACTTCCTAGATATAAGCATAAAAAGTGAAGATAAACATCTGAAGGTGGAACTTTATAAAAAAGAATCAGACCGCAACACTGTGTTGCATTATAATAGTTACCACCCCCAGAAGTCAAAAAGATTCAATACCCTTCGGGGAGTTTTTGCGGTTAAGGAGAAACTGTACAAACATTGAGGACTTCTATCGCCATGCAGAGGAGATGAAGTCAAAATTTAAAGATAGGGGTTATCCGAAAAAACTGATAGATCATTCCCTGAAGAGGGCACGATTTTACGACAGGGACTGTCTTTTAACCAAAAAGGAAAAGAAACATGCCAATGAGAAAATTGTTATGGTAAGCCAGTATTCAGTAGTGGCAAACCAAGTGAAAAACATAATAAACCACAATTGGAAAATCTTAAACGAAGGGGCAGATACTACTCTAGAACGTCCTTTGTATGCATACAGAAAAAATAAAAATCTCAGATGTAGCCTTGTGCATACGTACAGAGATGACATAATTGAAGGACAAAGAACCATGGTAGGAACAAAGGCAGTAGGAAACCACAAGTGCGGCAATTGCTGCATTTGTGAACTCTGTTTAGTAACCAAAGAAGTAGAACTGAATGGAGCCACGCAGAAAATTACCACACTGAATAACTGCAGAACGAAAAATGTGGTATACTTAATCCTATGTCCCTGCAACCAGGGGTATATAGGAGAAACAGGCAGGGAACTGAAGTTAAGAATAGGAGAGCATAAGTCAGCCATCAAAAACAATAAGGAAAATGCGCCATTAGTCAACCACTGGAAGGAACAAGGACACAGTATAAAAGACATCAGATGGGTAATTTTGGAAAGAATCAAAGAGCAAATTAGATTGGGCGACAGCTCTAAAAGAAGAAAACAACAGGAACAATGGTTTATGATTAAATTTGACACCATCACGCGTGGCCTGAACTCTAGGGAAGAATGGGAAACCTTAATCTAGGAAGGGGTTGTGTCAAACTAAAGCAACCACCACTGAACCCTTTAACTTTAAAAATAGAAATATTGCAGATATATAGGAATCAAAATAGATGTTTACGCTTATAATAAAATATATAACTAACAGGGATGGTGAGGTGAACTAGGGGAATAAACACACATGATTATGGGGTTGTGTCACACGAAAGTAATCACCCCGGAACCCCTGTAGCCATATAGAAAATATAATAGAGGTTTACATTCAAAATAAAATATATAACCAACATGGATTGTGAGGTGTACAAGGGGCACAAATATACTTGAGCATGCAGAATATGATATGCAGTACCTACACTAAGAAAGCTATTCCCTTCCACTTCAACACATACCGATGATAAACTCAATGGCAGGTTAGGGAAATACAAAACAGTGTAGAACCGAGATAAACGTAAGGGGAACCAAGAAATTAAATTAAAATATTTTATTGTAGATGGGCGGATGAAATCATTGGCTAGGGTCCAAATAAAATAAAGTCTAGTAACTGAGAAATATACCGAGTATGAAGGTAATTAAGTCGCATGCTAGACACCGCAAAACATAGAATCCAAGGTGGCGGTTAGTAATTATGATAAGCGACATCGCGATAAAAACAATATTTGATTCCATATGAGCTTATATTTTCTCAGGAGAACTAATATAAAATATAGAAAGTGAAATACAATATTATATGAGCGTAAACTATGCAATGCGCCCCCAATATTAGCGGAATAATAGGCCATTTAAAGATGGCGCCGATTTTCGTGTGCCCAAACAAACACTAGAGAGCATGCGCGATCCACAGCTGCAAACATTTGCAGGGAATCAGCGCGTAATAAAAACAGGCGGGGAGCACCTTCCCGGTAAAGGAGACGAACGGGGCAAAAGCTTAGGACACCATACCGACAGGTAAGCGGAACCGAGGGGGCTTCAATATACAAAGTGTAAGGGACACGGGAGGGCTGAGATTATCGCCCCGGGTTCAGCATGTAACGTGCAGCGTATAGCAGGGATAGTTACAATGTTCTGTCTCCTGCCTCGGCAGTAAGTCTGTGGTTAGAAAAAGGGTGAGGAAAAAAGAAGTTAACAAACCCGTCCCTCTCCCCCCCCTTAAGTATAAAGTAATGGTGGGAAATCATAAAACAACCCGGTTATAAGGAATAGTTAATAATGTTATTCCATAGTAAGGAGACATGATCTAAGTAAGTCGAATATAAATAATCTGCATTCTAAATACTCCCCTGAGAGATTTAAAAGAAATGGGGTTAATAAGAAATAAAATGCAGAAGGACAAGACCTTTAAAAAGTACCAAAACTCTGAACAACCCTATCTTATCCACAGAACATATCCTGTTTTAAAGTCTAACAAATGAAATCGACATATGCCCGTTCAGGAGAGCGTTTTATCTACAGAAAGGTAAGATAGAGGGGAAATATATAAGATAATTTTTCCTCCTACATGAAACACTGGTTAATTATGACTCTCGCGCATACAGGCTTTTCCCGTTGTTTGAACTTATAATCATCGAGAAGAGAGGGAGAATCATAGTTTGCCCATACAAAGGAAGGACCCTCCTATCTTGAGCAGGTTCACCAATCCTAAGGTAATTATAGGACATCTTCAAAGCGGGGATGGAAAATAAGATGAGATCTAAGAACGTATCAATGATATAAACCCAAATTGTTACCCTATAGGCACAAGCAAAAACAACTTACTGAAATTGTTCATAGAAGGCTCCTTGAGGACTGATGCCCCAGGGGATTCCATAAATACTTAAAGGGTAAGGGGAATTCCTCTAACTTTTTCAATGGTAAGATGACAGAAGAATGAATGTTGTGATACATGTGAGAGTGAATGTAACCCCAAACAGGTTCCATATTAAAAGAAGCGGAGGGGGGGGCGGAGCCGGGCCGGCGACCAAGATGGCCGCTCGGGGTCCCGGCACCGCCGACCTTCTTCCCTTACCGCCCGATTTGACCGCCTGTCCCGTGCGGAAACAGAGCTTCTGTGCGTCGGAGGGGACGCCGAGATGAGGCGCCTGATTCTGGTGAAATTCCGAGCTCCATAGACGGAGGTGTGCTCCTTTGCGCGGTGCGGCCCCCCTGATGCCAGCAGCCGGGACCTCGCGCTGCACTCCTTCCGGCCGCCAGTCTAACAACAGCGGCCACACGGACCCGGAAGACGCCGGTCTCCCGTCATGGAGGTCAGCATGCCCCTCGACAACTTACTCCCAGCAGGACACCGCTGGAGCCCGCTACCAACGTGCTGCACTATCCATCTGTGCTGTTCGCCCTCACCCCCCTCCCCCCAGCACATTCCATCGGCAGCAGGACAATAGGAACTGCTCTTTGTTTCCCTGGAGGTACACTATTTGCTTGTTTACATTGATCTGCGGCCTACGCTCCGGCTCACCGGAGCCGGTGGGGGTACAATGTTGCTGTGGTACTTCTCGGACTGGGGGGGCCTGTATGCGCCTGCCAGTGGTGGGCGAGGGTGGCATACGTCTGATGCTTTACTGTTGGGGCTCCGGCGAACTACGCTCCCCTGTCTGGCGGGGGCCGGCGACTTCGAAGCTTGTCTTAACTGCGCCTCGGTGGTGCTTCCTATGAAAGTGGCACCTCGATGGGTTCTAACTGGTTATGGCGGCGGCCCAGTGTATTGAATACCAGGGGGTGGCGATTGAATACCCCCTGGGAGCCGGAGGACCACATTCTGGAAGTGGCGTGAGGGTGTTCCTGATTGCCTTTGGATCGATGACTAACTGTAAACCGCCACCAGCTCTGTAAGTCACTCTTTGTGGGGCACATGTTGCAGTTCCCTGTGGAGGAGCCGCGGTAGGATGTGGATGAGATTTAATGGTGGCTGAGAGGCGGACATGCTCCTTTAAGAGACTCCCTGGCGGCTCGGAATGGATCGACTAAAGGATAACTGGCTCCGTGGGTGAAGGTGGACGGCGGTTGAGCGAACCGCGCCACGGGACATAGCAAAGGCTTTGGTTTCTCCCGGAATGACTTGTGTGCTCCAGTTGGTACTTTTCTAGCCCGGCCCAGCATTACATGAGTGGTGTACTTTGTGCTTCTGATCTTGCGGGTCTGAGGGAGTCGAGGACGCTTGGGGTGCCATTGTTGCTACTTGGGGAGATCTATACTTTTACTGTGGGACTTGAAATGTCGAGCTATTACTACTATCCTGTTTAAGTGGGTGTTCCCAATGTCATGACTTTACTCCCGAAGTAGTTGAAACGCTGTGGGGGGGGTGTCTGGGAACCCGTAACGGGAACCCTCCACATATTTCCTTTCCCTATCGTGGGATGCTAGTTATCTTCTTTCCTTTCCCCTCTTTCTTTCTTTACCTTATGGTGTGTTATTGTCTCTCTCTCTCTTTTCTCTGATTCTCTTGTCTATATTTCGGGTTCATATAATAGGCGACAGGCACGCTGCTGGGGGGGAGGCCGTAGCCATATGCAGGGGTATGGGGGAGGGGTGATGTTTTTCTTCCTTTCTTTTTCGTTTCTATGGCCTTCTTTATTTTTGTTGCTCTTGGCTTATTTTTACTTTCCTCTTTTCTCTTCTTTCTTGGGATCTGCGTGGAGATAATTCTCCGCATGCTCTTCTTATTTCGGACAATGAGGGTGGATTTCTAACTGCTTTTCCTACTGCGGCCTGGAACTGTTCGGTGGGAGAATTGCACTGCTTTTTGACTATCATGGTACTGTACTGGAACATAAATACCTTACCGACAGTATTCCGGACTGTGAATATCCTGCTTATCGAATATCCCTTGATTTGTTATGTTTTAAGTGTAATGCCACAGATCCTGCTCTTTCTATTTAATTTCAAAAGAAACCTTCTTTAATCCTGCTACCTTCTGGTAATAATGCTTTCCTGGGTTACAACCGTGTATTTGAGGAGCGGAGCTTTGTGCTGCAATGGACTATTTGTCTTGTTTCAACCGCTTCTGTCCTGATGGCTTAACATGATGGTCTGAACTGCTTTGATTGTAACTGATTTAAGTACCAATAAAGGTTTACCAAAAATAAAAATAAAAAAATAAGCGGAGGGTATGGACATGTATGGCAACGGTGACCAAAGCGCCTAAAGGTTATTGAGAATATCAAAACTGTGAATCTATCCCATAAGAACATCCGCTATACTAGAATGAAAAAACGTGTTCTGTATTGTCTATGCAACCTATATAGAAAACGTTCTGTTAGAACTATGAATAGGCAGGTCCTGTTAAAGTAAACGAGTAAGTGGGGGTGTAGGCAACCAGATGCTGCATATTAAGATAGAAGAACACGCTCACAAAACAGTGACATTGTTTTCTTTCCATGTATCCATACAGAAATTACTTAACTATAAGTGTAGAAGCCGGTGACCCCAAAGAGACGGCATGTTCTGATGAAGGTGTTACAACATCAAGCACAATAACACCGAAACGCGTCGACGCTTTTTCTGGCTAGAATCCCATAAAGGTCAAGGAGGTAGCGGATATCCATAAGCTATAGATACTGTCTACTGTACCAACAACATTAAAGAAAAGACCTGTGGATCTACAGGAGTAGTGGCAAAAAATCTCAGGGCCACAAGTTGAGGGGGTTTGTGAAAAGGATCCATTTGTTGTTTTTCTGTAGAATTGTACGGATTGACTTTTTCTCCTTGGTTTTATTAGTCCTATGAATGTGATACTATGTTTTTTATGTATTATGAATTGTTTTTAACTGTGTTTTGATATTTCATTGTACTTATCCAAAGAAATGTATTTTGGATTTTTAACCTACTTTCTTGCGACAAGAAATGTTATTTTTACAAAACATTAAAAAGATTGTAAACGTTTACTTTTAGTGTGGAACTCCTTATCTAAATATTTCTCCTCTGTATTCTTATAAGGAATGTCTGAATGATTGGTTAGAACCCATTTAGTGCACACAATAGACTCAGTCTAGCGTACACCCAGGGATTCCTCTTTGACTAAACAATTCAGGTAAAGCCTGTGGTGCTCACTGAAATTCGCTGACATCAATCAATAGCTGTCATTTAACATGGCTTGAGTGCTCAGGCCTTTCCTAGAGTTCAGAAAAAATAAAAATTAGGTAGTCAATGTAAAGCCAAAGATACTTCAGAAATTTGAATTACCAGAAGACTTAGCTTCAGGGGAGACTGGTGTTAATGGGCCAAAGGGGTGTTGCCCTGCCACCCTCTGGTAAGAGGCAAGAACAGACAATAAAACAGTAGTTGAAAAGAAATGACTGCTTTGAGGAAGTGTCCTGAATCTCCTGGGGGAACTCTACTAAACTTTAAAGATGTCTTACTACACAAGCACCAGGCATGTGAGGACTTAGTCAATTTGCAGGCACAAGCTACACCAATGACATCACATGAGTGAGTGCTGGATTAAGACGCCACGGATCGAGTTCCTTTTGGGGCACATGAACAGTGGCCCTGGGAGGAGTTGCAAAACTCCATTAAATTCAATGGCTAGCGGTGGGACTGGCCATTGAGGAAAAGGAGGGAGTGGGTGGCAACAATGTTGATTATCACAGAAGGGCAGGCTGTAGGAGGTGTGCAGGGGGCTGCTCTCCAGGCATAAACTCATGGTTAGTACTGCATTTGGTTTCACTTTGAAAGCCTCATTGAGCTGAGCAAACAGTGCTCCAATATCGACTGTAGACTATGCCACTTACCGGAGACTGTGGACCTTCACAGTACTTCTCCAGGTGAGCACGGATGCAATCAGGTCCATTTTGTTGCTTCAGAAGTGCACACCTGGGGAGTGGACAGAAACAGGTTGAGAAAAGGATATGCTAGTCAGTCAAAGTAGGCTTTATTTCGATATGAATATATCTTTAAAAGCATCACAATACAGTTTTAAAATACATAAAAACCTTGTTTAAAATACATATGAAGCATTATTTCATGAGAAAAACAGATATACAAAGATCGAATACGAAATACAAATGGTGACAATAAATTACATAAAATAGCCGTAAAATCTCAATTAAACAATGTAAGAAAGCCTTTTGAACCTGATCAGCCAAGCCCAGTTTAAAAACTTCGCCAAGCCACAGACAAGTAGGGGCCGTGTATCCGATTTCAGAATGTGTAGGGCCTCACCACAATGTCTTGTACCTAATTCTTTGCAGACTGGTTTCAGCCACCTAATGCGAGGGGCATTGTATGCAGGGCATACAAAAAGAAAATTAGGTACTGTCTCAATCATGGTCTCACAGAATGGGCAGAATGGAATGGTCTGTGCAGGGGGCTTCCATCTGGCAGCCAATTCATGAACAGACAGCACTCCGACTCTAAACTTAAAATATAGAGCCCTATCTCTAGGTTCAGTGATGATATCGAGATAGGGCTCTCGGAATGCCACCTCCTTATGCAATAGGAATTCAACAGTAGAACTACCTACATTATGGTTTAAGTTCCTCAAATCCCTTACCCATTTCCAATAAGAGTTTTTCAGGACAGACTTGGGGAGTGCGGTCCTGGACTGCCAAATATTTCCAAGACCCACTTCTCCGAGTAACCATTTCACATCCCTTAACCATCTAATTCTGTGCCAGCCAGGCATTGATAAAACCTCTTTCAGCCCCTCCGCATAACTAGCAAGTTCCGGAACTCTCCATATGCACGCCCAGAGGAGAAGAGGGCGTAACCTTGCCTAATCCTTGATAGAGCGACAGCCCATATCAAGGAGTAGGGGAACAGAGGGGGTACTATAAGGGAGGCCCATCAAATCCTTCAGGAATTTGTGTTCTGAACGGGTTAACTGATCCACATTCTGTGCCCCCCAGTGCTCCGCCCCGTACAACGCCGCACTCACACCTCTTGCCTTATAAATAGCCAGTACCGGGGCAATTGGTTTAAAGGTAGAGGAACGCTGCTCTTTGAGCAGGGCCCCCACCACCCTTTTGTGATTTAACAGCATTTTTTGGAGATGACAATTCCACCTCATGGTGTTGGGGAGGCGGATTCCTAAATAGTCAAACTCCTTGACCCTTTCGAGGCATACTGAGTTCAACACGGGAGGCCTGCCTATCTTCTTCGGGGGATTCAGGATCAGATATTTAGTCTTCCCCATATTAATTTCTAACCCCCTCGCATCACAAAAGGATTGGAACCTATCAAGGAGGCTTTGCAGCCCAACCGGGGTCTTCGAAATCAGTAGAGTATCATCTGCAAATAAGAGCGTAGGTATTCTTTTGCCCGCCAGGGATGGAGCATCTGCAGCGTATTATAAAAGATGCTCCACCACACCGTTAACGTATAAAGAAAACAGTGTGGGGGCTAAAACGCAACCCTGGCGGACCCCTCTATTTACAGATATTCTAGCAGTCTTTTGACCCTTATTTCCCCACCAAACCTGGGCAAAATTATCTTCGTGGAACTTAATTATCAAGGATAATAGGTATCGTGGCATGCCCAAATCAGATAGGACCTTCCATAGGCGGGTGTGGAGCACTAGATCAAAGGCAGTCCGTCGGTCTTTGGAGGTGAGATACAGACTGCCCTTGCCCAACAGAACCACCTTCCAATATAACAACAATAAACAAAATGATTGTTCAATGGTCCCTGTGCCAGCCCTAAAACCCGCCTGGAAATCAGAAAGTATCCCATTCTCCTCTACCCACTGTAGCACCCTCCCCAAAACCACCTTGCCTGCAACCTTCTGGGTGGAGTCCAATAAACTTATAGGGCGATAATTGGCGGGGTCGTCCCGACTCCCTTTTTTGAAAATCGGAACGAACTCAGCGCCCATCCATGAGCTTGGAAGGGGGGCATCATAGAAACTAGCATTAAGTAGGGATGCTATAAGCTTTCCCCATTCTAGCTTGGAGATGCGAATCAAATCTCCTGGAAGGCCGTCCAGCCCCGCAGCTTTGTTTGGGATAAGACATGAGATTGCAACCTCTACTTCCTTCCCTGTAAACAAACAGATCTCATCTAGTCCAAGGAAGTCTATAGAATAATTCTCAGTACAATCATCCTCCTCACCCGAGGCCACAGTATACAGTTTGGAACAGTGATTAAACCATGACACTTCTGGGATATTACATGTTACAAGGCAGTCCATGGGTTTGTCCTTGGCTCTGACCAAATCCCAAAAGTTCCTTGAGTCCCTCCCAGCACTCGCTAGTTTTAAGTCACACCAATATTGATCCTCCCACTCTTTCTTCGCTGTACGGATAGCCCGCCCATACATCTTCCTGGCAGTACTGATTAGACTACTGTCCCTAGTTTTGACCGCCTTGATTAAATTTCTTTTGGCGCTTCGGCAAGAGGCAGAATACCAGCCTGGATTGCATTTCGGGCGCCCCAACCTTTTGGCCCTGTGTCCTGGATTCTGTATGATAAAAAGGTCACCAAATACTTTAGTAGTGTTGCTAAATAAAGTAGAAACCTCGTGGGGATTTGCTGCAACAGTATCCAGACTAATGAGAGCACTGGCCATAATAGATCTTATTTCCAATATCTTTCCTTCATCCAGAGCAACCTTTTCCCATTTTAGGCGTCTCCCACAGATTGAGGGGTGGACTTCGGACGATGACTTCCAGGCCTGGGGTACTTGAGGATTTTTCCCACCCAACCAACTAGAGGACAGTGACAGAGATAGTGGATTGTGATCACTGTCAGTTGAGGGCAAAACTGCCATGTCCAGCAAAAATTCCCATAAACTAAAATTCAGCAGAATGTAGTCTATTCGAGATGAATGACCTACCCTGTTAAAAGTATGGGCCCCACCAATATCTGACTTTGTCCCCCCATTAACTGCCCTGACACCATGTTCCAGAGTCAGGGCATTTAAGTGGATAGCTCTTGGTGTCCAACTCTTGATTGGTGGAATTGAGAGGGATGGGATACCTCCCCTAGCATGATCCTCTTGGCAGCCCAAAATGTCATCCACCGCTAGGGGTTCAAAGGTGCAATTAAAATCCCCTGCTATCATTATAAATGAGTCGACACAACCAGAGCTAAGTTCGCCTTCGAGAGCTGATAAGAGTCAATGAGGGCTTGGTTCCTTTTGAGGGTCTAACAAACATTAAAAATCTCTAGGGACCTCCCCCCTGAGGGCCCTCCAATTAATAGTCTCTGTAAATCCGGAGACCTGGTGACTGCTCGTTATACAATAACCCAGTGAAATACTTATCCAGATCAGTAACCCACATGAAGGGCGACCTCTCCCCGAGGGGGGAGGGATTGCGGGAACAAAATAGGTGGTATAATCGACCTTATATCGAGGTTCCATGCACCAAGTTTCTTGGAATAAGCATATTCCAAAAGCCTCAATGAAGAGGTTCCATTCGGGCATATCCAGATTACGCGACAGGCCCGCTATATTCCAACTAACTATTCTCAGCGTCTCATCCTCTGCCATAACCAGTGTAGGAGAGGAACTCTGAGCAAGAAAACCATCCCCAAGCCCAGAGTTAGTTGGATCAGTACTCCCTAGCAACTGCTGGTTGAGGGCAACAGGGGCGGAGTCACCAGGATTTATGTGCATGATCGGGACCCCAAGATTGGAGGCAAGAATGCCATCAGGGTCCTGAGGTGCAATGTTATTTAGCTGAGGCTCGGGGAGTCATGCGTGCAATTTAGTTCGATATTTTCTGCAAACCTGGCCAACACTCTGCTGTCCGATTCGTGAACAACAAACGTATGATAAAGTCAATCCACCCCTCTAAGCCTGAAAGAGCCTTGTAACGATTTTGGAGGGGTATGAGGTAATTGTCCTGAGAATAAGTTGGGACCCTGGGAATGGGGATAGCAACCAATGAGGATCTGGGGTAAAAAATAGGTCAAGTCATAAGGTATGATGGAACTATTATTAAATAAATTTATGACAATGATGTCTCCCTTATTGTCCTTTACTCTACTTCCAAGCCATGGGAGACTGCGAACATGTAATATCTCGCAGTTTAAATGAGGAGGAAAGGGGCGATTCTGCCTAAGCCAATGCGTAGTTTTGTTTATCAGCTGGGCATAATTTTCCCTCTTTCCAACCTCTAACATTGGGACTCCAGTAAGGATCACCACCAACGGAACCGCCTCAGGTGGCAAATCCACTTGGAGACCCCTTGGTTTTATGGACCTGACTGGACTTAATTTCGTCCGCTTGTTTGGAGCAGTGGATTTGTCATGTCGTCTCTCTCCCTCATGTGCCTCTCTGGGAACATGTTGTACAGTTTGGAGCGTAGGTTTAAGGGTGACTGACTTTGGGGATTTAGGTTTTCCCGGCTCGATGATATGTGGATTTATTTGAGCAATAATGTTTGGAACTTGTGCCATAAGTGGGGGGGGGGGGCAATACTGGCATCACATTATGCTTTGGAACCCCTGAATTTACCACTAGTGCTTCCTCTAATGACTTAAGGCGATCTTCTAATCTAGTTAGTCTCTCTATCAACAGCAAAGTTGAGCATTTAATTAACTGTTCCATAGTTCCCTTCAGATCCATATCGGGAGAGTCACATGTCAACCGTTGTACTGAGGAACCTTGTACTGGTACTGTGGATGTCTTTGGTGGCAAACCTTTAGCAGGTTTACCAAAGTCATATGGCTGATCTTTTTCCTCTGAGGGTCAGTTCCCCTTCTTTTTCTAGGCGGCGAGCCTTGTGTTCTAAGTTGGTTTGTATTAATAGGCTTTTTCCGCATAACTTTAGCCGCCGGTAAGGGTTTGTCAGATATAACTTCCACTAGGGAGAGGATGTATCAAGACTGTGCACTAGGTTAACCATATCTGGAGTAGAAGATACATCTCGCAAAAGGATTGGGATACTGTTATATAATGTGTCAGAATCCTCATTTACGTCGGGACAACTAATATGCAATGATGTGTCGAGCTGCGATAGACCAGGGGAGGGAAGTCTATTTTAAGTGATTCAACAGAGCGGCGTCGCTCGGCGCGGCGCTCTGCGAGTAGACTTTCCCTCTCAGTATCTGGAACTACCCTAAACATAAAGTCATCCAATGTCCCTTTGTTACCACCATTAGCCACAGTCAATAATACTTTTGTTGAGCTCGAACTCATGATGTATTACAATTGGGGCCTAAAGCAATATAGGGCACAACAACATATAAACAGCTATAGAAGGTGAAAAGACAACCCCACTATATTTGCACTTACTAACTAGTAAGACACTTTACATTGGGATGGTGGACAGAATGACAGAAAGTTGGCCCAGCCCGGCCTCCCTCGGCTCCTGAGGGCAACAGAGGGCCCGCCCTTTGCCCGGGCTTCGCCCGGCGTCCCGGGAGGCGGGGCTTACAGCACTTTTATGCGCCTCCTGGCGCTGTTGAAAGATGCAGGGGCCACAAAGGTTGCCGGTAGATTTAGTCCCCGGCCTCCGCTCGGCGGTCGCGCCGGCCAGATGGCAACACCAGCGGGATGGCGGGAGGCAGGGGGACCGGGACTCCAAGCAGGGAAGGGATGCCAACAGTCAATGCTCAAACGCCAAACAGCAGGTCCGCAGAGTTACCAAAAGGATATGCATACAGTGAAGCTGCATCATTGATAGGATAGGTTCCCAATGTCATGGACGACTAGCAGTTGATCAGTGTAGGAATTCACCACTGAAAGTTTGAAAAGGGAAAAATGGTCAACCACTGTTTTGGTGGGAGCAGTTTTACAATGAACACCAGGACAATTTTCATGGAAGCTTGAAGTTCAAGAATCAACAACTGGTGTTGAGCAGACCAAATAATCTATCACCCTTATAGTCTACAATGTTTCAACCAGACTGAAAACTAGCTAGTCCAATTAGGTTCAGATTGTCCTCCCCTGCAGCATTTCTAATCCATCCCACAGCTCTCCAGCAATCATACCCTCAGCCATGCTCTGGATTTAGTCCTGCTCATCTTCACTTTGGCATTTCTTTAATGATTTAAAAACTACCCTACCTGCCCCCTTTTCCAGTCATCAACTTACCAACCAATGTCCCCTGACTGCTCCTCCTTCCATCCCCTTATACGCTTGTAGGCCAATTAGCCATAGATACGACAGGCAGTCACAGGCCCTTTGAAAACTGCATATAATGCACACTAGGACCTTCTGGAGGTTCAAGGGGAGACATGCTGAAACCAGACTCCATGACTTCCATCTCAATTTGCTTCAGGCATTTTCATTTCTAAAACTAGAAAAATAGTAAATCTGATCAGTATCTGGAATGGGATTGCGGGAGTAAGGGGGCATGAATATGGAGACCACCTGACCCATCACCAGTATATTCATATAAAAACCTGTAATATTGGGAAAAATTGCATTTAATCCCCGAGAACCAAGAACTTTCTTCACCAAGGAATACTCGCCACAAAATTGCTAAATAAGCAGAGGTGGTCCATCAATAGAGCAGCAGGTGCAATGGCACCAGGGCACAAAAGTGAATGAACGCTCTGCACTTCCATTATGGTGGCATTTTGTTAGCTAACCAAGGGCAGTGGCATGGTAATTTGTCTGCGTGATGCCCTCATGTTCCCTTGCTAGGACACGAAAATGGCCGCACCCATAGACCCTGGCTTACAGGGCTAGCATGCTGCCCATGTAGACAAGCACTTTGTTGCCCACATAGAGTGGGAGTCCTATATAAATGTTGCAATGCATGCGTCTGAAGAACTGCTGATAAGTCTAGAAGCAGCCTTAAAAAAAGGCCAATGATGGGGTGCCAAGTGGCACTGTCCAGGCCAACTGAGAGAAACAGGACGATGAGGCGAATGGAATTAGAACTACAGATAAGAAATCAAAATGTGAGGAAAGTAAAAAGGAGCAAAATAGATTGAGTTAGTCGGATCAAGAAAGGGAGAACATTTAAAAAAAAAGCAAAAGCAAAAGTACATAATATGACAAGGTGTAATGTTTAAGCATAGAGTAATTGCAGGAGGGTGAGAAATAGATGTACAGGAGTAAGAAAGCTGAAGCAACAGAATGCAGTTAGAGGGAGTACAGAATGAAATTTGCTGCAAGAAAAAGTGGGGAGTGAAAAACATTTCATGAAATAAAAGCACCAATAGGCTAGGGCAGAGTTCAGAGGCCTCGGGTTACGTAGTTATTTTCTTGCAGTAAATGTAAATGTCATGGTACTTATAGAGTGCACTGTCACCAGACTGTCACCTTGCGGTGTCGCCTATTCAGCTTCCTGGCGCCGATTCTCATACCGCTGTGGAACCCCTCCTGGCTTTCCCTGCGAAGTGTCCACTCCTGGGCACCCCCAGGGTGGAGCCAGGCATCCTTAGCGCTGTTGGGGCCGGTGTGGAGGGTAAGCAAGCTATTGCCCAGAGTTGCTGCAGCATGGGGCCCGTGATTAGAATAGGCACCGAGGCGAGAATTAACAGGTCCAAGGAAATTGAGCCCAGGTCCCTGGCCAGAACTCTGCATCAGGGTCTGCCGCTCTAACCATTGAGCCACACTCCTCCACACAGTAGCAAAGGCATGACCGCATTATCCCAGCAGCCCAATCATTGTGCCTTTATGAACCCATGTGCATCATCTGGGTACCACCAAGTGTGCAAACTCCACTCCCAGAGCCTCTAGTGCTTAAGGCAATCAGAGCACCATCAATTGAGGCTGATATGTTGGGCAGGGCAGTGGAGGCGGAAAAAAAAAACCTGAAAACTTGGGATGCTCATAGAGGAGAAGAAACCTTCCAGTCAACACCCTCATCTCCCAGACCTAGTGTGGAAGCTGGTCTTCTTGGAATACTAGGTCACCTGGTAGGTCACTACCAACGTGATGGAGTGTATTTGGATTGGAGTGTCCATTGCACTGGAGGACATATGCAGGGATCTCCTTTTGAATAAATCAGCTTACTTTTGGTGGTTCATTTACTAAGCTGCCTTCATACATTGCCACACCTAGAAACGTTAAACTTTATTTGCCACGTTGTGATATTTAATGGTACATTTTAACAGGTTAAACAAAGCAAACAAGGAGATGATGGATAGGGCGCTGAAACTTTTCAGACACTCACCGATCTGGGTTGAGTGCATAATCGTTCTTTAGCTCGCTTCCCCACCTCAGAAGACCGAGCTATATGCAAATCAGTCTCGACCCTGTGCCTCATGGGAACAGTCGCCCAAACTACCAAGCCAGATCTTCCCTGAACCATATTTTTTTTTACCTGGGTAACAAAAACAATTGTGGTTCCTTTCCTGGGACCTCAAATATTTTAAGGGCACTGGGTTAGAGGTAGCAGTAGGCAGAGAGGAACAGAGGTTTAGATAGACAGATGAACTAGATCAAAATCTCAGTTTCCCTATAGTGCCCCGGGCAATTGCCCACTTCGAGCTGTAACTCCTCCGGCCCAGCGACGTGCCAGAGAGTACCTGTGGAAAGGTGGTGTGGTTAGGGCAAATGCTGCAGAGGCCTGTGAGGAGATTAAAGCAGTTTACTCTGGTTGTTTGGAAATGTTAGGGGGGGGGGGTGAATGGTCTCTTTTACATAAGGTCACCATCAACCTGACCACATTCATCCCCGACCTGCCTGTCCTCCTCCTACCCCAATAACTTATTGAACGAGTGATGTAGTACGTCTGGTTAACGTGACCTCTTGGCGCTAAACAAGTGCCATAAAGCAGCTCAATGATTGTTTAAACATTGCACAATTAACAAACATTGTTCTATTCACCAGGCCTCCCTCCCATCTGATGCTTTAAAGGACCCAATATGGTAACACTCCGATTACCAGACCTTCCTTTGATAGGTAGTGCTCCAGCACATCGCAGCAACCGTACATTACTACCAATCTGAGTGTACAACCCCTTCCCCATGGGAAGTAGGTACTCAAAATAACTCATGCGCCCCTCAGAGGAGCCACGCTGCACCTGGACAACAGGCAGGAGTGCAGTTTGTAAGTATATTCATGTTCTCTTCACTAGGGGTGAAGTATCAGAAGCTGAAGATCAGCCATTCCACTCTCATAACTGTACTCACTTACCTGGGAAAACATTGGGCATGTCTCTTCCATGGTGCCTCTGCCCGTTATTAATCCCTTGTACTGCAGTAGAAACCCATTACACTGTCATTGTAATCTGCAGAAGACAATGTTGGTGAAAGAGGGAAATGCTTAGCCACAAATCACCACATGGGGGAGGGGGGCATAATAACAACTTGAATGATTCAAGCGTGTTTTGGACTGAGAATAAGTGCGGTTTTCGAGAGGCATACTTTCCCAGGGTACAAGGCAAGCGGCGGCCCATTTGAGTAATGTGTCAATTCACCAAACTCGAGGGATATTTTCCTTATTAGTAATCAATTGCTTTGCTGTACCAGTAGCCATAAATAAAAAAATTTAAAATACTATCAAATACCAATGTCTGCAGGGTTGCAGGTATTGTTGGCTGAACAGTGTGTAAAAGAAATATGAGCTGGCTGGACATGAAGCAAAGTTTTTTTTAAACTTTATCAGAAACTGTGCAACGAACAGTATCGTAAAATGTTTCACTTGTGACAACCAGAGTCAAAATAGTTCTTGAAATGAATACTGGTAGTACAATGGAAAACAATGTTCAGTCTTATGAACGATCAGTTGAGGAGGAGTTGGAATCGCTACGAAAGCGTGGGAATTGGGTACGTTTGTGCCCAAAACGCACAACCAATGCAGTTTAACGTGTGCAGATCTACACTACTCAGCAGAATATTGGAGTTATACAGTCTTGATTTCAGTAACATTGGCTATGCTGGTCAACCGCCCTTAGCATGAAGTCGACATCTGTCTACAATAGGGGATGCTTGAAGAAAGCACAAACACTTTGGTTTGTTCATAACACCTCTTAAGGGGTTATAATTTCTTTGAGTGCTGTTCATTTTAGCCTGATCAGCGACCATGTTTGAGACAGAGTAGGGCTTGCCAAAAATAATTCGATACGTCCCGGAAAAAAGTCCAACGTGACTGCGTTTACGGACATGATGCAGTAATAGTTGTAATATCCCCAGCAGTCTAGTGGTTGCACGCACACACGCATTCATACATCCGCAGGCCAGGCGTGGCCTGCGGGGTTAAATATAAGGAGGACGCCCGCTCAAGGACGTCACTTCCGACTGAGACACAGTGTCGGCGTGGTGCACTTGCTGCTGCGCGACCTGCCCCCGCGCTGTCTCACATGCCTAAGTGAGGCCAGGGCTATTCCCTGAAGTAGCCCACAACATTGGCAACGAGCGGAGGGAGCCCAACCCTTGCCCGTGCACCGGAGGACACAGCGGAACGCCCCACTCCCTTCCGCGGCCCTACCGCGTGCCTGCCCGTGGCGGTTGCTCAACCCAAACCCCACCTGCGGCAGATGCTCAGCCTGGCCCCATCTGGCCACCCCTGTCACCCCACACCTAGGATCGCTGGAGACCCTGTGGCCGCCACGGGATTTCAGCGCATCAGTGAGCGGATCCGGACCAGCAGTACGACGTGGTGCCATATCCCACGTATCTCGCTTGAGTCGCGGGTACGCGAAGCACCCTGCCAATGCTTACGCGTCTCGCGGGAGACGCTGAAAACGACTCCTGGTGTTCCCTACTGCGCCCTGGAGAAATTGTGAGCAGCAGCCTGGCCTGGCCTGGGGAGGGACCTCGACATCTCTACACCACCCGAAGCCCGCATAACACTCAACGGAGCCGAGGTAGGCCGCCCAGCTGCCACGTGGCGTAGCGGAATGGACGCAAAAGAGGGGGAACGCTCAGCAAAAGTTACGCTCCATCCCAACAAAGTTCAAAAATTAAGGGGAAGAAGGGGTAACTGTCCCGACGAGCTACCACCATGGTGGATGAGGAAACACCGGCAGCCGCCATTAACATTCCATTCCAACACGCTGTGTCTGGGGTCCTACCGCCTTTCAGCGAAATGGAGGGCCCGTCCACAGCGTCACCACGGTGGAAGGTATGGCTCGAGAGACTGGAAAATTACTTTGTATTCACGAGAGAGACAAACAAAGCGGTGAAGAGGTCTCTATTACTACATTATGCAGGGGATGAGATATTCAGGCTGTTCAAACACCTGCCCAATACGGGGGCGGCGGACAACTATGACGCTGCGGTAGCTGCCCTCGACGGTCATTTTGACCCACAGCTAAACCTAGACTTTGAAGTTTTCAAACTGGGACAGGCACGTCAGAGGAAAGGTGAGACCATGGACCAGTTTTATGCCCGCGTAAGGGAGCTAGCCAGTTCCTGTACTAACTAGGATAAACCAAAAGCCATAAGGAGACAAATCATCCAAGGGTGTCGAGACAAGGCACTGAGAGGATAGATACTACGCAAGCCAGGGATCTCACTAGAAGACATCCTAATATTGGCCAGAACCCATGACCTCTCGAATGCCAGGGCCACTGCCATGGAACAAGCACTCCACAAACCCCAAGTCAAATCAGAGGCCGTCAAGAGTGAATGAACAGACGCGGTGAGGACCCAGCCACGGGGACCACCCCAAAAGGAATACCGGAAAGACCAGCCCCGAGCACGGTGTGGGTATTGCGGACACGAGCCACACGCGGCCAAAGACTGCCCAGCACAAGGAAAAACCTGCTCGAACTGTGGGATTTCAAACCGTTTTGCGTCGGTGTGCCGAAGGAGGAACACGTCAAAGACTCAAGAAACCACGCACACCTACCAAAGCCGTTCTGCAGTTGTCATGACAAAGCAGACATTTATAGGATACCAAATACATATGTTTTCAGGCCTATAGTCTTCTTTGAGCTACTAAAGAGACACCAGCAGAAATCCACAAAATGGTCGCACGCTCCATTTTGTGTGTCAGTCAGTCCCAGTCAGCTGCAACGTGCAAACAACGCAAGGCTTTTCGGAGAATAAACATGCCAGCTTCCAGCTTTCAGCTAGCTATTGCAAAACTGCACATTTTCAGTAAATCATGTCGACATGACCTGCAGGCCTGGCCGGTCACGTACGCACGTGCCAAGTCCACATACACCAGAGACACGGATTTCACCTTTAGGTGAAAACCCAAATCTGCTCATGTAGATGACACGTGGGCAGCAACACTAGGGTATGGACACACTTCGAGCCTTAAAAGGGTATCATGCCACAATCGCCCTTCATTGATTGGTCCAGCAGGACATATTCTGATCTAGGTTACGTATGCTATGATGCCCATCCGGTAGAGTTCTCTGCCTATAAAATGTCTCTGCACTGTCATGCCAATTGGGCACTCAGTAAGCTTTGCTGAGGTCTCCGTGCTGCACGTATATTGCATTGCGATTGCATTCCGATTGGGTTCCCAATAAATTTTGCAAACAAATGTGCTGAGAGTGAATTGTTTATTTCACTGTTATCATTGATCTTTTTATTTTCACAGTTAAATACTGAGCTTCTACAGTCGCTAGCTGAACCACCACCACTGAAGACAGAGAGATATCTACCCACAATGGATGAGGACTCGGAGTCTGAAGATGAAGAGGCATACATTGTCTCGTTTGCGCAGGAACTTAAACAGCAGCGGCCGCAGCCGACGTGCATTGTACAGATGGCTAGAAATAAAAAGTTAAGGCAATAATCGACACTGGAGACACCGTGAATGTGATGGGTCTACAGCAGTTCAAGAAACTACGCCAACGCCCCCAGGTGATGCCGTCCAAAACGAGGATATTCGCATATGGAGCGGATACACCACTACCCCTCAAATGAAAAATCACAATACCCATCAAGGCCGACGAGTCGGAGGTGGTGGCGACGATCCACATAATTAACAGAGAAGCTGACACCCTGCTGAGCAGCCACACAGCCGAAGACCTGAAGCTAATAGCATTTTGCTAATCGCATTCGAGCACACCAGGTGGACGAACTACTGGGATGATTCCCCGAACTATTTCGGGGCCTGGGCTGTATAAAATGTGAACTAATTAAACTACACATCAATAGGTCTGTCACCCCCACCGCCCTGTGACATCGCCGGATCCCGTTCCACTTACGCCCACTGGTGGAGAAAGAACTTGAGAAACTGGAGAGCTTGGGCGTCATAGAAAAGGTCACGGGGCCCACCCTGTGGGTTTCCCCAATGGTTATCGTGGAAAAACCTAAACAACCGGGTGAGATCTGGTTGTGCATTGATATGAGACTACCAAATGCCGCGATCCGGAGAGAGACACACCTGACCCCTTCTATGGACGATATTATTGCAGACGTGAATGGGGCAAAGTGGTTTTCGAAGATTGATCTGAACGCGGGATACCACCAGCTACCATTGGCGGAGGATAGCCGGTTTATCACCACTTTTAGTACCCATCTTGGACTGCGACGATACAAACGGCTGAACTTTGGCATCTCCTCAGCAGCCGAGGTGTTCCAGAACACCATTAGAGAACTCCTGTCCGGACTACCTGGGGTAATCAATGTCAGCGATGACATCCTGATCCATTCTGCCACCGCTTCGGAACATCACAAACACCTCCGAGATGTCCTGAGGAGACTAAGTGCCCCTGGAGCAACACTTCACAAAGAAAAGTGTCAGTTTTTCCAGCCCTCCATAGAATTCTTCGGGTACGTCTTCAATCAGGAAGGTATCCAGGTAGACCCGAGGAAGTCCAAGGCCATCAAGGACGCCCTAGCGCCAAAATCCCCGACGGAAGTAAGAAGTTTCCTTGGGATGGCCACCTACTGTGGCCGGTTCATACCGGGCCTAGCCACCTGGAGTGAACCCCTACGGGCGTTGACCAAGACGGACGCTGTCTGGCAGTGGGGCCCGAAAGAAGCCGAAGCATTCCAAGGACGCCCTCCTGGAGAAAGCCACATGGTCATACTTCGGTCCCACGAAACGTACGGAGGTGCTAGTGGACGCCAGCCCGGTGGGCCTCGGCGCGGTGCTGACCCAGGAACACGAACCCGGCCAATGGACAGCACTAGCATTTGCCAGCAAAGCCCTTACACCAACCGAGACCAGATATGCCCAGATTGAAAGAGAGGCCCTAGCTATCAAGTGGGCCTGTGGCCATTTCCATCTATACCTGCGAGGACATCCTTTTATCATGGTCACCGACCACCAACCCCTGGTATCTCTTTTCAAGGGGACTGCTCCACACCCGCCACCCCGCATAGAACGATGGGTGATCCAACTCCAACCATACGACATGGAAGTCTTATATCGGCCAGGGGCCAAAAACCCTGCATACTTCCTGTCGCGCTACCCATCTATACCTGAACCAGAGACGGGGGACGACGAGTGTGAAGAATATGCCCAGTGGGTGGCACTCACGTCATGCCCCCAAAGCATGACGCTAGAAGAGGTGAAAGAAGCAGCCGCTACCGACAACGTCTACCTGAGGTCGTTACAGGCGGTTCAAGATGGCTCATGGGCTGAGTACCTCCGCCCCTACAACTCCTGGTCAGCTGGAGACCGAGAGTCTCTCATGAAGATGTGGCGAATCAGACATGAGCTAAGTGCTACTGAAGAAGGGGTGTTGCTAAGGAGGGTCGCGTCTGGTCATTCCCCAGAGCCTGAGAGACGAGCGGTGCAATTTGCCCTTGGGGGGCACCAAGGCACCACGAAGTTGAAGGCGCCCATGAGGGAAAAGGTATGGTTCCCGGAGTTAGAAAGCATGGTGGAGGAACACGTGCGGAAGTGTATGGCCTGCCAGCTGACGAGTGACCCTGAAAGACCCCTACCCCTGATTACTGAAGAAGCCTGCACATCTCCCTGGACCAAGGTGAGCATAGACTTTGGGAGCTTCCCGGGAGAGGGACACACGCTAGTGGTCATCGACTCCTACTCGAAATACCCACTAGTGGATAAAGTAGCCTCCACTGCGTTCACCCATGTGGGGCCGGCGCTAGAAAAAATGTTCTCCATGTTTGGATACCCGTCAGAGATACGAAGTGACAATGGACCACCGTTCCAGGGGGGTGAGTTTGCCACGTTTCTCCGACAAAGGGGTATTCAACACCGCTGCATCACATCCCAGTGGCCCCAGGGTGATGGAGACGTTGAAAGATTCATGCGGACCCTAAACAAAGTATTCCAGATTGCAGTGGTAAAACAAGCTGACCCAGAGCAGAGGCTACATGAATTCCTGCGGGAGTATAGGGGCACCCTTCACTGCACCACTCAAAGCAGTCCATGGACCCTCATGTTTCAAGGACCACGAAGAGACCTCCTCCTCAGTGCCCCGGGGTGGTCACCACCCCAGGCTGCCACCAGTGAAGCACAGGAGCGGAGGCGCCAAGGGAACCAACGAGCTAGTCGCCGCAGAAAAGCCACCCCCAGAAGAATGAGCCCGGGGACCCGGTGATCATACGGAACAGACGCCCAGGGGGAAAGTTCCTAACTCTGTATGAGCCAGGCACCTGGACCGTTACGTCCGCGAGGGGCACCATGATCACGGCACAGAAAGGAGAAGAGGAAGTGTCGAGGAACGCCTCCTAGTTCAAGGCCATATCTTCAGGAAACAGACAGGGCTCCGAGCTAGACGAAGGGCAACCCAACTCGAATATGACGACAGCGCCCGAGGAAGAGGAAGACGCACCGAGGGGAAGACAGGCAGAGGGACCCGAGCCTGTATCGGTGCCTCCGACTCCGCCTGCCACGACCAGAAATGATTGCCAAGATGCCGGAAATGGTAGGGCCAACTAACAGCGATATAACTTGCGGCCCAACCCACCACCAAGCCAGAGACTATGCCTGCCTGCTGAGACCCTGAGGCTGACACCAAGGGACACGCAAGTACTCAGGCATTTTACTTTCCTATGTTTGTAGTCCGGGACTGGTTTTGTTAGTTTTACAAACAAAAAGATATATAGTTGGATAGGGATGTAATATCCCCAGCAGTCTAGTGGTTGCGCGCACACACGCATTCATACATCCGCAGGCCAGGCGTGGCCTGCGGGGTTAAATAAATGGAAGACGCCCGCTCGAGGACGTCACTTCCGACTGAGACACAGTGTCGGCGTGGTTCACTTGCTGCTGCGCGACCTGACCCCGCGCTGTCTGACATGCCTAAGTGAGGCCTAGGCTATTCCCTGAAGTAGCCCACAACAATAGTGACTCTTTCAAGGGGTCCAGCAATTATGGCTCAACAACTAACGCAATGAAACGCCAATTCAGCTTGGGGTCTATGGATTTAGACCACACCATAAGAGAAGGCATAAAACAAGGTTGAAGTTGGTAGAAGCAGTGTCTGGGTGCCAGTGCCCAAAACTAAACTAAACTTATTCTGGGGCCTTGCTGAGTATTACCAAGGTTTATGGGAATTCTGTACGTGTTAGCCAGTTATATAGCTTGAAAAGGAAAGGGTTGTGTTTGACTGAACAAAAGATTCAGAAATGCTTCCAGAGTCATGAATATTGCTATTGCCACAATAGTGAAATAGGCCCGAAAATCGTCAGGACCACAAAGAACAAGAGGTGGAGGTGGGAGAGTGATACCAAAGTCATTCAATAAAACACCCGACTCCAAATATCAGAACTACTCCTCCCAGAATGCATTAACTCAATCGAGGACCTTGTGGTGGAGAAACATCCATGTTACATGTAAATGAGGGGTGCACAACAATGCAGGAGGTGCACCGGCCCTCTGCATCCCAGTACTTACTGCTGATATTAGTGTGGGGCGAAAGAGGAGGCCGGCACATATCCTTGTCTGCCTTGGGGCCGGGACAGCCCTGCAACGGTACTTCGTTTATATACGGAGCGCCACTACTGCGGGCAGAGGAGCATCGGTAGTGGTGTGTTTCTCATCCCTCACAAACAAAAAACACACCCCACAAAACAACGACAAACCAAGAAATGCATTAACCTGTTCAGTTGCTTATCTATCTATGGTGCAGCAGATCCAGAGGCACGGAGCCCACTAAACCCGATGTATGGCTGTATTTTACAGTCGAGAGGTCGGCGAGTGGTTTGGTTGCATTTAAATGGGTTTGCTTACACAAGGGACCATACTGCCTTGCTATAGCAAAGTCATCTTTAGTACTATTTAGATGTGTATTCCAGTAAATTTGATTTTACGAGGCATTGGAAATTAATCAACAACGTTATAAGGAAGGAGCAAACTAAACCAGAAACTGTGTGCCATGCCACAAAAGATAGAACAGAGTTAAACTAACTTTAAGCACAAAAGCAATGGAAAAAACAACTCCACAAAGGCAAACAAACAGATAAAACGCACCCATGCTCTTACAACGTTAAGGAAAGAAAGAAAAAACTATCCCCGGCACTGATGAAAAAAGCTACTCCTTTTTACCGGCAAACAAATGTACTCACAAGCCCGCATACACACGTCCTCTCAAATGAATGACCAGTCCCGCCTAATCACAATCAGTCCCACAAAACGAACCCCGATTCATCCCAGGTGAGACCTATTCATTATCCCTCAATGGAGACAGGCGTGTCACGTCGACCTTTAAAGAGATAGCGTCATATCCACGGCATCCAGGCGCTACAGGTAAAATATGGGGTGGAGCAGGTGGTTCATACCAGGAACAGCCTAGACTAGGTGATAGCGTGAGCAACCTGTTGGTGTTTGTGTATGGCTTTGTGGACTGCATGGAATACTTTTTGGGGGCCCAGAGCTGAGAAACAGTCAGTCTCGGGAGAATGCATTCCCCCTTGTCCCAAGTACGCGATGTTATACCTTACCGAGAGTTCTTTAAACGTAATGATGCATTGTGGGAGTTGTAGTATCGGGTCGCCTCGTTTTAGCCAATTGTGCTAGAGCTTCATTTCACAACTTTTTTGTAAAAGCAAATGACTGCAGGGCATGATTATTTCACGGTGGATCGGAATCGCCCCGGGTCTTTAAAATCATATTTGGTACTTACTGCATTCTAGACAACAGACTAAATCGACCTTTTGGATAATAGACTGGGCGCTGCAGCAGCCCGTCAGTGGTGTAAAGGAATCCTGCCGGGCACCCCAAAACTTGAGGCGCTCCTACTGTCTCGTGTAGAACTGCGGTATGAGTAACCACGCCCTCTGTCGACCAGATGCCCCTCGAGGAGCCAGGCGTTGCTGCTCCAGCTCAATCGACCACATAGATGGTGTTGTCTCTTTAAACTGATGGTTTCCTCTCTGTGCTCGAGCACCAGAAAGATCGCGCGAAGAACAAGAACTACGCGCGAGCTCTACAGGCTGAGGTTCTTCGAAAGGTGTCCGACCGTGGCACAGCGTTTGGCGCACACCTGGCCAGCGCCGGCTTCTTTCACGTGGGGCCAGAGGACCGGGTCCAGTGCCTCTCCTGTGGGGGCATACTGAACTGTAGGATCTTTCGGGTAAGTGCCATGCAGGTTGCAGGAGCATCAGAGTGTACATCCCGTACTGCCCCTTTGTCATGGGCAGGTAAGTGGGCAACATACCCACGCCTGCTTAATTTGTGCCGGTGGTTTCTCTTCATACTGTGTCATTGTCTGTCAGGTCATCCCCAGACCGAACGTCCTCAAGCCAATGTGAACTGTAATATGCATTGACAATTGATTCACTGTACTTATGCCTAGTCGGACTACGAAATTATGCGAGTGTTAAGGAACCGGCATGCTTGCACTGTGCGAGGACGCTACTCTGAGCCACACGTGTGATTATTAATGTCAGGAATGTTAATGGGCAGGTAAGTGGGCAGCATACCCAAGCCTGCTTAATTTGTGCCGGTGGTTTCTCTTCATACTGTGTCATTGTCTGTCAGGTCATCCCCAGATAGAACGTCCTCAAGCCAATGTGCACTGTAATATGCATTGACAATTGATTCACTGTACTTATGCCTAGTCGGGCTACGAAATTATGCGAGTGTTAAGGAACCGGCATGCTTGCACTGTGCGAGGACGCTACTCTGAGCCACACGTTTGATCATTGTCAGGAATGTTAATCCCAGTAATGCACAGGGACACTACCAGGGCCTATAAAAAGAAGTGGGGGGCCTGATAGTATGCAAATGACCTCGTGACGTAACGTGCTGAACGTGTCCCGGGGTCTGAAATTTACACCGGGACACGTTCAGCATATTTCTGTGGGGCCCAGCTTCTTGGCAGGGGGGACGGCGTCCTCCCTTTCAAAAGAGTGGGGGGACGCCGTCCACCCGCGTGGACCCCAGACTCGCGCCCTGGACACTACTATGGCATTAATAAATAGGCCTTTGCAAATGCTCGTATGAGCCTTAAAGTACCTAGGTTCGTATACGCTAAAATAATACAGTATGTACCGGTAACGGACAGTAATTCACTCCAATGCAGGGAGCTATTAACATCATTGTTTTCAAAAGGAGCAGGTCACGCCCCGCATTATCTCGTGAGACTTCAGGAGTTACAGCCGCGCGCCGTTCAAACACAGACCATGTCCCGAGTAACGCGTTTGTAATTAGCGCTCAAGCGGTGCAGAGACTCCCGGCTGAACCAAGGTAGGAAGTGCGCCTCAGTTCTCATCTTCGTGTCGGTAGGGATGGTTAGAACTGCAGAACTACCAATGTGCAGGTCCGTACAAAAGCATTTCGCCCAAGTAAGAGTTGGCAGTATTAACGAGGAGCGCCTTTGAGCAGCGCCAGCCCAAATACTCCTCGATTGTTTTTACGAGCACTGGTGCTGACAGACCGCTTTTGAATGTCGCATTGGTAAAACCCTTAGTGAATACACGAGAACTGCACAATGAGATGCTAAAGTGAGCACGTATTATACATTAGACAATTCACACTTTACTTAATCAGAAGTACCATGGCTGTGTATTGTTGCTTGCCGAACGAGTGCCTCACATTGAGCTATGAACTGCTATCGAAGCACTAGATGCAAACAGCATGGTACAGGTATGGCCAGTAAATAGCACTAAGAAACACTGGGCCTCAGAGGCGGACCAAACCATATACTAAAAAAGTGGTATAAGAACCACGACCCAAGTAGAGAGGATGTAGAATCCTGGGGACCCACAGAACAACCCAAGGTAAGTAGAACGCTGAGAGTGTACAAGTCTATGTGCAAGGTGGGTTGGAATTTTAAAGGTAAGGGATCCATCCCAGTGGACCCTGAAGAAGCCCAATGAAAGATAGAAGGTTGGAGAGCCACCCCACCCGTGGATACCATGGTACCCAAGTTATCTATCCCAGGAAAGTCGGGTGCATCGGTGTGAAGTGATGTCAGAAACCGCTTTCGAACCCAATGGGGGCGTTCAGGAAGGTATCGCTGCTGGAAGAGGAGAAAGCGTCCAGAGGAATCCAAACATGGATTCTTGAAGAGGAGTACCTAAAAGCAGAGGGGTCCGTGTCTGTTACTAAGAGGTGACCAGGAGACTTAGAAGACGGATGCCCTCCAATGGTGGCTACTTTAGGAAAGATGACAGTTTACCTTGACACTGCAGGGACCAGGAGACGCTGACGACAACCAGGACCCGGATACGAGCTGTCCCAGGAAGGATGTTGAGTGCTGAACACTAAACCATGTATGACCTGTTATGGTGGTAGTCCTTCTCAAATGTCGTGTATGTGGCAGGCTTAGAGGATTTCCCCACCCCCCAATTCAGAAGGAGGTATCTTACTACCTCAAATAGTCTTCACATTATTTTCCTCTCATTTTTAAAGTCTTCACATCTCACAATGTATTGTGTGGACAACGTTCTGCCACTTTACCCTCCACTTAATCTCTTGCTAGTGCTGTACTCTAATTTTGCATATTTCAGTCTTCTTCACCCACAACGTTTTTATTCACCCTAATTCTCACTCCCTTTATTTCCCAGAGATGGCATAGACAAACCATCTTCAACTTTATCATGCTGTCCTCCCGCTTACTACACCAAAATCTATTCCTTGACCCTTCTGTCCACCAGGAAATCCTCAGCAGAAACCTTGGGGTGCAATTACCTTAAGGGTTTGTAGTACAGTTGAACAAAAAAGGGTAAAACCACAAAAAGAACTGCATTTTGAACTCCCCAACTGCATGTAAGTGATTACATAAAGAGTTGACCTTGTAACAACCACTCCCAGCTCGCAGGGTTATTCCATCTGAAGCTGGTGGATTACTGTTGCTTAGTGGCCATAAGAAACAAGCTTTTGAAAACTCAATAGGTCTCGCATTTGCGAGAGTTTAAGCTACTGGCATTGTAAATGACAATGCTTAAATTAGGCCTGCCAGAGGTTATGTTCTTTCACCCTTGTTTTGTTACGTGCTGAAAAAATGAAAGAAAAGTATTTATTTAAAACTTTGTTTGGTTAAACTGCCTTAATCTGGTGATCCTGTCTGACAATGTGGTGGGCGTAAAGACTGCTAACATTTATATTTATTTGTGTTATCTTAGAGAATTTTGGCCACATTCGAAATCTGAATTTAATGACTCAATCTGTAAATTAAAGCCCACATATTGAACTGTATATTAAACTATCAGAAAATGCCATTCAAAATACACTGCAAAGTCTTACCCAGGGTGCCAAAAAAATAAGGTGACAGTGGATGGGCAGCACGTCTTGAGCAACTGCCCATGCCTTAATACCTCTGGCAAACTTGAACCTTCAGCAAAGTCAGAAATGGAAATGAAAATTTAAAAGCTACACAGCAAGCCACTTCAAGGAGGCAGGTGTTATCTTTTGGGAGGCATAGACACCTACTGCCACTTGCTCTTTATTCTGGTATATTATGCTGATTCTTGACTTGTATTCCATGATAGTCAGATATGTTTGCCAGGCATTACTTCTACCAGCTGTGATGGCTTGTGTTTTTTAGTGTGGTGGAGGGGTTCGTACTTCTCCTATTAGTCCTGACAACGTTGGTGTGGTTCTCCCCTAACTTTTTGCCTTCAACATGTGTTTGGTGGCTCTGTTTATTGGCGGCTCTGCGGCTCCTATTTTCAGTGGCTCTCTTCTTGGCAGCTTGCTTTTTGGAAGCTGTTTTTTCCCGCTCAGTACTTGGCAGCTCAGGATTTTGTAGTTCGGTATTTGGCGGCGCAGGATTTTTCAGCTAACTTTGAGGTAACTCCGAATTTGTCCAGCTCATTTTTTGACCCACTAAGTTTTTCAATTGTTTTGCATTTCTTTTGATGTACATCCTAATGATATTGTAGCCACTAACTGAATCACTATTTTTTTTTCGAATGCTGCTTTCGTATCTCAGAGTTAAGCCTGCCAGAGGTTATGGTCTTGTACTCACTGGTTTATGTACTGAAAAAATATAATTAAAAAAAATATTTTTAAATAACTTTGTTTAGTCACATGGTAAGTAAGTAATATTTTATTTGTATATGATTAATTAAAATCTTTACAAAAATATAAAACGCCATGTGACAGTACAAATGATTTAAAATACAGCTGTTACTATTGTCAATTCAAGGTTGTTATTAAGTCCCTATGATGCTTTCAAGTGTGCTTGAATCTTTCCTTCATTAAATCAAAGAATTTCACAACCTGACAATTCAGTTTAATATTGCTGGAGGAAAAACATAGTTTAACTGCCTGCCTACAGGTCCGAACGCCATGTGATCTAAAAAAAAGGTAGCAACAGCTTATGCCTCAGGTCCATTGGTCTCGGGCAAATGCATATCACATGGATGATGTCCTCCTTGCCAGATTTACACAGGCGACATGGGGCCGAAGCGTGAGTTCTCTCCCATGGTGGCAGGTGCGGTAATATCAGGATAGCTCCAAGGCGCAGTTTCAGAAACTTTTATTTGATTAGGTTTTGCCTAGCAAATGCGTACGAAGTACGCATGCGCTAGGAAAACCTTATGTTTTTCTCTGTGGGGTCAGGTATCCGCCCCCTCCTCCCATTGGCTAGCTCCATAAATGGAGGCTAGCCATTTGGAGAGGGCTCTGTCCGTCAATCCCGGACCAGATTCGGGGGCGTTCCCGTGAATTTTTCGCTTTTGGCTGTTGTCAACCGAAAGCCTGTTCTCGTCAACGCACCCGAATCTGGTCTGGCATTGAGCCGGCACCCGCCTTCCTGCTCGAGTGGGCGCGGTCGCCTTTCCCGCCCCCTCTCCCGCCCCTGGAAATAGGGGACGCATATACAACTAGACCTATTTCATTAAAAAACCACAGGTATGCAAATAGCCACGTGCATATGACTAAAGGAAGTTTTTTCATTGAGATGTGGGCTGTCCGTCATTTCGGACCAGATTTTCGCTTTTTGGCCCCACGTCATGCGGCGGTGGGCGGGGTTTCTTCTTTTTTTTTTTTTGTCCGTGTTTGTTTTTGTCATTCCGCGTCCGACCGCCGCCACCGGAGGAAGTCCAGGTGAGTGCTTGCTGTCCTGTCTTCCCCGCCCCCCCTACCCGCTGTCCGTGTGTGCCCGTTCCTGCCTACCCCCCACCCCCCGCTGTCCTTCATTGTTGTGCCCGTTCCCACCCCAATGCTTGTTGTTATCGTTTGTGAACAAGTTTCAGGGCGAATACAATACTCAATACCGGAAGAAATGAGGAGAGGTTCAGTTGTTGGAAACCTTGGAAAGGACTTGGGGCTAAATCTGCGGGATTTGTCTGAAAGGAAAGTTTGTGTTGTTTCTGCTGCTGGGACTCAGTATTTTACGTTAAACGAGGATGCGGGGACACTGCACGTGAATGAATGGGTCGACCGGGAGGAGCTGTGTGCGGAATCAGACAGTTGCTACATCAAATTGCAGACCGTTGTGCAGAATCCCTTAAAAATATTTCACGTGGACGTGCACATCCAGGATATTAACGATAACATCCCGAGTTTTTTAAAGAATGCTGTTGATTTAAATATATCGGAGTCCACGTTGCCAGGAACGCGCATTGCTGTCGGGAATGCCCGAGACCCCGACATTGGCATCAACGCCCTGCAGGGCTATAAGCTGAGCAGTAACCTGCATTTTGTCCTCGAAGAGACAGAAAGCAATGACAGGTACAAATATGCAGAGCTCATTCTGGAGAAGGGTTTAGACCGAGAAAAACAAAGCTGTAAAGTTTGTATGTGTGTGTATCTGGCCGACAATTTTTTCATTGGCACTAAATGATTTTCTGCTCTGGAGAAATAGTGATCCAGGGTACTAAGGCAGACCACGAGGAACTGAAACACCTCATTGTTTCCTGACATTGTTGCATACCATGAAGTATTTTCCCCAATGCAGAGTACACAGCGGCCAGGACAGCCCTGGCGCAAGTTTTCACCCGCCCCGTGCCCAGTGTGAGTTCCTGACCAAGCTAGTGATGTGCTTTCGAGTACCCATGGGCGTACTTTTCTGATTCTAAATGCAGCATTACATTCACATATCGAAAAGGTACAATAACAATCCTATATTTAGCAAGTCAATGACAACGGGTGGAAGGACACCTGAGGTCAAAGAGGACTCCAGGCTTCTACAACACAATAATAAGAGAAAAAAAGTGCGGACGCAGACCTCCACCCCCCTCCCCTTCCCATAGCAGCACCTTAAACTGGGGCAACCTGTCCCCAGCCTGGCTAAGAAAGAACAGCTCCACGAGGCAGTGTAAATGTCAGACGATGCGCTATATAAAAACTGTCTATCCACTCCTTTCTCCCCGTCCACCACCAGTGTTCAGACCCCGCCTCCTCCCACAGACATTGCAGCCTCTCCTGGGAGCAGCTCTTGCTCCTACTGATGGACGTTAATGGGTTTCTCCTCCAGGTCGCGCCTGCATTAGCCCAGCCTGAGCTCTCTGATGGCCGCAGAAATCAGCCAAGGAAAGCATTTTCCTTTAGAGCCATGGTCCCTGGTTCGATCCGGGGTATTTGCTAACAGATAACACCTCCGTGGCATCTTTCTGGAAGGGGGGGGGGGGAGTTGGTGTTATTTACTCATTGCACAGGCCCTATGTATTGTACTCTCTAGGGGCTCGCAGTGTGTGTGGGGGGGGCTCGCAGTGTGTGGGGGGGGCTCGCAGTGTGTGGGGGTGCTCTGTGTGTGCGGGGGCTCGCAGTGTGTGGGTGGGCTCTGTGTGGGTGTGTGTAGGGGGGGCTCTGTCTGGGTGTGTGTGGGGGGGGCTCTGTGTGGGTGTGTGTGGGGGGGGCCTGTGTGTGTGTGTGTGGGGAGGCTCCGTGTGGAGGAGCTCTGTGTGGGGGGGCTCTCTGTGGGTGTGTGTGTGTGGCATTTGCGAGAGATTAGGCTATTGCCATTGTAAATGACAATGCCATTTATTTATCTGTTTTCAAAACGAACACATAAATAAAAATGTTGTCATTTACAATGCCAATAGCTCTAACTTTTACAAAGGCAAAACCGTTGCATTGTAAATGCTTGTTTTTATTTTCATATGGGCTTAGAAGATGGTGAACTCGCCTAATAGGGTGTTGGGTGTCTTCAATCCATTTCAAGATCCATATTCGTAAGGAAAGTAAAGACTTTTAAATCAATCAATCATAGATTTGTTAAGCACAGCTACCAACCTGAAAGGGTCTCAAGGTGCTGGGGGGTGCAGCTCCCGGGTGTTCACGGCGATCCGTTGAAGAGCCAAGTTTTCGGGTACTTTGTGAACGTAGATATTGTTGGCCTCTGTCATAGGTTAAGTGGGAGGGTGTTATATACCTTGGTCATGAGGAAGGAGACCTCCTGTTCTGGGGTTCATGATGTGTGGCACCATAGCCATGGAGAGCTGGGCTGAGTGGAGGGATCTTTGGGGTGCGTGGAATGAGAGGCGTTGGTTCATGTAGGCAGGTCTGGTGTTGTGAACGGCTTTGTGGGCATGGGTGAGAAGCTTTTAGGTGAATCTCTTTTCGATAGGGAGGCAATGTAGTGTCCTCACAGGGGAGGGGAATTCGCATCGCCCGACGCCCGAGACATCTAGAGTCCTTGCAAGGGCAAGAAGTTTTAATGTCTGTTTTGTCCTAAAGACAAGCAGACCATGCACCACAGTAAATCGAGGCGCCTGACTGAAACAAAGTGCTTTATATAAGAGCCAGTCACATTACACAAGAAGGCATTCATATTTTATTGCTGTAGGCACGGGGAGATTAAAAGATTTGTCCGAACTCACAGGATGTTGAACAGACACTGAAAACCGAACGTAGTTGCTCAGCTCCAAAATCGGCCGCTCTGGATGTTAGGCCACATTGTCTCTAGTGAATATGAGCATGGTTAAACTCGAATTGGCAGGTTCCATACAAAAATTGCACAGCGCTGTCAGCTAACAGATTTTTGTCTTTCTCCACAAAACTTACTTGTAGTTTCCGGGCTCCTCTTCTGGCCCTTTCATTCCTCAGAGCAAAAGGGATACATGACGCAGCTTCTGCATTCCGAGAAGAGCCACAGCATCTGCAGGTAAAAGCCTGTGGGACCCAGCTCTCTCCTGGGCTCTTTGTTCTCTCTTCGGATCTCCTGCCCTTGGGCCTCTGATACAGCCCCCAGGTCGCACCCCACTCATTCGCTAGTCCTGCTGTGAAGTAATTCACATGCCACTCCCTTCGCACATTGCTTTCCCTCTGCACCTATCATGTGCCTGTGCTCCCCACTGGCCTCACCCGCAGCCCCTGCTCCGAGCCCCTGGCCCTCTCATGTTTCAACTAAGGTCTACATTAAAGCTCCTTATTTTCTTTATGGGCTCTCATGAAGCCTCCTGGCCCGCTGGTCGTTACTTCCCTTTTCATCAGCCTCTCACGTCTTACCTGGTGCCTTATCTGTTCTTGCCTCTTGCCAGTGCCTAGTGCCCACACCGCCAGCGCTCGCCCCGCATTGCACATTATCCACTTACATACCAAAGGAAACTCATGAGACATATTTGTGGGAAAGCAGTGCTGCAGGTTTATTTCTTACAACACAGGTAGCAGTTAAGGTGGGTCATCTTACAGGCGATCCAATGCGGCAGCCCCTCGCTGACCCGCATGCCTAAGGAGCCATCTTGCACGGCGAGACGATGCTCTGACGGTGCAGTTAATTACCATTTCGTTATACTCCCGCCCCCCCCCTGTCAGGGCGGAGCGATGAGGCACACCCCCGGTCGGTTCAGGCCCCCCGACCGCCCGAAGGACTAACGGGGCGCCGACGCTGTTTCCTGGAACCTCCTTCGGCTCAACAAAGAGGACCTGAAAACTGAGTTGACCTAACTGTACGGAATTAGTGTATACCGGAAGGCCAAAGATGCCATATCTTTGCTGGCTTTAATACGGAACCGTATAATGGAAAAGTCACTTACAGAGACACAGTGGATCTACTAAAAATTATCATTACCACTCCTATGACAACTGCAGAGTCGGAACAATGTTTTTCCACCTTAAACAGAATAAAGACATTCCTGAGGAACACAATGATTCAGGAAAGACTGAATGCTTTAGCAATGTTTTCTATAGAGAGCAACCTAGTTAAAAGAATACCAGACTTTAATGTTAAAGTTATTGAAAAGTTTGCTGCTCTGAAGACCGGCGTGCTGATTTTATCTACAATAAGTGAACAATGTTGAATGCTGCAAGTTTGCGACCTGTTTAGTGGTTTGTTAAATAAAAAAACATCTGTGAGGTACTCAGAAATGCATTGTATCTCGAAGTCTGTTATGAAGCTTTGTGGTTATACTGAATAAGCAGCTACCTATGTTATGACCTCTCTCCATTAATGTAATAACTGCACTTTCACAATTGCTTTATTAACCTTCCTGCTTTCTCAAATTTGCTTAAAAATGCACCATTTCTCCACTCTTTTTTTCATAATTTTAGCAGGGGGAGAACCCCCTGAACCCCCCCCCCCCTAAGGTTGTTCGGGCTCGCTCAGTGCAGTATGAAAATAATTTTACGCCTCGCCACTTTCAAATGTCACCAGCCACCACTGCGGCTCAGTATGTGTCCGGCTTAGTTTTTGACCCTCTAGGTTTTTCTATTGTGATGCATTTCTTTTGATATACAGCCTAATGATATTGTAGCACTCACTAAATCACTATTATGTTTTCAGAATGCTGCTTTCGTATCTCAGAGTTAAGCCTGCCAGAGCTTATGGTCTTGTACTCACTGGTTTATGTACTGAAAAAATATAATACAAAAAAATATTTTTAAACTACTTTGTTTATATACATGGGCTTAAAAAATGGTGATCTCGCCTAATAGTGTTGGGTGTCTTCCATCCAATTAAAGATCCATATTTGTAAGCAATCGGAGTAAAGACTTTTAAATGATTGAATCAATCAGTCATAGGTTTAAGCACAACTACCCACTCGAAAGAGTCTCCAGGTGCTAGGGAGGGGGAGGGTGCAGCTCCTGGGTGTTCACGGCGATCCGTTGAAGAGCCAAGTCTTCAGGTCCTTTGTGAACTTAGATAGTGTTGGCGTCTGTAATAGGTAAAGTGGGAGGGTGTTTGTGAGAAGTTGGCCTGGCATATGCTGTCCAATATTCTAGTGGGCACCTTGCACCTGTCCAAACGACCCCTTATTGATGGTAGGTTAAAGACCATCTTATGGAAAGCTATCCTAGTGGTAGCTGTGGAGAACAGCCTTCAGGCTAAGTCTTGAAGGAATGTAAAGCAGCTTTTTTACCAGTCTATAATCTAGTGAATGACCAAATGAAAGGAGAACCACACCAGGTATATATATATATATATATATATATATATATATATATATATATATATATATATATATATATATATATATTTAATCTAAACACATCCCTCTAGTGTCTTTATGAAGCTAGAGGCAAAAGTACATACAGTACACTTATTTAGCACACAGTAAATTAGCACAGTATACGTTTGGCCCTAGGGGAGTCACAAACCATATACAAAGTAAGTGGTATAAGAACCACGATAGACATAGAGACAAGGCCTGGGGCCTGTAGAACTGCTGGGGCAACCAGGAACCACCCAAGGTAGTGACGCAGGAGACTCACGGGGGAGCCGTGCAGTGTCTAAACACAGCCGCCATTGACTTCTATATAGAAAGTTGCGATTAGTATTTTAAAGATTGGGGACACTTAGAAGTGGACTTGGAGCAAACCCCTTGAGATCTAGATAGTTCGAGAGTCAAGACCCACAGGAGCACCTAAGTACTCGTGTTAGCTCACCCAGGGAAGCCGGGTGCATAGGTGTCTTTTCGTGTCGGGTTTCGACGTAGTTTTCTATGGCGAGCTGCGGAAAAGTGCTGCAGGTGTCCAAGTGGAAAGTGTCCGGATGGATCCAAGGGTGGATAGGAGATCTGAAGAACCTGAAAGCAGAGGGGACAGAGTCTGGGCTACTTGCCAGTGACCAGGAAGGCGATAAGAAGATGCCCACTGATTTCAGGTGCAAAAGGTGAAGCTTAACTCTTCAGCCTCAAGGACCAGGAGGAGTTGACGACAACCAGGAGCTGGATTCCAGCTGTCCCACGTCGGATGTTGAGTGCTGTGGTGTCGGTATCCAGATTGGACCCAACAATCCTTAGCAACCGCAACCCACGCAGATTGCAAAGATTGGCTTCGGAGCAGACCAGCAAGGTCTGAGGCACTCACCCTTTTTTTTGGGGGGGGGGGGTCTGGAGCAACCAGGGAAGCCCAAGAAACAAAGGAGCTACCTACTTGGGGACCCAACGTCGACGGACCAGGGATTGCGAAGGGCCTCGAGCAGAAATGCTAGAGGAAAGCCCACGGAACACTTGTGGAGTGGAGGCCCACAATCTTTAGTGCAGATGGTGCTCAGGGCTTGGACTATGAGTAGCCCAATGTGTGAGAAGTTGGCCTGACATACAATGTCCACTATTCTAGTGGGCACCTTGCACCATTCCAAACAACCCTTATTGATGGTAGGTTTAGACAACCTTTATAGAAAGCTATCCTAGTGGTAGCTGTGGAGAGCAGCCTTCAGGCTAAGTCTTGAAGGAATGTAAAGTAGCTTGTTTTACCAGTCTATAATCTCTTGAATGACCAAATGAAAAGGGAACCACACCAGCTATATATCAAATATATATGTATTTATTCTAAACACACCCCTCTAGTCCCTTTTATGAGGCTAGAGGCAAAAGTACAATACAAGAACTTAATTAACACACAGTAATCTAGCACAGTATACGTTTTGCCCTAGGGGCCTAACAAACCATATACTAAGAAAGTGGTAGAAGTACCACTGTGAAGTCAGAGACTAGGCCTTGGGCCTGTGGAACCACTGGGGCAACCAGCAACCACCCAAGGTAGGGACGCAGGAGACCCACGGGGGACACGTGCAGTGTCTAAACACAGCCGCGATTCACCATTGACTTTTATGGAGAAAGTTTAAGTTACAGTTTTAAAGAATAAGGACACTTAGGAGTGGACTACGAAGGAACCCCTTCAGTACTGGACACTTCGAGAGTCAAGACCCATGGGAGCACCAAAGTACTCGTGTTCCCTCACTCAGGGAATCCAGGTGCATAGAAGTCTTTTCGTGTCAGGTTTTGTCATCATTTCCTATGGAGAGCTGCAAAGAAGTGCTGCAGGTGACAAGGAAAAAAATGTGTCCGGGTGAATCCAAGTGTGGATGGGAGATCTGAGGAACCTGAAAGCTGAGGGGGCAGTCTGGGTCACAAGCCAGTGACCAGGAAGGCGACAAGAAGATGCCAGCCGATGTCGGGTGATTTCAGGTGATTCAGGTGAAGGTTGACTCTTCAGCCACAAGGACCAGAAGGCGTTGATGAAAACCAGGAGGTGGATTCGAGCTGTCCCACGTCGGATGTCGAGTGCTGTAGTGTTGGTATCCAGATTGGACCCAACAAGCCTTGGCAACAGCAACCCACACAAGATGTAAAGCTAGGCTTCGGAGCAGACCAGTAAGGTCTAAGGAACTCACCCATTGGAGGCGAGTCAGGGCACGTCTGGAGCAATTGGGTAAGTCCAAGAAACAAAGGATTGTCCTTCGTAGGAACCCACCAGTCGAAGGACTAGGGAACGCGAAGGAGCCTTGAGCGGAAATGCTGAAAGCGGGCCCACGGAACTCTCGTGGAGTGTAGGCCCACAATACTTGATGCAAAAGGTGCTCAGGGCTTGGACTACAAGTAGCCCAATGCACAACTTTGGGAAAGCTCGGGAAGTCGATGTACTAGTAAATGTGCAGGATGTCCAGGAGTTCTGGTCGCACGTCTCGTGTGATAGCTGCAGGTCTCAGCTTTGCTGGGGACTCGTGTCGCAGATTCTTCGAGATCCGGCGGGAGCCTCGAAAATGCAGACTGGCAAGATGCTTTTTTAGTGCCTGTTTGAACAGGGGAGTCACTCCTTGACCTCAAGGGAGATTACTTCGGTCTTCCAGTCAATATGGAATGTCGAAGGTCCAAGATTTCTGTTTCAGTTTCGTCCAGGGTAATCTGAAGTTCTAGTGACTGGGTTCCTATACTTATACCAAGTTTAGGGGTTGGACTAACTCTAGGGTCCCACCTATGGGAGGACCTGGGAGGGGGTGGTTAAGGTTTCGCGCCAGAGCTGGGGCTGAGTGCACCAGCAATCGGTTTGAACTGAGAAATGCATGGGGACACCTTGTGTGCCCCAGGCACTGTCTGAAAAGCATTCACTGAATGCACCCCACCCTGTCCCAATACACTAAAGCCTGTCTGGGACTGGCGCCTCCCTGGACAGGAAACCTATTGTACAGTCCTCCCCTGCCGGAGTTTCGTCCAGCAGCAGGAGGTCAGACTCATGTCCGTGGCAGCAGCATCCATTTTGTGAGACTGGGGCTATTTTAAACCTTTACCAAGTAAGTAAGTAAGTGTGTACCGGTCTTCTCCCTCTAGAAGGGTGGAATTCTACCTCCACTGCCAGAACTGGCGAGGGGTAGGATTCCAAAGTGTTTGACACCAAACACGACATGTTTTGATGCAGCCATTCCAAAGTTAGGATTAACCGCAAGGATTATAATGCACTTAAGAGCATATGATATGGCTGTATCTCAGAACATCATACAAAACATGTTTTATCATTGTTACAGTTGCTCCTGACGAAGGACCAGAGTGGTCTGAAATGCATTGGGTTAAATAAACTGCGTTTTAATGAATTATGCCTCAGTAAGTGTTATTGGAGAGAGGTTCGGATGGCCCGCCGTAATATGAGAAACTTTGAAAATTGCAGGCTCTTGCAGGAGGAGTAAAAATTATTTAAATTATTTTTAAATGAGCGAAGAAAATATGTTGAAAAATGAAGAGTGAAGAGAGAATTGGTTAAAAATTATGGCAAATGCGAAATATAGAAAGAAGCTGTCGCCACTGGGTTGGGGCAATAAAAAGCCCAGAGCGTTGATGTTGTATCAAAGAACAGCCATAAGGAAGTATTTTTGAAAGCTGCAGAGGGGCTCAGTTCATGCTTGGGCACCCTCTCACACAAAACCAAGCACTCTGCCTTCAGGATTGTCAAGGCCTGCAATAGGAGTGACCAATTGGTTAATATGTGTCAGTTTTAAAAGGTAGATATATGTATACTATATCGAAGTAAGGGTTGCTTACACCACCTTAACCAGGATGCAAGTGCAGACCTGTGATGCCATTTTGGAAGGCTTCCCAGAGGTGGCATAATAAATGCTTAAGCCCCTGGTAGGCCTCTGGGGTACCTATGCCCTTGGTACCTAGGTACCATATACTAGGGGCTCACAAGGGTAACCCAGTAACCTATCTGGAGTGTACCTAATGTACATGCAATCAATTTAGAGAGAGGACAGCTAGGCTGTGGTCCTGATTAGCAGGGCCACAGCCAGACTAAAGTCGATAAACCAGTGAAATACAGCAAAAAGTGGCGGTAACCATAGGAAGCAGATCCTACTCTCCTACACAATGCATAACTTCAGGAAAGCTCTGGAAGTAGGTGCACTAGCAAATGTGCATGGTGTCCAGAAGTTCTGGTTCCACGTCTCTCGTGATGGCTGAGGGTCTCAGCTTTGCTGTGATGTTGTCGGCCTCGGAGATGTCTGGAAGTCCGTGTCCTATGTCGCAAATCCTTCGGGATCCAGCGGGAGCCTTGGAAATGCAGACAGGCAAGATGCTTCTTTGGTGCCTGTTTGAACAGGGGAGTCACCCCTTGACCCCAAGGGAGATATAATCGATCTAGAATGTCGAAGTTCCAAGATATATGTAGCAGAGTTTCGTCCAGGGTAATCTAAAATCTTAAGGACTGGGTTCTTATACTTATACTAAGTTTAGGGGTTGAACTTACTCTAGGGTCCCACCTAAGGAAGGACCAAGGGTGGGGGTCATTACACCCCTTCGTCCAGTTTTGCATCAGAGCAGGGGCTGAGTGGCCATTCAAATGTTTTGAACTGGGGTATGTACAGGGACACCAAGTGTGCCCCCAGCAGTGTCTGAAATGCATTCACTGAATGCACCCACCCAGCCCCAATACACTAAAGCCTGTCTGGGGAGGTGGTTACACCTCCCTGTGATAGAAAACCTATTTTCCAGGCCTCACCTGCCGGAGTTACATCCAGCAGCAGGAGGTCAGATTCACGTCTGTGGCTGCAGCATCCATTTTGTGATGCTGGGGCTCTTTTAAACTATTACCGATCAGGTCAGTGTGTACATGTTTTCTCCCTTTAGAAGGGTGGAATGCTACCCCAGCCGCCAGGACTGGTGGGGGTTAGGATTCCAAAGTGTTTGACACCAAACACGACATATTTTGATACAGCCATTCCAAAGTTAGCATTTACAGCGAGGTTATAATTGCACTTAAAGAGTATATGGTATGGCTGTATCATAGAACAGCCTCCAGAATAGATTCAGAAAGCTGCAGAGGGGCTCAGCGCATGCTTGGGCACCCACTCACACAAATGCAAGCACTCTGCCTTCAGGATTGTCAAAGCCTGCCATAGGAGTGACTTATAGGTTTATATGTATCTGTCATTAAAGGTAGACATAGGTCGCCTATATCTCAGTAAGGGGTGCAAGCACCACCTTACGCAGGCTGCAGTAGTAGACCTGTGGTGCCATTTTGGAAAGCATCCTAGGGGTGGCATAATAAATGCTTCAGTCTCTGGTGGGCCTCTGGGGTACATATGCCCTTGGTAACTAAGGTACCATATACTAGAGACTCACAAGGGTAACCCAGTAACCAATCTGGAGTGTACCTAAAGTACATGCAATAAATTTAGAGAGGAAGCAGCTAGGCTGGGGTCCTGAATAGCAGGGCCCCAGCCAAACTAAAGTCGAAAAACAGTGAAACGCCAGCAAAAAATGGGGGTAACCATAGTAAGCATATCCTACTCTCCTACAGTGTTCCATTCCTTGGTCACGAGGAAGAAAACCTGTTCTGGGGTTCATGATACGTTGCACCATAGCCATGGAGAGCTGGGCTGTGTGGATGGATCCTTGGGGTGCGTGGAATGAGAGGCAGTGGTTCAGGTAGGCAGGTCTGGTGTTGTGAAGGGCTTTGTGGGCATGGGTGAGAAGCTTGAAGGTGATTCTCTTCTCGTTAGGGAAGCAATGTAGTTTCCTTAGGTGTTGGGTGATGTGGCAGTGGTGCGATGGGTTGAGGACTAGTCTGGCGGAGGTGTTCTGGATGTTCTGGTGAGGTTCTTCTCAATTCCGGCGTAGGTGAAGTTTTAGTGTACTTTTCAGCTTATGGGATTTTTTCCCCATTTGAAATCTGAATTTTATTACTCAATATCTGCAAATTCAGTCCACATATTGAAGTGTATATTAAAAATTTAGCAAATGTCACTGAAAATTGAGTGTAATGTCTTGCACAGGACTCTAAAAAAATTAATATGACAGCGGGTAGAGCCAGAGTGAGAGATACAGGTAGCCTGAAAAGAGAGGTAAAGACATTTCTGAAAGTTCAAATTCCATGGGGGGCAGACTAGAGGATAGGATGCCTTAAGCACAAGCTCTGCCACTTACTTTTTATTTGGGTATATCAGAAGTTATTTTCTTCTTATATTTCGAAATATTCAGATGTTTCCCCTTCATTGTTTCCATCAGCTGCAATGGATTGTTGTTTTTTGGGTGGGGTGAGTTGGTTCTTGGCTTGTTAGACCTGCCATCTTTGGCAGGGTTCTCCCCTTACTTTTGGCCCTCGACAATCCTGCTTTTGACAGCCCAGTGTTTGGCTTGCCCAGTGTTTGGCTTGCCCAGTGTTTGGCTTGCCCAGTGTTTGGCTTGCCCAGTGTTTTTGGCTTGCCCAGTGTTTTTGGCCACTCCGTTTTTTGCTTGCCTTGTTTTTGGCGGCTCAGTTTATTACTACAAGGAAGATGGTGTTAGTTTTTCGGAGATATAGCACCAGCTGCCACCTTACTTTTAATTTTGGGATATTATAATGGTTCTTGGCTTCTTAAATTGCAAGGTTGTCAGTTGTGTTGCCCCTTCATTGCTACTACCAACTGTGATAGCATTTTATTTTGGTAATGTTTGGGGGAGTTGGTACTTGTTCTGTTAGACCTGATATATTTGGCATGGCTCTCAATCCTGCTTTTGGTGGCCCTGTTTTTGGCAGCTCTTCTTATGGCGGGCCGGTGCTTGGCGGGCCGGTGCTTGGGGGGCCAGTGCTTGGGGGGCCAGTGTTTGGCTGCCCCTGTTTAAGTAGTCAGATTTTGTCTTGCTTTTATTTTGGTAGAGTTTTTGTACATTTTTTGATGGGCATGTTTATACTGCTATTGCCACTAACTGTACCTCTATTTTGTTTACATAGGGCAGAAGTATTATCTGAGTAAAGCCTGCCAGCGCTTATGGTCTTGTTCACATTGGTTTATGTGCTGAACAAATGTAAAAATGCTTATTTAAAAAACATTATTTAGTCAAATCGCCTTAGAGAATAGTGATTCCATCTGACAAGGTGTTGGGCATCCCTAAGCCACTCTAATACATATATTCATAAGGATCCTTGGTATCCTCTTATGGATAATAAACTCTCAGAAAATGTAGCTCAAAGTTCACTGGAATATCTTGCCCAGGGTTACAAAAATATTGCTAAGATCACAGTGGATAGTGCGACAGTGACAGGTGAGGTAGCCTGAAAGGAGAGGTTAAAAAATGGTAGGACGCCTTGATCAACTGCCCTGTGACTTAATTCCTCTACTTAAAGCTTTAGCAATGGCGGAAATGGTATTTTAAACTCAAAAGCTAGACGACAAACAACTGCAAGTTGGCTGGGTGTCTGGTGTTGACTTTTGGGAAGTGCAGACAGTCTCCACCTAATCTTTATTTGGCTTAATTATGATAGTTCTTGAATTTTTATATTCCAAGGTAGTCAGATGTGTTGCCCCTTCATTAGTACCAGCTGAGATATCTTGTTTATTGGGGGGTGTTAGACCTTGCATCTTTGGCATGGCTCTCCCTTAACTTTTTGCTGCAAACAATATTTTGTAGGCTCTGTTATTGGCACCTGTTTTGTAAGCTCAGTATTTGTTAACTCAGTATGCAGCTCGGTATTGGGCGGCACGATCTTGGGCGGCTCGGTATTGGGTGGTTCGGTATTGGGCAGCTCTGTATTGGGCGACTTGTTTTTTGGCAGTCTACTGCTATCTTGTCTCTGGCGCTTATGATCTTAAAATCATTGGTTTGTAATGTGTAGAAAATATTCAAGAAAATATTTTTTTAAGAACAACTTTTAGTCTCCTGGGATTAGAGCAGGGGTCTTCAAACTTTTTGATTGCGAGACCCCTCTCATCACTTTACTTAGGCTCACCGATTCAATTGTGACAAAAAACTTCTCAAACCTTGATCTCCTCGACAGCCATAAACGTCCCCAATTCCCATGCCAAATCATTTTTACGGTGGGGAAATAATACTTAAACTTCAGCAAACCAAAGGTTGTGTGGTTCGGTGTCAGGCTTACCACACGCTTAAAAAAGTCTTCAAAAAGAATTACCTTAAAATGCCCAATGTTACTTTATTTTTGATAAAACCTATTCAGATAACCCCTTTCTAAACTAATGTGGTGTGCCTGTTTTTCTCCAGAGAAACAGTCAATCTGTGATTGCATCTTGGGTGTTAAACTGGCACTGAACCAGTTTAACACCCAAAAAGAGCAATAAGCAACAATAAGGTGACCATTCCAGCTTTTCAAACGGCATTTTACTCTGCAGCAGCACGTGCCGCTGCTTTTTAGTAACTGTTCAACCTTTTGGGTAATAATAAATTGTCTTTTATTCAAATCAGCAGATTACGCTTCAGATGATGGATTATGTGGCAAATGCGGCAAATCTATAATTATGTTAAAATCACCACACAATCACATATTTCAAGTGGGCATGGGCTGCAGCTTTAGTGCCAGGCATCCGAGGAGAACCATCCTATATTTTATGAAATGCTGATGGCTTGGCTTTTACAGCTGCATATAACTGGAGGTTGCTGAACATCTTACATCTTAATTAAAACATACCATTTACAATCATTAATGATTAACTTTAAGGTCCAAGTAGGATGCTTTCTTCAATTCTAGGAGAGGAAGTGATCCCTTAATCTTCTTTCATACCGTTTTTCTAAAAAGGTTTTAATTTTAATATATAAAACTGATACTTCTATTTTTAGCAAAAACTGACTCCTGGTTATATTACTTTGTTGCTGTTGTTGACTTGGGTCTGAACATGGGGTGGGGCGAAAGATGTGACTAAAAACAGAATATTCTTGACATTTTGTAGTTCTTTAACTGTTGGTTGTCTACCTATAAAATAAAGAAATATTAAAAGTTTTAAGTGGGAAATTCACTATAGTACATTATGAAACCCTTAATAGTTAATGCACTGCAGAGGTCTTAGTGTAACCAGAGAGAGACAGAATTACATCTTGGTGCAGTGGGTAATAGCAATTTGTATACTTTTAGGGCTACGAGGTCACAGTCTGTGACAGTGTTACAGGGATTCTGCTTGTGCACAGAACTATGCTTGTGATTACATACGTATGTGATTATATATAATATATGCTTGGCATATAGGGACTGAGTCACCGTACCATGGAGGTATCTGAGCCAGAGTCTGACTAGCTATAGTGCTTCACTTGCTCTCCTTACCTTACCAGTGAGACCAGTGACTTTTCACCCCAGAACACAATTCTCTTGACCCTTCTAGAAGGTAACAGGACAGGCACTTTCGCTCTCTAACTCATACTTGTCAGTAATAAGATAAACAAGAGACACAAAGGAAGTTTGGAATATATTTTTGAAATGGGTATGATATGGAGTCTGAAACCATCGTCAAACTCAATTGAGGACTTCAGAATGTTGCTGCTGCTGAAGGTGAAAGTGTCTGGTGGAACCCAAAGGTGGATTCAAGATGATAAGTACCTGCAAACAGAGGAGAGGAGTGAGTAACCAGGAGGTACGGAAGATCAATGCCCACCGATGTCTGGTGCTGCAGGAGAGCGGACTGTGACCTTGGAGGTGCAGCTTTGCGGAGCAGGCAACGCAGTGGAAGATTAGGAGCCATTTATGAGCTGTCCCACGTCGCATGTCGAGAGTTGCAGGGTCGGTAGCAGTCGTGAGCATCAACCTGCATTGGCAACTGCAACCAACATGGAAAGAGAAAAAGATGCAGCGTCGAGAGCAGCAAGGTCCAGTCGCCACAAGCAGGGGAGTCAGAGCAGGCCCCAAGCAATTTGGGGATCCCACTGAAATCAAAGAAGAACCTCACATGGACCCACAGGCCATAGGCAATGGTGTTGCGAGAAGACCTTGAGCAGCTCAGCAAAGATGCAGGCCCACAGTGCAAGTGATTCGGTGAGGACGAGGATCTAAGTCAAAGGAGAGTCTTGAGGTTGGGGCTACTTGGAGCCCAATGAACTTGGAGGAAGAAAGCCAACCCTTTGAGGGATATTGGCATCAAACGTGGTTAGAGTACAGGGCAGGCATCGAGGGATGAGGAGAACCGTCTCCGGTGTTGCTGAGACATTCGGAGTCCGTGGAAGCCCAGGATCAGCAGACCGGTAAGCGTCATTGCGTGCCAGCAGATGCAAGGAAGTGACTCCTTCACTTCAAGGAAGGTTGCTTCAGGTGTCTTTGATGTCCACAGGCCATGGTAGGTATCTGAATGGAGCACAGGCGGAGACGTTGCAGCAGACTTGCAGAACGACAAGACCAGGAGCAGCAGGAGTCTTCACAGTTGCAGTCTCGGAGCTCGGGGCAAGTTCCAGTGAAGTCCAGAGTACTCAGATGGTTGAAAACATGGGGTCTTGATAGGAATCTTGTCCCATAACAAATCTAGGGAGCCACCTACCCATAACAAATCTAGGGAGCCACCTACAGATAAGCCCTTAAGTACCCTAAAGAAAGGGTTGGGAACATTTAGGGTTCCCTCCCAGGGTGGGGATCAGACAGTGGAGTGGATACTCGTATGTCCTTTGTCCAGTTTCGCACCAGAGCAGATGCCAATGGCTCCCTGTGCTGGTTTGAACTGGACTATGCAAGGAGGGCACCAAATGTGCCGCTCAAGCAGATTGAGTAGCACTGGCAAGCGCTCCCACAGTGACCCAATACATTAAACCCTGTTTGGGAAGTGGTCACATCTCCCTGTGACAGGAAACCTATTGTTCTGCCTTCCCTTCTCGAGCTTTCCAGCCAACCAGAGACACGATTCTGCCCTCCTGCTGCTGAGCTTCCTTTCGTTCTGTCCGGCTCTAGAAGACTGGTATCGGGAGCAATGAGGGCCTCCTGGTGGAGCTTTACAGTGCATGGAATCATACCTTTCACACCGATTACGGTGTGATGGTATGATTACAACATGTTTGATACCAAACATGACGGGATTCGTTACATACTGTTGGAGATGTTTATCGCATGATGACGCATGCCCACTCCATGTATCGTGATGGCACTTATTAACCCGGAGAACGGACTCTGAAGGTTGTAGGGGTGTCCTTCTCATCAGGGCCGGGAACCAAAACCGGTGTTAAGTGCTCGGCCGGCCCCCCAGGGAGGAGATTGTGGGTGCGACCGAGCTGTTTGCCGGGGCCGGTTTTCCGCCGATTTTGTCACAGGGCCGATTTTGCAGCTATGCTGTAAAAACGTCCCTGTAACAAAGCCGGCCCCCAGGGGCCGAAAACCGGTCCCCACCCTTGCGGCGCACTGGGAAATTGCCCGGTGCCCGCAACGGCCAGTCTGGCCTTGCTGCTCATTCAGGGGTACCCTCACACTTCTAAGAGAACCCCCTGCCTTCATGTTCGATAGGCCTGCCTTAGATGTGACTTATAGGTTTTAAGTGCAGTGGCCTCAGATATAGCGAATCCTATATCTGCCATAATTGGTGCTGGCACAAGCTTACACAGGCTGCAACAGCATGCCCATAAGCACAATTTGAGTCTTCTTTCATGGGTGGCACAATAATGCCTGCTGCAGCCCATGGGAGACCCCTGGTGTACCTAAGCCCTTGGTAACTCAGTACCATATACTAGGGAATTATTATGGTACATCAGTAGCAAATATGGAATGTAAGCAATTACTCGCCATAACCAATTTTGGGGAGAAATCACAGAGACTAGGGTCTTGATTAGCAGGATACCAGTCAGACTAGTCGTAAACAGCATAGCACCAGGCAAAAAATAGGGGTACCCATAAAAGCAGATCCTACTTTACTACTAGGAATAACAGCACTTGGAATCCTCCTAGTACACTAGATAAAATGGAGTGGATTAAAGCCAGAATTACTCCAAAAATGGTCTGAAATAAGTAACAAGGCCAGAGTATCTCAGCGCTGTTTATTGGCGGCGCTGTTTATTGGCGGCGCTGTTTATTGGCGGCGCTGTTTATTGGCGGAGCTGTTTATTGGCGGCGCTGTTTATTGGCGGCGCTGTTTATTGGCGGCGCTGTTTATTGGCGGCGCTGTTTATTGGCGGCGCTGTTTATTGGCGGCGCTGTTTATTGGCGGCGCTGTTTATTGGCGGCGCTGTTTATTGGCGGCGCTGTTTATTGGCGGCGCTGTTTATTGGCGGCGCTGTTTATTGGCGGCGCTGTTTATTGGCGGCGCTGTTTATTGGCGGCGCTGTTTATTGGCGGCGCTGTTTATTGGCGGCGCTGTTTATTGGCGGCGCTGTTTATTGGCGGCGCTGTTTATTGGCGGCGCTGTTTATTGGCGGCGCTGTTTATTGGCGGCGCTGTTTATTGGCGGCGCTGTTTATTGGCGGCGCTGTTTATTGGCGGCGCTGTTTATTGGCGGCGCTGTTTATTGGCGGCGCTGTTCATTGGCGGCGCCGTTTATTGGCAGCACATTTTGGGGGAGCTCATTTGTTGGCGTCTCTAATTGGCAGCTATCTGGCTCATTTGGTTCTCCCCTAACTTTTTGCCTTTAACCCTCCTTTTTTAGTGGCTCTGTTTTTGGCAGCTCGTATTTTTGGAAGCTATTTTTCCCCCTCAGTATTTGTTTGGCTCAGTATGTGTCTGGCTTGGAATGGGCTCAGTATGTGGATGGCTCAGTTTTTGGGCCGCTTAGGTTTTCCATTGTGGTGCATTTCTTTTGATGTACATCCTAATGCTATTATAGACACTAACTGAAACACTGTTCTGCTAAAAGAATACTGCTTTCCTGTCTCGGAGTTCAGCCTGCCAGAGCTTATGGTCTTGCGCTCACTTGTTTATGAACTGAAAAAATATAATAATGCTATGCAAACCAATGATGGACAGTGCTGAATAAATCATACATTTACCCTCAGTCAAGAGATCTGAGTTAAATCCATAGTTATTTTGCTCACCATGCCACACCAGTTTAGAGGCTCGCCTAAATCCAATGGCACATTAAGCAAGGGACCCATGTCTGGGCATACCCATCCCACTTAGGGTTAAAAGTGCTACGCAAACAAATGATCGACAGAATTTCCTACAAGGAATAACAGCACTGGTAATCCTCAGAAGATACTAAATAAGGCCATAATTACTCCGAAAATGGCCTGAAAAGATATAACCAGGCCAGAGTTTCTCAGCTCAGTTTATTAACACCACAGTTTAGTGGTGCCTCCGTTTAGTGGTGGCACCGTTTAGTGGCGCCGCCTCCGTTTAGTGGCGCCGCCTCCGTTTAGTGGCGCCGCCTCCGTTTAGTGGCGCCGCCTCCGTTTAGTGGCGCCGCCTCCGTTTACTGGCGCCTCCGTTCACTGGCGTCTCAGTTCACTGGCGTCTCAGTTCACTGGCGTCTCAGTTCCCTGGCGTCTCAGTTCCCTGGCGTCTCAGTTCCCTGGCGTCTCAGTTCACTGGCGTCTCAGTTCACTGGCGTCTCAGTTCACTGGCGTCTCAGTTCACTGGCGTCTCAGTTCACTGGCGTCTCAGTTCACTGGCGCCTCAGTTCACTGGCGCCTCAGTTCACTGGCGCCTCAGTTCACTGGTGCCTCAGTTCACTGGCGCCAATGAGGCGCCTCAGTTCACTGGAGCCTCAGTTCACTGGCGCCAATGAGGGGCCTCAGTTCGCTGGCGCCAATGAGGGGCCTCAGTTCATTGGCGCCTCAGTTCATTGGCGCCTCAGCTCATTGGAGGTGCCTCCTTTCATTGGAAGCTCCGTTTTATTGGCTGCTCCGTTCATTGGCACTGTGAGAAGTTGGACTGGCATATGCTGCCCACTATTCTAGTGGGCACCTTGCACCAGTCCAAATGAGTTATTGATGGTAGGTTTAAAGACAACCTATATAGAAAGCTATCCTTTTTTCTTTTAAAAATTTGAGAGTCACTTATTGTGTTTTTAACTCACCCCTCTTCCCCTCCTGCACCTCTCAGGGCACTTGCTCGCTCCTGACCAGGCCGCGCAGCGGATTTCAGCGCTGCCGCGGAAGCTGCACAAACTAACTCTTGCCGCCATCACCACGCCCCTTCCCGAGGCCACGCCCCCCTCCCCCGTCCTCTTTCTCTATAAATCATGTGCCTTTTCCGGTCGCGCAGCGGACGAGCGCAGCGGGCGCGCCGTTTGCGAGGCCAAGGCGCGCCTAAGGCAAGCCCGTTTGCGCCCGTCCGCGCCAAGGTAGCGTCTTGTGCCAGCTATGCTGCCTGTTTTGACCCAACAGACTCTAGTCCGCTACCTTCCGGCCCTCCTTACTCAAGAGAGACGCTTATACAACTTGGTAAACTACATGCAGATAAAGGAACATTTACACTGTTACACACGGCCCTCCCACGAGCCGATTTTCTGGGTGATGATCTGCTAAAATGTGGGCTTCTGAATGTGAGGTCCCTGCCTAAGCACAGTACAGAGATCAAGCTATTGATTGAAACTCATGAATTAGACATCCTCTTCATGACGGAAACTTGGACTCGTCCTGATTGCCTGGTTGACCCCGGCTTTGCGTGTCCTCCTGGGTTTAAATTTCTACATACTCCTAGGGCTAGTGGGAGAGGCGGGGGGTAGGAGTAATATTTATTGCATCCTGTAGCATTAAGGTTTTTGTTTTAGATCCGACTGAGGGCATTGAACTTTTAGGCTTATCAATTCAGGCCCACTCCGGGACTACTGTCACTGGGGTAGTATGCTATTGCCCGCCAGGGGCGTTTAGCCTTCTGCAACAACAAGCGTTACTGGTTCCCTGACTAACATCGCATTTTCCCATCACAAGTTGATTATTCTTGGGGACTTTAATCTTTGGCGCAATGGCGCCCTTGATTCAGGTCTTTGCAATTTACTTCAATCTTGCGAAAGCTTCGGCCTCAACCAGTTGGTCACTGGGGCAACCCATAAGGCGGGACATCTCTTAGATCTGGTGTTCGCGCCTCCTCATTTGGTGGCTATGGGGGAAACCTTGCCTATGGAGTGGACAGACCACTCACTTGTCAAATTTTTTATACACCTGGATGGTGGCCATCACAAGGCTCCTGTGTTGACTAGGGAATTTAGGTGCAGAGACTGGAGAGCCCTTACACGTCTGCACTCCCTAGGTGAAGTGTTCCAGGTGGAGCAACTCTTTAATGGGAAAAGCAAGTAGAGGAAAATTACACCTCACTTTGCACCGGTATCACAGCTATCCTTGATGCTCATGCTCCTCAAAAAACACGCAGAGGTAAGGGTAATGACTCCGCTCCTTGTTTCAATGACACTTTAAAAAATTTGAAGCAGGGATGCAAACAAGCCGAGAGAAGGTGGAGATGTGACTACATGGAAACCTTTAAGGAGGTGTGGAAAAATAAGGTTCGAGAATATAAGAACCTGATTAAGAAATCAAAAGCAGAATATTATTCTTCCTTGATTTTTAACTCCACCAACAATTCCAGGAGCATTTTTAATATACTGAATAGTGTTACTAACCCTGAATGCGCCAAGAACGCCATCATCCCGTCCCAAGAACTTTGCAAGAACCTTGCTGTATTCTTTAAAGAAAAAATTGAACACATCATTAGGGATCTAGAAGTTTCTCCGGAATTTGTCCCTCCCTCCGACCCAAGTCTGGGTTCTCCAGTGGACCAGTTGGCTGGGCCAGCCTCGGTTCCGAATGAACTTCTACTTGAGTTCTCACCTCTTGCGTATGAGGCCTTCAGGAAGCTAGCCAGAGGGATCTCCTCTGGGTCTCCTCTAGACCCTGTGCCTCATAAGATTTGGAAGGAATTTGAGGAAGAACTATTTCCCTCACTCCATCTTATATGTAATCAATCTCTTGTGACTGGTACTGTCCCAGCTCAATGGAAGCGGGCGCTAGTATCTCCTCTGTTAAAAAAGCCCTCTCTAGACTCGGATTGTTAAACTATCGACCCATCTCCCTGCTACCGCTCCCAGCCAAGATTGTTGAACGTTTGGTTAGCAACACCCTCTCCAACCATCTGGAATGTCATAAATTACTAGACGTTGATCAATTTGGCTTCCGGCCTGCCCACGGAACCGAAACTGCCCTAATCACCGCTATGGACGAGCTTCAAAGATTTGCAGACAGAAGGTAGGCAGCGTTTCTGATCCTGCTCGACATGTCTGCCGCCTTTGATACGGTGAATCATAAGATCCTGCTGAGGCGGCTGTTTGAGGCGGAAGTGAGAGGTTCAGCGCTGCAGTGGTTCCATTTATTCCTGCAGGATAGGCAGCAGGCGGTGTCTATCCCCACCTTTTCAGTCAGCTTTTACCCTGATTTCACATGGGGTTCCACAGGGCTCAGCAATTAGCCCAATCCTTTTTAATTTGAATTGAATTGAAAAGGTTCTTCTATAGCGCATGGCTACTCGGAAGCATCCCAGCGCTTGATATTGAACAGAAGGAATTGAAAAAGAGACTAAAGTATAGAGAGCCAACTTATCTATGTCTTGGGGAACAGTGCAGTTTTTAATGTTTTTCGAAATGCAAGCAGGCTGGGCTCTTGGCGAAGTGGGAGAGCATTCCACAGCCTGGCTGCATTTCGCGAAAAGAGACGGTACCCTGATCGGGCTCTGTTGGTCCTGGGAATTATGAGAAGGTTTTGCTGTTTTGAGCGAAGGTCCCTAGATGGTTTATATGGTCTGACCATATCGTTTAGGATGGGGGGGCCATTCCCATAGAGAGTTTTATGGACCAAACAGAGGGTCTTGAAATGGACCCGCTCCTTTATTGGGAGCCAGTGCAGGGTCCTTAGCGAAGGTGCCGCTGATGTAGGGTGGCTGGTACCAGTGAGTAGCCTTGCCGCGGAGTTTTGGGCAATCTGGAGTTGTCGGGTGACTGAAATGGGGGCTCCTAGGTAGAGTGCATTCCCATAGTCCAGCCTTGATAGAATAAGGGACTGGACTATGGTTTTCTTAGCAGTTTCGGGTAACTGGGGGAGAATTTTACGGATTGTTTTCATTAAACCAAAGCAAGTAGCCACTGTCTTTCTTGCCTGGATTTTGAAAGACAGTTCCGTATCGAGCCAGAACCCGAGGCTTTTTATCTCGGATTTTGGAATGGGCCCGGGCCCCATGCAAGGAGGCCACATAGAAGAGGTGTTAAAAGTGGCCTTCCTTCCAAGCAACATCAGCTCAGTTTTCCCCCCTTTCAGTTTCAGGTGGGACGCATCCATCCACTCTGCAACTGCTCCCAGGCAGCTGCAAAGATTGGTCGGAGGGGATTCCACCTGGTTTAGGGAGACTACTAGCTGGGTATCATCAGCGTAGCTTACCAGCTGGATTCCAAAGGGAGCTACTACCTCTGCTAAAGGTGCCATGTACACATTAAACAGTGTGGGGCTGAGGGAGGAACCCTGTGGTACCCCACACTGTAATGGCACTGGGAGGGAGCAGTTGGTTTCCGAGAAGACCTTAAAGACTCTGTTGCTAAGGAAGGACCCGAGCCACTCAAGGGCCTTGCCTGTGACTCCGATCCTCTCAAGGCGGGATAAGAGGACACAGTGGTTAACCGTGTCAAAGGCGGCGCTGAGGTCCAGGAGGATAATGGCCGCGCTGCCACCTGCGTCCAAAATCCTCCTGGAGACCTCGACCACCCTCAACAGAGCTGTTTCGGTTCCCTGTCCCTTCTGGAATCCTGTTTGGGTGGGGTGTAGCAAGTCATAGGTCTCCAAGTAAGATGCTAGTTGTTTATTCACCCATTTTTCGGTAAGCTTACTGATGCCAGGAAGGAGGGAGATGGGGCGATAGTTGGAGAAATCATCTGGGTTAAGATTTGGTTTTTTCAACAGGGCCTTTACCATGGCTAGTTTCCAGTCTTGTGGTACTATGCCAGATTCCAGAGAGGTGTTGACAAGGTTAATAATGTGTTTGCTAACATGGGGTAGGGCCAGCTTCAAAATGGACATGGGAGCGGGATCAAGTGGAGAGCCGCTTTTTATGGAGTTGAAAAGGGGGGGGGGAAGTTCGCCACTAAGCGGATGGAAGGATGGAAGATGAGGTAAGATAGCATTAGTGTCATCCATCGGGGGAGGGTTGGATTCAGCTACGAGAAGGGGAGGAAGAGAAAGGAGAATCTTTTCGATGTTTGTGGCAAAGAAGCTTGCTAGTTCGTTGCAACGAGCACCAGATTCCTCAGATGATAGTTCAGATGAGGGGGGATCGGGGGCTCTTACCAGAGTTTTTACTATTCTGAACATCTCTCTGGGAGCATTAGTGGATTTTTCAATTTTCTCAGCATAGGTGGATTTGGCTGTATTGAGGGAAGATTTATATTTCTTTATTGTAAGTCTGTATTTGATTTTCTTCTCCTCGTCGAAGTGTTTTCGCCATTGCCTTTCCTCTTGTTTACATTCCTGTTTAAGGGACCTTAGGTCTGAGTTGAACCATGGCTGTTTATTTGGACCTTTTTTATTTACAATACATTTCTTTGGGAGCACAATATCCAATGATTGCTCAATCCATCAGTTGAAGTCTGTATTGGCCCTCTCAATATTCTGATTGGCCAGAGGTTCGTTCTGCTTCAATGATTCTATCCAGTCGCTGGGTTCTAGTTTTGTCCAGCGCCTACCTAAGGTTTTATGGGAAGGTTGTTTGGTGCTGGGTCTATTTATTTCCCATGAAAAGGGGATTACCATATGGTCTGACCAAGGGATAGGATATGGTTCAGCTGTGGACAGTTCTGCAACGTTGGAGAATATGGGATCTAAAAGATTCCCTTTAGAGTGAGTAGGGTGCCGGACAATCAGATTAAGTTGGCAGGCAGCTAAATCTTTGGTTAATTCCATGGCAATGGTGTCCAAAGGATTGTTAAAATGGAGGTTAAAGTCTCCTAACACTATAAAATTAGAGACCATACTGGCTGATTCCAGAATAGTTTCAATTAACCCTTCTACAAATTGACCTATCAGGCCAGGTAGACGGTAAATTAAGAGACCGGAGATTGACAGTTCTGAAGATCGGGTGATGGAAAATATTGTACTCTCACAGTCTGGGATGGTGCTGTCGATCAAGCGACAAACTAAGTGTTCCCTGTATAAAATGGCGATCCCTCCACCAACTTTAGGTTCTCGGTCCCTATGTTGGATCAAGTATCCAGCAGGTAGGGCTCGGACAATGTCTGGGCCGGAGGACGATCCGAGCCACGTTTCTGTTAGAAAGAGAATGTCCACGTTCAAATCTTCGATTAGTAGGGCGATTTCCGTGGCATGCTTTGGTAAGGAACGGCAATTAACCAATGTCATCTTTAGAACGACCTCAGCTGTGCTATTTCTAGGACTTTGTGTAGTGTTAATGGTAGCCTCAGTAGCCCTAAATGAGCAATGTTTGCAAGAGTAGTCACTGTGTCCAAGGTCCACCGAGTGGCTGCAGGAAGATGGGAGTAACCCTTTAAGCGAGAGAAGTATCAGGCGAGAATATTTTAGGGGGCATGGGGCTGATGTATCGGAGATCCTGGGCCGTGGGCCCGACTGGGCGCGAACGGGCGCAAACGGGCAGGACTCTGGCACGACTCCGGCGCAGGTCCGGCGCGTCCGCAGTACGCGTCCGCTGCGCGGAGTCATGACCGTTCTTTTTATAGCGCTGCTAGAACGTGCGATTCGCCTGACCCACACCCAATATGGCCGCAAAGATCGAATCCCAGCCCTCGGCGTCTGCTCAGCCGAGGGCGGTCCGGGTAGGGGAGGGGCACAGAGCGCTTAGGAGCGCTGGGGGTCTCTAATCTAAAGCGCTTTTTAGTCAAGCGCTAAAGAGCCCACTAGAGAAATGCAAGTTTAAAAGTGCTTTTTAATCAAGCACGAGCAAAAACAAAGTAAAAACAACAATTCCTAGGGTGCAAAGCAAAGTGAAAGAGAGAGACCTCCCGGCTTCCGCCTCAGGAGGGAAAAGGGTCCTTCTGTTAGTTAATTTATATCTCAGACCTCTGATTTCACTCATCAAAAGCTTTAACATCAGGATTGTCAACTACGCTGACGACACGCAGATGATCCTCTCCTTGGAAGGAGAGGACTCTACATCGGTGGAGGTTCTCCACAACTGTCTGCGTGATACGTCCCGGTGGCTAAAGGACAACTCCCTCCAGTTTAACGCGGGGAAGACGGAGGTGCTCTTTAGCGCCGGAACTAAGATTCCCCGGCCGTTTCCAGATAACTTTTGGCCCCCGGAAACAGGGTTCAAAGTCCGGCCGGTGGAATCAGTCCGCAATTTAGGGATCATGCTGGATCATAGGCTCAGTATGGAGACGCATATACAAAAGACGACTGCCTGCTGTTTTGCCATCCTTCGCTCCTTAAGGAAAGTCCTGCCTCTTTTACCAACCAATGCTCGTGCCCAAGTGGTAAGATGCACCATCCTCAGCAGACTGGACTATTTTAATTTCCTTCAGCTAGGATCCCCTGGGTTCCTGCTGGATAAGCTCCAAAGGGTCCAATCAGCAGCTGCTAAACTGGCCTTGGGGCTTCCGAGAAGAGCACACGGGCCGTCCTCTCTGGGCAAACTGCACTGGCAGCCGGTGAGACAGAGGATACAATTCAAGGCCCTTTGTATAGTCTTTAGGGCTCTTCATGGAATTGGCCCTGCTTCTTTACAAGCAAAATTTGCCTGGTACACTCCAACTAGGCAGCTTCGTTCTTCTGAGGCCAAGCTGGCAGTGGTTCCCAGATTCAGGAAAGTCAGAGCCGGAGGCAGATCCTTCGAGGTGGCAGCTGCCAAGCTCTGGAATACGCTCCCGGCCGAGATTAGGCAGATTACTGAACTTCTCCCATTCAGGAGAAGGATTAAAACCTGGTTATTTCCCACGGTAACCGCCTGATAGTTCACACTCCTGTGATCACCTCCGCTTCATCTGATCTAGTCAGCGCCAGGATGCCTGCAATGGTGATAGTGCGCTTAATAAATTCTTAAAATAAATAAATGGTAGCTGTGGAGAGCAGCCTTCAGGCTAAGTCTTGAAGGAATGTAAAGCAGCTTGTGTTACCAGTCTACAATCTCGTGAATGACCAAATGAAAGGAGAACCACACCAGATATATATGTATGTATGTATGTAAATATATATGTATATATATGTGTGTATGTGTGTATATATATATATATATATATATATATATATATATATATATATATATATATATATATATTATATTCAAACTGTAGCCCAGCTCCAGGAACCAGAACAGACGACCAAACGAATCCGAGATAAGGCAAATAGAATTTTATTTAAGGTAAACTGAGCAGAAGCAAAAAACTGACGCGTTTCGGGCGGATGCCCTTGTTCACAGTCAAAAGTTTACCCACAATGCCTGTATTTTTAAAATGCTAGTGCACACCATGTGACACAATTAAACATAGAAGAAATACTACTGTTGCGTATGTGTGGCATAAATGAAAAGAGGGGAGGTCAAATGCCCATTTATCATATTAAATTCATATGAAATTACAATTATGACTGAATAAATTCATTATGTAAGACAAGAAAGTTTCTGCATAAATGCATGAGCTCGGACAGAACAGTATAACAATCTCAAAAGCATGTAGTGTGCAAATTGTCGCAGTATGTAAACATCACTCTAAATATAAATAAGACAGTTCTAGTTAAAAAGCATATTTTAAATACTTAAAAACATTTTGAAAATAAAAATAAATTGTTATTCTTAAAGGAGAACCACACCAGATATATATGTATATGTGTATATGTGTGTATGTGTATATATGTGTATGTATGTGTGTATATATATATATATATATATATATATATATATATATATATATATATATATATATATATAATGATAAAACATTTGTATTTAATCTAAACACATCCCTCTAGTCTATTTATGAAGTAAGAGGCAAAGGTGCATACAGGAAACTTAATTAGCACACAGTAAATTAGCACAGTATAAGTTTTGCCCTGGGGCCTCACAAACAATATACTAAAAAAGTGGTATAGGTGCCACTGCAGTCATAGAGACGAGGCCTAGAGCCTGTAGAACTGCTGGGGCGGCCAGGATCCACCCAAGGAGACCTACGGGGTACGCGTGCAGTGTCTAAACACAGCAGCGAATCACCGTTGACTTCAATAGAGAAGGTTGCGTTAGAAATTTAAAGGTTGGGGACACTTAGGAGTGGACTAGGAACAAACCCCTTGAGAACTGGACAGTTCGAGAGTCAAGACCCACAGGAGCACCAAAGTCCTCGTGTTACCTCAACCAGGGAAGCCGGGTGTGCCCTGGCAAACACACAAAACAGTAAGCGACACAGAAGGCCTGTACCGAAGACTAAAGGGGTCGCTATACAACCAACTGGTGATCATACCAAACCCATATGGGCCCAACACAGATGATCCCACCTTCTTCTAGCAATATAACATCTTCGGCGCTCATGACAAGCTCAGCTCATCATGAGGCACAGTGGAGCTGTGCTAATGACGAGCTGAGCTTGTCATAACAGCCGTGGAACGCCCTTGGGGATAATTCCCATGCTGTGCTGGGCATTCCATTAAGCGGACGTGGTCATGACGAGCTCGGCTAGTCATGAGCACAGCTCCACTGTGCTGCATGATGAGCTGAGCTCATCACGAGCACCGCGGTGCCGAACGCGGCCCCCTCCCCCCGCGTTGCAGGGGAATTAACCCCACAGCGAAGGGGTTAAAGTGTGGTCCAGACTAGATTTCTGGCTAGCAACCAAAGACCTGCACACGTGGGTGGTGGATGTACAACATCAAGCCAGCACACTATCAGACCACTCCCCGGTGATGCTGACCCTCGTAGTACAACAACCTTATATGCAACCGTTCGTGTGGCGGCTTCTCCCAATGCCCTTTTAGACCCAGCATTCAGGGAAACCCTTGGAACACAAATTACAGACTACTTTGAGCAGAATTAGGGCCCAGTACACACAATGGGAACTCTGTGGGAGACATTTGAAGTAGTGATACATGGACACTCCATAGCAGCACCGTCAGGAGTGCTCCGAGACATCAGGGGACGCTTAACCAGACTGGAAGCAGAGATACGTACGCTGGAGATGCAGTACTACCAAATTCCTATACAAACATACGAAGGCGCGCTGCTATGGGGAAGGGACAGACTGGGAAAGACACTGGTAAACATACTCCGAAACCCTCAAGGGTCCACGTTCATCACTGAAATCACCACCTTGGTGAACACTGTAGTGCACGCCCCGCCTGACATTCTAGACACTTTTCTACAGAGTTTTATAAAAAGTTATACACCGCTCAGTCCCCGCTTCCGACAGACGTACTGCAAGAATACTTTTTTAATGTTTTATTTATTTGTACATTTTTTTTAAAAAAAAGGAAACAATTACAGGTGCAAGCGGTGCATCATATCCAATGTACAGGCCAGATCAAGATGACAAAGGCGACGAAACAGAAGTTACGAACAAGTTGTAAAACAATAAATCACAGAGCAATACTCAATGTTAGAGGCAGTACAATCATTGTAGCAAAGGATCACACATACTGGAATTCTTAGTTACATCAGGTGCGTCAATCGATTGCAAACAGTCAGAGGGAAAGAAAAGGAAAAAAGGGGGGTCTGTAAAGATGTATGGGCAAGCATAATTCAGGCGTTCGCCACAAGGTCAGTCTGTGCGTTGTCGACTTCGAGTGGGTGAGAAAGTAGGTATGTTGTGAGGGGTCCCCAATGGTCATAAGGGCGAGAGGTAGGGGGAAGCATCTCAGCAAATGCATACATTTGTTCCTTGAATTTAGGTGCCTTGCCCCGCCTCCATCTGCACACAATCTGCCGTTTAGCCAAGAGGAAGCTGAAGAAAATGAATTTCTGGTGTGGCAGAGCAAGTTTCTCAAGTTTCTCAGTGTAACCCAATAAAGTGAGGCAGGGAGTGTGTTGGAGGCACAGGGATGTCATTTGGTCTAGGGCCGTGAGTACCTGGCACCAATATTCCTGAACAACACCGCAGTCCCAGGCCAAATGTAGAAAATCAGCTCCTATGGCGCCACAACCTTTGCATAAGTGTATATCGCACAATTTGTAGCTGTGGCGCTTGGCTGGTGTATAATATGTGCGGTGAATTAACTTATAGTGTAGGATGCAAAGGTGGCTACTGGTTGTGCTGTGTTCTGTCTGTTTGCAGCAGTAAGTCCACTGCTCGTAAGTGAGGACGAAGCCCATATCCGCTGACCACCGATCTCGAGCTGTCCTCTGTGTGGGCCCTTGAGTGGTGTAGAGAGTATGGTAGAGTGAAGAAACTAAGTGTGGTGCTGCATCGCTACGTAGTATTCGACACAATGGGATAAGCTCTGGGGGCTCCTGAGGATAAGTAGGTGTATGTTCCTTGTGGCCCTGGCACGAACAGACATTGAGAAAAATGAAGCAGTTGTTTAGAGAAGAGATGCTGCGATGTACGGAATTACTGTGAAGGCACCCGTCTCTTCCCCCCACTACCCCCCCGCGTTTCTTGTTGCCATGTCTTCACAGTACTGATGACTGGTGAAGGTTCTGTGGTGCGTGAAGCGGTGGCAGTGAATAGGGCGCCCTCGAGTGGTATGGGATCAACTAAACCAGTGTTCATAGCAACTTACGGAATGTCTCTGGGAGGGTGGAAACAGAAATGAGCGTAGTGAGCTTGTGCGCATATATAATAAAGTTCAAAATTTTGGTACATCGAACCCCCCTTGCGAATAGGGCCTAGTGAGGGTATCCCATTGTATTCTAGGTTGTTAGCCACCCCAGAGAAGACGCATCAGCTCTAAGCGAAGCAAGGAGAAAAAATGTCTGCCCGGGTCATATGGTATGTTCAGAATTGAAGGAGTTTGGTGGGGATAACCATTTTTATGAGGGAGATGCATCCTGCAACGTAGAGCTATACGGCAATCCATCTTGTGATAATATCTGATACCCTCGAGGGCGCGACCATAGTTAAGCCGCATCAGTTCTTCGCAGTCTGCAGAGATATGTTTCCCAAGATACGTTACTTCTTCAGTGCACCATTCAATAGGGAAGTGGGGGATGTATCTCAAAACTGATATAGTAAGAGGGAAAATTTGGCATTTGTTCCAATTAATGTAAATACTGGATAGTTTTCCAAATCGCACGAACTATCTGAGCAGCGGGTTAAGGTTAAAATGTGGCTCTAACATGTCATCCGCATATAGGGAGATCGGAATTTGTCTAAGAGGGTATCAAAGGGCTTCATCTTCGTGGTGTTATCGTATTCTGGCTGCAAGTGGTTCCACCGCAAGAGCAAGTAGGGGAGAGAGTGGTCAACCCTGATGGGTGCCTCTGGTGATGGGAAAAGAAGGAAATGAATGACCATCGATGAGGACCTTGGCTTTGGGGTTAGTGTACAATAGGCGGACCAATGAAAGATATCTTCTAGGCATGCCCATGTTTTGGAGGAGGACGAAGAGGTACTCCCATTCGACCAAATCAAATTCCTTTGTGGCATCGAGGAATACGGTACCTCGGGGCAATGTCGGGTTTACCGACCATAGTATGGAAAAGAGTGGGGAGGTTGTGCGACGTTGCCCAGCTAGGGTGTGTAAATAGTTTGTGTGGTTAATTAAAACCATTACAATGTTCCATGACATAAAATATATTACATATTGCCTTCTGAGCTGTTGAAAAAGATCTGATGAAATCAGTTAATATCAAGCTTTAGAAACATTTTGCAATTATTTTGAGAATCTGAAGAAAGAATAATGTTGCAATATTAGCAGATCTTGAAAACAATTAAAAAATGTGATTATATAACAAATTAATTGTGGGTCCTTTGAGTCTATACTCATTAATGCCGATCTACAGGTACGTATGCATTTTTCATTAAACTTTCTCTTAAACAAGTCCTGACTGCAGATACATATCAAATGCGTAAAGTCCTGTACTGCTGCTCCACATAGATCGCAATCTTTTCGGCCTGGGGCCCTCCAGAACGGTTGATCGGCATTGGTCGGCAATTTCCCCATGCTCAACTCCATATACTTAGTTTTCAGATAGGGCGGAAATGTTAAGGCCAGATATGCTGCTGGCTCAGGCCTTGTATATGCTTGTAGGACCATCCATGCATGCGCACGTCGGCTTAAGGTTGCTTTATCTTCAATTAATGAGTGAGCTTTTGCCGCTTTTTTTATTATCATCTGAAAAGATGTCCATGGCAGTTTCCTTTGCCAGAGAGCCTCCATCTTGGTTTTTTTCAATGAAGAATTAAAGTACTATGCGTAGTATGATTTTGTATCATTTTGCAGAGCTTCCTAGAGTGCAGAGTTGATAGCTAGATCCTAATTCAGCCATATTTTATACCAACAATTGATTGTCTCATACCTTTTGTGTATTTCTTGTTGTTGTAAACCAAACTCCAGGCGTACTTGGGCTGGCGAGGCATCACATGGCAGATGGAATACTCTTTTGTAGACTCGTGTTTGTATTTTATCTAATAATGGCGCACTTTTCCCATGATGAACTAAACTTCCATATGCAATAGTCGGTAGTAGTTTTGCTTTCATAACAGCAAGAAGTGGGGCGAACGATAGGCCTTTTAGTCGTTTTAGAATACTGCCCGGCCAGTGATAAAACCGCCTCGATATGGGAGAACTAATTTCTCCATAAGCAGGCTGAGACGATTAGCTAGAATTTTTGCAAGAATCTTGGCATCCGTATTGATTAAGGAGAGGGATCTATATGAATTGCAGCAGTCTGCTGGCTTACCTGGTTTCAGGAGAGAAGACATCAGGGCGAGTCTCATGGTCGGGGGAAGGCAGCTCAACTATTGTGCCTCGTTGAAGACTTGCTTGAGAATGGAGAGTAACTGGGTGATGCAAGTTTTATAAAAGTCAATGGGGAGACCATCTGACCCAGGAGCTTTCCCGGACTTCATTTGCATTATAGCCTCATGTAGCTCATCATTTTTTAAAGGGTGCCTCAAGGAACGCCTCTGTGAATCACCGAGCCACCCAAGAGTTATATCCTGCAGGTATGGGGCAAAGTCAGGAGGTTTAACCCTGCAGGTCAATACAGATCAGTATAGAATTCGGTAAAGGTGCGGAGGATATCCAGGCTGTCCCTGTGATGGACACCAGAAGAGACCCTAATTTCAAGGACATAGTTAGAGAATCGGAGTAGTCTGACACCTTGTGCTTACGCCCTACCTGGGTGTCCACCTTCACCGTACCTGCAGGCAACATGATATTTCCCTCGAAATCGTGTCTGAGTCTGCCGTATGCTTGTAATCGGACAGTTTTTCACGGATTGTCGCCATACGCTGCCCAGAGTTATCACCCCAGAGATCGCTCTCCAGTTGTTTCAGCTCACCCTCAAGCATATGGAGTGTCCAGCGAAGGTCTCGTAGCACCCCAAAGCTGTTGGCCATGCAGGAGCCTAGGATGGTGTCCTTAAAGGCCTCCTTACTGTGCTTAACAATGAGATAGAACCAATATTGTTCTGAAAGAATTGAGTGATTTTTGTGCCGATTTCAGCCTTTAAGACTGTATCAAGTAGTGCTTCCACCATGAGTCTCCAAAATTGAGGAAAAGAGATAGTTTGGTGGGGCTATTGTTATTCGTACCATGGAGTGATCGCAGTATGTTCTAGCAAGGTAAACTGCTCGCGTGACCCGCGAGACCGCCCTGCGGGAGACCACCCAACGCGATCCCAGGAAGCATGCGATGCGGTGTAATGAGTACCTTCCCTTCCGGCCGGGTGAACATGTCGCCATGTATCTGTGAGTCCATGAGGTGCGAATATTCCTGACACTGCTTCCTGCGTCCTAGTGTAATGCTGGGGTGATGGCTTGGATCTGTCGACAATGGGATTGAGGACAGTGTTAAAGTCACCCTCCCAAATAATATGAGTGGTGCTGATTTGAAGTAATCGTCCCCAAAATGTAGTGAAGAAGTCTGGATCGTCAACATTGGGCCCGTAACAACATATTAGTGTGACGGACTGAGCACCTAGTGTTCCCCATATCATACAGCTTTGTCCAAGAGTCTTGTTGTGTGCCTTCCAGAATAAAGGGAATATTCTTGGTTACAAGAATGACAGTTCCTCTGGAACAGGTAGAATAAGAGGAGAACACTCGAACTGCGGCCCATTTACTAGGAAGGTAGGGGTAGGAGCCGGGTCGAAGTGCGACTCCAGTAAGACCGCAATGTGGACGTGATGCCTATCCAGGTATGTCAGAACTTGTCTGCATTTCTGGGGATCTCGGAGACCCCTGACGTTCCATATAATTGGGTTAAGATGTAGGGCCTCAGTATGGGTTGACATGGTACTTTAACATAATGATACCGTGGTGTGCTCTGCGGAAGTAGCCTCTGATGGCGTCGCCCCGAGTCGGATGGGTATGCTCAGACGTAAGTCCCATGCTCTCCACACCACTGGAGTCATGCTATCCTGGCTGAAGACGGCTGATAGCCAGAAACCGGTCCTAGGATGCTTGATTCCGATCCAGGAAAGACATAGCTTTGCAGTTCGGGCTGGACTGTTCCCATGAGGCACAGGGTCAAGGCTGATTTGCATATAGCCATGTCTGAACTGGGGTGGTGTGGAGTGCAAAAAACAATGGATTTAGGCCCAGATCTCTGTACTGGAGTGAATGTATGACATTGCATTCTGTCCATCAACTGTTGTTTTGCACTTTAACATAATGATACCGTGGTGTGCTCTGCCAAAGTAGGGACTGATGGCGTCTTGAAATATTGATCCTGGGTCTACCTGTAGAAGAAAAAAAACAGCATACAGCAATAGAACTATGTTCCCCCACCCACAACAGCACCCCAATTGTGCCCGCATTAATACCCTACCCATCCCGAAAAAAACTGATTGCAACAGTGCAATAAAGAGAGATTCATACATTGAATATGGGGGGGGGGGAAAACACCTGTGTGGGGAGCGAGAGTGTGGAACGATAACCTCCCACTCCTTGTAGGTGTAAAGTTTGGCTCCCGGTGGTGATGGGAGAAGGTGATGGGGAAGTTGCTTGGCATAGTTCTTTTCATGAGTTAAAAACACATAGAAACCAAAAGAGAAATAGTGTCAGCCAATAAAAACTAAATCTGCCATATCTGAATTCGCAGCACTTACCTGTTGGTATGTATCAGTATGTTAGGAGTACATCCCCTGCGATGTGATGACTGAGAGCAGTAGCGTTGAACTGTTTGGAACGGCGAGAGGGCCTTCGGCAATGAAAGTACCTCCAGGAGGTAAGGAGCTGGACAACGATTAGGTGTGGGTTCGCGCTCAGAGGTGATCGTGGGCCAAGGCGACAGTGTGCGCGTTCAACAATTAGTTGGGTGGAGAATGCGTCCGCGCCAAAAGTGGTGCGCAAGAGGCGATCCACAAAGTCTTCCATGTGGCCAGTGTTTGCGCTTTCAGGAATTCCAGTGAGGCGAATATTATTACACCGGTTGCACGCCTCTAAATCCTTATTTTTGGCTGCACTGATTTTGAGGCGTTTGTCCATTTGAGCCACCTGTTGTGTCATTTGAGCTGTGGCATCTTCCGTATCAGATATTCATTTTTCCGCTTCTTTAAGTTGTTCACCATGTTTCTCTACCTTCAGCACTATATAGTCCATGCGGGTGTTCATGGAGTCCATTTTGTTCAAGAGATCCATGAGGCTGTGCTCCATGGCCAAGAGGAGAGTCTTCACTTCATCCACCGGAGTGGGCGGTGGGATCATAGAGTGAACATCAGTAGGCTGTTATGATTCTTCCATATTAAAGCGTTTGACATCCATTTTTGTATCAAAAGGGAGTTTGGACAGTCAACCATCGGGTTACCCCATGGTGGGAGTTGCACCTGAAGCAAGGATGCAGCACCAACGAAAGGTTTGGGGAGGCTTCCGTGTGGTGACTGTCCCTGAGATTTATCTCTCCTTCATTGTAACTGGATGAGCAACGGGCGCTTAATATGACAGCTGTAGGTGTGTTGTTGAGTATGGTATGCAAATGGTTCTCCCTACGCAGAGCTGATTAGCTGTCAGGTGGGCAGGCGCCTCGGGGGGCAGGCGCCTCAATGAAGGACTGACCAGTAGTGTAAAAAAGCACCAAGTGAGTTTAGGCAGACTGGAAGAGAAACAGCAGGCTGTAGGACGTACACAATGCTCGCTGTCAGGATGGTTGATGTGGGGGCAAGCCGGGCGAAAGTGACATTATAGGTAGGCCGCAGGCGTACACTCCAGTGCCTTGGAAACAGTCCCCGAACACATTCAATAACAGTTCTCAGGTGGCAGTCACTTGTGGGGCAGCAGGGTTCCTGGGCGCAATGGGGGGGATGTCACAGGAGTCAGGCGCCATACTTCGGACTAGGCGCTGCAGAGATGGTGGTGCTAAGGAGCATGACGGTAAGCACCGAACCAACCTGAGGGTTGCAGCGTCAGGTGGCACCAAGAGGGTGTTTAACTGACCAGCGGTGGACCCCTGGGACCGGTCTGTTGATGCCCAGTGGGGGATAAGTACATGCAGGCTCACCGTATTCAATTGGACATCCAGGTGATGCGTTGTGCCAATGTAGACGATGGGCGGCGACGAACAGAGTCTGTGCTGTCGACTGCCCCGAGCAGAATATGGTTTAAATTCCCATGTGCTTCACAGGTGCTCCGATGGCTGAGATCTGTAACGGTGCGGCGGAGTGAAGGAGCAGCACCGCTGGCAGGCAGGTCTGTGCTCACAGCTGAGCAGCCCAGGCGCCACATGGAAAGCCCGGCCCTCTCCTATCCGCTCTAGCCGCCAGCAGGGCTCCGCAGGGTGCAGTCTCCACCTTTGTAGTGTATTTCCTATATTCCCAATAGGCTCTGCGCATTGGAATAATATACCCTATAGATATGACATAGGACTTAGGTCAGTATGTCTCTATCGAATAGGTCAGTATGTCGTTATCGAATATACTAAACTTAATTGTGAGTGCCAGCTAGCTCAGAGGTCACTAGAAACTTTCTCGATTACACAAGAAGGGATTAGTATCTGACAACCGCATAAACATGACAACTTTGTTTCCCTAGGACTGGAACAGATATCTTCAGTCGTGGAAACAATAGTGCATGCTTCGTTTCTACAGAGTTAGAGAAAAACAGAGAAAGGCATTTCAATAAAAAGGGGTTTATTGAACAGTCTTCTTTCTCATGCAAGAGAGGTGAACTGCTACAATAGTTAGACAGAATGCAAAGTATAATGCGTACAGCGTAAACAGTAGTATAAAATACTGTAATAGCATTGTCTTGTGCTATGACATAAAAATACATATATAAATAACACAGGCTAAAATACTCAACTGGTGCTTCTAAAATACGCCTACGTTAATATACCTTACCTAGGTCTAGTACGAGGGAAGAAGCTAGTGTGGTCTTTAGCATAGGTTTAGTTTTTGCCAAAGGTTTCTCTAGGTTTTAATCAGCTCCATACCTTAGAATGAGAAAGAAGGTTTGGTATCTCTGTCTCGGACTCGATTTCCCATCACCCCACGAGGGGAGTCGGAGACACTGGAGCCGGATTCTCGGTAGAGGAGGACAGCTTCCGATCAGTGCGTCCGCTGGAGAGTCTGCTTCCTTCGGCACTTGCTGTAGTGAGCTGCGTCAGGCAAGTAGGTAGTCTAACTGCAGCGAACCACACCGTGCTTTAGGAATGCCACCTTTTGAAGTAAAGTCGGGCACATGAACGTCATGGATGAACCTCCAAGGAACAGTTGTTAATGCATAATAATGAGTTTATTGGAGAATTCAATATCCAGGCTAGGGGGAAGTCCCTTCTGCTTAAGAGTCTGGTTTTCAAAGAAATGGTTGTGACGTTTGGTGAACAGATGGAAGTAGCCATGCCTGTATTTGGGTAGCATGGGCTATGCCTATGTAAGGGCTTGATTTCTATGCCTATATAAGGGCAATGCGAATTGTACCTATATAAGGGCATGAATCGGGAAATTCAATCTGAATCTAAAACGACATACAACACATTGGCAGCACAGCATCTCATACCTCTCAGTGGGGGTCCTCAGTGCTAATTCAAGCACTGGAACATAGCTGCGGAAGTCCGGAATCGCAGCGGGCCCTTCATTTTTATTCAACCTGCTTTGAATCCAGGATAAGAGATGAATTTCAGTGTCAAGTGTCCGGAGCCTCACAGGCGCTCTGCCATCTTGGTCGTGCCACCAGTGCAAGAATACTTTGACTCGGTGGAACTGCTGTGGTGTGGCAGGGCACACCGTGAATATATGGACTCTCCCTTCACTGTTGAGGACGTGCGACAAGCAATAGGTAGCCTACTAGCTGGAAAGGCACCTGAGGCGGCACCTAATGGCCACATTTTATAAAGAATACTCCGAAGTCCTGGCACCACGGCTTTTAGCTGTTTACCAAGAAGCTGCGGAGTCAGGCATCCTGCCCGACTCCATGCGTGAGGCCATAATTATTACCATATTAAAACCCGACAAAGACCCCGTGCTGTGTGATTCTTAATAGCCGCTCTCACTAACTAATCTGGACGCAAAGATTTTCACTAAACTGCTGGCAACTCTCCTTCAGCCATTATTGCCCCTGATTGTCCGAACGGATCATTCCGGTTTCATACCGGGGAGATCCAAGTCTCATAACTTAAGAACACTGTTTACACTTATTCCCTATCTCGCTACCCATGTGCCCGCGGTGGCATTGCTAATGGATGCCACCAAGGCATTTGATTCCTTAGAGTGGGGATTCCTGTTCCCACTCTTGCATAGATTGGGTATGAGGCCATTATTTATTAAACAAATCCAACTGATCTATACTATACCTACGGTGCGGCTACTGGTGAATGGACTGGTCTCCAACCCAATATCCATCACAAGGGGTATGCGACAAGGCTGCCTCTTGTCACCATTATAATTCGCCATAGCTACTGAGCCACTGGCGGCAAGGATCAGGCAGCACCACATAGACAGGGGCATCGGGTTTACCACGCAAGGACTCACTGTGTTAATGTATGCAGACGATATCACCTTGTATATGGTAAACCCGAGAGATAATTTCTCACCCATGACGCGTGAGCTGATGCGGTACAGGGCATTGTCGGGATAGAGATAAACTAGAGCAAATTGATCATAATACCGTTGGCACATGAGACACAGCCCTTCGATTTTAAGTACCCTATTGGCTGGGAGAGTGGGCCGACACGACACCTGGTTGTATGGATTAGTAATGACATGCAAGAACTAACATAAAATTATGGAAGAGTGATTGACTGAATAGACGACAAAGTGTGTAGGTGGAAGACTCTCCCCCTCTCCCTGATAGGTCGCATATTGTTGGCCAAAATAGTCATCCTGCCAAAAGTATTATATATGGTTAAAAATGTCTCTATCCCCCTCACAACACAATTTCTCAACAAATCCACTCCTCAATGATTGAGCTGGTCTGGGCGAGGTGACAGCCAAGGGTCTCTTGGGAAACACTCACACTAAAGCAGGCACAGGGTGGACTGGTGGCTCCAGACTTCGCCCTATATGTGTACTGTGCACAGGCGCAGTTCCTGCACTACTGGGTGCACCCCATCCCATTTCAACCTCACATTGCTATCAAACTGGACAGAGCTGCTCCCTTCCCACTGAAGACTGCCCTTTATAAACCCTTCAAGCACCCGTACAATGAAGTGGACTCAGTAGAGGCGCTGCGGTGGGCTTGGGGGACTATGAAAACATGCCAACATAGACATACTATATGCTCCCTCCATGCTCTTTGCGGACACCCCATTAATTCCACCACTAATGGAGAAACAAGCACAGGTGCGAGCCCAGGTTCACAATTTAGAGACCGGTCAGGACCTATACCCTGGGAACAACTTCCTCACACTACAGCAGATGTGTGGGCCCACAGCCCCGTCAGTCAGACATGCTGCATTATTATCAGATACGGGTGGCCTGTAAGAGCATTTAGAAGCATTTCCAGCACCGCCCAAAATGCTGTCCACACGAGAAAACATACTTACAGTAGAAACTGGGCGTAATTTGATCACACAACTTTATACAATCACACAAAGAGATCACCCAATCATAGTATTGGTGTCTCGTGCTGCATGGGAGGAGGAGCTGGGCAAGAACCTCATAGATGAACAGTGGGCATTCAGCTGCAGGCAGCTGGAACAGATTACCCCAAATTATCGGCTCAGGCTAATACACTTTAAGTACATACACTGTTTTTATAGAACTCCCATGCAACCGTAGCGAATGGGGCTGCGCACAGATGATAACCCCATGGAAGACAGAAGGTTGGAGAGCCACCCCACCCTTGGATACCGTGGTACCCAAATTACCTATCCCAAGGATGTCCGGTGCAAAGGTGTGAAGTGACGTCAGAAACCGCCTTCGAACCCAATGGAGGAGTTCAGGAAGGTGCCGCTGCTGGAAGAGGAGAAAGTGTCGGAGGAATCGAAACATGGATTCTTGAGGAGGAGTACCCAAAAACAGAGGGCACAGTGTCTGTTACCTAGAGGTGACCAGGAGACTTGGAAGACAGATGCCCTCCGAAGTAGGCTGTTTCAGGGAAGATGACGGTGAACTTGACGCTGCAGCTGCAGGGTGCCAGTCGACGCTGACGACAACCAGGACCCGAATAAGAGCTGTCCCATGAAGGATGTCAAGTGCTGAACACTAAACTTAGGAACCAGGCACTGCTGCGAGGCTTTTAGGATACTGAAACACGACTGTAGATTCCCGATAGTATACACAGTAGCAGGTTTCCTATTTTCTATGTGGAGCACCCGCATAGCACTTTTAAAACCATCTCAAAAAGCATAGTCCGTGGCTCTGCACAAACGTACCGGGCCCCTTTAAGCGTCCCCTATCCTCATCATCTATCTGAGAATAGCATGCATCCACGCACCTTACTTATATCTTGGATCTATTGCTCAATGGCTAGTTGTATGCAAGTTTTGTATACAGTAACTGTGACCATGTTCTAGGAAAAACAGACTTTTTTATTTATTTATTCACTTTGCACTATGCACTTTCAAATGTCAGTATTGTCTCCATTCTTGATTTATTCACTGCTACTTTTGATGTAGTTGCCCTCTGGTAAAGTAGCCTGAAACGAGCGCACCATAAAATCATGGCAGGTAGTATCCACCTACTAACTTGTGTTTCATGCAATGCTCACTCCTGTTTTATTATATGCATCCAACTCTCCCTGTAGTTTTAAATGTGTCTGTATGCATTGTTAATTGCACTTTTAAGGTCATACTGACCGAAATAAAGTTTTTACTGACTGACTGACTAATAAGGTGACAGTGGATGGGCAGCACGTCTTGAGAAACTGCCCATGCCTTAATACCTCTAGCAAAGTCAGAATTGGAAATTAAAATTTAAAAGCTACACAACAAGCCACTTCAGGGAGGCTGGTGTTGTCTTTTGGGAGGCATAGACACCTACCGCCACCTACTCTTAAATATGGTGTATTATGCTGGTTCTTGAATTGTATTCCAAGATAGTCCGATATGTTGCCCATTCATTACTTCTACCAGCTGTGTTGGCTTGTTTTTTTAAGTGTGTTGGAGGGGTTCGTTCTTCTCCTATTAGTCCTGGCATCTTTGGTGTGGTTCTTCCCTAACTTTTTGCCTTCAACATGTGTTTGGCACCTCTATTTATTGGCGGCTCTGCGGCTCCTATTTTTAGTGCTCTTTTTGGCAATCGCTTTTTTGGAAGCTGTTTTTTCCCCGCTCAGTACTTGCCAGCTCAGGATTTTGCAGTTCAGTATTTGGTGGCTCAGGATCTTTCAGCTCACTTTGAGGTAACTCAGTATGTGTCCAGCTCAGTAGCGTCGGTGCGTCCATTAGGGCGCCGAGGCGTTGCTAATAAGTTAACTAATTTGCAAAGACATTATTCAGGATCTCAAAATCCCCCAAATAAAAAACTATCACTGCCACGCCCGTGTTCTGACTCCCGAGGCAATGGCTCGGAAGGGGGTGTGATGTGAGGCGCATGCATACTGGCAGCAGCAGGCTGTCGGTGCACAACAGTTCAACAACACAACATGCAGCCAGCAAGGGGTCAGTGTGCATGTTCGGTTTTGGGCTGATAATTTTTCACCCCAGCCCGAACATGCGCACTCTAGGCCGCACATTAGGAGACCGAGGGTTGTTGCATGCCACAGTCCTCGGTCTCCTAATGAGCAGGGAGTATCCCCTGCTCAAGCCCATCCAGCGTCTGGATTGGCTCATTGGGTGCTGACGCGGCGTGTGGGTGGCACACTGGTGTCTAAGCATGATGACCAATCACTGTCATGGCTTATGAAGCCATGCAGATAGGGATTGGCCATTTCCAGGCAGAAAGCGTACTGTTCTGTTGGCGTAGCGGGACTGTCAGATGACGAGCTACCGACATCATAACATCGGACTGACTGAGCACACCGTGGCACGCGCCACAGTCCACAGACACCTCATGCTCGTGAGTCTGTAGGCCTCTGTGTTTTGATATCATCACTTGCTCGTAGTAGTGTATAAAGGTGAAAAGAGTATGTTCATTAGGCAGGTGTTCAAATTGTATAAATATTTTTGTTAATATATTCTGTTTTACTATGTAGTTATTTTTGTTATTAATGGTCAACTGACAGTGTTTTTCTTGAATATTTACTCTTGCAGCCATGATGAGGTCCATTCAGGACGAAACGCATCGGCTGTAATGATCGGATTGATGTTGAATCATTGATTTCAGTAAAATGGAACTTTTGTTGCTAATTTTGTTGGAACTCTTCTAGAAGAAAGAACTTTGGCAATCAATATTTGAACCTGAGACATTATTGGAACAATATCGGCACTCCTTGTGTTTTGTGGACTATTTGGAGCCGTGACGGTAGACTCCGGGAAGGCGAGTGCCAGTATCTCTCATTATTTGTGGACATTATTATTTGGATAGTTCTCTCTGTGCTTTTTTTTTCCACCCTTGCTGTCCTGTCTTGTTGTGTATTATCGGAAGGGGTGCAGAGCACGAGAGCGCGCATACAATATTCTCTTTTCAAACTTAAGAAATCTGTTTGCTTGATACAATGGAGGATGACGGAGAAAAATTAGCAGCAGAAATGAGCAAAACACCTGGAACCTTGGGAGAAAAAAAGGACACACCTGCCAACAGCTTAAGAGATAAGTTTCTCAAATTAGAAAAACTTTAAAAATCTGAACTCTCTAAATGGTGGGATGGGGTCACTCTACAGAATTACCTGGAACTTAAAAGGATTCCTAGAGGGCTCCGAATTCTTATTTCCCCCACATTTGATGATCTCGATGAAGATTTGCTTAAGGATTGGGAGGAGAATTTATATGCCTCTTTCAATATGATTAATATTTTGATCAAAAATGCGAATAGAAAAGTAGATAAACTTAAACAACAGATTGCGGAATTAGAAAAGGAAATTAAAGATATGAACTTACCTGACCTTACAGAAAAGAATTATGTTATTCTTAAGGATGTTATCAACAAGCATCAGTTGCAAATTAAAGAAAAGAAAATGACAAAAATTAGATGGGACGAGAGAGACTAAACACAGGGCAGAATATTCACCTTCGCTAGGGGTAATGATGAACCTATGAAACAGAAGGTTCCCATAGGTACAGGGGGTCAAAGTGATCTAAGCTCAGTGAACTACAGTAGTTCAAGTATTTCCTCCACTGAGGAGTTGCCTGGGGGAGCGGAGGGGGGAGCACCACGGAAAACCTCCTCTTTTTTTAGACGAGATAACCAGGGTCAAAAAGGGAAGAAGAACCGGCCCAGTAACGTCAGGCGGGGCAGGAAACATAGGAGGTACAAGAATGGGAACCAGGAGTCAAGACAGTTTAAGAAAAAAAGTGAGGTACTGCCCAGGGCAGTCACTGGGGAATTAGAGGTGATAAACCTTTCAGATAGGGTACTCAATGAAATTGAATTGAATGTGTTACAAAGAGGTTTGTCTTTTTGCCCCATGAATAATTGTGATTACACTGTTTTGGAAATCACCCTGTTTTAGTTTGCGAGTAATCTGAAATTAAAAAGTTTCTTCTCTAATATTGACAAACCTGTTCATGTTGAAACTGTCCCTAAAAACTCTGAAATGTCAATCAATGACTTACACAATACTAATTTGTTGTTCTCTATCTGTGAGGGTGATGATCTGGGGGAAGATGATGTTGCGTCATTGTTTAACATAGTCACTGATTACAGCTGCTCCAGTGGGCTTAGACCTAAGTCCAAATTTGTTCCCCAGTGTGTACAATTTACAGCAACTGATCTATATACTAACAAAATATTGGAAGAGTTTTACAAATTGCAAGATCATAGTTACAATATTAAGCATAGGATGTCTGATAATATAACCAAAGAAGGTTTGGCTTTACTGAACTTGAAATTGGATAAGAGTATTGCGATTCAGCCTGCCGACAAAGGTGGAAATATAGTTATCATGAACAGGTGTGATTACAGTGGGGAAATTGAGAGACAGCTACAGGATACAACTTGTTATGTTAAATTGCGGGGCAATCCTATTATTGAAGCCTCTTCTCGGATTAATGAGAGATTATATTCTTGGAAGGAGGAGGGCATGTTGGATGAGGCTGAATTTAAATATCTCAAGATTGTGAGTTCAACCTATCCCTTTATTTATGTACTACCAAAAGTACTTTAATCTCATTGTCACCCCCCTGGGAGACCCATCGTCTCCGGGATTGGTAGTATGATGGAACATATGTCTGAGTTTGTAGTCTCATTTCTGAAACCCCTAGTGATCAATCTATCCTCTTACATCAGGTACACTATGGATGTCCTTAACAAATTGGAAGATGTTACTTGGCAAGAGGATTATATCCTAGTTACAATGGACGTGGTAGGACTTTATACATGCATTCACCAAGATAAGGGCATTCAGCATTGAGTTACTTTCTAGGCAGCAGAAGTGCGAGCCTCAGGGAACACTCTAATATGTTGGTGGACATGGCTGGTTTGATTTTGACCAATAACTTTTTTCTGTTTGAGGATACTTGGTTTCATCAAATTAGGGGCACTGCTATGAGCTCCAGGTTTTCTCCCTCTTAGACCAACCTTTTCATTGCGTGGTATGAGCGGGAGCATGCCTGGGGTCATAGTGCTAACCAATGTATGGATCCTATCCTGTTTTGGACACGGTTCATTGACGATGTTCTTATGATTTGGCGTGGTTCGTCTGATGAATTACTCACATATTTTTAATATCTCAAATGTAATGACTTCAATGTGGCCCTAACTCTGAATCAGAGTCCAACTAACATTGTGTTCTTAGATGTGGAATTGTTTATTGAAGGTGATAGAATTTGGAGCAAACTGATAGGAAACCGACCACAACAAACTCTAAACTAAGCGCAGATAGCCATCACCCCACCTTAGTCAGTTCAGTTCAAATAACTTTATTCGATTGTAAACATTACAATCATAAAAGTACATATCCTCAACAAACAATTAAAAACAGTCCGGATAATTCATTTGACAAGTAAGGGATCCAATACACAGTATAGGGTAGAAAAGAGAAAGCAGCGGGCAACATGAGCATGAGCATTATTAAAAGTACATTAAAAACATAAATAATTTCATTATAAAAATTAAAAGTGCCTAAGGCATTAGCAGCATAATTATCCATCCATACTTTTCCTGAAGGTGATGGCTGATTTTAAAAAGTTACAGACAAATAAAGTGCAATCACAATTCAGCAATTGGAGATAGTAAAGTGCAGGTTTGATTTGTGCGAAGTTCAGTTTTTTAAGGCATGGTTTAAGATATAATTTCCGTGGTAAAGTGTAATAAGGGCAAATGAATAAAAAGTGTGCCAGGTCTTGCGGAGACTTCCCGTCGCAGCCGCAAGCTGGCAACACCTCACCCCGATGAGCCCCACTTGGAACTGCCAGTAAGAGATGGAATAGGTCAAAGCGGAACCTTGTTAACAAAAAACGTTCATAGCCAGTCATGTGCCATGACAAATAAGGTTCCATTTGTGGACAGGTTTTGAGAAGTAGGTGTTTCCTAACACTGTCCTTCTGTAGCTCAACCTCTTCTCTGTCTGAGCATCTTAGTATTAACATAGCATTTTTTGCAAAGATAACATCGGGTTTCGTAATCCAGTTGGGAGCAAAAAACAAATCAGACCGGCCAATTGCCGTCAAACAGTCCTTTATATACTTCAACCACGTAACTTTAAACCTCCCATCAAGTGTTAAGGCTTCTTTTAATAAAGCTTGGGTGAGAGGTATATCTTTGTTAAGCCAGCAATTCAACCAGCACAGTACCGGGTTCACTGCTATTCTGTCACTTAAATAAGGGACACCCAACTCCTCATGTACCGAGAAATTCCCAGTGCCCCTTGGTAGCCTCAGTATCTTTTTCAAAACATTATTTTCTGTAACCTCTATGTCCTTTATCTTACAGTAGCCCCAAAGCTCGCTTCCATAGCAGGCGACTGCAACACTTTTTGCCTGGTATAGTTTGAGCAGGGCGGCCGTTGGACAATTTCCAATTTTTTTCGCAAAACCAAGAATGGCCGCATTAACACGTGTTGCCTCACTCTTCTTTTTGATAACTGTGGGACCCCAGGATAATTTGTGATCTAAGAGGACTCCAAGGTATGAAAAGGTATTGGTGGTAGGGATTTTCTCCCCATTTATGCAGAAAGAGTTCGTTTTCCGTGTACCCTGACCTATTTTTATAACGTAGGACTTAGAATTGTTAATACTTAGTCCACGAGACTCCATGAACTTAAAGAAGGAATTTAGTAGTTTCTGAAGGCCATTTGCTGTTCTAGAAATGAGTACAGCATCATCTGCATAAAGCAGCACAGGAACCCCTTTGCGCTCTACAAAGGGGTAGTCTGCTTCAGTCTTTAGAAGGAATTCCTCCAATTCGTTGATATACAAATTGAAGAGGAATGGAGCCAGGATGCACCCCTGTCGTACACCCCGATTTATTCTAAATTCACCCGTTACTTTTAGGTCTTGGGTGTAACGAACGTTGGCTCTTGTATCCGAGTGCAGATCGGCCAAAAAGTTGACAAGATTCCTCTCTACGCTCCATTTTTATCAGAGTGGCCCATAGTATGCCTCTGTCCACGCAGTCAAAAGCGGACGATAAGTCCATAAATGCCATATAGACTGTTCCTTGTTTGGCCAGGGTATATTTACTTAAAATCAAATACAGGTTCAGACACTGTGTAATTGTCGAATGACCGGGTCTGAATCCGTATTGTATGGGTGATAAAATATTGTTTTCTTTAGCCCATGTAGATAGCCTGTTTAAAATTATTCCACCTACCACTTTAGCTACTGAATTTATTAAAGATATCGGCCTGTAACATAATGGGCTACTACGGTCGCCCTTTTTAAAAACAGGGACTATGATCGATAACCCCCACGCATTTGGGCACCCCGAGATCACTGCTGCGTTCACTACCGCAGTGAGGACGGGAGCCCAGAAGGAAATACTGGACTTAAAAAGGTCCGGTGGTAAACCATCCGGGCCCGGGGCCTTATTACTAGTTAGTCCCTGGATACCCCTTTCAACCTCATTAACTGAAAAGCACAAAAAATTTACGGATGGAGTTAAAAAGACATTTTCTGCCTGTTGCTCATGACTCTTAAAAATTATACTAAAGTGGGTCACCCACTCCTCCTCAGAGATGTTAGTACCAAGGGCTGTATCATTAGGATGATCAAACAATGGTTTGTTGATAATTTGCCAAAACTTACTACTGTTCCCCAGCACTGAAGGGTCAAGGAGGGACTCTATGGTGTTGGCCTTGATTTCTTTTTTCCTAACGGCTAATGCCTTCTTATGTATCGTACGAAGATTTCTTATTTGATCATAGTCTCTAGGTTTGATTTTTAAAGCATTCTTCAAATCTCTACTTGCCTTTGAGCAGTTATGACCAAACCATTTAGAGTTATTTTCGCATTGTCCTTTGGTTGGTGCTGTTAGCATAGGGCCAATTGTTGAAACTATCGCCTCAAACCCAGACAAGATGTTCTCAGGGGGTGAGTAGGAAGATGTACAAGTTAACAGTTCCTCCTCACATGCATTATTTATTTTAGTGTATAAAATATCTTGGTTTACCATTGTCCATTTTATACGGCGTCTGCCATTTATACAGCTCATCGTTCCCCGATCATTGCGGGGCATGCGTTGTTTAAATAAAGTCCCACCCAGTTTGATAGTTAGGGGATTATGATCACTGTGAACACTCAAAAGAATGGTGAAATTCAAGACCCAAATTGCAAGATCTGTGGAAACTAATATATGGTCTATAAAAGATCCCTGACCAGGTCCTTTAAAGGTTGTAACATCATAGACCTTTGTTTCAGGAACCATAGACATGGCTACAATTAAATTGTTTTCATTCACTAGATCATTTAAGTTCTTGCCTCCCCTGGTATGGGCGAAATGGAAACCTTCTACATTGTTACATCCCAAAGAACCCATTGGGGTGGAGCCTGGATTGCCACATGGGTGTACATTAAAATCACCTGCAATCAACAACTTCCGTGACACGGTGCATGCAGTTTTTCTCAACATCTCTGTTAAGGACACAATATTACAATCACCATTACCATTATTAGCATTGTAAAAATTAATCAGGGTCAAAACACTTCTGCCACTCATTAGTTCAAGCATCTGAATGTTCCGATTGGCATTATAACAGTTACTTATTTTACAACACAGACCTAAGTTAATGAAGATGGCCAAGCCCCCCTTTGCTCTGCCCCTGGTTGATGCAGCTGCTGGTATAACAAAGCTTTGAAAACCCTCAATATGGACATTTTTATCCTCCATCCATGTCTCTTGAAGGCATATAATTGTGTATTTTTTGATAGGTATTAACCAGGCGGGATCACATAATTTATTGGCCAAGCCGGCTATGTTCAAAGAGACTAAGCTCATACTACAATCACCAGGTACTGTTTCTATGACAGTTTCTCTGGTAATTGGAGTTATCATTGGGTTGGTTATATCTGTGTGTGTAGCCCCCAAGTTCACAGTACTGGCCAGGTCTGGTTCTAAGTTGGCCAAGGGGGGGTTATGAGCCTCCGGCAAGACAGGAGATTTGTTGTTATTGGATGGATTGTCCATGGTTGGCAATGGCTTACTGGGGTTGTCTAGCTTTGTCATCGGAGGGGGGGCTACTATGGCTTGGTTGTATGCCTCTCCTTGTGCGTGATTAGGTTCTGCGAATTCGTCTGGCGATAATGTAGATGGACCAGCCTGTAGTCAGTCAACCCCCTCCAGATCACTCTGGTTATAAAAGGCATCAAACCTATTAGTGATAGGTACATTATAGTAGGTTTTTGGATCTATAAATTGGGGGTGTTCTTGATGATAATACGTCCCCTGAGCAACCTCCCAATTCTCTGGATAGGTACCTTCATATCTAACCTCTCTGGGTTCCCAGGATGTATTCCTTCTTTGCTGACGCTGTTCCCCTGCAATATAGTGGCCTTGGTTTCTAGATGTTATCCCACTGTAATGTTGATTAAAGTTATCTGGGGCTCTTACATGCTCGGCGGTGGAAAAAGGATGCACTGATGTTAGAGAATGGTTTTTCGGGGGGTAAAAATAACTCTGATCCATAGTGCGGATCAGGCTGCTAATAGAGCTGTCCTTCCAGTCCGTTATAAACTTTGCCGTGCGGCCATCCTTGAAGTTAACTACAACACAATCACCCTCAGTGGACTTAAATCTATTTCCCACCCAATCCACTCTTCTAACATTTGTTATTTTGCCACTGATATATGGGGGAATCGGTCTGTGAACAGTTAGCCAATGGCTTACTTTGTTTTTCAGTTCTCCATAGCTTTGTTTTACCTGTCAAGTTGTGGTACCCCAATCATTACTATGGTGTGCCGATGAGAGTCAGGTGGGAGGTGAATATGGGTGGCTTTTTTTGGTTTTATTGTTGTGGGTATTTGATTAGGGCGTGTATCAGGATCAGCGTTTTGTGTAGTTGTTGGCCTTTGTGGCTCAGTTTGACCACCGCAAGGCTCAGGGGATGTAACTTCCGCGGCCCATTCACTCTCATCGGTGTCAGGAATATGGCTCTCAGGTGAGGAAACCAGGGATTGTGCTGTATCTGTGTTGTTATTGGCTTGTGTCAGTGGTGTTAAAGTGTTTTGCACTGATGTGTTTACGGGTAGAGAAGGTGTCAAAACAGAACTGCTACTTGGGGCAATGGTATTGATTTGTGTCTTCAGAATCTTTGTTTGTTTAAGATAACTTTTAAGTGGTATGGAGCTTTCCTTTGGTTTTGGCACGGAAAGGATCTTTAGAATACTTGAGGTGTCCTTTCTTTGTTGTTTTTCAAATTTCGCAAAGGTTTGCTCTATGCAGGTGATTTTATCAAAAAAAAGGTTGCAGTAAGGATTTAATCAATTCTTCCAGGTCAGTTGATGTTGTGTTATCCACTACGCTAACTTTTTCAGTCTGGCACGTTTGCACTGAGTAAGTCTTAGTATGATCTGCCTGTATATCATTTAGTGTACTAATATTCTTAGTGGCAAGTATAGAGGTAGGATTGTGTGTGGCATTAGATGCTTTAGCCAACCTAAAGTTTAACCAAACATCTTTAGCCGATGGCTTATGAAGACCTAATGGTCTATAAATTTTCCTTACTATTGATTTGGTTTTTGCATGTTTCTTTTGTTGGCGCTTTCTCTTGTTGGGGGATAGTGTTTTGTCAACAGATATTACATTTACATTTGATGAGCTTTCAACACAAGTACCCCCTTGCGAGTTTGGAGTAGATATTCCGGGTTGAGGAGAACAAACAATGCCCCCCAAGTTGGAAACAAGCAAGGGGCTTTGTTCTAAGCTATTTACAATTAAAGGAGATGACAGTAGAACGGTTTTATTGCTGCTTTTTTTGACCACTTGGCAACCCTGTAAAAGACTGCATTAGGAGAGATTCCTCCTGATTGAATGAGGAGTCCATGGTATTATTGATTGTTGATTGCGGTGGTGTTTGCAGTAGTGTGCTGTGATAAGTTGGGAAAACATAAGTCCGGGGTTAATGAAAGACGCCTCTCCGTATTTTGGATAGCATCTGCAACTACACCTATAGTTTTTTGTAACATTAGGTCAATAGCAGTTAGTGTCGGCAAAGGTGTGGATGGTAAGGTCTTGTTTCTAGTGGATGATCTTGTGGCCACAGGAGTCTTCCTTACTTTAGTCATTTTGACAGAATAATCCGTATTTAGTACAATATATATATTGGCTACTAAAACAGTTATTAAGGCGGTAAAAGAAGGAAATCACAGTCACCTTACTCCTGGGGGTAGTGCGTCGTTAGGGGGGTGGCCCGTCCCGTCTCCTGTCCCCTGAGAGCCACAGAGGGGTTTAGCCCCGGGCGACGCGGGGTGACGCTACCTTTATGCGCCGCCTGGCGCGATGGGAGGGCGTCTGGCGCCGCAAGGCCTGCTGGGGGATGTAGTTTTGGTGTCCCCCTCCGCTAGGCGGCCGCGACTCTAGCTCAGTTGCGGCGGCGGGAGGGGGACGCTGCAGGCAGCAGGCAGGCTTTAATTGGTCAGCACTCCTTCCTCTTTGTTGAAATCCTTTAGGCGATCGGGCTCTGGAGCTACAGCAAACGATTTTCCGCGTCACCCGCTCTGCCGGGGTGACGCTACCTTTATGCGCCGCCTGGCGCGATGGGAGGGCATCTGGCGCCGCAAGGCCTGCTGGGGGATGTAGTTTTGGTGTCCCCCTCCGCTCGGCGGCCGCGACTCTAGCTCAGTTGCGGCGGCGGGAGGGGGACACTGCAGGCAGCAGGCAGGCTTTAATTGGTCAGCACTCCTTCCTCTTTGTTGAAATCCTTTAGGCGCTCTGGCTCTGGAGCTACAGCAAACGATTTTCCGCATCATTCGGGGTATCCCCTTTGGAGAAATGGTTAGGACCAGGCGAAATTGTAGCAAAGACATAGACTTTCGTTTGGAAATAGATGCTTCACATCAGAGACTGGTCCAGAGAAGATATAAGACACGGGATCTTGCCAAAGCCAGATCCAGGATCATGAATGTCAACAGACAGTCCACTCTAGTGCAGAAAACTAAACACAAATCTAGAGAACGCCTTGCTTTTGTTACTAAGTACTGTGCCCTAAAAGATGGTATCTATAAAGCTTTAGGAAATAATTTGAACATTTTAAAGAGTGTTCCCTCTCTGACACCATTGATTGGTCAAAAACCTGAAGTTGTAATCCTAAGCAGTCCTACCAATAAGCAAATTATTACCAGTAATTATCTGGAACCCATAAGGGTTCCAGCAACTGATTGATTGCCCAAACCACCATCGGGCTTCTTTGTCTGGGGCTCTTGTAGCATTTGCAGTTTAGGAGTCAACAGAACTAAAGATTTTAGTTTCAACACCAGTAGAAGATATGCAATTAGAGAATTCATGAACTGTAACAGCACAGGAGTGGTGTATGTAGTGATCTGCGAATGCAACAAAGTCTACATAGGCAGTGCTAAAAGCATGTTGAAACTTAGAATTCAGGAACACAATAGATCAATCATAAATAAAGATGAGCGGTCACCATTGTATCAACATATTAAGGATCAACACCATTCACAAACTAAGATTAAATTCCATGATTTGCAGAAAGTGAAGCCCAGAAAAAGAGGTGGGGATTGGGAGTCACACCTGAGACAACAGGAAGCTATCTGGATTAGCAGGTGTAGAACGGTGCACTTTAGGGTTGAATACTGATAACGAGTTACACCATTTCCTTTGAATCGTGATCTTGGTTGAGGTTGTGTAGTCTCCACCTATAGAATACTGCGCACTCATCTTATCTTTTCAAATTTTTGAATTTGATACTTCTATTGATTGAGGTTTTACTTTCCCTTTTTTATTTCTTGACATGTGCGTACCCAGGTGGTAGCATTTTTTTACTCATTAGTAGAGGCAGCAGTGGATTTATGAATTGTTGACAAATGATTCTATACACTCAGCTATTTTCACCAGTTGATAGTTATGATTGTGATTATGTTGAATAGCTTATTGTCAACATCATTTGATTGTATAAAATATCTTGTGAATTTTTGTTGCTTCATTAGCTCGCCAGGCGGCAGCATGTATATGGCGCACTGCATCACTTAATCTGGATTCATGGTAATGGAGAAAGAAATTGTCACTTCTGGCACTCGTGAATGAAACTATGTGCATCACTGTTGCCCACGATTTGGCTAATATGGCTGGACTTTGCGCTTGAATTTATACATCACCGAACTGTAAACTTATTCATTGTTGTAATACATTACATCCCCCGCAGTGTGAGTGCAAATAGTTTCAGTATTGAGGACGGGGTAGAGAATAGTGAGGCTTGGAAATTAAAACTCACTGACGGGTGGGTCTACACCAGTGTATGTACTGACAGTGTGTTGTATATTCACATTTAAAGCATGACAATAGAGAAAGAAAGTGTTGTCATTTTTGGGCGCTCGTGATTTTGTTACTATGACTGGACTCTTCACTTTAATTGATACATCGCCGAACTGCTAGTGTACACATTGCTGTAACATATTTTCTCTCCAGTGGTTCGTTTAGAAATAGCTGGAGCGTTGAGGACTAGGTAGGGAACGGTGAGGCTTGGAAAGTAAAGCTCACCGATTGGTGGGTCAACACCAGTGCACTTATTGACATCGCCTGGTATATTTTGGTTGTCTACGGGGCTCCGCAAGGCTATCAACTTGAGTGGTGGATTCCAAATCGGAAACACACCAACTCGCAGCAGATTGGATAAGCAGCACTGAGCAGGGATTGGTTACCGTCCGGTGCGGACCAATTTGGACACTATGCACACTCAGACAAAGCGGCAAATGAAGTTAACTTTGATTGGAGACCTCTACATTTAAAAGGCACTCAAGCAGCACAGACCGGTGGGCATTGGATTTGGAAATTCCCAGTGACGCCGGTCTGGATGCTGCATGAGAGGATTGCCCGATTTTAGGGTAAATTATAGGGATTTAGAGAGGAGTACTCAGCCTATTCATTGAGATATACTTAGGCTACTGATTTGACATTCTTGTTTATATATATTTATAGGCACTACGAGAAACGGTTGTGTAGCGGCTAAGAAGGTAAATGAGATTTTGGGTCATTATAAAGCACAGGCTTTATGTATTATTTAGTTAGGGTTGTATTGATGGTGAAATCATTCATAATTATAGTGGACTGTGCAGGATTGCACTTGAAGATTCCCAGTAGGACTAGACTTTATTCTTGTTTTGATACTGAAGTTACTCAATGTAGAGGTATGGATAGTTTGGTGATGTTACTCAAACTAGATACGCAGCGTTTTTCATGACTTTTGAAGCTTCTTGCATTGATACTAATTCTACAATAAGATGAAAGAATTTGTTCACTAATCCAGACCGTGTTCTGATTCACACAAGACAATTTATAGGTGAAATGCGTTTGTATTTATTGGGTATTAGGTTTAAAATAACCTTCACACTTGGTTGAGCGATAAAAAAAAATTTGGGGGGATCTAAACACAACATTAGATAACATGAATGCATGAACTAGATCAAGTATCTTATTCTCATTATGGTATTATGTGACCCCCTTCTTGTCAGAACATTCTGAACTCTGGAATATACTGCTGGCCTCCCTTGTATTGGTCTATTCATTATTTGGTGGAGGTAGGCGCATTGATGATGCTTTGCCTTGCAATATATACAGTTGTGAGCGCCATACCAGGGTTGCTGCAGAAACTTGACACTATCAACAGTAAAATGTTAAAGTTGAATTAAAATTTGGAAGACCAGAGATCTTGAATGTCATTTTAACAAACACAGATATATTATGATTTGTCTTGTTGCTTTTATTCATGACTCCGATACATACATATGTAATTATCAACCACTCATGTGACTAATATACAGTTAATTTAAGAGGTAGGCCTTTGTGTTTTGATATCATCACTTGCTCGTAGTAGTGTATAAAGGTGAAAAGAGTATGTTCAATAGGCAGGTGTTCAAATTGTATAAATATTTTTGTTAATATATTCTGTTTTACTATGTAGTTATTTTTGTTATTAATGGTCAACTGACAGTGTTCTTCTTGAATATTCACTCTTGCAGCCCTGATGAGGTCCATTCCGGTCAAAACGCGTCGGCTGTAATGATCAGATTGTTGTTGAATAATTGATTTCATTGAAATGGAACTTTTGTTGCTAATTTTTTTGAAACTCTTCTAGAATAAAGAACTTTGGCAATCAATATTTGAACCTGAGACATTATTGGAACAATATCGGCACTCCTTCTGTTTTGTGGACTATTTGGATCGATTGGAGCCGTGACGGTAGACTCCCGGAAGTCGAGTGCCAGGAACTTTCCTTATTTGTGGACATTATTATTTGGGTAGCTCGCTCTGTGCTTTTCTTTTCACCCTTGACGATCTGTCTGGTTGTGTGCCACTACACTAAGTGCCTACCTGCAGTGCTGCTCGTCGTTGATTTATATATTGAAAAAACAATTATAATAATCGGATCGGAGTCGCTATGCTAGTGAGTACTTCGAGTAAACAATAAACTAATTTAATCGGACATAGACAGTCTGTCTAAGTTGTGAGGCCGTGTGACAGGTCGGGACTCAGGATCCGTTTCGTTTCAGTCAAAGCCAGAGAGGAGATTCAGATATCCCTTCCTTAATAATAATAATAATAATAGAACATTTATAAAGCGCATGGCTGCACAACTGTGTATCCCCGCGCTGACTGCCAACAAAACTCGCAGAGGAAAAAGAAGGAACGGTCAAAGATCCGACAGAATTATTGGGGGAAGAGGTGGGGTTTTAGTTTGGCTCTAAAAAGAGTCTCCGAAGGTTCCATTCTTAAATGAACAGGGAGGGCATTCCAGTGTTTTACTCCAAGGTAGCGAAAGAGCGGCCGCCTATTTTCGCTCTGTGGACACGGGGAAGTTTGAATTGTGTCATTCCCGAGGATCTAAGGTCTCTGGTCGGGCGATGGATAGTCAGAAGATTTCTCAGATAGGTGGGTCCTTTGTTATGGGCAATCTTGTGGGCGTAGCAGAGGCTCTTAAATCTGATTCTCTCCCTAACAGGGAGCCAATGCAATTTGGACAAGGCCGCCTTGCATGTTTTATTAGAAAAAAAACACTATCCTAGCCTAGGCCTCAACTATCATCAACTCCTTTTCCTTATTTCAAAACCATTCTTATCTTATGTAAATTCAAGGCTGTGCATAGTTTTGTATTGACAGTGTGTATGTGTTGCATATTGTTTCTCTTCCGGCTTGTGTAAAAGTGTCGCGCTGGGGCATAAATGCGCAGACATCAAGTGTGGGTTTAAACTATATCTTTATTTATGAGGGGTCCATCGTCTCCAGTCTCTCCTTCCCAACTTCCCTTGCGCGACGCAGCGTGCTCCACGTCAGCACCCCGGGTCATGCGGGTTCATGACGTGGGGGTACCACTAGACTGAGATACCACTTATCTCCCCCTTTTCTAACAACAACTGGGGTATATCAAAACAGTCAACTTTGTCGTAGTAGTCCTGCCTCTGGGCTACTGGTGGTAGCTAAGAGTGGGAGTAGGGCTGGAAAGGGCTTAGGGTGTGAGTTCCATGGTATGTCTAAATTTGGAATTTGCTGTTTTTATTGGGACGCACCACTAACCTTCCAGTGCGTGTACGGGTGTCAGAGGTCTGCTCCTTTTGTACCTTTGAGGTGTGGTGCGCGTACTGCTTCCAGCCTGATTATTGTTGTAGGTGCTTGGTGCTCTCTGTTCTGAGCCTGAGTTGCTTGCCTTATTAGTTTGCTGGGGTGTTGTGTCGGATCTGTGTTGGTAACTGGCTCCGGACTACCGCCTGCCCCTCTCCTTGTGTTGGGTCGATCAAAGGTCTGTGGCGGGTCGATATCAACCGCTTCGTCGTCTTCCCCATCGTAACCAGCAGCTGCAGCAGTGCAATCCGTGGCCCAGCGGAGGACCTTATTGAACTTAGCCATGCGGCTGTGTGACCAAATCTTGCCGTCACTCAGGAGGGTAGATCGTGAGTAGCGTTCCATGACCAGCAGTGGTTTGCTGTATTTGCTGTCTCCTTTCTTGCAGAGCTGGCCCAATTTCATTCTAACCCAGTCTCCTACTGCCAACGAGACTTCACGTACTACATGTCACCGGTCCTAGTGTTCTTTGTAGATTTTCTGAGCTTTGGGTATGTTACCTCTGACCACTGCTGTGGGCCACTTAATTTGGAGAGTCATGGTCATCCAAGCCTGATTGGCCTTGGTGAAGGGTTCCCTACCCCATAGGATTTTGAATGGGCTGTAGCCCGTCACCGTGGGTGTTATCCGGTATGCCCATATCGTGCTTCTGAGTACTCTTTTCCCGTTCTTGCCTGCATTGATTGCTGCTTGGATTGAGCCCATGATGACGCGGTTGAAGCGTTCGGCAAGTCCGTTGCCCGCAGGGTGATACACTGGGGTGTGTTGTGTTTTGATGCCATTTCTCTGTGTGAAGGCCTACCATTTGTCCGAGGTGAACTGGGGACCATTGTCACAGGTGATGACCCTCGGGATGCCTTCCATCAGTCGGTGAGAAAGGTGATTATTCTGTCCGTGTCCGCTTTCTCGCAGGTCCCCACTTTGGGTCATTTAGAGTACCTGTCCACGAGGACCATGACATACTTGGATTCTCCCCAGGCATGAAGGATGGGGCCCAAGATGTCCACAGACAGCTCTTCCCAAGGGTTGGCAGGAGTGGTGAATTCTCCCATGGGCGGGTCTGAGCAGGGTAAGGGACTTGTCTGCATTGGAGCAGTGTTGGCATGTCCTCACAAATTTTTCCACAGATGCATCGATGGCTGGCCACCAATACGATACCTTCATCCTCCTTTTGGATTTGACGATTCCCAGGTGGCCTTCATGGACTATGGTGAGGACGCAGTCACCTAGTGTATCAGGGGGTACTACATTGTCCCCTCGGAGAAGGAAGATTGCGTCACCGCTGAGGGAGAGTTCGTCCTGTACTTCCCAATATTTATTTGTGTATTCGGGGGACATGCCTCTTCTCCAGCCACCCTGACGTGACAAAGGCTTTGACTTGCGACAACGTTGGATTGGAGTCGTAAGCGGACGCCCATTCTTGTGCACTGATGCTGTTCTCATGGTCCTCTGTGAACACGACCTAGTAGTCATCCTCCTCACTGGGCACTGGTGCTGCCTCCGTGGTGGCTGAGCGACTGAGGAAGTCAGCTACTTTGTACTTCGGGCCCGGCAGGTTATCCACATCATACACGAAATCCATGAGTTTGAGGGACATTTTGGCGATGCGCGGTGTGGCTGTGGCATGACTGCTGGATATGAGAACCTTTATCAGTGGTTTGTGGTCCGTGCGGAGGCTGAAGCGGGAACTCCTTAAGTCCTGGCGAAATTTGCTCCTGGCCCGAGTGACTGCGAGCATCTCCTTCTCGATCAAACTGAATTTTTCTTCGTTGGGTACGAGCGAGTGGGACGCAAAGTCGATCGTGGTTTCTGTACCGTCGGGCGATCTTTGCGTCAAGATGGCTCCCAACACCTGGTCGCTCGCGTCCGTGGTCAGGATGCTGGGGGTTCGACCGTCAAAGCCCTGGAGAAGTATTGCCTCGCAGATATCCTGTTTGATTGCTTTGAATTTTTAGTTGCAGTCCGGTGTGCAACAGAAGCTGGCTCTGTCTTTCAGTAGTTGGCACATGGAATGCGTCTTGGTAGCAAAGTTGCGGACAAACTTGCTGTAAATTTCCGCCGGTCAGAGGAATGATCGAACTTCCTCTTTGGTCCTGGACTGGGGTGCTGCTGTGATCGCCGCTATGTTAGCCGCTATGTTAGGTCATTTGGAGAATATTCCCTGTTCCCCTATTTTGTGTCCAAGATATGTCACTGAGCGCAATTCAAATTTGCACTTGTCAAGTTCTGCTGTTAGCCCGCTGGCCGACAGGGTGCCTAACACTTCCCGGAGGATGGCATCATGTTCCTCTCTGGTCTTCCCCAAGATGAATATGTCATCTTGAGAGTATAGTATGTTCCTGCTTGCTTTAAAGAGCTTATGCATGCGTTTTTGGAACACTGACGCCGCTGAGGCCAGCCCAAATGGCAGGCGACGGAATCTGTAGCAGCCAAATGGTGTAATGAAGGAGGTCCATTTTTGGCTTGATGGGTGTAGTAGGATCTGGTGGTACGCCACCGTGAGATCGATGGTTGAGGACCATTTTACATCCCTGGTCTGAGCCAGGAAGTCGCTGATACGTGGTAACGGAAATTTGTCAACTAGGAGATTTTGTTTAATTCCCGAAGGTCCATGCATAGGTGCATCTTCCAATTGGGTTTCCACGCTACGACCAGTGGCGCCAACCATTCAGTGCTCTCTATGGGCTCGATCACTCCGCTCGCTTCAAGGCGTTGCAATTCTTGTTGTACCGCTGCACGACATTTGAAAGAAATGTTGCGCACTTTGTTGCTGACCGGCACAGCCCCTTCCTTCAGCACTATCTTGTGCATGTAATGGGAGACTTGGCCTATGGAACCCCCAAAGATGCTGGGAAAGTCCTTTCTCAAAGCGTCCTCTGTAAGGGTTTGTGTGTCATCTGTCATGAGAAGCTGGATTTTGCCGCCTGGATTAAGTTGTATGCCTAGGGTGCCTTGGTCAGCCCAAGAGTGAGGGGCCCTTTTCCACTCCATATAGTTTTCCTGTGGCCATCCTGCCGTTGAACTCCAATGTGAGGGTTCTGAACCCTCCCATGGGGATCTTCCCGCCAGTGTAGGTAACGGGGTTTATGTCTGTAGGGTGTAGGTGCCCTATGGAGGTGGCAAAGTCCGATCCCAATCGATGCCACAAACCTGGTCATCCACACAGAGTTTGCAGTCGTCTTCTCTGTCTCCTTTCCCCGCGTTGGGTTCCGAATCGTACATGACTCACTTCACTGCTGGGTTGCTGGGTCTCCTCCGGCATGCTTTGACAAAATGTCCCACTATGCCACAAAAGGAGCATTTGACACGATATGCAGGACACAGTTTATAGTTGGCCATATGGGCGGAGCTGCCGCATCTGTAGCAGGAGCTCTTTTCCGTTGTGGGTGGAATCTGTGCTGCCTGAGTCCGAGGAGGTCGCCTGGTCTGGAGGTTTGTTGCGGAAGCGGGGGGCTTGTCTCTTGATCCAGTTGTGTCACTGACTTTGCAGATGGCAGGCTTCGCTTCTGCTTCCTTCCTGGCCGCCGCAGCACACCGCTTCAAGAGCTCCGCCTTTTTGACGATGGCTATGATCTCAAGAAGGGATGCGTTGACGCTCACCCATAACTTTTCTTGCACGCTGGTGCTTATTGAGTACATTATCTGGTCCCGTATTAAATTGTCATGCAGGTGCCCAAATTTGCAGTTTATGGCTAGTTTATTGAGAGCTGCAACATAATCGTCCACTGTTCCAGCGTAATTTTGTTTACGCTGGAAGAAGGTGCAGATGACTGGCTGGTAATGGCTGTCTAAGTCCTCTAATGCATTTTGAAATGAGTCTTCGGTTGCAGCTCTCGGTTTCTTTACCATGTTGTCATAAACTCACAATCCTTCGGGACCTAGATTGTGCAGTAGAACCTTCTTCCTACGCTTGCTGGAAAACTCTTCCTCCCCTTCATCCTCCAACGCCAATAGGTAATTCAGAAAGTACCCCTTCCAGTCGGCCCACTTCATTGCCGGGTCCCCTGGTTTCGAGAGGAACGGCACCGGATTTGTGAGGGAGAACGTCTGGGCACACATGGCGATGGGTGAACCTGACCCGCAGGACAGTGAATGCTCTTAGGTGAGAACTCAGGCTGTGATGCTGTTGGATTATCTGGAGCCGCAGCCCATCAAGCAGTGCGGCGGGGTAGTGGTCCGTTCGGGACCCAGTCACTTGCAGGGGCACTGTGGAGTGACCTTCTTGTGGTGGCGAGCGTGGAGAGGCACAGGCATAAGGGGTGCAGGCAGTGCCCTAAAGTCCCAAGGTTGTGGGCTAGTATGTGGAAGATTAGTGGCTGGGTAGGTACTTGCCGAGGTGTGCAGACTCCGCATAATAGGCTGTGCTGGCCGTGTGCACACATGCTGGGCTTCCTGGCTTGCTTTCTTCATGGCGCAGACTAGTGGTCAGCAGTGGACATGTGCATTTGTTCTGGCTTCCTTGGCATGCGTCCCTTTGGAGTTTAATCAGAGCGCAAGCGCTGCACTGTGCTCTCCTCACTGAAGAGCCACCTGTTGGGCCGAAGGCAGGCTTGCTGGCGCCTACGGCCAATGCAGAATTCACTCCCTCTCATAGACTGTTCGCGCCGACCGCGCACGTTGATCTGGGTTTGAAGGTCGGAAGACGCGATGCGTGGTGAGTTCAAACCCGCTCGTCTCCAGTTAAAGTGTCGCACTGGGGCATAAATGCGTGGCATCAAGTGTGGGTTTAAAATATTTCTTTATTTATGAGGGGTCCTGTTGTAGGTCTAGTTTATGTCATCATTGTTTTGGTCACTCTATTGTCATTGGCCAGCTGATGTGACGTGCATTGGAATGTTGTTGTACTACATAAGTGACGTAGTCGTCCAGCTGAGCGTTATTGGCACTCTGCCGCCACGCTGTCCCTTGCTCCCCCCACAGGCTCATTTACTACAATAAAAGTATTTGTAATTAAGATTTGGTTCTTCCTATTTATTCGCGCTTTTGACACAACATAATTGGCGACGAGGCATGGGATACGATTTCTTCAGAAAGGGCTTGTGGAGGAAATATCTTCGAGCATCTAACACCGATTTTCAAGGCAAGTGTTAGATATTTATTTCGTTCTTAGGGATGTGCAAAATTATAACAAAATTCTTTCGTGTTTTATTAGAGCTGCCGATTTCGTGTGACAGTTCATCTGGTGACGGTTCCGAAGTCGAATTTTCAGGCTCAAAACAAACGCAAGATAATTTCAGGCAAGTTACGGATTCTTGTTAGGATAGTCTGTTATTCAAGTTGGTAATCGTGTCCGCATATCTTCTCAACAGTACTGTCAGAGAATATTTAAGGAGAAATGCGACAGAACGTAGAGTGCGCCACCAAGCAGTAAGCAGTAAATCGTTATTGACCGTTAATTCATCTCAACTGTAACACCGTGACAGTTGCAAGACGTCATCCGTAATTATCATCTGTCAGTTACAGCTGTTCGTTGCCAGCGAGCTTGCGCATTAGCGTAATCGCGTCATTGACGTAAGTAACGTGACGCCATTTTGTTAGACCGAACGTTATTGAAAAAGGTGAAACGCTGTGTGACTGATACCGAATAACAGCCAGAAGGTATTTATTCATTTTCAAGCACTTGTGAGGCGTTACCAACGTTAAATTGTTCGTGAAGCTGTGGTGTTCTTAGGATTCCAGCATTTATGGCATATTCTTCGTGACTTGTGAAAGGATAGTGAATGAAAGTTTATTTGTCTTTTTCAGGCAATTCCAAAGGATTTTACCAACAAGGTAGATCGTTGGCAAAAAAAAAGAAAAAAAAAAATATATATACAAGACTAAGAAAGAGAGGGTACAGCCAAAAAACATGTAGCAGAGCAGACACAAAGTGTAGCAAAACTAACAGAAAAGATCTCCTCTTCGCTAAAAAACAAGAAAACCCAGAGAAAACTCCCAAACAAGAGCCACCTAGACTGATAACAGGATTTAACACCTACCATAACCAGGTCAGAAAAATACTGACCAAGCATTGGCCGCTAGTAAGGAGGGACCCCGTAATTGGAGAATTATGTGGCAATAGACCTATGATAGCGTTTAGGAAAGCTAAATCCATGAGGGAGCACCTAGTCTGCAATGCACCGGCCATTAAAAAACCGGATGATTGGCTGTCAAAAATCAAAGGGTTCAGCAAATGTACAAAATGCAAAGCCTGTAAGCATGGGATAAATACCATCAAAGTAGAAATACCCTTTAGGAAGAGGCCATACAAGATCCGAGGCAAATACAATTGCAAGACGGACCATGCGGTGTATGTTCTAAACTGCATCTGTGGCAAAAGATATGTGGGTAGCACCATCCACCCTGTACATATCAGAGTCCTCCAACACCTCCGCGCTGTGAACAATGACGACCCAGCATACCCTGTGGCCAGGCACATAAACACAACCCATGCAGGGGACATAGGAGTATTAACATACTTCGTCATTGACAATGTGCCAAAAAACCCCAGAGGAGGCAACCGCCTGCAGAGTTTAAGAAGACTAGAATCACGGTATATTATAATGCTCAATTCTAAGATACCGAATGGTCTTAACTCTGACGAAGCACTCAGTGTCCACCTTTAATTATGAAATTATGGTCCTAGATGACAACAATAAGCCCGAAATCCCGCAAGAGAAGGCTTCCCCCTTCTTCTTCTTTTTTTTCCCCCCCCCTCTCTCCCGTCCATGAAACATCTTTTGTTCAGTTTTAAAAATTAAATATCACTGTATATATTAGCACAATTATGACCCCTAGAGCAGTTTTAGCCTGCCATAGCAGCATTTTAGATAATCACTACACTCACAAATGTGTTAACACATTGGGAATCTCTGCAAATGTGGCACATTGGTTATCTGAATAGAAATGTATGTATATAAATGGGAACATTATTTGTTGACATAATGTATTGCTAGATATGCAAGTACCCGTTAGCGCAAAGCATTGAATAACGCCTAGAATCTTGTCCACTTGGAAATGATGGAAAAATGTAGTGCGTACTCAATATTACAACTGTTGAAATGTCAGTAATGGGTGACTATGTCCACTGGGAGATAAGGCAAACAGTATTAGACCGCTAGCGCTATGGAATGCATCAGCACACATAAGCAAATGAAGTAAAATAATCCCGCTGATATTTCCCTGACTAACCCCGCGCGCCCATTGACAAAGAGAACCGAGCGTGTTTACAAACGCGCGCCCTTTGACAAAGAGAACCGAGTGTGTTTACAAACGCGCTCGAAATATCCTTGTAGCATTCCCCCACTGCACCCGCTCATATACGCGCTAAACAACATATGGAGAGCAAAGCACGCCTGACGCATCTAAAACAAGGACGAATAATACAAATGTCCTTACGTGTGTAAAAACCACGGAATAGGCAAGAAGTTGAGAGTACTAAACTCACCAGCGCCGAGGGAGATTTAAAACGCGATTAGGCGCGCGAAGGTCTATCGGTCAAAGCATAGCGAGGCACACACAGGGCAGGAATGAGGAAATCACTGGGCTCAAGGTGCGGGAGGGTTTCTATAGAAACGAAACCACGCATGGAGGCGGATGATGTAATTATTAACTGTGAAAGTGAAAATAACTCCTCTATTTCAGTCTAATTAGGGCGACGCCCCAAATCACCATGGGAACTGGGTTAGACACGAGTGTGAAATGTGAAAAACAAGCTAAAATGTGCATGGAAACAGGAGTTAAACGTGCATGATGTAATGCAATGACTAAGGGGTATAAATATAACCACAGTCTGTCATGATGTTGTGAACAAGGCGGGTGCTTACCGCCGAAACGCGTCAAGCAGCCTAAATGAGTGAATAAACTTATTTGGAATCAACTATTTCACGGAGTCAGTGCCTTACTTGCATGAGAAAGTTTGGAGTGTTCCAGATATATATATATATTTATCAAAGTTTTACAGTTAGGTTGACAGAATATTTTGTGATAATTCAGACACTTTAAAGAATTGAAACCTATATAATATTACTTTTGGGTTTTAAACAGATTTTGTCAGAAATCTGAGACGTAAATGTTGTTCTCTGAAAAACGTAAGTAGTCAAAGTATATATGTGTATATATATATATATATATATATATATATATATATATATATATATATATATATATATATATATATATAGCAGCTTAATCTTTCACAATTGATTTCTTTGTTAAGAACGAAGGTACAGACTGTAAACCTGAATTCATGGCCAGTGAAAGCACTTTTAGTACGCCTGCTATGTTTCTCAGTGAACCAGGAAGACCAGTCATGAAATGGAAGAACTGGTATATGGCCTTTGAAAATTATTTACTTGCAATTAATGGAAAGAAGTTTGACTCAGAAAGAAAGAAGGCTATATTATTTAGTCTTTTAGGAACTGCGGGACAAGACATTTTTGACAGTTCGCCAGAATACGAGCCTGCCCCCGGTCAATTCATCCTCTAGATGAGTTTCAAGAAGCTGTCAAAAGACTGGAAAAACAATTCGATGAAGAGGAAAACATCATGGTGGTCAGGCATAAGTTTGCTATGAGAAAGCAAACTGATAATGAAAGCGTGGAGGAGTATATTGCTAGTTTAAGGGTGTTAGCATTAAAATGTGATTTTCAAGACCGAGTTGATGAATATATTAGAGATCAATTTATTTTTCACTGTTTTGAATGCAAAATTCAGGAACGGTTATTAGCATGCAAAAGACCTACATTATCTGAGGCTATTGACATAGCAAAGGGTATTGAGCGTTCACTTTAAGGATCTAACGAGTTATCTAAAGCGTCAAGTACTGGCTCAAATGTATGTTTGTTGAGCGACAAAAAGAAAAGAGAATATTTTCCAAGTAACAAATTCAAAACAAATTACAGTGCTAATCCATCCCAATTTGTATGTTTTAGATGTGGTTCACGGAATCACAAGGCAGACTATGTGGGCTGTCCAGCGATGGGGAAAAACATGCACAAGATGTCAGAAGGTATGACATTTCACAGGTTTTTGCGGCACATTTGGTGAAAAGAGGTTTACACCAACCAAAGTGAGTACTGTAGAAGAATTTGATGAAAATATGTGCTCGAATATAGTGTTGACCATAGATGATGAATATAAAAATATCAAGGGTCCGCTAGGAGTAGCACATGTTGGTAAGGTACAGTTGCATATAATGGCTGACTCAGGGTCGCCTATTACGATCATTTCTGATAAAAAATATGTTCAGCATTGGCCACAAGTTGATTTGTTACCGTCGGACGTCAACCCAAAAGCTTTTGGGGAATTTGACATTAATATGTTCGGATATTTTGAAGAAATTTTGAACATAAAAGGAAGATGTGTAAAAACAAAACTTTAAGTGGCAGAACGTGGAAGGGATTTAGTTGGTTGACGGGACTTAGCCAAACTAAAGATAATTCTGAAACCAGGAACTGATGACCCCATCATACTAGATGAGTGTTTTGTAGCAAGTATAAGTTTGAGTACATCTGCTTCCAAAAATGAAGAAGTCTGTTCAATTCTGAGTAAGTATGAAGCTTTGTTTGAGGATCGAATAGGTTGTGTAAAAGGTTTTGTTCATAAAATTGTACTAAAAAAAGAAGCCATCCCAATTAGACACAGTCAGATCCTTACCATTATCAAGAAGAGAAGAGTTACGTAAACTTTTAGACAAACTCATTAAGGAGGAGGTTATTGAACCAGCTGAGTCAGCAGAGTGGATTTCCGGGATTGTACTCATTAAGAAGAAGAGTGGTGAATTTCGTTTGTGCGCTGATTTATGATCACTGAATAGGAACATACTTGTAGATTGTTTCCCATTACCAAAGATACAAAAAAATTTGGCAGCCACATCTGGTTCTAGATACTTTTCACTCATTGATCTTAAGTCAGCGTACCATCAGGTTAAGTTAGATGAGGAGTAAAAAAAGTTGACTACGTTCATCACTCCTCTAGGCGCTTTTAGATATGTCCGATTACCTTTCGGGCTTGCATCCTCTGCTAGTGTCTTCCAGAAACTGATGGAAAACATATTCGGAGGAATGTCGGGCGTCCAGAAATTCCAGGACAACATCCTCATACATGCAAGTACAATAGAAGAACACAATGCTATATTTCATTCAGGTATGGGTAAGTTGCAGATAAAGGGTATGACGGTTTCCAAAAACAAATGTAAATTTCTTGAAACAGAACTCGAATATTTAGGTCACATCCTGAGATTTAGTTAGAGCCATTACTGATGCTCCCAAACCCGAAGGAAGAGACTCGCTGAGATCATTTTTAGGTCTCAGAATAATTTTCATTGAAGCGTGAATAATATTCGCTGATATCGTTGAACCCTTGCGTGCTTTGTTACGCAAAGGTCAACATTTTGTGTGGGACGGTCAACTTGACTGGTCATTTTAAGAAATTAAAAAAGCTATTTTAGGTGCACCAACACTTAAACCTTTTGATGCCAAGGGGTCAAATATAATCACAGTTGATGCCAGTTCAGTTGGCATTGGAGCTGTGTTTACGCAGAAAGTTGATAAGCACGAGCAAACTGTTGCCTTCATTTCAAAGAGGTTGTCTGAGGCGGAAAAAAACTATTGCACCATTGAGAGGGAAGCTCTAGCTTGCATGTGGGCTGTAGAAAAGCTAAAAATGTACTTATGAGGAAAGAATTTCGAGCTTATCACAGATCACAAGCCTCTTACTTTTATGTTTGATGGTTATGGTAGGGGTAACGGCAAGGCTTCAGCCAGATTGGTACGTTTGCTTGCAAAATTGCAAGAATACAATTTCACCATCAGGCATATCGCAGGTAAGAGTAATATAAGAGCTGTTTTTTTTTATCCCATTTACCTGCAGGGAATAACGAATCACCTATTGAAGACGATACTGAATGCGTTGTATCTAATATTGAGAATATGCAAAATTCAGAAAATGTTGTGTTTGAAAAAGATTGGATGAGGGCCATGGAATCTGAGACTATATTGTCAAAGGTCAAGCAATTCAGGTCTACTTCATGACCTCCGATACGTAACTTAGCATCAGATTTAAGGAACTTTTTGCAGGTGTCAGACGAATTAAACATTGTTGATGGATTTCTTTTAAGAGGAGATTTATTAATTCCTCCATGTAAATTGAGAAATCAGCTAATTTCTACAGCACACAGTTCACATTTGGGGTCCACTATGACCAAGAAAAGGTTAAAAGAGCAGTACTGGTGGCCAGGCCTAGATATGGATGTTAATTTGTTTGTCAACAGGTGTGTAAATTGTGTCAAAGCTAATAAGCATTGGAAACCTAGAGTTCAGGAGATGCAGCTAGTATCGATCCCCAATTCCTCATGGTATAAAATTGCAATAGATATGGCTGGTCCCTTCCAAGTTTTAGAGCAGGATGCAAGATTTGTGACTGCCATCAGCGATTACTACAGCAAGTCGATATATCACAAGTTTGTAGGTAGAATTGACTCAGACACTGTTATTGACTTTTTGGAACCATTTTTTACCATCAAGGGATGTCCGCGCATCATTGTCTGACAATGGAAAACAACTAACTTCTCAGAAGATGACTGACTTTTTGAACAAACATGGTATCCGTCAGGAGAAGACGCCCTTGTATTCACCGAGGTCTAATGGCCACATTGAAAGAGTGAATCGCTTTCTCAAGGATGGCATCCAATTGGCTTTGGCTTCAGGGTTTCCAGTCAAAAAGTTCATTCAAGACAGAGTATTTTCTTACAACACCACTCCTAACAGTGTAACTGGTTTTTCTCCGTTCTTTTTATTGAGGTGGAGAAGGTGTGACAATGACATTGTTCCAAAGCTAACTTGTTTGGAAAATTACCTACCCAACGCAGTATCTATTGACGATGAACAGCTGCAGGTCAGAAAGAGTATAGTGGAATGTCAGATGAGAGCCAAGGATTACCACAACAAGGTGCATAGAGCAGTTATGAAGGTTTTCAGTAAGGGTGAGTGGGCCATCGTGAGAGAACCTAACCATCAGATCAAAGGTGAATCTAAATATTTTGACCCCGATGAAATTGTGGAAGTTTCTGACAGCTCTATTTGTTTAAGGAATCTCGGGTGGCGCAGCAAAAGTGATGATGTAAAAATAAATGAAGATCAAGTTGGGTTATGGATCAAAGGCAAAAAAGACATGTCTAATAGAGATTGGGAGTTCTCGTGGCTTGATACCTACTCAGGCGAAAATGGGTGTGAAATGTCATTGTACAGAGGTAGCGGTGTTAATGCTCCGAATGACTGTGAAGTAAGAGATGAAAACAATAACGTAATTGACGAAAAAAATACTGAATCTTATGACAATGTGGGAGATTGCAAAGAAAATGAATATGATTGGCAAGGGCTTTTATCATCCAAATCAGCTACATCTAGTAGTGAAGTTGAGGCGTGTCATGGAGGGTGGGAAGGTACTTGCACTCGGAATGGCAGGATCTCCAAGTTACCGGAGTCATTTAAAGCCTATGTAATGTGACAATCTGTCTTTGTTAAAAAAAGGGAGATGTTGTAGGTCTAGTTTGTCAGCATTGTTTTGGTCACTCTATTGTCATTGGCCAGCTGATGTGACGTGCATTGGAATGTTGTTGTACTACATAAGTGACGTAGTCGTCCAGCTGAGCGTTATTGGCACTCTGCAGCCACGCTGTCCCTTGCTCCCCCCACAGGCTCGTTTACTACAATAAAAGTAATTGTAATTAAGATTTGGTTCTTATATTTATTCGCGCTTTTGACACAACAGGTCTGTTGTCTCCCGTCTCTACTTGCCAACTTCCCTTGTACGACGCAGCGCGCTAAACGTCAGCACCCCGGGTCACACGGGTGCATGACGTGTGGGTACCACTAGACTGAGACACCACACTCGTTAGAGGTAAAGTGTATTATCAGTGATCAGGGCTGCTAATGTTAACTAACGGTAGCTGTTGCAGTCCTGTAACCAATATTCCAGCATGCTGACAGTCCGTTTTTTAATCTGAGGGCCATTCTGGTATGTTTCCGTAGTTTACGTGATATAACCATCAATTCAAAATTTGCAAACATTCGTGACAAGAATTTTCAATTCCATTAAGGACTAGGAGGCGAGGATTATGCCATCTCATTTCTTTAATGAAATGGCCAGCAGCCATAGAAACAAAATAAACTACAATACCCAGAAACACATGGGTAACAACCATAGAGTATGTGGTATAAAAGGTCATAGAGAGAGTCACTCTTCCTCTTTCTTTCGTGAGCACAAATCCAGTAAAGTAGAACAAAGCCAATCCAGAAAGTCAAATAAGGAAAACAGCATCACCAATCTATGAAGGCCAAGGAACATCCCGAAGGCAACCAGGTGAAGAAAACGGAAGATAGAAGACTTCGATGGAGCAGGAAGGTAGACACCAGACAGGTCGGAAGACTCTTCATTTGGATCAGATCCTGAAAAGAAGACAAAGCCGTAATACAAAGCTATGCAAAATACTGTGCATAAAAGCAAGGGAGGGTGATAAAACAGTATGCATATAAGAAAAACACAATGAGCATAAATGCAGAATATGACTAATAAGAAATGCATACAATAACGGGTGGGATAATCCTTGCCTCCTAGTCCTTAATAGAATTGGAAATTCTTGTCACGAATGTTTGCTAATTTTGAATTCTATTGCAGGACAGGAGGCTCCGATTATGCTCGTTTAAAGCTGATCCACCACCACAGAAGCAACAGTAGCAATAGGTTTAAAATAAAACGTCTTGAAAACAGAGTCCGAGGACCAATCAGCGGCCTTCATAATGTCAAACAAAGTGACCCCCATAGAGTAAGCCTTAGAAGCCATGGCTCCACGAGCTGAGTGTGCCCCAAACACAGAAACATCAATCCCAGCCTCAGCCATGAGCCAACGAACCCATCTAGCCAGAGTAGCAGGGGTGACAGGGCGGAATGGCTTTTGTAGAGCAATTAACAATTGACCCTGCATATCTGAACGAAAAGGAGTAGTTTCTGTCCTGTAACTCCAGTTCTGTAGTAGGGGTATCTCTGTTATAGTCATAATCTAGTGAATAGTCCCGCCCATGTGCCTGGACCCCGAAGCAATCAAAAATAATCTCTTAAGGTGTCGAAAAAATACAGAACTGCACAGACACTTAAGAGAGAATTTAAAGACAGATAATGCAGCCTATAAACAGACTACACTGTCCAGTACTTCAACTAGAAATTCCACCAAAAATCCACAAACAGCAAAGCCTGTCCAGATTTCCCTTGCCTTAGCAGCAAAAACCATAAGGAATGATGGAGAGGAAGACATGGACAGACAAGCCCCATAGGCTGCCATTATGTGGCTCAAAACAGGATACTGTGCCTTTAAGAGAACTTTCCAGAACTTCACAGTATCCCAGAATGCCCTGCAGGTCCCTTTTACTTTCAGTTCTTTTCGAAAGCGTAACACGCCTGACCTGTAGCATTCCTTAGGGCGGGCGCTTATGACTATAACAGAGATACCCCTACTACAGAACTGGAGTTACAGGACAGAATCTACTCCTTCTGTAGAAGGGAATCTCTGTGTATAGTCATAATCTAGTGAATAGAATGACAAGCCCATCCCCACACCAACGCGGCGGTGGAGAAAAGAAATCAAAACCACTATTGTGCAAACAGATTCCGTAGCGAAGCCTGTCCAACCTGAGCATCAGCCCTGGCATCAGTGTCCAGACAGTAATGCTTAGCAAAGGTATTAACCGACTTCCAAGTGGCGGCCTTGCATATTTCTGCAATAGGAACATTACGGAGCAAAGCCGTTGTGGCAGCTTTACCCCTGGTGGAATGAGCCTTAGGTTTACCTCCTAAGGTCTTATTAGCCTTCTGGTAACACAGTTGTATGCAGGACACAATCCACCTAGAGATGGACTGCTTAGAGGTCGCAAGACCCGTCCTGACCGATCCATAATTGATGAACAATTGGTCTGACTTACGAATAACTTTGGTCTCATCCAGATAAAATTTCAACACCCTCCTAACATCCAGGGAATGTAAGGACCTTTCCGCTGGAGATGAAGGATTCTGAAAGAACGTAGGCAAAGTTATAGTCTGGTTGACATGAAAATCAGAAATAACCTTGGGAAGAAATTTAGGGTGAGTACGCATAACAACCTTAGCAGCATGAAATACAGTAAAAGGTTCTTGGCAACACAACGCCTGAATTTCACTCACCCTGCGGGCCGATGTAATGGCCACGAGGAACGCCACCTTCCAGGAAAGGTGCTGCAACGAAGCCTTATGAATAGGTTCAAAAGGCTCCTTCATCAATCTGGACAGCACCACATTCAATTCCCACGAAGGCAAAGGAAGCCTGACAGGAGGGAACACTTTCTTCAAGCCTTCCAAAAAGTCTTTGATCACAGGGATCTGGAAGACGGAAGTCTGTGAAGGGCATTTCCTGTAGGCAGTCAAAGCAGCGAGATGAACCTTAATGGAATGAACATTAAGGCCAGACCGCGCCAAAAGTAGAAGGTAAGGAAGGATGACATCTTCCTTGCACGATGTCGGATCAAAGTTCTTGGACGCACACCAGATACAAAACCTCTTCCACTTGTAAGCAGAGGATGTCAGAGTGGAAGGTCGCTTGGACTCCTTTAGTATGTCCATGCAATCTTCGGGCAGATTCAAGTGGCCATATTGCACTATCTCAGGAGCCATGCCGCCAAACTCAAAGACGAGAGGTTGGGGTGCAACATCTGCCCCCCGAACTTCGTGAGAAGGTCCGGCCTGCACGGCAGCTGTATGTGCGGAAGGAGAGACCGGTGAAGCAGGTCCCTGAACCACCACTGCCTGGGCCATTCCGGGGCAATTAGGATCATCCGTGCCCTGGACTGGGACAGCTTGATGAGCACCGCTGGAATCAGGGGAATGGGTGGAAAAGCGTACACAAAGCTGTTCGACCAGTTGTTCCATAGTACATTCCCCAGCGTCCCTTGCTGGTAGTACCTGGAGGCAAAGTCTCGGCATTTGCTGTTTTCGGTGGTCTACGTCTGGAGTCCCCCACCTTTCGAAGACTTCTCCTTGTACTTCGTCGTTTATGACCCATTCGTGGTTTTCCTGAATCAGTCTGCTCAGTGCGTCTGCCTGAACATTCTGCACACCTGGTAGATGGGTAGCCGTTATCGTCAATCCTCTGGCCAGGAGCCAGTGACAGATAGTCTGCGCCTCCCGAGACGGGGCGCGCGATCTCGAGACCCCCTGCTTGTTGAGGTAATACATCGTGGTTGTATTGTCCGTCTGTACAAGCAGAGAGGTGGTCTGGAAGGACGGATGAAAGGCCTTCAGTGCCAAGTGAACAGCTCTGAGTTCCAGGAAATTGATGTGATACGTGGACTCCATCGGAGACCACGTTCCTTGAATCTGTAAGTCTCCCGAATGCGCTCCCCAGCCGTGGAGAGGCATCCGTCACAATAGTCTGAGTAGGAATGTCCTTGTGGAAGGGAACCCCTCTGAGGAGATTCTCCGCTGAACACCACCACTTCAGAGACTGAAGAGCATGCAGAGACAGTCTTATCTTGTCGTCCCAAGATCCTTTCCTCTGGTCCCATTGGTCCTCCAAGCACTCCTGCAGAGGTCTCATGTGTAGTCGTGCATGAGGAGTGAGGAAGATACAAGAGGCCATCGACCACAGTAGAGAAGACACCGTCCTCACTGTTGTAGATGGAGCGGTCATAAGAGCCTTAGCCTTCCGAAGGATCGATCTCCGTCGCTCCTCCGAAGGAGACACGCTTGCTGACAGCGTATTGATGGTGGCTCCCAAGTACTGAATGCACTGGACCGGGATCGGGACAGACTTGGACATGTTGATGTGCAACCCCAACTTGTTCAAGAGAACGCATGTCTTCTGGAAGTGTGCTTGCGCTTCTGAGAAGGAGGAGGCCTTGATCAACCAATTTTCCAGGTACAGGTAGACACACACCTTGTTCTTCCTGAGGTGTGCCGCTACCACTGCCATGCACTTCGAGAATGTTCTGGGTGCAGATTTCAGCTCGAATGGCAGCCCTGTGTACTGATAATGATTGGTGCCGACTTGAAAGCGCAGAAACTTCCTGTGTTTGCACGTGATGGGCACATGGAAGTAAGCATCCTGTAGGTCTATTGCACAAAGCCAGTCTCCCTGTTGCAACTGAGGATAAATTTGATGCAACGACAGCATGCAAAACTTTTCTCTGCAAATCCACTAGTTTGCCTGCCGCAAGTCCAGAATGGGCCTGAACTCGTTCTTGTCCTTCTTGCGAACCAGGAAGAACCGGGAGTACAGACCTCTTCCTCTTTGAGACAGAGGTACGTCTTCTATCGCCCTTTTCCTTAACAGGATATCGGCCTCCGCCTGGAGCTCGCGCAGTTGATACTGCGAGCTGACCGGAGGGATCGCTGGAGGAGGGCTGATGAACCGAAGACTGTATCCATAGCAAACAATATTCAGCACCCACTTGTCCTGAGTAATTTTTCTCCACTCTGCCAGAAAAAATTGAACGCTTCCCCCCACCGGAACGGGTAACGGATGAAGGGGAAGTAACCGCTCAGGGTCGGGCCCTTGTTCGCGGTAGAGTACTGCTGTCCCCCTCTACCCTTCTGTCGTTTCTGGAAGGGTCTCCGGAACTGCTGCTGTTGTTGCTGCTGCTGTCCCGAAGACTGCCCCCGTCCTCTTCCTTACGCGCCGTAGCGTCTTTGGAATGGTCGGTAGGACTTCTTCTCTTTGGGCTTCTCCAAGCCCACAGCCGTAAGGGTCTCCGCCTACGCCTTCATGTGGGCCATCTCATCTGCGTGTTTTCAGAATAAGGTATCCCCGGTAAAGGGCAGGTTGGCCACCCGCTGCTGGGCCTACGGCTTGAGTGACATGAGCCGGAGCCAGGCATGTCGCCGTTGATTGATTCCATGGCGGTAACCATGGGCAGCCAATAAGGAGGCATCCGCTGCCGCGCTGATGACCTGATTGGACACCAGCATCTCTTCCTTGAGGATCTCTTGGAAGTCCTCCCTCTTGTCTCTTGGTAGCAGTTGCAGGGAGTCCCACAGCGCCCGGTCATAACGACCCAGCAGAGCTGTATCGCTGGACGCCTTCATGGCTGTGGAAGCAGTCCCACACGCCTTCCTTCCAGCCGAGTCGATCCATCGACTTTCTTTATCTGGCGGCACGGTGGATGACTGGGAGGTAGAGTGTAATTTCCTGGCCGCCGTCACTATCACCAAATCCGGTACCGGATCTACTCTCAGAAAGGCCGGGTCCGAATCCGGGGACCTGTACTTCTTTAGAAGTCGGGAGGGAGCGGCCTTCACCACCGCTGGTGTGAGGAGTAGCTCCTCTGCAGGTTCCTTCAATCCAGGTACTAGTGGTAGAAGAGGGCGAGACAAATGCTTCTTATGAAGCGTCTCGAATATCACTGACGTCGAAGGTGTAGGTGCCGTCACAGCGATACCCAACTTCGCAGCCCCCCCTCAGGAGGACCTCCTGAAAAGTGGCAATGTCATCCACTGGAGAAACCCTGGTCTCAGGGTGGTCCGATAAGGTCGGCGAGTAGGAATGGGTCCTGGAAGAATCCGTGCGAGACCTAGACCCTTGAGCAGATTAGAAACCAGCGGGTGGTCACCTGCAGGCTTACCGTCCACCGGGAGGTGGCCCGCTGAGATGGCAGAACGAAAATTGTTCACTGTGCGATACGCCAAACCAGAGGAAGCCAGGAAAGCCAAAAAATTCACTATGACAGAGACATCCGCTGAAGCGGGATCAACTTGCCGTTGAACACACCAGTCACACCAACGCTTCCAGGATCCCCTGTAACGTTTGTAGGTGCTGGAAGACCAGGCATCAGTAATGAATCTGGAAGCGTCCGCAGAAAGGCCTGGGACCGACCAGCGTACCCCGAAATCCGCCACACTAGCAGGAGGAGAGAGCCTGAGAGAATCGGGGGATGCGGATTCCGAAGGGGATCTAACAGGAGATTCCACTTCTGGGGAAGAAGGAGCGGCACTGCACAACTCATCTCCAAGAGAACCGGGAACCACGGTTGAGCCCGCCACAGAGGAGCAATCAAAATGATCTCCGACTGAAACCGTTTCGTGTAAGCCAGAACCCTGGGTATCATCATGAAAGGGGGAAAGGCATAACACAGAGTAGACAGCCACTGCTGAAGAAAAGCATCCCAGGCCAGGGCCTCCGGATCCTGTCTCCAACTGAAAAACAGAGGGAGTTGAGTATTGAGCCGAGAGGCAAACAGATCCATGTGACATGGACCCCAAGTCCGGAGAAGAGCGCGAAAGGCGCGGGGATGCAACCTCCAGTCGCTGAAGTCTTTCAGGCGTCTGGAGTGCCAATCCGCAATATGATTGTCGCGGCCGGGAAGATATTCCGCAATAACTGTGATCCTGTGTTGCAGACAAAAATGCCAAAAGTCCTTGGCAATCTCCGCCAGAAGCTTCGAGCGAGTACCGCCCAGCTTGTTGATGTAACGGAATGCTGACACTTTGTCCATGCGGAGAAGAATGCAGCATTGGGACTGAAGGGGTGAGAAACACTTGATCGCAAAGGACCCCGCCAGGAGTTCCAGACAATTGATGTGCAGAGAAAGCTCCTGAGGAGACCAACGACCCCCCGTCGAGACGGAACCGCACCGGGCTCCCAAGCCCCATTAACTGGCATCTGACTCGATCACTAACTCCGGAGAGGCACTGAAGACGGCTCGACCATTCCAGGCCTCCATGTGGTCCAACCACCACTGCATCTTCCATTTCGCTTCCTCTGAAAGAGGAATTTGGTCCGAGTAACGAAGACCTTTCCGGAGATGACAGATCTTCAGGCGTTGCAATGCCCTGTAATGCAGAGGCACCGGGAAGATCGCCTGAATGGAGGAGGCCAACAGACCGACAACACGTGCTAACGACCTCAACGACACAGTCGGTTTGGAAATAACAGTAGTCAGCTCTCTCTTGATATAACGTACTTTCTGAGCGGGTAAGAGAAGTTGACAGGTAAGAGAATTGACCTGGAAACCCAAAAAGTCCAACACCTGAGTCGGGACCAAAACAGACTCCTGGACGTTCACAAGGAATCCCAGAGACTGCAAGAGATCTATGGCCCAGTTCAGATGGGTCAACACCCGAAACTGAGAGTCCGCCAGAATGAGGATATGGGAGAGACTCCACCACCGGCCTCAGAAGCTTCGTAAAGCACCAGGGTGCTGACAATAGGCCGAACGGGAGAACCCTGTACTCGTACCATTTCCCCAGCCATTGAAACTGAAGGAAGCGCCGATGAGGGGGAAAGATCGGGACCGACAAGTAAGCGTCTTTGAGGTCCAGACGAACCATCCAATCCTTCTCTCGCAGAAGATCCCTCAACAGATGGATGCCCTCCATCTTGGAATGCCTGTAAACCACTCCCCCGTTGAAATCCTTAAGGTTGAGAACCAAGCAGGATCCCCCGCCTTTCTTTTCCACCAGGAAAACCGTGCTGGCGAACCCTTGAGGAAGACGCACGGTCGGAACTATGGCTTCTTTCAACAGGAGAGCTTTCAATTCCGCGGAAATGAATTCCTGATCCTGTGTTGAAAAGGAAAGAGGAGAGGGAGGGTGGGACTGATGCGGGCGGTGATAGAATTCTATTCGGAAACCCTGAACAGTCTCCAGAACCCAAGCATCGTTGGAGATGAATCGCCAATTGTCTAGGAAATACTGTATCCTGCCCCCAAGAATCACACTGCATGCAGGAATTAGGCTCACCTGATGTGTTGGAATCCTGGTATCCACCATAGGATCCTCCAGAACGGCCTTTCTGGTACTGGCCACGTCCTTTCTTTGAAGGGTAGAACTTGGATCTGTTTGAATAACTGGAATCCTGCTGATTGCCTCTGTAGGACTGTGTTCCCCTTTGGGTGGTCTGACCACGGCCGGACGGACGTCCCCTACTACGTCCGGCCCTGCCGAAAACCGGACGAAAGGCCCGGCGTAAAGAGGCTTGAGCCTTGTCCAAGCCACTAAAGGTGTTGACAAATTTCGTGAGTTCTTTTAAGAATGGTTGGCCAAAGAGCAAACCTTGAGCCTCCGGACCTGCCTCGGAAGTGCGAAGCTCAGCAAGCTTGGGATCAAGTTTCAACAGTATCGAACGACGACGTTCGCTAGAAATGGCACAATTTGCATTGTCGAGTTGGCAAATGGCCCTCTGAGCCCATTCGATTAAGTCGTCCGGATCTACCATGGTGGAGGACTCTTTCGCCACAAAGCAAAGGTCAAGGATCTTAGTGAGGGGACCCATAAGGTCTAACACCTTATCCTGGCAAGAGCACCAAGAACGGTCCAGTCCTTTCTTAGGGTCTTTCGCAAATTTGCGAAGGTAGGTAAGCATCGTGGGATCCATTTCAGGAGTATCTGCAAGGTGATCCGCTAGGTCTGGACGCAGACACTTAGAACGGAGACGGGCTCTCACATCTTTATGAAAAGGCTGGCGTATGTGAGCCTGCACGTATTCCGCCACTGCAGGGGATGGAAGCCAGGCAGAAGAGTTAGGGTGGACAATGTCCGAAGGCTCAAAACACAGGACAGGAGGGTGCGTGGGTGCATCCACAAAATGTTCTTTGCAGACCTTCTTTTGGGGTGGAGGACCTGCATGGTCAGAGGAGGAGGAAGAATCCTGATCATCCGTATCCGCAGGGGAAGCAGCCGTAGATGCCTCAACTCTGGGCACTGGTTTGGCAGTTTGTAATGCCTTAACTAACTTCTTAAAGTCCGAAGAATGAGGGTTGTTAGGGGAGGTAGCAGACTTGCGCGAAGCAGGAACCCATCCCTGCTGTTGCGCATACTGGGTCAAATGCCACTTTAAAGGCGTTATGGCTCTCACCAAGGCTTTATTGACCGAATGTTGGACCCCTTGGTCAAGCGCCCTTACCAAATCGTACTCCAAGGACTCCGAGACGTCGTCCTCCTCATGATAGTCATCCCCATAAGAAGCACTCATTGTCCCACTGAGTGAGAAAGTAATTATAGCCCACTGGATGACAAGAATCCTGTATGCCAAAGGCAAAATGCAGGGGGAGTGCAAAAACCCCGACAGCAAGCCAATAAGCAGGAAAAATACTGCCAATTTCGAATTTTTTATGTGGAGGGAGGGCTTGCTGTGCACCAAAAAATACACTCTAGGCAGAGCCTATGCCAATTTTACAACCCAAAGCGTTTAGGCAACAATGGGCATCTGAGGGGTTAACACACCGGCCGTGGGCGTCGACGCTGACAAGAGGCGTCTCTCAGGAGGCTCCGTGAGTCGGAAGAGCCAAGGAACCAGAAATTAACTACCGCGCATGCGCGGGGTTCCAGGAAGCCAGACGCGTGTATGAAAAGAGCTTGCGCTGCAGCGCGCGAGGCTCTCAAAACCCCTGTCTCCCGCTCCACAAACAAACACGCAGGCGCCGAGTCACCAGGAAGGCGAACACGCGCTTCCAGACAAAAATGCCGAGACATGGGCAAAACCGAAGCGCCGGTAGAACGGGCAATTACACAACAAGCGCGTGCAGCATAAACAACAAAGCGCTAAGTAGCACAAAGAACAAGCACGCGATAGCGATTGACAGTAAGACAATACCAGCAAAAGCGATAAGGTAAGTCAAAATGCACTTAACTAGCTGCGGAGCAGCAAAGAAAGAGGAAGAGTGACTCTCTCTATGACCTTTTATACCACATACTCTATGGTTGTTACCCATGTGTTTCTGGGTATTGTAGTTTATTTGTTTCTATGGCTGCTGGGCATTTCATTAAAGAAATGAGATAGCATAATCGGAGCCTCCTGTCCTGCAATAGAATTCCATATAATCGCCATCCAATCTCGGTCGGTCATATCTTTCTTAGCAGACCGAGTTTCAATGCGGGTAGCGGGTTGAGTGAGTCTGTATTAAACAATGTGAGGAGTGGCAATCAGAAACAGATTACGGCAGTGTGAAGCCCGGTGGAAACTAGACTGAACATTGATCACAAATTACAGTACTTTCTGGGTTCTTAACGTGTCTGAATGGGGTATTGGTGTATCCTCTCTCATATTTCTCGTACCGTCGACATCTTTTCTTTTCTTATATTTTCCTAATTCCGAGGTGAGTTGGGGTATAGTCACAATGTGTGAATGGATTTATCCATATGCTGTTATCTAGGACTACCTTTTTATTAATTTTGATGAGAACGTTATGAGTGCAATTGTCCAGGGTTACTAAGATTTTTTATTTAATTTTTTTTTACTTCGTTCACTCTCAGGAACCTATAAGGAGTTGTCTTTTTTAGAAAATAGTGAAGAGACAGTTAACCTAAGCCACTCTATTACCAGTTATATTGTCTGTTTTTGGAATTTCCCACATTAACCGCCTGCATTTGTTGCAGTGTTTAGCGAACATTAACACTTAGGGCCACATGCATCAACCTATTTAAGAAGTGCAAACGGTGCGAAGCGCAAAATTCGGCCGTTTGCGATTCCTAAATAGGTTTCTGGGATGCATCAAGCATTTTTGGTAAAATCGCTATTTTTAGCGAATTCCAAAAATGCGATTGCTTTTAAGGAATCGCAAATGTGCGATTCCTTAAAAGCAATGAATGATTACTTTTAAAATTGCGAATTCGCAATTAGGGGGTGCAAATTACCACGAGGTTGAACCTCCTTTGGACCCCCCCCCTGCACCTATGGAATGCATTAACATTTTGCGAATTCCAATTTGCGAATTCGCAATTCCCATTGATTCCTCATAGGAATCAATGGGATTTGCGAAATCGCAAAATGGAATTTGCATAATATTTGCGATTCGGGAAAAATTGCGATTTTTACCGCATCGCAAATTTTATGCAATTTCAATCATGCATCCTGCTTTGCGATTCCTTATTTGCGATTCCCTAAATATCGCAAATAAGGAATCGCAAAAACGGACTTTGATGCATGTGGCCCTTAGTCCGTTGTTTAGTTTGGGTGTCACTTGGGCGTGCTATTATAGCTCACGTGATGTATCGCCCTGTCCTTCACCATAGGCTATTTTACCTTCGCATTTTTGCCAGCGAACTGAATTCCCTTGCAGGTAGCGATATACAAAGTAAGAGGTCTTAACGCTCCATGGAATGTAGACATACATTCTATAATATCCTTTATAAACTTCATGTGCTACATTTCACACGGACCATGTGTCCATTGCTAATATATTGAGCCCCTCTCATTCCTTGTGTTATTGTATTAATGTATATTAATCTTCGTCCTACAGACCGCATTGAGCCTTATGACAATGTTGAGCGCAACGCAACTCTTGTAATACTCGCCCACACAGATGAACCAAGCCACCTGGCCACTGTGGCCTCATTATTCTCTGACTTGGAAGCAACGAACAGTCAGGTCCATTTGCAGTAGTTCCTATTTCCACTGATTCATTAGTCAAAACCCTAGCCATTTACTCCATTTTATCTTGCAGAGACGCGCATAATCAACAGTAAGCACTTTTGGGATCGTGAACAATTATCAACACAGTAACCTTGATGTGCACGTACAAAACGTGAGCATATATCCATATACATTTGCCAGTTTATGGCACTCCTTTAACGATTTCATACAAACTCCCTTATTAACCCCTTTGATGCTCATGACGAGCTCAGCTCGTCATGAGGCACGGTTGATCTGTGCTGATGACGAGCTGAGCTTGTCATGAACAATGGGATTTACCAATCAATCAGCACAGGAGGGGAAACCATTAGCAGCAATGGTTTTAATGTATGGACATTGGCCTGTTTCTTTTTCAATCACGTAGGTTGTTCTGTTGTACAATTTGACATCAGTTCCCAGATGTGATTAAGTCAACCTCTTATATACAGAAAGTAAGCCTATCGCTTAACCCAGTTTGGTTGATTCTTTCTCTTGCCTTAAATTCTCTCTTCGCTTTGTCTGTAAAATTGCTAATGCTCTTGGTTTTATTTGGGGAGCACTAGACTTTACTGAGCCTCCTGGCTCACAAACCTCAATATCTAATTAAAAAACATTCTTATATTCTTTCACACTGGTTGACGGACTGTAAACATCCACTTTACGTACTGAAAAATTGGCGGGGGAGTTGTGAAAAATGCTTTCTTCATCAGTAAAACAAAACACGCTTCCTTATTTCACCCGAACCCAACATTGACATCCCAACCGCCCCTCCCCTCGTGTAAATATTGGATTAGATGCAGCCTGATAGGGTCTGGGCCTGGCTCGGTGTTATCTTATCTTTGAATATTCTCTGATGTGCTCTGCCCGGCCTATAAAGTAAAATAATTGTGGATTTCAGTAGAGAAGAACAGCACATTGATACTTACTGATAGCAATAGAACTTTTTCTCACCGCCGCTGCAAGAGCATTATAATAATTCTGCTGTTGTCCACGCCAGCAGAACAAATTACATTCGTAAAACGGAAGCGTTTACTTTAGGCAACAATTTCAAGGCAGGAAAGATGGCGATTTTGTGTATTTAAATGCTCCTTCATTGGCAGGGTATTTAGAATTTGAATGTATCCCACGGAATAGCAAATTTAGCGGCACAAAAATTGAAATTTAGCCGCACAAATATGGAAATTTAGCGGCAATTTTGCTGCATTTTATTTGCCCATTTTTCCTACAACAAACGCAGATATCTTCGTTTTTTGAGTTATTCAACAACATGAAGAGGTTAATCCAGCGCATATCGGCTTGTGGTATTCCGTACTGAGTTAATGCTGCTGACGTAAAGTCCCGCCTCAAGGCTCTACGGGCGTTTAGCGATACACAATGAACCAGCAAATCGATATTGTTCCCGAACCGTATTCATTAGGCAGAATAAACGACAAATATTTTGGAAGGTATTGCGCCGAGGAGCAAAACCACATTTGTCCTCATGTAACAGCCGTGGGAGTAGGGGGAAGTAGTCTGCTCGCTATGATCTTACTTAATATCTTGCATTCGGTGTTTAATAGTAATCGTAGTCTGTATGAAAGTAGATCTGTGACTGTTTTTCTGGGTTTCAGCAGGGAGGTCACCCTTTCCTCTCTGGTGCATGGTCGCTGCAAGCCTTCCTCCAAGGAGGAATTGTATAGCTTTTCTAACTTTGGCACCAATCGTGTTGCGTATGTAGAGTAAAACTCGATCGGCATCCCGTTTTAGCAAGCTCTTTAACAGCCCCAAATAAGTCGCCTGCTAACTGATATCCACTTGGACGTGTGGTGGGTTCAAATATGGAGAGGGATAAAGTAAAGCCCACTAGTGAATGACACATTTACGTTGAAAACGGTGTTCTCTTCTCACTTAAACACTCCAAAACACTTTAATACTGAGCTTTCTTCCTCGGTCCATCTCGACTCCGCTATCTTCATCCTTCCTTGCCCTTCTTACCTTTCTGTGTGCTGATGTAACCATAACCAGTTTTGCTCTCTACTGAAGCGGCTCTCCTCTTGCCACCCCCCACGCTGCTGAAGTCACCTTAAGCTTAAATAGCCAGGCCTGGCTCCTGTGGGGCTTAACAATGAAAGGAGTGGGCGGGGTGGCCATGTCTGGGGCAGGTAAACATACAAGCCGCGGGCCACAGGCCTTCCTGCCTCCCTTCGGCACCCGCTGACCGGAGGCCCTGTGCCCAATATGTGCACGGTGACATTACAAGCGTAATCAAAGAACAAACTTTGAGCTGCGTTCACATTCCGCTTCATGGTACACACTAAACAGCCTGAGGGAGGCAGTCGGAATCCTTGCTGTAGCTGTCCCCTCCCGAGTTGCCACCAGGTGCTGTGGCACTGAATGTACCCTAAGGCAGCCGTGGTCCATGCAGTGCTGATTTTGCGGGCCCCTTTGTAAAAATTGCGTATTTTTACAAAAGTGCAGATTTCGCGGGCACTTCTGTAAAAATCGCGGCATTTTTACAAAAGGGCTGATTTCGCGGCAAATCGTGAAATCCTGGAGGGGTTTTCCCAGTGAACAATTGGACAATTGGCTATATTGCACAAAGAAACTCAGGATTACATCGGAGGTCTCTTCTGCTTCTTCTTTTTGTAGTCAGTGTTATCGATTTCAGTGCAATACAAACAATGAATGGGATTCTACAATCCATGACATATAGAACTGAACGTTGTGCCCTTTGAAAAAAAGAATTGCGACCATTGATTAAAATAAAATCTGTGTATTTAGGCAATGTACGTTTTGTACTATTTTTTAATGTGCAGAACTAGGTTTAATCGTGTTGATCTAAAGTACCCATGTTAATGTCTGTACTGTAGTATTGTAAATATTAGACTCAACCGCTTGAGAATGGCAAAGCCCAACCTGAATGAGAAGCATTTGCCACTTAATCCTTCATCTGCTGCATAATCTGCAGATTAAAAAAAATATATATGTTTCTAGCTCAAACGGATATTAAAAGTTACTAAATTGTTCCGATTTGTTCGTACCTAGTGCAAGACACTAAAAGGTTATCTGGGTGTGGATGGATGGGTTGTCGGACAGACTGGTTCCTGCATGTGAAGGCTGAGGGGCGCTGTTTCATCTCACTGTGAGGGACCGTCTGTGTTTGGTTGACTAAATTGTTAGATTTTCATTTTTAGCACCTGGTAAAGCCTGACAACAGCAATACCGAATTTTTGGCCCATTTGTGGGCGAAGAACAAGAGGCCCCAACCTCCTTTGCTGCTCTTTCACCCCAGCTACAACCCAGCAAACACCAGTGTTAAAGGTACGGAAACTGATGCTATATTTTATTACATTTGAGTTAGGGCTATGTATGTGGTCACTCTACAAGGTGGTTGGGGTGGGTGTACATTTTGAATATTGTACCCTCCGTGGATGGAATTTACTACTAGCCTTAGCCCTGTTCTTTGGGCAATAACGGATGTTAAAGGCACTGTCTATCCTTTGCCTTGTTAAAGTCCCTCAACTTCAAGCAGTGTCTGTTTCAGTGCCTTCAGCAACCAGTATGGCGCACAAAGTGAGCTTGCAGTAAGAATGTATTTTTAGCAGTCATGTTGTGCAGAGGGGAGCTGTTGGGGATCTATTGCGATAATGCACAAGACATATGTTATACTGAAATTTGATACAATTTCACCCAACCTTATACGTTGCCCTTTGATTGACAGGTTTCTTTAATATTGGTAAGGCCAGCATCATGATGAATACAGTAGAACAGCTACTTGCAAGGTCATTGTTTGGAAGGACATGTGAAGAGAAGGTACATATAAAGCAATTAGGACCTGATCGGCCTGACCTGAAACTACAACAAACTACCCTGGACAGAGGAAAGACTTACAAACGTACATTCTCAAACACCTGGTACACAAAAGTAGATTGGCTTACAATGTGCATTTCAAAACATTCTCTATGCTGCTTTTCCTTTGCTTGCTGTTTGGTGGTGAATTGCCTTGGACAAAACAAGGAGTAATAGACTTGAAGCATCTGTCTGATAAAATCAAAAAGCATGAACACACAAAAATTCATATGGAAAACCTGACGAGACTGGAAATGTTGGGAGATAAACAGTTTGAACACCATATAAACGACGCATATTGGAAAACAATACAGAAACACAATGAAACAGTTGATCGGAATAGACACATACTATCATAAATAATTGATTGTATTTGTTTCTGCGGTGCTTTCGAACTGGCATTGCTAGGCCATGATGAATCGGAAGGTTCCTTAAATCCTGGAATATTCAGAGGCCTTGTGGATCTAATAGCATAGACCATGACATGGAAGCACATTTAGCCAGTGCTACAGTCTTTAAGGGCACCTCTAAAACAATACAAAATGAACTCCTTGAGTGTATGCTGCAAATATTGAGAAGCCATATTGTCCAAGAGTTGCAAAACATAGACTTTGTGGCTATTCAGGCTGATGACACCACTGATGTGGCCACAAAAAGAAAGTCTGTATTAGTCTTTCGGTACCTGGACAATGATAGTGAAGTTGTGGAGAGGTTCTATGATTTCATACATTTAAGAGACTCTAGTGCAGAAACTATTACTGCAGCTATACTGCGTCAACAGAACTTCATTTTTCCAGAGCTGCCTCAAAGAAATAAAATTATCGCAGAAAGCTATGATGGTGTGTCCGTAATGAGTGGAAGCCTTGGTGGAGTACAGAAAAGAATTAGAGATGTGCACCCCAATGCTCATTATGTGCACTGTTACGCCCACCATCTTAATCTTATTATGCAAAAGGAAGTATCAAGGATCTGCAAGACACACATTTTCTTTCAGGACGTTGGAACTTTAACCTCCGTACAGTCAACCTAATATATAAACATAGGGAGGACCTTGAGAAATGTTTTGAGGCCATAGAAGCCAATGATGCCTTTAATTACAAAAGTCAGACTGAAGCCAGTGGCTTTGCTGGAACACTACAACTCGGGGAGTTTCAGTTCTTTCTGTTTTTATTTAAAGAAATAATGTATTTTGTCGACATGTTATCCAACAAGTACGAGCCATAGATACTGTCTCTGTGCAAAGAGAAACCAGTATGTTTGTCACCAACATGAGCAAAGTGAGAGATGGGGTTGAGAATTTAGACAGCAAACTGCTAGAGCATTCTACTTTTGCAAACCGCAGGAAAAAAATCAGTGGTATGGTCCGAATTTCAAAGGAGATTTTTGACATTATAATTGTGCATGCACAAGAACGTTATTCTTTCATTAAACATTTGGTGAGTGCCACATTATTGTAAAGGGAACACGTTGCAAAATATGATCAATCCTTCCCTGAGGAAGCTCTAAATGATGCTGTGGAAGCTTACCCTATGCTCAATCAAGACTACCTGAAAACTGAGTTGACTGTACTTTACGGAATGAGTGTATACCGGAAGGCCAAAGTGCTATTTCTTTGCTGGCTTTAATACGGAATCTTTATATGGAAAAGTCACTTACATGGACAGTGGCTTTACTAAAAATTGTCATTACCACTCCTATGACAACTGCAGAGACGGAAGAATGTTTTTCCACCTTAAACAGTATTAAGACATTCCTGAGGATCACAATGATTCAGGAAAGACTGAATGCTTTAGCAATGCTCGCTATAGAGAGCAACCTAGTTAAAAGAATACCAGACTTTAATGTTCAATGGTGATCTCGCCTAATAGGGTGTTGGGTGTCTTCAATCCAATTCAAGATCCATATTCGTAAGAAATCTGAGTAAAGACTTTTTTTAAATGATTTAATCAATCAATCATAGGTTTAAGCACAACTACCAACCCGAAAGAGTCTCAAGGTGCTGGGGGTGGGGGGGGGGGGCGGAGTTGCAGCTCCTGGGTGTTCACGGCGATCTGTTGAAGGGCCAAGTCTTCAGGTCCTTTGTGAGCTTACATAGTGTTGGCGACTGTCATAGGTAAAGTGGAAGGTGTAGGAAGGTGGATACCGGACTATGGTTGCACCCAACTTTTGCTTTCGACTTAGTTGGCCTGGGAACCTGCTATTCAGGACCCCAGGCTATCTGCTCTCTCTGTAAAATGGACTCCATGTACTGTAGGTACATACCAATTGGGAATTGGTTCACCTTGTCAGCCCCTGTAGAAGTGTACCATAGGTACTCAGGGCATAGGTGTAACCAAGGCCTACCAGGGGCTGCATCATGTATTGTGCCACCCCTGGCTGGCCACTCAAATAGACACAACTGGCTGATCACTCAGCTGGGGCAAGGTCGTGTAATCACCCCTTGCTTAGGTGTAGTATTCCTAAACCTACTTATATATAGACACATAGTAACCTGTAAGTCACTCCTATGGCAGGCCTTAACAATCCTGGAGGCAGAGTGCTTGGTTATGTGTGAGATGGTGCTCTAGCATGAGCTGAGACTGTCTGCAGCTTTCGGAACCATGTCCTTATAGCTGTTCTATGATACTGCCATACCATATACTCTTAAGTGCATTATGAACCTCGCGGTTAAATGCTAACTTTGGTTTGGCTTTATCAAAACATGTCGTGTAAGATGTCACACACTTTGGAATACTACCCCCTCGCCAATTCTGGCGACGGGGGTAGCATTCCACCCTTCTAGAGGGAGAAGACATGTTCGTTTTGATTATCCCGGTTAAAGTTAACCAGAGCCCCAGCATCACAAAATGGATGCTGCTGCCACAGACACAAGTCTGACCTCCTGCTGCTGGGAGTCCTTCCAGTCACGGAGGTTTGGACAAAAGGTTTCCTGCTTGGGGAGGTGCGAGCACCACCCCAGACAAGAGGATGTGTATTGGGACAGGGAGGGCTGAATAGATTGAGACACTGCCTGAGACACACTAGGTGCTTCATGCATACCCCAGTTCAAACCGGTTGCTGGGGCACCCCAGCCCCAGCTCTGACGCAAAACTGCACAAAGAAAAGGGGGTGTAACCCCCCCCTTCCTGGTCGCACCCATGGGAGGTACCTAGTGAGTAACCCAGCCCCCTTTAGTTGGATAAAGGTAGGAGCTGACCCAGGAGAAATTAGATTAATCCTGGAATCGACTGAAGACAAAACTCTGGACCCTTCGACATTCATCCAAGCTGAAGATTGAAGAATCTTCCTTGTGGCCAAGGAGTGACCACCCTGGGAAACCAGGCACCATCCAGAAACTCGACAGCTTGCTTTGTCCTCGTTCCCGCCGGACCCCGAGCACAGAGCCTGACAAGACACCGACTCCTGGATCCCTCTGACCCCACTGCACGACTCCAGCACAGCTGAGCCCCGTGGAAGGCGTCGGGACCCGTGGAAGCAGATATCTTGAAAAGTCGACAACTGGCTAACAGCGCACCTCCTGAGGCCTCCTCGAAGCTGTGCCCTGGGGACTGAGACACCCCGGCACCGAGCTCCACCTGCACCGAAGACCAGCCCTCCACACTCCACAAGATCTGCGTGGGGCTCTTCTGCTTGTGTTCTGCTCGACTCGTTGTCCGGTTGCTGGCCCGTTGGCTAGTAGCCCCTGGCGACGATCCTTTTTGAAACTCCATCGCTGGTCTGGTTGCTCCAGACTGGCCCTTGCTTCCCTGCAAAGGTAAAGTACCACAGACCCTCCTGGTCTGCACCAGAAGCTCCTTGTGTATCCTGCGTGGGTTGCCATTGCTTAGGCTCGTTGGCTCCGATCTTGAAGCCGACCCCTCCATCTGCGAGAACCTTCGTGGGACAGCTCCTCTCCAGCACCTGGTCATCCTCGACGCCTCCTGGTCCGCGTGGCTGGAACGACAAGCTTCACCCCAGCACCTGATTGCTCCTCGACGACGTCTGGTTCCTTCCCTGGTTCCACCCGGTCATTGGCTAGTGACCTAGACTCTGTCCCCTCTGCTTTCATGTCCTCTTCATCCTCGATCCACCCTTCGATCCACCCGGACATCTTCCTCCTGGTCGCCTGCAGCATCTTTCTTCACAGGCTCCCAAGACTTCAACGGCGAAACTAAACACATCTTCACACCTAAGCACCTGCTTCCTGTGGGTGAGGTAACGTGAGTACTTCGGTGCTCGCAAGGGTATTGACTATCCAAGTGTCTAGGTTTTTAGTTGTATCCTTCTAGCTAGACCGGAAGTGTCCTAAATCTTCATTTACTTAACTTTTACGTTCCTATTGACTTTCCATTGACTCTCGCGTGTGAGTACTGACTCGGCACGCACCACCTGTAGGCCTCCTACTCCTAACCTAAGGGTCAGATAGTGTAGCCCCAGAGATTCTCTAGGCCCTAGGCCTTCTCCCTTCCCAAGTCGTGGTTCTTATACCACTTACTTAGTATATGGTTTTACGTGCCCCTAGGGTCTAACTGTAAATTGTGCTATTTAAAGTATTTCTAAGCGTAACTTGTTATGTGCTTATGCCTCTGATCTCATAAAGAGTTCAGAGGAGTGTGTTAGTGAATAAATACATATATATTTTATATATATCCTGTGACGTGTCCTTTCATTTGATATTCAAGGGGTTACATATGGTAAAACAGTTGGCTTTACATGCCCTCAAGAGTCTTTTAACCTAAGACTGTTCTGTCCACGCTACCTCTAGGATAGCTGGTCTATAAGGTTGACTTTACAACCATCACCATGAGGGTTGTTTGGGCTGGTGCAAGGTGTTCACTAGAATAGTGAACATCATATACCAGACCAACTTCTCACAGGAGGGTGTTCCGTTCCTTGGTCACGAGGAAGGAGACCTGTTCTGGGGTACATGATGCATGACACCATAGGCTGAGTGGAGGGTTCTTTGGGATGCGTGAAATGAGAGGTGGTGATTCAGATAGGGAGGTCTGGTGTTGTGAAGGGCTTTGTGGGCATGGGTGAGAAGCTTGAAGGTGATTCTCTTCTCGATGGGGAGGCAATGTAGTGTCCTTAGGTATTGGGTGATGTGGCAGAGGTGCGATGGTTTGAGGACTAGTCTGGGTGAGGTGATCTGGATGTTCTGGAGTTTGTGGGTGAGGTTCTTCTCGATTCCAGTGAAGGTGACGTTCAAGTGTACTTCTTTCAGCTTTTCCTCATTTGAAATCTGAATTTTATTATTCAATATCTGCAAATTCAGTCCACATATTGAATTGTATATTAAACGTTTAGTAAATGTCACTGAAAATGGTGTGTTATGTCTTGCACAGGGCTCTAAAAAAATTGATGTGACAGCGGGTACAGCGAGAGTGAGAGACACAGGTAGCCTGAAAAGAAAGGTAAAGACATTTCTGAAAGTTCACTTTCTATGGGGGGCAGACTAGAGGATAGGACGCCTTAAGCACCAGCTACCACCTACTTTTTATTTGGGTACATCATAATAGTTATTTTCTTCTTATATTTCAAGATATTCAGATGTGTTTCGCCTTCATTGCTTCTACCAGCTGCAATGGATTGTTGTTTTTTGGGTCAGGTGAGTTGGTTCTTGGCTTGTTAGACCTGCCATCTTTGGCAGGGTTATCCCCTTACTTTTGGCCCTCGACAATCCTGCTTTTGGCGGCTCTCCTTTTGACGGCCCAGTGTTTGGCTTGCCCAGTGTTTGGCTTGCCATGTTTTTGGTGGCTCAGTTTTTGGTTTGCTTTGTTTTTGGCCGCTCTGTTTCCTACTGCAAGGAAGATGGTGTTAGTTTTTGGGAGGTATAGAGTAACCCTGGGCAAAGCACTATGCTACGCTTGCTTAGTTTGTGAAGTTTGCGCAACTTCTCACTGCGCGAACTGCACGTAGCACAGTGCAAACATGCGTAGCGCAGTGCAGCAGTAATTTTTTGCTTGCTCGCGGTCCTCAACGTCAAGTTGGCGCCCGCAAGCAAAATGACATCCTCGCAAGACTTTTTCCTTGTTCGTGATCAGCAACATCAAGTTGCCGATCGCGAGCATGGAAAATAAACCTCCCAGCGAGATTCTCAACGTGGAGAGGTCAGGTTTCTCATTGAGAGTGGTCGCTCATGCTCGCAACCGCTCGCGATGAGAAACTACCAGTCCGCGTTGAGAAAGCTGCAGCTCGAGTAAAAATCTACTCGAGCAGCAGAAAAGTACAGCTTGCACTGTGCAAGAAGCCTTTTTTAATGATTGCACAGTGCCGAATGCTTGTCCGCACTGTGCAATCATTGAAAACGACATCTTGCACAGTGCGAACATGCTACCACGCAGTTCCTGTAGTGCTACGTGTACGCCCACCCCTAGTATACACACCAGCTGCCACCTTCATTGCTACTACCAGCTGTGATTGCTTTTTTTTTTTGGTAGTGTGGGGGGAGTTGGTTCTTGGCCTGTTAGACCTGACATCTTTGGCCTGGTTCTCCCCTAACTTTTTGCCCTCTGCAATCCTTCTTTTGGTGGCCCTGCTTTTGGCAGCTCTTCTTATGGCAGGCCGGTGTTTGGTGGGCCGGTGTTTGGTGGGCTGGTGTTTGGTGGGCCTGTTGCTTGGCGGCCCGTTGCTTGGCGGCCCGATTCAGTGCTTGGCGGCCCGGTTCGGTGCTTGGTGGCCCGGTGCTTAGCGGCACTGTGCAGTGCTTGGCGGCCCGGTGCGGTGCTTGGTGGGGCCAGCATTTGGTGGGGCCAGCGTTTGGTGGGGCCAGCGTTTGGTGGGGCCAGCGTTTGGTGGGGCCAGCGTTTGGCGGGGCCAGCGTTTGGCGGGGCCAGCGTTTGGCGGGGCCAGCGTTTGGCGGGGCCAGCGTTTGGCGGCCTGTTGCATGGCTTGGTGGCCCGGTGCGGTGCTTGGTGGCCCAGTGTGGTGGCAGTGTTTTTGGTGGGGCCAGTGTTTTTGGTGGGGCCAGTGTTTTTGGTGGGGCCAGTGTTTTTGGTGGGGCCAGTGTTTTTGGTGGGGCCAGTGTTTTTGGTGGGGCCAGTGTTTTTCGTGGGGCCAGTGTTTGGCTGTACAGGTTTAAGCTGCTCAGTTTTTGTCTTGCCTTGTTTTTGGCAGCTCAGTTTTCGGCTTGCCTTGCTTTTGGGAGCTCAGTTTTCGGCTTGCCTTGTTTTTCGCAACTCAGTTTTTGGCTTGCCTTGTTTTTCGCAGCTCAGTTTTTGGCTTGCCTTGTTTTTCGCAGCTCAGTTTTTGGCTTGCCTTTATTTTGGTAGCTTTTTTTTGTACATTTCTTTTAATGGGCATTTTGATGATGCTATTGCCACTTACTGTAGCTCTAATTTGTTTACAGAATACTGCTGCCCTATCTGAATAAAGCCTGCCAGCGCTTATGGTCTTGTTCACATGGTTTATGTGCTGAACAAATGTTGTAAAAATATATATATTTTTTTTATTCTTTTTATTAACAATTCAACAAAGAAAGGCATCAGGTGTTTATGCCAATTTCACATTTGTCCAATATACAGATCCATACTTCAAACAATACATACAAGATGGTAATAAATGGGTCACAGGGACACATGCACCTCCGCTTCTTCCAATCAGATCGGGGGCGCACTGATGTTTCAATGGTAGTGATTCCAGTCTACCAAGACCGTACCCCACTTTTTGGGACAACCCCTTGAAAAGTAGACTGACCTCTCTCTGAACATTCACCAATCCATGTCCTCCACCCACTTTCCAACCCGGGGAGGTTGCCTAGCTCAACACTGCTGAGCAATGTTGCGCTTGGCTACCATGCATGCTATTGTTACCCATTGTCTCTTATACACACACAAATCCGTGGGTTCCCAATCATTTAAAAAACACCGAGCCTCTTGCAGTGGCTCTACCGCCAGGACATCGCGCAGCCAAAGGTGGATCTTTACCCAATAAGCCTGTACCTCCCTACAGTGCCACAAAATATGCATGAAAGTTCCAAGTTCTCCGCATCCCCTGCAACATTCCCCATTCTCTGCTCTACCCCTTCGAACCAGACGAGACCCCGTGACATATGACCTGTGAAACTTTCAACTGCACTAATCTGAGTCTCATCTGTACAGCCGCTATACGTGGAGAGGAGACCACCTCCCGCCAATCCTCGTCGCCTAACTCCACCCCATCTGCACTCCATTGTGTCCTGATTAGTACCAGCGGGTCCTCCATATTATTGATAATTTTTTAAGGAGATGGTCTTCTCTGGGAGATGACCATCTAACACCCGGTCTTCAAGGGGGGCAGCGTCAGGCAGTGGCGTGCCTATGGGGAAGTGTGTAAGTAATGCATGTCTGATCCAGAGATAACAGAAGTGCTCCCTATCATGACAGTGGTATTGCTGCTTGAGGGAATGAAACGTGTGAACTGTGTCCTTCCCCAGATGTCCTTGATCTGTGTGATCCCGATGAGTTCCCACTTATCAAATCCCTTGGACTTCCATAGACTTCCTAATCTCTCCGGGCTCCATAATGGGGTGGTTAGTGTTAGTTTCCCCTCCCACTTAAGATGTCTATTGGTCGTGTGCTACACCTGCACTGCAAGAGCCGTAGGCCCCGCGAGGGGAAACTGGCCTGGTCTGGCATACACTAGTGCCCTGGTGAAATCACCCCCCGGCACCTGCCAGCGGTCAATAGAATACCCGGGGTCCACTGAGGCCCCGTATATAATGTGATTCCCCTCTGCCAACTGCGAGGCCCAGTAATATTTCCATAGATCCGGCAACTCTATTCCCCCATCATACCAGGGGAGGGTGAGCTTGGAGAAGGCTACACGGGGCTTACCGTCCCAAAGAAGCTTCCTCTGGAGGGCCTGTATTTCCCTGAAATAGGACGTCGGTACGGGGTCCATCGCATTCTGGAGCGCATATAGGAATCGGGGAAGAGCCATCATCTTGAGCACTGCTCTGCCCCGGAGAGAAAGCGGAAGTGCCAGCCATCGCGCCACGTCCCCCTTAAATTGAACCATGGGGGGCCCAAATTGTTAGCATATTGTAATTTCGGGTCAAACGTGACTTAAATACCGAGGTACCCTATCGGCTTGATTTGTATCTGGCAAGTTTCCGGGATCACCTGTGGATCACCTCGGAGGACAAAAAGCACTGACTTCGACCAGTTGATTGCAAACCCGGAGTACCTCCTGAATATGGCAAGCACATGCAGAAAACATATCAGGGAGCCCCTTGGATTGGTGAGAGAGAGCAGGATATCATCGGTGTATAATAAGATTTTATCCTCCCAATCCAACATTCACCGCATTCTTCGGATCAACCGGTCCCACCAAACCCACGCCGCAAGCGGCTCTAACACTAAAGTAAACAGGAGCGGGGACAAGGGGCACCCCTGCCTCGTAACTCTGCCAAGTGGAAAGTCAGCAGACTTGTGATTATTTACCACTACTCTGGCGAGGGGGTCAGCATACAATAGACACACCCAATTAATGAACTCTGGTCCAAAGCCCATCTTCCCCAATACTGCAAACAAGTAAGGCCACTCGACCCTATCAAATGCCATAGTGGCATCGAGCGACACCAGTAACGCTGGTTCCTGGATCGTCTGGGACCTGCCCAATACTCTGGGTAACCTGCGCAGGTTAAGAGCCATATTCCAATGTGGCATTAAGACAGACTGGTCTAGATGTACCAAGGTAGTAATGACTTTGACAAGTCGTGGCGCCAGCAACTTCGCTAGAACTTTAGGTTCAGCATTTAGTAACGAGATAGGCCTATAGGATGAACAGTGTGTCCTGGGCTTACCCGCTTTGTGGATGACCACAATATTTGCCACCCTCTGGTCATACGGGAGCTGACCCCTCTCTCTACGAACATGGACCGAACAAAGGGGGCTAATTTGTTAGCACTCAGTTTATAAAGTTCTATAGGGATTCCATTCGGGCCGTGGCTTTTCCAGAGTCCACTCCTCCGATAGCCTGTGCCACCTCGTCATTAGTGAATGGGGAATCTAAGTATTCCCGGCTGTCATCACCCAGTGCGGGCATCTGGATGTCCTTGATCATCTATGTGTTGTCTGCTTCTGAGTATTTCCCGGCGGTGTTGTACACCCCCTATAGTATTCAAAGAATTCATCTGCCACTGCCTGCGGGTCCCTTATCATACTGGAGTTTCCCCCCTGTATATCTGGCACAAGCCACACGCCCACTCTCCCTTCTCAAGCAACGCTATTAATTTGCCATGTTCGTAGATCCTGCTTTGAGTCTCGTCGTTCTGCACTTTGGCCCTATCCCTAGTGAGGCCCCTATATTCATCCTGGCACAACTTTAACCGGTGCATACCTTCTGGGGTTGCTGCCCGAGACACCTCTGCTTCCAACCTAGTCACCTCCACCTCTACCCTGTCCATTTCTGTCTGCCGTTTCTTCTTTTTACCAGCGACCAGTGACACTACCACCCCACGAACCAGTTTCATATGCTTCCCACAGTGTCTGTGCCGAGTCCACCATACCATTATTCTCTTGGAAATAACTTTCTGTGAATTTAGTGGCTTCCTTCTTGGTGGCAGGGTCTTTCAAGTGCCACGCATTAATTGGGACTACTCTTCCTATATCAGCTTGACCGGTCTCCACCCAGTGCCAAATCGGGGAGTGGTGGGAAACTCCTCTTCCCAGGGGCCACACCTCACGCACCATGGCGGCCTGGGCTGCTGGTAACAGTATATAATCTATTCTAGACAGGCTGTGATGCGTGGCGGACACATGGGTGTAGTGTACCTTACTCGGATTACTTATCCTCCACCTGTCGACAACCCTTGTTGTTTCTAAGAAGTAGGGGAGCATCTCTGCACCGGCCTCAGTGTTCAGGCCGGGTGTCTGTCTAATTCCCCATCCACCACTGCGTTGAAGTCCATCCCCCCCCCCCCCAAATCACAAGGAGACCTAGCTGCAAAGTTAGGAAAATTGTGCCCAGGTCCCGGAAAGTGTCCGTTTGAAGACCGGGCGGGACATAGATGGCCATAAAAGTAACTTTTCCCCTCCCACTGCCCTGATATACCGATATAATGGCCTCGCTGGTCCGACCATGTGGCCTGAATGTTAAAGGGAAAGGAGTTCTTAACTAAAATGCCGACTCCCCTAGACCCCATGGTAAACCCAGCATGTGCAACCAACTTATAACCCCGTCTGTGCAGGGCCATGCATCAGCTACCAATAGGAGGAGTCTCCTGAATTCGTACTACCTCTGGGGAGTGTCGTCTAATTAACTGGTTCACCATTCCCCTTTTAATTTTATCCCCAAGGTCGTTCACATTCCAACTAAGCACAATTATCCCCTATTCCTTTCTAACACACGGCATTTAAACGGTATGGATACAATACAATCATAGCTCTGTCTCCTGATGTAAATTAGAAGAAAAAAAAGAAAATAACCTCTCTCAAACGGCACTCCCAACCCCCCTCCCCGCACCCCTGCTCATGGCTTCCGTCTAACCCCAACTGGCAGTGTGCCTGTTGCCCCATTTTCTAAACTACCGACTAACTAATAGTAGAACAAAGGAGGATGTCAGGACCCCATATTCACCCCCCAGGATGACCCCACCCTGCGCCTAATGAAGTTCACTTTCTCGAGGATCAGATCGGAAGGAAGCACATGGGTAGAACCCACAACCTGACAGTCTCAAATGTCCCAACAACTGCAGCGTTTGTCATTCCTGCTCCCGAGGGCCATCGCCACCATCTCGATCTTGCCCCTCAGGCCCAGCTGTGGGGAGTCTCTCCAACCAGTATGAAGCCACTTCCGGATTATCGAAAAACAGGCTCTCCCCTCGATCTCAATCCTCAGCCGAGCTGGAAACATCACAGCATATTTCAACCTTCTGTCTGAGCCTCCTCTTCACTCTAAGGAAACCCTGGTGCTGCTTCTCTCCAGAGAAACAGCCAATCTGTGGTTGCATCTTGGGTGTTAAACTGGCACTGAAGCAGTTTAACACCCACAAATAGCAATAAGCAACAATAAGGTGACCAATCCAGCTTTTCAAACGGCCTTCTATTGTGCAGCAGCACTTGCCGTTGCTTTTTAGTAACTGTTCAACCTTTTGAGTAATAAAAATGTATCTTTTGTTCAAATCAGCACATTACTCTTTAGATGATGGATTATGTGGCAAATGCAGCAAATCTATAATTATGTCAAAATCACCACACAATCGCACATTTCAAGTGAGCATTGGCTGCAGATTTAGTGCCAGGCATCCGAGGAGAACCATCCTATATTTCATGAGATGCTAATGGCTTGGATTTTACAGTTGCATGTAACTGGAGGTTTTTGAACATCATTCATCTTAATGAAAATACACCATTTATAATCATTAATGATGAACTGTAAGGTCCAAGTATGATGCTTTCTTTAATTCCAGGGGAGGAAGTGTTCCCTTAATCTTCTTTCATACCGTTTTTTTAAAACGGTTTTAATTTTAATATGAAAACTGATACTTCTATTTTTAGCAAAAACTGACTACTGGTTCTATTACTTGTTGCTGTTGTTGACTTGAGTTTGAACATGGGGTGGATTGAAAGATGTGACTAAAAACAGAATATTCCGTACATTTTTTTAGTTCTTTAACTGTCGTTTATCTACCTATAAAGTAAAGAAATATTAAAAGTTTTAGGTGGGAAATTCACTATAGTACATTATGAAACCTCAAGTAGGTAATGCACTGCAGAGATCTTAGTATAACCAGAGAGAGACAGAATTATATCTTGGTTGGTGCAGTGGGTAATAGCGACTTGTATACTTTTAGGGCTACGAGGTCAGTCTGTGACAGTGTTACAGGGATTCTGATTGTGCACAGAACTATGCTTGTGATTACATATATATGTGATTATATATAATATATGCTTGGCATATTGGGACTGAGTCACCATACCACAGAGGTATTTGACCCAGATTCTGACTAGCTATAGTGCTTCACTTGCTCTCCTTACCTTACCAGTGAGACCAGTGACTTTGCACCCCAGAACACAACTCTCTTGACCCTCTTAGGGATCAAGGTAACAGGACACACACTTTCGCTCTCTAACTCTCACTTGTCAGCAATAAGATAAACAAGAGATACAAAGGAAGTTTGGAATATATTTTTGAAATGGGTATGAGGTGGCATCTGAAACCATCTTCAAACACAATTGAGGACTTCAGAAAGTTGTTGCTACTGGATAAGGTGAAAGTGTCTGGTGGAATGGAAAGGTGGATTCAAGAAGAGAAGTTCCTGCAAGAAGAGAGGACGGAGTCTATGTCACTCAAGAGTTCACAGGGAAGCTGACGGTGAACTTGGATCTGCAGCTTTGCAGAGCAGGTGATGCAGTGGAAGATTAGGAGCCATTCATGAGCTGTCCCACGTCAGATGTCAAGAATTGCAGGGTCGGTAGCCGTCGTGAGCATTAACAAGCCTTGGCAATTGCAACCAACATGGAAAGAGAAAAAAATGCAGTAACTGGACCAGCAAGGTCCAGTCGCCACAAGCAGGGGAGTCAGAGCAGGCCCCAAGCAATTTGGGGATCCCACTGAAATAAAAGAAGAACCTCAAATGGACCCACAGGCCATAGGCAATGGTGTCGCAAGAGGACCTTGAGCAGCTCAGCAAAGATGTAGGCCCACGGTGCAAGTGATTTCGGTGAGGACGAGGATCTTGGTTAAAGGAGAGTTTTGAGGTTGGGGCTATTTGGAGCCCAATGATCTTGGTGGAAGAAAGCCAACCCATTGAGGGATATCTGCATCAAACGTGGTGAGAGTACAGGGCAGGCATTGAGGGATGAGGAGAACAGTCTCCTGTGTTGCTGAGACATTCGGAGTCCGTGGGAGCCCAGAATCAGCAGACCGGTAAGCATCATTGCATGCCAGCAGATGCAAGGAAGTGACTCCTTCACTTCAAGGAAGGATGCATCAGGTGTCTTTGATGTCCACAGGCTATGGGAGGTTCCAGAATGGAACACAGACGGAGACGTTGCAGCAGACTTGCAGGACGACAAGACCAGGAGCAGCAGGAGTCTTCACAGTTGCAGTCTTGGAGCCCAGAGCAAGGTCCAGTGAAGTCCAGAGAACCTAGATGGTTGAAAACATGGGGTCTTGATATGAATCTTGTCCCACGACAAATCTAGGGACACACCTACAGTTATGCCCTTAAGTACCCTAAGGAAAGGGTTGAGGAGATTTAGGGTTCCCTCCCAGGGTAGGGTCAGACAGTGGGAAGGATACTCGCATGTCCTTTGTCCAGTTTCGCACCAGAGCAGATACCAATGGATCCCTGGGCTGGTTTAAACTGGGCCATGCAAGGAGGGCATTAAATGTGCCCCTCGAGCAAATTGAGTAGCGCTGGCAAGAGCTCCCACAGGCCCACTATACCTGAAACCATGTTTGGGAAGTGGTCACTCCTCCCTGTGACAGGATACCTATTTTTCTGCCTTCCCCTGCTCAAGCTTTCCAGCTGACCAAAGACACAGTTCTGCCCTCCTGCTGCCATGTTGTGCTGTCCAGATCCAGAAGACTGGTACCGGGAGCAATGAGGGGCTCCTGGAGGAGCCCTACAGAGCATGGAATCCTAACTTCCACACAGATTCTGGTGTGATGGTATGATTACAACATGTTTGATACCAAACATGACGGAATTCGTTAAAGACTGTTTAGAGATGTTCATCGCATGATGACGCATGGCCACTCCATGTATTGTGATGGCTGATGCACTTATAAACCCGGAGAACGGACTCTGAAGGTTGTAGGGGTGTCCTGCTCATTCAGGGGTACCCTCACACCTAAAACCGAGCACCCTGCCTTCAGGTTTGAAAGGCCTAACTTAGATGTGACTTTTAGGTTTTAAGTGCAGTGTCCTCCGATATAGGGAATACTAGATCTGTCATAATTGGTGCTGGCGCAAGCTTACACAGGCTGCAATGGCCTGCCCATAGTCACCATTTGAGTGCTCTTTCATGGGTGGCATAATGCCTCCTGCGGCCCACGGGAGACTCCTGGTGTACCTATGCACTTGGGGTACCTCAGTACCATATTTATGTTTATTGGCTGTTCTGTTTATTGGCGGCACCGTTCATTGGTGGCTCCGTTCATTGGTGGCTCTGTTTATTGGCACTGCTGTTCATTGGCAGCTCCGTTTATTGGCGGCTCCGTTCATTGGCAGCTCCGTTCATTGGCAGCTCCGTTCATTGGCGGCTCCGTTCATTGGCGGCTCTGTTCATTGGCGGCTCTGGTCATTGGCGGCTCTGGTCATTGGCGGCTCTGGTCATTGGCGGCTCCGGTCATTGGCGGCTCCGTTCATTGGCGGCTCTGTTCATTGGCGGCTCTGTTCATTGGCGGCTCTGTTCATTGGCGGCTCTGTTCATTGGCGGCTCTGTTCATTGGCGGCTCTGTTCATTGGCGGCTCTGTTCATTGGCGGCTCTGTTCATTGGCGGCTCTGTTCATTGGCGGCTCTGTTCATTGGCGGCTTTGTTCATTGACCGCTCCGTTTATTGGCTGTTCCATTTATAGGCGGCTCTGTTCATTGGCGGTTCATTTTATTGCTGGCTCCGTTTATTGGCGGTGCTGTTTATTGGCGGTGCTGTTTAATGGCGGTGCTGTTTAATGGCGGTGCTGTTTATTGGCGGTGCTGTTTATTGGCGGTGCTGTTTATTGGCGGTGCTGTTTATTGGCGGTGCTGTTTATTGGCGGTGCTGTTTATTGGCGGTGCTGTTTATTGGCGGTGCTGTTTATTGGCGGCTCTGTTCATTGGCGGCTCTGTTCATTGGCGGCTCTGTTCATTGGCGGCTCTGTTCATTGGCAGCTCTGTTCATTGGCGGCTCTGTTCATTGGCGGCTCTGTTCATTGGCGGCTTTGTTCATTGACCGCTCCGTTTATTGGCTGTTCCATTTAAGGCGGCTCTGTTCATTGGCGGTTCATTTTATTGCTGGCTCCGTTTATTGGTGGTGCTGTTTAATGGCGGTGCTGTTTATTGGCCGTGCTGTTTATTGGCGGTGCTGTTTATTGGCGGTGCTGTTTATTGGCAGTGCTGTTTATTGGCGGTGCTGTTTATTGGCGGCTCCGTTCATTGGCGGCTCCGTTCATTGGCGGCTCCGTTCATTGGCGGCTCCGTTCATTGGCGGCTCAGTTCATTGGCGGTTCCGTTCATTGGCGGTTCCGTTCATTGGCGGTTCCGCTCATTGGCGGTTCCGTTCATTGGCGGTTCCGTTCATTGGCGGTTCCGTTCATTGGCGGTTCCGTTTATTGGCGGTTCCGTTTATTGGCGGTTCCGTTTATTGGCGGTTCCGTTTATTGGCGGTTCCGTTTATTGGCGGTTCTGTTTATTGGCGGTTCCGTTTATTGGCGGTTCCGTTTAGTGGCGGTTCCGTTTAGTGGCGGCTCCGTTTAGTGGCGGCTCTGTTCATTTTGGCGGTTCCCTTTATTGGCGTTGCCGTTTATTGGCGGTGCCGTTTATTGGCGGAGCCGTTTTATGGCTTTTTTGTTTCTTTGCAGTTCCTTTTATTTTTGGTTCTGTTTATTGCCGGCTCTGTTTATTGCCGGCTCTGTTTATTGCCGGCTCTGTTTATTGCCGGCTCTGTTTATTGCCGGCTCTGTTTATTGGCGGCTCTGTTTATTGGCGGTTCTGTTTATAGGCGGTTCTGTTTATTGGCGGTTCTGTTTATTGGCGGTTCTGTTTATTGGCGGTTCTGTTTATTGGCGGTTCTGTTTTTGGCGGTGCTGTTTATTGGCGGTGCTGTTTATTGGCGGTGCTGTTTATTGGCGGTGCTGTTTATTGGCGGTGCTGTTTATTGGCGGTGCTGTTTATTGGCAGCTCCGTTTATTGGCGGTGCTGTTTATTGGCGGTGCTGTTTATTGGCGGCTCCGTTTATCAGCGGTGCTGTTTAATGGCGGTGCTGTTTAATGGCGGTGCTGTTTAATGGCGGTCCCGTTAATTGGCAGTCCCGTTAATTGGCGGTCCCGTTTATTGGCGGTCCCGTTTATTGGCGGTCCCGTTTATTGGCAGTGCTGTTTATTGGCGGTGCTGTTTATTGGCAGTGCTGTTTAATGGCGGTGCTGTTTAATGGCGGTGCTGTTTAATGGCGGTGCTGTTTAATGGCAGTGCTGTTTAATGGCGGTGCTGTTTAATGGCGGTGCTGTTTATTGGCGGTGCTGTTTATTGGCGGTGCTGTTTTTTGGCGGTGCTGTTTTTTGGCGGTTCCGTTCATTGGCGGTTCCGTTCATTGGCGGTTCCGTTCATTGGCGGTTCCGTTCATTGGCGGTTCCGTTCATTGGCGGTTCCGTTCATTGGCGGTTCCGTTTATTGGCGGTTCCGTTTATTGGCGGTTCCGTTTATTGGCGGTTCCGTTTATTGGCGGTTCCGTTTATTGGCGGTTCCGTTTATTTGCGGTTCCGTTTATTGGCGGCTCCGTTTATCGGCGGTGCTGTTTATTGGCTGCTCCGTTCGTTGGCGGTTCCGCTCGTTGGTGGTTCCGTTCATTGGCGGTTCCGTTCATTGGCGGTTCCGTTCATTGGCGGTTCCGTTCATTGGCGGTTCCGTTTATTGGCGGTTCCGTGTATTGGCGGTTCCGTGTATTGGCGGTTCCGTGTATTGGCGGTTCCGTGTATTGGCGGTTCCGTGTATTGGCGGCTCCGTTTATTGGCGGCTCCGTTTATTGGCGGCTCCGTTTATTGGCGGCGCTTTTTATCGGCGGTGCTGTTTAATGGCGGTGCTGTTTAATGGCGGTGCTGTTTAATGGCGGTACTGTTTAATGGCGGTGCCGTTTAATGGCGGTCCCGTTTAATGGCGGTCCCGTTTATTGGTGGTCCCGTTTATTGGCGGTCCCGTTTATTGGCGGTCCCGTTTATTGGCGGTCCCGTTTATTGGCGGTCCCGTTTATTGGCGGTCCCGTTTATTGGCGGCTCCGTTTATTGGCGGCTCCGTTCATTGGCGGTTCCGTGTATTGGCGGTCCCGTTTATTGGCGGTCCCGTTTATTGGCGGTTCTGTTTATTGGCGGTTCCGTTTATTTGCGGTTCCGTTTATTGGCGGCTCCGTTTATCGGCGGTGCTGTTTATTGGCTGCTCCGTTCGTTGGCGGTTCCGCTCGTTGGTGGTTCCGTTCATTGGCGGTTCCGTTCATTGGCGGTTCCGTTCATTGGCGGTTCCGTTCATTGGCGGTTCCGTTCATTGGCGGTTCCGTTCATTGGCGGTTCCGTGTATTGGCGGTTCCGTGTATTGGCGGTTCCGTGTATTGGCGGTTCCGTGTATTGGCGGTTCCGTGTATTGGCGGTTCCGTGTATTGGCGGCTCCGTTTATTGGCGGCTCCGTTTATTGGCGGCTCCGTTTATTGGCGGCTCCGTTTATTGGTGGCTAAGTTTATTGGCGGCTCCGTTTATTGGCGGTGCTTTTTATCGGCGGTGCTGTTTAATGGCGGTGCTGTTTAATGGCGGTGCTGTTTATTGGCGGTGCTGTTTTTTGGCGGCTCCGCTCATTGGCGGATCCGCGGTTCCGTTCATTGGCGGCTCTGTTCATTGGCGGCTCCGTTCATTAGTGGATCAGTTCGTTGGCTGGTGCCGTTCATTGGTGGCTCTGTTTATTGACGTCTATTTATTGACGTCTGTTTATTGATGGCTATGTTCATTGGCGGTTCTGTTCATTGGCAGTTCTGTTCATTGGCGGTTCAGTTCATTGGCGGTTCTGTTCATTGGCGGCTCCGTTTATTGGCAGTTCTGTTTATTGGCTGTTCTGTTTATTGGCGGTTCTGTTTATTGGCGGTTCGGTGTGTTGGTGGCACCGTTCATTGGTGGCTCCGTTTATTGGTGGCTCCGTTTATTGGTGGCTCCGTTTATTGGTGGCACCGTTCATTGGTGGCTCCGTTTATTGGCGGCTCCGTTTATTGGCGGCTCCGTTTATTGGCGGCTCCGTTTATTGGCGGCTCCGTTTATTGGCGGCTCCGTTTATTGGCGGCTCCGTTTATTGGTGGCTCCGTTTATTGGCGGCTCCGTTTATTGGCGGCTCCGTTTATTGGCGGCTTTGTTTATTGGCGGCTCCGTTTATTGGCGGCTCCGTTTATTGGCGGTCCCGTTTAATGGCGGTCCCGTTTAATGGCGGTCCCGTTTATTGGCGGTCCCGTTTATTGGCGGTCCCGTTTATTGGCGGTGCTGTTTAATGGCGGTGCTGTTTAATGGCGGTGCTGTTTAATGGCGGTGCTGTCTATTGGCGGTGCTGTTTTTTGGCGGCTCCGCTCATTGGCTGTTCCGCTCATTGGCGGATCCGCGGTTCCGTTCATTGGCGGTTCCGTTCATTGGCGGTTCCGTTTATTGGCGGTTCCGTTTATTGGCGGTTCCGTTTATTGGCGGTTCTGTTTATTGGCGGTTCTGTTTATTGGCGGTTCTGTTTATTGGCGGTTCTGTTTATTGGCGGTTCTGTTTATTGGCGGTTCTGTTTATTGGCGGTTCTGTTTATTGGCGGTTCTGTTTATTGGCGGTTCTGTTTATTGGCGGTTCTGTTTATTGGCGGTTCTGTTTATTGGCGGTTCTGTTTATTGGCGGTTCCGTTTATTGGCGGTTCCGTTTATTGGCGGTTCCGTTTATTGGCGGCTCCGTTTATTGGCGGCTCCGTTTATTGGCGGCTCCGTTTATTGGCGGCTCCGTTTATTGGCGGCTCCGTTTATCGGCGGTGCTGTTTATCGGCGGCTCCGTTCGTTGGCTGTTCCGCTCATTGGCGGTTCCGTTCATTGGCGGTTCCGTTCATTGGCGGTTCCGTTCATTGGCGGTTCCGTTCATTGGCGGCTCTGTTTATTGGCGGCTCCGTTTATTGGCGGCTCCGTTTATTGGCGGCTCCGTTTATTGGCGGCTCCGTTTATTGGCGGCTCCTTTTATTGGCGGCTCTGTTCATTGGCGGCTCCGTTCATTAGTGGATCAGTTCGTTGGCTGGTGCCGTTCATTGGCGGTTCTGTTCATTGGCAGTTCTGTTCATTGGCGGTTCAGTTCATTGGCGGTTCTGTTCATTGGCGGCTCCGTTTATTGGCAGTTCTGTTTATTGGCGGTTCTGTTTATTGGCGGTTCGGTGTGTTGGTGGCACCGTTCATTGGTGGCTCCGTTTATTGGTGGCTCCGTTTATTGGTGGCACCGTTCATTGGTGGCTCCGTTTATTGGCGGCTCCGTTTATTGGCGGCTCCGTTTATTGGCGGCTCCGTTTATTGGCGGCTCCGTTTATTGGCGGCTCCGTTTATTGGCGGCTCAGTTTATTGGCGGCTCCGTTTATTGGCGGCTCCGTTTATTGGCGGCTCCGTTTATTGGCGGCTCCGTTTATTGGCGGCTCCGTTCATTGGCGGCTCCGTTCATTGGCGGCTCCGTTCATTGGCTGTTCTGTTTATTGGCTGTTCTGTTTATTGGCTGTTCTGTTTATTGGCGGTTCGGTGTGTTGGTGGCACCGTTCATTGGTGGCTCCGTTTATTGGTGGCTCCGTTTATTGGCAGTGCTGTTAATAGGCAGCTCCGTTTATTGGCGGCTCCGTTTATTGGCGGCTCCGTTTATTGGCGGCTCCGTTTATTGGCAGTGCTGTTTATTGGCAGTGCTGTTTATTGGCGGTGCTGTTTATTGGCGGTGCTGTTTATTGGCGGTGCTGTTTATTGGCGGTGCTGTTTATTGGCGGTGCTGTTTATTGGCGGTGCGGTTTATTGGCGGTGCGGTTCATTGGCGGTGCTGTTTATTGGCGGTGCTGTTTATTGGCGGTGCTGTTTATTGGCGGTGCTGTTTATTGGCGGTGCTGTTTATTGGCGGTGCTGTTTATTGGCGGTGCTGTTTATTGGCGGTGCTGTTTATTGGCGGTGCTGTTTATTGGCGGTGCTGTTTATTGGCGGTGCTGTTTATTGGCGGTGCTGTTTATTGGCGGTTCCGCTCGTTGGCGGTTCCGTTCATTGGCGGTTCCGTTCATTGGCGGTTCCGTTCATTGGCGGCTCAGTTTATTGGCGGTGCCGTTTATTGGCGGTGCCGTTTATTGGCGGTGCCGTTTATTGGCGGTGCCGTTTTATGGCTTTTCTGTTTCTTTGCAGTTCCTTTTATTTGCGGTGCTGTTTATTGGCAGTTCCGTTCGTTGGCGGTTCCGCTCGTTGGCGGTTCCGCTCGTTGGCGGTTCCGTTCGTTGGCGGCTCCGTTTATTGGCGGCTCCGTTTATTGGCGGCTCCGTTTATTGGCGGCTCCGTTTATTGGCGGCTCCGTTTATTGGCGGCTCCGTTTATTGGTGGCTCCGTTTATTGGTGGCTCCGTTTATTGGCGGCTCCGTTTATTGGCAGTGCTGTTTATTGGCGGTGCTGTTTATTGGCGGTGCTGTTTATTGGCGGTGCTGTTTAATGGCGGTGCTGTTTATTGGCGGCTCCGCTCATTGGCGGCTCCGCTCATTGGCGGTTCCGCTAATTGGCGGATCCGCGGTTCCGTTCATTGGCGGTTCGGTTCATTGGCGGTTCCGTTCATTGGCGGTTCGGTTATTGGCGGTTCCTTTTATTGGCGGTTCCTTTTATTGGCGGTTCCTTTTATTGGCGGTTCCTTTTATTGGCGGTTCCGTTCATTGGCGGTTCCGTTCATTGGCGGGGCCGTTCATTGGCGGTTCCGTTCATTGGCGGGGCCGTTTATTGGCGGGCCGTTTATTGGCGGGGCCGTTTATTGGCGGGCCGTTTATTGGCGCTCCCGTTTATTGGCGCTCCCGTTTATTGGCGCTCCCGTTTATTGGCGCTCCCGTTTATTGGCGCTCCCGTTTATTGGCGGTCCCGTTTATTGGCGCTCCCGTTTATTGGCGGTCCCGTTTGTTAATGGTTCCGTTTATTGGCGGCTCCGTTCATTGGCGGCTCCATTCATTGGCGGCTCCATTCATTGGCGGCTCCATTCATTGGCGGCTCCATTCATTGGCGGCTCAGTTCATTGGCGGCTCAGTTCATTGGCGGCTCAGTTCATTGGCGGATCAGTTCATTGGCGGATCAGTTCATTAGTGGATCAGTTGGTTGGCTGGTGCCGTTCATTGGCGGCTCTGTTTATTGACGTCTATTTATTGACGGCTCTGTTCATTGGCGGTTCTGTTCATTGGCGGTTCTGTTCATTGGCGGTTCTGTTCATTGGCGGTTCTGTTCATTGGCGGTTCTGTTCATTGGCGGTTCTGTTCATTGGCGGTTCTGTTCATTGGCGGTTCTGTTCATTGGCGGTTCTGTTCATTGGCGGTTCCGTTCATTGGCGGCTCCGTTCATTGGCGGCTCCGTTCATTGGCGGCTCCGTTCATTGGCGGCGCCGTTTATTGGCGGCTCCGTTTATTGGCGGCTCCGTTTATTGGCGGCTCCGTTTATTGGCGGCGCCGTTTATTGGCGGCGCCGTTTATTGGCGGCGCCGTTTATTGGCGGTGCCGTTTATTGGCGGCGCCGTTTAATGGCTTTTCTGTTTCTCTGCAGTTCCTTTTATTTGCGGTTCTGTTTATTGAAGGCTCTGTTTATTGAAGACTCTGTTTATTGCCGGCTCTGTTTATTGCCGGCTCTGTTTATTGCCGGCTCTGTTTATTGCCGGCTCTGTTTATTGCCGGCTCTGTTTATTGCCGGCTCTGTTTATTGGCTGTTCTGTTTATTGGCTGTTCTGTTTATTGGCTGTTCTGTTTATTGGCGGTTCGGTGTGTTGGTGGCACCGTTCATTGGTGGCACCGTTCATTGGTGGCTCCGTTTATTGGTGGCTCCATTTATTGGCAGTGCTGTTTATTGGCAGCTCCGTTTATTGGCGGCTCCGTTTATTGGCGGCTCCGTTTATTGGCGGCTCCGTTTATTGGCGGCTCTGTTTATTCGTGGTGCTGTTTATTGGCGGTGCTGTTTATTGGCGGTACTGTTTATTGGCGGTGCTGTTTATTGGCGGTGCTGTTTATTGGCGGTGCTGTTTATTGGCGGTGCTGTTTATTGGCGGCTCTGTTTATTGACGTCTATTTATTGACGTCTTTGTAGGAGATTAGGGTCTGCAATCCTATGATAACCCAGATTTTTTGCTTTTGTTTCACTGGTTTACGACTTTCTCTGGCTGTGGGCCTGCTAATCAGACCCACAGCCTAGCTGTTCTCTCACTAAATTACAACGTGTACCTTAGGTGCATTTACCAATTGGTACTGGGCCACCTTATCAGACCCTGTAACTCAGGGCATAGGTGTACCCAGGGCCTACCAGGGGCTGAAGCATGTATTATGCCACCCCTGGATGGCCATCTAAATCTGACACAACTGGCTGCACGACAGCTGGGGCAAGGTGGTGTAATCACCCTTTGCTTTAGATATAGTATACCTATATCTAACCCTAAAATGGACACACAGATTCCTATCAGTCACTCCTATGGCAGGCCTTGACAATCCTGAAGGCAGAGTGCTTGGAATCGTGTGAGATGGTGCTCTGGCATGAGCTGAGCCCGTTTGCAGCTTGCGGAACCAAGTCCTAATAGCTGTTCCATGATATCGCATACCATATACTCTTAAGTGCATTATAATCCTCGCGGTTATATGCTATCTTTGGTATCGCTTTATCAAAACATGTCGAGTAAGGTGTCATACGAATTGGAATACTAACCCCTCGCCAATTCTGGCACAGTTACATACGACATGTATGTAACTGTGAACCCCGGTTAAAGTTAACTCAAGCCTCAGCATCACAAAATGGATGCTGCCACCACAGACACGAGTCTGACCCCCTGCAGCTGGGAGTCCTTCCAGCGAGGGGAGCTTGGACAAAGGGTTTCCTGTCAGGGGCGGTGCTAGCACCATCCCAGACAGGGTTTTGTGTATCCTGGGTAGGCAGGGCTTTACGGGAAGGTGACTGCAAGTGGCACCCCGGTGCTCACTACGCATCTGCCGGCTAGAACCAGTTCCAGGGGCACACCAGCCCCTGTCCTGGGGAAAGTCCGGCATGGGAGAGGGGTGTAACCACCCCCCCTTCCTGGTCCCACCCCTAGGGCAGGACCTAGTCGCGTACCCACCCCTTTCTTTAGGATAAAGGCAGGAGCGGGGACCCTTCCAAATTAGATCATCTTTGAATCAAGAAACTACTTTCCACGAAAGGAACTCTCGACTCTTCTCAAGATTTCTCCCTTGTGACTAAGGAGTAGTCACCCTGCATCCGCAGGCACCATCTAAGAACTCTGCGGTTTGCTGCACGTCCTTCCTCCGGAATCCGACTGACCAGCTCGACGAGACCTGGCTTCCCTGGCACCTCTGACCTCTACCTACCTCTACAGCTAAGCTGAGAACCGTAGGTGCGACGAGACCTCGAGGGACCGGCCATCATCAGAACTGCACAACTTCTATCCAGCACAACCGCCGAGGGACCCTCTGGTGAGTGCTTTGGGGTCCAAGAAGCCCCGACCCTGAGCAGCTCCAGCCCCGAAGTCCAGCCTCCCAGCATCCACGAGATCTGCGTGGGGCCCTTCTGCTTTTTGCTGCTCACCGCGTTGTCTGGCTACTAGCCCGCTGGCTTGTGGCCTTCCCGACGACACCCGACAACGACAACACTGCTAGTCTGGTTGCTCCAGACTGGCTCTTGCTCCCTTCCAAAAGAGGAGCACCCCGGACCCTCCTGGTCCACTCCAGACGCCATTTTAGGTCCACCGCGTGGGCTTGAATTTGCCAAGACTTGTTGCCCCAATCCTGGGTCCAGCAACGTCGATAGCATCAACCATCGTGTGACAGCTCGCACCTCCATCCTGGTCACCGACAACGCCTCCGGGTCGGTGAGACTGCAGAGCCCAGCGTCGCCCACTCACCTGGTTGAGGTGACTACCATCCGGTGCCCTCCTGGTGCCATCTGATCACTGGCTAGTGGTCACGAACTTGGTCCCCTCTGCTTTCAGGTGTCATCCATCTTCGATCCAGGCTTGGATCACTTCGAACAATCTTCACTGGTCGCCTGCCAGCAACTCTTTCTTCAGGCTCCTGGTCCATCAACGAGGATTCCCGACGTCTTAACAGACCTATGCAGCTGCAGCCCCTGGGCTAGGTAACTTCAGCATTTCGGTGCCCCAGCATAGCCTCACTATCTAAGGGTCCAGAGTCACTGTCGTTTTCGACCTACCTTATCGGGTTCGCCCGAGAACACTAACTTTGCTTTTACTAGCTCCCATAGACTTTGTCCCGCATCCCGCGTGAGAGTGCACACTCTGCACCCGAGTCCCCTAGGCCTCCTACTAGTAATCTGAAGGTTCAGTAACGTTGCCCTAGCAATTCCAAAGCCTATTAGTACAGTACTTACCTGCTAGTAATTTTGCATTCCACTTTTAGAGTATATGGTTTTTCGTGCCCCTCGGGCATTTGTGTAAATTGTGCAACTTAAAGTATTTTCGTAAGAGTTTTGTTGTGTGCTTAGTACCCTGTCCTCATAAAAAGTACAGGGCTGTTGTGATCTAAATAAATACACTGTTTATTTTCATAACACTTGTGTGGTGTCCTTTCACTTGGTGTTCAAGGGGTATATGTGATGGTATAACAGCTGGCTTAACACGCCCTCTAGAGTTTAGCCCGAAGACTGCTCTTGTCCATGCTACTAGGATAGCTGGTCTATCGGTTGACTTATAACCAATCACCATAAGGGTTGTTTGGACTGATACATAGTGATCACTAGAATAGTGAACACTGAATATAGGGCCAACTTCTCACAGTCTCTGTTTATTGATGGCTCTGTTCATTGGCTGTTCTGTTTATTGGCTGTTCTGTTTATTGGCTGTTCTGTTTATTGGCTGTTCTGTTTATTGGCGGTTCGGTGTGTTGGTGGCTCCGTTTATTGGTGGCTCCGTTTATTGGTGGCTCTGTTTATTGGCAGTGCTGTTTATTGGCAGCTCCGTTTATTGGCAGCTCCGTTTATTGGTGGCTCCGTTTATTGGCGGCTCCGTTTATTGCGCTGTTTATTGGCGGTGCTGTTTATTGGCGGTGCTGTTTATTGGCGGTGCTGTTTATTGGCGGTGCTGTTTATTGGCGGTGCTGTTTATTGGCGGTGCTGTTTATTGGCGGTGCTGTTTATTGGCGGTGCTCTTTATTGGCGGTGCTGTTTATTGGCGGTGCTGTTTATTGGCGGTGCTGTTTATTGGCGGTGCTGTTTATTGGCGGTGCTGTTTATTGACGGTGCTGTTTATTGGCGGTGCTCTTTATTGGCGGTGCTCTTTATTGGCGGTGCTCTTTATTGGCGATGCTCTTTATTGGCGATGCTCTTTATTGGCGGTGCTCTTTATTGGCGGTGCTGTTTATTGGCGGTGCTGTTTATTGGCGGTTTCGTTCATTGGCGGTTTCGTTCATTGGCGGTTTCGTTCATTGGCGGTTTCGTTCATTGGCGGTTCCGTTCATTGGCGGGTCCAGTTTATTGGCGGGTCCAGTTTATTGGCGGCTCCGTTCATTGGCAGTGCTGTTTATTGGCGGTGCTGTTTATTGGCGATGCTGTTTATAGGCAGCTTCGTTTATTGCCGGCTCCGTTTATTGGCGGCTCCGTTTATTGGCGGTGCTGTTTATTGGCGGTGCTGTTTATTGGCGGTGCTGTTTATTGGCGGTGCTGTTTATTGGCGGTGCTGTTTATTGGCGGTGCTGTTTATTGGCGGCTCCGTTCATTGGCGGTTCCGCTCATTGGCGGTTCCGTTCGTTGGCGGTTCCGTTCATTGGCGGTTCCGTTCATTGGCGGGTCCAGTTTATTGGCGGGTCCAGTTTATTGGCGGCTCCGTTCATTGGCGGTTCCGTTTATTGGCGGCGCCGTTTATTGGCGGCGCCGTTTATTGCCGGTGCCGTTTTATGGCTTTTCTGTTTCTTTGCAGTTCCTTCTATTCGCGGTTCTGTTTATTGCCGGCTCTGTTTATTGGCGGCTCTGTTTATTGGCGGCTCTGTTTATTGGCGGCTCCGTTTATTGGTGGCTCCGTTTATTGGCGGCGCTGTTTATTGGCGGCGCTGTTTATTGGCGGCGCTGTTTATTGGCGACGCTGTTTATTGGCGGCGCTGTTTATTGGCGGTGCTGTTTATTGGCGGTGCTGTTTATTGGCAGCTCCGTTCATTGGCGGTTCCGTTCATTGGCGCTTCCGCTCATTGGCGGTTCCGCTCATTGGCGCTTCCGCTCATTGGCGGTTCCGTTTATTGGCGGTTCCGTTTATTGGCGGTTCCGTTTATTGGCGGTTCCGCTCATTGGCGGTTCCGCTTATTGGCAGTTCCGCTTATTGGCGGTTCCGTTTATTGGCGGTTCCGCTTATTGGCGGTTCTGTTTATTGGCGGTTCCGTTTATTGGCGGCTCCGTTTATTGGCGGCTCTGTTCATTGGCGGCTCTGTTCATTGGCGGCTCCGTTCATTAGTGGATCAGTTCGTTGGCTGGTGCCGTTCATTGGCGGCTCTGTTCATTGGCGGCTCTGTTCATTGGCGGCTCTGTTCATTGGCGGCTCTGTTCATTGGCGGTTCCGTTATATTGGCGGTGCTGTTTATTGGCGGTGCTATTTATTGGCGGTGCTGTTTATTGGCGGTGCTGTTTATTGGCGGTGCTGTTTATTGGCGGTGCTGTTTATTGGCTGTTCTGTTTATTGGCTGTTCTGTTTATTGGCTGTTCTGTTTATTGGCTGTTCTGTTTATTGGCTGTTCTGTTTATTGGCTGTTCTGTTTATTGGCGGTTCGGTGTATTGGTGGCACCGTTCATTGGTGGCTCCGTTTATTGGTGGCTCTGTTTATTGGCAGTGCTGTTTATTGGCAGCTCCGTTTATTGGCAGCTCCGTTTATTGGCGGCTCCGTTTATTGGCGGCTCCGTTTATTGGCGGCTCCGTTTATTGGCGGCTCCGTTTATTGCGCTGTTGTTTATTGGCGGTGCTGTTTATTGGCGGTGCTCTTTATTGGCGGTGCTCTTTATTGGCGGTGCTCTTTATTGGCGGTGCTCTTTATTGGCGGTGCTCTTTATTGGCGGTGCTGTTTATTGGCGGTGCTGTTTATTGGCGGTGCTGTTTATTGGCGGTGCTGTTTATTGGCGGTGCTCTTTATTGGCGGTGCTCTTTATTGGCGGTGCTCTTTATTGGCGATGCTCTTTATTGGCGATGCTCTTTATTGGCGATGCTGTTTATTGGCAGCTCCGTTTATTGCCGGCTCCGTTTATTGCCGGTGCTGTTTATTGGCGGTGCTGTTTATTGGCGGTGCTGTTTATTGGCGGTGCTGTTTATTGGCGGTGCTGTTTATTGGCGGCTCCGTTCATTGGCGGTTTCGTTCATTGGCGGTTTCGTTCATTGGCGGTTTCGTTCATTGGCGGTTCCGTTCATTGGCGGGTCCAGTTTATTGGCGGGTCCAGTTTATTGGCGGGTCCAGTTTATTGGCGGCTCCGTTCATTGGCAGTGCTGTTTATTGGCGGTGCTGTTTATTGGCGATGCTGTTTATAGGCAGCTTCGTTTATTGCCGGCTCCGTTTATTGGCGGCTCCGTTTATTGGCGGTGCTGTTTATTGGCGGTGCTGTTTATTGGCGGTGCTGTTTATTGGCGGTGCTGTTTATTGGCGGTGCTGTTTATTGGCGGCTCCGTTCATTGGCGGTTCCGCTCATTGGCGGTTCCGTTCGTTGGCGGTTCCGTTCATTGGCGGTTCCGTTCATTGGCGGGTCCAGTTTATTGGCGGGTCCAGTTTATTGGCGGCTCCGTTCATTGGCGGTTCCGTTTATTGGCGGCGCCGTTTATTGGCGGCGCCGTTTATTGCCGGTGCCGTTTTATGGCTTTTCTGTTTCTTTGCAGTTCCTTCTATTCGCGGTTCTGTTTATTGCCGGCTCTGTTTATTGGCGGCTCTGTTTATTGGCGGCTCCGTTTATTGGTGGCTCCGTTTATTGGCGGCGCTGTTTATTGGCGGCGCTGTTTATTGGCGGCGCTGTTTATTGGCGGCGCTGTTTATTGGCGACGCTGTTTATTGGCAGCGCTGTTTATTGGCGGTGCTGTTTATTGGCGGTGCTGTTTATTGGCAGCTCCGTTCATTGGCGGTTCCGTTCATTGGCGGTTCCGCTCATTGGCGCTTCCGCTCATTGGCGCTTCCGCTCATTGGCGGTTCCGTTTATTGGCGGTTCCGTTTATTGGCGGTTCCGTTTATTGGCGGTTCCGCTCATTGGCGGTTCCGCTTATTGGCAGTTCCGCTTATTGGCGGTTCCGTTTATTGGCGGTTCCGCTTATTGGCGGTTCCGTTTATTGGCGGTTCCGTTTATTGGCGGCTCCGTTTATTGGCGGCTCTGTTCATTGGCGGCTCTGTTCATTGGCGGCTCTGTTCATTGGCGGCTCCGTTCATTAGTGGATCAGTTCGTTGGCTGGTGCCGTTCATTGGCGGCTCTGTTCATTGGCGGCTCTGTTCATTGGCGGCTCTGTTCATTGGCGGCTCTGTTCATTGGCGGCTCTGTTCATTGGCGGCTCTGTTCATTGGCGGTTCCGTTATATTGGCGGTGCTGTTTATTGGCGGTGCTATTTATTGGCGGTGCTGTTTATTGGCGGTGCTGTTTATTGGCGGTGCTGTTTATTGGCGGTGCTGTTTATTGGCTGTTCTGTTTATTGGCTGTTCTGTTTATTGGCTGTTCTGTTTATTGGCTGTTCTGTTTATTGGCTGTTCTGTTTATTGGCTGTTCTGTTTATTGGCTGTTCTGTTTATTGGCGGTTCGGTGTATTGGCGGCACCGTTCATTGGTGGCTCCGTTTATTGGTGGCTCTGTTTATTGGCAGTGCTGTTTATTGGCAGCTCCGTTTATTGGCAGCTCCGTTTATTGGCGGCTCCGTTTATTGGCGGCTCCGTTTATTGGCGGCGCTGTTTATTGGCGGCGCTGTTTATTGGCGGCGCTGTTTATTGGCGGCGCTGTTTATTGGCGGCGCTGTTTATTGGCGGTGCTGTTTATTGGCGGTGCTGTTTATTGGCGGTGCTGTTGGCGGTGCTGTTTATTGGCGGTGCTCTTGGCGGTGCTGTTTATTGGCGGTGCTGTTTATTGGCGGTGCTGTTTATTGGCGGTGCTGTTTATTGGCGGTGCTGTTTATTGGCGGTGCTCTTTATTGGCGGTGCTCTTTATTGGCGATGCTCTTTATTGGCGATGCTCTTTATTGGCGATGCTGTTTATTGGCAGCCCTGTTTATTGGCGGTGCTGTTTATTGGCGGTGCTGTTTATTGGCGGCTCCGTTCATTGGCGGTTCCGTTCATTGGCGGTTCCGTTCATTGGCGGTTCCGTTCATTGGCGGTTCCGTTTATTGGCGGCGCCGTTTATTGGCTGCGCCGTTTATTAACGGCGCCGTTTATTGCCGGTGCCGTTTTATGGCTTTTCTGTTTCTTTGCAGTTCCTTCTATTCGCGGTTCTGTTTATTGCCGGCTCTGTTTATTGGCGGCGCCGTTTATTGGCAGCTCCGTTTATTGGCAGCTCCGTTTATTGGTGGCTCCGTTTATTGGCGGCGCTGTTTATTGGCGGCGCTGTTTATTGGCGGCGCTGTTTATTGGCGGCGCTGTTTATTGGCGGCGCTGTTTATTGGCGGTGCTGTTTATTGGCGGTGCTGTTTATTGGCGGTGCTGTTTATTGGCGGTGCTGTTTATTGGCGGTGCTGTTTATTGGCAGCTCCGTTCATTGGCGGTTCCGCTCATTGGCGGTTCCGCTTATTGGCAGTTCCGTTTATTGGCGGTTCCGTTTATTGGCGGTTCCGTTTATTGGCGGTTCCGTTTATTGGCGGTTCCGTTTATTGGCGGTTCCGTTTATTGGCGGTTCCGTTTATTGGCGGTTCCGTTTATTGGCGGTTCCGTTTATTGGCGGTTCCGCTCATTGGCGGTTCCGCTCATTGGCGGTTCCGCTTATTGGCAGATCCGCTTATTGGCGGCTCTGTTCATTGGCGGCTCCGTTCATTAGTGGATCAGTTCGTTGGCTGGTGCCGTTCATTGGCGGCTCTGTTCATTGGCGGCTCTGTTCATTGGCGGCTCTGTTCATTGGCGGTGCTGTTTATTGGCGGTGCTGTTTATTGGCGGTGCTGTTTATTGGCGGTGCTGTTTATTGGCGGTGCTGTTTATTGGCGGTGCTGTTTATTGGCGGTGCTGTTTATTGGCGGTGCTGTTTATTGGCGGTGCTGTTTAATGGCGGTGCTGTTTAGGTGCTGTTTAATGGCGGTGCTGTTTATTGGCGGTGCTGTTTATTGGCGGTGCTGTTTATTGGCGGTGCTGTTTATTGGCGGTGCTGTTTATTGGCGGTGCTGTTTATTGGCGGTGCTGTTTATTGGCAGCTCCGCTCATTGGCGGTTCCGTTCATTGGCGGATCAGTTCATTAGTGGATCAGTTCGTTGGCTGGTGCCGTTCATTGGCGGCTCTGTTTATTGACATCTATTTATTGACGTCTGTTTATTGACGTCTGTTTATTGATGGCTCTGTTCATTGGCGGTTCTGTTCATTGGCGGTTCTGTTCATTGGCGGTTCTGTTCATTGGCGGTTCTGTTCATTGGCGGCTCCGTTCATTCGCAGTGCCGTTTATTGGCGGTGCCGTTTATTGGCGGTGCCGTTTATTGGCGGCGCCGTTTTATGGCTTTTCTGTTTCTTTGCAGTTCCTTTTATTTTCGGTTCTGTTTATTGCCGGCTCTGTTTATTGCCGGCTCTGTTTATTGCCGGCTCTGTTTATTGCCGGCTCTGTTTATTGCCGGCTCTGTTTATTGCCGGCTCTGTTTATTGCCGGTTCGGTTTATTGGCGGTTCGGTTTATTGGCGGTTCGGTTTATTGGCGGTTCGGTTTATTGGCGGTGCGGTTTATTGGCGGTGCGGTTTATTGGCGGTGCGGTTTATTGGCGGTGCTGTTTATTGGCGGTGCTGTTTATTGGCGGTGCTGTTTATTGGCGGTGCTGTTTATTGGCGGTGCTGTTTATTGGCGGTGCTGTTTATTGGCGGTGCTGTTTATTGGTGGTGCTGTTTATTGGTGGTGCTGTTTATTGGCGGTGCTGTTTATTGGCGGTGCTGTTTATTGGCAGCTCCGTTCGTTGGCAGCTCTGCTCGTTGGCGGTTCCGTTCGTTGGCGGTTCCGTTTATTGGCGGTTCCGTTTATTGGCGGTTCCGCTCATTGGCGGTTCCGCTTATTGGCAGTTCCGCTTATTGGCGGTTCCGTTTATTGGCGGTTCCGTTTATTGGCGGTTCCGCTTATTGGCGGTTCCGTTTATTGGCAGTTCCGTTTATTGGCGGTTCTGTTTATTGGCGGTTCTGTTTATTGGGGGCTCCGTTTATTGGCGGCTCCGTTTATTGGCGGCTCCGTTTATTGGCGGCTCTGTTTATTGGCGGCTCTGTTCATTGGCGGCTCTGTTCATTGGCGGCTCTGTTCATTGGCGGCTCTGTTCATTGGCGGCTCTGTTCATTGGAGGCTCTGTTCATTGGAGGCTCTGTTCATTGGCGGCTCTGTTCATTGGCGGCTCTGTTCATTGGCGGTTCTGTTATATTGGCGGTTCTGTTTATTGGCGGTGCTGTTTATTGGCGGTGCTGTTTATTGGCGGTGCTGTTTATTGGCGGTGCTGTTTATTGGCGGTGCTGTTTATTGGCGGTGCTGTTTATTGGCGGTGCTGTTTATTGGCGGTGCTGTTTATTGGCGGTGCTGTTTATTGGCGGTGCTGTTTATTGGCGGTGCTGTTTATTGGCGGTGCTGTTTATTGGCAGCTCCGTTCATTGGCGGCTCCGCTCATTGGCGGTTCCGTTCATTGGCGGATCATTTCATTGGCGGATCATTTCATTGGCAGCTCCGTTCATTGGCGGCTCCGCTCATTGGCGGTTCCGTTCATTGGCGGATCAGTTCATTAGTGAATCAGTTCGTTGGCTGGTGCCGTTCATTGGCGGCTCTGTTTATTGACATCTATTTATTGACGTCTGTTTATTGACGTCTGTTTATTGATGGCTCTGTTCATTGGCGGTTCTGTTCATTGGCGGTTCTGTTCATTGGCGGTTCTGTTCATTGGCGGTTCTGTTCATTGGCGGTTCTGTTTATTGGCGGCTCCTTTTATTGGCAGTGCCGTTTATTGGCGGTGCCGTTTATTGGCGTCGCCGTTTTATGGCTTTTCTGTTTCTTTGCAGTTCCTTTTATTTTCGGTTCTGTTTATTGCCGGCTCTGTTTATTGCCGGCTCTGTTTATTGCCGGCTCTGTTTATTGCCGGCTCTGTTTATTGCCGGCTCTGTTTATTGCCGGTGCTGTTTATTGGCGGTGCTGTTTATTGGCGGTGCTGTTTATTGGCGGTGCTGTTTATTGGCGGTGCTGTTTATTGGCGGTGCTGTTTATTGGCGGCTCCGTTTATTGGCGGCTCCGTTTATTGGCGGCTCCGTTTATTGGCGGTGCCGTTTTATGGCTTTTCTGTTTCTTTGCAGTTCCTTTTATTTGCGGTGCTGTTTATTGGCAGCTCCGTTCGTTGGCGGTTCCGCTCGTTGGCGGTTCCGCTCGTTGGCGGTTCCGTTCATTGGCAGTTCCGTTTATTGGCGGCTCCGTTTATTGGCGGCTCCGTTTATTGGCGGCTCCGTTTATTGGTGGCTCCGTTTATTGGCGGCTCCGTTTATTGGCGGCTCCGTTTATTGGCGGCTCCGTTTATTGGTGGCTCCGTTTATTGGCGGCTCCGTTTATTGGCAGTGCTGTTTATTGGCGGTGCTGTTTATTGGCGGTGCTGTTTATTGGCGGTGCTGTTTATTGGCGGTGCTGTTTATTGGCGGTGCTGTTTAATGGCGGTGCTGTTTATTGGCAGCTCCGCTCATTGGCGGTTCCGCTAATTGGTGGATCCGCGGTTCCGTTCATTGGCGGTTCCGTTCATTGGCGGTTCCGTTCATTGGCGGTTTGGTTATTGGCGGTTTGGTTATTGGCGGTTCCGTTTATTGGCTGTTCCGTTTATTGGCAGTTCCGTTTATTGGCTGTTCAGTTTATTGGCTGTTCCGTTTATTGGCTGTTCCGTTTATTGGCTGTTCCGTTTATTGGCTGTTCCGTTTATTGGCTGTTCCGTTTATTGGCTGTTCCGTTTATTGGCTGTTCCGTTTATTGGCTGTTCCGTTTATTGGCTGTTCCGTTTATTGGCTGTTCCGTTTATTGGCTGTTCCGTTTATTGGCTGTTCCGTTTATTGGCTGTTCCGTTTATTGGCGGTTCCGTTTATTGGCGGTGCTGTTTATTGGCGGTGCTGTTTATTGGCGGTGCTGTTTATTGGCGGTGCTGTTTATTGGCGGTGCTGTTTATTGGCGGCTCCGCTCGTTGGCGGTTCCGTTCATTGGCGGTTCCGTTCATTGGCCGTTCCGTTCATTGGCCGTTCCGTTCATTGGCGGTTCCGCTCATTGGCGGTTCCGCTCATTGGCGGTTCCGCTCATTGGCGGTTCCGTTCATTGGCGGTTCCGTTCATTGGCGGATCAGTTCATTAGTGGATCAGTTTGTTGGCTGGTGCCGTTCATTGGCGGCTCCGTTTATTGGCGGCTCCGTTTATTGGCGGCTCCGTTTATTGGCGGCTCCGTTTATTGGCGGCTCCGTTTATTGGCGGCTCCGTTTATTGGCGGCTCCGTTTATCGGCAGTGCTGTTTAATGCCGGTCCCGTTTATTGGCGGTCCCGTTTATTGGCGGCTCCGTTTATCGGCGGTGCTGTTTATTGGCGGCTCCGTTCGTTGGCAGTTCCGCTCGTTGGTGGTTCCGTTCATTGGTGGTTCCGTTCATTGGCGGTTCCGTTCATCGGCGGTTCCGTTCATTGGCGGTTCCGTTCATTGGCGGTTCCGTTCATTGGCGGTTCTGTTCATTGGCCGTCCCGTGTATTGGCGGTTCCGTGTATTGGCGGTTCCGTGTATTGGCGGCTCCGTTTATTGGCGGCTTCGTTTATTGGCGGCTTCGTTTATTGGCGGCTTCGTTTATTGGCGGCTCCGTTTATTGGCGGCTCCGTTTATTGGCGGCTCCGTTTATTGGCGGCTCCGTTTATTGGCGGCTCCGTTTATTGGCGGCTCCGTTTATTGGCGGCTCCGTTTATCGGCAGTGCTGTTTATCGGCGGTGCTGTTTAATGGCGGTGCTGTTTAATGGCGGTGCTGTTTAATGCCGGTCCCGTTTATTGGCGGTCCCGTTTATTGGCGGTCCCGTTTATTGGCGGTCCCGTTTATTGGCGGTCCCGTTTATTGGCGGTCCCGTTTATTGGCGGTCCCGTTTATTGGCGGTCCCGTTTATTGGCAGTGCTGTTTATTGGCAGTGCTGTTTATTGGCGGTGCTGTTTATTGGCGGTGCTGTTTAATGGCGGTGCTGTTTATTGGCGGTGCTGTTTATTGGCGGTGCTGTTTATTGGCGGTGCTGTTTAATGGCGGTGCTGTTTAATGGCGGTGCTGTTTAATGGCGGTGCTGTTTATTGGCGGTGCTGTTTATTGGCGGTGCTGTTTATTGGCGGTGCTGTTTATTGGCGGTGCTGTTTATTGGCGGTGCTGTTTATTGGCGGTGCTGTTTATTGGCGGTGCTGTTTATTGGCGGTGCTGTTTAATGGTGGTGCTGTTTAATGGTGGTGCTGTTTAATGGCGGTGCTGTTTATTGGCGGTGCTGTTTATTGGCGGTGCTGTTTATTGGCGGTGCTGTTAAATGGCGGTGCTGTTAAATGGCGGTGCTGTTAAATGGCGGTGCTGTTTAATGGCGGTGCTGTTTATTGGCGGTGCTGTTTATTGGCGGTGCTGTTAAATGGCGGTGCTGTTTATTGGCGGTGCTGTTTTTTGGCGGCTCCGCTCATTGGCGGTTCCGCACATTGGCGGATCCGCGGCTCCGTTTATTGGCGGCTCCGTTTATTGGCGGCTCCGTTTATTGGCGGTGCTGTTTAATGGCGGTGCTGTTTAATGGCGGTGCTGTTTAATGGCGGTGCCGTTTAATGGCGGTGCCGTTTAATGGCGGTGCCGTTTAATGGCGGTCCCGTTTAATGGCGGTCCCGTTTATTGGCGGTCCCGTTTATTGGCGGTCCCGTTTATTGGCGGTCCCGTTTATTGGCAGTGCTGTTTATTGGCGGTGCTGTTTATTGGTGGTGCTGTTTATTGGTGGTGCTGTTTAATGGCGGTGCTGTTTAATGGCGGTGCTGTTTAATGGCGGTGCCGTTTAATGGCGGTGCTGTTTATTGGCAGTGCTGTTTATTGGCAGTGCTGTTTATTGGCAGTGCTGTTTATTGGCAGTGCTGTTTATTGGCGGTGCTGTTTATTGGTGGTGCTGTTTATTGGTGGTGCTGTTTAATGGCGGTGCTGTTTAATGGCGGTGCTGTTTAATGGCGGTGCTGTTTAATGGCGGTGCTGTTTAATGGCGGTGCTGTTTTTTGGCGGCTCCGCTCATTGGCGGTTCCGCTCATTGGCGGTTCCGCTCATTGGCAGATCCGCGGTTCCGTTCATTGGCGGTTCCGTTCATTGGCGGGTCCAGTTTATTGGCGGGTCCAGTTTATTGGCGGGTCCAGTTTATTGGCAGCTCCGTTCACTGGCGGCTCCGTTTATTGGCGGTTCCGTTTATTGGCGGTTCCGTTTATTGGCGGCGCCGTTTATTGGCGGCGCCGTTTATTGCCGGTGCCGTTTTATGGCTTTTCTGTTTCTTTGCAGTTCCTTCTATTCGCGGTTCTGTTTATTGCCGGCTTCGTTTATTGGCGGCTCCGTTTATTGGCGGCTCCGTTTATTGGCGGCTCCGTTTATTGGCGGCTCCGTTTATCGGCAGTGCTGTTTATCGGCGGTGCTGTTTAATGGCGGTGCTGTTTAATGGCGGTGCTGTTTAATGGCGGTGCTGTTTAATGGCGGTGCTGTTTAATGGCGGTGCTGTTTAATGGCGGTGCTGTTTAATGGCGGTCCCGTTTAATGGCGGTCCCGTTTATTGGCGGTCCCGTTTATTGGCGGTCCCGTTTATTGGCGGTCCCGTTTATTGGCGGTCCCGTTTATTGGCGGTCCCGTTTATTGGCGGTCCCGTTTATTGGCAGTGCTGTTTATTGGCAGTGCTGTTTATTGGCAGTGCTGTTTATTGGCGGTGCTGTTTAATGGCGGTGCTGTTTAATGGCGGTGCTGTTTAATGGCGGTGCTGTTTAATGGCGGTGCTGTTTATTGGCGGTGCTGTTTTTTGGCGGCTCCGCTCATTGGCGGATCCGCGGTTCCGTTCATTGGCGGTTCCGTTCATTGGCGGTTCCGTTCACTGGCGGTTCCGTTTATTGGCGGTTCCGTTTATTGGCGGTTCCGTTTATTGGCGTTTCCGTTTATTGGCGGCTCCGTTTATTGGCGTTTCCGTTTATTGGCGGCTCCGTTTATTGGCGGCTCCGTTTATCGGCGGTGCTGTTTATCGGCGGTGCTGTTTATCGGCGGCTCCGTTCGTTGGCGGTTCCGCTCGTTGGTGGTTCCGTTCATTGGCGGTTCCGTTCATTGGCGGTTCCGTTCATTGGTGGTTCCGTTCATTGGCGGTCCCGTTTATTGGCGGTTCCGTTTATTGGCGGTTCCGTTTATTGGCGGTTCTGTGTATTGGCGGTTCTGTGTATTGGCGGTTCCGTGTATTGGCGGTTCCATGTATTGGCGGTTCCGTGTATTGGCGGCTCCGCGGTTCCGTTCATTGGCCGTTCCGTTCATTGGCGGTTCCGTTCATTGGCGGTTCCGTTTATTGGCGGTTCCGTTTATTGGCGGTTCCGTTTATTGGCGGTTCCGTTTATTGGCGGTTCTGTTTATTGGCGGTTCTGTTTATTGGCGGTTCTGTTTATTGGCGGTTCTGTTTATTGGCGGTTCTGTTTATTGGCGGTTCTGTTTATTGGCGGTTCTGTTTATTGGCGGTTCTGTTTATTGGCGGTTCCGTTTATTGGCGGTTCTGTTTATCGGCGGCTCCGTTCGTTGGCTGTTCCGCTCGTTGGTGGTTCAGTTCATTGGCGGTTCCGTTCATTGGCGGTTCCGTTCATTGGCGGTTCCGTTCATTGGCGGTTCCGTTCATTGGCGGTTCCGTTCATTGGCGGTTCCGTTCATTGGCGGCTCAGTTCATTGGCGGCTCCGTTCATTGGCGGCTCCGTTTATTGGCGGCTCCGTTTATTGGCGGCTCTGTTCATTGGCGGCTCCGTTCATTAGTGGATCAGTTCGTTGGCTGGTGCCGTTCATTGGCGGCTCTGTTTATTGACGTCTATTTATTGACGTCTGTTTATTGATGGCTATGTTCATTGGCGGTTCTGTTCATTGGCAGTTCTGTTCATTGGCGGTTCAGTTCATTGGCGGTTCAGTTCATTGGCGGTTCAGTTCATTGGCGGTTCTGTTCATTGGCGGCTCCGTTTATTGGCAGTTCTGTTTATTGACTGTTCTGTTTATTGGCGGTTCGGTTTATTGGCGGTTCGGTGTGTTGGTGGCACCGTTCATTGGTGGCTCCGTTTATTGGTGGCTCCGTTTATTGGCGGTTCCGTTTATTGGTGGTTCCGTTTATTGGCGGTTCCGTTTGTTGGCGGTTCCGTTTATTGGCGGCTCCGTTTATTGGCGGCTCCGTTTATTGGCGGCTCCGTTTATTGGCGGCTCCGTTTATTGGCGGCTCCGTTTATTGGCGGCTCCGTTTATTGGCGGCTCCGTTCATTGGCGGCTCCGTTCATTGGCGGCTCCGTTCATTGGCGGCTCCGTTCATTGGCGGCTCCGTTCATTGGCGGCTCCGTTCATTGGCTGTTCTGTTTATTGGCTGTTCTGTTTATTGGCTGTTCTGTTTATTGGCTGTTCTGTTTATTGGCTGTTCTGTTTATTGGCTGTTCTGTTTATTGGCTGTTCTGTTTATTGGCGGTTCGGTGTGTTGGTGGCACCGTTCATTGGTGGCTCCGTTTATTGGTGGCTCCGTTTATTGGTGGCTCCGTTTATTGGTGGCTCCGTTTATTGGTGGCTCCGTTTATTGGCAGTGCTGTTTATTGGCAGTGCTGTTTATTGGCGGTGCTGTTTATTGGAGGTTCGGTTTATTGGAGGTTCGGTTTATTGGTGGTTCGGTTTATTGGTGGTTCGGTTTATTGGCAGTGCTGTTTATTGGCGGTGCTGTTTATTGGCGGTGCTGTTTATCGGCGGTGCTGTTTATCGGCGGTGCTGTTTATTGGCGGCTCCGTTCGTTGGCGGTTCCGCTCGTTGGTGGTTCCGTTCATTGGCGGTTCCGTTCATTGGCGGTTCCGTTTATTGGCGGTTCCGTTTATTGGCGGTTCCGTTTATTGGCGGTTCCGTTTATTGGCGGTTCCGTGTATTGGCGGTTCCGTGTATTGGCGGCTCCGCGGTTCCGTTCATTGGCGGTTCCGTTCATTGGCGGCGCCGTTTATTGGTGGTGCCGTTTTATGGCTTTTTTGTTTCTTTGCAGTTCCTTTTATTTTTGGTTCTGTTTATTGCCAGCTCTGTTTATTGCCGGCTCTGTTTATTGCCGGCTCTGTTTATTGGAGGTTCGGTTTATTGGCTTTTCGGTTTATTGGTGGTTCGGTTTATTGGTGGTTCGGTTTATTGGCGGTGCTGTTTATTGGCGGTGCTGTTTATTGGCGGTGCTGTTTATTGGCGGTGCTGTTTATTGGCGGCTCCGTTTATTGGCGGCTCCGTTTATTGGCGGCTCCGTTTATTGGCGGCTCCGTTTATTGGCGGCTCCGTTTATTGGCGGTGCTGTTTATTGGCGGTGCTGTTTATTGGCGGTGCTGTTTATTGGCGGTGCTGTTTATTGGCGGTGCTGTTTATTGGCGGTGCTGTTTATTGGCAGCTCCGTTCATTGGCGGGTCCGTTCATTGGCGGTTCCGCTCGTTGGCGGTTCCGTTCATTGGCGGCTCCGTTCATTGGCGGCTCCGTTCATTGGCGGCTCCGTTCATTAGTGGATCAGTTCGTTGGCTGGTGCCGTTCATTGGCGGTTCCGCTCGTTGGCGGTTCCGTTCATTGGCGGTTCCGCTTATTGGCGGTCCCGTTTATTGGTGGTCCCGTTCATTGGCGGCTCCGTTCATTGGCGGCTCCGTTCATTGGCGGCTCCGTTCATTGGCGGCTCCGTTCATTGGCGGTCCCGTTTATTGGCGGTCCCGTTTATTGGCGGTCCCGTTTATTGGCGGTCCCGTTTATTGGCGGTCCCGTTTATTGGCGGATCCGTTTATTGGCGGCTCCGTTTATTGGCGGCTCCGTTTATTGGCGGCTTCGTTTATTGGCGGCTTCGTTTATTGGCGGCTTCGTTTATTGGCGGCTTCGTTTATTGGCGGCTTCGTTTATTGGCGGTTCTGTTTGTTGGCGGTTCCGTTTATTGGCGGCTCCGTTTATTGGCGGCTCTGTTTATTGCCAGCTCTGTTTATTGCCGGCTCTGTTTATTGGCTGTTCTGTTTATTGGCTGTTCTGTTTTTGGCTGTTCTGTTTTTGGCTGTTCTGTTTTTGGCTGTTCTGTTTATTGGCGGTTCGGTGTGTTGGTGGCACCGTTCATTGGTGGCTCCGTTTATTGGCGGCTCCGTTTATTGGCGGCTCCGTTTATTGGTGGCTCCGTTTATTGGTGGCTCCGTTTATTGGTGGCTCCGTTTATTGGTGGCTCCGGTTATTGGTGGCTCCGTTTATTGGCAGTGCTGTTTATTGGCGGTGCTGTTTATTGGCGGTGCTGTTTATTGGCGGTGCTGTTTATTGGTGCTGTTTATTGGCGGTGCTGTTTATTGGCGGTGCTGTTTATTGGCGGTGCTGTTTATTGGCGGTGCTGTTTATTGGCGGTGCTGTTTATTGGCGGTGCTGTTTATTGGCGGTGCTGTTTATTGGCGGTGCTGTTTATTGGCGGCTCCGTTTATTGGCGGCTCCGTTTATTGGCGGCTCCGTTTATTGGCGGCTCTGTTCATTGGCGGCTCTGTTCATTGGCCGCTCCGTTCATTGGAGGCTCTGTTCATTGGCGGCTCTGTTCATTGGCGGTCCCGTTTATTGGCGGTTCCGTTCATTGGCGGTTCCGTTCATTGGCGGTTCCGTTCATTGGCGGTTCCGTTTATTGGCGGTGCTGTTTATTGGCGGTGCTGTTTATTGGCGGTGCTGTTTATTGGCGGTGCTGTTTATTGGCAGCTCCGTTCATTGGCGGCTCCGTTCATTGGCGGCTCCGTTCATTGGCGGCTCCGTTCATTAGTGGATCAGTTTGTTGGCTGGTGCCGTTCATTGGCGGCTCTGTTTATTGGCGTCTATTTATTGACGTCTGTTTATGGATGGCTCTGTTGATTGGCGGTTCTGTTGATTGGCGGTTCTGTTGATTGGCGGTTCTGTTCATTGGCGGTTCTGTTCATTGGCGGTTCTGTTCATTGGCGGTTCTGTTCATTGGCGGTTCTGTTCATTGGCGGTTCAGTTCATTGGCGGCTCCGTTCATTGGCGGTCCCGTTCATTGGCGGTCCCGTTCATTGGCGGTTCCGTTTATTGGCGGTTCCGTGTATTGGCGGTTCCGTGTATTGGCGGTTCCGTGTATTGGCGGTTCCGTGTATTGGCGGTTCTGTGTATTGGCGGTTCCGTGTATTGGCGGTCCCATTTATTGGCGGTCCCATTTATTGGCGGTCCCGTTTATTGGCGGTCCCGTTTATTGGCGGTCCCGTTTATTGGCGGTCCCGTTTATTGGCGGTCCCGTTTATTGGCGGTCCCGTTTATTGGCGGTCCCGTTTATTGGCGGTCCCGTTTATTGGCGGTCCCGTTTATTGGCGGTCCCGTTTATTGGCGGTCCCATTTATTGGTGGTCCCGTTCATTGGCGGCTCCGTTCATTGGCGGCTCCGTTCATTGGCGGCTCCGTTCATTGGCGGCTCCGTTCATTGGCGGCTCCGTTCATTGGCGGTCCCGTTTATTGGCGGTCCCGTTTATTGGCGGTCCTGTTTATTGGCGGTCCCGTTTATTGGCGGTCCCGTTTATTGGCGGTCCCGTTTATTGGCGGTCCCGTTTATTGGCGGTGCCGTTTATTGGCGGTTCCGTTTATTGGCGGTCCCGTTTATTGGCGGTGCCGTTAATTGGCGGTGCCGTTTATTGGCGGTGCCGTTTATTGGCGGTTCCGTTTATTGGCGGTTCCGTTTATTGGCGGTCCCGTTTATTGGCGGTGCTGTTTATTGGCGGTGCTGTTTATTGGCGGTGCTGTTTATTGGCGGTGCTGTTTATTGGCGGTGCTGTTTATTGGCGGTGCTGTTTATTGGCGGTGCTGTTTATTGGCGGTGCTGTTTATTGGCGGTGCTGTTTATTGATGGTGCTGTTTATCGGCAGCTCCGTTCATTGGCGGTTCCGTTCATTGGCGGTTCCGTTCATTGGCGGCTCTGTTCATTGGCGGCTCCGTTCATTGGAGGCTCTGTTCATTGGCGGTCCCGTTTATTGGTGGTCCAGTTTATTGGCGGTTCCGTTTATTGGCGGTGCTGTTTATTGGCGGTGCTGTTTATTGGCGGTGCTGTTTATTGGCGGTGCTGTTTATTGGCGGTGCTGTTTATTGGGGGTGCTCTTTATTGGCAGCTCCGTTCATTGGCGGCTCCGCTCATTGGCGGCTCCGTTCATTGGCGGCTCCGTTCATTGGCGGCTCCGTTCATTGGCGGTTCCGTTCATTGTCGGTTCCGTTCATTGGCGGTCCTGTTCATTGGCGGTCCCGTTCATTGGCGGTCCCGTTCATTGGCGGTCCTGTTTATTGGCGGTTCAGTTTATTGGCGGCTCCGTTTATTGGCGGTTCCGTTTATTGGCGGTCCCGTTTATTGGCGGTCCCGTTTATTGGCGGTGCCGTTTATTGGCGGTTCCGTTTATTGGCGGTCCCGTTTATTGGCGGTCCCGTTTATTGGCGGTCCCGTTTATTGGCGGTCCCGTTTATTGGCGGTCCCGTTTATTGGCGGTCCCGTTTATTGGCGGTCCCGTTTATTGGCGGTCCCGTTTATTGGCGGTCCCGTTTATTGGCGGTCCCGTTTATTGGCGGTCCCGTTTATTGGCGGTTCCGTTTATTGGCGGTTCCGTTTATTGGCGGTTCCGTTTATTGGCGGTTCCGTTTATTGGCGGTTCCGCTCATTGGCGGTTCTGTTCATTGGCGGTTCCACTCATTGGCGGTTCTGTTCATTGGCGGCTCCGTTCATTGGCGGCTCCGTTCATTGGCGGCTCCGTTTATTGGCGGCTTCGTTTATTGGCGGCTTCGTTTATTGGCCGCTCCGTTTATTGGCGGCTCTGTTTATTGGCGGCTCTGTTTATTGGCGGCTCCGTTTATTGGCGGCTCCGTTTATTGGCGGCTCCGTTTATTGGCGGCTCCGTTTATTGGCGGCTCCGTTTATTGGCGGCTCCGTTTATTGGCGGCTCCGTTTATTGGCGGCTCCGTTTATTGGCGGCTCAGTTTATTGGCGGCTCAGTTTATTGGCGGCTCAGTTTATTGGCGGCTCTGTTCATTGGCGGCTCCGTTCATTGGCGGCTCCGTTCATTGGCGGCTCCGTTCATTAGTGGATCAGTTTGTTGGCTGGTGCCGTTCATTGGCGGCTCTGTTCATTGGCGGCTCTGTTCATTGGCGGCTCTGTTCATTGGCGGCTCTGTTCATTGGCGGCTCTGTTCATTGGCGGCTCTGTTCATTGGCGGCTCTGTTCATTGGCGGTTCCGTTCATTGGCGGTGCTGTTATATTGGCGGTGCTGTTTATTGGCGGTGCTGTTTATTGGCGGTGCTGTTTATTGGCAGTGCTGTTTATTGGCGGTGCTGTTTATTGGTGGTGCTGTTTATTGGCAGCTCCGTTCATTGGCGGCTCCGCTCATTGGCGGTTCCGTTCATTGGCGGTTCCGTTCATTGGCGGTTCCGTTCATTAGTGGATCAGTTCGTTGGCTGGTGCCGTTCATTGGCGGCTCTGTTTATTGACATCTATTTATTGACGTCGGTTTATTGACGTCGGTTTATTGACGTCTCTGTTCATTGGCGGTTCTGTTCATTGGCGGTTCTGTTTATTGGCGGTTCTGTTTATTGGCGGTTCTGTTTATTGGCGGTTCCGTTTATTGGCGGTTCTGTTTATCGGCGGCTCCGTTCGTTGGCTGTTCCGCTCGTTGGTGGTTCAGTTCATTGGCGGTTCCGTTCATTGGCGGTTCCGTTCATTGGCGGTTCCGTTCATTGGCGGTTCCGTTCATTGGCGGTTCCGTTCATTGGCGGTTCCGTTCATTGGCGGTTCCGTTCATTGGCGGCTCCGTTCATTGGCGGCTCCGTTCATTGGCGGCTCCGTTTATTGGCGGCTCCGTTTATTGGCGGCTCTGTTCATTGGCGGCTCCGTTCATTAGTGGATCAGTTCGTTGGCTGGTGCCGTTCATTGGCGGCTCTGTTTATTGACGTCTATTTATTGACGTCTGTTTATTGATGGCTATGTTCATTGGCGGTTCTGTTCATTGGCAGTTCTGTTCATTGGCGGTTCAGTTCATTGGCGGTTCAGTTCATTGGCGGTTCAGTTCATTGGCGGTTCTGTTCATTGGCGGCTCCGTTTATTGGCAGTTCTGTTTATTGACTGTTCTGTTTATTGGCGGTTCGGTTTATTGGCGGTTCGGTGTGTTGGTGGCACCGTTCATTGGTGGCTCCGTTTATTGGTGGCTCCGTTTATTGGCAGTCCCGTTTATTGGCGGTTCCGTTTATTGGTGGTTCCGTTTATTGGCGGTTCCGTTTGTTGGCGGTTCCGTTTATTGGCGGCTCCGTTTATTGGCGGCTCCGTTTATTGGCGGCTCCGTTTATTGGCGGCTCCGTTTATTGGCGGCTCCGTTTATTGGCGGCTCCGTTTATTGGCGGCTCCGTTCATTGGCGGCTCCGTTCATTGGCGGCTCCGTTCATTGGCGGCTCCGTTCATTGGCGGCTCCGTTCATTGGCGGCTCCGTTCATTGGCTGTTCTGTTTATTGGCTGTTCTGTTTATTGGCTGTTCTGTTTATTGGCTGTTCTGTTTATTGGCTGTTCTGTTTATTGGCTGTTCTGTTTATTGGCTGTTCTGTTTATTGGCGGTTCGGTGTGTTGGTGGCACCGTTCATTGGTGGCTCCGTTTATTGGTGGCTCCGTTTATTGGTGGCTCCGTTTATTGGTGGCTCCGTTTATTGGTGGCTCCGTTTATTGGCAGTGCTGTTTATTGGCAGTGCTGTTTATTGGCGGTGCTGTTTATTGGAGGTTCGGTTTATTGGAGGTTCGGTTTATTGGTGGTTCGGTTTATTGGTGGTTCGGTTTATTGGCAGTGCTGTTTATTGGCGGTGCTGTTTATTGGCGGTGCTGTTTATCGGCGGTGCTGTTTATCGGCGGTGCTGTTTATTGGCGGCTCCGTTCGTTGGCGGTTCCGCTCGTTGGTGGTTCCGTTCATTGGCGGTTCCGTTCATTGGCGGTTCCGTTCATTGGCGGTTCCGTTTATTGGCGGTTCCGTTTATTGGCGGTTCCGTGTATTGGCGGTTCCGTGTATTGGCGGCTCCGCGGTTCCGTTCATTGGCGGTTCCGTTCATTGGCGGCGCCGTTTATTGGTGGTGCCGTTTTATGGCTTTTTTGTTTCTTTGCAGTTCCTTTTATTTTTGGTTCTGTTTATTGCCAGCTCTGTTTATTGCCGGCTCTGTTTATTGCCGGCTCTGTTTATTGGAGGTTCGGTTTATTGGCTTTTCGGTTTATTGGTGGTTCGGTTTATTGGTGGTTCGGTTTATTGGCGGTGCTGTTTATTGGCGGTGCTGTTTATTGGCGGTGCTGTTTATTGGCGGTGCTGTTTATTGGCGGCTCCGTTTATTGGCGGCTCCGTTTATTGGCGGCTCCGTTTATTGGCGGCTCCGTTTATTGGCGGCTCCGTTTATTGGCGGTGCTGTTTATTGGCGGTGCTGTTTATTGGCGGTGCTGTTTATTGGCGGTGCTGTTTATTGGCGGTGCTGTTTATTGGCAGCTCTGTTCATTGGCGGGTCCGTTCATTGGCGGTTCCGCTCGTTGGCGGTTCCGTTCATTGGCGGCTCCGTTCATTGGCGGCTCCGTTCATTGGCGGCTCCGTTCATTAGTGGATCAGTTCGTTGGCTGGTGCCGTTCATTGGCGGTTCCGCTCGTTGGCGGTTCCGTTCATTGGCGGTTCCGCTTATTGGCGGTCCCGTTTATTGGTGGTCCCGTTCATTGGCGGCTCCGTTCATTGGCGGCTCCGTTCATTGGCGGCTCCGTTCATTGGCGGCTCCGTTCATTGGCGGTCCCGTTTATTGGCGGTCCCGTTTATTGGCGGTCCCGTTTATTGGCGGTCCCGTTTATTGGCGGTCCCGTTTATTGGCGGATCCGTTTATTGGCGGCTCCGTTTATTGGCGGCTCCGTTTATTGGCGGCTTCGTTTATTGGTGGCTTCGTTTATTGGCGGCTTCGTTTATTGGCGGCTTCGTTTATTGGCGGCTTCGTTTATTGGCGGCTTCGTTTATTGGCGGTTCTGTTTGTTGGCGGTTCCGTTTATTGGCGGCTCCGTTTATTGGCGGCTCTGTTTATTGCCAGCTCTGTTTATTGCCGGCTCTGTTTATTGGCTGTTCTGTTTATTGGCTGTTCTGTTTTTGGCTGTTCTGTTTTTGGCTGTTCTGTTTTTGGCTGTTCTGTTTATTGGCGGTTCGGTGTGTTGGTGGCACCGTTCATTGGTGGCTCCGTTTATTGGCGGCTCCGTTTATTGGCGGCTCCGTTTATTGGTGGCTCCGTTTATTGGTGGCTCCGTTTATTGGTGGCTCCGTTTATTGGTGGCTCCGTTTATTGGTGGCTCCGGTTATTGGTGGCTCCGTTTATTGGCAGTGCTGTTTATTGGCGGTGCTGTTTATTGGCGGTGCTGTTTATTGGTGCTGTTTATTGGCGGTGCTGTTTATTGGCGGTGCTGTTTATTGGCGGTGCTGTTTATTGGCGGTGCTGTTTATTGGCGGTGCTGTTTATTGGCGGTGCTGTTTATTGGCGGTGCTGTTTATTGGCGGTGCTGTTTATTGGCGGTGCTGTTTATTGGCGGTGCTGTTTATTGGCGGTGCTGTTTATTGGCGGTGCTGTTTATTGGCGGTGCTGTTTATTGGCGGCTCCGTTTATTGGCGGCTCCGTTTATTGGCGGCTCCGTTTATTGGCGGCTCTGTTCATTGGCGGCTCTGTTCATTGGCCGCTCCGTTCATTGGAGGCTCTGTTCATTGGCGGCTCTGTTCATTGGCGGTCCCGTTTATTGGCGGTTCCGTTCATTGGCGGTTCCGTTCATTGGCGGTTCCGTTTATTGGCGGTGCTGTTTATTGGCGGTGCTGTTTATTGGCGGTGCTGTTTATTGGCGGTGCTGTTTATTGGCGGTGCTGTTTATTGGCAGCTCCGTTCATTGGCGGCTCCGTTCATTGGCGGCTCCGTTCATTGGCGGCTCCGTTCATTAGTGGATCAGTTTGTTGGCTGGTGCCGTTCATTGGCGGCTCTGTTTATTGGCGTCTATTTATTGACGTCTGTTTATGGATGGCTCTGTTGATTGGCGGTTCTGTTGATTGGCGGTTCTGTTGATTGGCGGTTCTGTTCATTGGCGGTTCTGTTCATTGGCGGTTCTGTTCATTGGCGGTTCTGTTCATTGGCGGTTCTGTTCATTGGCGGTTCAGTTCATTGGCGGCTCCGTTCATTGGCGGTCCCGTTCATTGGCGGTCCCGTTCATTGGCGGTCCCGTTCATTGGCGGTTCCGTTTATTGGCGGTTCCGTGTATTGGCGGTTCCGTGTATTGGCGGTTCCGTGTATTGGCGGTTCCGTGTATTGGCGGTTCTGTGTATTGGCGGTTCCGTGTATTGGCGGTCCCATTTATTGGCGGTCCCATTTATTGGCGGTCCCATTTATTGGCGGTCCCGTTTATTGGCGGTCCCGTTTATTGGCGGTCCCGTTTATTGGCGGTCCCGTTTATTGGCGGTCCCGTTTATTGGCGGTCCCGTTTATTGGCGGTCCCGTTTATTGGCGGTCCCGTTTATTGGCGGTCCCGTTTATTGGCGGTCCCGTTTATTGGCGGTCCCGTTTATTGGTGGTCCCGTTCATTGGCGGCTCCGTTCATTGGCGGCTCCGTTCATTGGCGGCTCCGTTCATTGGCGGCTCCGTTCATTGGCGGTCCCGTTTATTGGCGGTCCCGTTTATTGGCGGTCCTGTTTATTGGCGGTCCCGTTTATTGGCGGTCCCGTTTATTGGCGGTCCCGTTTATTGGCGGTCCCGTTTATTGGCGGTGCCGTTTATTGGCGGTTCCGTTTATTGGCGGTCCCGTTTATTGGCGGTGCCGTTAATTGGCGGTGCCGTTTATTGGCGGTGCCGTTTATTGGCGGTTCCGTTTATTGGCGGTTCCGTTTATTGGCGGTCCCGTTTATTGGCGGTGCTGTTTATTGGCGGTGCTGTTTATTGGCGGTGCTGTTTATTGGCGGTGCTGTTTATTGGCGGTGCTGTTTATTGGCGGTGCTGTTTATTGGCGGTGCTGTTTATTGGCGGTGCTGTTTATTGATGGTGCTGTTTATCGGCAGCTCCGTTCATTGGCGGTTCCGTTCATTGGCGGTTCCGTTCATTGGCGGCTCTGTTCATTGGCGGCTCCGTTCATTGGAGGCTCTGTTCATTGGCGGTCCCGTTTATTGGTGGTCCAGTTTATTGGCGGTTCCGTTTATTGGCGGTGCTGTTTATTGGCGGTGCTGTTTATTGGCGGTGCTGTTTATTGGCGGTGCTGTTTATTGGCGGTGCTGTTTATTGGGGGTGCTCTTTATTGGCAGCTCCGTTCATTGGCGGCTCCGCTCATTGGCGGCTCCGTTCATTGGCGGCTCCGTTCATTGGCGGCTCCGTTCATTGGCGGTTCCGTTCATTGTCGGTTCCGTTCATTGGCGGTCCTGTTCATTGGCGGTCCCGTTCATTGGCGGTCCCGTTCATTGGCGGTCCTGTTTATTGGCGGTTCAGTTTATTGGCGGCTCCGTTTATTGGCGGTTCCGTTTATTGGCGGTCCCGTTTATTGGCGGTCCCGTTTATTGGCGGTGCCGTTTATTGGCGGTGCCGTTTATTGGCGGTTCCGTTTATTGGCGGTCCCGTTTATTGGCGGTCCCGTTTATTGGCGGTCCCGTTTATTGGCGGTCCCGTTTATTGGCGGTCCCGTTTATTGGCGGTCCCGTTTATTGGCGGTCCCGTTTATTGGCCGTTCCGTTTTTTGGCGGTTCCGTTTATTGGCGGTTCCGTTTATTGGCGGTTCCGTTTATTGGCGGTTCCGTTTATTGGCGGTTCCGTTTATTGGCGGTTCCGCTCATTGGCGGTTCTGTTCATTGGCGGTTCCACTCATTGGCGGTTCTGTTCATTGGCGGCTCCGTTCATTGGCGGCTCCGTTCATTGGCGGCTCCGTTTATTGGCGGCTTCGTTTATTGGCGGCTTCGTTTATTGGCCGCTCCGTTTATTGGCGGCTCTGTTTATTGGCGGCTCCGTTTATTGGCGGCTCCGTTTATTGGCGGCTCCGTTTATTGGCGGCTCCGTTTATTGGCGGCTCCGTTTATTGGCGGCTCCGTTTATTGGCGGCTCCGTTTATTGGCGGCTCCGTTTATTGGCGGCTCAGTTTATTGGCGGCTCAGTTTATTGGCGGCTCTGTTCATTGGCGGCTCCGTTCATTGGCGGCTCCGTTCATTGGCGGCTCCGTTCATTAGTGGATCAGTTTGTTGGCTGGTGCCGTTCATTGGCGGCTCTGTTCATTGGCGGCTCTGTTCATTGGCGGCTCTGTTCATTGGCGGCTCTGTTCATTGGCGGCTCTGTTCATTGGCGGTTCCGTTCATTGGCGGTGCTGTTATATTGGCGGTGCTGTTATATTGGCGGTGCTGTTTATTGGCGGTGCTGTTTATTGGCGGTGCTGTTTATTGGCGGTGCTGTTTATTGGCGGTGCTGTTTATTGGTGGTGCTGTTTATTGGCAGCTCCGTTCATTGGCGGCTCCGCTCATTGGCGGTTCCGTTCATTGGCGGTTCCGTTCATTGGCGGTTCCGTTCATTAGTGGATCAGTTCGTTGGCTGGTGCCGTTCATTGGCGGCTCTGTTTATTGACATCTATTTATTGACGTCGGTTTATTGACGTCGGTTTATTGACGTCTCTGTTCATTGGCGGTTCTGTTCATTGGCGGTTCTGTTCATTGGCGGTTCTGTTCATTGGCGGTTCTGTTCATTGGCGGTTCTGTTCATTGGCGGTTCTGTTCATTGGCGGTTCTGTTCATTGGCGGCTCCGTTTATTGGCAGTGCCGTTTATTGGCGGTGCCGTTTATTGGCGGTGCCGTTTATTGGCGGCGCCGTTTTATGGCTTTTCTGTTTCTTTGCAGTTCCTTTTATTTTCGGTTCTGTTTATTGCCGGCTCTGTTTATTGCCGGCTCTGTTTATTGCCGGCTCTGTTTATTGCCGGCTCTGTTTATTGCCGGTTCGGTTTATTGCCGGTTCGGGTTATTGGCGGTTCGGGTTATTGGCGGTTCGGGTTATTGGCGGTTCGGTTTATTGGCGGTGCGGGTTATTGGCGGTGCGGTTTATTGGCGGTGCGGTTTATTGGCGGTGCTGTTTATTGGCGGTGCTGTTTATTGGCGGTGCTGTTTATTGGCGGTGCTGTTTATTGGCGGTGCTGTTTATTGGCGGTGCTGTTTATTGGCGGTGCTGTTTATTGGCGGTGCTGTTTATTGGCGGTGCTGTTTATTGGCGGTGCTGTTTATTGGCGGTGCTGTTTATTGGCAGCTCCGCTCGTTGGCGGTTCCGTTCGTTGGCGGTTCCGTTTATTGGCGGTTCCGTTTATTGGCGGTCTCGTTTATTGGCGGTCCCGTTTATTGGCGGTCCCGTTTATTGGCGGTCCCGTTTATTGGCGGTCCCGTTTATTGGCGGTCCCGTTTATTGGCGGTCCCGTTTATTGGCGGTCCCGTTTATTGGCGGTCCCGTTTATTGGCGGTCCCGTTTGTTAATGGTTCCGTTTGTTAATGGTTCCGTTCATTGGCGGCTCCGTTCATTGGCGGCTCCGTTCATTGGCGGCTCCGTTCATTGGCCGGATCACTTCATTGGCCGGATCAGTTCATTAGTGGATCAGTTGGTTGGCTGGTGCCGTTCATTGGCGGCTCTGTTTATTGACGTCTATTTATTGACGGCTCTGTTCATTGGCGGTTCTGTTCATTGGCGGTTCTGTTCATTGGCGGTTCTGTTCATTGGCGGTTCTGTTCATTGGCGGTTCTGTTCATTGGCGGTTCTGTTCATTGGCGGCTCCGTTTATTGGCGGCTCCGTTTATTGGCGGCTCCGTTTATTGGCGGCTCCGTTTATTGGCGGCGCCGTTTATTGGCGGCGCCGTTTATTGGCGGCGCCGTTTATTGGCGGCGCCGTTTTATGGCTTTTCTGTTTCTCTGCAGTTCCTTTTATTTGCGGTTCTGTTTATTGAAGGCTCTGTTTATTGAAGGCTCTGTTTATTGCCGGCTCTGTTTATTGCCGGCTCTGTTTATTGCCGGCTCTGTTTATTGCCGGCTCTGTTTATTGCCGGCTCTGTTTATTGCCGGCTCTGTTTATTGCCGGCTCTGTTTATTGGCTGTTCTGTTTATTGGCTGTTCTGTTTATTGGCTGTTCTGTTTATTGGCTGTTCTGTTTATTGGCTGTTCTGTTTATTGGCTGTTCTGTTTATTGGCGGTTCGGTGTGTTGGTGGCACCGTTCATTGGTGGCACCGTTCATTGGTGGCACCGTTCATTGGTGGCACCGTTCATTGGTGGCACCGTTCATTGGTGGCACCGTTCATTGGTGGCACCGTTCATTGGTGGCTCCGTTTATTGGTGGCTCCGTTTATTAGCAGTGCTGTTTATTGGCAGCTCCGTTTATTGGCGGCTCCGTTTATTGGCGGCGCTGTTTATTCGTGGCGCTGTTTATTCGTGGCGCTGTTTATTCGTGGCGCTGTTTATTCGCGGCGCTGTTCATTGGCGGTACTGTTCATTGGCGGTACTGTTTATTGGCGGTTCCGTTTATTGGCGGTTCCGTTCATTGGCGGTTCCGTTCATTGGCGGTTCCGTTCATTGGCGGTCCCGTTTATTGGCGGTCCCGTTTATTGGCGGTCCCGTTTATTGGCGGTCCCGTTTATTGGCGGTCCCGTTTATTGGCGGTCCCGTTTATTGGCGGTCCCGTTTATTGGCGGTCCCGTTTATTGGCGGTCCCGTTTTTTGGCGGTCCCGTTTATTGGTGGACCCGTTTATTGGCTGACCCGTTTATTGGCGGTCCCGTTTATTGGCGGTCCCGTTTATTGGCGGTCCCGTTTGTTAATGGTTCCGTTCATTGGCGGCTCCGTTCATTGGGGGCTCCGTTCGTTGGCGGCTCCGTTCGTTGGCGGCTCCGTTCGTTGGCGGCTCCGTTCGTTGGCGGATCAGTTCGTTGGCGGATCAGTTCGTTGGCTGGTGCCGTTCATTGGCGGCTCTGTTTATTGACGTCTATTTATTGACGTCTTTGTAGGAGATTAGGGTCTGCAATCCTATGATAACCCAGATTTTTTGCTTTTGTTTCACTGGTTTACGACTTTCTCTGGCTGTGGGCCTGCTAATCAGACCCACAGCCTAGCTGTTCTCTCACTAAATTACAACGTGTACCTTAGGTGCATTTACCAATTGGTACTGGGCCACCTTATCAGACCCTGTAACTCAGGGCATAGGTGTACCCAGGGCCTACCAGGGGCTGAAGCATGTATTATGCCACCCCTGGATGGCCATCTAAATCTGACACAACTGGCTGCACGACAGCTGGGGCAAGGTGGTGTAATCACCCTTTGCTTTAGATATAGTATACCTATATCTAACCCTAAAATGGACACACAGATTCCTATCAGTCACTCCTATGGCAGGCCTTGACAATCCTGAAGGCAGAGTGCTTGGAATCGTGTGAGATGGTGCTCTGGCATGAGCTGAGCCCGTTTGCAGCTTGCGGAACCAAGTCCTAATAGCTATTCCATGATATAGCATACCATATACTCTTAAGTGCATTATAATCCTCGCGGTTATATGCTATCTTTGGTATCGCTTTATCAAAACATATCGAGTAAGGTGTCATACGAATTGGAATACTAACCCCTCGCCAATTCTGGCACAGTTACATACGACATGTATGTAACTGTGAACCCCGGTTAAAGTTAACTCAAGCCTCAGCATCACAAAATGGATGCTGCCACCACAGACACGAGTCTGACCCCCTGCAGCTGGGAGTCCTTCCAGCGAGGGGAGCTTGGACAAAGGGTTTCCTGTCAGGGGCGGTGCTAGCACCATCCCAGACAGGGTTTTGTGTATCCTGGGTAGGCAGGGCTTTACAGGAAGGTGACTGCAAGTGGCACCCCGGTGCTCACTACGCATCTGCCGGCTAGAACCAGTTCCAGGGGCACACCAGCCCCTGTCCTGGGGAAAGTCCGGCATGGGAGAGGGGTGCAACCACCCCCCCTTCCTGGTCCCACCCCTTGGGCAGGACCTAGTCGCGTACCCACCCCTTTCTTTAGGATAAAGGCAGGAGCGGGGACCCTTCCAAATTAGATCATCTTTGAATCAAGAAACTACTTTCCACGAAAGGAACTCTAGACTCTTCTCAAGATTTCTCCCTTGTGACTAAGGAGTAGTCACCCTGCATCCGCAGGCACCATCTAAGAACTCTGCGGTTTGCTGCACGTCCTTCCTCCGGAATCCGACTGACCAGCTCGACGAGACCTGGCTTCCCTGGCACCTCTGACCTCTACCTACCTCTACAGCTAAGCTGAGAACCGTAGGTGCGACGAGACCTCGAGGGACCGGCCATCATCAGAACTGCACAACTTCTATCCAGCACAACCGCCGAGGGACCCTCTGGTGAGTGCTTTGGGGTCCAAGAAGCCCCGACCCTGAGCAGCTCCAGCCCCGAAGTCCAGCCTCCCAGCATCCACGAGATCTGCGTGGGGCCCTTCTGCTTTTTGCTGCTCACCGCGTTGTCTGGCTACTAGCCCGCTGGCTTGTGGCCTTCCCGACGACACCCGACAACGACAACACTGCTAGTCTGGTTGCTCCAGACTGGCTCTTGCTCCCTTCCAAAAGAGGAGCACCCCGGACCCTCCTGGTCCACTCCAGACGCCATTTTAGGTCCACCGCGTGGGCTTGAATTTGCCAAGACTTGTTGCCCCAATCCTGGGTCCAGCGACGTCGATAGCATCAACCATCGTGTGACAGCTCGCACCTCCATCCTGGTCACCGACAACGCCTCCGGGTCCGTGAGACTGCAGAGCCCAGCGTCGCCCACTCACCTGGTTGAGGTGACTACCATCCGGTGCCCTCCTGGTGCCATCTGATCACTGGCTAGTGGTCACGAACTTGGTCCCCTCTGCTTTCAGGTGTCATCCATCTTCGATCCAGGCTTGGATCACTTCGAACAATCTTCACTGGTCGCCTGCCAGCAACTCTTTCTTCAGGCTCCTGGTCCATCAACGAGGATTCCCGACGTCTTAACAGACCTATGCAGCTGCAGCCCCTGGGCTAGGTAACTTCGGCATTTCGGTGCCCCAGCATAGCCTCACTATCTAAGGGTCCAGAGTCACTGTCGTTTTCGACCTACCTTATCGGGTTCGCCCGAGAACACTAACTTTGCTTTTACTAGCTCCCATAGACTTTGTCCCGCATCCCGCGTGAGAGTGCACACTCTGCACCCGACTCCCCTAGGCCTCCTACTAGTAATCTGAAGGTTCAGTAACGTTGCCCTAGCAATTCCAAAGCCTATTAGTACAGTACTTACCTGCTAGTAATTTCGCATTCCACTTCCATAGTATATGGTTTTTCGTGCCCCTCGGGCATTTGTGTAAATTGTGCAACTTAAAGTATTTTCGTAAGAGTTTTGTTGTGTGCTTAGTACCCTGTCCTCATAAAAAGTACAGGGCTGTTGTGATCTAAATAAATACACTATTTTCATAACACTTGTGTGGTGTCCTTTCACTTGGTGTTCAAGGGGTATATGTGATGGTATAACAGCTGGCTTAACACGCCCTCTAGAGTTTAGCCCGAAGACTGCTCTTGTCCATGCTACTAGGATAGCTGGTCTATCGGTTGACTTATAACCAATCACCATAAGGGTTGTTTGGACTGATACATAGTGATCACTAGAATAGTGAACACTGAATATCAGGCCAACTTCTCACAGTCTCTGTTTATTGATGGCTCTGTTCATTGGCGGTTCTGTTCATTGGCGGTTCTGTTCATTGGCGGTTCTGTTCATTGGCGGCTCCGTTTATTGGTGGCTCCGTTTATTGGCGGCTCCGTTTATTGGCGGCTCCGTTTATTGGCGGCTCCGTTTATTGGCGGCTCCGTTTATTGGCTGGTCCAGTTCATTGGCGGTTCCGTTCATTGGTGGTTCCGTTCATTGGCGGTTCCGTTCATTGGCGGTTCTGTTCATTGGCGGTTCCGTTTATTGGCGGTTCCGTTTATTGGCGGTTCTGTTTATTGGCGGTTCTGTTTATTGGCGGTTCTGTTTATTGGCGGTTCTGTTTATTGGCGGTTCTGTTTATTGGCGGTTCTGTTTATTGGCGGTTCCGTTTATTGGCGGTTCCGTTTATTGGCGGTTCCGTTTATTGACAGTTCCGTTTATTGGCAGTTCCGTTTATTGGCTGTTCAGTTTATTGGCTGTTCCGTTTATTGGCTGTTCCGTTTATTGGCTGTTCCGTTTATTGGCGGCTCCGTTTATTGGCGGCTCCGTTTATCGGCGGTGCTGTTTATTGGCGGCTCCGTTCGTTGGCAGTTCCGCTCGTTGGTGGTTCCGTTCATTGGTGGTTCCGTTCATTGGCGGTTCCGTTCATCGGCGGTTCCGTTCATTGGCGGTTCCGTTCATTGGCGGTTCCGTTCATTGGCGGTTCCGTTCATTGGCGGTTCTGTTCATTGGCCGTCCCGTGTATTGGCGGTTCCGTGTATTGGCGGTTCCGTGTATTGGCGGCTCCGTTTATTGGCGGCTTCGTTTATTGGCGGCTTCGTTTATTGGCGGCTTCGTTTATTGGCGGCTTCGTTTATTGGCGGCTTCGTTTATTGGCGGCTCCGTTTATTGGCGGCTCCGTTTATTGGCGGCTCCGTTTATTGGCGGCTCCGTTTATTGGCGGCTCCGTTTATTGGCGGCTCCGTTTATTGGCGGCTCCGTTTATTGGCGGCTCCGTTTATCGGCAGTGCTGTTTAATGCCGGTCCCGTTTATTGGCGGTCCCGTTTATTGGCGGCTCCGTTTATCGGCGGTGCTGTTTAATGGCGGTGCTGTTTAATGGCGGTGCTGTTTATTGGCGGTGCTGTTTATTGGCGGTGCTGTTTATTGGCGGTGCTGTTTATTGGCGGTGCTGTTTATTGGCGGTGCTGTTTATTGGCGGTGCTGTTTAATGGTGGTGCTGTTTAATGGTGGTGCTGTTTAATGGCGGTGCTGTTTAATGGCGGTGCTGTTTAATGGCGGTGCTGTTTATTGGCGGTGCTGTTTATTGGCGGTGCTGTTTATTGGCGGTGCTGTTTATTGGCGGTGCTGTTTATTGGCGGTGCTGTTTATTGGCGGTGCTGTTTAATGGTGGTGCTGTTTAATGGTGGTGCTGTTTAATGGCGGTGCTGTTTATTGGCGGTGCTGTTTATTGGCGGTGCTGTTTATTGGCGGTGCTGTTAAATGGCGGTGCTGTTAAATGGCGGTGCTGTTAAATGGCGGTGCTGTTAAATGGCGGTGCTGTTAAATGGCGGTGCTGTTAAATGGCGGTGCTGTTTAATGGCGGTGCTGTTTATTGGCGGTGCTGTTTATTGGCGGTGCTGTTAAATGGCGGTGCTGTTTATTGGCGGTGCTGTTTTTTGGCGGCTCCGCTCATTGGCGGTTCCGCACATTGGCGGATCCGCGGCTCCGTTTATTGGCGGCTCCGTTTATTGGCGGCTCCGTTTATTGGCGGTGCTGTTTAATGGCGGTGCTGTTTAATGGCGGTGCTGTTTAATGGCGGTGCCGTTTAATGGCGGTGCCGTTTAATGGCGGTGCCGTTTAATGGCGGTCCCGTTTAATGGCGGTCCCGTTTATTGGCGGTCCCGTTTATTGGCGGTCCCGTTTATTGGCGGTCCCGTTTATTGGCAGTGCTGTTTATTGGCGGTGCTGTTTATTGGTGGTGCTGTTTATTGGTGGTGCTGTTTAATGGCGGTGCTGTTTAATGGCGGTGCTGTTTAATGGCGGTGCCGTTTAATGGCGGTGCTGTTTATTGGCAGTGCTGTTTATTGGCAGTGCTGTTTATTGGCAGTGCTGTTTATTGGCAGTGCTGTTTATTGGCGGTGCTGTTTATTGGTGGTGCTGTTTATTGGTGGTGCTGTTTAATGGCGGTGCTGTTTAATGGCGGTGCTGTTTAATGGCGGTGCTGTTTAATGGCGGTGCTGTTTAATGGCGGTGCTGTTTTTTGGCGGCTCCGCTCATTGGCGGTTCCGCTCATTGGCGGTTCCGCTCATTGGCAGATCCGCGGTTCCGTTCATTGGCGGTTCCGTTCATTGGCGGGTCCAGTTTATTGGCGGGTCCAGTTTATTGGCGGGTCCAGTTTATTGGCAGCTCCGTTCACTGGCGGCTCCGTTTATTGGCGGTTCCGTTTATTGGCGGTTCCGTTTATTGGCGGCGCCGTTTATTGGCGGCGCCGTTTATTGCCGGTGCCGTTTTATGGCTTTTCTGTTTCTTTGCAGTTCCTTCTATTCGCGGTTCTGTTTATTGCCGGCTTCGTTTATTGGCGGCTCCGTTTATTGGCGGCTCCGTTTATTGGCGGCTCCGTTTATTGGCGGCTCCGTTTATCGGCAGTGCTGTTTATCGGCGGTGCTGTTTAATGGCGGTGCTGTTTAATGGCGGTGCTGTTTAATGGCGGTGCTGTTTAATGGCGGTGCTGTTTAATGGCGGTGCTGTTTAATGGCGGTGCTGTTTAATGGCGGTGCTGTTTAATGGCGGTGCTGTTTATTGGCGGTGCTGTTTTTTGGCGGCTCCGCTCATTGGCGGATCCGCGGTTCCGTTCATTGGCGGTTCCGTTCATTGGCGGTTCCGTTCACTGGCGGTTCCGTTTATTGGCGGTTCCGTTTATTGGCGGTTCCGTTTATTGGCGTTTCCGTTTATTGGCGGCTCCGTTTATTGGCGTTTCCGTTTATTGGCGGCTCCGTTTATTGGCGGCTCCGTTTATCGGCGGTGCTGTTTATCGGCGGTGCTGTTTATCGGCGGCTCCGTTCGTTGGCGGTTCCGCTCGTTGGTGGTTCCGTTCATTGGCGGTTCCGTTCATTGGCGGTTCCGTTCATTGGTGGTTCCGTTCATTGGCGGTCCCGTTTATTGGCGGTTCCGTTTATTGGCGGTTCTGTGTATTGGCGGTTCCGTGTATTGGCGGTTCCATGTATTGGCGGTTCCGTGTATTGGCGGCTCCGCGGTTCCGTTCATTGGCCGTTCCGTTCATTGGCGGTTCCGTTCATTGGCGGTTCCGTTTATTGGCGGTTCTGTTTATTGGCGGTTCTGTTTATTGGCGGTTCTGTTTATTGGCGGTTCTGTTTATTGGCGGTTCTGTTTATTGGCGGTTCTGTTTATTGGCGGTTCTGTTTATTGGCGGTTCTGTTTATTGGCGGTTCCGTTTATTGGCGGTTCTGTTTATCGGCGGCTCCGTTCGTTGGCTGTTCCGCTCGTTGGTGGTTCAGTTCATTGGCGGTTCCGTTCATTGGCGGTTCCGTTCATTGGCGGTTCCGTTCATTGGCGGTTCCGTTCATTGGCGGTTCCGTTCATTGGCGGTTCCGTTCATTGGCGGCTCCGTTCATTGGCGGCTCCGTTCATTGGCGGCTCCGTTCATTGGCGGCTCCGTTTATTGGCGGCTCCGTTTATTGGCGGCTCTGTTCATTGGCGGCTCCGTTCATTAGTGGATCAGTTCGTTGGCTGGTGCCGTTCATTGGCGGCTCTGTTTATTGACGTCTATTTATTGACGTCTGTTTATTGATGGCTATGTTCATTGGCGGTTCTGTTCATTGGCAGTTCTGTTCATTGGCGGTTCAGTTCATTGGCGGTTCAGTTCATTGGCGGTTCAGTTCATTGGCGGTTCTGTTCATTGGCGGCTCCGTTTATTGGCAGTTCTGTTTATTGACTGTTCTGTTTATTGGCGGTTCGGTTTATTGGCGGTTCGGTGTGTTGGTGGCACCGTTCATTGGTGGCTCCGTTTATTGGTGGCTCCGTTTATTGGCAGTCCCGTTTATTGGCGGTTCCGTTTATTGGTGGTTCCGTTTATTGGCGGTTCCGTTTGTTGGCGGTTCCGTTTATTGGCGGCTCCGTTTATTGGCGGCTCAGTTTATTGGCGGCTCCGTTTATTGGCGGCTCCGTTTATTGGCGGCTCCGTTTATTGGCGGCTCCGTTTATTGGCGGCTCCGTTCATTGGCGGCTCCGTTCATTGGCGGCTCCGTTCATTGGCGGCTCCGTTCATTGGCGGCTCCGTTCATTGGCGGCTCCGTTCATTGGCTGTTCTGTTTATTGGCTGTTCTGTTTATTGGCTGTTCTGTTTATTGGCTGTTCTGTTTATTGGCTGTTCTGTTTATTGGCTGTTCTGTTTATTGGCGGTTCGGTGTGTTGGTGGCACCGTTCATTGGTGGCTCCGTTTATTGGTGGCTCCGTTTATTGGTGGCTCCGTTTATTGGTGGCTCCGTTTATTGGTGGCTCCGTTTATTGGCAGTGCTGTTTATTGGCAGTGCTGTTTATTGGCGGTGCTGTTTATTGGAGGTTCGGTTTATTGGAGGTTCGGTTTATTGGTGGTTCCGTTTATTGGCGGTGCTGTTTATTGGCGGTGCTGTTTATTGGCGGTGCTGTTTATCGGCGGTGCTGTTTATCGGCGGTGCTGTTTATTGGCGGCTCCGTTCGTTGGCGGTTCCGCTCGTTGGTGGTTCCGTTCATTGGCGGTTCCGTTCATTGGCGGTTCCGTTCATTGGCGGTTCCGTTTATTGGCGGTTCCGTTTATTGGCGGTTCCGTTTATTGGCGGTTCCGTGTATTGGCGGTTCCGTGTATTGGCGGCTCCGCGGTTCCGTTCATTGGCGGTTCCGTTCATTGGCGGCGCCGTTTATTGGTGGTGCCGTTTTATGGCTTTTTTGTTTCTTTGCAGTTCCTTTTATTTTTGGTTCTGTTTATTGCCAGCTCTGTTTATTGCCGGCTCTGTTTATTGCCGGCTCTGTTTATTGGAGGTTCGGTTTATTGGCTTTTCGGTTTATTGGTGGTTCGGTTTATTGGTGGTTCGGTTTATTGGCGGTGCTGTTTATTGGCGGTGCTGTTTATTGGCGGTGCTGTTTATTGGCGGTGCTGTTTATTGGCGGCTCCGTTTATTGGCGGCTCCGTTTATTGGCGGCTCCGTTTATTGGCGGCTCCGTTTATTGGCGGTGCTGTTTATTGGCGGTGCTGTTTATTGGCGGTGCTGTTTATTGGCGGTGCTGTTTATTGGCGGTGCTGTTTATTGGCAGCTCCGTTCATTGGCGGGTCCGTTCATTGGCGGTTCCGCTCGTTGGCGGTTCCGTTCATTGGCGGCTCCGTTCATTGGCGGCTCCGTTCATTGGCGGCTCCGTTCATTGGCGGCTCCGTTCATTAGTGGATCAGTTCGTTGGCTGGTGCCGTTCATTGGCGGTTCCGCTCGTTGGCGGTTCCGTTCATTGGCGGTTCCGCTTATTGGCGGTCCCGTTTATTGGTGGTCCCGTTCATTGGCGGCTCCGTTCATTGGCGGCTCCGTTCATTGGCGGCTCCGTTCATTGGCGGCTCCGTTCATTGGCGGCTCCGTTCATTGGCGGTCCCGTTTATTGGCGGTCCCGTTTATTGGCGGTCCCGTTTATTGGCGGTCCCGTTTATTGGCGGTCCCGTTTATTGGCGGATCCGTTTATTGGCGGCTCCGTTTATTGGCGGCTCCGTTTATTGGCGGCTTCGTTTATTGGCGGCTTCGTTTATTGGCGGCTTCGTTTATTGGCGGCTTCGTTTATTGGCGGCTTCGTTTATTGGCGGCTTCGTTTATTGGCGGTTCTGTTTGTTGGCGGTTCCGTTTATTGGCGGCTCCGTTTATTGGCGGCTCTGTTTATTGCCAGCTCTGTTTATTGCCGGCTCTGTTTATTGGCTGTTCTGTTTATTGGCTGTTCTGTTTTTGGCTGTTCTGTTTTTGGCTGTTCTGTTTTTGGCTGTTCTGTTTATTGGCGGTTCGGTGTGTTGGTGGCACCGTTCATTGGTGGCTCCGTTTATTGGCGGCTCCGTTTATTGGCGGCTCCGTTTATTGGTGGCTCCGTTTATTGGTGGCTCCGTTTATTGGTGGCTCCGTTTATTGGTGGCTCCGGTTATTGGTGGCTCCGTTTATTGGCAGTGCTGTTTATTGGCGGTGCTGTTTATTGGCGGTGCTGTTTATTGGCGGTGCTGTTTATTGGTGCTGTTTATTGGCGGTGCTGTTTATTGGCGGTGCTGTTTATTGGCGGTGCTGTTTATTGGCGGTGCTGTTTATTGGCGGTGCTGTTTATTGGCGGTGCTGTTTATTGGCGGTGCTGTTTATTGGCGGTGCTGTTTATTGGCGGTGCTGTTTATTGGCGGCTCCGTTTATTGGCGGCTCCGTTTATTGGCGGCTCCGTTTATTGGCGGCTCCGTTCATTGGCGGCTCTGTTCATTGGCCGCTCCGTTCATTGGAGGCTCTGTTCATTGGCGGCTCTGTTCATTGGCGGTCCCGTTTATTGGCGGTTCCGTTCATTGGCGGTTCCGTTCATTGGCGGTTCCGTTTATTGGCGGTGCTGTTTATTGGCGGTGCTGTTTATTGGCGGTGCTGTTTATTGGCGGTGCTGTTTATTGGCAGCTCCGTTCATTGGCGGCTCCGTTCATTGGCGGCTCCGTTCATTGGCGGCTCCGTTCATTAGTGGATCAGTTTGTTGGCTGGTGCCGTTCATTGGCGGCTCTGTTTATTGGCGTCTATTTATTGACGTCTGTTTATGGATGGCTCTGTTGATTGGCGGTTCTGTTGATTGGCGGTTCTGTTCATTGGCGGTTCTGTTCATTGGCGGTTCTGTTCATTGGCGGTTCTGTTCATTGGCGGTTCTGTTCATTGGCGGTTCTGTTCATTGGCGGTTCAGTTCATTGGCGGCTCCCTTCATTGGCGGTCCCGTTCATTGGCGGTCCCGTTCATTGGCGGTTCCGTTTATTGGCGGTTCCGTGTATTGGCGGTTCCGTGTATTGGCGGTTCCGTGTATTGGCGGTTCCGTGTATTGGCGGTTCTGTGTATTGGCGGTTCCGTGTATTGGCGGTCCCTTTTATTGGCGGTCCCGTTTATTGGCGGTCCCGTTTATTGGCGGTCCCGTTTATTGGCGGTCCCGTTTATTGGCGGTCCCGTTTATTGGCGGTCCTGTTTATTGGCGGTCCCGTTTATTGGCGGTCCCGTTTATTGGCGGTCCCGTTTATTGGCGGTCCCGTTTATTGGCGGTCCCATTTATTGGTGGTCCCGTTCATTGGCGGCTCCGTTCATTGGCGGCTCCGTTCATTGGCGGCTCCGTTCATTGGCGGCTCCGTTCATTGGCGGTCCCGTTTATTGGCGGTCCCGTTTATTGGCGGTCCTGTTTATTGGCGGTCCCGTTTATTGGCGGTCCCGTTTATTGGCGGTCCCGTTTATTGGCGGTCCCGTTTATTGGCGGTGCCGTTTATTGGCGGTTCCGTTTATTGGCGGTCCCGTTTATTGGCGGTGCCGTTAATTGGCGGTGCCGTTTATTGGCGGTGCCGTTTATTGGCGGTTCCGTTTATTGGCGGTTCCGTTTATTGGCGGTCCCGTTTATTGGCGGTCCCGTTTATTGGCGGTGCTGTTTATTGGCGGTGCTGTTTATTGGCGGTGCTGTTTATTGGCGGTGCTGTTTATTGGCGGTGCTGTTTATTGGCGGTGCTGTTTATTGGCGGTGCTGTTTATTGGCGGTGCTGTTTATTGATGGTGCTGTTTATCGGCAGCTCCGTTCATTGGCGGTTCCGTTCATTGGCGGTTCCGTTCATTGGCGGCTCTGTTCATTGGCGGCTCCGTTCATTGGAGGCTCTGTTCATTGGCGGTCCCGTTTATTGGTGGTCCAGTTTATTGGCGGTTCCGTTTATTGGCGGTGCTGTTTATTGGCGGTGCTGTTTATTGGCGGTGCTGTTTATTGGCGGTGCTGTTTATTGGCGGTGCTGTTTATTGGGGGTGCTCTTTATTGGCAGCTCCGTTCATTGGCGGCTCCGCTCATTGGCGGCTCCGTTCATTGGCGGCTCCGTTCATTGGCGGCTCCGTTCATTGGCGGTTCCGTTCATTGTCGGTTCCGTTCATTGGCGGTCCTGTTCATTGGCGGTCCCGTTCATTGGCGGTCCCGTTCATTGGCGGTCCTGTTTATTGGCGGTTCAGTTTATTGGCGGCTCCGTTTATTGGCGGTTCCGTTTATTGGCGGTCCCGTTTATTGGCGGTCCCGTTTATTGGCGGTGCCGTTTATTGGCGGTTCCGTTTATTGGCGGTCCCGTTTATTGGCGGTCCCGTTTATTGGCGGTCCCGTTTATTGGCGGTCCCGTTTATTGGCGGTCCCGTTTATTGGCGGTCCCGTTTATTGGCGGTCCCGTTTATTGGCGGTCCCGTTTATTGGCGGTCCCGTTTATTGGCCGTTCCGTTTATTGGCCGTTCCGTTTTTTGGCGGTTCCGTTTATTGGCGGTTCCGTTTATTGGCGGTTCCGTTTATTGGCGGTTCCGTTTATTGGCGGTTCCGTTTATTGGCGGTTCCGCTCATTGGCGGTTCTGTTCATTGGCGGTTCCACTCATTGGCGGTTCTGTTCATTGGCGGCTCCGTTCATTGGCGGCTCCGTTCATTGGCGGCTCCGTTTATTGGCGGCTTCGTTTATTGGCGGCTTCGTTTATTGGCCGCTCCGTTTATTGGCGGCTCTGTTTATTGGCGGCTCCGTTTATTGGCGGCTCCGTTTATTGGCGGCTCCGTTTATTGGCGGCTCCGTTTATTGGCGGCTCCGTTTATTGGCGGCTCCGTTTATTGGCGGCTCCGTTTATTGGCGGCTCCGTTTATTGGCGGCTCAGTTTATTGGCGGCTCAGTTTATTGGCGGCTCAGTTTATTGGCGGCTCTGTTCATTGGCGGCTCCGTTCATTGGCGGCTCCGTTCATTGGCGGCTCCGTTCATTAGTGGATCAGTTTGTTGGCTGGTGCCGTTCATTGGCGGCTCTGTTCATTGGCGGCTCTGTTCATTGGCGGCTCTGTTCATTGGCGGCTCTGTTCATTGGCGGCTCTGTTCATTGGCGGTTCCGTTCATTGGCGGTGCTGTTATATTGGCGGTGCTGTTATATTGGCGGTGCTGTTTATTGGCGGTGCTGTTTATTGGCGGTGCTGTTTATTGGCGGTGCTGTTTATTGGCGGTGCTGTTTATTGGTGGTGCTGTTTATTGGCAGCTCCGTTCATTGGCGGCTCCGCTCATTGGCGGTTCCGTTCATTGGCGGTTCCGTTCATTGGCGGTTCCGTTCATTAGTGGATCAGTTCGTTGGCTGGTGCCGTTCATTGGCGGCTCTGTTTATTGACATCTATTTATTGACGTCGGTTTATTGACGTCGGTTTATTGACGTCTCTGTTCATTGGCGGTTCTGTTCATTGGCGGTTCTGTTCATTGGCGGTTCTGTTCATTGGCGGTTCTGTTCATTGGCGGTTCTGTTCATTGGCGGTTCTGTTCATTGGCGGTTCTGTTCATTGGCGGTTCTGTTCATTGGCGGCTCCGTTTATTGGCAGTGCCGTTTATTGGCGGTGCCGTTTATTGGCGGTGCCGTTTATTGGCGGCGCCGTTTTATGGCTTTTCTGTTTCTTTGCAGTTCCTTTTATTTTCGGTTCTGTTTATTGCCGGCTCTGTTTATTGCCGGCTCTGTTTATTGCCGGCTCTGTTTATTGCCGGCTCTGTTTATTGCCGGTTCGGTTTATTGCCGGTTCGGGTTATTGGCGGTTCGGGTTATTGGCGGTTCGGGTTATTGGCGGTTCGGTTTATTGGCGGTGCGGGTTATTGGCGGTGCGGTTTATTGGCGGTGCGGTTTATTGGCGGTGCTGTTTATTGGCGGTGCGGTTTATTGGCGGTGCTGTTTATTGGCGGTGCTGTTTATTGGCGGTGCTGTTTATTGGCGGTGCTGTTTATTGGCGGTGCTGTTTATTGGCGGTGCTGTTTATTGGCGGTGCTGTTTATTGGCGGTGCTGTTTATTGGCGGTGCTGTTTATTGGCGGTGCTGTTTATTGGCGGTGCTGTTTATTGGCGGTGCTGTTTATTGGCAGCTCCGCTCGTTGGCGGTTCCGTTCGTTGGCGGTTCCGTTTATTGGCGGTTCCGTTTATTGGCGGTCTCGTTTATTGGCGGTCTCGTTTATTGGCGGTCCCGTTTATTGGCGGTCCCGTTTATTGGCGGTCCCGTTTATTGGCGGTCCCGTTTATTGGCGGTCCCGTTTATTGGCGGTCCCGTTTATTGGCGGTCCCGTTTATTGGCGGTCCCGTTTATTGGCGGTCCCGTTTATTGGCGGTCCCGTTTATTGGCGGTCCCGTTTGTTAATGGTTCCGTTTGTTAATGGTTCCGTTCATTGGCGGCTCCGTTCATTGGCGGCTCCGTTCATTGGCGGCTCCGTTCATTGGCCGGATCACTTCATTGGCCGGATCAGTTCATTAGTGGATCAGTTGGTTGGCTGGTGCCGTTCATTGGCGGCTCTGTTTATTGACGTCTATTTATTGACGGCTCTGTTCATTGGCGGTTCTGTTCATTGGCGGTTCTGTTCATTGGCGGTTCTGTTCATTGGCGGTTCTGTTCATTGGCGGTTCTGTTCATTGGCGGTTCTGTTCATTGGCGGCTCCGTTTATTGGCGGCTCCGTTTATTGGCGGCTCCGTTTATTGGCGGCTCCGTTTATTGGCGGCGCCGTTTATTGGCGGCGCCGTTTATTGGCGGCGCCGTTTATTGGCGGCGCCGTTTTATGGCTTTTCTGTTTCTCTGCAGTTCCTTTTATTTGCGGTTCTGTTTATTGAAGGCTCTGTTTATTGAAGGCTCTGTTTATTGCCGGCTCTGTTTATTGCCGGCTCTGTTTATTGCCGGCTCTGTTTATTGCCGGCTCTGTTTATTGCCGGCTCTGTTTATTGCCGGCTCTGTTTATTGCCGGCTCTGTTTATTGGCTGTTCTGTTTATTGGCTGTTCTGTTTATTGGCTGTTCTGTTTATTGGCTGTTCTGTTTATTGGCTGTTCTGTTTATTGGCTGTTCTGTTTATTGGCGGTTCGGTGTGTTGGTGGCACCGTTCATTGGTGGCACCGTTCATTGGTGGCACCGTTCATTGGTGGCACCGTTCATTGGTGGCACCGTTCATTGGTGGCACCGTTCATTGGTGGCACCGTTCATTGGTGGCTCCGTTTATTGGTGGCTCCGTTTATTAGCAGTGCTGTTTATTGGCAGCTCCGTTTATTGGCGGCTCCGTTTATTGGCGGCGCTGTTTATTCGTGGCGCTGTTTATTCGTGGCGCTGTTTATTCGTGGCGCTGTTTATTCGCGGCGCTGTTCATTGGCGGTACTGTTCATTGGCGGTACTGTTTATTGGCGGTTCCGTTTATTGGCGGTTCCGTTCATTGGCGGTTCCGTTCATTGGCGGTTCCGTTCATTGGCGGTCCCGTTTATTGGCGGTCCCGTTTATTGGCGGTCCCGTTTATTGGCGGTCCCGTTTATTGGCGGTCCCGTTTATTGGCGGTCCCGTTTATTGGCGGTCCCGTTTATTGGCGGTCCCGTTTTTTGGCGGTCCCGTTTATTGGTGGACCCGTTTATTGGCTGACCCGTTTATTGGCGGTCCCGTTTATTGGCGGTCCCGTTTATTGGCGGTCCCGTTTGTTAATGGTTCCGTTCATTGGCGGCTCCGTTCATTGGGGGCTCCGTTCGTTGGCGGCTCCGTTCGTTGGCGGCTCCGTTCGTTGGCGGCTCCGTTCGTTGGCGGATCAGTTCGTTGGCGGATCAGTTCGTTGGCTGGTGCCGTTCATTGGCGGCTCTGTTTATTGACGTCTATTTATTGACGTCTTTGTAGGAGATTAGGGTCTGCAATCCTATGATAACCCAGATTTTTTGCTTTTGTTTCACTGGTTTACGACTTTCTCTGGCTGTGGGCCTGCTAATCAGACCCACAGCCTAGCTGTTCTCTCACTAAATTACAACGTGTACCTTAGGTGCATTTACCAATTGGTACTGGGCCACCTTATCAGACCCTGTAACTCAGGGCATAGGTGTACCCAGGGCCTACCAGGGGCTGAAGCATGTATTATGCCACCCCTGGATGGCCATCTAAATCTGACACAACTGGCTGCACGACAGCTGGGGCAAGGTGGTGTAATCACCCTTTGCTTTAGATATAGTATACCTATATCTAACCCTAAAATGGACACACAGATTCCTATCAGTCACTCCTATGGCAGGCCTTGACAATCCTGAAGGCAGAGTGCTTGGAATCGTGTGAGATGGTGCTCTGGCATGAGCTGAGCCCGTTTGCAGCTTGCGGAACCAAGTCCTAATAGCTATTCCATGATATAGCATACCATATACTCTTAAGTGCATTATAATCCTCGCGGTTATATGCTATCTTTGGTATCGCTTTATCAAAACATGTCGAGTAAGGTGTCATACGAATTGGAATACTAACCCCTCGCCAATTCTGGCACAGTTACATACGACATGTATGTAACTGTGAACCCCGGTTAAAGTTAACTCAAGCCTCAGCATCACAAAATGGATGCTGCCACCACAGACACGAGTCTGACCCCCTGCAGCTGGGAGTCCTTCCAGCGAGGGGAGCTTGGACAAAGGGTTTCCTGTCAGGGGCGGTGCTAGCACCATCCCAGACAGGGTTTTGTGTATCCTGGGTAGGCAGGGCTTTACAGGAAGGTGACTGCAAGTGGCACCCCGGTGCTCACTACGCATCTGCCGGCTAGAACCAGTTCCAGGGGCACACCAGCCCCTGTCCTGGGGAAAGTCCGGCATGGGAGAGGGGTGCAACCACCCCCCCTTCCTGGTCCCACCCCTTGGGCAGGACCTAGTCGCGTACCCACCCCTTTCTTTAGGATAAAGGCAGGAGCGGGGACCCTTCCAAATTAGATCATCTTTGAATCAAGAAACTACTTTCCACGAAAGGAACTCTAGACTCTTCTCAAGATTTCTCCCTTGTGACTAAGGAGTAGTCACCCTGCATCCGCAGGCACCATCTAAGAACTCTGCGGTTTGCTGCACGTCCTTCCTCCGGAATCCGACTGACCAGCTCGACGAGACCTGGCTTCCCTGGCACCTCTGACCTCTACCTACCTCTACAGCTAAGCTGAGAACCGTAGGTGCGACGAGACCTCGAGGGACCGGCCATCATCAGAACTGCACAACTTCTATCCAGCACAACCGCCGAGGGACCCTCTGGTGAGTGCTTTGGGGTCCAAGAAGCCCCGACCCTGAGCAGCTCCAGCCCCGAAGTCCAGCCTCCCAGCATCCACGAGATCTGCGTGGGGCCCTTCTGCTTTTTGCTGCTCACCGCGTTGTCTGGCTACTAGCCCGCTGGCTTGTGGCCTTCCCGACGACACCCGACAACGACAACACTGCTAGTCTGGTTGCTCCAGACTGGCTCTTGCTCCCTTCCAAAAGAGGAGCACCCCGGACCCTCCTGGTCCACTCCAGACGCCATTTTAGGTCCACCGCGTGGGCTTGAATTTGCCAAGACTTGTTGCCCCAATCCTGGGTCCAGCGACGTCGATAGCATCAACCATCGTGTGACAGCTCGCACCTCCATCCTGGTCACCGACAACGCCTCCGGGTCCGTGAGACTGCAGAGCCCAGCGTCGCCCACTCACCTGGTTGAGGTGACTACCATCCGGTGCCCTCCTGGTGCCATCTGATCACTGGCTAGTGGTCACGAACTTGGTCCCCTCTGCTTTCAGGTGTCATCCATCTTCGATCCAGGCTTGGATCACTTCGAACAATCTTCACTGGTCGCCTGCCAGCAACTCTTTCTTCAGGCTCCTGGTCCATCAACGAGGATTCCCGACGTCTTAACAGACCTATGCAGCTGCAGCCCCTGGGCTAGGTAACTTCGGCATTTCGGTGCCCCAGCATAGCCTCACTATCTAAGGGTCCAGAGTCACTGTCGTTTTCGACCTACCTTATCGGGTTCGCCCGAGAACACTAACTTTGCTTTTACTAGCTCCCATAGACTTTGTCCCGCATCCCGCGTGAGAGTGCACACTCTGCACCCGACTCCCCTAGGCCTCCTACTAGTAATCTGAAGGTTCAGTAACGTTGCCCTAGCAATTCCAAAGCCTATTAGTACAGTACTTACCTGCTAGTAATTTCGCATTCCACTTCCATAGTATATGGTTTTTCGTGCCCCTCGGGCATTTGTGTAAATTGTGCAACTTAAAGTATTTTCGTAAGAGTTTTGTTGTGTGCTTAGTACCCTGTCCTCATAAAAAGTACAGGGCTGTTGTGATCTAAATAAATACACTATTTTCATAACACTTGTGTGGTGTCCTTTCACTTGGTGTTCAAGGGGTATATGTGATGGTATAACAGCTGGCTTAACACGCCCTCTAGAGTTTAGCCCGAAGACTGCTCTTGTCCATGCTACTAGGATAGCTGGTCTATCGGTTGACTTATAACCAATCACCATAAGGGTTGTTTGGACTGATACATAGTGATCACTAGAATAGTGAACACTGAATATCAGGCCAACTTCTCACAGTCTCTGTTTATTGATGGCTCTGTTCATTGGCGGTTCTGTTCATTGGCGGTTCTGTTCATTGGCGGTTCTGTTCATTGGCGGCTCCGTTTATTGGTGGCTCCGTTTATTGGCGGCTCCGTTTATTGGCGGCTCCGTTTATTGGCGGCTCCGTTTATTGGCGGTTCCGTTTATTGGCGGTTCCGTTTATTGGCGGTTCCGTTTATTGGCGGTGCCGTTTATTGGCGGTGCCGTTTATTGGCGGCGCCGTTTATTGGCGGCGCCGTTTATTGGCGGCGCCGTTTATTGCCGGTACCGTTTTATGGCTTTTCTGTTTCTTTGCAGTTCCTTTTATTCGCGGCTCTGTTTATTGCCGGCTCTGTTTATTGCCGGCTCTGTTTATTGGCGGCTCTGTTTATTGGCGGCTCTGTTTATTGGCGGTTCTGTTTATTGGCGGTTCTGTTTATTGGTGGTTCTGTTTATTGGCTGTTCTGTTTATTGGCTGTTCTGTTTATTGGCGGTTCGGTGTGTTGGTGGCACCGTTCATTGGTGGCTCCGTTTATTGGCGGCTCTGTTTATTGGCAGTGCTGTTTATTGGCAGCTCCGTTTATTGGTGGCTCCGTTTATTGGCGGCTCCGTTTATTGGCGGCGCTGTTTATTGGCGGCGCTGTTTATTGGCGGTGCTGTTTATTGGCGGTGCTGTTTATTGGCGGTGCTCTTTATTGGCGATGCTCTTTATTGGCGATGCTCTTTATTGGCGGTGCTGTTTATTGGCGGTGCTCTTTATTGGCGGTGCTCTTTATTGGCGGTGCTCTTTATTGGCGGTGCTCTTTATTGGCAATGCTCTTTATTGGTGGTGCTGTTTATTGGCGGTGCTGTTTATTGGCGGTGCTGTTTATTGGTGGTGCTGTTTATTGGCGGTGCTGTTTATTGGCGGTGCTGTTTATTGGCGGTGCTGTTTATTGGCGGTGCTCTTTATTGGCGATGCTCTTTATTGGCGATGCTGTTTATTGGCGATGCTGTTTATAGGCAGCTCCGTTTATTGGCGGCTCCGTTTATTGGCGGTGCTGTTTATTGGCGGTGCTGTTTATTGGCGGTGCTGTTTATTGGCGGTGCTGTTTATTGGCGGCTCCGTTCATTGGCGGTTCCGCTCATTGGCGGTTCCGTTCATTGGCGGTTCCGCTCATTGGCGGTTCCGTTCATTGGCAGTTCTGTTCATTGGCGGCTCCGTTTATTGGCGGCTCCGTTTATTGGCGGCTCCGTTTATTGGCGGCTCCGTTTATTGGCGGCTCCGTTTATTGGCGGTGCCGTTTATTGGCGGTGCCGTTTATTGGCGGTGCCGTTTATTGGCGGTGCCGTTTATTGGCGGTGCCGTTTATTGGCGGCGCCGTTTATTGGCGGCGCCGTTTTATGGATTTTCTGTTTCTTTGCAGTTCCTTTTATTCGCGGTTCTGTTTATTGCCGGCTCTGTTTATTACCGGCTCTGTTTATTGGCGGCTCTGTTTATTGGCGGCTCTGTTTATTGGCGGCTCTGTTTATTGGCGGCTCTGTTTATTGGCGGCTCTGTTTATTGGCGGTTCTGTTTATTGGCTGTTCTGTTTATTGGCTGTTCTGTTTATTGGCTGTTCTGTTTATTGGCTGTTCTGTTTATTGGCTGTTCTGTTTATTGGCGGTTCGGTGTGTTGGTGGCACCGTTCATTGGTGGCTCCGTTTATTGGCAGTACTGTTTATTGGCAGCTCCGTTTATTGGCAGCTCCGTTTATTGGTGGCTCCGTTTATTGGTGGCTCCGTTTATTGGCGGCTCTGTTTATTGGCGGCGCTGTTTATTGGCGGTGCTGTTTATTGGCGGTGCTGTTTATTGGCAGTGCTGTTTATTGGCAGTGCTGTTTATTGGCAGTGCTGATTATTGGCAGTGCTGTTTATTGGCGGTGCTGTTTATTGGCGGTGCTGTTTATTGGCGGTGCTGTTTATTGGCGGTGCTGTTTATTGGCGGTGCTGTTTATTGGCGGTGCTGTTTATTGGCGGTGCTGTTTATTGGCGGTGCTGTTTATTGGCGGCTCCGTTCATTGGCGGCTCCGTTCATTGGCGGCTCCGTTCATTGGCGGCTCCGTTCATTGGCGGTTCCGCTCATTGGCGGTTCCGTTCATTGGCGGTTCCGTTCATTGGCGGTTCCGTTTATTGGCGGTTCCGTTTATTGGCTGTTCCGTTTATTGGCGGCTCCGTTTATTGGCGGTGCTGTTTATTGGCGGTGCTGTTTATTGGCGGTGCTGTTTATTGGCGGTGCTGTTTATTGGCGGTGCTGTTTATTGGCGGTGCTGTTTATTGGCGGTGCTGTTTATTGGCGGTGCTCTTTATTGGCGATGCTCTTTATTGGCGATGCTCTTTATTGGCGATGCTGTTTATAGGCAGCTCCGTTTATTGGCGGCTCCGTTTATTGGCGGCTCCGTTTATTGGCGGTGCTGTTTATTGGCGGTGCTGTTTATTGGCGGTGCTGTTTATTGGCGGTGCTGTTTATTGGCGGCTCCGTTCATATGCGGCTCCGTTCATTGGCGGTTCCGTTCATTGGCGGTTCCGTTCATTGGCGGTTCCGTTCATTGGCGGGTCCAGTTTATTGGCGGGTCCAGGTTATTGGCGGGTCCAGGTTATTGGCGGGTCCAGGTTATTGGCGGGTCCAGGTTATTGGCGGCGCCGTTTATTGGTGGCGCCGTTTATTGGCGGTGCCGTTTTATGGCTTTTCTGTTTCTTTGCAGTTCCTTCTATTCGCGGTTCTGTTTATTGCCGGCTCTGTTTATTGCCGGCTCTGTTTATTGCCGGCTCTGTTTATTGGCGGCTCTGTTTATTGGCAGCTCTGTTTATTGGCGGCTCCGTTTATTGGCGGCGCTGTTTATTGGCGGCGCTGTTTATTGGCGGCGCTGTTTATTGGCGGCGCTGTTTATTGGCGGCGCTGTTTATTGGCGGTGCTGTTTATTGGCGGTGCTGTTTATTGGCGGTGCTGTTTATTGGCGGTGCTGTTTATTGGCGATGCTGTTTATGGGCGGCTCCGTTTATGGGCGGCTCCGTTTATTGGCGGCTCCGTTTATTGGCGGTTCCGTTTATTGGCGGTTCCGTTTATTGGCGGTTCCGTTTATTGGCGGTTCCGTTTGTTGGCGGTTCCGTTTGTTGGCGGTTCCGTTTATTGGCGGTGCCGTTTATTGGCGGCGCAGTTTATTGGCGGTGCCATTTATTGGCGGCGCCGTTTTATGGCTTTTCTGTTTCTTTGCAGTTCCTTTTATTCGCGGTTCTGTTTATTGCCGGCTCTGTTTATTGGCGGCTCTGTTTATTGGCGGCTCTGTTTATTGGCTGTTCTGTTTATTGGCTGTTCTGTTTATTGGCTGTTCTGTTTATTGGCAGTGCTGTTTATTGGCAGTGCTGTTTATTGGCAGCGCTGTTTATTGGCAGCTCCGTTTATTGGTGGCTCCGTTTATTGGCGGCGCTGTTTATTGGCGGCGCTGTTTATTGGCGGCGCTGTTTATTGGCGGTGCTGTTTATTGGCGGTGCTGTTTATTGGCGGTGCTGTTTATTGGCGGTGCTGTTTATTGGCGGTGCTGTTTATTGGCGGTGCTGTTTATTGGCGGTGCTGTTTATTGGCGGTGCTGTTTATTGGCGGTGCTGTTTATAGGCAGCTCCGTTTATTGGCGGCTCCGTTTATTGGTAGCTCCGTTTATTGGCGGCTCCGTTTATTGGCGGCTCCGTTTATTGGCGGCTCCGTTTATTGGTGGCTCCGTTTATTGGTGGCTCCGTTTATTGGCGGTGCTGTTTATTGGTGGTGCTGTTTATTGGAGGTGCTGTTTATTGGCGGTGCTGTTTATTGGCGGTGCTGTTTATTGGCGGTGCTGTTTATTGGCGGTGCTGTTTATTGGCGGCTCCGCTCATTGGCGGTTCCGCTCATTGGCGGTTCCGTTCATTGGCGGGTCCAGTTTATTGGCGGGTCCAGTTTATTGGCGGGTCCAGTTTATTGGCGGGTCCAGTTCATTGGCGGCTCCGTTCATTGGCGGTTCCGTTCATTGGCGGTTCCGTTTATTGGCGGTTCCGTTTATTGGCAGTGCTGTTTATTGGCGTTGCTGTTTCTTGGCGGTGCTGTTTATTGGCAGCTCCGTTCATTGGCGGTTCCGCTCATTGGCGGTTCCGCTCATTGGCGGTTCCGTTTATTGGCGGTTCCGCTTATTGGCAGTTCCGCTTATTGGCGGTTCCGCTTATTGGCGGTTCCGTTTATTGGCGGTTCCGCTTATTGGCGGTTCCGCTTATTGGCGGTTCCGCTTATTGGCGGTTCCGTTTCTTGGCGGTTCCGTTTCTTGGCGGCTCCGTTTCTTGGCGGCTCAGTTTCTTGGCGGCTTCGTTTCTTGGCGGCTCCGTTTCTTGGCGGCTCCGTTCATTGGCGGCTCCGTTCATTGGCGGCTCCGTTCATTGGCGGCTCAGTTCATTGGCGGCTCAGTTCATTGGCGGCTCAGTTCATTGGCGGCTCAGTTCATTGGCGGCTCAGTTCATTGGCGGCTCAGTTCATTGGCGGCTCAGTTCATTGGCGGCTCAGTTCATTGGCGGATCAGTTCATTGGCGGCTCAGTTCATTGGCGGATCAGTTCATTGGCGGATCAGTTCATTGGCGGATCAGTTCATTGGCGGCTCAGTTCATTGGCGGCTCAGTTCATTGGCGGCTCAGTTCATTGGCGGCTCAGTTCATTGGCGGATCAGTTCATTGGCGGATCAGTTCATTGGCGGATCAGTTCATTGGTGGATCAGTTCATTTAAGGCTTCATTCAGCTCTGTTGATTGGCTTCTCCGTTTATTGCCGGTTCCGTTTATTGTCCGTAAGTATGGGTGAAAAATCTGCTCCGCTTGTGGATTTTTGGCAATTTCGCAATCCGCAAATCTCGTGAAATTGCAGAAAAATCCGCAAATCTGCTCGCGGGCGGATTTTTTTAGAAGCCCCGTATTCTTGGATAAATATGAAGGGCAGAGTTCATTCTGGCACGATGCTCCTGTCACAAAAATTAAACCTCAACAGGAAGCACTTACAGATATAAATAAAGCACATGCCCAAGTTGAAGCTCAAATTCAGTAACTCATTCATCAGCCCAAAAACAATTGTGAGCTTTGTCGAGGCTGGGCAGGTGTGCTTTCTCCCCATGTCTACCCTCAAAAATTAGCTGTGATGCTGGATGGAGGCCTTTGCATCATTCGCTTTCACAAGCGCAATCCCCGTGCAGTTCCTGTGACCAGGGGCTTCTTTCTCCTCATCTGCTGCTCTGATCGGTCTCTGACCTTTTTAAACACACAAGAGGCATGTGAACTTGCATAGAAGCCCCGCCCGTTTGGCCCCACCCACACACTAGCGGTGTGCACCATCTTTCCGCCATTTATCTATTAGGATGGACACCTCACTCAGGGGACCCCTGCGCCCTTGGGCGCGATCGCATAGTAACACACACATGGTCACTGGAGACAACTCTTCTGGCCCTTTACGCATCTGTAGTGTAGGAAAAGCACTATACATTTACCCAATGAGGTAGCACTTACTGTTTAGCCAGTAGAAAGTACTCCAGTTGAGTAGAGGTATTGCACAAAACAATGGCGTATTCTTGGATAAATATGATGGGCAGGGTTCATTTTCGCACGATGCTCCTGTCACAAAAATTTAAACCTCAAAAGGAAGCACTTACAGATCTAAATAAAGCACGTGCCCAAGTTGAAGCTCAAATTCAGTAACACATTCATCAGCCCGAAAACAATCGTGAGCTTTGTCGAGGCTGGGCAGGTGTGCTTTCTCCCCATATCTACTGTCGAAAATTAGCTGTGATGCTGGATGGAGGCCTTTGCATCCTTAACTTTCACGAGCGCAATCCCCGTGCAGTTCTTGTAACCAGGGGCTTCTTTTCTCCTCATCTGCTGCTCTGATCGGTCTCTGACCTTTTATACACACAAGAGGCATTGTTGGACTTGCCCTTTTTGGCAGGTTCACCCCTAAACTTTTTGCTTTGGTATGTGACTTGGTGTTGGTTGTTTTTGGCTTGTGCGCACTTTAACACTGTGTCCCAGTGTAAAGTGCGTGCGCACTCTGAGTGCATGTGGTGAGATTGGCCTGCCCTCCCATAGGAATGCATGGGGAATGTATGTGTCCATAGTAGTTCCTGATGTGTGGGGAGTGCAGGGTCGAGTTTGGTATGTGCGAACTCGTGAGATTAAATGCTACGTGATGATGCGCGTGGATTTAATGTGGCTGGTGTGGAAGTGCCACTTCTAGAAGGGGGTGAGCAGGGGTTATCTTGGCTTGTGACTCCCTTGCCGTGACTAGAGTGGTGGTTTCTGCCTGGCTTTGGCGCAAGCCTTAGCCAACCAGAAATCCCATTTCTAACAGGCATGTGAACTCTAGAAGCCCCGCTCATTTGGCCCCACCCACACACTAGCGGAGTGCACCGTCTTCCCGCCATTTACCCACTATGATGAACCGCTCACTCAAGGGACCCGTGCACCCTTCGGCGCAATGGCATAGTAACACACACATGGTCACTGGAGACAACTCTTCTGGCGAGGAATTCACGGACCGCAGATCTGCAAAATTCACACATACTTTGGGGGGCGTGGCTAGCAGCCGATCATGGCGGCAGCATAAGGGACGAGCTCCGCAGCTGAAGCGGCCTCTTCGTCTATCCGACACATAATCTGTCACAATTCTCAAGCCCTACAGGAGGGTACCGGAGCCCAGGACCGGGCGGTGTAAGCAGCGAGAAGCAGCGTTCAAATCCGACGTCTGGAGACCGAGTTATGTCGCGGCTGCGATCTGGCCTACTTCAACCTCCTGAGCCGGGGTCTTTCCCTGGCCGAGTGGCCCGGCAGGAAGTGCGGTTGATCCGGGGGATGAGGACCGGAAGTGCCCGCAAGCCGCACAGGACGGCCGAACACGCGACCTTCGCGTAGCCAGATTGGGCGCTGCCTACGGATCAAAGAAGTGTGACAGAATATAGCACTATCGCCGGTGCCCCAGCCCTACTTGAAGTCGGATCGGCGGCCATAAGCGTGGGGGATCCTAAGAAGGTGGAGGGCAGCCATTTTCTAGGCCGAAGAAGTCACTGCGCACTTAGTGACTACTGGCACTCCTCGCCCTACGGAACACCCTACCAGGGCCTGAGCACAGCACACGAATACATCTGGTTCGGGAGAGTGAGTACGCCACTCCGGACAACCTGGAGCTGAGAGGCACGAAAAGCACGAAACCTAAAAGTATGGCGGGGAAAGGTCCCAAGGGCGGCGCCACACAGACCCGCATTGAACGATATACCTCCGACAAACCAACTGCCTCCCCAGTGACGGGGAAAGATACGGGGGGCAAAACTGCAGATACCCCGGGAGGAAAGAAGGCCACGTTGGATGATGTGATGCATGCTTTAGCTCAACTACAGACGGCAGTGGGTTCGATCTCCACGGATGTCACTTTGCTTAGAGCCGATCTCCACAAAATGTCGGAGAAGGTTAAAGACATGGAGGTGGTTACAAAATCCCTAGTGGAGGATGTCTCCGAACTTCAACAGGCAATGGGGAAGATGGCGCAGGACAATAAAATGCTGCGTGAGAAGCTTGATGAGCAAGAAGAGCGTACTAGGCGGAACAACATCCGTATTATTCGGGTGCCGGAGTCGGAAGGAATAAGAGCCATGGACTTGTTTGTGGAGAGCTTAATCACGGATGAACTTAAACCGAAGGGCTTGTCCACCTTTTTCTCCGTGGAAAGAGCCCACCGTGTGCCGGGAGGCCAGCCGAAACCAGGGGCGACTCCGCAGCCCATAGTAGCCCGCTTGTTCAATTTCCGCGACCGGTACGCCATCTTGCAGGCGGCCAGGACATCTCCTCCTATTAAACTTCAGAACTCCACCATTGCCTTCTTCCCCGATTATACGGCGGATGTCGCACGTAGGCGAAAAACCTTCTTCGAGGTTAAAAAGGAGCTGAGGACACGAGAACTACCGTACTCCATGCTCTTCCCTGCGAGGCTTAGGGTAGTAGCGGAAAACAAAACTTGGTTCTTCGACAACCCAGAGGCAGTGCAGGACTGGCTGGAGGGATGGAGACCGGGACAACACCCGCGGCGAACCAACCGACCCAAGAAGGGCCGAAATACGGGACAACATCCGGACTCCCAGGCTTCGGGAGGGGGCCCAGAGAGCAGCGAATCCTTGGGAGCAGATGGTGGCCAAGAGGACAATGAGGACCAGTAATCTCCAGACTTGTGTGCTTTATTAGACATATAGTGCTGTACACGCACTTCCCGCCATTGGACCTCCGAGGGTGTGAATGAGACTGCCGGCAGCGGAGAGTCCCTCACCCCAACGCGCAAGTACATTGTTTTGGGGATGGGATATGCACTCTGCTCAGTTGGGGGGGGGGGGGGGCGGTCAGTTTGGAGTCTGTGTAGCAGGGGGGCAGGGAGGGGGGTGGGTAGGGGTTCAGGACTGTTTACAATTCAGGACCACTTGGTCCTGCGAGTTTTTGTTTTGCACACACACATGTTTCTTAGTATGTTTCAGTATTTTGGAAGCATCATATGTCGTGGGGACAGCCAGTTGACGAAAGACTTACACCATCTCACTCATGGCAGGAAGGCCTCACGACTGCCCACCAGTCATACCTATGGCTAGGATAGATAACCATACCACACCGGCCCCGTTGCACGTCATGTCGTGGAACGTTAGGGGCCTAGGAGACAAGATCAAGAGGGGCCTGGTATTGCAGGGCATTAAGAGACAGGGACCCGCCCTAGTTCTTCTGCAGGAGACTGTAGGAAGGTACCTCCTGACTATGGTTGCCCCCAACTTTTTGCCCTGTGTTTTAGCTGGTTTTTGACATAGTCGACCTGGGGCCCTGCCAATCAGGACCCCAGGCCTACTGCTCTCTTGGTAAAATGGATTACATGTACCCTAGGTGCATTTACCAATTGGTACTGGGCCACCTTATAAGACCCTGTAACTCAGGGCATAGGTGTACCCAGGGCTGCCAGGGGCTGCAGCATGTATTATGCCACCCCTGGCTGGCCTCCTAAATTTGACACAACTGGCTGCATGACAGCTGGGGCAAAGTCGTGTAATCACTCTTTGCTGTAGGTGTAGTATACCTATACCTAGCCCTAAAATGGACACACAGATTCCTATCAGTCACTCCTATGGCAGGCCTTGACAATCCTGAAGGCAGAGTGCTTGGAATCGTGTGAGATGGTGCTCTGGCATGAGCTGAGCCCGTCTGCAGCTCGCGGAACCAAGTCCTAATAGCTGTTCCATGATATCGCATACCATATACTCTTAAGTGCATTATAATCCTCGCGGTTAAATGCTAACTTTGGTATTGCTTTATCAAACATGTCGAGTAAGGTGTCATACGAATTGGAATACTAACCCCTCACCAATTCTGGCGACGGGGTTAGCATTCCACCCTTCTAGAGGGACACGACATGTATGTAACTGTGAACCCCGGTTAAAGTTAACTGAAGCCTCAGCTCCACAAAATGGATGCTGCCACCACAGACACGAGTCTGACCTCCTGCTGCTGGGAGTCCTTCCAGCGAGGGAGGCCTGGACAAAGGGTTTCCTGTCCGGGGCGTTGCTAGCACCGTCCCAGACATGGTTTTGTGTATCCTGGGTAGGCAGGGCTTTTCAGGAAGGTGACTGCTGAGTGGCACCCCGGTGCTCACTACGCATAGGCCGGTCAGAACCAGTTCCAGGGGCACACCAGCCCCTGGCCTGGGGAAGTCCGGCATGGCAGAGGGGTGTAACCACCCCCCTCCTAGTCCCACCCATAGGCAGGACCTAGTCACCGGGTCAGCCCCCTTTTTTAGTATAAAGATGGGAGCGGGCCCCCTGTTCAAATTAGATCATCTTTGGAATCAAGACACGACTTTCTGCGAAAGGACTTCAAGATTTCTTCATCAAGATTCTCCCTTGTGGCTAAGGAGTAGTCACCCTGCATCCGCAGGCACCATCCTAAAGAACACTGCGGTCTGCTGCAAGTCCTTCATCGCGAATCCGACGACCCAGCTCGACGAGACCCGGCTTCCCTGGCACCTCTGACCTCTACTCACCTCTACAGCAAAGCTGAGAACCGTGAGTGCGACGAGACCTCGAGGGACCGACGATCGCCAAGACTGCACGACATCTTTACTGCAAGCCCACCGTGTCCTCCACGGGTGAGTGCTTTGGGGTCCGAGAAGCCCCGACCCTGCGCAGCTCCAGCACCCAAGGTCAGCCTCCCTGCATCTCCACGATCTGCGTGGGGCCCTTCTGCTGTTTGCTGTGCACCGCGTTGTTTGGCTACTAGCCGGCTGGCTTGTAGCCTTCTGAACGACGCCCGACGACATCACTGCTGCTGGTCTGGTTGCTCCAGACTGGCCCTTGCTTCCTTCTTGAAGAGAGGCACCCCGGACCCTCCTGGTCCACTCCAGACGCCATTTTAGGTCCACCGCGTGGGCTTGAATTTGCCAAGGCTTTGTTGCCTAATCCTGGGTCCAGCGACGCCGACAGCTTCTATCTTCGTGGGACAGCTCGATCCTCCTTCCTGGTCGCCGACAACGCCTCCTGGTCCGTGAGATCTCCGAGCCCAGCGTCACCCACACGCCTTGTCGAGGTGGCTACCATCCGGTGCCCTCCTGGTGCCCACTGACTACTGGCTAGTAGTCTCGAACTTGGTCCCCTCTGCTTTCAGGTGTCATCTTCCATCGATCCAGGCTTGGATCCACCGAACTTTCTCCACTGGTCGCCTGCCAGCAACTTCTTTCTTCCAGGCTCCTGGTCCGTCAACGAGGATTCCCGACGTCTTTTGAGTCCTATGCAGCTGCAGCCCCTGGGCTAGGTAACTTCGGCATTTCGGTGCCCCAGCATAGCCTCACTATCCAAGGGTCAGAATCTACTTTCGTTTTCTCCCTACCAGGTCGGGTTCGCCCGAGAACACTAACTTTGCAAATTCTAGCTACCATAGACTTTGTCCCGCATCTCGCGTGAGAGTGCACACACTGCACCCGAGTCCCCTGGGTCTCCTAGAAGTAATCTAACGATTCTATAGTCAAGTCCTAGCGATTCCAAAGCCTATTAGTACTGTACTTACCTACTAGTAATTTCGCATTCCACTTTTCAAGTATATGGTTTTCCGTGCCCCTCGGGCATTTGTATATGCTGTGCTAACTTAAGTATTTTTGTAAGAGTTTTGGTTTGTGCTTAGTACCCTGTCCTCATAAAGAGTACAGGGCTGTTGTGATCTTTAATAAATAACTGTTTATTTTCATAACACTTGTGTGGTGTCCTTTCACTTGGTGTTCAAGGGGTATATGTGGTATAACAGCTGGCTTAACACGCCCTCTCGAGTCTTTAGCCTTAGACTGCTCGTATCCACGCTACTAGGATAGCTGGTCTATAAGGTTGACTTACAACCAATCATCAATAAGGGTTGCTGGACTGATACATAGTGTTCACTAGAATAGTGAGCACTGCATATCAGGCCACCTTCTCACAGAGACACTTGTTGGGGGCGGCCACACGGGCTCTGGATAGGAGGGGATACCGTATGATAGCACACGCGGAGTTTACCTCAGGGTCATGTGGCACAGGTATTTTGCTAAGAAAATCCTCCCAATACATAGTGAAATCCACAATAATAGATGATCAAGGCTGCTTCGCGGCAGTGCATGGCCAGTGGGAGGGTAAACTGTTAAATGTGGTCTCCGTATATATTCCGCCGGCATTACAATCAGTAGCTCTACCGGACCTCGGCAAATTCCTGCTGGATCTCCCTGAAGGGGATTTGCTTATAGGTGGGGACTTCAATATGACACTCACGGACACCCTCGACCGATTCCCTGCACGAACACATACAGATGGCCCCAGCAGGTTGCAGACCTTTTTGGACGCACAGGGTTTAGTGGATGTATGGCGTACACTGCACCCAGATCAGCAACAATACTCCTATTACTCAGCAACCCACAATAGTCTTTCAGGGATAGATTACTTTTTCACACTGGGTAACGGTCTCCTTAACATCGGCAAGGCAAAGATACAGCCGAGAGGCATCTCGGACCACTCACCGGTCACCCTGACTGTCACTAGCGCAGGTACCAAACGCAAGAGGGTATATCCGGTTTTTCCAGGGTATCTTAAAGCCCCGCAGATAAGTAAAGATCTGAAGACAGTGACCCGGCTTTACTTTGAGGAGAACCAGTCCTCGGTGGACTCCCCCTCCATACTGTGGGAAGCCTACAAAACTGTGTTCAGGGGTCAGGCTATCGCAATAATAACGAACCACAAGAAAGCACACAGGAAGGAAGCATTGGAATTGGAGTTGGGCCTTGAGAGGGCCAACACTGCCCATATGGCAGACCCATCGGAGGACACACTTCATGACCTACTGATACACCAGCGCCGCCTCAACGACCACTTGAGACGTGTGACGTTGGCGGATATCGCCGCGACTAAACACAGGGTCTATGATATAGGGGACAAAGCTAGCAAACTCCTGGCGTGGCTGGATAAGAAACAAGGGGGGGGGGTAGGAACATATTACAAATTACAGACTCATGTGGCATTGTCCACACCCAACCGGGTGACATAGTAGAAGTCCTGGCTGATCACTTTCATGACGTATACACTCCAACGATAGTGGTGACAGAAGATGAGGCCCGGAACGCCCTCGAATGTGTGCCTCTGCCAAAACTGACGGACGAGGCAGCGAAGGATATCGATGCCCCCTTGACTATCGATGAAATTCAATTGGCCATTAACTCCCTTCATTCGGGTAAGGCTCTGGGCCCCAATGGGGTGCCCATTGAGTGGTTTAAAATTATGTCTGAATCTCTAAGTATGCCCCTTCTTCAGATGTATAAGGAGAGTAGGTTGAAGGGAACATTGCCACCGGATCAACGGATGGCGACTATCGTTGCTATCCCGAAACCGGGTAAACCGCCCAGCGACTGTAAATCGTATAGGCCTATTTCCCTCCTGAACCCGGAGGCCAAAATAATAGCTAAAGTGCTGAGGAAATATAAATTTTATGGTCAAGTAATGTTCCCTAACGTGTACCACACCGTCTCCATGTACCAGCTTAAAGTGCATGTAACTTCCCTCCTGTGCCAGCTATGAAGACGCAAATACATTTGCGTCCAACGTTAACATGTCCTCTTTCAGACCCACCCTGAATGGGTTGAATATTCCGTTTCCAAGTATGCTATGCCAACATCTTTTTATGGTGTACTTTACACGTTTTCCAGCTCTGGCGAAGTAGGCCCTGAATTCTGTCATCGAGCCTTTTTTCTGCCTTCTGACTCGGAAAACCTCAGCCCAGGCTGTCTCTGTACCCGTGACCTCTGCCTTACTCCCTGTGCGGCTAACGGCGCTTAGCTCAGCCTGCTGCCTGCCAAGACTGTATTCAACCTTCGAATTATCTGTTCCGCTCCTCGAAAATGCATTCCTGCCTACTAGTTTAAGTAAACATCCCCTCAGCTGCAGAGCAAAGGGCCCGGCCTCACTGTCTCCGTGCAAGTAATTCATAGCCTCTGTTACCATGGAAGGCCCATGCCCCTCGCATCTCATGCAGACACTTAGGCGCTTATACACGCACTCACAGTCAGTATAGAATCGCTTCTGCCCCAGAGACCTTTCCCTCTAGATAATATGGTTCCCAAACATCAGATATCAGATATGATAGAGGTACGAGTTGATCTGACATGTCAGACTTCTGTCTCTTTCCGCCAGTGTAAATGTCAAGTCCCCTGCACCCTCCAGTTTCACGTCAATCATACGTCATGCAGCTGCGCGCGCATCCAGGCCTCAGATTTCTGCTGACATTACAAGATTCTGCTTTGTTGCCACCCACTTGTGACACCTACCTGTGACGTTTCTAGCACACACCTCTGTGTTCACGCCCAGTTCACGCCTTCTAATTACGTATTACTAACACGTGGATGCTGTTATCTTGTTTCTCTCAGCTGTTACGCCTACTGTATTGGTTTCTATAATGTGACTTAAGTATATAAGCTATGTATTGTCAATAAAATATTGCTCTATCCCTTCCTACACCCCAGTGGTGGTAGGAACATGATATCCGGTCTGACCATTCCTTGTTAAGGAATAAAACCCCTAAGAACTCTAACACCACGGACTCTGCCTCTTTCTTTCCGATTGAGTTATTATTGATTAAGTACTTACCTGCATAGAAATTAGGACGGTAAATCAAATATTTACCACAGTGCTGGCAAACAGACTTATGCCGTGCTTAAGTCAACTGATTCACCCGGATCAATCCGGTTTCATGCCGCATCGAAGCACGGCCCTAAACCTTCGCAGGGTACACGGAGTTGTGGCGAGACTCTCAATGTTGCAGGAACCGGCAGCGATCCTATCATTAGACGCCAAGATGGCGTTCGACTTGGTGGAGTGGAACTACCTCTTCGCGGTGCTCACACGTATGGGCTTTGGTCCAGTATTTATTTCCTGGATACGGATGCTTTATAAAGATCCCATGGCCAGGGTAGTAGCTAATGGACACATTTCTCGAGCCATACGTTTAGGATGTGGCACACGACAGGGATGCCCACTCTCGCCCCTCCTCTTTGCTCTGGTTCTGGAACCGCTAGCAGTCACTATCCGTACTACGCAGCTCCTGAAGGGAATCCAATGGGACCCACAGTGGGAAGACAGTGTCCCTTTACGCGAACGATATGTTAATATACCTTACTGACTTAGAAAACAGCCTTCCCAACCTCCTAGCACTTTGTAATTCACATGGGCGAGTATCAGGTTATACCATCAATTGGGCGAAATCGATACTTTTTGAGCTTAGGGGACCACTCCCACCACTGCCAGATTCCTGTCCGCTGGAGATAGCTCCCTCTTCCTTTAAATATCTGGGAATCCATATCACTCGTGATGAGGCGGAGTTCGCGCGGCTCAACTTGCAGCCTCCCTTGCTCCGACTCCGTAACGATGTGCGACACTGGAAAGAACTCCCACTGACACTGCTGGGCAGGGCAGCATTATTTAAAATGATGGCCCTGCCGCGCTTTTTATACGTTCTTGAGAACGCCCCACACTTGATACTGGACAGCTTCCTACAAAGAATAATGGCACAGATCACGAGTCTGCTCTGGTGAAACCGGCCAGCTCGGATTTCGCACACAAAGCTAAATAGGAGCTGGTACGATGGAGGCATTGCACTGCCCAATATGCAATTGTATTATTGGGCGGCCCAACTCAAGATCCTTAATCAGTGGGTGCACGCCCCGTAGGACGATCCAGCATTTAAAGCAGACAGGACACAACTGGGTACGAATAGTTTGCTGGCACCACTATATCATCGAGGCACTGCGGAAAAACTCATAGGGCCCACTAAACACACCGTTCAACTGTGGTACAAGGCACAAGCGAAGTTACATTGGGATGGGACCATCACAAAACTTACACCTTTGTGGGACACCAAGGCACTGGGTCATCTACGACGCACTAAGGGCTTTACCCAATGGGACAACATTGGGATATCAACTGTGGCAGGCATGTGGACTAGAGAGGGAGTGGTTTCGTTCGCAACCCTTCAGGAACAGTATAAATTGGGGGATAACGAGCTGTACAGATACATACAGATCAGACATGCCCTACAGGCAGAAATCCCACCAGACACGTCCCCACCGGAATCCTCCCCGCTGGAGGACAGTCTGCTCACAGATTTCATACAGGAAGGTGCAACCTCACTAACATATCGCAAATTAATCAATAATTTACCTGACCCACTAGAGAAGCTAAAAGACAAGTGGATGACTGATGTCGGAGATCTAGACGAGTCCGACTGGAACGCAGCCATGGCGTCTCCACGTGAGGCGGGTATATCGTCCAAATTCCGTTTGGTGCAGTTAAAAATTTTACATAGGATTTATTACACCCGAACGACACTACACAAACTGCAAAGAGCGGACCACCCATATTGTCTCAGGGGCTGCGGGGCAGAGGGCACGTTTATACACACGTTGTGGGAGTGCCCATGTGTTGTTAGTTATTGGCAGCGGGTTCTACGTACCATTGCACAGACACTCCACACCTCACTCACACTGGACCCGCGGGTATGTTTATTGAATGTGTGGGGGCCTACAGATCTTACCTTCTATGAAAGGGTGTGGACCACAATAGGGCTTGTCACAGCCAAACGAGATATCGCACAGAAATGGGGATCGGCAGACGTCCCCACACTGGCACAGTGGATCATACTGTTTCTAACCGAGACCTGGTTCTGTGAGTCTTCCTTGCCACCTCTCTTAGCTGCCCTTCCCCCTGCTTACGCGGCCCTCCGTACCGACCGCCCGGCAGGCAAGAAAGGGGGTGGCGTGGCGCTCATTGCCAGGTCGGAGTATAACTTCCAACTCCTCCCCTCCACCCCTATCGACCCCACCGAGCACCTTGTGGTTCGCTCTTCCACTTTCTCACCTCCGCTCATTTGCTTGTTAATGTACCGACCACCCCAGCCCACTCCCCTGTTTATGCCAGCCTTTCAGGATTTACTGGCCACGCTGGCGATCAATCATGCCTCAGTCCTAGTGCTAGGTGATTTTAACTACTGGCCCAATGATCCCTCTGAATGCCCAGCCTCCAAGCAATTCACAGAACTACTTCAATCATTGAATTTTATTCCCCACATTCAAGTCCCGACACATGCTCATGGACATGTGTTAGACCAAGTTTGGTCCCTTAACTATTCCATTTCTTCCATATCGGTGTCCCCATGCCCATGGTCTAATCATGCCCTTATTTCTTTCTCCCTTCACCTCAACCCTGCTACTAAGGTTCCGCTGGCAAAAAACACCTGGGCACGGAACTGGAATCGTGTTGATCTTACCTCACTTTCATCTTCCCTTTTGAACTCCTCACCTGACCTGGCGGGCCTACCCTCTTCATCACAAGCTACTGTGATTGATACCTGGCTCGCGGGAGGCTGCAACTCAATAGCCCCCTTACGCCGGATATCAACCAAAAGACCTAAGGATGCAAACCGGTGGTTCAACGAAGACCTAAAAGAAAAAAAGTTGTCCCTCCGTCGAGCTGAGAGATTGTGGAGAAGGGAATATTGTCCCCTTTAGAAAACTCACTACCTCACATTATTGCAGGACTATAAAAAAGCCATCTTAGGAGCTAAAACTGCCCATTTCTCATCAAAAATTCTAGCGGCAGAGAACCAATCGAGAGAAATCTTCACCATCGTTCATGATTTAGCCTTTTCAGAGAGGATTATTCCTAAACCCCCTCCTACCCAGTCCTTGTGTGACTCACTGAACCATTACTTTCTGGACAAAATTTCTAATATCAAGATCAACATCCCTCCCCCCTCCTCTACTTATGTTGATCCCCTCCCTCCCACTGTCCAACCTTGTCTACTCTCGATCCCCCTCTTTCACGGAAGAACTATTTTTGGAAACACTCCTTAATGTAAAGTCAGGTTCTCCGGCCGATATTTGTCCGGCCCGCATTCTCCAACGGATCTATTCCGTCTTCACTCAGACCCCTATCACCCTCCTCAACAGTTCCCTTGCGCAAGGGGTTGTGATCCCAGCTCTCAAATCTGCCACTATTGTGCCTATTTTAAAGAAACCTGGCGCCGACCCATCCGCCCCAATTAACTACCGGCCCATCTCCTTGCTGCCCTATCTGGGCAAGGTGCTTGAGCGCCATGTTACCTCGGTACTCAGCGCCCACGTGGAAGCAACCGGGGGTTTGGCGCCCTGTCAAGCGGGCTTTCGGCCTAGGCACTCTACCGAGTCCATCGTGGTGTCGGTCCTGGACAACCTCAGGGAGGGCATGGACCAAAATAAACATCAGGCTCTGGTGCTCCTCGATCTCTCCGCCGCTTTTGATACGGTGGACCACTCCATCTTGCTTTCACGTATCAGAGCGGCGGGAATCGGGGGCTCAGCCCTGGTCTGGCTTTCGTCCTTCCTGCGGGATCGCACCCAGGCGGTCGGGCTGGGGGATTTCACGGCAACTCCACTCAAGATCACCTGTGGTGTCCCCCAGGGTTCCTCTCTCTCTCCCCTTTTGTTCAACCTTTATATCTACCCTCTTATTTTCGCACTCCAGCAGCTGGAGGTCACTGTATATAATTATGCAGATGACCTCCAGCTTGTCTTCAATCTTTCCTCTTCCTCCCACTCTATCTCTAACTTTCAAACTATTATGATTTTCATCAGGGACTGGATGAGCCACAACCACCTGAAGTTGAACCCGGATAAAACAGAGCTGGTCCTCACTGGTGGCTCTTCCAGTCCCTGGAACTCCTCATTTTGGCCCTCTTCCTTAGGTCCCCCTCCCACTCCCTCTCCCACAGTCAAGACCCTAGGTATTAAAATGAATAATCACCTCACCCTTCACTCACAAATCAGTTTCGTCGTCTCTTCTTGCTTTCTCACTCTCCGCACTATCCGCACTGTCTCCCGTTTCTTTTCCCCTTTGGCACTAAAGTTGATTATGTCTGCCCTTGTGATCTCCCGGCTGGACTATGCCAATGTCTTGTACAACGGCATTCCAGCCTATAGCTTACGAAAACTCCAGCTTGTGCAAAATCAGGCGGCTCGGTTAGTGTATGGCCTTCCCCGCTCCCATCATTCAACGCCGTTACTGAAGGCGCTACACTGGTTGCCTGTTCGGCAACGCTCCCTCTTTAAACCGGTTGCATGGTTTTCCAGGCACGCCAGGGATCAGCCCCGGCCTTTATCTCCTCCTTGATAAAGGAATGTCCCCACCAGAGAGCTCCGGTCATCTTCTCAATCCCTCCTACAGGTACCCCGCTATAAGAGGAAAAAGTGGGGAGGGTCCAATTTCTCATTTCTGGCACCCGCCTTTTGGAACTCCCTCCCCGACCATCTACGGTCGGCCAAACACTTTTCCCTCTTCCGCAAAGGCCTGAAAACCTTTTTGTTCAGTCAAGCTTTCCCGCAGTAAATCCTTCCTCCTTTTTATCTCTCTGCTCCTGCTTTCTATGCCTCCCAAGCGCCAAGAAACCGTTTGGTGTACGCTGCGCTATATAAATATTAAAAAAAAAAAAAAAAAACATGGACATGCTTATGTTGACAGAAAGAGCAGTCTACAAATTAAGAGATAACCCGCGCAAATGGAATGGGGTCTGGCAAACGTGGAATTCCTATAGGGGGGGTATTTGTGAGCCGTTGACGGAAGAGGATCTTGAAGGTACTGATGATGAAGAACACTGAATAGGGGCCGAGGCCAATGGTGGGCTATTTGCATGGAGGAAACGGGGCTGGTCATGTAGCAGTGCGATTGGACGGGGGGAGATGCGGGCGGGATGGGGTCGTGGGAGATTTGCACAGCTGGTCCCTCACATGACAACTATGATGCTAGATAACACGCTAAGACTAACTTATTGTCGTGCTGATTCATGTGTGCAGTTTCTTTTAGTTTACGTTCAATATGAAAACAAAAAACACAAAAAGCAAATTTGTATTTTTACTGTGAACTCATTCGCTCCACATATTTGATCATTTTGATAACTGATGCTACCTCTACAACCGGACGAGGTTCCGAAATCTCCGCATTGTTTACATTTAATCCATACTACAAGCCGGCCTCAGGGATGTAGGCATATATGTGTAAGTTGATGATGATGCTATTTGATTTTGCAATAAAAAAAAATGTAAAAAAAAAAAAAATTCACACATACTTATGTGTATTGTCGGCACCGTTTATTGTCGGCACCGTTTATTGTCGGCACCGTTTATTGTCGGCACCGTTTATTGTCGGCACCGTTTATTGTCGGCACCGTTTATTGTCGGCACCGTTTATTGTCGGCACCATTTATTGTCGGCACCGTTTATTGTCGCCTCCCTTCATTGTCGCCTCCCTTCATTGTCGGCTCCCTTCATTGGCGGCTCCCTTCATTGGCGGCTCCCTTCATTGGCGGCTCCCTTCATTGGCGGCTCCCTTCATTGGCGGCTCCCTTCATTGGCGGCTCCCTTCATTGGCGGCTCCGGCTCCCTTCATTGGCGGCTCCCTTCATTGGCGGCTCCCTTCATTGGCGGCTCCCTTCATTGGCGGCTCCCTTCATTGGCGGCTCCCTTCATTGGTGGCTCCCTTCATTGGTGGCTCCCTTCATTGGCGGCTCCCTTCATTGGCGGCTCCCTTTATTGGCGGCTCCCTTTATTGGCGGCTCCCTTTATTGGCGGCTCCCTTTATTGGCGGCTCCCTTTATTGGCGGCTCCCTTTATTGGCGGCTCCCTTTATTGGCGGCTCCCTTTGTTGGCGGCTCCCTTTGTTGGCGGCTCCCTTTGTTGGCGGCTCCCTTTGTTGGCGGCTCCCTTTGTTGGCGGCTCCCTTTGTTGGCGGCTCCCTTTGTTGGCGGCTCCCTTTGTTGGCGGCTCCCTTTGTTGGCGGCTCCCTTTGTTGGCGGCTCCCTTTGTTGGCGGCTCCCTTTGTTGGCGGCTCCCTTTGTTGGCGGCTCCCTTCGTTGGCGGCTCCCTTCGTTGGCGGCTCCCTTCGTTGGCGGCTCCCTTTATTGGCTGCTCTGTTTATTGGCCTCTCTGTTTCGGCTGTTTATTGGCGGTGCCATTTTTGGGAGGTTTCAATAATTGGCGGCTCCGTTTCTTGGCGGCTCCGTTTCTTGGCGGCTCTGTTTCTTGGCGGCTCTGTTTCTTGGCGGCTCCGTTTCTTGGCGGCTCCGTTTCTTGGAGGCTCCGTTTCTTGGCGGCTCCGTTTATTGGCGGCTCCCTTCATTGGCGGCTCCCATTATTGGCGGCTCCCTTCATTGGCCTCTCTGTTTAGGCTGTTTATTGGCGGTGCCATTTTTTGGGAGGTTTCATTAATTGGCGGTACCGTTTACTGGCAGCTTTGTTTATTGACGGCTATGTTTAATGGCTGCTCCGTTTATTGGCAGCTCTGTTTATTGGCGGCTCCATTTATTGGCGGCTCCATTTATTGGCGGCTCCGTTTATTGGCGGCTCCGTTTATCGGCGGCTCCCTTCATTGGCGGCTCCCTTCATTGGCGGCTCCCTTCATTGGCGGCTCTGTTTAGTGGCGGCTCTGTTTAGTGGCGGCTGGGTTTAGTGGCGGCTGGGTTTAGTGGCGGCTGGGTTTAGTGGCGGCTGGGTTTATTGGTAGTTCCATTTATTGGCGGCTTGGTTTATTGGTAGTTCCATTTATTGGCGGCACTGTTTATTGGTAGTTCCGTTTATTGGCGGCACTGTTTATTGGCGGCTCCGTTTATTGGCGGCACTGTTTATTGGCGGCACTGTTTATTGGCGGCTCCGTTTATTGGCGGCTCCGTTTATTGGCGGCACTGTTTATTGGCGGCTCCGTTTATTGGCGGCTCCGTTTATTGGCGGCTCCGTTTATTGGCGGCTCCGTTTATTGGCGGCTCCGTTTATTGGCGGCTCCGTTTATTGGCGGCTCCGTTTATTGGCGGCTCCGTTTATTGGCGGCTCCGTTTATTGGCGGCTCAGTTTATTGGCGGCTCAGTTTATTGGCGGCTCAGTTTATTGGCGGCTCAGTTTATTGGCGGCTCAGTTTATTGGCGGCTCAGTTTATTGGCGGCTCAGTTTATTGGCGGCTCAGTTTATTGGCGGCTCCAATTATTGGTGGCTCCGTTCATTGGTGGCTTCCTTGCAGTGCCACAACTGTATATACAACCGTTCGCGTGGTGGCTTCCCCCAATGCTCTTTTAGACACAGCATTCAGCGAAACCCTTCAAACACAAATTACAGACTACTTCGAGCAGAATTCGGGCTCCGTAGACACAATGGGAACTCTGTGGGAGGCATTTAAAGCGGTGATACGTAAACACTGCATAGCAGGACAGTCAGGAGTGCTCCGAGACATCGGGGGATGCTTAACCAGACTGGAAGCAGAGATACGTATGCTGGAGACGCAGTACTACCATATGCCCACCCCGTGATCCTAGCTGGAATTCCTACACAAAAATATGAAGGCATGCTGCTATGAGGAAGGGGACAGACCGGGAAAGACACTCTCAAACATACCCCGAAATCCTCGAGGGTCCACATTCATCACTGAACTCGCCACCCGGGTGAACACTGTAGTGCACTCCCTGCCTGACATTCTAGACACTATGACAGAGTTTTATGAAAAGTTATACACCTCCTGGTCCCACCCTTCGGCAGAGGTACTCCAAGAATACTTTGACTCAGTTGAACTGTTGTGGTTTGACAGGGCACTCCGAGAATATATGGACTCTCCCTTCACTGTTGAGGACGTGTGATAAGCAATAGGTAGCATACCAGCTGATGAGGCGCCTGGGGCGGACGGCCTAATGGGCACATTTTATAAAGAAAACTCAGAAATCCAGGCACCACAGCTTTTAGCTGTTTACCAAGAAGCTGCGAAGTCTGGCATCCAGCCAGACTCCATGCGTGAGGCCATAATCATTACCATATTAAAACACGACAAAGACCCTGTGCAGTGTGATTCTTATCTGCCACTCTCACTAATTAATCTGGATGAAAAGATTTTCACTAAACTACTGGTAACTCGCCTTCAGCCATTATTGCTCAGTGTCAATGTCCCTTGGCTGGAGGGGTCACCTGATTACTAGGGCTATAAAAGGCCAGGGTTAGGGCATCTCAGCCTGAGCATCTGGGCCAAGGGCAGAGAGGACAAGGGCTGTTGCCTGTTTGAGCCTGTCAAGGGCAGAGAGGACAAGGGCAAATGCCTGTTTGAGCCCGTTATAGACTGGTCGGGACTAGGGCCAGAAATGCTCCCCAAGTTCCCATTCAGTAATACCCACCCACAATGTATTCCCACTATAGATATGTACCAATCTTTGTTTATTGCTTTGTATAAATATGTAGAATATTTATGTTGTAAAAACAGAAAAAAGAAAAAAATCATCTTTGGTCTACATGTACTTGCTTCCATTGTGCATCTATGTACATCCATGTACTTGGATCTGTGTGTCTCTTACTTTCCTCATGAAAAAGCATATCCAATGCACTACCCTATTTCTCATCTTCTATCACTATCAATATCTTTAATGTACATATATTTACCACCTTTATGCATCTATATACTTTGAATGTACTTATGGATCTATATATTTATCACTTTCTTCTAATTTAGCATTTCCAATGCACTACCCTATTTCTCACCCTATACTTCCCTCAATATATCGTCTAACCCAACTTTCTGACTCATCTCAAACTTTTTTCTACTACTCTTTCCAAAGCACCACCCTATCTATCAATATATCCTCTACATCCACTCTCTCATTTATCCCAAACCCCATACCGCTACTACGATCCCCAAAATAACCATTTCTAGACGCTTCCCCTTGTCCTCCTTGCATCTTCTGACACCTCTTTTACTATACAGATCCGCCAAGACAAACCTCTCAAAACTCTTCCCTCTGACTCTTCCCCTGCAAAAACCCTTTTTACTCATCCAAAAGCCTCCTCCTACTGCCATGACCTAAAAAAAGAAATAAAAAAGTCCTTCACTCTTCTATCCCTCCACTATCCTTTTCAATCAAAATAACAGACTTACATGTTCACTTCTCAAATTCTATATTCCACTATACTAACTCACCACTAATCCTTTATGGGTTCCAGAATAGCGTGCTACTCGTTAATAAAGCATTTCAACACCCAATCAGGGCTAACAGCGCTATATAAATGCAAACCTTTTTTCCCTTTTATACACCTCCCCCACCTCCACAAGAGCCCCTTCAGATCAAGTCCCCTTGCCCCTACATCTGTCTGTGGAGATATATATATATATATATATATATATATATATATATATATATATCCAAAAGCTAAGGTTGCGCTCTGAACCCCTGCCCCTTGCAGCGGAGGGCCTGAACGGGGTAGCGACTCCCCAGAAATCCAAAGATGATATCCCACACGAGCTCGTGATCAAGAGGAACATTTCCTCGAAACGCGTTGAGTAGGAGCTAAGCATTAAAGCTCGTTAAACTGCAAAGCTGGCCTGGACATTCCTTCTTTATCGTGTGGGATATCATCTTTGGATATATATATATATATCTATATATATATATATATATATATATATATATATATATATATATATATATATATATATATATTGCGCTCGTCAATCCCCGGCTGATCCCCAGGAATGAAAACAGCACTCGGGAGGTTCCTGGTCACAGAGTTAGTTTATTAACTATAAGCTACACCACAGACGCGTTTCGGCGATTTGCCTTCTTCAGTGTGTGTGTCCACACGCACAACAGGGTACATATATATCAATCAGCATCTGATTCGTGTGAGGGTGACATCATAAAGGTGAGCATAAACAGAGGACTATATCCCTCCCAACAACAGCGAACTCCATTTTGTAATGGTAAAAATAAACCATGATACAAAACTCAAAAACACATGCAGTGTGACATTGTGCAACCTACAGATAGGTACAAACGTTATAGTGGAAGGTAACATTCATCATTGTGCTAAGATTGCATACAGCCGTGGATCGGCAATTGTCCTCTGATGATTTACAGCTCACCAAAGCCAAAAGAGACTACCCATTATCAAGGGAGAAGAATTATTTGGTGAGTCCAATCCTTGCACGAGACGGGGTACATACCCGGAATTAAAGAAAAGGATGTCTGTGTAAGCATAGATAAACTAAAAAGAGAACCAACAAGGAATCAGTGCCTATTTAAATCGTGCTGGAATGAAGTTGCATCCCCTATCCTTCATAGTATTCCCCTGTTAGGAATCAAAGAGCCCTTTGAACCTAGAATTCATCATAGAGAAATACATTACACCATGAATAATCCTTAGTGTACACAGTGTTTATGAAACTTCAAAGACATAGTCAAAAATCATCAAACTGTTTGTTCCAACAGTTAATCCTAGTACATAGAAAATATACAGTTCATACAGTTGATCCAAAAAAAAATTCAATTTACAGAAAGTTGTCGCATAGAGTGGAACCTACAAAAAACGTTCACATCATTTACCTAAATGGAATACCATTTCCTCCCCGCTATTCATACCTCTGGGCCATTTGGTAGACAGATCTATAATGTATTGTGATTCTAGCCTACGAAGTAGTCGTAGACGGTCTCCTCCCCTGGCACTGTTTTTGATGGTATCAAGGCCAAAATATTGTAGCTGATGCCGGTCTTTGTTATGTTTCTCGGCAAAGTGCCGGGCGACTGGGTAAGATGGATCTGCTTTATCAATCGCTCTAAGATGTTCCAAGATCCGTAGTTTCAGCATGTTAATGGTGCTCCCTATGTAGCGGAGACCACATGGGCAGGTCAGGCAATAGACCGCCAGGGGCGTGCTACATGTAATAAATTGCTTAATCTGCCATCTTTTACCTGTGTCAGGAACCACAACAGACAGGACCCTTCTGCTCCCTGCACAGGCCTTGCACTTGCCACACGGGTAGAACCCACTCATGGTTTTTAGGGTATTGCTCTTGGGTAGAGGTTTGTCCAAATGGCTGGTCACTAGATGGTCCCCAAGTGATCTGGCTTTGCTAAAGGTAATGAGTGGGTGAGTTGGTAAATCCTCCCTGAGCACATTATCAGTCTGGAGAATGTGCCAGTTTCTGCGAAGCATGGCCCTTAGATCACCTGCTCCAGCAGAGAAGGGAGTTATTAGTCTGAACTTCCCACTGTCAGCCAATAAGGCTTTCGGATCCTTCCTTGTGTTGGATCTCGGTGTGAGCAGGGAGTCTCTTGGAATTGACCTAACTCTTTTCAGGGTATTGCTCAATAGAACTTCTCCATATCCCCTGGCAGCAAACATACTCACACATTCCGCTGCTGCCTCCTCAAAATCTTCTAGTCTCGAGCAATTTCTCCGAAGTTGGAGTAGCTCTCCGTAAGGGATGCTCTTGATAAGTTGCGGGGGATGGCTGCTGCTGGCAAAGAGTGTGGAATTGCCAGCAGTAGTTTTTCTGTATAGAGCTGTGTGAATTTGGTTGTTGCCAGGGAACACCTTTAGGTCAAGATAGTCCGCTGCAACCGGACTCACTGTCCCTGAAAAGTGTAGATTGTAATCATTTTCTTTGAGCAAATTGATGTAGGCCTGTGCTGTCTCAGATGTGCCCCGCCAGACAATAAACAGGTCATCGATGTACCTGAACCAACCCTCCGTCTTGCCCTATATATATATATATATATATGCTTTATTGTTTAATTGTATAAACCTGATATAGAAGTTTTTAAATCAATCAAGAAAAGATTTTATTTATGACATATTGTTTGCAATAATAAAAAACATGTTTTTTAATTGATTGTTTTATAGATATAGATATATGTCCATAAAATTGGTTTGGGGTTCATGACATGTGGTATGTGGAGTACAGGTATGACTGTGTAGTTTATATATGAATACTTGTGAGTGCGAGCTATTCATATAACGTCCAACCTGATCCAAGAGAGTTTGTTCTGATCATTACTTGAAGTACCCTGTCTCTTGGTTAGTGGGGTCGCTCCCTCTTTTCTTAAATATAAATGCCGAAACCAATACAGGTTTTTATGGTCTCCATTGAAAATTCAGATTATTCCCTTGTAGGTTACTCGCATGTTAGTTTGTTCCTAAAGGCCAACATGGGTTTTTGCCTTGTGGAACAATATTGAACACATCAGTACTAAAATTGTTTTATGGTCCAGCTAACAAAGCAGTCTCATAGCCAGGCCTCACACTGTTGTATTCCATATAGGTACCCTATATAGGTGCAAATAACATTGCAGCCTTTCACCTATATTTTTCCCAATAATACATACATAACGTTTCTTAAGGACTGATCTTTTACCTAGCTACAACACTGCATTCACAATATAGGTTTTCTCTAGTTCCAATCTCATACATTATGCATGAGGTTTCTAGGAAGCGCAGCAGGACTATCATCTCCTGTATAATATCTCTGTATAAAAATCAGGTACAACGTCATCCTTTAGGCCAACACAGTAACACAGCAAGGTGGGAGACCTATGGGTATATACATACATCACATCTTGCTTAGAAAGACAGAGGAGACCAAAACTTCCTGGCTTACACACCTACCAGAACCGCTGAGGTTCCTGCATGCAGACCCTCCAGCTCGCAGTGGTCTAACATGCCTCGCGGGGTGTCCCACTCGAGACCAGGATGGGGTCACATATTCTCTCATTTTGAGGTAATGGTGTTGACAAGATCCTAGAGGGATTCTTAGCATAACACCTACACAGATGCTAGGTAGATTTAGGTAGATCTAGTTAGGGAGGCATCGTAGGAGTACACACTTTGTATCATGTATTGTATATACTTGTATATATTCATGCTTACGGCAATATGGTAGAAGTGTACCATCCTTTTACTTTCCTAGTACTTCTAATCATATATCTCTGCTACTGTCTAATGGTTGTTGCAGCTCATCTATTCTACACTAGAATAACAACTGTTCAATAAATTCTTATTGAAAGTGCCCAACCTGTTTAATCTGTGCATCGCCCCGAGACAAACTAAGTAAGCACGATTGACTGAGCGAAAGGTAGTATATTAATTTCATCCTTCTGAAGGATCAGGTTATCATGTTCTGAGGTTGCCAGAATCTATTCTCTTTAATAAGAGGAGATTATAGTGGCACTGTGAGCTAGCTGATACAGACAGGCTAAAATACCTGGTGGGGGTGCACGGAATCAGTCTGCCACCAATCCCACAGTTTGTTATCCAAACGCGCAAATCCTCTATCGGTCATATAGGAACTACACCACAACACTACAGATCAGATGTTATAGGAAGTTTATTTAAAACTGCTTGTATGTATTATCTGTGTTGTTTTGATGCTGGTTGTCTAGTGAGACATCTTTTGAAGGACCTAATCTAAACCACAGAGAATGTGTTCTACCAAAATGTACAAACCTCGAAAAGTAGGGAATTTAATTAAAACCACAGAAAATGTAATAAACCAAAATTTTCAGGTAGTGCACAGAGAATATTTAAAGCATTGAAAAGTGATTACAGTTAAGTTTTAGGTATAAATTAAGAACTATTGTTAGGGTGTAGGACTAAGGTTTAGATTTAGGATGTACCTTTAGGATTCTGCATAGGGTTAGAATTAGTGAGAATATGTTTTGATGTTTTAAAATTGAGTGCTTATTGTTTCCTGCCTTTAGAGCAGGTAGCATGCTATGTAGTTTGGCTGTATTGCATAACTTAATTTACTTTTGTTGGTGATTGTAATGTTGGACTCTCTTCAGTTCAAAGGTTGTCAAAGCGTTCCCCTTAAGAAAGACTTCTTCCTCTGGCATCAGTCCTGTGCACGCTCTGCCACATTCAACTACCTTCAAGAGGTTTTTAACCACATTTGTCTGCCTCCGGGAGAGTACATAGTGGTGCCCTCAACCTTTAACCCATCCGTCATGCACTACGGCGCTCATGTGCTGATGACAGCTGTGGGCCGTCATAAACCCGCCCACTCATGATTTTGCCACACAGGCGCAGAATCGCGGCCGCATGCAAGGAGTTACGTTCACAAAGAAGGAGACTTTATCCTGCGTATCTTCATAGAGAAACACTACGACACAGCGTGAGTGAGATGCCTTCATTCCATTTGACGGTCATTATTTAGATATTGGGGTTTGAGTGACTCAGAAGTGGAAATGTCTAAACAATTCTGTCCACATGCCAAATTAATAAATCACAAATCAGGCAAGAGATCTGGTTGCAATAAATGAGTACTTAATTATCGTTTGCATTGTGACATTGCCTTAAAATGTAACTTTTCTTGGCTTTATCGCGGATTTATTTTTGGATTCCTTCATATAGCCTATTCACAAACCTCTGCAATATAGAAAAGAAACCAAACCAAACTTTAGTGTAAATATTGCATTGGTGACCTGCAAGCGTAGGTGTCAATGCCATAAGAAGAGAGGGCAAGGTGGACACCTGCTTTCATTGTCATACAGAAGTTGAATAACCTTTTATTCCAAAATTATACATATGTTGGGCATTGGCACAAATTGACGTGATAACCATGAAGTTTCAGAGCACTGTCTCATTTATTAATGGACTTCTGGAATAGCTGTGGTTGATGCTTCATGGTGCCCTGATGCTTATGATTGTAGGTGATGTTCAGTGGTTGATGGGAGGCTGATATCGGAGATTGACATCTCATTAAAAAAAAATGTCACTAAAGAAAAATACCTGAATGAGTATAGCTGATATCTGGATGAGATCCGACAAGGGTTTTTGAAGGCTTATTTATGACTGGAGGGCAAGGCACGCCCAAGCACAGCTCCTGAAGACTGCGCCGTGAGGGGAACGGCTGAATTAATCTGTGCACTCACCCACCGCCGTGAGGGAAATGGCCGAAACACCGCAGCTTTTCCCGCATCGCCGTGAGGGCAACGGCTAAAGACTACTCTTCCCAGGTGCCCCGGGGATCACCGGCGCACCGGTGACATCACTGCCTGCGCCCGGGGGCGCTACTAAACATCGGATCGCCGAGCGCTCTGTGGGGGGCAAGGCACGGCCAAGCACAGCTCCTGAAGACCGCGCCGTGAGGGGAACGGCTGAATTAATCTGTGCACTCACCCACCGCCGTGAGGGAAACGGCCGAAACACCGCAGCTTTTCCCGCATCGCCGTGAGGGCAACGGCTAAAGACTACTCTTCCCAGGTGCCCCGGGGATCACCTGCGCACCGGTGACATCACTGCCTGCGCCCGGGGGCGCTACTAAACATCGGAACGCCTCTCGTCCTGCGAGGACGCGCGCGGGACGTGCCGGGCTGAGCCCGGGCAGAGGGCGGGCCGTCTGTGGGGCCGTCTGTGGCCGTCCGGGGGCGACCGGGGACAGGACGGGCCACCCCCCTTGGCTGTAACTGTGAGTATCAGTCCATACTTATAGGGCTGATAGCTGTTTTTCAAGCATCTACCAAGGTTTGTGTGGTTCCTGCTTTTCTGACCCCATGTGTGCTGCTTTATAACTGTTTGCAGCTTTGACTCACTCCCAACCATGTCTATTCAAACTGCCCTAACAGACAACTATCTGCTGAAAGTTGTCACCAGAATTAATAGCGATAGAAGGAAATCGCTAGGGAAAGGCAATTTACCTGATCCCCCATCGGACCTACCACTGGATCCCACCAATGAGGGCAGTAACAACACTAATGTGGCAGCCGAGATTGATAACATCAGTATTAATGTTGATTCCATTGCTGCAGAGGCCCCAGATGATCCTACTGTAGTGGAAGACCTACCAGATCTATCTGAGATTCCCGACGGCACCCCGCAACAATCCACTAGGGCCACACGATTTATGAGAGCATGTAGGAAACCTGCTCCTAAACGGGGAAGCCATTCGGCCAGGAAAAAAAAGGACACCACTCACAAGGAGAACATTGGTGATAAAGGGGCTCCTACCAAGGACAATTGTGTTACCATTAATATTCACCAATTTGACTTGTTAGTGAGTTGTATCGATGACAAACTGAAGTCGGTTGTGGAGCCTTTATTAGTGAAAATTGATGCATTGTCGGCTGAAGTATTGAGATTGCGGACTGTGGTGGATCAGCATGTAGCTAAATTGGATAAATCCATACTACCAATAAGAGATGCTACATGTCCTCAACCTGCACCTAAGCTAGATAAGGGAAGGCCTCGCCACGTCAATACTGCCCCCCCGGCCCAAATGTAGGAAAACAACCACCACAGGCGACACATGTTTTGACTTGCTCGAAACCTCTACCAGCACGTAACACGGGTCGATCTGTGCAGGTACCGGTGGTTGCACCAGCGGCCACAGGGCCTGCAGGTGCAAATTCCGGTGCAAGTACATTACCAGCACCAAATAGAATCAGGACCATGCAGTCGCCAGTTGTGCCAGCTGTTGTATTAGGTTCTGATGGGGTGCCTGTGGGTGTAAGTAATCGCCCAGTAGACCTCCCCCCAGAGTGTGTACCCTATGTTGTGGTTTTAACTAATGTCCCGTCTTTAACCCAGGCCCCACATCCTCAGGAATCCGGAGATTCTTTAAAAAATAAAACGGTCTCATGGTTAAATCGTCACTGTGGTTATCCAGTTAACTACTCTGACCAAATTATATCTATCAGAAGGGTTAACTGGATCGGTAATATCAGGAAGACCTTCGGGGGTGACTGTGTGATTATCAATTTCAAACACTCCCAACATGTTGCGACGGTCTTACTCAGAGCAGCTGCCTTAACGCAGTCTGAGACTGATGTCGCCGCAAGACCTTTGGGCTATTTTTATAATCACCTTAACAGGTTGCCTTCCGTTAACTGTAGAGATGGGGCTTTCAACTCTAACTTTCTATCTAATGGAAATAGATCTTTGCTGCCCACTTTCAACCCTGGGCTTACTGGTGGCACACCTATCTTGCCTACGCCCATGTTGAATCATGTCCCTAGTGGGAATAGATTTGTAACACACACTCCTAATTTTGCACCCAACTGCGATAACATTTTCTCGCCTGTTAATGGGATGGTCTATCAAGTTCCGGTCCAGAACAGGTACCAGTCCTTGAGTTTCTTGGACCAAAATGATTGACATCAGATGGGGCCTAGGACTGGGAGGGACGTTATCTTGAGTACCAACAAGAACAACACAAGTGAGGCGAGAGAGGACCTACCTTCTGCCATTACGGGCAATCCTGAAAGTGTGACAGTAGTTCACTGTGCAAATGAGATTGTTGAGGATACTGTGAATGCTACAGGGAATGCCATGGGTACTTGTATAGGCGGCCGGCGCCTGAACAAAGTAATAGGGGTAATTGTACCAATAACACTGTTGATATCGCCAATAATTGTCATTCTGTGGGGATTTCTATGGCAAGTTGGAACATTGCCGGATGGGCATCTAAGGCATTCAAATTGGAATGGGAGGACATTGTAAGGTCCTATGATATTTTATGCCTGCAAGAGACATGGTGTGTTGATAAACCTAGCCTTGAAGGGTATACATGCTACAGTTTAGATGCCTCTGAATCTAGCCATGGCAGGGCAAAGGGAGGTCTTCTTATCCTTATTTCAGTAGATGTGAAGTTGACTATCATTAAACATTTGTTAGTTGAACCACACTCACAAATCCTGTGGGTACGTTTACCGGATGGCACTGACGTGCTTTTAATTAATTTTTATAATAATATTTTTACTAATTCCCGGCACAAAGTGATAGATGAGTTATCCTGTGCCCTAATGAAGCTGGTAAGCGAAGCAACATGCACTTTTATTTTCGTTTGGGTGGGGGACTTTAATTTACAAGTATGTAGTTTATCCTCCTCTAGGGTCTGTGGGATCCTAACTAACAATGGGGAGAATATGTCCCACTTTCCACATAATGCTTTTGGAGAGGCAATCAATAGCACTATGGTCTCGTATGATCTAGAGCTACTGAGTACTGTACAGGAGGGAAGTGAGGGTCTAATTCCCACCTATACTGGAAGGAATGTGAGCTCCATCATTGATCATATTATGGTCTCGTCCAACTTGGTACCCCATTGCATAATTAAAGTAAGGGATACATCCTCCTTGAGCGACCATAACTGTGTTAGCTTGCAAATAACTACATGGATGATTAGAACCGAATCACCCACTAGAGTATTGGCAAATATAGAGCCACATAGGCCTAATGGGGTTAGGCTGAGATGGAGAGGTGAAAATTCGGCCACAGTGGAACCTTTAATCATAAACAAATGCATGACGGACATTGACATTATCTTATCCTTAGGATGCCGTCTCCTCAGGTTATGACTCATTTTCTTAATATCAATACTGTCATTAATAACATCTTTACGGGGAAAAAAGTAGGCAAAGGAGGGAAAGGGATTGGATGGTTTGACCATGCCTGTACGTCCCTGTTCTCCCAACTTAAACAAGCTTTGGCCGTTACCCCAAGGGACAAGGACAGAGTCAAACCTTTAAGATTTGATTATAAACAGGTGCTATCTAAAAGAAAGAGGGAACTACAGCAGGAAGCCTGGGAGCATCTTACTCAGGCAGCAGAAAATGCCGATAGTCGCCTGTTTTGGTCCACTGTTAACTCCCCTTTCCTCCAAGATGACAAAATCCCGCATCTTTCATCTAATGTGGGGAGCGAGGACTGGGTGAACCATTTCCCTGCGATTTTCCAAGATAACACTAGGACGCCCAACAAAAATAGGACATGGCCTGTAGTGCCTTTAGATATTTCGTTGGGAGAGGTGGAGAATGGTATTAAAAATAGTAAGGGGGTATGGCCCAGGTGCCAGATGGAGTCCCGATAGATGTCTACAGGGCTCAACCGCAGCTTTGGGGACCAATACTTACCTTGGTACTCAACGCTGCTGTAACTACCATGATTCCACCAACATGGGGTGACTCCAGTATAGTCCCAATCTATAAAAAGGGGGACAAAGCCCTGGCAAGTAATTACCGGCCCATCAGCCTGCTCGACTCGTCTGTTAAAATTATGAGCAGAGTCCTGCTTTACAGACTAGAGGAGTGGGCTGATGAGAATGGAGTTCTTGCAAATTCACAATATGGATTCAGGAAGGGAAGAGGGACCCTAGATCAGTGCCTGAATCTAGAGTTGTTGATAGGCAAGTACACCAGAGCCAAACCCGGTAACCTCTATCTTTGCTTTGCTGACCTTAGCAGTGCTTTTGATTTAGTTAATCACTCTCTTCTTTGGTCAGTTTTGCTTGACATGGGTGCCCGAAAGAAATTATCTTTTTTCTCGCCAGACTATACAGCAAGCTGAAAACATGTGTTCGGTATGGTGTTAGCGGGGAATGTACTAGAAATTTTAATGTGAAACGGGGAATTGTGCAGGGTTGTGTCCTTGCGCCCCTTTTATTTACCCTTTTTGTTATTGGGGTTGAAGTTGCCTTGAAAACTATCAAGGCTGATGCTCCACAGGTTGCAGGGGATAGTGTCCCAGTTCTGCTATATGCAGACGACGCGGTGCTCCTGTCACGGACACCCGTTGGCCTGCAGCGTCTGATGGATATGTACACCGAATTTATCGGGAGCAGGAGACTGTTGATCAACAAGAATAAAACTCATACGATGACTTGTGGGACTAAGGCGGGCAGAACCCACTCCTTTTTAGTTCGAGCTGACGTTAGCATTCAACAACATGGACAACTAATGCTATCCGTATTTGGGAAAGTGGACACCAAAGTGTCACGAGCTTTCCCAGTGTCGGATTTCACCGCGGGAGCGAGCGCGCTTGCGCAGACCGCAGGGCTTGCATGCAAACACGGCGCGCACACAGGCAGGCCCCATCTCCTGCACGCACAGGCACACACGAGCGCACACACACACACACGCACACGCAGGCACACACATGCAGGCACACAGCCCCCCCACCCCCCCTCCCCTCTTACCTCACCGGAGTCGGGCTCGCACCATCTGCCCCGCTGGTCTTCACCCGGGCCCCCTCCTGGGACCCGGGACCTAATGTAGTTGCTGTAAAATTGACGAGACCTTTCTTTTTCGGCTCAGTTTAAGCTTTAGTCATACGTCAAGTATTATGTGAGCTGCGACCTAGCTTTCACTTTCTCTAATCTCTTTCGGCGTCCCCCATTAATTTGAGCAGAAATACAGGCGAACACAACAGCAACCGACTGCGCTTGCGCTTAGGGAGGTGGTACGTGCTGGTCACGTGACACTGTCGTTGGCACGCTGCAGTTTCCTGTTCCGAGGCTGGTCGCTTCCGCAGACCGTATCCGTAGGACTCTACACGAGTGATCGGCAACATGGTAAGCGTTAACCCAGTGGAAAACCGGAATAGGGAGCTGTGTTATAAGACCCTTGCAGCGCTAGCGGTGGACTCTCACACCGGCCGGATGCTCTGAAGTTCTTGGCTGTCTATAATGTGTCTTTGGTAAAAGCTTTACGTCTATCCTGTGATGCTACTGGTAGCTGCTGACTCGCGGTGTACCGGCGGCCATGCTAGTGGTAGCTGCTGACTCGTGGTGTACCGGCGGCCATAGATTTGCACACAAAAAGGGCCATGGAGCAGTGCGGGGATGGGTGGTCTGCTTTCCGTGCGACTCTAGTGGCAGACCCAAGGGAACACATAGAGCCAAGATAAAATATGAGATTGCGATACTTGGGTCGCTGTGCAGTTTAGTTTTGCACTTTATTATTAACCATCTGTAGTCCAGTAAACTGAAAAAAAATACTCAGAGATTCCACTGTCGTTGGCACGCTGCAGTTTCCTGTTCCGAGGCTGGTCGCTTCCGCAGACAGTATCCGTAGGACTCTACACGAGTGATCGGCAACATGGTAAGCGTTAACCCAGTGGAAAACCGGAATAGGGAGCTGTGTTATAAGACCCTTGCAGCGCTAGCGGTGGACTCTCACACCGGTCGGATGCTCGGAAGTTCTTGGCTGTCTATAATGTGTCTTTGGTAAAAGCTTTACGTCTATCCTGTGATGCTACTGGTAGCTGCTGACTCGCGGTGTACCGGCGGCCATGCTACTGGTAGCTGCTGACTCGCGGTGTACCGGCGGCCATGGATTTGCACACAAAAAGGGCCATGGAGCAGTGCGGGGATGGGTGGTCTGCTTTCCGTGCGACTCTAGTGGCAGACCCAAGGGAACACATAGAGCCAAGATAAAATATGAGATTGCGATACTTGGGTCGCTGTGCAGTTTAGTTTTGCACTTTATTATTTACCATCTGTAGTCCAGTAAACTGAAAAAAAGTACTCTGAGATTCCATAAACTGGGGGTTAAGGTGTGGCAGCTAAACGGGGTTTAAATCAATAGAGACAGTCAAGTGGTGTCCTACAGTCAACGTACACATTCTTGTTTTTCATACTCTGCTGCAAAGAAATTGGCAACTAGGGATGGAGTTAAGAGATCTGTGTTTCCACAATTTTGAATCGTAATAAAGTAGTATAGAGGTTTAATGTGTCTCCGGCATAGCACAAGGTGTAACAAGGAGATATGATTTTTATTTTATGTAGGTAGTTCAGTGGGTTACTGCTTTTGTTACAGATAACTTAGTCATTTGCTATTCTTTAATTACAATCCTCCTACTATAGCACACTGAGATATGAATCGACACCACAGTTGCATGCAAACTACAAGGTTACGGTTTAGTACCTTATTGTTTTTTTCCCCTCAATCGTTTGTTATTCTAAGGTTGTTAAAAAAGGGCTTGTTTTGGTAGTGAACTCCTCTTCTTTTTTTTTCTTTTTTTTTTTAGTGCAGACAGCCACTGTGTTAAGTTTGAAATCCTGACTTTGTTTTTCCAAACCAATCACTCTTTATCATATACTACCTACTGGTATTTATACTGTGTGTGATGTAAAGCTCTCTGGCACCATACATTGGGATGAGTAGTTCTAAATAACACACTAGTAAGTGCTATTCACTTCATTATTAATGTGATTACTGATACAAACAGATACATTTCTTACATAAAAGGGTTTAAAAAGTCAAAAACCTGCCTGCAAATTTTGTTCTCTTAACACTTGTTAAATGATGATCCGTAATACTTTTTCCTCCCCTTCATTGTGTTGGTATCTCTGTTATTTGACTTAGGATAGATCCCAGCCAGGATGTGACTGCACTAAAAGTATGACTGGTGGGCCTTTAAGAGAGGCCTTTGTGTTGTGAGTAAAAATAAGAACACGGTAATACATGTAATTCACGTAAATACAGCACATATTGAATTACAAATGCTATAGGTGTCACATTTGCAAAAGTTATAACTATTGGCATTGTAAATGACAAAGCTATTAATTTAGCTATTTTCAAAAACAAAACCTACATTAAAAAAATTGTCATTTACAATACCAATAGCTCAAACTTTCCTAATGCGAGACCTATTGCATTGCAAATGCTTGTTTATAGAAGGGGTTAAAGTGCAGAATGTGAATAGTTTTTGCTACCTGGGGGTAACTTTTACTAGTGATGGTAGGTGGGGGCATTAATTAACGAATGTTCGAACTTAAATGAGCAAAAGCTCTTATGGCATTTTTAAATTTGCGTCCAAGCTGGGGGACAGGTGAATCAAGGATATGCTGGAAATCTACAAGGCACGCACTGTATCCATTGCCCTCTATGGGGCGGGGCTTTGGGGTTACTGCAAAACTGATTGTCTACAGATAGAAGAAAACAACTTTCTTAAGAAATTACTGTGCCTCCCTAAATCCGCTCCAACAGAGTTGATCCATAGAGAGGCTGGGGTTTTTCACCTGACTGAGCTCGCCTCACTTAGGCCTCTATTGCTTTACCGAGCAATTTGGCTTAAGGAAGAGACCGAGTTCAATCAACTTATAATCAGGGACTGCTTTGGATTAGACAACTGTATGCAGATACCGTGGCTCAAATATGTTGTAGATTGTTATAAAAGTATCTTTGATATTAATTTGTTGTTAGAAAACTGTCCCCCTAGAGGTCTTGCGAAACAGGAACTTAAAAACATCTTTATGTTACATAAAGCTCATAAACGATCAGTAATAACCAACTCCCTCGCTACTGTTAAAACGTACAATAAATATATTGCTGTCGAGGGATTTCAGCGTTATCTGAAAGTAGTAACCAGGCCAACGCATAGGTTTGTATTGACCAGATTAAGAGTTGGCATTGCTCATGTATTAGTGACCTTCCCACACCCTAAAAAGCCCCCTGTGGGTCCGTGTCCCTGTGACGGACATTTCAAGCAAAGCACAATGCACTTTATGCTCATCTGCTCTCTATTTCAGAGCGTTAGGATCTCCTTTTTAAAACCAATATTTCTTAAGTATGGAGCTTTAAACGTGGAGGATGCTATGTGTTCGCTGTATAACTTGGACCACCCCGACATATGTTTTTATACTGCCAGTTTTATATGTAAATCTATGGCTTTTAGAAAAAGTATGAGTTTTGAATCATGTTTGCACTTTTTTTAATTCTGTCGCCTGTTTGCTGTTCTTTTGTGGTCATTTTTACTATGTACCGAATAAAGCTTCATGAACTGAACTGACTGGAGTGATTTTGGAGTATGTATTTTGAGAATGATGCTAATGGCTGATCAGAAGGTGAAGATAAGTTAATATCTGGGACTGACCTGAGAGTGATATTGCGCTGATTGTTCATGGTTGGTCTGAGGCTAATGCCCAGCATTGGTGTTTTTTTCTGAGGCTGTTTAAAGCTCACATTTGACTGCTGATCATAAGCTATCTAAAAATATTTGAAAAACGATACAAGTTATCTGTTAATATTGTATGAATAATCTTACCATTAAGTGTGAGCTCAGCCCTGGGGTTAACACTCAAGAGGTGATTTGAACATTAGAATTTACAACTCACCTGAGGGTGATTATGCCTAATTTATCGCTGTTCCGAGGTTGCAATTTGGTGGGGATTCGAAGGACGATGCCCATTGCTGTTATTGGAGTACACAGTGTCTGAGGCAGATGCCTAGTTGCTGATCTGAGTTTTATATTAGATTTGATTCATCTCAGGCAAATGTCTGATGTTGATGTTTGATGGCTGATCTCAAGCCAATACAAAACAAGCATTTGCAATGCAATAGGTCTCGCATTAGGAAAGTTTGTGCTATTGGTCTTGTAAATTACAAATTTTTTATTCATATGTTGGTTTTGAAAATAGCGAAATTAATAGTTTTGTCACGGTGTGCTGCCAGATTTGCACCACCTTTTTCAAGACTTTACAGGATACTTGTCTCTTTCCAATAAATAGCACACAGTCATATATATCTTTGTTAATATAGTCACCAACCCGAAGCACAAGTAGGTCTATATAATCACCACTTGGTTCCGTAGAAACCTTTGGGTTCTGTTTATGCGAGACGACACAGTACTTATTGAACTCAAAAAAGCACTTGAGAAGATGCAGTATTCATAACGATCTAAATTTATCAGCAGCTCCAGCGTATATACTTTGCTCTCGATCTGGCGATGTATATATCATACCAAAGAGCTCAAATGTCTACTTTTTCAAACTTAAGGATAATATTATCCCATCTAATGTGGCAAACCCTTAACTGCGGCACGTAACAACTGCAAGAACCTATAGTTATTTCCTTAAAATATATATAGCCCGGTAAAGAACCAATTGCCAAAGATTCCCAGATGCGGAAAACCTTTTTCTCAATCAACACCCTCAGCGGTTTGGCGATACCGGAAACACCCAGGTGACGAAACAGATGTCTGCTGGTTCTCTTATTAATTCTACAAAAAAAAACTACTTGTGTCGACCTCTGCAATTCTTTCACATTAAGTACCATAACTCTGCATTGATACTCTTAAGCATTACTCTGAACGTGTGCACAGGACTTGGTCTCAATTTTCAGTGTGGGTCCGCACCCACATATTTTCAGGGGTTGTCTGGGTTTTCCCCTGACCTGGCAGCACCATAAATGTTCTTTGTATCTCACACTCTGCCGTGAACCAGCTGGAGCGCCATTCTTCCTGCCTATTCAAAATCCCACGCAGAACCAGTAAGGTAATTTTCTTGTATGAAAGTAAATTATATTTGGAGTACCCTCAGAATTCTGTGTGAATGTATGGAACGGTTTCACATCGGGGTGACAGGCGTGCATTTTATATCTCTCTCCTCTTCATAACACCTAGAATCTCTAAAAAATTTAAAACAGTTATATTAGGTATTATGAGGTGTGGCCAACCACCGGCAAAGATGGCCGACTAAACTGGGAGCTCCAGTCTCCTTCTGCCAAAAATCCATAAGCATTTGTCAAATCGTCCATCTTTAATCTTAAACAAAAAAGTTTAAATCCACTGAACCTGCTTGACTGGAATTATCCCTATGTGCCGCCAAGATATGCCATGTGACTGTGGCGCTGATGGGGCACAACGTGGGGCCTTTGAGCTGTGCGGGACGCAGACATGCGTCTGTGGTGGTGATGGTGGGTGTAGACCTCACCTGTAGTCTGATTTGATCTGAGTGAGCAAAACCCGGGACCGTCTGATTTGTGGTGCTCCTTCTATCTCGCCTGCACACGCTTGGCGGTGGGTGTGGGCTGCATTGGCAGCTTGTGAGGACCTTGCTGGTGGGGGAGCGCTGGCATGGAGAGCAGGCTCCTGCAGATCGCACCGCCTTGGGGAGTATCGATAACTGATCACCAGTGATCCTGACTCGGATGGGGAGGGGGTTCTTCCTAGATTCTAAAAGGTGAGCTCCTGCATAATCAGTAACCATATTCACTGCGCTATATTGAGCTGGCTACTTGACAGAACAGGGGAGGCGCGCTATATTGAGTTGGCTACTTGACAGAACAGGGGAGGCTGCATGGGGCTGCTGAACAACATTTAAGTGGTCACTTGGATGATACAAACTCATGTGTAGTGCCCATTGAAAATCCTTCAGTGCTAAGCCATTTAATAACTTTTTGGAGTGCTTTGCTTTAACATGCTGTAGCTTGTGTAATTATGATTATAATGTTGGGAAACTATAAATTTGTAGTTTCAGCACTTCTTGAACTATTAATTTGCATATAAAACTTACATTTATAAAACACCCTGAAGTCACATGACACAATTCAAGATGGCCGCCAGGTGACTGTGAAAATGATAAGTGTAAATGACCGCGTTGGTAGGGTAATAAAAAAAATAGCGTTTTCCAAAAGCAGATACTCAGAAATATTTATTAGTCTGTTTGCTCAATGGTAATAGGGCAGATTTTGATTTTGATTTTGTTTTTTTGTGTTTTTTATGGCTCTTTGTCAAACTATGACATAGATATAAGGAAATGTACTGTCTAAGATGTGGATCTAAAGAGACTCTAGAACCATCCCTTAATAGGCACTCAAAATATTGTCTGCTTATCAAAAGAAGACTTCCATTCTGTAATTCAATTCATATATTGTTCATTTATTTTTCTTGTATCTCTTTTTTCATTTACGTGATTATTGGCATTTTCATCATTATGTCAAAACATTGCCATCTCTATATATCCAATGCATTTCGGGCATATGAAAATCTGCCCTTCATCAGAGACAACGACACTGTCAAAAAATAATAGCTTTAGTCAAAAGTAAGATATTATTCTATGCATATAAACAATTACATTATGATCATACTGTGGTCAAACAAAGTTTAGAAAAACATTTGAGTGAAACGTGATGGTCTGGGTGAAATGTGATGGTGTGAATTACATGCATTAGGTCTAAACGGAAAAAGTGGGTAATAAGGATTAAAGCAGACTCACATGTCTGAGGTTTCCAATGGTACGAAAACCTACGAAAAATAAAGTAAAAGAACAAAGTTCTAACATCTGTGTAAAATGGTCGTATTAGAACACAGATTCGCGCTGCAAGAGACGGGCGTCTCTGTAACTAACCTTTCGCTCGGTGGGAATGCCGGTTCCACGCGGGTCCTCTCGTTCGAACGAGCTGGTACAAGGATCAACTGTGTTCGTGTTATTTTAAATCAAAGTTCCGGTCATGTGACCAATGACACGGTATGAGCATCGAGAAAAGACTATAAATTGACAGCTTCACGATAACGTGCACCCTTAGTATGCACGTTATTCTGTTCTGGCCAGAACAAAAAAAATTATCACTAAATGTAAAGTAATATTGTGGGCATCACGTAAAATAAAATTATTTCACAAAATAGATCGGAAAAAGTCGGGATTCGAACCCTGAAGGTTCGTATTGCTGTTATGAGGATTAGTCTTATGAGCCATGGGGAAAGTTAATGGGAAGACGGATGTATTTGAGTATGAGTGTTTGATAGATGTATGAACAACACACAGTATACACAAGATACAGTCTGATTTGAGCAATTAATATGATTTTATAGGTAACATGAAAATTCTATTCTGTCATTTAACCCCATCGGTTTCTGGGTGGACAATTTCTGTATCCAATAATTCTCTCTCATCAATAAATGTTTATTGTTGTTTCTTCCTTCAATTTTTTTAATTGTTTCCAGGATTATGAATTTGATTTGCGAAACGTTATGACTTTCTTCTGAAAAGTGGAGCGATAATGCTGATTTAGTGTTTTTTAATCGTATGTTAGATCTGTGTTCCGTTAATCGCACTTTGATGCGTCTCTCGGTTTTTCCCACATAAAACTTGCCACAAGGGCATCTGATTCCATAAATCAAATTGCTTGATTCGCAGGTCGCGTTCACTCTCAGCTTTATTGGGTATCCTTTTGAAGGGTGGTTGATTGTATTGCCTCGAATCACACTGTTGCAATTCCCACAGTTTAAACAGGGTTTAGTGCCTGTAAATGATGTACTATCCAGAGTTTTCTGTTGTAGAATTTCTCCTAAGTTCTTGGATCTAGTGAATGCAAAGATCGGAGGTTCTCTAAAGGATTGATTAAAATCAGGTTCCATGTTAAGTATTGGCCAGTGTTTCATTATAGCCTGTTTGTATTTCTTGCTTGCTGTAGAGTATTTGGATACTACAACTGTTCTTGTCTGTTCCGGTTTGTTTCTGCTAGTTAACAAATGTTTTCTTCCAATTTGATCGATCCTCTTTTTGGATTCCTTTATGAGAGATTGTGGATAGCCTCTAGATGTGAATTTGTTTGCCATTTCATCCAATCTAATGTTAAGTGTGTTTGTGTCAGAAGTAATCCTTTTCACTCTGGCCATCTGTGAGAATGGTAGATTTTTGATTAGGTTAGGTTGATGAAAACTTGAAAATAACAACATGTTGTTTCGGTCTGTTGGTTTGACATATAAATCGGTCACAAATCCCTCGTTGGTTATGGTTACCTTGACATCTAAAAAATTAACAGACGTATCTGACATGACCCATGTTAGTTGTATTCTTTGATCATGTTGGTTGAATTTAGTTAATTCCATCTGTAATTTTTCTTGTGTATTTGTCCATACGATAAAGTAATCGTCAATGTATCTAATCAGTAGTTTCAGGTTATTTGTCCATTCATTGTTAGAGAGTATGTGGCGGTTTTCATACCACTGCATAAAAATGTTCGCATACACAGGGGCTGCTGAATTGCCCATAGCCATTCCTGACAATTGTTGATACCATGAGTCTTCAGCTTTAAAATAACTATGGTATAAAGTAAAATACATCAGTTCCATCAAGAAAGTTTGAAAATCATGTTCTAATTCTGAATTCAAAAGAGCAGCTTCCATCGCTTCAATCCCCATATCATGTGGGATGCTAGTGTATAAGCTACACACATCGGCTGTACATAGTATGACTTTTTCTGTAGGATCCAATTTAAGTTGTTCAAGAATTTGTAGAAATTGGGAAGTATCTTTGACATAAGTACTCATTGACTGTACTATGGGTTGTCAAACATTTCTTTGACAATATAGTACCAGAGAGACCACCACAAGAGAAAGACCAACTAGCAGGGTTAAGACCTCACAGTACCTTCCAAGCTCCTACTAGCCACAAGACACTAGACCTATTTGAGAATCTGGTGAAACAAGATTTAAAGAAAATCAAACATGTAAAACCGAAGAACAGGAATATCACACAGAAGGATCTTGATACCTTACAGAAATTGGCTAACAATGACAAAATAACATATACCAAAGCTGATAAGGGTGGCGCTATCGTCATAATGAACACAGATATGTACAATCAAAAGGTTAAAGAGCATATTCAAGATGACAAGACATACTGCAAATTGGATAGAAATCCAACATTGGAATACGCAAAAACTCTAAGAAATATCATAGAATGATCATTACAACAAGGTATCATTCTCGAAAGAACAAAAAACTTCTTACTTGCTTCTGACCCAAAAAGTCCAACTTTGCGAATGCAACCAAAAATACATAAAAATATCAATGACCCGCCAATGCGCCCAATTGTATCCACGAGAGGAAGTTTGCATGAACCAGTTGGTCAACTGATTGACCGATATCTTCAACCCATAGTACAGTCAATGAGTACTTATGTCAAAGATACTTCCCAATTTCTACAAATTCTTGAACAACTTAAATTGGATCCTACAGAAAAAGTCATACTATGTACAGCCGATGTGTGTAGCTTATACACTAGCATCCCACATGATATGGGGATTGAAGCGATGGAAGCTGCTCTTTTGAATTCAGAATTAGAACATGATTTTCAAACTTTCTTGATGGAACTGATGTATTTTACTTTATACCATAGTTATTTTAAAGCTGAAGACTCATGGTATCAACAATTGTCAGGAATGGCTATGGGCAATTCAGCAGCCCCTGTGTATGCGAACATTTTTATGCAGTGGTATGAAAACCGCCACATACTCTCTAACAATGAATGGACAAATAACCTGAAACTACTGATTAGATACATTGACGATTACTTTATCGTATGGACAAATACACAAGAAAAATTACAGATGGAATTAACTAAATTCAACCAACATGATCAAAGAATACAACTAACATGGGTCATGTCAGATACGTCTGTTAATTTTTTAGATGTCAAGGTAACCATAACCAACGAGGGATTTGTGACCGATTTATATGTCAAACCAACAGACCGAAACAACATGTTGTTATTTTCAAGTTTTCATCAACCTAACCTAATCAAAAATCTACCATTCTCACAGATGGCCAGAGTGAAAAGGATTACTTCTGACACAAACACACTTAACATTAGATTGGATGAAATGGCAAACAAATTCACATCTAGAGGCTATCCACAATCTCTCATAAAGGAATCCAAAAAGAGGATCGATCAAATTGGAAGAAAACATTTGTTAACTAGCAGAAACAAACCGGAACAGACAAGAACAGTTGTAGTATCCAAATACTCTACAGCAAGCAAGAAATACAAACAGGCTATAATGAAACACTGGCCAATACTTAACATGGAACCTGATTTTAATCAATCCTTTAGAGAACCTCCGATCTTTGCATTCACTAGATCCAAGAACTTAGGAGAAATTCTACAACAGAAAACTCTGGATAGTACATCATTTACAGGCACTAAACCCTGTTTAAACTGTGGGAATTGCAACAGTGTGATTCGAGGCAATACAATCAACCACCCTTCAAAAGGATACCCAATAAAGCTGAGAGTGAACGCGACCTGCGAATCAAGCAATTTGATTTATGGAATCAGATGCCCTTGTGGCAAGTTTTATGTGGGAAAAACCGAGAGACGCATCAAAGTGCGATTAACGGAACACAGATCTAACATACGATTAAAAAACACTAAATCAGCATTATCGCTCCACTTTTCAGAAGAAAGTCATAACGTTTCGCAAATCAAATTCATAATCCTGGAAACAATTAAAAAAATTGAAGGAAGAAACAACAATAAACATTTATTGATGAGAGAGAATTATTGGATACAGAAATTGTCCACCCAGAAACCGATGGGGTTAAATGACAGAATAGAATTTTCATGTTACCTATAAAATCATATTAATTGCTCAAATCAGACTGTATCTTGTGTATACTGTGTGTTGTTCATACATCTATCAGACACTCATACTCAAATACATCCGTCTTCCCATTAACTTTCCCCATGGCTCATAAGACTAATCCTCATAACAGCAATACGAACCTTCAGGGTTCGAATCCCGACTTTTTCCGATCTATTTTGTGAAATAATTTTATTTTACGTGATGCCCACAATATTACTTTACATTTAGTGATAATTTTTTTTGTTCTGGCCAGAACAGAATAACGTGCATACTAAGGGTGCACGTTATCGTGAAGCTGTCAATTTATAGTCTTTTCTCGATGCACATACCGTGTCATTGGTCACATGACCGGAACTTTGATTTAAAATAACACGAACACAGTTGATCCTTGTACCAGCTCGTTCGAACGAGAGGACCCGCGTGGAACCGGCATTCCCACCGAGCGAAAGGTTAGTTACAGAGACGCCCGTCTCTTGCAGCGCGAATCTGTGTTCTAATACGACCATTTTACACAGATGTTAGAACTTTGTTCTTTTACTTTATTTTTCGTAGGTTTTCGTACCATTGGAAACCTCAGACATGTGAGTCTGCTTTAATCCTTATTACCCACTTTTTCCGTTTAGACCTAATGCATGTAATTCACACCATCACATTTCATCCAGACCATCACGTTTCACTCAAATGTTTTTCTAAACTTTGTTTGACCACAGTATGATCATAATGTAATTGTTTATATGCATAGAATAATATCTTACTTTTGACTAAAGCTATTATTTTTTGACAGTGTCGTTGTCCCTGATGAAGGGCAGATTTTCATATGCCCGAAATGCATTGGATATATAGAGATGGCAATGTTTTGACATAATGATGAAAATGCCAATAATCACGTAAATGAAAAAAGAAATACAAGAAAAATAAATGAACAATATATGAATTGAATTACAGAATGGAAGTCTTCTTTTGATAAGCAGACAATATTTTGAGTGCCTATTAAGGGATGGTTCTAGAGTCTCTTTAGATCCACATCTTAGACAGTACATTGAATGCCGTTGGACCCTCGGCATTACCTTATAGAGCACCAACGAAATTAAGGAACCTAGAGAGCCAAACATAACAAACAGTAGCAGTGCATTCATCCCATCCAAATTATTCTATAGATATAAGGCACAAACATTTGTCATGTTTTTCTATTGCTGTGCAGAATCTAAACTTATAAGCCTAGCAGAATTGGTTCACAGAAGTAAAATGGATTGTTCAGATACTACTATTAGTAAATTTATGAAAATACATATTTTTGCTGCTTTTGACAGCACTTTACATGCTACAAAATGGCTCACATGCTGTTTCATCTGTTGGGGTTTTTCATATAATGTTCTCAGTCTTGTTATTGGACATATGTTCAACATCTCAAAATATATTTTCCGACTTTTATGCACAGTAGTGATGCATATTTTGTGAATGGTTGGCATATGATTTCATGCATATAACTCTTGAAGGTCACAGTCCTTGACCTTTGACTCTAAATGGTAGCTACTGGAAGTGTGCGAAGGATATATCTTTGTAACAGTGAAATTGTTTTTGCAAAGTGAGGTATCTTTGTAAAGGTCGTTGTCTGATCTCAAAGGTCAACTAGTCAAATTTTATAAGAGGTGAAAAAAACGTGCCCTTTGACCCATAAATACACTTTTTTTTAAAACCTTTTTTCTGTTTATTCTGTTACCCTTGGATCAATTTCAACAAGCGTGGCATTATTGGACTCGTCATGCAAAGTACTATTTTTTCCCTTGTTAAAATTATTGTAGAGGTCCTAAAATTTGACCTTTGACCTCTATTTGCCCTTATTGCAAATGTTTACAGAGTTTATTCCATTACGGTGAGACCATTGTTTACAAGTGTTGCAGTGTTTGAATTGTAATGATAATTACTTACATTTTTGTTCATTACATTGGTGGGAGGGGAGGGGAGGGGGGGGGTCATGTGGTTTGACCTTTGGCCTCTATTTACACTGTTCTAAGTGTTTCATGGTCTTTAATCCATTACTGTTAGATCATGTGTTACAATTGAGGCATTATTGGAATTGTAATGAGTACCTGCATCCTCCTTAGTTACTGTGTTGGAGGAGGTTGTGCTTTATGACCTTTGACCTCTAATTATACTTGTTTAGGTGTATCAAGGTCGTTATTGCACACTACCCTTGGATAATGTGTTACTAGTGTTGCAATATTGTAATTGTCTTGATAAATACTTGTGCTTTCATTGATGTCGGCGATCATGTCTGTTGACCATTGACCTTTAATTACACTTTTCTAAGTGTTTCAATGTCATTAATGCATTACGGCTGGATCCTTCCTGCCCATATGACCCTCTACACCTCTACTTACCTCTGCTGTCATTGGTCTCTCGCCTGCAACCTCCGGTGCCAGGCCTGCAGCATTTGGCAAAAGAAGAAACTATTGAGAAGCATTGGGCGCCTGGCACTTAATTGGCATCCTGCACTTGGCCACCCCTGTGCCTCTGGTGGTGTAGGTTTGGTTCTGCTCTGAAGCCCCCCCCCTGTGCTTGTGCTAACTCCCAAAGCTTGGCACCTGCAACCAATCTACTTCTCTGCAAGCAGTGTAGCTCTAGGCATTCCCAGTCTCCATTTGAAAGCATTGGGCCAACCTCTGACTTTGACCTCTGCACCAAGCCGCCCCGGTGCCACTGGTGGTGCAGTTTTGGTACTCTCCTTACCCTTTGCCCTAGCTGACCTTTCCAAATATACCATGAATCCTTATATGGACGACCAGACTTGTTAGACCAGTATGGCCTGGCACATTTCTTGAGAGCCGGTGTGGGATGGTGGTCAAAACAGGTTGCCAATGGAGACTCTTCGATGCTCTCCTATTGACGGAGACTTGGGAGCCCCTGACTTCGCATGTTATTATTTATCTTACAAACTACAGTGGGTGGCACAGTGGCCAGTTGGTTCCAGCCAGGAGGAAACAGGCCTGACGGGTAGATTTACTCCTCAAGAAGCATTACTAGAGAAGCTTCTGGCTTGAAAGGCTGACGTTCCACGGCACGGGATTCTGTTGTCTGTGGTCCTGGAGTGTTGTAAGCGATTTATACGACAAACAACTGGGAACCCACTATACAGCCCAGAATAAACACTGCTAGGATGGTTTGTTGTTATAAGTTTACCCTTTGTTTTGTTGAACGGCCACTGCAATAGTTCCTATCTTAGACACATGTGGAGCACTGCAAAATGGCAAAACATCTTATACAGTTTCCTGGTATCCTGGAAACTCCCTTAGAGGTATTCTGCACACAGGGAGAATAAATGACTAACATTAAGGTATCAGGATGAGTACGTCAGACAGGCAGACTTAGTATCCCATGGACACATGTTGAAACCCTGTGGTACCTCCAGTCGGGGTTGCATGGGCGGTCATATTTCATACTGCGGATAACTGTAAGGTGATTGATTAAATCCTTGTGAAGTGCTATGAATATATGATTCGAATGTATGTTGTAAAATAATGATATGTTAAAAAAATAACATTCTTGGCAAAGCCAGGAGAGACAAAACAAGAGCGGGGTTGCCTTGAACCAACTGTAAAAGTGGTGCTGTGGCTCTGCTGGCAGTAAACGCAACTCAGTGAGGGCATTAGCTCAAGGAAAGCTGCAAAGCATGTACCTACAAGCTGTCCCTAGGCTAAACATATGTAGTTGACGGTTGTTGAAGTTCTGGTCCACCGAGAAGCGGAAAAAGAGAGAGGGAGTGTGCCCTCAACCTGTCCATGTTCAAAACATTCATGGCAGAGCGAAGAGACAAAAAAGGAGAGGCAGGGCACCTTGAACCAACTGTACAAAAGGGTGCTGTAATAACTGACCAACATGTCCACCACTCAAATTACTTTCACATTTCACCATACTAATTCACCACTGACCCCTTTGTGGTAACTGAGACGCTGTGGGGATACCATCTGCTGCTTGTTCCCCGCCTTACCGTCAACTGCTCGCCGCTCCCGCTTCACGGGAGCCGCTTCGTGGGAGGACCCACCAACGCTGTTTGCTGTTTGCTGCCTGGCTGCCATGTGAAACAACTGTGGGGCTGAGAGAGGCTGCAAGGGAGTAGCGCGTCAGGGACTCACTTTCCCAGGAATCCCTGCTCGACCACGTAACATCCGGTCAGCGCCCCCCTGCGTGCCCTGCCCACTTCCGCCCCCACCTACATAAACAGGCAAGGGCCCATCTTGCGGGACACAAGCGGGACGCCGGGCGAACCCCGGGCAAAGGGCGGGCCGTCTGTGGCCGTCTGTGGCCAGCAGGGGTCGGGTCGGGCCACCTCCCTAAGACCGCAGGTATCATTGTGCTTAGGTTGGACTATACAGCTCTTGACTACCTCCTAGTACTTTCTTTATGTAAGCCGATTCCCCAATGGCTACCCGCTCAGGTAGAAGCTTAAGGCAGGGGTGAAACTCAACGATAGGCACGATGGACAACTTTATAACCCGTGCGGTTTCTGTTGTAGAAAAGGAAATTATCTTAGCAGAACGCAGACTCTCAAGGGAGTATCTTGCACACAAGCGTTCTTCTCTGGGAACATTGGTACATGCTATATCTCCAACGAACATTATCCCAGCAGAACCCTTAACTTCTGTAACTCCTACTTGCATGCAGCCTTGTGCTGTTGATTCGAATCATCTTGATATCATCATCCCTGATCCGGAAATAATAAGTAACACTCCAGGTAATGTGGCTATTATAAATCGTCCAGTCCCAACAATAGCAGATCCGCTGGCTTTGCCCGTAATAATGATTCATGATGCCTCTGCAGGTCAAGATCTATTATCCCCCCCGACAAAAGTCAGTCGCATTACAATGAAAAGGAAGAGACTAGTCACTCCGCGAAAGGCCTACAGATTGAAGGCCCTCAAGAGAATACGAAGGAATCAAATGAATGGGGGTCCTCACTATAATCCAACAGAGCCAGAGTCCATGCATACAGGGGCAAAAGCAGGCGAGCGGCAAGTGGGTGATAATCACAATGTACCTGCCCGTCCAGCATTGTCAATTGAACAGGACAATTCCACACAAGACCCAATAGCAGCTAATCCTCTGTTGGAACAGATATAGCAGCTTATGACAACGCTGATATTACCAGTAACTGAAAGACTTAAAGGGCTCTCGGAGCACCTGGACAAATTTGAACAAACATCACTGGATAATTTCTTTGCTTTAAAATCTCTGGTTAAACTACACTCTAAAATTGGAGCTGACAACCAAACGGGAGAACCTAGCGCAACAATCACCAAACCAATGCAACAACCCCGACCGCTAGCAAAGGATAAGGTTGCAGACCGGAACAAGGACAATGTTGCATCAGGGGAATCGCGAACAGATCCTTCCAAAGCGCAGCAAAATAATGGAGGAATACAAACGGCAGCCCCCCCAAAACCTGCGCCACGCAAAAGGAAACATGTTGATACTACTACTAACACTTCTCAAATCTTGGCGCCACCAAGACTTGCTGATGGGTCAGGAACAACTGATTGTATAACCAACAGTGGCCTTAATAACAACAATCCAGCAGCCGATTCCAATACAGGCATACCAGTTACAAAACAAACCCCAAATGCTGATCTTCCTCCAGGATGCCAACCTTACGTGGTAGTGCTCACTGGCGTCCCTCCTTTGAAACCTAATAGAAGGGAGACTTACGATGAACTCAAAAATAAGACCCTCTATTGGCTAAGAGAAAATAGACCCTTGCCATATACCGTTAACTGCCAGGTCATCCACGTTCGAAGAGTCAGCTGGCTGGGCACTAGGCCTAAAGATATAGCAGGGGATTGCATCTTGGTAAACTTCAAAGACCCTTCAGTAGCCCATCTTGTGTACTGCCAAAACCAGCGGAGAGGTCAACTTGGAATAGGAACTTGTGACCTTATTTATTTCTATCCAAAGCAACCGATATCAGGAAATAGAGATCCATCTTGGTTAGGCCAGACGAATAACAGGTACTCGTTCTTTGATCCTCTAACACCTGGTGGTAGAATATACCCTCAGAATCTACAGCCAATGGATGCGGATAAAAATTGGTCATGGTGGGGCCATTGACAAGCAAGAGAGCATAAACGTCAGGGAAATCCTCCCTCTGTGCCCAGAGTTCACCAGAAGGATCCCCGTGTAAGACAAAACCCAAGTACATGTGTAATGTCCTCCGTAACTGAACCAGCCGAAATAACACGGGCCCGACCTTTGACTGTTGACATTTCCAGAGATCAACAAGTGAGAGTATCAGTGAGCAGTTGTATTGCACAGGACCATAACACGTCAGCAATGTCATGTACTGAACATCAAGAACTGGTAACCGGTATTGAGAACCTGGATGGTCCAACTGAGAGGGAAATACCATATGTAAGTAATGAACATCCCAGCAACTCAGTATATTGCAAACTAACTCGAGACACAAAAATTCTGTCATGGAACATTGCAGGGTTGTCAAGGAATTTTGTGACAGGAACTGGAGTTCTTTCTTGGAAGAGCATGACATTATACTCTTGCAGGAACCTGGGCAATCAACATGGTCCACAGACTCGGCTACAAAGCCTTTTATTGCGGCATCTGTAAGAGGCAGACCTTCAGGGGGTTTAATAATTTGGATAAGAATATCCCTGAATGTTGTTGTTTCACCTTTGAACATTGTTTCCAAGGACTTGCTTGGGGTAAAGTTGATCACTAAAGATTTGGGGGATGTCTATTTGATAAATATTTACAATAGACCAAACACCCAAAACAAGAAATCACTGGTTGTAGAACAACTGAGCTCTTATTTAGGCAATCTGGATCCAAACTCCCAAGTTATCATATGTGGGGACTTTAACTGCCAATTCGAGCCTGTGTTGGGGCTCAAAAACTTGTTAGAGAATGAGGATAGGGTTCATGACATTCCTGCCCTAGACAGTGTAAAATCTGTTAAAAATTCTGTGGCAGTTATGCAGATTTTTGAATTGACTGTATCCAATGATTTAAGGGCATGTAACGGTCGCCTTGATCCAGATAAACCAGCAAATTACACATATAATAAGGGGACCTCCAAGTCACTGATAGATTACATTTTGATCACATCCAACCTGTGGCATCTGCTGTTGGACTTTAAAGTCGTGAATAGACCAGAAAGCGACCATTTCCCTTTACAATTGGGGTTACTCTCTCACCAATTTTTTACACTAGGTGACGAAACAGAATCTACTAGGGAGGTGGGAGAGGTCGAGGTTTCCAACAACAGAAGAGCTATAAAGTGGCCACACATCCTAGCAAAAGAAGATACACTCGCGGGTATCTACAACACCTTTTCAGACATCATTCCCCTATATGACTTGAGATTGGGTTCCCAGGAAGTCCTTAAAATGCACTACCATTTAGTAGAATCATTAATCCCCCTCTTGAGTAAAACGTGTCGTATCGATAAGGGTATTACAAGAAGACAACTAGAACTAGAGACACCGTGGTACAACCAACAGTGTCGTCTAGCAAAATGTAACTTAATAAATGCCGTGAAATCGAAAGACCAGATGAGGGTAAGAGAGTGTAGAAATGTATACAAAAGACTCCTCTCTAGTGCAAAAAAGGAATGGGACAATTCAATCTGGGAAGATCTCTTAAATGCTGCTAGGGAGCATGACCAAAGTACCTTTTGGAACTTGATATCAAAAAACAACAAAAAGGGTAGTTCCAACAGGGACTTTTTCCTGGATGAAAAAATCTGGTACGATCATTTTGTAAAATTATATGATGTGACAGATGTGCTTTCAGATCAATTTAATCTGGGTTATTTTACTCCGTGCACTATCGCATCCAAATTTAGTTTTAACCACATCGCTGCTGTGGTTATTTTTCCCCTGTGCTGGATAGTGGAATTCTCCTATATTCATGACGAGCTCAGCTCGTCATCAGCACAGCTCAACTGTGCCTCATGACGAGCTGAGCTCGTCATGAGCATGGAAGGGGTTAAAGAGACTGTATGTGCAATTAAGGCAATTAAAGCGGGCAAGGCACCAGGCCCGGACAAACTACCAGGGGACTTATTTACCCACAACATTGATGTTTGGTGCCCGTATATAAATTTTTTGTGTAACTCTATCCTACTGGGAACCCCGATTCCTGAAACGTGGAAGGGGGCAGAAATAGTGACCATTTATAAAAAAGGGGATCGCTATAAACCAGGTAATTACAGACCGATCAGTTTAATTGATATTTTACAAAAAATCTTTGCCAGGCATATTTTAAATCGACTTTTAGATTGGATAGAGGATTTTAAAATCCTCTCTAAATATCAAGCAGGGTTCAGAATTAAGACAAGCACTGTGGATCAGGTGCATAGGTTCATGTGTATCTGCTGGAAATACGTGCAATTAAAGAAGAGCAGCCTATATGTAGCATTCATGGACCTACGCTCAGCGTTTGATCTTGTCCCATGTTCCCTATTATGGGATACTTTAAGGAATATGGGAGTCCCGGACGAATTGCTGTTTAACCTTATAAAGCTTCATACTGACAATTTTGCAAAAGTAAGGTGGGGGAGAAATGGCGAACTTACCAAAGCTATTCCTGTAAAAAGGGGGGTACGACAAGGGTGCGTGTTGGCCCCCACCCTTTTTTCTTTATTTGTAAATGATATCCCCCATTATCTGGCACAATGTAACCACGATTCCCCGAAACTATGCAATGAGGCAATTACAGCACTGTTATTTGCGGATGACACTATTTTAATATCGCAAACGCCAAAAGGTTTACAAAACTTAATTAACCGATTCAATAGTTATTGTGAGGCAAAGGGGTTAGAAATTAATTCATCAAAAACTAAGTACATGGCCATCAACGCACCAAAAACTTTTAAGAAGAATTTGGCATTAAATAACACTAAACTAGAGTACGTGGAATTTTTTGATTACCTGGGCATCAGGTTAGATAGTAAAATGTCTTGGAATAAACAACTAGAAAAAAGTAGGCTGTCACTCAAACAAAACTCACTTCCAATTCTAAAAATTCATGGAGGGAGCACTTCAAAAGCTATAACTCCTGCAATCGAAGTGTTCAAAGCTAAAGCGCAATCTGCAGCCCTCCATGGGGCCGAGATCTGGGGGGCCTACTAAAACAAGACATTTGAAATTGGAGAAAATGTGTTCTTTAGATGCTTATTAAGATTGCCGTTAAGAACACCTTTAGTGCCTGTTTACCTTGATATTGATATAAAACGTACAGACTTTCTATGTTGGTTGAGGCCTCTTCTTTATTGGGTAAGGATATGGTCAACCCCGGAACTCGCTGACTACAGAACTGGTTTAATGGAAATTATGGAACTCGACATATTCAACTCAATTAAATGGCTGAGACATAGATCTATTTGGTTCGCAAAAATAGGCCTCTCACATTTTTGGACTAATCCAGCTGCTCTGAAAACTAATTGTAAAGGTCAGGTAAAACAGCTTTCTGGTGTTATATTATTAATAATGCACATTGTTATGAATCTGGTACTGGCTCTTTGGCCCAAAAGGTTTTACTATTTAAGGATACCCCTATGTTTGAACAATTCATGGATGAAGTTGAGCCACCTCTGGCAAAAACTGTACATTTACAATACAGATATGGGGTGTTACAAATAAATGCAAACACCAGTCGGTGGGGAAACTCCAAGGGGAATGATTCACATTGTAAATTATGTGAACTTAATCAAAAGGAAGACAAGGCCCATATCCTATTCTTTTGTCCATTATACAAACTACAACGAATGAAACCGATTAAACCTTAGTGTAAAAACTTGGGCATTAGATCAAATAAAGAGGCAGAAAGGATACTCAGATCTTCATCCTCTCAGTTGGTAACCTTTGGAGTCAGTAGGTACCTCCATAGTGTCTGCTTGATTAGAAAGAAACTAGGACTTAAAACATAGGATAATAAGTCCTTTTAACTACTGGCATTTTAATTATTTATTTATACAGTGTACATAGCCTTTTTTAAATTATCACGGTCTTGTAATATGGCCTGGATACCCGTCACCCCCTCCCAACACAGTCCCCAAGAATGGGAAGACGGATACAGTTCTTGAGCTTTTGGAAGGCGGGAGGGAGTTACCCTCCCGGCCGTATTTATTAAAATATGAAACAAAATTAAAACATTAAATAACAGTTTCATATCATGTACAATTTCATTTATACATTACGATGTTTATTGGCTAACCTTAACATATCTCTAATACAAAGGTTCTCCTAGCCGATTCTAAAACATCCTGTAAATGCATTTCTCAAAATTCAAATTGTACATCCTAACATTACGGGCCAACGGCAAGGTCGTAACCGGTGTCAGATCCCTAATACCAGACTCCCCCCCTTACTTGTGAGGGGCGGGCGCACAGAGGACTGTACCTCTGTGCCAACTTCCAATTTCCCTTGTCTTAACGGGGGCCCATACTTACTCGACGCCATCTTGGTGGTCGTCCGAGGACTCGTGTGAGGTGTCTAGAAGGTAGCGTAGACCCCCCTCCCACCCCACACTGCTTACCACATCCGCCGTCGCGGATGTCCTGGCCCCGGGAAATTCCAAGGAGGGGACCCGTAGCCCCTCCTCCCCAGGGAGGGGTCTTGACCGCCTTCCCTTTCGGCAGTCCCATCCTTAGAAGGGTACCGCCTCCCCGTGTGAGGGGCCAATGGCCGCCTCCCCCCGGGCGCTCCCATCCATAATGGGTGGCGCCCCACCTCTAGGGATCTTCCAATTACTGCTCACCGATCAGGACCTTACCGCCCGACCAAAAATAAATACGACATTGTTTAATCTACTAAGAACGACCTATACAGTTATACTAGCTTTTCAAGTATAAACTTTATCTCCACAATACACTTCTTTTATCACAGCTGCGATACCCGCCTGAGTTCATGCTAAAAGAGCAACCATTTATTGTACATCAAAACATCAAACTTTATTAGAAACAACCTGAAAAAGAGACATCACACTTTATTAGAAACAACCTGAAAAAAGAGCTCATATCATCATCAATCGATTTTATTGCAATCCCAAACGCTGTCATCAGGGGCTGGTGGGTGGGTCAAAATTGGCTCTTCTTCCGTCAAGGGCTCACGTGCAACGAGGAGGTGCAGCTTCCAAGCACAGGAACAAGAGGATGCTTCCTTGGATTGCTGCTCCATTTATTCTTCTCCGGGAGGGCGTGGACCCTCCTCCGACCGCCTACAGGGCGTGGCCAACGGTGTAGGTGTCTAGGACAGCCCCTCTTGGGCGGGAAAAGGCGCGCCCCGGCTACGCCGCTTCGGGCATACCAGCCGTGACACGCCTCCCGCCCAAAATGGCTTCCCGGGGGGATCGGGGCACCCGACCATACGTTCGGGGGGACCGAGTGGTCGCCCCTTTCCATATGGCCTGGATACCCGTCACCCCCTCCCAACACAATCCCCAAGAATGGGAAGACGGATACAGTTCTTGAGCTTTTGGAAGGCGGGAGGGAGTTACCCTCCCGGCCGTATTTATTAAAATATGAAACAAAATTAAAACATTAAATAACAGTTTCATATCATGTACAATTTCATTTATACATTACGATGTTTATTGGCTAACCTTAACATATCTCTAATACAAAGGTTCTCCTAGCCGATTCTAAAACATCCTGTAAATGCATTTCTCAAAATTCAAATTGTACATCCTAACATTACGGGCCAACGGCAAGATCGTAACCGGTGTCAGATCCCTAATACCAGACTCCCCCCCCTTACTTGTGAGGGGCGGGCGCACAGAGGACTGTACCTCTGTGCCAACTTCCAATTTCCCTTGTCTTAACGGGGGCCCATACTTACTCGACGCCATCTTGGTGGTCGTCCGAGGACTCGTGTGAGGTGTCTAGAAGGTAGCGCAGACCCCCCTCCCACCCCACACTGCTTACCACATCCGCCGTCGCGGATGTCCTGGCCCCGGGAAATTCCAAGGAGGGGACCCGTAGCCCCTCCTCCCCAGGGAGGGGTCTTGACCGCCTTCCCTTTCGGCGGTCCCATCCTTAGAAGGGTACCGCCTCCCCGTGTGAGGGGCCAATGGCCGCCTCCCCCCGGGCGCTCCCATCCATAATGGGTGGCGCCCCACCTCTAGGGATCTTCCAATTACTGCTCACCGATCATGACCTTACCGCCACAGGCCGGATAGTTGACCGGCTATCCGGACCCCCCACAAAAGCTCCTACTAAAGGTCATGGTTACGTAAACTCTTTAACCAAGCTAAGAAGTCTCCTATGAGTAAGACATTTCCCTCCCGGGACAAATGGACCCCATCCGCCAAATACATATGGTCCCCCCTGATACACCCGTGTGGAATACACTGCAATTTACCTGTACGGAACAACCTACTCAACTTGTTATTAACCTTCTTTACTGACTGGTTCAAAGCTGGCACAGCGAGGGCCCCCCGCCACACCTTCCGAGGAATCATGTGTGACCATGCGATTGTGCACCCCGAAACCCTTCTTGCCAACCAACTTACTGTGGACAAAATTAACTCGAGAAGCACTCGTCGACCAACGGTCACCAAATCATTGCCCCAAGATGCACTATGATTACAGATGGCGGTGACCTCGTCCGCCCTAACAGGCCCTCAATGAAACTTTGAAACTGGTCAATACAGAGCCCGCCCCTTCCGTGGAAGGTCACCCTGTACCCGTATTCCCCAGCCACGTGAATCATGTCACCTGCTTCGAATACGTCTGCGGCGCGCCTCATGTATGAGTGGCCAACGACCCACACCACTCTTTCCTCAGCCGGTGAACTTTGACCGCTGGTCCCCAGGTGTCGGGTCAACTGCACAGTCCGCCCCGCAAAGCCTGCTCGCGAAACTGTAAACCAAACAGAAAACAAGAAGCGCGAGTGCAAGACATTAGCTTCACAACATGTGCAAACGCACATACCTTTTATAACAGTTCGAGGACCAACGTCCCAACCGCTTTACTTTTTCAACACTCAGACCCCTGGCTGTAGCCTCTGTAGCAGCCCTATCCGGAAGGAATGGGTCCCAAAATCGCTCGGGTTCAAGCCCGCTGCCGCGATTGCCATTGTTAACACCCGCTGGAACTGAAACCTAGTCAGTGGGGTGGCGTCGGTGTGCCTCAGCAAGCTTCCCCCCCATGATGCCGCCCTCTGCGCTAAATACTCCTCCACGCATTTTACCGGGCACATGGGAGACCCTGGAATCCGCTGGACTACCACACTGTCCCCGATCGCTCCTTGATCGGTCTTGGATCTGGCAATTGAGACTACCATTGTCTCCCCCTTAATTTGAATGTGTTCTCGACACAGACCTCCCCCCGTATCCTGCTTGTTCCTCGCTACCAGTTCGCTTACCCGCATACCCCCATGGAATGCTAATGCAAAAGCAGCCCGGAATAGCACCGTCTCTAATTGAGATGAACATGTCGCCTGGAGTATGGACAGTAACAGGGACAACCTTTCTAAACCTATCGGGTGCCTCTCATCCACTCTGCGACCCTCAAGTCGTTGCCACCCACGCAGCGCCTTTTGTACCAGAAAGGACGATGTGGAGTCCTGGATGCCATGAGCCCGTGCCATGAAAGAAATGGCGGCCCGGTGCCTATTGGCCGTAGCCACTGATTTGCCTGCCTGATGTAAAGATACCAGAAATTTCAGGACATACTCCTCCTGCCCCCAGTGCTCCCCCCTAGCTGAACCCAAAAAGGACCAATAAGAACGGAACGCCCCTTCATATGCCTTCCTTGTCCTGGGTGCTAGACTCTCTCCCACGAGGTTTTGTAATCCGGGGCACCGAGAGACCAGAGAGCTTCGGGAAATGGTGCCGCCACCGAGTCCGCTGAGGGCAGAAAACCCCGGAAGGCCTGCATATGGGAACGAGAGAGCGCACCAGCTGCCTGGTTTAATACCCCTGGCACGTGTCTTGCCCTAAAGTGGACGTTTAGTCTCATACATAGCAGGACAATTTCCTTCAGTAATCTCAAAATCCATTTGCAACGTGCTGCCTGACTATTGATACACTCAACCACGGTCATATTATCAGACCAGAACACCACAGAGCGATCACGAAACCCATCTGGCCAAGTTTCCAAGGCCACCAGAATGGGGAACAGCTCCAGAAACCCAATGATACCAGTGAGTCCATTATCGTGCCACCATTCAGGCCAGGTTCGTGCCGACCATTGATTGCCGAATATGGCGCCAAAACCTACACTCCCCGCCGAGTCGGTCCACAACCCCAGTTCTTCCGAGGAAACTGGTGGATCGGTCCACACAACACGACCGTTGAAATCCGCCAGAAATGCCAGCCATATGCGCATATCCTGGCGAACCTCTGTTGACAGTCTTGTGCGGTGGTGCCCTTCCCTGAGGCCCACCATGGCTTGTGCGATAGAACGGGAAAAGGGGCGAGCCATCGGTATTACTCTCAGGGCAAAGTTAAGCGGACCCACGGCCTGTTGTAACTGATGGAGAGTATCTTTTCTTTCGCCGAGACATGTTTTTAGCGAGGCCCTGAATTTCATCACCTTCTCTTTGGGCAAGCGGAAGCACCCCTCTACAGAATCGAGCTCAATTCCCAGAAACTCGAGTGTAGTAGATGGCCCTACCGTCTTACCGGGTGCCAGCGGCACGCCAAACTCCTCCATAAGATTACAGAATTCCCTCAAGGCCTGTGCACATTCCGTGTCCCCGGCTGCCCCCAGAAACAGAAAATCATCAAGATAATGCATAACATGTGTAAAGCCCGTGGCTCTTGTGAACGCCCATTGCAAAAAACTACTGAATTTCTCAAAATACGCACAAGAGATGGAGCAACCCATTGGTATACATTTATCCATGTAATAGCGTCCCTGAAACATAAAACCTAGGAGACGCTGATCATCTGGGTGTACCGGGAGCAACCGGAACGCTGACTCGATATCTGATTTAGCCATCAGCGCTCCGGGCCCCAGGCGATTCAAAAAGGCCGACGGCCTCATCAAAGGATGCGTACCGCACCGAACAAACTCCCGGGTCAATCGCATCGTTCACCGAAAGGCCCCTAGGAGCTGACAAATTATGTATTAACCTGAACTCCCCTGGGTCCTTTTTGGGGACCACTCCCAAAGGTGAGCAAACAAAATTGCCAACTGGTGGTATGTCATATGGTCCAGCAACCCGACCTCGGGCCACTTCTTTCCCAATCTTTGCCTGTACCACCGCCGCATTCTGTTGAACCGATAGTTGGTTCTTACATTGTGCTTCCCCCCGAAAATCCCCCGCCGGGATGCGGAAACCATATGAGAAACCGTCTCGCAACACCCCGGCGGAGATATGATCAGGGTATTCGTTCAGCCAAGGGATCAGTGCCATGATATCAACCGGGGTAGGTAATGGCGCCCCTCGGTCTACTTTAGACCTGTTTGGCGCCTCCTCTACCTCCCGTATCACCAGTCTTGGCTCTGCACGTACTCTCGGGGTGCGAGGACTGTCCGCACCCTGCACACTCATGCCTGAACCTGCGAGATCCCTGTGGCCTAGAACACTTGCCTCTGTTAAAGCTCCAGCTGACCCCTTTCTTACCCGAGTTGCCATTATTCTTTGTGTTCTGATCACTGCTTGTACCCGCCCGAAAGGGCGCCCCCAAAGAATGGCGGGAAGGCTCAACCCCGTTTCCGCCTAAAGATGGCGACTTCGCCGTGCTCGACCTCTCAATTTTTTGCCAGGAAATGGAGTCGAAACAATCCCACGTCAGGGATGAGTCGTGCTCCTTGGACTTATGAAATATGCTATCATAACAACACCATTGATTGCCCCCGTATGATTCATAAAATTCCATGATACGTGTCTGATAAACGGCTAATTCCATCAATAATTTGGGCCTACGTTCCCCCATAATTGCAGTGAACATTCCAAACGCTCTGGCCCAATTGGCGATCGTTTCATCTACTCTGAAACCCGCCATCTTTGCGCGCCATACACTAGGATGCAAAAACTCTTTCTGGTTTTTTACATGCTCAATCTCATAGTGATCGGTCAACAAGGAAAACATGTTCACATATTTATCCGCCCAAATCCTTTCTTTCACATCAATCGGGATATGTTGAACGACTTTTTCCCTCCTTGAGGGTACCGATCCCTCCCCCGCCATCGGCAATGGCTGCTTACCTGAACCGGTAGCTGTGACCGTTGTCGCTGCCGAACCAACGCCCGATACTGGTTGTTCCACGGGAGCCTGCGGGGAAACAAGAGGACACGGTGCCTTCACAGCATCTTTCGATTGCCGCAACTGCTTCATTATCGACCTGGCTTCTTCAGCCGTGGCCCCCTCATTCTCTCTGCCCAACCATGCCGCCAACTGGGCAGCCAGCTCAGGAGGCATATCTTCCTCGTTCACAGGAGTGACCACCACAGGGATCGGTTGTCCCGCGTTCGGGACCGGAACTGGGGCCTCGATCGGGGTGACCGGGTTCGCTGGAGGTGATTCGGGAACCGGGGCCTCCCCACCCGATGCCCCCTTCTTGGCCCTTCTACCTCTCCCGTTAGGGACTACTCCCGGCAATGCTGGTCCGATGACTCTCTTTGGTCCACCCGCACCATTCATTGCCGCCATCTGCTTCTTCATGTCCGCCATGTCCTTCATCAGCATACGAAGCATCTGGTCGATTCCAACCCTCTTTCCGACCTTCTTGCCAGGCATCGTCCACGGATAATCCTCAAGGTCCTAGGTCAGGAAGCTTCGAACTCGCTGAAAGAAGAAACACAAAATTAAATTCTCAAAATTGGCTCTTGTTCCGCCAAGGGCTCACGTGCAACGAGGAGGTGCAGCTTCCAAGCACAGGAACAAGAGGATGCTTCCTTGGATTGCTGCTCCATTTATTCTTCTCCGGGAGGGCGTGGACCCTCCTCCGACCGCCTATAGGGCGTGGCCAATGGTGTAGGTGTCTAGGACAGCCCCTCTTGGGCGGGAAAAGGCGCGCCCCGGCTACGCCGCTTCGGGCATACCAGCCGTGACACGCCTCCCGCCCAAAATGGCTTCCCGGGGGGATCGGGGCACCCGACCATACGTTCGGGGGGACCGAGTGGTCGCCCCTTTCCATTAAACTGTAAGAATGTTACACTTTGCACGATAAATTACTAATAATGAAAAAGCAATGTATCCCCCTATGAATTGCAAATATCCTGTGATATTGTCTTGGGATCCAAATCACGCACATATAGCACTTTTTTGTACCGATGTATTGTTTTTATAACTTTGTACATGAATGTATTTTTTTTATGTGTTGGCTTTTGTGACAAATTGTCGAATAAAAGCTTTACAACAACAACAACAATTCACCACTAATCCTTTTTGGGTTCCAGAGGAAAATAAAAGCAATTTGACGTCTGGTCAGGGATAGTAAACGCTAAATAAGTACAATTATAATTACACTTACAATTGAAATGTTAAGAATAGACCTGTCTTTAGCCTCCATCACTACTATGTATGGGTTGCACCTGTCCAGCCACAGAAATGCAGCTACTTTAAAAACTCCTCTCACTGTGCAGTCAGAGAAAGAAAAGTAAAGCTGGATACAATGGAGAGATTCAACGCGATTAACTATCAGGAAATGGAAAATTAGACCATCATTACAGTAGAGGTTAACATTACAAAAAAATTCAGTCACCAGTATTAAAAGTATTATCAGCTATTCAAAACTAACACTGAAAATATATGTAAATACCTATTTCGCTATTAGCAGAAGAAAAATAAGTCATGTTGGTAATATCAAATTTGTTTTAGGCCATCATTTTCAGTTTGTGAAAAATATATATGGCTGCGATGCTTTCGTAAATTACCTCAAACAGTTAATACAAAATGGCCGACTCTTTCCACTGAAAGGTGCACTGTCTGCTTGTCCTTCTTCTCTGTCAGCGTACTCCTGCCACGAGCAGCCAAAAAGATATATTAGCCCCCTCACTGACAGAAATTTCTCTGACAGGGATTTGGGTGTGCTGGAGAGTGGTTGGGTTTTTAGGAGCTTGTGAGAGAATTACTAATCTATAATTGTTTTGTTTTTTCAATGCTACAGATTCTTTTTTTGTGAATATATATGGTGTGTTAGAATTCATTTTTCATTTTTTTAAAGTAAAACTTGGGCAGTGTGAAGGAGGGTTTGGATTGTTCTGTTTTTGTTTGTTTTTTTACATTAACCATAGTCCTCACCAATTTTTGGGGAGTAGGACGTGTTGGTTAATCATTTTTACCTCACAGAAGTTACACAACTAAGGCTTGTGAGGGAGGGTGCTAATTTTTTCACCTGTGCATTTTTTCAAATTAAGAACATGAACACCAAACGATTTAAGATTGACACAGAGGAATGTTTGTTCAAATGTTTGGATGAAGCTCCAGATATTTATTCAGAGGGTGACAGTGACATTGAGGTGGATTCTGGGGAGGGTCTGGAGTCCAGCAGTGGGGAAGAGAGTGAAGGTGATGAGGACTTTGGTGAGTGTGGAGGAGAAGAAGAAGAAGATTTATCTCAAGAAGATCTGTATGAGACTGTCTGGGATGAAATTGCACCTGGCAATGATAATAACAATTATGGTATTGAGTTTATTGTGAGGAATCCAGGAGTCCGGAAAGTTCCACCAAGAAATTCCCCCCCAGTTGCATATTTGCAATTGTTTTTAACTATGGAACTGCTTGTACACATAGTTCGTGAAACAAACAAGTATGCAGGAGATTTGCTGGACAAAATGGCAAACTGGATCAGTGAGCATCCCCATTCACGGCTACGTCGATGGATGAATGGGGGCTTGACTGTAGGCCTCTTGAAAAAATGGATTGGTTTATCTATTAACATGGGCCTCATAAAGAAACGTAACGTGAAACATTACTGGGATTTGTCACACCCTTCTCAGGCCACACCTTTCTTTGGGCAAGTCATGCCATTGTGGCAATACCTTATTGTCACAAGAATGCTTCACATAAATGACAATGCCACTGCAAAGGTGAGGGGAGTTGAAGGTTATGACCCGTGGCATAAGATTAGGCCAGTACTTGATTCATTGAACTATGCTTTCAAGCGGTACTTTGTGTCACATCAGGTGATTTGTATTGATGAATCAATGATTGGCATGAAAAATAGTGGCTTACATTCAATACATGCCTAATAAAAGGCATGCTAGGTTTGGCATTAAGAAATTTGAGGTATGTGACAGCAGTAACAGTTATGTCCTTCATGTAGATTTATATTCTGGGAAGGATAAAACAATAGGAACAGAATGTAGTGTAGTTCCTATTTTCCCTATAGGCCCTGCGCATTGGAATAACATAAGCAGCAGTGTAGACGTAGGACTGCGGTCTTCTAGGTCTCTACTGACTATGTTAGACTTAATTTAGGTTTGCGCCAGCTAGCTCAGAGGTCACTGGAAACTTTCTTGACTGAATAGGAAGTGATCAGCTTCCCTGGCTCCGATAAGAAGGGATTCAGCTTCCGACAACCGCATAAACATGACAACTTTGCTCCCCAAAGTAAGAGTCCATCTCTAGAGTCGTGTGAAACAATAGACCGCTATTTCACTCAGTCAGTTGAGCAGATTTAATTTCACCAGGGTGCAGAGAATAGAGAGACGGGCGTTTTCAATAAAAGATATTATTTATTGAGCAGTCTTCTTTCTCATGCAAGAGAAATGAATTGCCACAATTGCAATACTTGTTATTATGAAAAGTGCGTACAGTAAAAGGAGTATTACGAAGTAATACTGTAAAAGCATTGATATGGTTTCTTAGCCATAAGATAGTTAAAACGAATAAAATATATACATTCATATATACATTGGCTAACGACCTCAACTGGTGCTTCTAACTACGCCTACCCCAGTGGACCTGACCTAAGCCTAATACGTGGGAGGGAATAAGTAAGTAGCAGTTTAAGTTAAGTTTGTTTTGCCAAGAATCTGAATCAATAATTCTCTTAAGGGTTTAGTCAGCTCCGTACCTTGGTATTAGAAAGCAGGAGGTCTGGTATCTCTTTGTCAGGATTTGATATCCCAGCAACCCGCAAGGGTAGGCTGGAAACGCCGGAGCTGGATTTTCTCGGCTGGAGAAAAAGACAGCGTCTTTCTCAGCGCGTCAAAGAGGAAGGGCAGCGTCCGTGGGCTCTCGCATCAGCTGGGCTCTCGGGCAAGTAGATAACTGCTCTGCTCCAAAACCACCACCGTGTGTTTGCTTAAGGCAACGTTGGTATATTTATACCTGAAAGGTGCCGGGTTTGATGTAAGGTTGGACATAAGACGTCAATACAGATGTCACTAAGAACTGGCCGTTCCTACAGTGCTCGCAGGAGTTCTATGACAAATCAAAACAAAAGCAAATGGGGATTTCCCAGGTTGCTGGAGGTTTGGTGTGTTTAGAGAACTCGTTGTGCTTTCTAGGAGTCCGGGGAAGTAGCCTTGTTTAATGTGACTGCATGGGCTACAGCTAGATATGGATATAATTCTTATGCCATTATAGGGACATTATTGATTATGACCGGATAAAGGCATAAAATAGGAATATAGATTCAGGTTCCTAGATAAAAACACAATACCCACTCCACGATCTAATGTCCATCATTACTACAACTAAGCAATAGTAAATATTTGAAGGTGCATGTGTATTCCAACCCACCCCAAAATACATTTATTGCATTTGAAAATTGTGTATGCGAAATACATGAAAATAGATTATAGGTACTGTACGCTTATCAAGCAGTGTAATCATTCAGATAAAAAGGATTCATATATATATTGGCTGAACGATTTGCGGAATTGACACATGAAATGGCTCTTAATACAGAACAAAAAGTCGAGACCATTCCATCACATATAAATACAATTTATGTAAATGTGCTAGATGCTGAGGTAATATATTGTCTCTAGGGTTACTAAACATAGAAGCTCTGTTCTTTAAGAATAGTTCTACTTCAAGCAGAGTACAAGTGCCAAGAAAAAGGTAAATATTTTGGAATCGGGAAGTGAAGAAAAAATAATTTCGTTTTTCAGGGGAAAAAATAGTTCCAGATATTTTTAGTAGCTTTTGTTTATCAAAGCCGAAGGCCGAATTCAGAGTTCAGAGGAACGCTGTGTGCTTGTCGCTTAAAAGTTATTCTCTCTGTTCAGGGGAGAACATCATTTCAGACAGATGTGCAAAAAAGCAGTCTACAGCTTCAGGTGAAAGTTAGACTAAGTTTGAAAATGCCGAAACAGTGCAGTTTTCCGCGTGATTGCCATCATCGATGTTTGGATCAGCAATGCTCACAGAAGGTCGTACCTGGGTGATGTTGCTGTCATCACGTACTTCACTCCCACCTAATCGTAGTGGTGAAGTCTCAACGAATGCCGTCATCAGGATTGGTAACCGCTGGGGACAACACGATGCATGAGCCGTTACACGACTTAGCAAAGTATCGATATCCATTGGTACTGCTGATTGTAGTGTAAGACAGGTGTCCAACACGCATTCTTCTCCGCATAGCATACATTGAAGCACAGGTAAGATGCAATTTTGCCAGATTGGTCTGAATGAAAGAAACCAGGTCATATTCAGATCTCTTAGCCGGGCAAGTCCAAGGACTTTAGTTATGCAGTCCCGATAGCGTATAGCTAGAATCGTTTCTTCCATCGTTGCTGGAGTTTTGTCTGCGACTTGGCTTGCCATATCGGAGCAGATGGATAAAAAATTAAATTCCTGCTACGAGTCCCAAAAGTAGTGGTAGACCGCCAAAGACAGAATGGACAAAATTGGGAAAGATGCCCAGGACTGCTTCGAAGGGTGTCAACAGTCCCGAAAAAATTGTCTTAAATACATGTGCGATGCCACTGGTATCTGACATATTTAGAATTTGGCTTAGCATTTCTACGAAATGCACGGGGCAATTAATTGATAAAATGGTAGTATCTCTGCTGTTGTCCTTGCAACTTGCAGATCATACGTTTCTTTTGATGACGTCAAAGGCACGGTTGTCTGTAAAAGAACAGACTTCATTCTACTTAAAGTATCAATTCGTATAGAAGAGATATTCAAAGAAGGCCAAATCGTCGTCTCCGTATCAAGAGAGCCGTTTGGATACAATACTTGCATACAGCAAGTGACCATGGAACTAACACTTACGAGATAGGCTTTCCCTGGCACCATGCCACAACAGCTGTGGTCCGTTATTAGAACGTAACTCCTGTTAGAAAGTGGTCTAAAGAATGGCTCTATTTGTGTTGCAGGTGTGCCGTGCTGGTGGCATGAAAGGTTATTTGAAGTCCCCTCATAGGCCCCATGCAAATTAATACCTTGGCACAGAAGTATACCGCTCAGTGATCGTTTACAATTGTTACCACTAAGAAATACATTCTGTTTTTTGTCACTATAACATGTGTGTGTGTAAGTTAATTTCCATGATGACTTAATGTACCCTTTACCCAACCTTTCATACTGGCCTGCTGGTATATACTCTTGGCAATTTTTAAATTGGAAAGTTGTTATCGGAATTGTGATTATTCCCTGTATTATCCATTCAATGCCAGGTCTTTCTGACATTGTCAACTGTAATCTCTCAAGTTTTTCAATGCTCAGAATCGTATAGTCTGCTCCTTTTTGTGCCAAACTGATTTGTTTATCAGTAAGAATAAAGATAGATTATTGACGGCCGCTATGAAACATTTTTGACGCCGTTTGCATGGTCCCATTAAGAAATCACGCAAGTCAGCACCGTCTTTAAGTAAAGTCAAGTGTTGCTTAATTTCAACCAGTGTGGATTTCTCTGGCCACTCAAGGCATAGTTTCCCTACACTGTATGTTGTAACTATCCCTGGATGTTGTCTCTGAGAGTAGCTAGGGTCTGGCCTGGTCATTTTGAATCCCTGTTGTTTGTTGAGGAATCTATCTTGACAGTTATTAGTGTCTGTGGGCCAGATCAACCATTTTTTCCAATCAGGATGTGTTCTGTTTTGGTGTAAAACATGGGATACGTCTATCTCAACCTCTGTAGTGCTATTATAGTCCGGTATTGTATTTGGAATAGACGGTTTGTTTAGGTCTTTAATGTTGGCTAGGCCAAGACAGGTTGTTTGTTGAATGGAATATAATTTGTTCTGGGATCATGCAGGCTCTAAATAATGCTTCTAAACCTTGTACCTGCCAATCTTTTGAACCCCAGATAGTTTTCGTTTCAATGTTGTTTTTCCAGTAATCAAAACCAAATGTAATCATTTTTTCATAAAATGTTTCTGAATAAATCAATTTAGTATTTGTCAACATTGTTTTTACCCCTGTCTTTTCTGACAGTTTAAAATAAAACGTTTCTGCATCACTTGTGTTAAACCCTGAGAAGTATGGGAATTTCTCATAAAATGTCTTTGAACTGCTTTTGGGTAGAGTTGCACAATGTTCCCATTGATTATATTTAAAAACATTTCTAGGTTGTGCAGATTTATGCAAGTAGTGATGTGCGTAGTGATTGTAGCAGTACATCTGTTCATAATTTGGTGAACCTTGTAAGTAATCATGTTCTGTAAATTTTGCTGACATTACTAAATCAGACATCATATTATTTATACTTTCAAAGTCCCAATCATCAGAGAATGTACTTGGTTTTACAAAGTCACCTAATGAAACCTTGAACTGATTTGGATATTTCAAGAGTTCAACCGGGCCATAGATTTCGTAATCCGTTTTGTCCCAAGCTACCCTGCCGGGTATTGGAATGGCTGTGACATTCACTGATGATATTTCTCTTTTCTCGATGTGAGATGATTTGTGTGGCTTTAGGACTAAGTTGATGTTCTGGCTTACTGTGTCCATTGTACTGTAATAAATGTTCCTAAAATTAGAACTAAGATTAGACAAAGAAGGAGTATAAGTACGCCTAATACAATCCAAAATTCAATCAATGGCGCATCCAGATATGATTCTTTTAGTTGATCAAAGAGTTCAGTTACTTTGTCTTTAAAACTTTTTGTTGCTGGCGTTTCTTCAGGTTCGCTTGGATCATCCGAAAAGTTATCAAAGTTGATGAAGTAGCCAGATGCAGTTCTGTCAATTGTTGGAATTGCTTCCGAATTCTCATTTGCTTTATCATCTTTCCTTTCATTAGCATAGTCTGAAGCTACATCGTTGTAGACAGGTGTTTCATGACGAACTGTTGTGATTTGGGTTTCAAGAGGCACAAGTTTCATGGCATTGTTGCATAGTCCTTTTTTATTCACTGCAGGTTTATCAAATGTGATTAGTCTCTCAGTTTGAACCTCTTGGATTGTAGCAAATTTTGTTATTCTGCTACTTCTTGGAAGACCACTGGGCCTACTACTTATTATTGGCCACATGATTGTGGTTTTACCAGGTCGATGGATACAACTCGGTTCTCCTTTTTACCAGCAAGGGGCGGTAGTACAACTGATCTTGTTCCGTTGACAGCTAAGACAGGTACTGCTTTCCTGTAAGAAGGCCTAAATTCCTTCACCGCGATCTTTTCTCTGACCAGATCCCCAATCTTTGGAATCCAGACAGGCCTTAATGGGACAGGTGGTGTGTCTTCAGTGGCTGTCGGCTGTTGTTTTAACTTTATGTTGCTCAGGGCTTTTCTTGTTTCATTTAAGTCCTGTAAAACAGCCAAACGATCTTTGATATCAAAGCAGTTCTTTTCTACCACTGAGATCTGACTATCTAAGTCCTGAATATGCATTCTAGTACCGAACAATAGTACCTACGGACTGAAACCTTTTAGAGAATTTCTTGGCAGATTGTTAAGACTACGTTGGACACTTGTTAAATGTTGGACCCACCCATCACCCGAACCTAATACCCTTGCCGTTATAGATTGCTTTATGTCCCGGTTTTTTCTTTCCACAATCCCATTTCCCTCAGGATGGAAGGGACAAGAGTACCGCAATGCGATGCCCATGCTGGTCATGGCCTCCTTATAAGCTCGAGAATGTAGCATGCCAATTGCGTATATGCCGATAAAGACTCGCAAATATTTTATAACCGTTCTGGCGTCAGCCGAGCGCTGGGGTCTGTATTTTTAAGTGAATATTAGTCTTAAAAAGAAATTAATGGGATGCTGGATTTTACATGTAGATAGACTTACGCTAACTACATCAAAGGGCATGGCAATACTCCGGTCGGTTCGCCACTGCAATCTCTGCTGCAGTCTTGGCAGTTCATTGCAAATTTATGATGTTGCACGCTCATCCCCGGCCACCAGTATTCTGATTGTAATTCTTTCAGAGATTCCTTGATGTCTTGGTGCCTTGGACCCAATCCCATGTGTGCATCTGCTATTAAGAAGATTCTCCTGTTCGTGTTTGGAATTACCCTATCCCCCACTCCAGGGATTCGAGCAAAAGGAACGGAGTTTGCATCAATGATGTATGTATAATTGAGTGGATAGTTCACGGGTAGTGCTGCACAGTCGCCTTTTGAAGACTGTTTTACTGCAAGCATGGTTTCCCCGTCTATGTATTTTTCTGAACGCTTTTTTGTGGCTATGGAAGCCGGTTGAGCTGCTTCCGCTGTGGCTGTATTAGACCATGAATTCCCTGCAACGTGAACGCCATCACGTTGATGACTCAGTGCATGTATCACGTGAGTCTTTCGTAGTTCTTTCTGTAAAAGAACTACCTGTTCCCACAGCGTTTTATGCTTGATTGTGGCACCTGTGTCGTCTTTGTAATCGTTTTGAACCCAATTCTGCAAGTCATTATTGTCAGATTTTATGCAGAATTGCGAATCGCACACTATTAGTGTCGGGAATTCACGATCTGCATTTTCAAGTGCCATCTTTAAAGATCTGATTTCAGCTCGCTGAGCCGAACAGTTTCTTATTGATTCAGTTTTTGTTATTTTTGGTCTGAATGTACCACAGAGCCAGCGACCTTTAACAATTGCGCATGCTGCATTGTAGGATTTGTTATCCACATCGTAATGTTGTACAAATCTGTCCGTATAGATTATACAAGAGTACTGTTGGAGAGGCAGAATTTCGATTGGCAGAGGATATTCTTCTTCAAATTTCAAATCTTTCAGTTTTTTCATGTTCGGGTCAAAATAGTATTTCACATCTTCTGCAGCAAGAGAATTTTCCCACTGTATCCATTTTGGATCTAGTACCACCGTTTGTAGATTAACTGGGCTGAATAACGCCTCAAAGGCTGATTCTGCTGTATAAACAGTTATTCTTTTGCCTTGGGCTAGGGCAGTCTGAACCGCATTTACAGTATTTTCTGAAAGACTGAATGTTTTTTCAGCTTGTGTGTACAAATGTGATTTGTAAGCTATTGGTACCGTTTCTCCCTCATTAGAGGTCAGGTACGTGAATCCGAATCTTCCTGGGATGACTCTGATTACAAGGTTGCGTGTGTTGTCGCGAGTTTCCAATTTTGTTTTAGCTAACATGTCTGTTTGCAATGATCTCAAAATTTCTGTGTTTCTGAGTCCAATTGATTGGTTTAAAATCAAGTTTTATTAATTCATAGAGAGGTTTAACCCTCTCCGCATAATTTAGAATGTAAGTTCTTCCGAAATTCAGGAAACCTAGTATTGATTGTAAGTTCCCCAGCGTTTTTGGTGCTTGGAGTACAGCGCACTTCTCTAAGAAGTTGTCTGCTAGGCTTTTGCCTTCACTTGATAATTCGTATCCTAAAAACAGGACAGTTAGATGGGCAATTTGTGACTTTTTAAAGTTGAATTTGTAACCCTCTGCTGCGAACCCAAGTATTATGGTGTTCACTCTTTTCAAGTGAGTATCCAGGTCATCATCCGTGAGATAGATGTCATTGACATAAGATAATGCCTCATCATCATATATTTGTAGTAACTCTGTTACCCTAGCTGAGAATAATCCTGGGCTATTCTTGAATCCCTGTGGGAGTCGACAGAAATTTTTCTGTGACCCCATTATTGAGAAAGCGGTCAAATACCTGCTTTCAGGTGCAATGTTTTGACAAAAGAATCCATTAGAGATGTCTAACGTTGTTTTGTATTTTTTGTGCACAATGTTATTCATTAGTGCTGCACTGTGTGAGTTTTGTACTGCAAATGTTTTGCAACATGATTTAAGGTGTCTGTTTCCTGTCTCCAAGCCAGACGATGCGTATCGTCTAGTCTTGGACTACAAAGGATTGTTCATTTGAGAGGTGCATGTTTCAATCACCCCTTGATAATCAAGTTGATCTAAGATCTCCCTGACTTGCTTTTTAGCTTCTTGCTTAATTGGGTACTGCCTTTGTGCAGTGGTTTGACATTTTAACTGGATTTTGTGAGGAGGAGAGTCCTCATCCCATCCTACATAATTTTTATATAATGCAGGTGCTTGGGCTACTGCCCATTTTCTTGCATATGTGTATTTTTTATGAATTGGGATATGATTAGAGAAGGCAGGCATAATCATTTCTTCGCCATGAGGGCACTCCCTGACAAACTCTGGTGGCCAGTCTTTCTCAGCTAACAGAATGTCATAGCCTTTTGAAAGTTTTTCCCAAAACAGACTTTTTATTTTCCTGGTTTTATCTCCCTCTATACGTAATGTTATTTCATGTAGTTTGTGGGGCACACTAACTTGTGTGTCTGCAGTTTCTACCTGAATGTACTCATTCATGTCCACTTTCTCCAGATGATTCATCAGGGTCTTGTGAGCTATGGTCACTTCTGCTCCGCTGTCTAGCATTGTCTGTGCCCACTCTCCGTTTTTCAGCTGTGTCCTCAGTATCCTCGGCATGTTTGATTATTTTAATACTGGCTACCTTCTTTTTTGGAAATTGTAATTTTTTACTTTGAGCAGGTTCCTTGTCTTTGGACTTGACCTGCTCTTCCCTGTGTTCTGACCGTCCTCTTCTTTCTGATTTCTGTGATGAAGTCTGAAAAGATCGAGAATGACGTGTATCAATATCTTGATATCTATCAGGCTTTTTCAAATTATCCCTATTTCTAAGGTTATATCTTTTTTCAGAGGGTTCCCTTAGGGGAGACTTGTCTTCTCGGCCTAGAGATCTCTCTCTCCGCCGAGGAGACCTTCCTCTGGACTGGAATCTTTTTTCTTTGGGAGTGGATTGTTTATTTCCATCCCAGCTCTTTTTTGGAGTGTTTTGATTATTTTTTATAAATATCTTTTCAGGATTTTCAATTAGTTGGGGTTTTACCGGTTTTCCACCCAAACTATCTCTACCTAGCTCTTCATAGGATTTTTCTATGATTCTGGCAAGTTCAAGTGGTTGGTCTGTTATATCTGTTTCTTTCAATTTCTGTCGGATCGCCACAGTTGTATTCCTCGTTGTCAATTGAACTAGCTCTCTATATGCCTTTGTTAATTCTTTCATTTTAACTAAGACTTCTTCCTTTGACATTTTATCAATGTCGGCGTGTGGTGTGTAGCTGGCTAGAACCGGCCACGTCGCTCCTGGGATCCCTAGTGGACTGAGCCTGGTGATATGATTATTATGTTTTAGGGTGCCTTTAAACCAGAGCAGGTGCTCTTGGTTTTTAATGGGATTTCAACATCCTCGAAAGGAGTGCATTCATCCGGAGGTTCCTCTATTTTGTAATAGTGGAAGTCGTGTGTGACAGCGTTTCCTGCTGGAAAGTTTATCCATGTGTAGAATACCTCTGTCTGACGATATTCTTGGGCCTCTACCACGTATATGACTGTACCACCTCGTGATGTCAGTCCGTTTTCTATAAGTTTTATAGTAATAGTTTTTCTTTTGTTGACCGTAATGAGTATAGCATTCGGGCAGTCTGTAGGAGACTCGTGTCTTCCTCTAGGAGTCGAGCTGCTATTCTAGCTGTTTCCCTCTCGTCTTCACTTTCCCCAATCTTACTGGCAGAAAGGTTTTTTGTTGCAGACCAGGTTTCAAGGAAACAAAGATTAGGTGCACAATATTTTGGAACACTGTATCCTTCAACGTTGAATAAACCAAAAACTATACATAGGAATCTCTTCCTACTAAGTTCCGGCGGATTTTAACCTTTCACCCACTCCAGACGTCTATTGGAGTATTTACGGGAAAAAAGGTCTGTGTGAAAAAGCACGACTGAGTTACTCTAACGTCTTGCATTAGTTTTATCGCCTTACCAAACGTTGGGCGCCATATAGTGTAGTTCCTATTTTCCCAATAGGCTCTGCGCATTGGAATAATATTTTCAGCAGTGTAGACGTAGGACTGAGGTCGACTAGGTCTCTACTGACTATATTAGACTTAAGTTTTGCCAGCTAGCTCAGAGGTCACTAGAAACTTTCTCGAATAAACAAGGAGGAGTTTAACCACCCAGGATAGACAAGAAGGGATTAGCTTCCGACAACCATATAACATGACAACTTTGCTCCCTCAGAATAAGAGTGTATCTCTAGAGTTGTGTGAAAACAATAGACAGCTATTTCACTCAGTCAATTGTGCGTACTTAGTTTCACCAGAGTGCAGAGAAGAGATAGACGGGCGTTTTCAATAAAAAGGTATAATTTATTGAGCAGTATTCCTTCTCATGCAAGAGAATTGAATTGCCACAATTGCAATACTTAATGTAAAGTAAAGTGCGTACAGTAAAAGGAGTATTATGAAATAATACTGTAAAAGCATTGATATGGTTTCTTAGCCATAAGATACTTAAAATGGATAAAATCTATACATACATATATACATTGACTAGCGTACTCAACTGGTGCTTCTAAAATACGCCTATCCCGGTGTACCTGACCTAAGCCTAATACGTGGGAAGGAGTAAGTAAGTAGCAGTTTAAGTTAAGTTTGTTTTGCCAAGAATCTGAATCAAGAATTCTCTTTAAGGGTTTAGTCAGCTCCGTACCTTGGTATTAGAAAGCAGGAGGTCTGGTATCTCTTTGTCAGGACTCGATATCCCAGCAAACCCGCAAGGGTAGGCTGGAAACGCCAGAGCTGGATTTTCCCTGCTGGAGAAAAAGACAGCGTCTTTCTCAGCGCGTCAAAGAGGAGGGGCAGCGTCCGTGGGCTCTTGCATCAGCTGGGCTCTCGGGCAAGTAGATAACTGCTCTGCTCCAAAACCACCACCGTGTGTTTGCTTAAGGCAACGTTGGTATATTTATACCTGAAAGGTGCCGGGTTTGACGTAAGGTTGGACATAAGACGTCAATAAAGATGTCACTAAGAACTGGCCGTTCTTACAGTGCTCGCAGGAGTTCTATGATAAATCAAACCAAAAGCAAAAGGGGATTTCCCAGGTTGCTGGAGGTTTGGTGTGTTTAGAGAACTCGTTGTGCTTTCTAGGAGTCCGGGGAAGTAGCCTTGCTTAATGTGACTGCATGGGCTACAGCTAGATATTGATATAATTCTTATGCCATTATAGGGACACTATTGATTATGACCGGATAAAGGCATAAAATAGGAATATCGATTCAGGTTTCTAGATAAAAACGCAATAACTTGACTTCCTCAGTGGCGGCCGCTGTACTTGGACATTACTTTGTAGTGCCCTGGATTCATTTAGCTCCTGTTAAACAGCCAAACTTTATGGATGTCAAAAGGTTTTTCATCCACCATTGTGCCTTCACAATCCAGATCAGGTACCCACATTCTCATTCCAAATAGGACCTCATAAGGAGTGACACCCCCTATAGAACTTCTTGGCATGCAATGCAATGCTCTTTGTACCCCATACAGATATTTTACCCAACTCACACCCGAGCCTAATGCTCTAGCTCGTAAAGACTGCTTTAAGTCCCAGTTTTTCCTTTCCACAACCAAATTTCCCTCGGGATAGTACGGAGAGGAGTACCGCAGTGCTATACCCAAACTTCCCATGGCTCCCTTGTAAGCCCTAGATCTAAAAGTGGGGCCACAGTCAGAATGTAATGTGGCAATTGCGTATGTAAAGACTCGCAAATCTTTTAGACAAGTGTGAGCGTCTGCCGAGCGCTGGGGCCACACCTATAGAATTAAGAGCAGGAGTCCACAGCAACCATGATATACCTGTAAGCCCCATCTGTTTGTAAGGGGCCGCTGTAGTCCAAATAAACACACACAATTGGTTTGTCTGATATTAGCAATGGTGTCTGTGTTGGACAAGTTATGGTGGAGCCTTTCAACTGCAGATAGATGTTGCATTTCAAGACATAATCCTTAGTTTGCTTTGTTAATCCTGGCCACCAGTAGCGCTGTTTCAGTAGAGAAACAGTTGCTGTAAGTTCTTCGTGTGCAGAACCTTTACCCTTGTGTGCCGCTAGAATTAACCCTAACCTGTGATCCATATTTGGTATTACTCTATTCCTCACTCCAGGAATCTGAACAAATGGAATGTAGTTTGCATCTAACTTATAGGAGTACTTGAGTGGACTGCCATATTATTGCGTGTAGCGATAATCGCAACCAAAAACTCACTGTCTATTCTTGTTTTTGAATGAGTGATTGCAGCTACGGAAGCCGTACGTACAGCTCACTTTGCGACTTCGTCACCCAATGAATTCCCTTCAATGTGAACACCATCACGTTGATGACTCAGTGTGTATATCACGTGAGCCCTTGGTATTCATTCTTCAACTCCACTAACTGTTCCCATAGCTTTTTGTGCTTAAATGTGCCACCTTTTACATCTTTGAACCCATTTTGTCCCAGTAGTGTAAGTATTCATTGTATCACGGCACACAGTAAAAGGAATCACACACAATTAGTGTGGGGAATTTTCGATCTGTGATGACCAGTGCTAGTAACAGGGCTTTTAATTCTGCCAGCTGCACTGTGCAGTTTCCTAGAGACTGAGATTGTGTACAACTCTGATGAAATTTTCAATCCTGCATGAGTCCTTTGACAATAGCACATGCGGCGCTGTATTGCTGTTTACTTCCTATGGCCTGCAGAGCAGAACCATCAGTGTAAATTATATATTCGTACTGATCCAGATGCGTATTTCTTTATTTGGTTGAGGATATTCTTGTTCGTATTGCAGAAATGCTTGTGTCTTCAGACTTGGGTCATACCTGTATTCTACGTCTGTTGCAGTGGGAGAATTAGCGCATCGTATCCTTCTCGGATGAAATGCTTTTGAGTTGGGGACGCTTGCCTTTGTTGCAGCCTCTAAGGCTGGAACCAGGGTTATGACAATTATTTGTTTCCCTTGAGCCAGTGCTCTTTCTCTCACTACAGCAGTCTGTACTGCTGTCAGAATTTTTCCCGTTGATGCAAAATGTGATTTGTATGCTATTGATACTGTTTCACCTTTGTTATATGTTATGTAGGTTATACTGATTGACCGCAACTATGCGGTTCACTAAGATGCATACATTTACGCATTCCTGTAAGTGGTTTTAAGCTGTCATATCAGTTTGTAGGGAACAAAGGATATCTGTGTGATCCTGTGTCCATTCTCGTACTGAAATGTCAGGTTTTATTAAATCGTAGAATAGTTTTACTCTATATGCGTAATCCAAAATGTATGTCCCAAAGTTTAGGAATTCCAGGATTAATTCTAAGTTTTTTAATGATTTCAGAGATTGGAGCAGTGCACATTTTTAAAAAAAAGTTAGCTGCTAGGCTTTTTCCTTCACTTGAAAGCTCATATCCCAGAAAAAGGACATTTAGGTGGGCTATCTTTGATTTTTTAAAGTTGAATTTGAAACCCTCAGAGGCAAATCCCCAAATTATGGAATGCAAGTGTTCCTCTAGGTCATCATCATTATATAAATATCATCCACATAGGACAATGCCTCTTCATCTAAAGTTTGAAGTAATTCAGTTACTCTGGCTGAAAACAAACCTGGGATCTTCTTATAACCCTGAGGGAGTCTACAAAATTGACCCTGGGAGCCTAACACGGAGATTGTGGTTGAATTCCTGCTTTCAGGTGCTATATTTTGGCGAAATATCCATTTGAGATATCTAGTGTTGTTTTGTATTTTTTCAACACAATGTTATTCATTAATGCAGCACTGTGTGCATTTTGAACTGCAAATTTCTTAGTGCAAGTGTTGTATTGGATTATAAAGAAGTCATTATGTACAATTGAATAACTATTAAAAAAAAGAATTAACAAAAAATGTCTTCTAGTTTTTTTGTCCTTGAAATGCTGGTTCTGTGCTGGTGCTGTGGTGGGGCTGCGTGGGTGCTGAATTGCTGCTAAAGTGGTGCTGCATTGGTGGTGGTGCACTGGTGCGGAAATGGTGCTGTGTTGTTTATGTTGTGCTGCGATGATGCTGAGTTGGTAGTGGTTGATGAGGAGGAGTTGGTTATGAGGTGGTGCTAAGTGATGCTGACGTGCTTGTTCATGCTAAGGTGGTGGTGCACTCATGCTCAGGTGGTGCTGAGTTGATTCTTGGGTGGTGCTGAGTGATATTGAGTTGGTGTGGTATCGGGTTCTTCAGACCTACATATTCTGCGAAACTGCTTAACACCATAAAACAGAAGTTGGCACGGAAACTAGAAATGCAAAAGACAAGTTTATTAGGACCCCATGGGGTGGTGGTACATTCCTACAGCACCCTTCGGCAATGCAAGAAGTATTACACCAAACATCGGTGCGAGACCTCTTTTATACAGTTTTACAGTAATAAAAAGAGTAGGCGGAACACATTTGCTCAGTTTTAGGTACATATAAGGACACTTTTGGAACACAGCCAACTCATGGGAGGAGTTATAACACTACTGGTCAGTTTGGGGAACATTCCTAAGTAATGACTGTTCACTAGTACAGAGGGTTTAACTATGCATGTGTAAGCTTGACCAATACTAAAAATAGCCTGTTGCTGGGAAAGTTAGGTGGTCAGTGGTACAGAGGAAGGACTAAAGGGCATGCTGACCACGAGGCAGCGCGTTCATCTAAAATGGACGCCAGTGTTTACAAAATGGCCCCCGAACATCATTGTCAAGATAAGGGGAAATTCGTGTTGCAAAGCTAAACGCTAACCCGATCACTGCCAAATTACGACAGACGACCCTTTTAGCGTGTAGCTGAAGCTACCTCAAAATGGAAGTAATGAGGGTATTCGTCAATATTAACTGACATAATATTTCTTATTTCTCTATTGATCATTTGCTCATTCTTGACAATAGCTCGTTTGGATGGAATACAAGCAGAAATGCACATAGAACATAACATAGGGCCACACTGAATACATAGGCATAGAAAGAAGAGTATCCCAATTATTATACATAAAATTGTCAGCAGTTTCCAACCCCAAGTACTAAGCAACGTCCAAAACAAACCCGAAAATGTCCAGGTACCATTATCAGGATGTATTTCAGCAGCTATTTTGTGCAATTTAGAAATAGCATCACATACAGAAGGTGAATTATCAGGTACATACACGCAGCAACTACTTCTAATAATGCGGCATGCACCCCCACGATCAGCTAACACTGCGTCTAGAACCATTCTGTTCTGGAGCGTTACAATTCTGGTAATTTGAAGTTCCTCAGTAAAATTCCCTAAAGCAAAAACAGTCTCATTAGCAACGGCTTCCACAACACGTGTCAATTGTCTGATCTTTCTGCTATTTAGAGCAGGACCAACAAATGAAAAGAGGCCTAAATTAAAATCAACATATTGCTGCAGGGAGGTATCCGCCTGGTCAGTTTCGTCAATTGCGAATGTTCTCTTCACTCTATTTAGTATAAAATCATGGTATAACACAAAGTTGTTATGATACATAGGCGGGGCAATAAACACAGGATGTAATACAAAAGATATATAACATGTTCCTAACCATCCTATAGGGAGACGGTGATAACCTTTATTTCCACAAATAAAGTAAGTGTTTCGTGAAGCCACAAAGGTAATACCATTTGGAGTGTCAAAGGTGAGAGTAGTATTACATTCACTTCTTCCTACTGGGATTGTACCTTTATTTCGAACACATAAATCAGCTTTAGTATCAATAACTGTAATTACCTGCAGGCTAGACATATTTACATTTCTCTGATTCATATAAACTCGAGATGAAGATGCATTATCTGGTCGATATTCTTCCCATTCAAACTTAGTTCCTTCTGCTTGCGGGTAACCATCTCGATCATTATAGCACACTTTATTGAGCCAAAAAAGTAATCCCCCTTTTGTCGGCCATCTCAAAGTGAACAGAAGAGTGTACCAAGCATTACAAGAACCATTGTGAGAGAACGGGAGAGGAATAAGCGGAGTGCCTCCTTTCTTTTGATGTCCAGGCAACATTCCACATACCCAACAGTTCGAAGTGTTCGTCATATTATGGGTGTGATGTAAAATTTTAATGAAACTGTTATTGAGATAAGTCTGTCTATGTCGTTCTTCATGATAGGGCAAAGTGAAATGAAAATGTTCGGATGGAATTGGGGTAGTAGGCAATAAATATTCTCTTGCCGGAACCAGTCGTTCTACCACCCAAGCTATTACCGCTATCACCACTATGGTCATAATGAAAAGTACTGCACCAAGAAGTCTCTTATTCCGCATCGTAGAAGGTGCCATAGTTCAAAATACAAATGTCTGAAAAAAAAGGCAACTAAAAAATAAAAATATGAGTGCTGAGCTCCGAGGTAGCCGTTGGTTTCTTCTCCGAGATTCAAGACGGGTGTCGCTACACTTGGCAGAACTGATCCCCCCCTTGATATTCCCGTCTTCTGTTTCACAAACCTGGAGCGGTAACTCTACCAGTCTCGCACAAAACTGCTTTTCTTGGCCGTAGATTATATCTCTCTCCACCAGAGACAGTGTGGTCCGGGAAGGCTCCCTCGGATTCAGTAGACGTAACAGCTGGGCTCTTCTCTTCGTCCAAGATGTCTCGATAATCAGACAGCACAGTGGGGTTCACCAGATCCGGAGAGACACAATGACAATGAGTAGAATGCACCCACCGCTTCTTGTTCGTGACTCGCACAGCCGTCCGAGTGGCCAGCAACACTTGCTCCTCGGCTCCAAGCTGCTGGTTCTCTCAAAGGACCGGATCATCACGTGGTCGCCAGGACGAAGATTATGAGCCTCTCCAATGGAATTGTCGGGGAGCGCTTCTCGAACCTGTTGATGAATAGAAAGTAAATAATTTGTTAATCGTGCCAAATAATCGTTCATCATTATACAAGGCACATCATGTAACAACCGAGGCTTAGGAACTCCCCATATATTCATAGGCCTTCCAAACACCACTTCATAAGGTGTGAGGCCAGTTCGGGAATAGGGCACTGATCTAATAGATAGCAATGCTAGAGGCAGAGCATCTGGCCATTTCAAAGACGTAGATGCCACGATCTTTGCTAGCTTCAGTTTCAGAGTAGCATTATACCTTTCCACCAGACCTGCTGACTACGGATGGAATACAGCATGAAACTTCTGCTGAATTCCCAATCCCTTCATGACGTATTCCACAATTTTCCCAACAAAATGAGGACCATTATCACTCCACAGAAATTTACAAACACCATAGCGCGGGAAGTACTCTTTGAGCAAAACCTTAGCTGTTGTCAGCGCTGTATTATCCTTCGTGGGGAAGGCCTCAATCCACTTACTGAAAGCACACACCACCACTAAGACATACTTAAGGTTATTGCAACGCTCAAGCTGGATGTAATCCATTTGCAGTACTTCGAATGGTGCAGTAGGTGGAACAAACCCTCCTTTTGGAGTGTACGTCCCTTTAGCTGGAATGTACTGTAAGCATATCAGACAGGTCTGCACTACTCTTTTGGCCGTATTGGCAATCTCAGGATGCTCCGAAACTCGTGTGAGCAATTTAGTAATTGCGAGAGCTCCAACATGTGCCAATCCATGTGTCATTTGAACCATTGCTTGCAAGTAAGCTGCAGGCAATTTCCATCTCTCCATGTCTTTACTTTTCCAACAACCCTCATCGTCCAACACTCCCTCCGTTGCCCAGGTTGCGAGTTATGCTTCAGACGCTGATTTCTGAATGTCTAGTATCTCCTCTCTAGCATCATGCCATCGCTCAGCCTGCGATTTCACCACATACATCGGCGAAGCATTTTGTAACATTGCAGTCTCCCTCGCTATGTAATCTGTAAAAGCGTTTCCTTGTCCTACTTTGTCTGTCAGTTTTTTTTAACGTCTTTATTTCGAAGTTTTTCTTCATAAAAGACAAGCATATAAAATACATACACAAAACACACATCTAATATATACAGATTTATACAAACAAATATTTTTTTTTTCAAGAATCTTGTTTAAAAAACAATTAAATAGCATAGAAAGACGTTTACGTCAATGTTAATACAGATATAAAGAGTCAATTCAGGAATGCTTCCCAAGAAAAATAGGTTAACAAGTTTGACACTCAGCCATTGGCTCTTCATAATTACATATAATACAAGTTAGAAGAGACATATGCCCAATCTATAGAAGCCTTTTCCTCGCTTAAGAACATACTACATAAAAACCACATTACTGACTGGGTTAAAATGTAAACTTGACCCTTAATAACAGCTATTCAACCATTGCAGTATTTATAGAATAAGTCATATCTATGGAGGGCTGGTGAACTAATACCACCCCTTTCTAGCAAATAATTGTGTGCTGCTGTAGATCTTGGTAAGGGGATGTGTGGAGTACACGGATAAAAATCATACAAATCCCAAATGGAGATGGGGCCGTCACCTTCGTGGGGCTGGGAGGATCGTAAGTAGGGGACGATGTTCCTATTCCTAAATTTAACAAGGATTAGGTACTCAGGAATGTCCTTAGGTAGTGACCCTAACCAGCCCACCCTTCTAACACTCAGGATACCACCATCCATATTGGGTGGCAGGGGTCTATTTTTAGCTAACCAGAAAATGACCTTGTATAATAGGTCCTGATAACTCTCGGGTTTCCTGTGAGCGGGAGCTGGTACTCCTGAAAGAACAAGCACAAAGGGGGCGGCTTCCGGAGGTAGGTCTATACGTGCTGTTCGGCTCTGCTCTAATAGCAGAGTAATTTGTTGACAAAGGATTAGGGGCAATTTTAGTGACCAGTGGGGGTTGACTCTTAGGAGGCTGTCTTTCAATCGGGACATTTTTTGTATTAAACAAAGGTTTGTGCGCGGTTTAAGTAGCAGTTGGAGGTAACATGCTGGGAGCTGAAACAGTTTTTGTTGTGTCAGTTAACATAGGCACTTCAGGTGCAGTTAGTGGAATGGAGCAATTGGGTGTTGCCATCTTTATAACATGTGAAGAGTTGGCTTTAATAGCAGACTCTATACTTGTCATCCTATCCCCTAAAGCGGTAATTCGTTCTAGCAAGGGTGCTATTACAGAATTTAACAACAGTTCGAGCTGGGGCAGTAATTGCAATTGAGGCGATGATACTTTATTATCCAAACATTCACCGACCCCCCTGGGTGTGATGGAGTTTATAACAGGCGATGGGGGATCGATACAGCGTTTTCGTATTTTGGGTTGGAGTTCGTAATCATTTGCCCCTTCATGTTTCCTTTTCACACTTTGGCCCAGCGACAGAGCAGTAGCCTGGATGTTATCCTCATTGGGTGGTAGGGAAAGTTCACAAGGTCTGTCAGGGGGAGTGTTAATGCTAAGGCCTTTTACGGGGGAGGGGGATATTACTGGAATAAACTTAGTCCCGCACAGAGCATTTAGTTCCTCCCAGTAGGACAAGTTTGGCAAACTAACGGGGGTATGTGACGGGGATAGCATTTGGCGACGGTCATCAATATCTATTTCGCAGATAGTGGTAGGTGATGCATAGCTCAGAATAAGCTTTTCCATTCTCTGGCTGTAGTATAGAAAGTTAGTATGCCCCCCTTATGTATCGCTAATAGTAAAGTATGTTCAAAAATAGCGACAGTGAAGGGGAAGCCAAGAAGTCCATGAATAGTCTAGTGGATGGTATACAGTACTATACATTCTTTAGCTGTGAAGCCAAGAGAGGTGGCCCGTCCCGGCCACCTCGTGCCTCTGAGGGCCACAAAGCGCCCGCCCTTTGTCCGGGCTTGCCCCGGGCTATGTCCCGCGCGCGTCCCGCGTCGCGGAAATATGAGCGAGATTAAATCTCTGGAGGAGGGGGGGCGGGAACGCCGAGGGAAGAGGCAGCAGCTGTGACTCACCGAGCCTGCTGGTCCTCGCAGTCCCTCGGCGTGTGGTGCACTTCGTCTCCTTTTCTTCTCGAGGCAGCCCACAGGGTCCGATTCTGAAAGCGCTTGCAGTGCGCAAAGATCCCAAGTCTTTCACCCCAGCAGCAACCCACAGTGAGCGGCTCCCGCGGAGCGGGGGCCGCGAAGTGTATTTCAAATATCCAGGTGGGGGGGCGGGAACGCCGAGGGAAGAGGCAGCAGCTGTGACTCACCGAGCCTGCTGGTCCTCGCAGTCCCTCGGCATGTGGTGCACTTTGTCTCCTTTTCTTCTCAAGGCAGCCCACAGGGTCCGATTCTGAAAAGCGCTTGCAGTGCGCAAAGATCCCAAGTCTTTCACCCCAGCAGCAACCCACAGTGAGCGGCACCCTTTGTCTGTCACTTTCTTATGTGCACTGCATTTAATTATAGCCACTTTCTTTGGACATAGTAGCGCATTCAGGAGATCACGCACTACTTCTCCATGCATAATGTGCACTCCGTGTGAAGTCAAAAACCCTCGCTCTCTCCAGAGTAGGCCAAAATCATGCGCTACTCCAAAGGCGTACCGGCTATCAGTGTAGATGTTCACACATAAATGAGCACTTAATTCACATGCTCTTGTTAAGGCTATCAATTCCGCTGCGTGGGCCAATTTCTGTGGTATTCGTGCTGCTTCTACCACTGTCTTAAGTGTCGTGATCGCATATGCTGCAGAAGTTGTACCATCTGGCAACCTTAAACACGATCCATCAACCCATAGTTCTCCATCTACATCTGGAAGTGGCGTATCCTGTAAGTCAATACGACCCTTTGTTTGTTCTTCAGTCAGGAAAACACAATCATGGTGTTCTTCCTCCTGGCCCTCAGCAACTGGATACGGCAATAAAGTAGCAGGGTTCAGAGTAGCACATCTCTTTAGTGTGATATGTGGCGCCAACAGCGTTCGCTCATATCCTGTTAAACGTGCACTCGTTAAGTACTTGGTCTTTGTTTGATTTAACAGAGCATCTACCGCATGGGGAACTAACACCAACAATTTATGTGACAAAACTATTCCCTCACTCTGTCGTATAGCCACTGCTGTTGCTGCGACTGCTTGAAAACACCCAGGTAATCCTCATGCTACGGGGTCAAGTACTGCCGAGAAATACGCACACTGTCTCTGTTTATCCCCGTGTGTCTGCACTAGGACTGACAATGCACACCCATCCTTCTCGTGTACGTATAATGTAAACATCTTCGTATAATCTGGTGTACCTAGTACTGGTGCAGAACAAAGGGCTTGTCTCAATTGTTCAAAAGCATTCTGACATTCATCTGTCCATTCAAGGGGAATCGGTGTAGTTTTGGACAATAATGCTAACAAAGGTTTTATAATGTGTGAAAATCCCATTATCCACTGCCTACCAAAAGACATTAAACCTATGAAAGCACAAACATCTCTCTGAGTGCAGGGGACTGGTGTATCTAAAATCGCTTGGATTCGATCAGATGTCAATGCACGTCCCTCCTTAGGCAAAAGATGACCGAGGTAGGTCACCTTTGGTCTACAATATTGGAGCTTTTTCCTCGAAACCTTGTGATTGTGGGCAAGAAAAGAAAGCAAAGCAAGACTACTCTCCTCACATTGCTCCTGCGTGTCTGCTGCAAGTAAAATATCATCAACATATTGAATGAGGGCCACTCCAGACTGTAAATCAAAAGAATCATACTGTCTTTTTAGAGCCTGGCTATAAATGCTAGGACTTTCAGTATAACCTTGAGGAACTTGACAAAATCTATACGATTTATTATTTAATGTGAAACCAAACAGATATCGGCTATCGGGATGGATGGGAATGGAAAAGAAAGCATTTTTCAGGTCTATCACGGTGAAGGTAGTGGCTGTGGGCGGAATCAAAGTAAGTAGAGTGGTAATATCAGACACCACTGGGTATTGGGGCACTACTATCTTGTTAATTTCTCTCAAATCAATAATAAACCGATAGATTTTGTCATCAGTATCTTTCTTTAAAATCGGAAGAATAGGGCTATTACAGACATTATAGGGAACTTCCTCTACCACGCCTGCAATAATTAAATCATGTGCAATATGCGTTGAAGCAACTTCACCTTCCCTGGAGATTTTATACTGTGGTACACGAGGCAGAGACGCTCCCTCCTTTACAGTGATGTGAATGGGAGGGATAATCATCTGTCCAACATCCGTGTCTGAAGTAGCCCATAACGTGTTTGGGAGAGAGGCTAACGCCTCAATCTCTTGCATGGGGCACAATCTCTCTACATCTGGGTAATTGTCATTCAAAATAACCCGCACCCCTTCAGGAGCGCAGCGTATGGTTGCTCAAAAATATTTAAGCATATCTATTCCCATAATATTGTCTGGGGTGTTTATTGACAACAAAAACGGGCACGGGGCAAGAAATTTGTCAATATGAAATGTAAGGGGTTGTGACAATAGCTAAGAGAGGGTGTTCCATCGAACCCTATCGATGTAATCATTTCGCCAGACAGGGGAGCCCTTGGAACCAAGTGTTTAGACAGAGCACTACGAGTAGCTCCTGTATCAACCAGGAACTGATCAGTAGAACCCAAAACGTCCGCTGATACGTATGGTCCTCTTTGATCTACTGGTACTTCAACCGATTCCACACCCCATCTACGCAATCCTATGCATGTACATAATCCTGGGACTCAATAAACTCACCCTCAGCTATCTGATACTGATTCCGTCGATCAAAAGTATTATTATCAGCCTGACCACGACCCCTCGCTTCAAACCTACCTCGATCGCTCGCTCGCTCCACCCCTCGTCCCTGAATAACTATTCTGTGTCCTTCCACCTCCTCGACCACGCTGATTACGTTGTTCTCGAAGCACCGGACAGTCTGAGGCCCAATGTCCAAACTGTTTACAGTATGCACACTGATCTTCAGAAATGGCGGCACGAACAGAAGACGTACCGTACAATCCACGCCTACCTCTATCATTCCCTCTCGGCTGTGTAGCATAAACCTGAGCCAACATCACTTTCGTCTTTAATTCCTTCGCTTTCTTATCATTACTTTCTTTAGCCTCCAATTCCTGTCGCTCATAATACTGAGCCATAGTCAATAAAGAAGCAGGGGTCGCCGTGGTCCAGGAACTTTCACTGGTTTTTAAACGTTTTGCAATCTCCGGTAGGAGATTTGCTACATACTTGTCAACGAATAAATGCCTACCCGTGTCCTCTGTTAATAATTGCCCACTATAATCATGAAATGCTTCCTCGAAACGTGAGAAGAAGTCAGAAACCGACTCATCCGCCTTCTGCTTACAAGAGGGTAACATAGTCCAATCAATCTTTCTAGGAGGAACAAGCGTTTTTAACTTATTCAAAATAGCCACCGGGAGATCTAAAATTAATTGGCATGGCTTACACGCGGGCTCCCTATCCAAAGCGGCTTGAGCTAAAGTTTTCCAATCCGCCCCAGGATCGCTTGATTATCGAACTTACGATTCGCCCTCCACATATCGGGAGGCAATATTAACCCAAAGAAAAGATCAATATCAACTAATGTCATAACACACGAAGAAATAGCCCCTTCCACTCCTTCATAGAAAGCTGCTGGATTCTTACGAGGGTCAGGCAGAGCAGCTTTAAGTGCCATAACATCTATTCTATTCCACGGTGTATAAACCTAGTTATATATAAAATAACCCTTTGCATCCACAGACAATTTGTCATTATCTGTACCTTGCCCTTTAGGAGGGACATATAAAGGTGCAGCTGCACGCATAGGCATAACATGGACTGTAGAACTCTTATCTGCTCCAAAGATAGAACACTCTTTGGATTTCTCCGTCGATCCCGGCGCAGGCGCATCTGAAGCCTTTTTCGCCTCCCGTAGTCTTGACGCCTCATCCCGTAGCTGGACCAACCGTTGAAAAAACAGATCCGCATCTGTAAGAACAAAAAGACCTTTACGCATATTCTCTTGACTAACTGATACATCCTTAGGCTTCAAATCAGTTGAATACTTTCTAAATCGTTCTACAACTTCATCTCCAGACGGCTCAAGAAATACAATCGTTCTTGCTCAGACCACGTACGCATGTGGTCTTCAATCTCTGAAATAGTTATCGACTTAAGATTAAGTTTTCGAGCAAAACTACGCAATTCCGCAGCTCGGCCAGCACTTAGCCTAGTACGACTACCCCCATGATCGTCTCCGTCCACATCCTCAGTCGGGCCGTAGGTGGAACATATGGAGGCGGGCAACGGTCTAATAATGAAAAATCATCAGATTCATTAGTAAGGACAGGATAAAGAGGACGTCGAATAGGAAATTGACCATTCATTTGCAAATTACGTTCCCGTGCCTCCCTCTCTTTCTTTTCCTGCAACTCTTTCCTCCAGCTGTAAAGCTTTATCACGAGCAGCCTTTCGCTGCTCTTTGTCCGCCAAGGCTTGTTCACGCTTCATTCGCTCACGCACCGCTTTCTCCCACATACGTACACAATCAAACATATCCTGTGTAGACCTGCGCTGAAACATTGCTCCACATTCTGAACCTTTCGTAGATTAAACGACCCATGTAGTGGCCATTGCAATTCATGATCGGATTTAGTATACTTGTGCCACAATGTACTGTACATAATAGGGGGAAGGCCAAATTTAACGTACATTTCACGATTAGGTGTCCCCTCTGGGGGAGCCGGCTGAGATTCATTTAATCGATAACTGGTACCTCCTCCAAGACAGCACATTCTTTGAAGTGTGCTTAAAACAGGCATGTCAAAATATCACGGAAACGTGATATTACAAAAATGGCACTTACTATACTTCACACAAGGCGTGCCGTTCAAACAAATACAAAATTAGAGAAATATCTCTACATTGCCTGCCTATGTGAAGTGCACTGCACATATAACTCAAATCATAGAACCAAATGTTAGCTAACTCAAAACAAATCCTCCATGGGCGTCGGCTCAGGTGTAGTGGAGCTCCCACCTCCAGTTTTTTTGGCTTCTGCCAATCTTGTGGCCACCCTCTCTTTGGACCTTTGCCTCATATCGTACCACCGCTTCTTGAGGTCATCGTGGTACGATGGGTGACGCCAATTGCATTCACCTTCTTTTGTATATCTGCCCAGATTTTTCTCTTCCTGGCTTCAGGCACGCGTAGTGAGGCTTTTCCAAAAAGAAGGTCATGTTGCCTCACCACCTCTTCTGTCAAAACCTCCAACTACCGCTCAGAACATTTCTGCTTCCTTTTCCTGCTTTGTTCTTCTGCCTGCTTCTCTCCTCCTTGATTTTCTGCAGCATGAGATTCCATTTTGCAGTGTTGCAAGTCAAAGCTAAAAAAACACTCCCTCCACTCTGTCTCTCAGCCAGCAACTGACTCTGGGACAGGTGCAGGCAATTAGGTGCAGCATGCAGACTCACAATTCCTGGTTGTGATTTAATCATTCTGCACCTGAATTGCTCTTTCCCATTTTTGGGATTCCTTAATAGCGAATTCGCTATTAAGGAATCGCTATTTGAGTAATTGCACAAATATTCTGCGAATTTTTGAGAAACGCAAAATATTAGCGATTATTTATCTACATCCGATTTTGCGTTTCTGAAAGCGCGATTCGCCGAAAATCGCATTTTCCGAATCGCAATTTCGGGTTTACCTACATATGCCCCAATGTCTTTTACCCATGTGTTATTTAATGTATGTATGAAGTGTGTAGTGGAATTATGTGGGTTGGACTGACATTGTTAGTTGTGGAATTGTGTGGTGTGGATTTGTGTAGTGTGGAGTTGTGTAGTGGAATTATGTGGCAAGGTGTGCAGTGGCATTATGTGGATAGTAATTGTGTTATTGAGCGTACTGGAATTAAGTAGAGTGAGAATGTGTGTTATGGAGTGGAATTAAGTGGAATGGTATTTTGTTTTGTGGGTTACTATGTAGTGGAGTTTAATTATATGGTGTGCTGTTGAATTTTGTGGCATGATGTGGAATTCTGTGGTATGGTTTGGGTACATGTGGTGTGTTGTGTAATTGGTGTTGTTGAGTTGAATTATGTAGTTTGGTGTGATAGTATGTGGTGTGGATTGGAAATGTGTGGAGTTGAATTGTGTTGCTTGCAACTGTGTTGATATCTTTGCCTTTTTGGTTCCAAAAAAACAAATCGGTAGGAGCTAAGCACCAGATCTGTGTATTTGTGTGTTAAAAAAAAGACAAGCCATCAAATGGTAAGCCATGGGTGGGCTTCAAGCTCCTTACTGTATACAATACCCCTTACAGCAACAGCGTATGCACATACTGTTAAGCAAGACCTAACAAAGGGGCGCACAGACACAAAATATTATATATTAGGAAGAATACTGGCCAAGAAAAGAATTGCACCTCGTGAATTGACATACTGAGACTAACTTTATTTCCTTTGATGGGCTGCTGAATGTGTTATATGACAGTTATATACGAAACAATTATCAGCCACTGGGTGGTTGAAATGATACGATGCAGTGAACAGATGGACTTAATTTTGAGAAGCTCTGTACTTTCGAGGCCATTTGAGATTTCACTACCGCATGACAATTTCCGCTCTAATTTACAAGTAACTCAGGACCTTCAGAATAGTCTTGGCCCTTGTGTTTGAAAGGAACACAATTTAAATGAATCCTATAAGGAGTTGCCATCTGCCCGTTCTCTGCCCTAGAAGCCCACAGGCCCACTATTGTCATTTCAACCACAAAGTCATTGTTGGTTCATGGTGCCCCTATACAGTCCTGAGGAAGACCCCCTTGTAAGGATCAAGGTCACCTACGTATGGCTGGGGTCGAAACATTGACAGTTTGTTGTTTCTATGCCAGTGTGGTCAGCCACTTAGCAACATAAATGCTGATAATTTGTTTGTATATAACTGTCATGTTGGACAAGCCTTTCCTTTGTAAATAATATTGTTGATGTATATATTGTCACTTCCTTTTCTCTCCAATTTAACCCTCACTTTACACACAAATTATCCCCTTCTCCCTTTCACACATTCGGGACACTTTTTTGTACATGTGTTCCAGATGTCTGCTGGATTTTGAACATTCAGATTGATGTTCAATATGAATAAATAATATTGAGCAGAAGTTTACTGTATAAGTAATTCAATTGATGCTGTTGCATAAATATTTGTGTTGTGTAAAATTGTCACACTGAGACCATTTCTCTTCTGTACTGTCAATTACCCGGGTCCCAGTGGCATATCTGGGTTGTACCCTTTTCTTGTAACTAAATAATGTGGCATGCTAAAATTCTTGTTGCAGGCATTTCTGTGCACCTACAAATGCTGGTAGCATGGATCAACGTTTCATCATTCTGGTAGGCAGTAAAATTAACACTGAGTAGCCATTCAGTGAATGACGTCACAACACCTTTCAAACCCCCAGCTAACATCAAACAAAGAAACATTTTATAATGTTTTGGTTGGTGACTGTTATAAATGTAAGACTGGGTAAAGATCTGGTTATTCTCTATACCAGATGGCCCCTGTAACACCCATTTTTCAAGTGCCTAGAGATCCCTCTGTGCATTACATGTGCTACATAAAGGAGCAATGTTTTTGGAAGTAACACTAAATAGTCTGCTTTGCTTGTGTTCTGCTTACATTCAGGTAGTGGCTCAACTCAAACCCCGGTTCTTCTTACTTTGGCACAGAGCCGTGCCCGTTCCTGTCCTAAACCCCATAAAACATTTCCGTGTTCTGTGTTATGCATATTTCCATTTTCAGTCCATACAATACCTTAAGTGTACCATTTCTGAGGTTGCTTCATCTTGTACTTTGTCACATTTTGTGTGAAATACACCAACAACCTGTGAACACATTCAGTTCCTCCATACCTACTGTGGCCTATATCATACCGGACAGCTTCAGCCTAGGTCCAACACCGCACTGCATGCTGGGACTTTTAGGATCAAATTTATAAAGGGCACCCATTGCAGGTGTATACACGCTAGAATAAAATGTGCTGATGATTATTTAAATTTGAAACATGATTGAAAATTTCATGTAAGACAGCTCTGACGCTCCCACTGAAATTAATATTTTAGAGGGCAGCAGTCAGAAACTGGTCAAAAGAGCACTAGAACCCTGTAAGTTAAGATCGGCAGGAGAGATGGCAATGAAGTGCTGTGTAACATACTTCACAACTTTCAGCCCCTGAGGACTCAGAAGGCCCCTGGGGTTGGAGGGGGCTCAAAGGACTACAGGGGCAGCAGAAGCGTGAGAGGGGACTGAGGCTGGAAAGGAGTTTCAAAGGCTAGCTGGAGGCTTGGAGCAATGGGAGGGCACTGGAGTGATGGAGGGGCTGCAGGGAAGTGAAGGTGGGAGGAGGCGGTTAGAGGGGCACTGAGGGGCACGGAGATCGGACCCTGGTGCTACCGGTGTTAGAAGAGCCCCAAGTCTGCAGCGGACTTGGTTAGAAGAGCCCCAAGGCTGCTCCAGACTCAGAGCACCACTGAAGCTCTTCGAGAGGAAGTACAGATGGGGTGGTAGTGATCAGAGGCTGAAAGGTGAAGCAGATACTGAACAGAACCAGCACCCGCAAAGCCTGTGTTCAACTCTGTCCTGTGTGTCCGAAGCAGCCAAACAGGAAACACAGCCATGGGCATAGAAAAGGGACATTGTTATTACCAAATGAAAGTGACCATCTGAAAGGACACCAGTAAGTGAGCAGAAGTCCTTTATTGAGATAAGGTTGACAAGATGAGTCAGCACTCCCTGCATTCTCTTCCCCAGGTAACCCGAGGTTCTACAAGTAGAACCCAACACATCTTCCCCCTTACATAACAATAACAACAGAAGTTAAATGGATGAAAGAACAGAATGAACAAGGACACTTGCCATATAGAGCAAAATAATGTCCAAATAGATATGTAGAACAAGGATCATAAAACTCTAAGACACAAAATAATGCAGCCTGGAAGATGGAAACCTAGCTCTGGTGGACACTCGCCTTTCACCACCACCAACCACAACATCATCGCTTCCTCCACACTTATCAACTATGCTCTTGTGAACGTCATGTGCAATGGAAACCTTATCGTTGTTCCACCACTTTCCATTTTGTATTTTACCACATTCTTTTTCACATCCACAACTTTTTGTGGAGAGGAGCACTTGGAATCCTTCATGGCGATGATCCTGGGTACTTTAAGTCTAACAAAATCACCAACGGTTACTCTGGACTCTCTTCCCCGCACACTCACATACTTACCCTGGGCGTGCACTCTTTTCCTGCCCACGTCTTTCTCTTTCTGCCTGGAAATGGTGGACACCCCATCCTTTCTCTAGTCAACTTAGATGCAGGTAACCTGCCTCTTAGTAGGGTAAACAGAGATAGGTCAGTGTCTGCATTAGGAGTGGTGCGAACAGCCCACAACAATTTGCGTAACTCCACCTCACTGTTCAGACCACTAGACCTAGCTAACTGTATATTATCCTTGATAACTCTGTTGAATCGTTCTACCAGTCCATTACTCAGAGGGTGATACAAGGAAGTCCTGGCGTGTTTAATGCCCAAAAAGTAAAAAAAAATCTGAAAATTGAGAGGATGTAAACTGACAGCCATTATCTAACAACATTTCATCAGGAATGCCTTCCCTAAGAAAAATGGATTCCAAGAATTCAATGACGTTGAAGGTATTGGGAGACTTGACAAACTTAATTTCTGGCCATCGGCTGTAGAAATCCACAACAACTATAGCATATCCAGTAAACCTCCAGAGATAACCATGGGACCAATAGTATCAATGGCTAATTTTCTGCATGGCTTGTTGGGAACCTCAATGGCTTCAACAGGACTGGGAACAGTTTTTCAAGTTTGAAGGTAAACTCTACCTTCAAGTATAAGGGACATCCATGGGCAGTACTTTTGCCCCAGGTGTTGCGATATTATTTGTATATGAATTTGAAAAAGTTCATATTCTTGATACCAACAATCCATTCCCGAACCGGATAACATTTTGGAGAAGATATTTTGATGATAGTCTGATGGTCTGGGAAGGAAAACAAGAAACCCTTAACCTCTTCCTAACGTGGCTGAATAGTTGTGACAAGAATCTGAGATTCACACACTCCATTGGGGAAAACACAATCACATTTATAGGCCTTACAATTAGATTTGAAGAAGGATGCCTAAAAACCAAAATCTACTTTAAGCCAACAGCAAGAAATAATGTTTTGAAATTTGATAGTTTCCATCCTAGGGCACTTAAGGAAAACCTACCTTATAGGCAGTTTCTCCAACGTAGGGGCCGATTACGATCTCGCTAGGAAAGCCCTCCATACAACTCAGATCCGGAGGGCTTTCCTAGTGAATTGTGCTCTGCGAGTCTGAGCGAACGATTCCTGTCAGGGTCCGACGTGTGCCTACCCAATGATGAGGCCAAGAACTACATCTCCCAGAGCTCCTGCGGGCTGGAGGAGTGGGAGAGGCCTTAAAGCTCCGGAAGACGCCGGGTGCTGTGCACGTGATTTTGTCTTTGCTGGTTTCCTGTGACTACGGACGTCTTGGTTCTCCGTGACTTTCTGGGGAGAACGCTTATTTCCTGTGAGTAATTTGCGGCTGCGACTTACGCACTGTTGGGAGTACTGGCCCAACGGCAGAGAGTGCTTGGGTGTTTCTAGTTGGAAGGGAGACACGGGTTTCCTCCTCTTCCAAACTGCTGGTTGGTGATATTGGTGGTAGTTGGTACTATCGCGAGGGACACAGGACTCCACCCCCCCCCTCGCGTCATAGTGCCTTTTCAAGTTGATACGAGAGACGCCAGATTTCCCCCTCTCGAGTCGGCTTGTACTAGGTCCGTACGAGAGACGCTGGATTTGCCCCCTCTGAAGTCGGAGTGCACAAGGCCAGTACGAGAGACGCAGGATTGCCCCCTCTCTTAACCGGAGCAGAAAACAACTATCTCGGTAAGAAAGTATCGTTCCTATAATAGGTGATGGATACATTACGGCCGTCTCTGTAAGACATCGGAATTTCCTTGTACATAGTTGTTACAGAAACATTCTAGATTATCGTAGTTCCTGTGGGAAGCTAGAACTGAGTATTGCTCTTGTACTGTTTTTTCTTATTTTCTTTTGTAGAATTAAGGGACTCTGTCACAGGAGCCTTATTTTCCAAACTTTAGAATCCTTCAATCACTGGGGCGAGAACGTATGGTATGTATGTGTGAATGCTAGGAGTTATACAGATACTACTGTGTAGAAATATTCAGATTAACGAAAGGCATTTGTTCTTTCAGGAATACCATACTATATTTTGAGAGAAGACATCTCATTCTATTATTTTGAAAGGAAGGGAGATAACGTCTGAGACGAATCAGGTGGGGAACTGTCTTAGCGAGAGAGAGAGAGACAGGAGAAGTTGGGAGAACGCAACTAATGCATGGTCTCTTGTCTTCTACAGGTATCCCTTCCACGACGGTTCCCGCCCCGGCGTATTTTCCCTCACCTGCTTACTACCGTGCTCTGTTAACTATTGTAGTCAGAGTGCGGGGAAAGCTGGAGGTGGACCCCATTACAGCATCGCTCCAATCCTGAGGAGCCGTTGGACTGTGACAATTCCGATGCACCCGTATGGTGACTGAATCGGTTTGCTCAGGCTCCCATTGAACTCTATGGGAGCCTGTATACCGAATGCGTACACAGGCTCCCATAGCAAAAAGGGGTGGGTGGGGAAAAGCGTACACCCTGTGGCGGGCACCCCATGGTGCCCGCCACACTGCCCATGCATGGAAAGGGGGGACCGATTAGTATGGCCCCGGGTGAAGGGGGGGCCTGCTACAGTCCCCCGAAGTCTGATTCTCACAGCTGTTTCATCTTGCTGAGACTGAGTCGATACGGCTGTTTGAATCATGCATTGTACTCGCTCGTCCGGAAGCCGGCTCCTTTGCGTGGCACGATTCAGCGGTGAACGAGTCGGACTTTGCATCGTACTTAGTCATTCGGAACAGGGGAAGATTCGGTCAGAAACATAGGCTCCGAATTGAATTTGCACGTTCCCGGAACACATCTGGAGGCCTTCCTAACGAGATCATAATCGGCCCCTAAGAAGAAACTGCAGTCAGTTGATTGACTGCCGTGTCCAGTCAAAGGCCCATTCATAGAAACTAAGAGACCAAGACTATCCAGAGAGAATTATCAAGGCTTCCCAAAAAGAGCACGCAACCAGAATAGAGATTCCCTATTAGACGACAATCGGCAAACAAATGTAACTACACCACTCACCTGTTTTACAACATATAACACCATTTCAAATAAAATTACAACAATTATCAACAAACACTGGGGCAAACTGGAAAACTCAAGAGGGAAAAAACACTATACTCTTTCAAAAAAGGCCAGTAGCCTGAAAGATCATCTAGTCTCAACATGTCCAAGAAATCCTATTGCTCACCCAAACAAGACCATACTAAATGCATGGGGCTTACGAAATATAATAGCACACTACCCCTGTGGAAATTGCAGTGTGTGCCAATTAACTGCCATTACAAAAGCACTGGAACTAGAACCCGGAAAAACCTGGTATCCAACTGAAACTCTATGAGTGTTATATATCTGATCACATGCCCTTGCGGTCTACAATATATCGGTATGACCAACAGAAAAATCAATGTGAGGATTTGTGAGCAGCGTAGCAATGTACAATGCAAATGTAATACTATCAAAATGACTGATCACTTTTTACAAGCTGGACATACTACCAACGACATGAAATGGGTCATCATTGAGCAAATAGATTGTACCCAGGTCACCTTTCAGAACCAACTCCTGGAAAAAGAGCAACGTTGGATCTATTGTTTATCCACTCATAAAAATGGATGAAACAATAACAGCCATTAGAATGCCATCAATAATGGATAAAAAGGGACTTATAATGAAAATATTCCCTGGAACATCGTGCTTAATGGGTAGATCCCCCCTGTTTTCTCCACCGATGACTGCTGGGGACTGTGGGATCACCCAGAATCAAATTCATATCTTTCTAAAGTACCCTTGCTGAGAATTACATATACAGGTAATTTCTTTTCTGTGATTTCCATGACATTTCTGTCATTTCTGTCATTTTCCATAGTCCTCCTGACTTTGGGATCACCCAGAATCAAATTCATGTCTGTCCAAAGTACCCTTGCTGAGAATGACATCACGGGTAATTAATCCCTACCACTTTGAAGGCACACGCTCTTATTACATACATTTTAGCCAGTTTAATAGTTGGTACAAATACTACATAAAAAGGGCCGAGTTTGCCTACAGAAAACAGTTTTCTCTCAATTATTCACTAAGATTTCTTTCTTTTCTGTCATTTTCAATTGTCCTCCTATCAGGATACAATAGGCGGGTTCTGTTTAACTTAGAGGGTGGTTCCTGCCATTTTGTTTACATTCCTGCATGGATGTGAACTTGCCACCACTAGAAGGTGGGCGTGTAACATCAGCATGTGCCATGGTACACACGCCCTATGACACACACGCCATTGTGAGCGTGTGACGTCAGTCACGTGCGACGCTCTTGATGGTCCTACCTGAGATCCACTTCAAAAGACGGGGATGTCCGAATACTAGCATCTTCGGGTTCCCGTGGGAAAGACTGGAATAGGTACCACACACGGGCAGTGACCTTGACAAAGTAAGTGGGTTATGTGGGTATTGAAAAATGAAGTCAGCATCGGCCGCTAGAAAAAACGTCAGTAGCTTCAATTTACCCTGCAGACGCTTTCTTTGCAGAGTGTGACTACAGGCACTGCCCCTTCCAGGATCCATGTTGCCTAAGTTTTATAAGTTCTTTTTAACCATTGTTTCTTCTGCCTTTTAGATCTTAATAGTCACAAGCACAACTAAGGATTTCACTCACTGTATCATAATCGGTGCATCGCTTATAATTACACGATTTTGACGCACATTTAGGAAAAAATAATAACAAGATGCTAAGTAATTAATAGCACTCTCAACAAAAACAGGTACAAACCAAAGTATGGGTGTGGAAGGGGAGCGCCTCTCACCTCAACAGGGCGGCGCCCGAGCAGGGATTCTATGACCCATAACCCTCCTGCGTCCCTGACGACCAGGACTCCTCCTCTCTCTCTCTTTCCCTACAGGAAACGGAACTACCAGCAGGGTCGCGCGACGAACCGGAAGTGAACTCTGGTGACCCCGGAAGTCTCGCCCCATCATCAGCCCGACACACAGAAAAGCCGACGACGAAGAGAGGAGAGCGTTCCAAGCGCCGGACTCATGGCAGAAGACAGCGTGCGGAGAACCTGAGACGGAGATCGGAAGGAGCAAGAGCGGAAGCGTAGAGGAGGAGGACGTCTGGACCGAAGATTGGTGGAGTCCTCAGAAGGTTGCTGGAGAGCGGCCGCAGCTCGCTGGAGAGTTGCAGCGGGGCACGTGAGTACACTGTTATCTTTTCTCCGTGTCTCCCTGTAGATAGTTGTAAATTAGCTGTACATAGAGCCCCTCATGGACAGTACACCCCTGCACTGTATATATAGAGTTGTTTCACTGCACTTAGCCCTTTGTATTATATAGCTCCTGCACTTCCCCTGACCTCAGCACGCTCTACCCATTCCTCTCTCGATTCCCCTTTTTCTCGAATCCTCCCGTGCCGTCCTTGCCCTCACGTTCTCTTTGGCCCCCTCACATCCTGGTGGTTGGTGCCAGTACTCCAACGGTCCAGAAGCCGAAAAGGACTAACTGCCCTGTTCTCTATCTTTCCCCTCCGAGGCGAAACCGGATCCCGGCCAGAAGACCAGAAGCCAATCCAAAGATCTCCTCACCTGGACGGACAGCCCAGCTGAGTGTAACCCTGTTCGACCTACACGACGAGAACGGACTTCAAGACATCCAGCCTCATCCCCTTGCAACCCCTCTTGTTTACCCTGCTTCCTGAACAATAAAAACAGCTGAAATAGCGCACTATATCCGGCCTCCACGCCTGTTATTCCGATCAGGCCATACCCCTAGTCAACACCTGGTGTCAGAAGTGGGATCTACCAGAAGCATGGAGGCCGCGGTGAAACAGCTGGCGGAGCGCCAGGACCTACTAGGGAAGATAATATAGCGCTTCCTCAAGACAGCTGAAGACGATCGCGGCCAGCTCCACGATGTCCTGAAGGATCAGGGCACCGCTCAGGATCAGGCTCTGGGGAGGCTAGCAGACGTCATGGGACAACAACGACCAGCCGCCTCCCTACCCTCTATAGTCCTACAAAAGTACGTCCCGGGAGAAGACCCGGATTTCTTATTCACAAACTTTGAGCGCGTGGCACATGCTGCTTCTTGGCCGGCCGATCGCTGGGGTCACTACTTGGGCCCCCTGCTGACGGGAGAACTGCAGGCGGCCTATCAACAAGTCAATATACAGGGACAAACGCCGTACCAGGACATTAAAACCTGCATCCTTGAAGGTCTAGGGATCGACGAGGAGACATATAGGGTTCGACTACGGCAAGCCCGAGAAGGACCCCAAGAGACCCCCCGGGCTTTGTCTTTCCGCATTCAGGATCTGGCCAACCGCTGGTTGAAGCCTGCCACGGCCTCAAAGGAGGACATACTATCCAAAATCTATCTGGAGCAATTCCTGGCCTCTCTTCATCCCGCTGCCCAGAAATGGGTGCGACAACACGCCCGCTTAACGCTAGACAGCGCCGTGGAAATAGCTAGTGCTTACAGCCGAGCACAGGAATTCCAGAAAAAGGACGAGCACCCTCCTCGTATACCCCATGGAAACCACCCTCGGGCCCAAAGGCCCGCCGTTCCCAGAAAACCAGAACCTGTCCCCTTGTTTACTTTCCCGGTAATGACTCATGGACAGTACACCCCTGCACTGTATATATAGAGTTGTTTCACTGCACTTAGCCCTTTGTATTATATAGCCCCTGCACTTCCCCTCACCTCAGCACGCTCTACCCATTCCTCTCTCGATTCCCCCTTTTTCTCGAATCCTCCCGTGCCGTCCTTGCCCTCACGTTCCCTTTGGCCCCCTCACATCCTGGTGGTTGGTGTCAGTACTCCAACGGTCCAGAAGCCGAAAAGGACTAACTGCCCTGTTCTCTCTCTTTCCCCTCCGAGGCGAAACCGGATCCCGGCCAGAAGACCAGAAGCCAATCCAAAGATCTCCTCACCTGGACGGACAGCCCAGCTGAGTGTAACCCTGTTCGAGCTACACGACGAGAACCGACTTCAAGACATCCAGCCTCACCCCCTTGCAATCCCTCTTGTTTACCCTGCTTCCTGAACAATAAAAACAGCTGAAATAGCGCACTATATCCGGCCTCCACGTCTGTTATTCCGGTCCGGCCATACCTCTAGTCCACAATGGGGTATATGTAACATGCATGGGAATACTTGACTGTGCATGCTATGACAGATGGTGCATATAACACTGCACTATTTAAACGTACTGCATCAAAATTGTTTGTGTCACATCTATGGATAATTTTTCTCTGGTTTTTCCTTTCAGATACAACAAGTTAGCTGAAAAATCGTAAGTTAGCTTGCCACCAGGAGAGAAATATTTTTCTCTTGCACTTAGCACACCTTAGTGTGTGTGCACTTACATATTGTAGACTGATAATTAGTTTAGTCTGTTCGCCGGTGTTTCATCCTGACGAAAGCCAAAAAAACACAAACCCTCTTGGCTGAAACATGTAGACCACCTAGAGGATATAAGAGACCAGTGAAATCTCTGAGATATCCGCGTTATTTACATTTTTAATCCTATCACCGGGCCCCAATATTAAAACATTCTGGCTGAGGAAGGGGACCCTGTAGATAGTTTTTTTTTTTAGTCCTCATACACCATATTGGGCATTCTTGAAGGGATTCCTCCGCTCTTCTCATCCGGCTTGCTCGTTCCGGACCATGTATTAGGCCAGTAATGATAGTGAGATGAGGTTAGCTCAAGTCAGAACTGTTTCCTTAGTCCACTCCTGTTCACCATAGCTCCCAAGCCATATGTTACTTAGGAGAAAAAAGAACCAACAGTACCCAGGTAAAATCACAGGACCACTTTACTTATTGCGCCAGGCCACAAGGGCCAACCATATCTTATCCAAGCTTGTAGTGTCGCAGGCAATATCTGATTCACTGGTGAAAATTATATGTGACAGGCAACTCTGCAAAGGTCAGAGGGTTTGGAGATTTCCATGCTCTGCAAATCTCCCTTCTTGCTAAAATGACCACATAAAAAATGAATTTGGATGTTAGATCTTTCAAGCAATAGTCTGTGGCCAGGCCGAAAAAGATTGTTCTAGGGTTAATCTCCACCTGTTGTTGAAGAACATCTTCAACAAACCTTTTTACCTCAAGCCAATAGCTGATAATCTTTGGACAGTCTACAAACATATGGAAGTCATTGGCCCCAAGTAATTGCATCTAGGGCAATGATGTACTGACCCTAACACCTTGGCTAACTTGCCTGGGGTCCAATAAACCCTGTAGACCGTGTAGAGATGATTACTTGAGGGCAGCTGGTTTTACTACTGTCTGCAACAAAGTGAAAGAGTCCCTCCAGAGTTCGTCTAGGTTATGCGTATCGGGGCCAAGACTATTGCCCCAAAGATGCTGAATTTCAGATGCCACCAGGCTTTCATCTTCCAACAGAGCCCAATACCAGAAAGAGATTTCTCGCTTCCAGCCTCCCTTTCTAGAAATCAAATTTAACCTGACACTCGAATCTTCATGATCCCAGGACTGGGTTGCCCACCACCCCGACAATTGATAATATTTAAATCTGGTGAGCGTGCCACCTTTTATGTTGGAGAGAGATTCCCAACTCATCACCTGTGAATCCTACTGGAGATCACCCCAAAATTGAATGCCTGAAGTTTTAAGGGGCTGAGAGAGATGATCCCTGAGACAAGCAGGAGTGCCTGGAGAGTCCCAGATAGGAGCCTGGTATGTGTAGTACGGTATTTTGAGACTCTTCCTGACATAAATCCAATTTTTTAATGCAGCCCCCAGGACCTTAAGCCTGACCTTTTTGTAAAACTTAGGGTCCCCGAATTTAAAAAGAAAGAATTCATGTCCTTGAGGAATATCATGGAGTAGAGCCTGAAACAGAAGGCCCAATGAGGACGGAACGTGTTTATTGGCCAATATTCTGAAGTTCTTAAAATGGAACGCGTGGCAATAATTAAGTATATCTGGTAGGGCTAAACCCCCCCTTTGTAAGTTCCTCCTGAGCTTTTTCCAAGCAATTCTGGGGGATTTGGTGTTCCAGATAAAGGAGGCGATTTTCCCCTGTAATTTTGAGATATCCGAAGCACAAAAAGATAATGGAATACAATTGAATAAAATAGTTAATTTAGGCAAAACAATAATTTTTATTAGGTTTACTCTACCAAATGTATTCAGCAGAAGACTTGACCACCGAAGAAGGAGACTGCAAACCTCTTTGGAGACCCTGTTCCAATTGATCTTAGGGATATCCTCTATTTTCTGAGCTAAATGAATGCCCCGATACCTCATACGAGATTTAGCCCCTTGTGTCCCATTGGCCTGATTTCACTCCATGATCTCGGTCTTATCCCTATTTATTCTGCAACCCGAGATTCACCCAAATACTTCGGCCTGCTGGATTGGTTGTAAACATAAGCAAGTCATCTGCGTAAAGGGCAAATTTTAGCACCAGGTCCGAAATTTTGAAAGTTATAATTACCGGGTCAGTCCTAAGCCGACAAACAAAAGGTTCTATAAATAAATTAAACAGAAGGGGTGATAGGGGACACCCCTGCCTGGTGCCTCGAGAGATATTAGCCCAGTCTGAAAGAGCACCGTTAACCAGAATTTTGGCTCGGGGAACAGAATAAAGAGATCTAACACTGGAAACAAAATTGCTAGGGAATCCAAAACAATTTAACGCTTCCCAGAGATATGACCAGCTCACCTGATCAAAAGCCTTTGCGGCATCGATGGCAACTAAAGATAGCGAAAGTTGTTTATCTGCTGCCACATCGATGGCGCCAATGGCCTGGAAAGTGAGTTCGTTCAGCTGTCTTCCGGGAATGAAGCCCCTTTGGTCTAGATGTATTACAGTTCTAATGGTCTTAGCGGTCCTAGATGCCAATACCCCAGCAACGATTTTATAATCTATGTTTAAAAGAGAAATGGGTCTGTAAGACTCAGTTTTTAGTGGATCTTTATTGGCTTTGAGAATGAGGGTGACAGTTGCTTCAGACCAAGAACTTGGTATGGGCTCTCCCAGCATATATATTTTATAGAAAAGATTTTTTAGGACAGGCACAATTATATCAATTAAAGCAAGGTATACCTCTCAGGACCGGGAGCCTTACCTCGGGCCATTTTCTTGAGCTGGGCCTCTACCTCGCCCTCTGTAATACTGGAATGTAGAAAAGCTTGATCTGCTTCGGACAACTGAGGAAGATCAATCTGGTTTAGCCAATCCTTTACTTCCTGAGCGGTAATATTTAGATCTTCCTTATATAGGTCCTGCATAAATAGTCTAGCTTCCTCCCGAATCTCATCATCATCATGTAAGATGTTTTCTGTGGTTTTTTGAGATAGACTAGTATTTATCTGATTCCTTGCTCTATCCGCCCTGGCCTTCCAAGCCAGGAGGGACCCACATCTTTCCCCATACGCAAAGTTTTGGAGTTTGCTGGCGTCCCACCTATCCTTTAAAATCTTATCCAAATTTGCCTGGAATTCTGCCCGAAGGCCCTCAAGCTCAGTTTGTAGACCTAGGACTTGGTTCTGAGCATTAGCCGAGGCCCACTGCAGCTCCTGTTCTTTGCTTTTAATCTTCCGGAGCCAATCCTCCTCCTTTCTCTTGGATTTATTTTGTCTGATCATTAGCGAGGTTAACACGCCTCTTAAAAAAGCCTTAAAGGCCTCCCATGCTATCTGATCATTTGTAGTCCCGAGTTGTAGCTAAAGTATTGTTCTGCTTGAGCTATTACTTCAGCTTTTACCGCCTCTTTTAATAGTAGGGATCGATCTAAGGTCCACCTTAACGGGCGTTTTTTTTGCTTTAGAGTCACTACCAAAGCCACAGCTGACTGGTCTGAGAGAATTGAAACTACATCTGAAAAAATTATCTAATCTAACAAAAAATAATCTATTCTGGAATGGTGTCTGTATTTTTTACTATAAAAGGAAAAGTCTTTTTTAGAACCATTCTTCACTCTCCATATTTCTATGAGACAAAATTCTTTCATAGGAGTTTTCAGCTCGGAATGTGATCTGCGAGGAACAGTGTATTTAGCTTTAGAAGTGCGATCCAAAAACTCATTGAAAACAATATTGAAATCTCCCCCCAAAACAACAGGAGCGGAGGTGGCGAATAAACTCGTCTTTAGCTTAATCATGGCCCCTGGGTTGTCATGGTTCGGCCCATAGTACACTGCACATACCAGGGGTGCGCCATTTATCGAGAGAATGGCCACCAGCCACCTTCTGGATTGGTCTGTATCAAACTTTTCAACCTTTATCCCGCTATTGTCTCTAATAATAATTGCCACACCCCGGGAACTACCTCTTTGTTGCGAGTATAGGGCTTCCTGGATCCATCTGAACTTACTGAACCCCGTCCTACACTCTTGAGCCTCTAGGTGAGTTTCTTCCAGGAGACAAATATGGGCCTTGCAGTTATAAGGAAATTCAGCCACTCTAATTTCCTCCTATCTCTCAGGCCATTCACGTTCTAACTTATTATTGTAATACTTGAAGTACTGGCCATTTAATAGAGTATCCAGAAAAGAGAGAAAGAGAGAATAGAAACATACTGCGTACCCAAGCTAGTGATGCACTTTTGTTTACTTTAGTTGTGTCAGGACTAATTTTTTTATTTTGCTTCCCTCCCCCAACCCCCCACCCAACACCCTCCGCCCCCTGAGGAACCCCCTCATATTTCCCTTTGGCGATCATTGTCGCCTATTCAGGACTACCCCAACACCAGCAACAGAACAAACCCCTAATGAGTGTAAACATACAGCCCAAAGGTTTAAAAAAAAAACCAAAAAAACAGCAAAGACAACCCCTTATCAACGTTGACGTTGACATTGTGCTAAAGGCTAACTAAAAAAAATATATTTTTTTTCTTTTCCTTCCCCTTTCCCTCTCCTTTTCTTTTCCCCTTTATTTACTTAGTTTAAAAAACAAATCCCTTCCCCCTATCCTTTTTCTCTTTGTTTTATATTTTTTTAATATATATATTTTCCTCTTTTTTCCTTATCTCCCTTCCTTATTATGTATCCCTCTGCTATAGTAGGAAGGGGGGGTGATAAATATTGTGGCGTTCGCCTCCAAAACACAGGCTTAAGGTGGACCGGGTGGAGAGTTCTCTTTCATTAAGATCAGAAAAGTATCCACATCCTGAGGGGAGCTAAAATTATGGAGCTTGTTCCTCCACATCACTTTCAGGAGCACCGGGAACTTCATCTGGACATTCGTCCCCAGGCTCCTAAGCTCAGGCATTCATGAACCCAGCTCCCATTGCCTTTGAGCAGTTAGTTTACCGACATCAGAGCGGATTTGATAGTTAGCAGAGTTGAATTGTATGTTAGATAGTTTTAATCCATCACTATCCCCTTGCACAGACAAAAACACCAGCTCCGCTGTAATCAGGCTTTGAAGCACACCTGGGATGCACTCAGCATCCTGTGTGGGAACCCTATGATGAAACATGCCACCAACTAGGAGGGTCATTAGGATGGCGGACGGACCTGCGTCCGTCCGCCACCCCCGAGGTGGAGGGACCGCCTGCAGGGGCAGCGGAGGTCCCTCCATGCCAATTAGGATGTGATTGCCACCCTGGCGGTCACATCTCGTATCTTTAACTTTGCGGCGGGTGCTGCTTGAAGCAGCACCCGCCGCAAGGTTAAAAATGCATGTATTGCATTTACATGCACAAAGCGGCAGGCACCGCGCGGTGCCTGCCGCTTTGTGCATGTAAATGCAGGGGGGTACCATAGGTACCCCCCATGTGCACCCCCCCCTCCCCCTGACACCCTGGGGGCCCACAACGGGCCCCCAAACTCAAAAAACCACATGCTTTCCCACGGCGGAAAAGCCGCAGTGGAAAAGCATGTTTCCTGCCCCATCCTAATATGGCTGGCGGTGTCTGATAGACACCGCCACCATGTTAGAGCTTTTCTGCCACGGCCGGAAGGCGACCGCGGCGGAAAAGCGGCGGACGGTTTGCCCGTCCGCCGATGACCCCCAGCCATCCTAATCTGGCGGGGGGTCTTTAAAGGCACTGCTGCGGTGATCCCGCATCCTCTGGGCCGGAGGTGGCTTCCACCGTCCCGGAGGATGCGGAATCACCGCAATCCTAATCGGCCCCTAAGTTGGTGGCTGAGGAATCTTCTTACAAACCTATTGGTTTCTTGTACACGCCATTTTTTGATGCAGAATTAATAATTTTGTGCACTGTTATTTTTGATTGTTAATGTCTGTCCAGGGGGAAAGGAAAGATCTATTCCAATTTCCTCACTCTCTTTTTGATTATTTGTAATAAATATGACAACATACATAATATTTTTTACTACACATTAAAACATATTGCATTTTTTGTGCTATGACAAATAATTATTTACTGTTTATACAAATATAAAAAATGTGTAATATGTTGAAAAAATAATTCACTTTTACACAATGTTTTCCTAACTATATAATGTTTATTTTTCCTATACATTAAATAATAGTATAACAACTATAATATTATTTAATATTACACATATTAAAAGAAGCAAAAAGAAAATGTAACACAACATGTTTGACATTACTTTAGTTTTAGGAGAATATTTTCAGCAGAAAAATGTTTTTATTCTTGTGCTATTTTTAGGGGAGTGTGGAACTCGCAACGCTTTACTATGCGGAATTCCGCAAAGTTACCTAACAACTACATGAGATTCTGCTGATTTTTTTGCGCCAGCGGATTGTCCCAAGCTGTAAAACCAGTGCAAATGACACCACGCTGCGTGCTATGCTTCTTTCTGCCGCTCAAGTAATTTTTTTGCTTGAGCGGCAGCTTTCGCAATGTGGGCAGCAACTTTCTCAATGTGAGCGGTAGCGACCTGCTTGGACCGCCCGCGTTGAGAAATCTCGCGGAGAGGGGATCTAGCTCTCATTTTTCTTGCTTGCACACACCAACTTAACGTTGGCGGGCCACCTGCGAGAAAAACTCCTTCATGCTTTGGTTGGAAGAGTTTTTGCTGAACTGAGCTCCCCAAGCGGAGCACGGAGAGGGAAAAAACTGTGAACTCCACCAGAGGAGCAGAATTTACCAACCACCCCATGTCATTATTGTGGTAGTCATATAGGAGGAAGGGTTCGCCATTATGCGTAGTAGTTAAATGCCTGGAATTTCAATGTCTTGGTATCTTCTAGGGTCAGCAGAGGTTGTACTGGTGTCTTTTAAAGTATGTGATATTAGGCATTTTAAAGTAGGTATTGCTGAAAGCTAACCTGTTCTGTGATGTGCTCAGGCACTCTATGGATTTTATATTTTATAATTTTAGTAGATGCGTCTTGGGAACTAGTGATTGGTTTTTTTTAAATCTTATAGTGCATGTCTTACTTCTATCTCGGTTACATTTGGAGGGTGGTCTCGTCTCTCACCTTAATAATAGTAATATTAATTTTGGTTGCAGCCCACCCATAACAAACATTTGAATAGTATATTGAACATTTTCAATTCACATTCTTGGTGCTTGTGCTTTCCTGGTCGTAAATGTATCCCATGTGTGACAGCAATGGTTTGCCTTTCTGTTATATAATATATGTTGCTCTTTCTGCCATTATATGGGCAAATAGTTTAATGAAAGGTAATTATTATTTTAGTAACATTACTCTACTTCTCTAATATAAAGAAAATGTGCTTTAAAATGTTTTACATTTTATATTCAGATCTGTGTGGTAGATTTTAATTGCAGTGCAGCTTTATCGGTTTCTAGTTGAAACCGTTGAGATGTGTCAGGTAGCCTTTTTTCTGTTGGGGGGAAAACGTTTGTTTTAGTTATATGTTAAACATAAAGGTTTGGTTCGTGTTGGGAGCTGTGGGGTTGATTTTTTATTTTGATCAGAAATGGGTTGTTTAATGTTTATAAGTTTGTTTATATTACTTACTTTGAACGTTCCTTTTCATATGAATGAGTGTGTAGTTTGATTATTTGCTGTTCAGTTCTTTTCTTACGGCTGGAGTGGTTCTTTAGCATCTAAGGAGAGATATACATAAAAAAGACCGAGTTTGGTAAATTATGTATACATATGCGCTTTTATGTTATGTTAGGTGAAAGTAGTTAGTAAAATGTTGAAGTTTTCCTTCTTCCTTTTAATAGTGGAATCTGGCAGAGTGATGTTCTCCTGCAGTTGTTTTCTGTGAAAAATAGTGACATTGTGTGTTCTATTTATTCTGATTTGTTAATTATATTCTCATTTTTTTGGTTAGTTATTGGTTAGTCTGTCTGATTTTAATGTGTTTCATTATTTTTTTGGTGGACGCTAATTAGTGTTTCTGTTTTAAAACGAAAGGTATGTAATTTTACGGCAATATTTTAGTTATCAATTTTTGGGTTTTGTTCATTAAGAATTGGACGGCGATATTTTTGTAAGCAATATTGTTATGACTATATTTTAGTGAGTCGACAGCTGTTAATGAAAGAACACTGAATTGAAACAGTCTCAAATAAAAAATCTTCTGGGGGTATATTGAGCATAACCAGTAAAGAAGCAGGGGATTCTCTGGCCTTAGCGCAGAGTTGGCTGTAGCTTGTGTAGCTAGTGAAGTGGTGGCTGCAGTTACAGCAGCTTTTCTGAAGGCTACCGAATTGGACAGATGGCATGCTCAGCCGCTCTGCTGCTTGGGGTTGTGGAGTCAATAGAAGCGAGCACTGCCAAGGAGTCTGGCTCTTGCAATCCAGTGCTGATGGGGAGTGGCACTCCTTTCTATGCAATTTGAGGATGCAGACAGCAGTGCTGCTCCAGCGGGTATCCCCTGGCTGCCAACTCCCTCTATCATGTGTGTAGCAACAGCCAGCACACAAAAAATAAAGAGGGGTGGGATTCCCTTGCCTTTTGGTGCTTTGCTCTTCCAGATGTGAAGCACCACAGAACACAGTAGAAAGCAGTCACTCAACATGACTGCACTCTAATTAATGAATGGGCGTCCTTTGGGCTGAGTCAAAATGTAAATGACACTTCCAGAAGCTAATGGCTAATTTGCACTGGCCTGTTGCACCACTGCATGTATGTTGTCCTCTGGGCTGGTGTGAAATGTGAATGACACTTCAGAAGAATAATGACTGGTGAAGGTTGACCCAAAGCCTATTACTTTTTTTATTGTTATTGTTATTGTTGTTATTATTATTATTATTATTATTATTATTATTGCTAGTATTATTGTTATTGTTATTATTATTATTATGCCAAAAAGTGTCTTTCTAGGGGCACCTTGTTGCTAGAAACTAATTTTCTGAAAGAAAAAGACCTTGAATGCTAATTCTCTAGTGTAGCACCAGTGTGCTGGGTAAAATGTCTGATCGCTTTGTTCACATTTGTTTACTTTTCAGCTTCTTTTTAAACAAATTATTTATGGAGTTTTCTCTTAAATTGTATTCTGGTTGAATTAGTTATATTGAGATTTTGTGCACAGCGTTGTAATACTGTTCATTAATGTGTGTGTGCATGATACATTTAAAAAACATATTAGAATAAAAAATGAACCGACCAATATATTTGTTATTTTATGGACATATAATTTGTGTTAGACTTGGCATCTTTGGAGAGGTTTTCCCCTAACGTTATGCATCTACCTCCTGTATTTTTGATGCTGTGCTGTGTTTAGTTTTTGCTGGCTTAGATGCTTTTGACACTTTGCCACTGCTGATCAGAGTCAAAGTGCAAGTTCTCCCTGTGTAGATTGTTGTTACAGTGGCTATCTATGATTGGCATGTTTGATTTACGGTAATTCGCTAGTAAAGTGCACTGAGTGTGCCAGGGCCTGTAAATCAAATGATACGAGTGGCTGTGCAGCACTGATTGTGCCACCCACATGAGTAGCCCCAAAGAATGTATCTCACTCCTGCCACTGCAATGTCTGCACGCAGTTTTAAACTGCCATGTCGACCTGGCAAGTGCATCCACTTGCCAGGCCCTAACCTTCCCTTTTCTTAGATGTAAGGCACCTCTATGGTAGGCTCAAGGTACCCCTATGGGCAGGGTGCAATGTATGTGATAGTTAGAACATTTCTGGTGTGTGTCACATGTCAAGATAGTGAAATACTGCCAATTTCGTAGTTTCACTATTGAAAGGCTATCTGCCCCATACAACAGAATGGGAGATACTTTGTAATATCTCACAAGTATAACTTCCCATTGGGACAAGATACAGAAATAAAGTTTAAGCTCTCAGAACTCAGAATTTAATAACACATATTTTAGTAAAGATGGTTTTTAAATTCTGTGTTTGAAAATGACACTTTTAGAAAGAAGGCATTTTCTTGTTTAACCATTCTGTGTGCCTCTGCCTGTTTTGGATTGGCTGTCTGGTTTTGGAGTGATAGGGGCGGGGATGTGTATTCACTGTAGACAGCCACTGGGGAGGTTGAGGTGTGCTTGGCTCTTCATGGATGACTCAGAACTGAGCTGAATGGGGCTTGGCTGCATTTAAAGTAGTGGAGGGAGATTTCCTTGCACCTGAATAGGGCCTGGCTCCCTTGCACAATGTTGTCTCCTCCCCCTGTGGTCATACTGCACCAGTGAGGTCAGAACTGGTTTGTACTGGGCTCAGAGACCCTGCACAAACAGAACAAAGACAGAATGGGTTATGAGTAGTAGACCTTAAACCCCAGAACTTTAGATCACTTCTGGTCTCAATAGGAACCACTGCCATGGAGAAGAGCTAAAGAGCTTTGAGGAAGAGTACTGTCCTCTTGCTGTGTGCTGTGTAGGGTTCGCCTACATTTGCTGTTTCCACCAAAAAAGGACAAAGACTGGAACTTTGCTGTGAACCTGCTTGAAGAAGGATCTCCAAGAGCCTGTGTGAGCTGGCCTCCTGGTCTCAAATCTCAGGGACACATAAACTTCACCCCAGCTCCCCTGAACTCTGCTGCTGAGAGTTCGGACCTCCCAGGAGATGCCTGTTCCAGTTATGGGCCTCTGGAGGTTGTTCATGCTGTTGGGAGTTGGAAGAAACCTGAAGAACTGAGATCGATGCATCACCCTTCTTCCAGCTGTTTTCCCCGGCACAGAACCGATGTGCGAGAATATTCTCCACTCACTGCTGTGCCGCTGCAGAGATGACTCAGCGCCTTTCACCGCTGCAAGACTTGACGCATCATGGGATCACTCCTGCAGAAACCAATGCAGCGCTGCTTGCCACCGCCACACGGATCACCAACACATTCCAGAATTCCACGCATTGCACCTGTGCGGCAAAGTTTCCCGACGCATCACTCGCAGACAAGAACCGTCTTGGAGTTGACGCATCACTTCCCCCTACAGTCCAGATTCGATGCATCACTTCTCCTGCGTGCAGCAGAACTGTTGCATCACCTTCCCAAGGACTCAGGAGCTGAGGCATCTCTTTGTTTCTCGATGCTTTCCATCTCTGCGACTGTTTGGCCTTGTGAATTTTGACGCACCTACCAGTACTTTGTGTAGAATCACGCATCTATAGTTTTCTATGGACCAAGTTGCTTGAAACCTTTGAAATGTCATATTCTTTTTACCTGTATGTTGGATTTTTGTTTTGATCTTGTTGAGCTTAGATAAAGATACTTTATTTTTCTAAACTAGTGTGATGTCCATTTGTAATGTTATCACTGCATTACTGTGTGTTTTGAGTACAAAGACTTTACACATTGCCTTTGGGATACATCTGTCTGCTCGTGCCAAGCTACCCAGGAGGCGAGCAGGGGTTATCTAAAGTGTGTATCCCCCTTACCCTGACTAGAAGCAAGGGTCCCTGTTTGGACAAAGGTACCTACCTCTGCCAAGTAGAGACCCCCATTTTTAACAATTTGCCTTTGTTAATAGCAACAAGGGTGATGTACAGCCTAAAGGGCCATGTGACGCTTATCTTTCACTCTGCAATACAATATTAAAATAATGATTTGCAGAATCACAGTGCTTTCTCAGGCACTGTTGGGGATCATGGAGCATTATGAGTAGAAATGTCACCATTCCCAATGTACCAACCAGGATTCAATTCTGTTTCTCTCTGGTTAAACATGCACACACACACAGATTCCTGCATAATGATAGCTTTATCCAATTGAGGTTTCAAAATGTAAAAGAGTGCATTTACCACTGATTACTTGAACTTGCATTTATCATCATTCATTAAAGATGTGTGTGTTATTTTAAAAGCAGCTACCAAAGGGTGATAGACCAACAAAATACAGAAATAACAATGTTGTCCTTTTTAGTCCCGTCTTTGCCCCGCCCACACTATGACACTGCTCCATTGAACTCAGTTCATTGCTCTGCTGCCGGACTCAGCTGTGCCTTCCAGAAATTACTGCCAGGACAAGTAGAGGGTTAGCCAGCAGAGAGCAGATTGGAACTGGGGGCGTGCTGGGGACCACTGTGATGCTCACTACATGCTGCCCTTGACAGTCGTGCTCTTGTGCCTGCAGCACTGCTACCCATTTTCTTGCGCATATGGGTAGGGTCAGATGGACTCATGGTCTCACTGCCATTTATGCCTACTGGAGGATACCTGTGGCAGCTGAAGGCAGACTAGCTGTAAGAAATTGGGCTATTGGTTGAGGGGGTGGAAAAGCCACTGAGACAACAACCATAATCCTTTTCAGGGTGACCCACAAAAGTCACTAAATTAACCTTTGCTTAACCACCTGGTAGCTTGGCACAAAAGCATTCTGGTACCCGTAGCCAATCCGCGCTCCATCATGGTTGGCCTTTACTTGTGATTTTGTTCCGGTCTCATGTGACCAGATACCTGCAGTTGACTCTTTGGTTCTATGTGACATTATTTTTCATTAAAAACATAAAAAAAATCATAATCCTTGTTCACTGATTAGTTAGTTTTGGTGTCATTTCATTTATCAAAATGTACTATTTTTCTAAATTGGTTTGGGATTTTTTGTGTGTTGTGTTTTCACTTTATTATTGCTTGTACTGCGGGTATCTGGTCACATGAGACCGGAACGAAATCACAAGTAAAGGCCAACCATGATGGAGCGCGGGTACAGGTACTAGGTGCGCTCTGGTCTAAGAGTTACCTTCAGACTTAGAAAAATTCTTGAAGATTTTTTGAGAAGGTATGGTCTTGGTCTTCAGTGGGATAAGGCAGCAGGCTGTGTCCAAGAGGAGGCTGTTGTCGTCTGGGGGCTGCTGAACGAGGTTGGGGGTGAAGATTTCTACCTCAGGACTTAAATCAGCAACAAACTGAGTAAAGGGACCACACACATATGACTGAGGGCTGAAGATCAGGTTGAGCCTGCAATTTGTTGACTAATGCATGTCAGTACAGTGATGTGAACACTAGCGCTAAAATGCGTTAGTCTAACCCCTCATGCGTGGCATTTGGCAGGGCGGATATTTTGCTGGTAGCCTGGCTTTAGATTTTCTTGTTTCATTTAGCAAGAGCACAGTACGGATCACACACACATTTGGGCCTTAAGATGTCCAGGGTAAAACAGGGCAGTATTACAACCTGGAGTAATAATAATCTTGTGGAATTGCACATTTAACTGTTGCTGCCTTTATTTATTTTTCCCCACAGTAACTCAATGGACCGATACATAGATTACAAAAACACTTCAAGCAGACACATAATCAGAAAACCTCCCCCAAATTCCTAAACCAATATTTCATTTCTTGATCCCTTTAACAGAATACAAACTGAACAGAAATAAATTATACATCTTAGCCCTCCATCGTTCGAAGGAGGGAGGTTCAGCCTGTAACCACTCAGTCGCAATACAAAGTTGGGCAACAGTCATTGCAATGAAAATAAAATATCTGTTTATATAAGGGAGTACCCTTGCCAACTTCCGGTCCAATACCCAAAAGCATCATTAAAGGTGTTATAACAATTTGAACCCCGATTACTCTAGACCAGAGGTCTTCAAACGTTTGGATGCCGAGACATCCCTGTCAACATTTTCAGGGGTAGGGACCCCCTCCTGACAAAAATTTCTGAACCCTTTGTGGGTGACAAGAGTACCCAAGTGACTGCACGGTGAGCGATGCAACAGTGTGAGAGTAGGGTAAAAGGAGTGACTGCAGGGTGAGTGAGGTGACCATATGAATTTGGGTTCGGCTGTAAGTGCAGAGTGGAGCGAATTAATGCACGGTTACTGATGGCCTTGTTTGAGTGAGCTACAGATAGGGCAGTGAGGGGGGGACAGGTGAGTGAAGTGTCACATGAGTGCAGGGTGAGTAGTGGGCTCATGTGACTGCAGGGTGAGGTACAGGGTGAACAACGCATGCACATTGTTAGTACAGAGTGATCACTGTGAGTGCAGGGTGAGCGGGTGAATGTTGTGAGTGCATGGTGATCAGTGTGAGTGCACTGTGATCACTGAGTGCAGGGTGAGCGGGAGAATGGTGTGAGTGCATGGTGATCAGTGTGAGTGCATTGTGATCACTGTGAGTGCAGGGTGAGCGGGTGAATGGCGTGAGTGCATGGTGATCAGTATGAGTGCATTGTGATCACTGTTAGTGCAGGGTGAGCGGGTGAATGGTGTGAGTGCAGGGTGAGTGAGTTAATGATGTGAGTGCATTGTGATCAGTGTGAGTGCATTGTGATCACTGTGAGTGCAGGGTGAGCGGGTGAATGTTGTGAGTGCATGGTGATCAGTGTGAGTGCAGGGTGAGTGGGTGATCAGTGTGAGTGCATGGTGATCAGTGTGAGTGCATGGTGATCAGTGTGAGTGCAGGGTGATCAGTGTGAGTGCAGGGTGAGCGAGTGAATGGTGTAAGTGCATGGTGATCAGTGTAAGTGCATTTTGATTGCTGTGAGTGCATGGTGATCAGTGTGAGTGCATTGTGAGTGCATTGTGATCAGTGTGAGTTCATTGTTATCAGTGTGAGCGCATTGTTATCAGTGTGAGCGCATTGTGATCAGTGTGAGCGCATTGTGATCAGTGTGAGCGCATTGTGATCAGTGTGAGCGCATTGTGATCAGTGTGAGCGCATTGTGATCAGTGTGAGAGCATTGTGATCAGTGTGAGAGCATTGTGATCACTATTAGTGCATGGTGATCAGTGTGAGTGCAGAGCGAGCGTGAAAGTGAAGGCGAGAATGAGGAGTGAGTTGTCTGAATGCAGGGTGCATTCCCAGAAACTTGAAGCGTTGGGTTTCAGATATAAGTTAAACTATTGCTATAATGGCATTAATCAGGGATTGAGGGTGGAGGAAATAATGTGCTGATACAGCTCATTATTTTGATGGCCCAGAAATAAGCAGTCACCTAAAGCTGTATTTTTAGCACTTATTGGCGAATAATTAGAACAGCAAATATAAATAGAAAGCACTTTTAATTGTGTTCTAGGGCTGCCTCGATGATCCATGACTGATAATTAAAGAGAACAAAGACAGAAAAGTCACATAGTTAATTAATACATACTTTTTTATTTATAACTCTAGTGTCAAGAGCATCGCTCTGCGGGCTCTTTAAACAACACACGGCAGGCATTTTTCTTTTGGCTACCCAACTTTATATTTCTTTTCATTAAATGCATTCTCATACTACAGCAGTAAGTGTAAAAATACAAATATAAGGAATAGGCAGAGTGGGGGCCTAGGGGGTACTGGAACCATTAACCCTTTCGATGCTGATGACGAGCTCAGCTCGTCATCACCCACGGGTGGCGTGTGCTGATGACGAGCTGAGCTCGTCATGTAACGCGGTAATTTAAAAATTGCCGCACAGCGCGAAAATCGCCGCAGCATCGATGCGGTTAAAAAAACTAAGCCTAGGTAACCAGTTAACAAAGGCATGTAAATATGCAAATGGTCTTTAAAGACCTGTGAAAAGCTGCCCGGAGATAAGACTCCAGACACCTCCCAGCTGAGCCCCCAGCAGCGCGAGCTGCACTGCAGCAGCCCGGGCTGAGACAAAGGATGGGGGAGGCGGGGGGCTGAAGCTATGGGCCTGGGCAGAAGTGTGAAGGGAATGCGCGATTCCCTTCCTATCACTCCACGGCCCCCCTGGGGGTCACTCCCCACAGTTTGAAGACCCCTGCTCTAGACAAAAATTGCTCAATGTGTTTAATATAATTTGGCAAACAAGCACACGAAAAAAAATATGCAACATATCTGCATTATCCCCCCGGCATCGAAAGCATTTTCCATCTTGCCCGCTCCCCCATTTTAGCATACGTGCCGGCGTGTAATCTAAATTTAAAAAAGTTTTAAAACATTGAGCTTTCAGGTTCGCAGACATCAAAGTCTCCCCGGATCTAATAATAGCATCCTTTGAACTCAAATTCTCAATGCCCAGGATCGCAGCCCATTTAACACTGTATTTATCTAGGTCATCCTTTCTTCAGGATAGCAATAGGCGTTGGACAGCAATGACTACTGAACTAGAGTCCGATCTGACTTTTTTCCGGAAAATAAAATCTCTTAACTGTAGAAACTTAAAAAATAGTTTTTTAGGCAAATTATACTGTTGTGATAATTCTTCATAGGACATCAAGGAGCCATCATTACAGAAAAGATCCCCAAGTTGGACAACGCCCTTGACCCTCCAGCTCACAATGGTATCCCAGAAAATAGAAGGAAGAATATTTACAGCATTTGTTGGGGTATACCGAGACAATTTCTCAACTAGACAGAGCTTTTGTATTCTTTTCCACACATTGAAAGCTGATATAAGCACCTTCAACCTTGTGCGCTTGTAATAGCTGCCGTCAATTTATTTAAAAAAACATTGACGCGCCTCAGGACCCAGCAAAATCTGAAAAATAGACGGGCCTCCGCAATATTACCCACATCTTCTCCGTTTAATAAAATACGCATATTTAACAAAAACAAGCATAAAATAAAAAGCAAAGTCCGGGATAGCAAGCCCCCCCGTTCAATGGGTAAGGTCAAAAATCTCATAGCTCGTCTAGGTTTACCCAGGGCCCAGAGAAACTTAGGACAAATAGACTGTAAGTGGTGCAATTGTGCCACAGAGATTTCCAACGGAACAGCTCGAAACACATACAACACCTTGGGTAAAACATTCATCTTGATAATACTGCTTCTACCAATCAGGGTAAATTGGATTTTAGACCATTTATCCAATGAGTCTTGAATGCTACGTAGTAGCGAGATCCAATTGACAATAACCAATTCATCCATAGATGACCTGATTTTGATACCCTAATACATCACTTCCTTTACCACACGTGCGTCGTGCATGATCACCTGATCAGTAATTAAAACCTGTGTCTTAGCGACATTTTAATTTATAACCAGACACTTGACCAAATGAAAATGCGAGTCGCTCAATCTCTTGGAGGGCTAGAACAGGATCAGAAGTAGTTACTGCAATATCATCTGCTTTTGCAAACACTGAATAGGACACATTGTGAACCTTGAAAGGCTTGATCAAGAAGTTATTCCTTTGTTGCTCTAGAAACGGATTCATAAATAACGCAAAGAGCAACGGGAAACAGGGACACCCAGTGGTTAATTTGTAAAATAAAAAGTGCCGGGGCTCTCCTCAGGAGGCAGGGCTAACAGGAGAAATGTGATGGTGTAAACTGCCTCCAAACTAGAGCCCCGGCACTTACAATTCTGGAGAGGACTTTGCCTAATGGCTAGAGCTGCAGATTTCAGAGCCGGGTTCGAGTCTCAGCGTTGCTCAACATCCTGTGATTCTGTGGAAAATCAGGCTGCCTTTCTAAATGAGTGTGTCCTTAACTGGTGCTATAAGCCCCGGTGCTGAGGATAAGGTGCAGGTGCAGAGTACCTGAAAGCACCGGCTCAAATTAAGCACTGGGGACACCCCTGCCTCGTGCCTCGAGTGATATGAACCATTTCAGAGAGTAAGCCCATTGAAGCAATCTTAACGACCAGTGAAGTGTACAAAACTTGTAGGGCATTTATGAACGGTCGCTGCCTTCAATGTACTTTAGGAAATTAATAAAAATACAAAGTCTACAAATGTATCTAATTGTTTGCACAGATAAATGTAAATATATCTACATTTTTGCACTGATCTCTCAATCACTGACCCTCTCATATTCCAGATAACATTAATCTATACCAATGTCTAAGCGGATGGAACAATATATTTTACTTTTACAACCGCTATTGCACACAGCCATTACTCAGTAATGCTTACAGAATGCTCTGTGAGACAACAGCGACGAGTAATCATATTACACCTACGAGCGCACACTGCTTTGCAAAGCAAAAGCAATTCCAACCACCACTGGCTTCTGATTTGTCTACTCGATGCATGCATACTGTTCCATATGTTTGATTGCAAGTTTTGCTGGAGCCATTTTTCATCATAAATATACTCTCAAAATATTGACAATCACCATTTGTCAAAGCTGATCTAAGGGGTCTGCTGAAGTTAGAAGAGAAATTAAAATTACAAACGTTCATATAATCTCCGAGTGATGAAAAAACACAACAAGCATTGGAAGGCGTGTGGACAACCATGCCTTTACTAAAATGTGCAATTACAATGTCTTATGGAGCAAAACAAGGGTATAGATTGGAGGCAGATATAAAACGTGAGAAAACAGAAAAGCATAAGGAACATGTTGCATGCTATTGTATATGGCATGTGATGCTGCATGTCTTTATTGGGTCATATTGAACTGAACTGAGTGTAGTGTATGGAAATTGTATTTATATAGTGCTTACTATTTCCCATGAGGCGTTGAAGCACTTACACTAATAAACCTTTAAGCATGGCTTTTAGTAAAGACTCACCACATTTGATGTGCTTACTACTTCTAGTTCTCTTATTAAATGATTTCGTCCGTTGAAACATGAAGCGCATAGCATTTTATCATTGCTTTACACATCTTTTCAGATCAGGTACATTACTATACAAATGATAAAGACAGAAGAGTCATGTGCAGCCAATCCGTAAGAATCGGAACTCATTGCCTCCCTTTCCTTGATATGGCACAATATATTTGAATTTATTTGAGTTATTATCAATAAAAGCAGAGACTGGAGTACAGATGTCCATTCTCATAGCTCCAACAACGAACGTGTTTGGCACATGTCATGCAATTGGAAAAAGAGCATGTTATATATATAAAAAATCGGCAGTTTTGGAGCATTATGGGAACTGTGGTATTGTGACTACAAAAAAATAATGAATAGACTTTGCAGCGAAGGGGAACGTGTATTGGTGAACACGTTTGTTCAAAGGACTGAACCTGACTGAAAATTGAAATAATGGTACTTACTTTTGCTGCTTGAAAATACATGACGAGGAATCCAGAGATACAAAGAAACTGACTGCCCCTTTAAAAAACTGTGATTAAGTGGACAGTTGTCCGTTTTCAATGTTTAGGAGTCACGTTTTTTAAAAACTAACGAACCCACCAAACATACAGTGGCATGTGACTAAGACTCGCAAGAATTGAAACGCGTAATGCCTACCTGCCTTTTGCCTCAAATAAAGAAACTTAAAAGCACGATTGGAGTTGGCCTGTTTTCACGCTGTGGAAGGAGTGCGTGTTTTCCTTTGGAACATTGGAGGTGTCTAGCACACCTCAGACAGGCCGTACCCGCAAGGTTGAGTCGCTTCTTTTTCTTTTTGTCAGACTGCTGTTTTGGATATATATATATATATATCCCATAGGAATTTTAGACATTACTACAGGCTGAAACCGGTCCCAGGATGCTTGTTTCCGGTCTAGGGAAGACATGTATCGCTTTGTTCGCCCTAAGTTGGCAGGGTATGCTCAGACCTGAGTCCCTTGCTAACTTTGCCACTGGATTGAAGATAGCCTGACTGATGAGGATTATGAATCCGAAACCGGTCCCAGGATGCTTGTTTCTGGTCCAGGGAAGACATGGCTTGGCAGTTCGGGCTGGACTGTTCCCATGAGGCACAGGGTCAGACTGATTTGCATATGGCCATGTCTGAACTGGGGTGGCAGAGTGAGCTAAAGAACGGTGATGGATTAAACCCAGATCAGTTGACTTGGGGTGAGTGTTTGATTTGCTCAAACGCTCCGTCCATCATCCCCTTTTGTATCGCTTTGTTCGCCCTAAGTTGGCAGTGTATGCTCAGACGTGAGCCCCTTGCTCACTTTGCCACTGGATTCAAGATAGCCTAGCTGATGAGGATTATGAATCCGAAACCGGTCCCAGGGTGCTTGTTTCCGGTCCAGGGAAGACATGGCTTGGCAGGTCGGGCTGGACTGTTCCCATGAGGCACAGGGTCAGACTGATTTGCATATGGCCATGTCTGAACTGGGGTGGCAGAGTGAGCTAAAGAATGGTGATGGATTAAACCCAGATCAGTTGACTGGCGGTGAGTGTCTGTATTGTCAACGCTCCGTCCATCATCACCTTTGGTTTTTATTTGTTCGCCCTAAGTTGGCAGGGTATGCTCAGACGTGAGTCCCTTGCTCACTTTGCCACTGGAGTCAAGCAAACCCGGCTGAAGACGGATGTAATGCCAGAAACCGGTCCTGGGAAGCTTGATTCCGGTCCAGGGAAGACATGACTTGGCAGTTTGGGCTGGACTGTTCTGGCGGTGAGTGTTTGATTTGCTCAAACGCTCCGTCCATCATCCCCTTTTGTATCGGAAAAAAAAGAAGTGCAGGCTTCCCCGCTTCTCTACTGTGTAGCCCCAGGTGGGTGAGGTCCCAGGGGCATGAGTTTTTTTATATCAAAACAATACCCTTTCAGGCATAGAGTGCCTCATAAATTATGCAAAAAGGAAGCTGAAACTCTGGGTAGTTCCTAAGTTTAGGTTGAGAGCAGCTCCTGTTAGAGCACCCTACAGCACCAGTGACACTATGAATTTGTTCACCTCAAATGTCTCCTTTTCTATCAAAGTTTTTAAGCATATGAATACCACAGTGCCATCCACGCTGAGATAGAAAATGTCAAAGTATTTCGCTATTTCTACAGCAAAGTCTTTAAGAATGGAATTGGCACAGTGCCTTCCACGCCAAGCTATAGAAATCTCAATATATGCATTCAATCAAAAAACACAAAGTTTCAGGATCAGTTATATTTAGTAAAATGTAGGGCCTCATTTACAAAAGAGCATCACTTTTTATGATGCTCCACTGGTGCAACCCTCTTAGTAATATCTACAAGGTGACGCAAAGCCACCCTGGGTGGTTTTGCAGTGCCTCATTGATATGGAGTAAGGCAAGGCAGACAAATACCCTCCTGTTGGACCTGGGCCTCTTGGCAGGGTCATCCCTAAACTTTTTGCCTTCCTCCAATACTCTCTCTGACCTATTTTGTTTGGTTTAAGGACTCTGGGCACTTTACCACTGCTGACCAGTGCTAAAGTGCATATGCTCTCCCTACTGAAAATTGTACATATGATTGATGTCCATGATTGGTTCATTGGATTTACTGTTAGTCCCTAGTAAAGTGCACCAGGAGTGCCAGGGCTTGTAAATGCCAATACTGCTAGTGGGCCTGCAGCGCTGGTTGCGCCACCCACAGAAGCAGCCTTAAAATGTGTCTAGGGTCTGCCATTGCAGAACCTGCGTGCAGTCTGGTACTGTCATGCTAAGCTGGGCAAGTGCACCCACTTGCCAGCCCTAAACCTTCCCTTAACTTCATATTAGTCACCCCTATGGTAGGCCTGAGGGCAGGGTGCATTGCAAGTGTAAGGTAGGACAAGCCCTGATGTGTGTGGCATGTCCTAGTAGTGAATTACAACCAAATTCGTTTTTCACTATTGTAAGGCTACCTGCTCCCTTTAGGCCAGAATGGGCTGCTGGAATTATTACACTCTATAATCCCAGCAGGCTCAGGGAACATGGTAGAAATTAATGTTTAGTATGCCTGAACTCAGAATAATAAAATACTTCTTTCAGTAAAGTTTATTTTAATATCCTGGGTTTGCAAATACTACTTTTAGAAAGTTAGCATTTGCTTGTCTAACCATTTCAGCCCGCCTCTGCTCTTGTGTGTATCTGACTGTCTGAGTGTGTGAGTGACAGGGCTGGGAGTTGACAGGTTGTAAATAGCAGGATGACACCTTAGTGGGTGGTGGGAGTTTCCCCTGAATGATGCATCAGGCTGTGCTCTGCCTCCACAATGCTGGCTCCGCCCTCCTGGGGAGCGACTGATGACTCAGCCTGCACCTGGCCCAGGAAGGACCGAAGCTTGTCAACAAAGTGCTCAGGCTGCCCCTGTCTTCACAATGCCGGCTCCGCCCCCCTGGGGAGCGGCTGATGTGCCTGCCCTCACACTGAATGCAGAAGCAGAAGTACCCACCACAAGTGCTCAGGGACTGAGAACAGTTATGCAAAGGCCCCCCTGGCCTGTAAGAACAAAAGAAACTGGGTATAAAAGAAGGAGCCCTGCTCCTTGTAAATTAAATCCTGTTTGCGCTACAGAAGAAACTCTGCCCGAAGAGAAGGACCTGGAAGGACAAGGAGGAGTGCTGTCTCTGGCCTGTGTCTGGTGCCTTGCTGCAGAAGGAGAGGAAAAGAAGAGACTACAAGAGACTTTTGCTTTTATTGAACTTTGTGCCAAACTCTGCTGAAAGATCTCCAAGGGCTTGCTTGTGAACTTGCCCCCTGACCAGCGCCCCAGGAACAGTGGGCGCTACCCCCTGACCAAGGAACCACTGGAAGACGCTGTTTTCCTTCTGCGAGCCTCTCCAGGAAAAGCGGAGCGCGCTGTGACCATCGCGCTCTTCAGCAACGCTCTGGGAGCTGCCCTCCCTCTAAACAAAGTGACTGCCGCCTGCCTGGCCCAGAAACATCGTGAAGACCAGCCCAGCTGATCCGAGCACCGTGACTGGCCCCGAGCTGCAGCTCGCAACGTGAAGAAAGGTGGCGCCCGGTGCCTGCTTGCACCCCTTCGTGTCTTGTGCCCCTGAACGCGCCGCCGCTGTCCGAGAAACAGCTGTTGCGTGGGGTGCCTGAACGTCGCCTGGATTAAGAGAGGCCTGCGCCGGGGATCGCTGCCCTCTGCGTGTGCCCTCCTGGTCAGGAAATCTCGAGGCGCTCTGTCCCTGTGGCCCGGCCCGCGCCGCAACGCCAACCTCCGAGCTCGAGCCGAGCCGCCGCTCGCTCCAACGCCGGAAGGAAGACACCGCGACGCGGACCATCGCGCTGACCTGTGACCGGACTGCCTCGACCCTGCTCAAGGAAGACAAAGGTACTGTTGTTGCCCCCGCGGTGCGAGCATCTGGCCTGCCCGCTCGCACCGCCCTCTGATCTGCCAAGCCCTCGGAGCCGCGTGTGGAGCGCTCCCAGGGCCCCCGCTCTCTCCCCCGCCAGCCGCGCACAGCTGTGCGGCTCGCACAGAGAGGCAGACTCGAGCCAACCTGCCGCCGCTCCCGCTAGAAGCGTGAGCCCGGGCCGGTCGGGCCCATTCAGTCCTCAGAGGTGCGCCAAGGCCCCCAACAGACAACTCCGCCTTTGTCTTTGATAAACTTGAACAGAAAGGCCCCAAACAATATCGTATTTGGGGAATTAGAAAGACAAGCTGATAAAGAACTGTGACATTGCTAAGAATCACTGGAACCGTTTTAAATTGAACTGAGACTGTATTTACAAGCCTGCTTGAAATTATGTAAAGACATATATTTTTACTACAAATACAGTTTGGTGTCATTGTGTGGTGGGTTGGTTGTGATGGTGTAATATTGCAAATGTTTAACCCTATGTGCCCCAGAGATTAGCCTAAGACTGCTTAAGCCACACTACCTAGAGGGTAAGCAGAGGTTGTCTTGAAGGTAACCCTCAGCCCTGACGAGGAAGAGAGAGTCCCTGCTTGTCGCCAGTGCTGCACTGCGCCAACTAGAGACTCCCCCTTCCTACACCTCCGTTGCCTTACTCTGCATCATGGGGGATGCAGTGGGTGTTCCCACGCAACACCCATGGAGTTTAACTCATTCCCAGAAAAGGATTGTGGCAACAACGCAGACACCCTTGCACCCTAGTGCAAGGGTGCCTGCATTGGTGCTTGGCACCAATTTGTGTGCTGGCACAGGCAAAAAGGACAGGAATGCACAGTATTTTATAGAGTGGTAGGGCATGTTGTAGAGTGGCATTTCATAGAGTGGAGTGGCATGGAGTGTTGTAGAGTGTTGTAGAGTGGAGGAGAGTGTGGTAGAGTGGAGTTTGGTAAAGTGGAGTGTCATAGAGTGCAGTGTAGTAGAGTTTAGTGTCATAGAGTGGAGTAGATTGGAGTGGTATAGAGTGGAGGGGAGTAGTGTGTCGTACAGAAGAGTTTAGTAAAGTGGCATGAAGTGTTGTGGAGAGGAGTGCCGTAGAGTGTTGTAGAGTGCCATAGAGTAGTCTAGATTGCCATAGCATGGCACAGAGTGGAGTAAAGTATTGTAAAGTGCAGTGGTGTAGAGTGGGTTAGAGTGTCATAGAGAAGAGGGGTGTAGAGTGTCGTACAGTGGAGTAGAGTGGAGTGGCATAGGGTGGAGTGGCATAGGGTGGAGTGGCATAGGGTGGAGTGGCATAGGGTGGAGTGGCATAGGGTGGAGTGGCATAGGGTGGAGTGGCATAGGGTGGAGTGGCATAGGGTGGAGTGGCATAGGGTGGAGTGACATAGGGTGGAGTGACATAGGGTGGAGTGACATAGGGTGGAGTGTTGTAGAGTGTTGTGGTGTAGAGTGTTGTGGCGTGTCATAGAGTAGAGGTGAGTAGAATACAGTGGAGCGCCATTGCCTAAAGTAGAGTGGAGTGGCGTGTTATAGAGTGGCATGTCATTGAGTGTTTTGGAGTGGAATGGTATCGAGTGGGGTGGCATGTCGTAGAGTTGAGTGGTGTATTGTAGAGTGCAGTGGCATGTCATAGTGTGGAGCTGTGTTGAGTGGTGTAGAGTGAGGTGAAGTGTCATGGAGTGGAGTGCTGTGTCATTGAGTTGAGTAGCCTGTTGTAGGGGGAACTGAATGGGCATGTCGTAGAATGGGGTGGAGTGCAGTGGCATAGAGTGGAGGGGCATAGAGTGGACTAGAATGTTGTAGAGTGGAGTGGTGTACAGTGCGGTAGAGTTTTGTAGACTGTGGTGGAGTGGCATAGAGTGTCATAGAGTGGACGGGCATAGATTTGCATAGAGTAGATTAGGGTGGAGTACTGTGTCATAGAGGAGAGTGGAGTAAAGTGGGGTGGAGTTAAGAAGATTAGAGAGTTGCATAGAGTGCAGTTGAGTAGTGTCATAGAATGGAGTAGAGTGGAGTGAAATAGAGTGAAGAAGGGTGTCATAGAGTGGTGGGGCAAAGAATGTCATAGAATGTCATAGAATGTAATGGAGTGTTGTAGAGTGGAATGACATAGAGTGGATTGTCATAAAGTAGAGTGGTGCTGAGTGGAGTGGTATGTCATAAAGTAGAGTGGAATGGCGTGTCATGGAGAGGCATGTCATAGTGGTGTGTCTTGGAGTGGAATGTCTTAAAATGGAGGGGCATAGAGCAGAGTGGAATAGAGTGGTGTTGCATGTTGCAGAGTGGAGTGGCATGCTGTAGAGTGGGGTGGCATGTCATAGAGTGGAGTGACATGGAGTGTTGTTCAGTGGAATAGAGTGTTGTAGAGTGGAGTTACATTGAGTGTCATAGAGTAGATTGGAGAAGAGTGTCACAGAGTGGAGTGTCATAAAGTTGATTGTCATCGAGTGCAGTGTTGTAGAGTGGAGTGTCGCAGAGTGAAGTGGCATATAGTGGAGTAGAGTAGAGTAGTGTGTCATACATTAGAGTTTAGTAAAGTGGCATGTAGTGACCTAGAGGGAGTTGCATAGTGCCACAGAGTAGAGTAGAGTAGCATAAAATGGAGTAGTTTTTTTTCAAATTTTTTTTCAAAAAGAATTTCCTGGCCACCAGTTTTGGAACTGCTAGTTACTCATGCAGATTTGAAAATACAACGCATCACGTCATTGCATTTTACTTTCACAGTTATATTAATTCAACTTAATTTCAAACATCCTTTCATTTTCTTTGAAGCATGAAAAGAATACACATTTCATTCATGTATACATTCCTCATGAATAATTGTTGGTGAACACTGGTGGTCAGGTAATTCTTTTTGAAAAAATATTGCACGTCCTACCAGGCCCCCGAAACGGACGTAACCCCTATAGTTTAAAAATAAAATGGAGTAGAGCATCATCGAGTGGAGTAGAGTATTGTAGCGTGGAGTGGCATGAAAAAGAGTTGAGGGTGTTTAAGTACTGTACAGTGGAGTAGAGTGTCATACAGTGGAGAAGAGTGGAGTAGCATAGAGTGGAATGGCGTAGAGTGGAGTGGCTTATAGTGTCATGGTATAGAGTATTGTGGTATAGAGTGAAGTGGCATAAAGTGGAGTGGAGTGGAGTGGCATGTCACAGAGTAGAGTGGAGTGTCATAGAATAGGGTGGATTAACATGTTATAGAGTGGTATCTCATTGAGTGTCTTAGAGAAGAGTAGCATAAAGTGGAATGGCATGTGATAGAGTGGAGTGGTCTGTTATAGAATGGAGTGGCGTGTCGGAGAGTGGTGTTGCATGAAGTGTTGTGGAGTCGAGTGAACTCTCAAAAAGTGGAGCGGTGTGTTGTAGAGTAGAGTGGCATGTTATAGAATGGAGTAGTGGAGTAACGTGTGATAGAGTGGAGTGGCATGACATTGAATGTTATAGAGTGCAGTACAGTGGCTTAGCGTGGAGGGGCATAGAGTGGAGTAGAATGTTGTAGAGTGGAGTGGAGTAGTGTAGAGTGTTGGAGAGTGTGGTAGAGTGTAGTGGCATAGAGTGGCAAAGAGTAGAGTGGCATAGAGTTGCGTAGAGTGGAGTAGTGCAGTAGAGTGCCATGGAGTAATGATAGAGTGGGATAGAGTGTAGACTGTCGAAGAGTGGAACAGCATGGAGTGGAGTGTGGTAAAGTGTCGTGCCATATAGTATTGTGGAATAGAGTTGAGTGGCATGGTGTGGCCTAGAGTTGAGTGGCATAAAGTGTAATGGTGTGTTGTGAAGTGGAGAGACGTGTCAAAGAGTGGAATGTCATAGAGTTTCTTAAAGTGGAGGGGCGTTGAGCAGAATAGTATAGAGTGGAATTGCTTGTTGTAGAGTGGAGTGGAGTGGCATGTCATAGAGTGGAGTAGAGTGTTGTAGAGTTGAAAGATGTGAGGTATCATAGAGTGAGGTGGAGTGTCGTAGAGTGGAGTGACATCAAGTTGAGTCGTGTGTCTTGGAGTAGAGAGGAGGAGACTGTCATAGAGTGGAGTGTCGTAGAGTGGAATTTCCTCAAGTGGAGTGTTGTAGCGTGTCATAGAATTTTGAAGAGTGAAGTACAGTGGAGTGGCATAGAGTGGAGTACAGTGTGGTAGAGTGCAGTGGTATAGAGTGTTGTAGAGTGGAGTGGCATAGATTCATGTAGAGTGGAGTAATGGAGTAGAGTGGACTATGGTGGAATAGTGTGTCATACAGTAAAGGGGAGTATATTGGTGTTAAATGAGGTAGAGGGTGTATAGTAGAGTAAAGTAGAGTGTCGCCAGTGGCATAAAGTGGAGTGGAGTGGCATAGAGTGGAGTAGAGTACATAGAGTGTCATACAGTTGAGTAGAGTATTCTACAGTTGAGGAGAGTGGAGTGTCATAGAGTGGAGTGTCAGAGAGGGTCATGGCGTAGAGTGTTGTGGTGTAGAGAGTTTTGGCATAGAGTGGAGTGCCGTAGAGCAGAGAGGTATGTCGTAGAGTATAGTAGATGGAGTGGCCATGTGGTTGAGTAGAGTGGAATGGCATGTGATAGAGGTGCATGTCATAGAGTGTCTTAGAGTTAAGATGCATAGGGTGGAGTGGCGTATACTGGAGTTGTATCTCATAGAGTGGAGTGATGTGTCGTAGAGTGGAGTGGCATGTCGTACCGTGGAGTGACATGTTGTACACTCGAGGGACGTGGAGTGTCATAGAGTGGAGTTTCTTAGAGTGTAGTGGCATGTTGTAGAGTGGAAAGGCATGTTGTAGAGTGGAGTGGCATGCCGTAGAGTGGAATTGTGTGTTGCACACTGGAGTTTCATGGCGTGCTGTAAAGTGGAGTGGAGTGGCTTATTGTAGAGTGAAGTGGTTTGCCATAGAGTGGAGTGACGTGTAATAGAGTGGAGTGGAAGGTGATAGAGTGGAGTACAGTGGTATAGAGAGGGGGAGCATAGAGTGTTGTAGAATAGAGTAGCGTAGAGTGGAGTGGTGTATCGTAGTGTAAATTGGAGTGAAGTGTCATAAGGTGGTGTGTCAAGGAGCATCTTAGGGGGAGGGGTGTAGAATTTAGTGGCATAGCATGGAGTGGCGTGTCACAGAGTAGAGTTGAGTCACGTAGAGTAGTTATATGTCATAGTGTAGGGGGTGTCATAGGGGGTTGTGTAGTAGAGTGTCTTAGAGGGAAGGGAAGTAGAGTGCAGTGGCATAGAGTGGAGTGGCATGTAGTAGAGTGGAGTGTCATGTAGTAGAGTGGAATAGCATGTCGTATAGTGGAATGTTGTACAATGGAGTAGAGTGGCATGGCGTGGAGTGGAGTGGTATGTCGTAGAGTGGAGTGGAGTGGCGTGTTGTAGAGTGGAATTTCAGAGTGTTATAAAGTGGAGCAGAGTATTGTGGTGTGGAGTGGAGTGGCATGTCATAGAGTGTTGTAGAGTGGAGTACCATATGTAGAGTAGAGGGGATTAGAGTGGAGTCAAATGTTGTAAAATGGAGTGACGTAGAGTGGAGCGACGAGTCATAGAGTAGCATGTCGTAGAGTGTCTAAGAGTGGTAGGAAGTAGATTTCCCTATCATAGAGCAGAGTCGAGTGTGGTGTCATAGAGCTGTATGTAGTGGAGTTTCTTAGAGTGGAGGGGTGTAGAGAGGAACGGTATAGAGTGGAGTGGCATGTCCTACAGTGGAGTGGCGTGTCATAGATTGAAGTGTTGTAAAGTGGAGTGGAGTGTTCTGGACTGGAGTAGCGTGCTGTAGAGTGGAGTGGCATGTCTTAGAGTGGAGTGGTGCGTCATTGAGTCGAGAGGAGTGGCATAGATAATCAATATTTAGGTTTATAATAGGCATTACGGAAAGGTTTAGAAAAAGATAAGGATATGTTTAAGTTTTGGTTCAGTGTAATGATAAATTAAATATTTTGTCTTAGGTTACGGGTAATGGATAGGCTTATCAATATGATTAGAATATAAGTTAGTATAAGTAAAAGATTTAGGGTTACGGTGAAAGCATAAGTAACAAGTAACGTAAATTAAATGGCTTCGGTTAGGGTAATGATAGGGAGTACATTTAAAGTTGGAGGCAAGATAAAGAATAACTTTAAGGTCTGGCTATGAGTCAGTTTGTAATTACTTATCCCACCTGAACTCCTGCTTGTGTAGTGATCAGAAATTTGAACTGTGTGATAACTATCCCTCCCTTGTGCTTTTACCATTTTCCTCTAACACATCTTGTCAGGAAAAGCCTGGCAGTATGTACCATGAGAAAATGCTTGGAAAAGAGGCAAAGTATAGATCTAGGTGATATACATGTCGCAGATGCATGTTATGTCTCTTTTCCAGGGCAGAATTCACTGCTCCTAATCAGGTCCTTGGAGCTAGGATTAGTAAGGGTGAAGAAGTAGTGGTTTTGATGAGGAGTTGTAATTAGGGTGTTAGCATTTTGATGTTAAAATATAGGAACCGCTTTACAAAGAACAAATCTAGGCTTGCAAGCCAGAAAAAGCCCCTCACTTACTGTTTTTGTGTTTTTGCAAGTCACAAGGGGACATATTAGCAAGAACCTCGTTAAAATTATCGCCGTTTTAGCGGAGGAAACTGCCGCTAAAACGGCGATAATGGGCTTGCTAATATGCGTTATAGAATTCCAATAGAAGTCCAGGTTAGATGTGTAGGACATCTAGCCTTATCTTCTATTGGAATTCTATAACGCATATTAGCAAACCCGTTATCGCTGTTTTAGAGGCAATTTTCTGCCGCTAAAACAGCGATCATTTTAACAAGGTTTTTGCTTATATGCCCCAAAGAGTTGTACAAACTTCAAATGAGGTGCTGGGGATTATGGCTATGTGATGGGAGGCAATGCCTGGTATTGTTTGAGTATTGGGTTGACCCTAAAGTTCTTAACCTTAATGAAATGCACAAAAAGTTTTGCAGCATATATCTAGTCCAACTAGTACCCCACAAGCTTCTAGGTGAGGTCTAAAACCTCAATGCAAATGAGAAGAATGAAAGAGACCTTTCAACGTTTACCCACTAGATTGTCAGAAAGGAAGCCATTGTTTTTGTTCATATAACGCTCACACACTCTAGTAGTGTCATGCTTCATCATCGGGTTCACCCTGACTCCTAAAGGTCAGGGTGGGCTCGACCATATTTCAGAGAGCACTTAGGAAGTAATGGCCAAGGGGTATAAAGATAAAAAATCCTCCTGCAGATCCCGGTATCCCTTTATTATTGGAGCCGCAGGGAATATTAAAATACAAAAAACGATGTGGGTTGCAAGGAATATTATGGTCCTATGACCCTAATACCAACATGTTTCAGTCTGAACGAGAGCCCAACCCACGCTAATAAACTCTACCCCAGAAAGAATATGGCTTTACAATCTGCTGATCCAAGTACTACCAATCTAGCTAACGAAACGCCGTCCGCGGGAAACTGTACTGGCTCCCTGGGAGGAGCTCTGGAACTGACTGCTCCCAGTGAATATACATTGAATCTTCCTTCAGCAGCTTGCCTTTTTGTACTGGGACTTGTTGGCGTTCCTCCTTTGAAGACAGGCTCAGCTGAGTCCGGGTCACAATTAAAAAACAAAACCGTAAATTTGTTAAACAAATACAAGTATTGTGAAACTAGGAACGCAGGGGAAATCATTATGAGGGTTGGGTGGGTGGGACAAGGGTGTACAGCCATTTCAGGGGATGTATAGTGTTAAACTTTAGGGCCCCAGTGTATGTAAGTAACATCTTAACTGCTTCGATGCTCATGACGGCTCCCGGCCATCATGAGCCGCGGTAGATGTGTGCTCATGACGGCCGGGAGCTGTCAGAACGTTGCCGCTCCGCCCACGCGTGATTCATTTCCCGCCTGTGCGGGAGAATTAATCAATGGGCAGAGTTCTGTTGGCTCCCAGCCGTCATGAGCACACGCCCACCGTGAATTATGACGGCCGAGAGCCGCCATCAGTACCAGAGTGCCACACCCAACCCTGCCCCCCTCGCACCACGGCAAAATTAACACCGCAGCGACGGGGTTAAAACATGGAGAATCACGACCACATATTGATTCCCAGATTGTGCCACTACCCCATGGCTATTTCTATAGGCCAGTAGCACCCCGACCCTTCGTGATATCCTCATCCGGGAAATGCCCTTACTGAGGTGCGCAAACAGGTTTGATGTTCTTAGCAACCTGGAAGATATAAAATGACTACCAGCAGCTGTCTCCTCTGTGCATCCCAAATATTATATTGCTACTGTCCTCCCCACTAAAGGCACTGCGTTACGAATTATGAGCTGAAATGTGGCAAGGATCCACTCAAAGTTATGTGTGCTGTAAACTTTATTAATTTTATACCAGGTTATTCCCGATGGTATACAGCATGAATATCGACGTGAAAATATCGACTAGTAGAAATATCGAGGTAAGAATATCGACATTGTTAAATATCGACAAAATAATTATTGATGTAGTAAATATCGAATTTTTAGATTAGCAGAAATATGGACATTAAAAAATATCGTTATATAGAATATAGATGAGAGAAATATTGATGTATATAATATCAATATAATATTTTGTTGTGTTATATTTTATAATAAAAATGTAATTATGTTAAATTTATTTTAATTTAATGTTTTATGATATAAATTGAATACATTTAATATATTTAATACAATTTTAGGACATTTTTTAGGAGCAGGTTATTGGTTTTATAGGGGATAAGGGTGGGAAGTAATTTAAAAATGTTGTGTAAAAATGTGTTTATTTTAAAAATCTAAGGAAAAAAATAATAATTGCGAAATGGGAAAATGAAAATTGAAAATAATTTAGACATTTTTTTAAATTAAATTACATTAAATATGGGAAAGATTTAGTAGTGGGTTGTTGGTTATATAGGGGATAAGGGTGGGTAGTAATTAAAAAAAAAATAGTATATTAATTATTTAAAAAAAATCGAAATTTGAAATTTGGAAATAATATTTTTTACAATTGATAATAATTTAGGTGTGTGATTGTTTTATTAGTTGGTTATAGGATATATAGGTGCTAAGGTTGGGTAAAAAAAAACAGCTTGTAAATATTTATAAAAAAATTATATTGTAATTTAAGCAAATTCCAAATACGAAATTAGATTTTAAAAATTCGAAATACATTACCAAAATTCTATTTTAATTATAAATTTGGGGGCTGATTATGATGGAGGATTTTCTGCATCCTCGGGCCGGCGGAAGCCACCGCCGGCCCGGAGGATGCGGAAAATCCTGTGCGGACCCACCAAAGACCCACTGCCACATTAGGATGGCTGGTGGGTCCTGGTTTCAGTCCGCCGCTTTTCCGCCGCGGTTGACTTACAACCGCGGCGGAAAAGCTGTAACATGGCTGGCGGTGTCTATCAGACACCGCCAGCCATATTAGGATGGTGTAAAATAGATGCTTTTCCACTGCGGCTTTTCCGCCGTGGAAAAGCATGTGGAACTTCACTACGGGGGCCCGTTGCGGGCCCCCTGGGTGAAGGGGGGGGTGGGGGGTGCACATGGGGGGTACCTATGGTAACCCCCCTGCATTTGTATGCAGAAATCGGCAGGCTCTGCATGGTACCTGCCGCTTTCTGCATACAAATGCAATGTATGCATTTTTACTATTGCGGCGGGTGCAGCTTGAAGCCGCACCCGCAGCAATGGTAAAAATAGAGGATGTGACCGCCAGGGTGGCGGTCACATCCTAATTGGACAGGAGGGAACTCCGCAGGCCATGCGGAGGTTCCCTCCTCCTCTATGGTTGCGGACGGACTCAAGTCCGTCCGCGATCATAATGAGCCCTTAAGTGTGTGAATGTTTTATTAGTGGTTAATTTGGAGTATAATGGATAAGGGTGGGTAGTAATAGTATAGTTGTGTGTAAATTTATTATTTAACTAAATTTTTTAGTGCAAATAAATCACAATTTGTTGCGAAATTAAAAAATTAAAACATTTTTTTAAATTATTATTTTAAATTTAAAAAAATTAAAATTTCGAGGAGCTGTTAGTTGATTTAATAGGGGGAAGGTTGAGTAAGATTAAAAAATTATTGTGCTTTACTGTCCAGAACTTTAACACAGTTATGTTGGATGGGAGTTAGAATAGTCAATTATTATGGTTTACTGTCCAGCACTTTCCCTGAGTTATGTTGGATTTGGAGTTAGAATAGTAAATTATTATGGTTTACTGTCCAGCAGTTTCCCAGAGTTATGTTTGTTTTGGAGTTAAAATAGTAAATTATTATGGTTTACTGTCCAGCACTTTCCCTGAGTGATGTTGGATTTGGAGTTAGAATAGTAAATTATTATAGTTTACTGTCCAGCAATTTCCCAGAGTTATGTTGGATTTGGTTTTAGAATAGTAAATTATTATGGTTTACTGTCCAGCACTTTCCCTGATTTATGTTGGATTGGAGTTAGAATAGATTATTATTATGGTTTACTGTCCAGCACTTTCCCTGAGTTATGTTGGATTTGTAGTTAGAATAGTAAATAATTATGGTTTATTGTCCAGCATTTTCCCTGACTTTTGTTGGATTGGAGTTAGAATAGTAAATTATTATGGTTTACTGTCCAGCACTTTCCCTGAGTTATGTTGGGGTTGGAGTTAGAATAGTAAATTATTATGGTTTACTGTCCAGCACTTTCCCTGACTTATGTTGAATTGGAGTTAGAATAGTAAATTATTATGGTTTACTGTCCAGCACTTTCCCTGAGTTATGTTGGAATTGGAGTTAGAATAATAAATTAGTATGGTTTACTGTCCAGCACTTTCCCTGAGTTATGTAGGGTTTGGAGTTGGAATAGTACATTATTATGGTTTACTGTCCAGCACTTTCCCTGACTTTTGTTGAATTGGAGTTTGAATAGTAAATTATTATGGTTTACTGTCCAGCACTTTCCCTGAGTTATGTAGGGTTTGGAGTTAGAATAGTAAATTATTATGGTTTACTGTCCAGCACTTTCCCTGAGTTATGTTGGATTTAGAGTTAGAATAGTAAATTATTATGGTTTACTGTCCAGCACTTTCCCTGACTTATGTTGAATTGGAGTTAGAATAGTAAATTATTGTGGTTTACTGTCCAGCACTTTCCCTGAGTTATGTTGGATTTTGATTTAGAATAGTAAATTATTATGGTTTACTGTCCAGCACTTTCCCTGAGTTATATAGGGTTTGGAGTTAGAATAGTAAATTATTATGGTTTATTGTCCAGCACTTTCCCAGAGTTATTTTGGATTGGAGTTAGAATAGTAAATTATTATGGTTTATTGTCAAGCATTTCCCCTGAGTTATGTTGGATTTGGAGTTAGAATAATTATTTGTTAATGTTTTTTAAAACAATTATGAAATGTACTTGCATTTTTTTAAATCATATTTGTAATTATTTTCACATATATATCTTTAATAACATTTTTATTAAAAAAAGTATACATTTTTATTACATTTTATCATTTATATCACAAGTTAAAAAATATATAAATTACAATACTAATATAGTCTTGTGAAAAAAACAGTTTTTATTGTTACATTTGTTTGAAAATGGAAACATTTAAACATTTTTATAAATAATTTTTTTTACATTTATTGAAATTTAACATTGCAGTATTTGTAACATATACATTGTAATTTTTTAATGATTAGCACATTAATTATTAATTATTTAAAATTAAATGTAATATGGTAATTAATTTACATATAATTGGCATTTGCAAAAGTGTCATGATTCCACACCTCCTCATCCTTAAGGACTACGCATCCCCTTTAGGCTACTGTTTTATTTCCCTTTTGAAACCCACCCCTGTCCCGTGCGCCCGCACGCTTCAAGTCAGTGTGTTTGGTGGTACTGTATTTCATGCCTTAATTTCATGCCTTGTGTCCTATTGTGATTGTTTCCACTATTTGTGCAGGTTTCTGTGTTTTCATGAGGTTTAATTTAGGTTTAGGAGCAAGCGCAGACGAAAGACCAAGCCTTCGCTTTGAGCGCTCACGAAAGTCAGACCTTCGCTCAGAGACCGGTCTCATCGCATCCTTTGCACGCGCCTTTTTGGTGCGCCTCAGAGGGGTTTCAGGAAGCTTCTGTCTCGCGCACCGTCCGTGTGCGTAACTGGGTGGAGCTGGGTGCGGCCCAGTATTTAAACCGCACCCAGCCTTCTGGAAGGCGCTTTGCCTTCAGACTTCGTTTGGAGAAGGTCGCGTATTCATCTTACCGGCAGGACATCTTCATGGCTCTTCAACTGGCTAATCATTCTTTGAAAACAGCGATGAAGACCCTAGAAGACAAAGAGTCAGAAAGCTAAGTACTTTCATTGTTTGGTTAAAGGCGCCCTTCGCAAGAAAGGTTTAAGACAATATTTGGAACTTTGCTTCACAGAGGAAAACGCAAGAAAAGACTTTGGACTATTTAGTTTCTTGTACTTCAGTATTCTTCAGAAGAACTTGTTTAGGTTTCTTTGTATGTTATTTAGATTCATATTTTATAGCGAATACAGTCATCGCTTGATGTTGTTAAGGTATGGGATTTTGTGTATTTGCTTGTCTTTCCAAAATTAGAGGACGATTTTCAAGAACCCCGAGTCTAGGAGGCAAGACGTTTATTGCAAGTAAGTGGTAGAAGAGTTAGGTAGGATTTGCGAAAGCCTTTTAAAGAATGATAAGTAATCCTCCTCTTTCATTTCCAGCCTAACTCAACTAGAGTCTTCCAGCCTACAAGCTGACCACTTATTCCCAGAGGACCCTTGACGACACCGTCTTCACCTCCATAAAGAAATACTGGACGAAGGCCCACTCCTTACTGATCGCAGGTAGGCGAACGTTTAGAAATCCAGTTAGAGTCTTAAGTATCTTAACCAGAGTAGTTTAAAGATTAGAATAGAATAGGAGGAAACTATAGGACTTGAATAGTAAAGTCTTCTGTACTTGTTGCCTCGCAGGTCGACAGCAAGAATCAAGAGTCTTCACTGCAACGTCCAGTACCGGCCCTCCTCCCTAATTTCTAGTTAATTTCTTGCTGTAATTTTAGAATCAGTAAGTGTTAGTTAGTAATCAGGGAAGTTGGTCCCTTACGTCTCTGCGGAATCATCTGCGTCATCCTAGAGGGCTTCTGTACAAGCAAGGTAAGGGACGACGTGGATAGCTTGACAAAAAGTATATACATAAAATTGTACACATTTTTAGATTATAAAAAAACATTTGTTTTATTAATAAACATATTTTTAATATACAATCATTTTGATATATATTTTTATAATAAAAAATTAATGTATATTTTACATTATTCATATGTTTAGTGTAAACATTTAGAAAATATAACAATTTATGAAAAAAATGTAACACATTTTTGAACATTTTTTAATTCATTAATATGGAGATTAAGTCCTATTTTTGTTTTTATTATGCTGCCATTTGGTTTAGTGTTCACTTTTTAGTCTATCTACATCATTGTTTGGGTCATTTCTGAAGACGGAACCTCGCGGTTGGGACCTGCTTCGTGTTTGTTAAAGTAAGTTTAATTTTCATTACTTTTTAGTTAATTTAAAGGTTTTATTTAGCTAGTTTTAGTGTGTATGTGTTGCTATGTGTCTTATTTAACTGTTTATGTGAAAAGTACGTGTTATTTAAGAACGTTAGTGATAGCGTACCAAGTTTGCTATTTAATATGGATGGAATGTTAATGTTTTGTATAAAAGTATTATAATATGTATTTTACTACCTTTTATATGTTATTTCTTGGCTTTGTGGGTTTAGTATTTATTGCGGATGGGTTTTGTTTGTACTTTATTTACAGGTGTTCCTATTGGCGACCAGATGGATTACATCTCATTTTTTTTTTTTACTAACAGGGAAATGCATATATACATTTCCTTTTTTTTCAGGATTTAGGAGCGTTTTTTATCGTGATTTATTTTCTGGTTTTTTTTGGCTCCGTTATCCAGAGGATTTCTACGTTGGAATCTTTTTATACAGTTGTATTTTTTGCATTTTGTGGGTATTATTTTGACTATGTGGATTGCTTTTGGTTGGATTCGTTTTGCAACCATCTATTTGGAACAAATTCTACAGCTGCAGAACCGTAAGTTATTATTTATTTATTTTTTGGGGTGGATAATGTTTATTGGTGAATGTGTTTGTTTTTTAGTTATATTATGTCTTGTGATAATAATTTGCATTTAATTTTACATGACATAATTTAACTAATATAAAAAAATATTGTCTATGTTATTTATTGTTTGATGGTTAGCTATTTGTATTTTTTTAAAGGATAGATTTTGCCATTAGGTCTAAGTATTCTAGACCTTGGATAATTGGGTACATTCTTGTTTTTTGTTGTAGGTATTCGTACATATTTAATGTTTGTTTACTTAGTTTTGGCCCTATTTTTGATAGATTGCTCGATTCTTAGTTCTTGGTAGCTTTGTTCTTTTTTGATGCATTGGATTAGTTTATGAAGTGTTGGTTGTGTTCTTCCTATTGTGGCTTGGAAGGCATTATGCCATCCTTCTACCGCGTTGTTGGTTTTAGCTTTCTGTGCTATAGTGCTAGCGTACACATTCCACCATGGAATTTGGAACTTAGGTTGTCTGCGGTGACCAGAACGATGTAATCTTCCGACCCAGGTATCTTCAAAATAGTCTAAGAAAGGAATTAATTTTTTCTCATTACTGCGGTAGAAGGGGCTGTCAATTAATAAATTGTATTAAATAGCCACTTCTGTAGTTGGGACATATGCCAGTGCTATTAATTTTTTAATCTGGTAAGCAAAGTTACTGTTTGTAGAATAATCTATGCTTAAAGTCGATTTTTGTAAGTGTCTCCATATACTTTGGTTGTAGTGATAATAACACCCTTGTATTGCAGTGTGTGGATATATTTTAAGTTTAGCTTGAATCATAGCTATCTCAAAGTCTATTATGATTTTTTTTTTTTTTTTTTTAAGACCAATGGTCCCAAATTTTATTTAGTTTCACAAGTAATAAGTCAATTGATCACACAATGTCATAAAAAATAACTACTACAAACGTTACCCAGCTAGTAGCATGCTTTGACATGTCGGTCATACATAAGTGAAATTAAACAGTAGCCAGGGGAGATGCATTAGTCCGCAAACATCAGTGCCAGGAAAAGTCTCGGGGTGCAGTGCTTGTAGCACGCAGCACTGCAAAAGGACCAAGGTGGTCATGAAAGCCAACAACCATTGTCCTAGGCCGCGCTCCCTGCTCAAAGTCTATTATGATTCTTCGTGGGTAGTAATTATTTGTAAAATCTTTGATTGTTGTTAAGATTTCCAAGTAGGTTGCATTTGTTTTATTTGGCAGCAGTGTATAAATTAAGGGTATATTTGTTTCCTGGTATTCACCGTGGATGGTGTAAAGTTGATAGAAAGGTTTGGGACATACTTTAAAAGTTCCGTCCATCATCCATGTCTCACATGATTTCAGTTTTTGCTAATTGCTATTAGTTGAAAAAAGTAAAAATCTTTTATCATGACTTTGGTTATCATACAATAAGAATTTATCTTCATTATGGGTAATGGTATATTCTGGATATATTTTAATCTCTTCAAAAGTTTCAGTTGCTGTTGGAGTTGGATCAGAAGCTCTTTTAGTTTTAGCTATTAATCTTTTCAAGTTGGGGATTGAAGGTAACTGTCCAGTTACGTGTTCTGGGACTTTGGTCAAAAAAAAATTCAAAATAGTGGTGCTTGTTTCTTGGGAGCCTGTACTAGCTTCTCTAAGTGTCTCTAATGCTTCTCTTACTTAGACTTCTGTTACATTGGGTGGGTGGTTATGCTCACGTACATTTACAACATTATCGACAGTAGTTGCTCTACCATAGCATGCAGTTGAATAATATTTACTACATTTCCAATGGGTTTTATTCTCTTTGACTTTTTCTTGGGTGTAGGTGTAACCCATGTAGCTGAGCATTATTTTCCCTTTTTGAGAGGTTATAAAAGTAGCTCCTTCTGCCATTTCTAAGGTAGATCTGTGAAGACATATATATGTGTTTTTAGTAAATGTGTTAAACATTTATTTTAATGTGTTGCTTAAAAAATGAAATGTAAAAATGTACTTACAATGTTGTTTTAGAAGCTATTCCGATGTATTCTGTTCTTATATTCAGAATTTCACTGTTGAATGTCCTGTAGTTGTGGTAGAGAACAGTAATATTTAACCCCTCCCATGCTTGTGACGGAACCGCTCCATCACAAGCCACGGGTGAGCTGTGCTTGTGACGGAACGGTTCCGTCACGGCCCGCTCGCCGCGCCTGCGCGGCGCTGATTTCGCGCCTGCGCTGACGCTTTTATGGGCGGGCGGGTTCGTGACGGAACCGTTCCGTCACAAGCACAGCTCGCCCGCGAGCCGTGACGGAGCGGTTCCGTCACTAGTATGGAGCGCCGCGCGGGTGCCCCACCCCCTTAGCGCTGCGGCGGAATAGCCGCCGCAGCGAAGGGGTTAATAATATCGTTTGGTACTTGTTTGTTTCTCTTTTCTGATTATAAATTGCCACAGTGGGTATACTTACTTTATTTAGTTGAAGCTGTTGTTTGTGTAGATGTAGATTGGTAGATGAAGTTTGTGAAATCTGAAAAATAAGTGTTACTATTAGTAAAATATAATTGGATATATTTATAGCTAATTACATATCAAGTCATTTCGAATTTCTGTTTGCTATATTCTTATTTATTTACAACTTTTCTATGTAGGCATTGATAAGGCTGTTCATATTTTAGTTTATTTATTTATTGTGGCTGTTGTTGATGGGGTTCTTTAGTTCAATTTAAAAAAAGAGAAAGCATTTCTTTAGTACAGGGAGTTTAGCTAATTTTCGTGAGGTTTTTATAGTACATAACATGGGAGTTCACTTACTTGAGTTGTAGTAGACTGTGTTGTAGAAGTTGTTGTAGGTGTGTATTCTCTTCTCTTAAGCAAAGTAACGGTTTTTCTCCAAGTTTGGGCCAAAAATGGTAATTTTAGTTAAGTATGTAATTGTTTTTATAGTATTGAGTTAATTCTTCATTTTGATTGGTCAAATTATATGTAATTTGAAATCATTGGATGAGAATCTTAGTTTGAATTTGAAAACCGTTACTTTGATATGAGGCTGTTTTATTACTAAATGCATTCTGGTATATAATTAAATATGTTTTGTATGTGTTTTATATTTATACTTTATAATGTTAAAAATGTATAAATATGTGTAGTTTTAATAAAAGTATTCGAAAATGAGTATATTAAAATTATTAAGTAAGTTTATATTAAATCGTGTATTAAAAATATTATATATATATTTATGAAATATATAGTATATCTTTATATGTTTTCAAAGCATTATTTTCAGTTTATAAATAAAAAATATTAAATTTGTTGAGGGTGTAGTGAATTTAAGGTTATAGAAAAATAGCCGATATTTTTAGTATATTTTATTAAGTAGTAAGTAAGTCGATATTTGTGTTATCGATATTTGTGTAGATGTTAATGTTATTTCAAGGATTGTCGATAATGTGGTAGTCGATATTTAAGTACTCGATATAATAGTAAACGATATTAAAGTAGTGGATAAAAAAATATCGATATTAGTGTAAATCCTTGTATAAGTATATGATGACGATATTTTTGTAGACGATGTTTTTGCAACGATATTTTTGTAGGTCGGTGTTTTTGTAATCGATATTTCATCATGGAACCATTCCTGATCCCTCTTTTTAAAGTCCTGCTAACAGGGAAAGTTAAACTAGACTTAGGCAGGAAAAGAGTGGTGTGGCTCCTTGAATACACCATTGCTATCAATTTGGTAGTAACCTAAAAAGAAGGTGTTATTCAATGGTGGAATGGGACAAAGAGGAAGAGTAACCCGAACACAACACACACAAATTCACATACACCACAAACACACAAGCCTGCATCTGTACACAAGCACTCACACACCACATACACACATTCACATAATACACACAAACACATTGTTTAAAGAAAAAAAAGATAATTTTTAAGGTAATGAATTTGCACAAGAAAAAGAACTGAAAAAAGGAAAAAACTAAAACTTAGGTGAAAAAACTCAACTGTGCCAAATAATTCTTATCAAGTTTCAAGTTTAAAAATACTTTTTGATGTTAGCTTTTTGATACAGCAGATCGTACACTATACCACATAATAAAGTGAAAAAACACAAGGTAGCAAAAACATAACCGTAATGAGTAACTAAAACATAGTTGCGGGGGAAGGGCATTGAATGTGAAAAATAAATAGTTTTGTGAACCCTCCGGGGTCTGTGCAAAACTGTTCAAAGAGCTCATGAAGTTACAAAAATACAACACAGTGCCCAGTGGCTACCTTCATATTAGATCAATTTAGAGGAGGTGCACATAATTCTTCAATGGGGTTTTGTCTATGCTGAGGCTGTCAATATCCCATTTTGAGGTTTTATTTTTATTTCAAATCTTTGTTTAGACATAAATAGTGAAAATGTTTCCGCCACAACAGCCCACTACTATATTATTCTTCAAGCAGCTCTGGCCCTAAGATATAAATAGTTAATGGACAATTTTTCTTTTGCACTTTGGTTTTGAGCTCCTACGCAAGTTCTCCTGCTGTGGGCCTATCCACAATCATTAATTTTTTTATTTTGTTTGAAATTTTTAGGAATCTCCTTGCACTGTTGGATTCCATTGGGAGCCTTTTTCTCCTTTGCCTCCTGGGGAGTTCATGCTCTCTATACCAGGAAGACAGAATCTGCGCCCACACATGGAGGGCCTGTAACCTAGATGGATGCACCCCTGGGCTCCTCTATTTCATTCCTCTACTGACTAGTTCATACTCTGTATCCCGTTGCCAGGGTAACAGGCTTAGTCCCTCACATGCAGGCTATATAACCTTGAAAGGAGAGGATGTGGCCTCACGGCTGGAGCGGTCGACCTCGAAGCTGGGGAACCGGTTCGAGTCTCAGCAGGGCCGCTCAACATCCTGTGATTCTGGGCAAATCACTTAATCTCTCTGTGCCTACAGAAATTATGAATGTGTCCTTCTGTAACACACCTGGTGCTCATGTAAAGTGCTCTGATACCTTCGGTCACGTTTGCGCTATATAAAACTCCCCACAAAAAAAGTCTACATAATTCTACTAAAGGTGTGCCAAGGACAAGCTCTGCTTCGCGGGTCCACATGCCAAGCAGGTGGAAGTTGGGACACTGACCAAGATGTTCCTATCAACTTTGCCTTGATCAAGCTTTTCTTTAATCAAACTTTTCTTTTATCTTTTCATTGCCATCTGGTCTGCTGGACCTATGTCGAGGGCCTGTCTTTGGACGTTTACTGTAATCGTATGCCCAGGAAACCCACCTCAACTAGTAAATCTCATTCAGGCCCTTTTACATGTTAAGAAATGTGTTTTGTGTGCCAAAGCGTAGCCTTTAGATTTATGTTCTCATTACAGGCTCAACACTGGTTGTATTGTTTGCAATGCAAACTTGGTCCAAGGAGCCACCAGAACTAGGCATCTGTTCAATGGTACTTTAAGCCCATACTACTATTCACCTAGATATGGAGCATGAGCTTAATGGGAAACCATGGCTATTGGGGGAAAAAAAACAATGTCAGCAACTCCCATGGAAACCCAGGGGTGGTTTTAGAGTTTGGCTGATTTGGGAGTTATCCTCTGTTTGCCATTGTGTTCACTTCTGCTAATGAATCCTCCTCTGCTCCTTCCTTCCCTCCTCTTTCTCTTCCTCTAGTGCTCTCTAAGGGGATCACTGATACAATATTGTGGTAGACCATATTGTTGACAAAAATGCTGTGTAAACAATATTCTTTACCACAATCCTATTCTGATAATGGACACACCAAAATATCGAAAACCAAATATTCTTAGCACTAATATGGTCCAACAATATAAAACAATATTGATTGTGTAATATAACTAGGGTTTAAAGCAGTATATGTTAAATATTTTAAAATATAAATTAAATATAATGTAAAATAAATAGATTCTACTAATTTTAAATGCTATAAATATATACTTATATAGACATTTATACGTGTGTGTGTGTGTATATGGGATGTTATAGTTAGAAATTAGCATTTAAAAAACCTTAGAAATTCACAGAAATAGACACAGATTTCAGAGACATTAAAATCAGCTGGACATTTCACTTGTACAAAACCAGATAAATTCAGCTGTTAGTTGAGCTAACTATAACTCGTGCACCCACAATGCACTGCTGATGACGTCACATATTACATCATTCATGACATGGTCAGTGTGGCGCCTTCCCCTGGGCCATTTCTGGCCATGGGGACCCCATCCCCCGGGACCTGGCCTTGTTTTAAAAAAACAATTTAATTTTGCGGGAGAGGTACTGCCTTGCCCCCCTCCCGGGCCAATTCTGGCCCTGGGAACCCCATCCCCCGGGACCGGGCCTGACCGTTGGGGACTGTGGGGGGAGCCACAATGCCACATGGTTCCGCCGGCTCCCGGCCTCCTGCGGGCGCCGGCATTGATTTTGCACAAGGGAAACTGCTGACATGCAGCTCCCCTTGTGCAAAAGCAATTCTGCTTTGGTTTTGGAAGCGAGAGCAGGAAACCTGCTCACGCTTCCAAAAGCAGAGCTTCCAAAACCAAAGCAGAGTTTGCCTCACCATAGCAAACGGCAATGTCCCGGGGTGGGCACCCTGGGCCATTGCAGGAGCCTGCCCTGGGAGGGTGGTCCCCAGTGCCATGAAGGGCTGCTGGAGGGGAAAAAAGCCCCAGGGAGGTGGCGGGTTCCGGGGGTTGGGGGGTCCGTGAGGGCCCCCACCCTCAAATTATTTTGTTTGAGCTCCAGGGAGGTGGCGGTCCTTAGGGCAGCGGGGGCGGCTGTTTTTGTCACACAAATGGCAGCTCGTGTCAGCCTCTGAGGAAAGGGACTGATTCCCTGAAACGCGTCAGGCCAGGGGGCTCTAATGGGGGAGAGAAGCAGCCCGTTTTCATTAATAAAGTTGTGATACCTCTGCGAAGGAGTGCGGCCTCATCTCTGGGGGAAACTTTTGTATATATATATATGTATGTATATCCAATTACCGCTCCGGCGCTTGTGACACCGGCGAGGCAGGCAAAGTAGGAGACGGACCACGGAATTCACAGGTTCTTTACTTTATTGCAGCTGGTACAACGGGAGGGCAATACACGTTTCAGGCTTCAAGAGCCCTTGTTCACATGCAACAAACTAGTGCAGCTTTTTTGTTTTTATAATGTTTAAGTGAGTAGCATAAGCTCCGCCCTTCAAACAATCATGTGACCATAGACATATACAACATCTTGTGTTTTAGAATAGCCATTCTTCGTGCAAATACGCAATATAAGTTAAACACAATTTTACAAATGCCAGTTAGGTATTCAAAGCAATTTAAACATTTCATGATTTAAAATATTTTTGTAAAGTGTCGCTCAATGCAAATTTGTAGAAAAATACCAGGATAAATCCATGTAATGCTAAAATTCTGAGTCTATGGTAGAAATATTCAAGTGTTATCAGGGTAGGCTGAGGGTAAAGTGCGAATAACAGTGCTGAACTAGACCAGTGTCTTACTGTACATAAAGTGCCAACACGCGTGCTATAGGGAATGTGCATGGGTGAAGATTTTAGAGAAAGTTGCGTAAGTCCTCAGTATTGTTAAGACCATTGGGCCACTTGCTGTCATATTCAAGAATGAATCGAGATTCTAGTTGCCTCAGTTTAAGTTCTCGATTACCCCCGCGTCTAAGAGGGGGAACTGAGGCAACCAAATAATAAGATAAACAGTTAGCATCTTTATTATGTGTACTTTGAAAATGACGAGCCACCGGATAAGATTGGTCACAGTGCAGAATGGCCCTAATATGCTGCAGGATCCTGACGTGCACCTGCTGCTTAGTACTGCCTATATAATTAAGGCCGCAGGTGCACGTCAGGAAATAAAAAGCATAATCGGTCTTACAAGTGTGGTTGCCAACTATGGGTGTATCCACTAATTTGAATGGGGTACTATAGTGGGTTTTGTTAATGCCAAATTGGCAAGCTCTACACGTAGAACATTTACGGAACCCCGGTGTTGGGTGTAACCAGACCGCCTTTTGTTTCGATTCTGGACTACTTAGATCCAACACTGTCCCCATGCTTTGAGCTCTGCGGAATGTTACCAGTGGTTTGTTTGGCAACATATTTCCTAGCACTGTGTCCGTTAAGATGGTAGGCCAATTACGATTGATTATTTGTCTGATCTTTTTCTCCTGGCAACTAAATGCAGTGATGAATCTCGGGCATTCGTTAGAATTTTCCCCCTCAGGGTTAACTGTATCAGAGGCATTCTCAGTGGATTTAGGGAATAGTGAGGATCTAGATCGTTTGTCAGCTCTCGCCAGAGCCCAATCAAACACTTTATCAGAATACCCTCGAGCTTTAAGTCGTATCCTTAAATCTTTAACACATTTGAGAAAGTTTTCATGGGAGCTACAAATTCTTTTGATCCTGAGAATTTCTTCTAAAGGTATATTGTCAATGGTGTGCATAGGGTGGAGACTAGAGGCATTCAGGGTTGTATTGCCTGCAGTGGCTTTTCTATACCAATTCACGGCAGGACGCTTGAGTTCCATAACACAGCATTAACAGCGCATGATGGGGAAAAAATCAAATGCGTAGCATAATGTTAACTATATGGGAAAGTCACCCTGTCATAGATACCGCGCTGGGCATGTCAACTATTTGTAATGCCAAAATATGGCTGTATGCTGAATGGAACACTTTAAGTACACGCAAGACTCCGCGATCTCATAAGCCCCCGATGTAAGTCTCTATCCGGGGTGACATGCCGATACACGGCAATACACTTAAGTTCCACAACATTGCAAAGTGTGCACACAGCGAGAATTGTGTAAATAATATTACGCTGTTATGAATTCGGGAGATTCTCTCACTGAAAGATGGCGCGCCTGCATGCGATGATGTTGCAAGTCCATTTTCTATGCCTGACTTAACACGTGACAGCACTTAAAATCCATGGCTGGCCGGCGCAGTGTAACTGACACTGACGAAGGCTTGAAGCCGAAATGCGTCTGTTGACTCTGTGATAATAAACATGAGTGTGAGCATCAGCAGGTCTACGAATGCTGTTTTCCTGATGGATTTCCAAGGATTTTGAGCTGTATGTTATTGTGGGAGCCTACTACCGCAGACTGCACCCACCCGCGAGTGCCCCGACTGACCAAGTGGGACCGGGAGCCTGAATATATATATACTAGCATCCCGCCCCAGCGTTGCCTGGGGCAGAAGGGGGCTGGGGGCAGCATTTCAGGTTTGCGTGCACTCATGGCTCCCGCCCGTACCTGTGTGCGCACCCGCAGCTCTTGGCTGCTTCACTTACCTCACCCGCCGGCGTTGCCCGGGGCAGAAGGGGGCTGGGGGCAGCATTTTGGGCTTGTGTGCACTCCTTGCTCCTGCCCGTCCCTCGGTGCGCACCCGCGGCTCTTGGCTACTTCACTTACCTCACCCACCGCTCCTCCCCGCGCTGCTGATTTTACCGCTCCACTGCTCCTCCGCTTCTCGCTGCTCCTCACTGCTTGACCGCCGCTCGCTGCTCCTCCCCGCGCTCATGTCCTCCACTCTACCTGTTGCTCCTGAACGCCACTCCTCCCCGTGCTCCCGATGTCAACACGCAGACGTCGCGGCTGGCGCTACTTGCAAGGCACTACTTTATTTTTATTTCTACACTTTTTAAACAATGTATATTTTTTATTTTTATATAGCCTATGTCCTTCTGCTTGCCCTGAGGTTTTCAAATAGGTCTTGAGTGTTTGGATTGGTGATGTACTTTTCGAGTTTACCTGGCTCAAAGGACACAGTTCTCTCTTTATAATAGTAGTATATATATATATATATATATATATATTTTACCACTGGCGGTCTGTAGTTATAGTGAGGACCTATTTTCCATAGGAAATCCGCAACATTCTATTTGCAATAACTTTGGCGCTGGTCAATGAATCTTCGCAAAATTATCAAAACTAATGGGTAGCTCTGTTCCGCTCCTTCCCTGAAAGTTTTGGGGTGATTCATGAAGCTGGTTCTGAGAAAAAAAGGGGAGTCCCAAAAGGTGTTTTCCCCGTGCAATTTTCCATAGAACCTTTAGCCACAGCTACAGCCCGAACTGCTGAACGGAATTACGCCAAATTTGGCAGAGATGCAGTCCTCACTTCAGACTAGTGCCTTTTGCTTAAATGGTGTCAATCTGTTCAGTAGTCCCTGTGAAAATTACAGTTAAAAGCATATATATATCTATGGGCGCAGTGGATCCGTGGACTATGAGAGCACCGTGAGTGTATCATAAGCACACCCTTCCGATCACGCGCTGAATGCTAATTGGCTGCCAAGTGGTTGTCAACATTCAAAACCAGGAACTGTTGGCAGCCATTTTGTGGCTCGGTAGAAGCGAGGCTGAAGAATTCAGTGGAACAAGTGTGCAAAACGTAGAAAGGGGGCAGGGTAGCCATACTTTGACCCTCTAGACCTGCTTAGGGGATCCAAGAAGGACCCCCAGGGCCCACAAATCTTTTTGTTGTTGAAAAAAAGGCAAGTGGCGTAGGGTGTGTGCACTCTGCTGTAAAAAAATTATAATATTAAAATTGAGCTTTTTTCATAATTAGTCCCCGGGGGGCCAAATCCTGGGGGCAAAATTATTACATTTCATGGGGGTCCAGAGGGGCCCCCAGCCCCGGAGATCGTCACCCCCCCCCCCCCCCCGGGCTACAAAAAAATGGTTGGGGGGGCTCCAAAGTCCCCAAAGCCTTGGGGACCACCACCTCGGGGCTTTATGTATTGTGGGAGGGGTGCTGCGTGGCCCCCTCCTGGAGCACTCGAGGTCCCGTCATCCTACGGGGCTAAAAAAAAAATGGTTGGGGGGGCTCCAAGGTCCATAAAGCCCTGAGGACTACCACTCCCTGGGGCTTTATGTCTTGTGGGAGGGCCGGCTCCTGTAGTGTCCCGGGGTGCCCATCCTGCCCTCCCATAGCAAGGAAATCTGTTCTCTCTTTCAAAATCTAAGCCAGATTGCTTTTCCACATGGGGAGCTGCATGTTAGTAGCTCCACATGTGGAAAAGCAATGCTGGCTCCCAAATGCATAGAAGTTGTGCACGAAAGGCACTGGAGTCGTGCACCCTACAGATTATAAGTCATGCATCCAGCGCGTGCACACCAGGGGGCCGCACTGAGCGCCGCGCTGGGTGCGCGACTTCTAATTTTAGCGTAAAAAAATAGCCCCTATCAATAATTTCTAATATTCCTGGGGACCCCATTCCCTGGATCTTATAAAAAAATGTTGGGGAGCGTGGGGGGAGCCAAAATGCCCCCACGGTCCCGCCAGCTCGCCGCGTCCTTCGGGAGCCGGCATTGCTTTTCCATATGTGTAGATGCTAACTTGCATGTAGAAAAGCTATCTGGTTTGAATTTTGAAAGTGAGAACTGATTTCACTTCTCTGTCTTTTAAAAACCAAACCAAGTCTGCTATGGGAGGGCGGGAGCCGCAAGACTCTCAACCTCTCATAGCAAACAGCAGTGTCCCAGGGGTAGGCACCCCGGGACACTGCAGGAGCCGGCTGTGGGGGGTGGAGGTCCCCAGGGCCCTCGAGGGCTCCAGGCAGAGGGTTACGCAGCCTCCCTGCCACAATACACAATGCCCTGGGGGGTGGTGGTCCCCGGGTCTTTTGGGGGGTTGTTGAGGCCCCTCACCTCTAATTTTGCAGGGGGGGACCTTGGAGTCCCCCCAACCATTTATTTTATAGCCCCGGGGGGTGGCTCTCACTCTTGCATAGCAAACAGCAATGTTGAGAAAATCTTCCGGTAAGATAACAAAGGATTTTGAATTCCATTTTCGGCGTTTTTGTTGTTGTTTGCAGCCGTTAAAGCAGCGACAATTTTAACTCAGTCTTTGTAAATATGCCACTAAGTTTTGTAATATCGACAATCTCGTCTCCCATTTAAATAGGCACAAAGTATTTATTGAAGTGCATTGTGAATCGTGAAGCAACACTGTCTAATTGTGATCGATAAAGAATTGAATGAGTTATGTACTTCTTTTGCTCGTAATGTGCATAGGGGCAGATTTACAAGTTCATTGTGTTACTATTGCATCACTTTTAAGATGGGAAAAGTGACACGAAAGTGGTGCAAGGGGGTTGTAAATCTGGTGCACAGTGTTCTGTTTTACTTTGCTTTCCTTTCTGTCATGTAGAGGATCCTGGGTAAATATAACGGATTCTGTACAGCCAGTACCTTTCCATTCTACCCCCAAACTGCTTACTGCTTGTTACCATAGTAACAGTTCATGGAACACTTAAGTGAGCACAGAGGTTAGAAGTTCACCACACTATAATGCTAATCGAAACAGTTACTGTGCTGGAGTTTTAAAAGTTTTCCAAAGGAACCGTTAGTCGTAGCTATAGACTCTGGTAAAGAGCTGGTAAAGAGTTAGTCTCAGTATTATACTTCTAGTTATAAATATAATTTCTATTTTTAAATGTTTTCTAACTGTATTATTATCACACTAAATAATAATGAAATGTTGTCAGAAAAAGAAGCGGTCTATTTGTTTTTATTAACTTTTATTGAAACAACAATAAATAACTGGAAACGTAACTTAAAGATAACAATATAATAAATAACTAAAAACATAACTTTAACAAAACTATTTAATATACAAAATCTGTTATGGACTCCAATAGAAGTAGGGTAGGTAATCTGCAAAACAAAAATGAAAATAAGTGCTCAAAATTAGATCGATGTGACTAAATGAGGTCAAACATTACAAGTTAAGGTAATACTTGGCAATATTTATTAATTTGCACGTCTGCAGTGTGCCTGATGCATTTCATCTCTCTTATAGGCCTGCGTTCAAGAGGTGTCTGTAAGCAAATGCCTACTGCATCAGATTTACAGTATGGACCAGCACGTCTTTAAAATGATTCAGAGATGAGCCACAATTAGGTGAGAGATCACGTCATTATGCAGGACAATATTCTTTGGGGCTTATTTACAAGCCCCTTGCGCCACTTTTGCCTTACTTTTCTCGTGTTAAAAGTGATGGAAAAGTGGCGCAAGGTGCTTGTAAATAAGCCCCTTTATTTCTAACGCATTTAATCGGAGGCATTGTGTATCTAGGCCGCTCAGCTTACCTTGTGTAAACACTGTGACCAACAGAGTTCACAACTTGATCTCAGCTTTGGTTCTACACTGGAGAGTAATAAATTCAGCCTTGATTTTTATATTGGCAGAGTCGACAGCACCGTCCATAACTTTAAAAGAGAAAGAGAAACAATGTGAGAGAGACTGAGAGAGAGAAAGAGAGAAAAAAAAGACATTAAAATGTGAGAGAGAGAAAGTTATAGATGGAGCAGTTAATACTGGAGAAAATCTTCGTAGCTCACCTTTTGCCTTTGTTGTGTGTCCAAGCACGTGCTGGTTCACACTGCACCCTCCAGTTTAGTGATCTGAAAGATAGTATATAGAGTTAGTAACATACAACTCCACAAGCATATTTTTGCATTATTTACTTGCACACTCAGGATAATATATTTCATCAACTTCCACTGTAAGGATGTGTCTGAGCACTGTTTTTCTTCCAAAGTAGTATATCCCATGCACTCCCACTGCATAGCCGTGAGTTCTCAATATTGCGTACCTAGACTGTTGCACCCCATTGACTTGCAGAGTCTGGAGGTGAGTGCTTTTTCTTGCAAAGTCAGAGGCAGATTTACAAACTCCTTGCGCCACTTTTCCCATGTTAAAAGTGACACAAAAGTGGCGCAAGGGGCTTGTAAATCTGCCTTTCAGACTGTTGTAACCTATCTATTCTCACAGTTCGGAGGTAATTGTACATTCCTACACCGTGAAGCTGCTGCACACTATCCACTCTCTCCGTCCATAGATGACTTGTTGTTTCGGAAGCAAGCTTCTTTGCTCACCTTGTGCCATTGGAATGATTCAAAGAGGGTGCACCATGTGTCGAAGCAGCCTTCTCAGACGTTGTTACGAATGCCACGCATCATTGCAGAATGCACAAACATAGAGCTTTGGAGGTGTTGGGGGGGACGCCAATTTTTGAAACACAACCTGTAAGATAAAAAGGAAGTTAACATTGTGTGTCATTTTTTTATCAAAGGAGAGAGTACGTGAGAGAGTGACTGCAAAGAATATTCATAGTTCACCATTCTGTCACCGGTGTGTTTTTCACCAAGTCCCTGGACATAATGCACCCTGAAGCTCTACATCTAAAAGATAGTAAAAGAAAGATGTTATGATTGGTATTTGTTACTATCTTAATGTGGAGTAGAATTATATTGCCTTTTCAGACACCTTCCCTCCCGCATTTAAAAACAACTATTTGTACAGTTCGAACTTGTTTAATAGGCTTCGATTTTTGAAAAATTACTATAGTAGTAATGTTTTTATGTGGTTGTGAAAGCAAGTGGTGCAAAGTGAAGCACGTGGTTTTGATCATCACGAGCGTCGGACATTTGACCAATTATAAAAACGTTCCTGCTATTGGAAAAAATATATAAATGCAATAAGATACGGTATATAGGACTGCGTACGCCTAAATCGCTGCGTTGCCTTTTTGTATCCAGTCTGCTGCACCCCATCGGCTCCCTCCGCTGCGCACCTAGGCCTCATTGCTCACCTTTTCGTGGACAGGACACCTTGTACATCATGCAATTCCGCTCTGCCACGAATACGTCTGACATATGGTGCTGAGTCTTGATATTGCTATGGCTAACAACATACTCGTGCTCCCATTATCATCACAGGTTCCTCACCCGCTCAGTCCTTGTGGTACCCCTAACTCAGTGACCAAAGAGGCCACGCACTTAGTAGTGGGCCCTTGTACTCGGTGGTTCGGGCCTACATGAGGCATACGAACCACTAGGACGGGCCATCACAGCGCTTGGGATGTGAGCAACTCTAAAATGGCATATAGCACGTGGGCCCCGCCCCAACTTTTTTATTGGTAGCGTCACGTGTGTAGTGACGCATGTGCTGGATGGTTGTGGTGTGGGTGTATACCAGCCATGAGTGAGTGTGTGAGTGCCGTTCTGACAACTAGACCTGGAAGTAAGAAATCAGTACAATGGAAATCTGGGCAATGTTTTGTTTTTGTTTTTTTCTCGAAGCGTAAGCGGGGTGGGTTGGACTGACACATTCCAGTGCTGTGCGAGGCTCTGAACCATGATTCTGGAGCTATGGGCGTAATTCTGTTGTTAGCTATATGAAAAATCAAGTGATTCCGGTGTCCATTTTGTAGTACTGACGTCACCTGGGTCTTAAACGCAAATGTGTCATTATATCTGTAACGTTCAACAACTTGGCCAACATGGAATGTACGGAGTACCACTGACTCTATATTCATTCATAGTTGCATACATAAAAGATGGTGGACATGATGCATTTCTGTAATTATGAATGTTTGTTGTACATTCAGTGGAGTGTTGTAGCTGTAGTAATGCAGGGCTGTGAAAGGTTTAAGTTGCATTTTTTGGCACATGAAGGGCAGCTAATATATTTATGTATGTGGTTATTCAGGTACACTGTAGAACTTGGTGCTGGAAATCAGTGATTGAGGTACGGAGTTGCGTCCACATCCTGTTATTGTAGAATAATGACGTAATGTACGCGTGCCGGAAAAGGTACTGTAAATAGGGTGCTCATGTAAATTGCTGATATAGTTTTTGATTGATTTTCCACTATATAAATATGTTAAAAAAAAAAGGAGAAGATGGTTGCATACGCTATTTATAGCACAATATAATGTGGTAGGGCGCAGGAGCAGCATTTTACAAACATAATAAATAGACAGACACAGATAGATAGTTGAAGTGGGTACGGGTACGTGTGCTCGACTCCATTTTATTACGTTGTTGTTTGTAACAAGTAGAATAGTAATCATGATATCATACACAGATATTTAATCATAAACGGTTTATCATTTCTGCTGTACAAAGGTAGGAGCACTGTATGTGAAATAATACACAGAAGATTATACACTTCTGCTGTACATAGGTAGGAGCACTGTATGTGAAATAATACACTGAAGATTCTATCGTAAAGAGTTCATGAGTTGTGGTGCACTGAGGTAAGGGCGGTTTGTGTGGAGCCTGCGATGATGCATGGTTCAGGCAGACCGCACTGGTAAAAATCTGTTTTGACTATTGAATTTTGCCTTAACAAGGGCACGTGGTGATTTTTTGCGGTGTACTGAGTTAGTGGTACGTCTGGTGTTTAGCCTGTGCTCACCCTGCGATGATGCGTGGTGTGAACGGGCTACACTCAAAGCATTGACTGTTGCATACCGGACTGCATGTACTTTGAGGGGGGGGACGTACCATCGATGGTTAGCAACTCTTCAGCAACAAAATGATCTGATTCAGATGATTCTTCCAGTGGTGTAGCCATTTTTGTCTCCCCCCCAAAAAAATTCAGGTTTCCAATTATCTATAAGTGATATCAAAGAAGTTCTTAAAGGAAGCATAATAAAGGGATATTGTATAGGATTTGATAAATGTTATACTTAAATGGTATTGTACTCTGCAAATAATAAATCAACAATGTAATTAATTGTGAGCTCTGATGACCCGGTTTAGGCAGGAGGCAGTGGTTAGGAAGAGTTCACAACCATGTGGCATTGAGTAGAGCTGCATAGTTTTGATAATTTAGTGTGTGTGCAGCCAGCGATGATAAGTGGTGCACTGAGTTAGTGGCACCTGAAACAACAAGGTTCTGTGGAGCTTGCGACGATCCGTGGTCCGGGCAGGCCATACTGATAGTAATGTTTTTTGTCTTGTAAATTCTGCCTTAGTAAGGCCACGTGGCGATGATTTTTGGTGTACTGAGTTAGTAGTACCTTTGGCACTTAGCGTGTACGTACCCTGCGATGATGTGTGGTCAGGGGGGGTACAATAATTGAAGTAATGTCTTTTGTCTATTGAATTCTGCATGAATTCCATTTAAAAGTGATAGTATGCCTCATTGCTGACATAAAACTGTTTACTCTTCTTTGCAGTGATTTTTGGTGCACTGAGTTAGTAGTACCTTTGGCACTGAGCGTGTACGTAAGCTGCGATGATGCGTGGTCCGGGCAGGCCGCACTGGGAGCAATGTTTTTTGCCTAGTGAATTCTGCCTTAACAAGGCCACGTGGCGATGACTTGCGGTGCAGTGAGTTAGTGGTACATGAAGAACTCAGTGTGTGCACACCCTGCGATGATTAGTGGTTTGGGCGGGTTGCATTGGTACAATGTCTCTTGGCTATTGGAATGCGTCATGTGCAATCGCCATTCCACCTGAATCGTGAGCCCTCACAATGTAGATCGAAGGCAGTTGTCAGCACAGATATCGACAAATGATTTTTGTGACTTATGTAAAAAAAAACTGAACACATACAGTAGAATTGTCTCTGCATTACATAAATCAAAGCTGAATTCCCTACTGTCCGTAGTGTAGTTGGAAAGCTGAATTCAAGTTGTGAACCCTTCTGTCCGCAGAGTACATTTATGGCAGTAGTCCACAGAAACATCGACAAATGCTTTTTTGTCACAGTTAACAAAATCTGACGACACAGTAGAATTGTCTCTGCCTCAAATAAATTGAGAATGAATTCAATGTTGTCTGTAGAGCATATCCGCTTCAGGTATTAAGTGGTGAACTCTGTTGATCGCAGTCTTTAGGGGGATAGTGAGTGTGTTAACAACAGTTCTTTATATCATTAGGCTGAATCCTTGCTCAAATAGATTGAGTCAGAAGTTCATTGTTGTGTAGAAAAAGGCTCTTTATTGATTTTAGTAAAAACACGAACAGCCGACACATGTTTCGCCCCCTGTGGCAATTCACGCCAGGGCATTTTCAAGGCTATTTACATTTCAATTTTCTCATTGCAATTCTTCATCATTATTTGTACTGCTTTCCAACAAAAGTCCGATTTTTCAAAATATGAATTTGTAAGGGAAAATCCCTAACTTTCGTAGCCTGGAGCCTGCCGTTCATTCCTTCCGCTTTCGCGTGTGTGTCTCTGCTTTAACTGAATCGAGACTGAATTCAATGTTTTCTGTAGTGCTGATGCGCAACTGGTATCAAGTTGTCAATTCTACTCACCATAGTGTAGATTGAAGGCAGTACTCAGCACAGATACCGACGACAAATTTAGATCCAAAGCTCAATTCAAGTTGTGAACCCTGCTGTCCGCAGTGTAGATCGAAGGCAGTAGTCGATACAAACATAAGTCTGTGGTGCTGTGGCACTGAGTTCGCAATGGGCAATGGGCCTGTATCGAAGAGGCACGGGGTCATGGCGGCAGCCCACGCCCAAGGCGTAGCCTAATTATTTGTAGTCTTACATTGACGTTGTGTACGTTGGACTAGCCCACTCCGCTTCTGTTTCAAAGCGGGGGGTGAACACAGCTACATGACCGAAATATTCCCCAGTGTCTGAGATAATATGGTTCCGTTCACTATTCAGTACAGTACACATATCAACGGTATATCTACACACGGAAAAGTTTTTGGTTTGTATAGTGAATTGTGTATAGTATTTCACCGGTACTCTTGGCGTGTACATTTTTGTGGATGTTCGAGTTCTTTCCCTTATACATACTTGGTTGCCACATCTCTGTACATTGATCTAGTGTGCTGTTGAGGGGATATATTATTTTGGAAAGGTCCGTTGTCCTCTTTTGCGCTGCCTCTGAGGTAGTGGGGGGAGGGGTCCAGGGGGGTGGTGGTGGTGGTGGTGGCGCTGGGTACTGTGATTTTGTTGGGTGTCGGAAGTGTATAATTAGAACCTCTATCACATATTGCTCTTTAATTATGGGTGTGAGTTGGATGTAATTCACGCAGTACATAGTCGACGTTCTTACATTAGTTAAATGTTGATGTTAATTTGTTAGTGATAAGTGGAACTATTGCCTGATTTTTAAGGTAGCATTGCAGATTTGGTTTCTTGTTGAAAATATGGGGAAGTGGTCAACATTATAAGTAGAAATTGTCATTTAAAAAACCTTTGAAATTCACTGAAAAAAACATAGGTTTTAGGCAGGTTATAGTTAGGAATTATCATTTAAAAACCCTTAGAAATTCATTGAAAAAACCATAGGTTTCAGGGGTGTTATAGTTAGCTGGATATTTCACTCCTACAAAACCATTGAAATTCCTCTCTTATAGTTAGTTGTACTAACTGTAACTCTCATGCCCGCAATCCACTGGTGATGATGTCACATATTACATCATTCATAACTTGGTCAGTGACTTCACTGATGACATCTCAAATGACATCACTCATGACATCACTGATGACATCATGCACGTGACAATCTGATACACCTCATCATACACTAGTATAACGTTTCATCACTCATTATAAAATATGGAGTACCATATTTGAAACCATTGACAAACCAATACAAGTTTCTAAAAACCCACTCAGTGATTCCTAGATCTTCACACACATCTAAACACTTACCTATAGATTCACTCATACATGCTGACAAAGATCAATAGAACACTATCAAATATACTTATACACCTACATCAACTTTACACACCAGCATACACCCTATTCACGTATGCAGTCATCCTACTCACTTATGCAAACAATTGATCATACTTACATTTACTCAGCTACACACTTATACAAACACCACTTCATTTATTTATGTAGATAGTAACTCATACTTAGTGTGTTATAAAATCACTATTACAAGTATACAGTTATCCATACAGTCACTCATACAATCACCGAGTCTTATGTATACTTATATATATATATACAACAACTGTCACATACAGTGCCTTTTATATTTCTACTTTGTTGTACATGTATCATTGAGAAATATATTTACTCATCACTACACCCATAAAGACATCCACTCACCCAAACAACTGTTTCCACATGCAGTTTTAACCTCATATACCTACTAAATCAACTATTTACATATCTTTGGACAGTCACACACCTCCCACCCAAGCACACACACATTCACTCTGCCATACAATTACTCACTTAACTAATCAATAACTAATATAGACTTTCACATAGCTAGTTACCAACTTATGCAGTAGTTTATACAACAAGAGACAGAGTGATACAGATATTCACACAGTTTAATCACTATCCCATATATTTAATGAGACACTTTAAATTAGTCACTTAAACAGTCAATCACACTGCTACTAAATCCTCCATCCAGACACTTATACTTCCACTCACTCTTCAATGCCGATTGCTATATATGTAATACATATTTATATATCGAACCAAACCACATTCATTGGATGATGTCATCAGTGATGTCATCAGTGATGTCATCAGTGATGTCACTGACCATGTCATGAATGATGTAATATGTGGACATCATCACCAGCGGATTGCGAGCGCGAGAATTACAGTTAGTACAACTAACTATAACAGAGGAATTTCAAAGGTTTTGTATGACTGAAATGTCCAGCTAACTAGAACACCCCTGAAACCTATGTTTTTTTTCAATTAATATATATATATATATATATATATATATATATATATATATATATATATATATATATATGAATAAATATATACTTGAAAATGGTCACAAGAAAACAACAGCCAGCCAGGGCAAAAATGTGAGTCACAGAGAAATAATATATCCAAGAAATAAGTGACTCAAACAGATGGATTTACCAAAGAACATGGCATGAAGTCCAGTTTAGATACAAATGAGCATCTGTAGGCTTGTGGTTCAGATCAGTTGTAATTTTTTGTTCATTAATGGTGAGTAGCATATCCAGAAAAGGGAGATGAAGCTTCAGTTTAGTATTGTTGCTCGTAAATTTGATGGTAGGATGGATATTGTTGATATAAGCTGTAAATTGTTCCAATGTTCTGCATCCTGCATTCCATATTATAAATATGTCATCATTTGTATCATAGCCATACCAGTGGTTTGAGGCTAGAAGTAGCAAGTATACAGTTCTCTAGTTTGCCCATGAAGATATTTGTATAGGACGGAGCCATCCGAGTGCCCATGGAAGTCCCTTGTATCTGCAGATAGTGTTTGCCATTGAAGGTAAAATTGTTGGATTTAAGGATAACTCTTGCAAAGTTTGTAAGCACATTTGTTGATGGCTTGTTCACAGTTCTTTTATTAAGAGCCTCAGATAATGCCATAAGCCCATCCTCATGTGGTATATTGTTGTATAAGGTCATAACATCAAATGTAGCCAGAAGAGTATCATCATCAAATGTGTATGTTATGTTACGTTTTTTAATAATCTGAAGGACGTGACTGGTATCTTTAACAAATGATGGAAGTTCCTGTACAAAGGTCGACAAATAAAGGTAGTCTCTCAGTGGCTGTGTCTTTGCCAGAGATGATGGGATGGCCAGGATTTTTTTTTTTAATTCTTTTTTTATTAAGTAGTGAAACAAACATGGTCAGTAAGTTACATTAATCTTGAGTCTGCTACAGCACCAGTAGTACATTTGCAAATTGTGCAATTCTCACTTTATAGCCATAGGGAAAGCATTTTAGTCTATGTCTTCCGAGCCTGTCTGTGGGCCATGGGGAGGCTCGCATATGTTTCCCCTAAAGTCATTCCAGCTTGACCATACATCTCCCCATTTGCGGGGGCACCCTCTTGCTGCATATACAGTCTTTTCTTGCAGCATGCACCAATCCATGTCGCTTTGCCAGTCTATCAGTTTCGTTGGATGGGGGGCCACCATCTGCCCAAGTGTCACCCAGATTTTCCCCTTTGGAGACAGGTCCGTGGGCTCCCAAATGTTCAGGAGACATCTCTTAGCCTCAGGACGGATCTCTACTTCCCACACCTCCCGCATACACTGCACCACCCGTCTCCAGTATCTTTGCACCTTCGGACAGTCCCACAGTATATGAAAGAACGTGCCTGTCCCACCACATCCCCGTCTGCAGAGCCCTTCTCCTCCCCTCCTCATCACTTGGAGCCTATTACATGAGATATATACTCTGTGCAGAATTTTCAGTTGGATTAGTCGCAATTGGGCCGAGATCGCCACCTCCCTGGGGAAGGCAAGAGCATATATCCATTCTTCCTCATCTATCTCTAGCCCGTCAGCGACCCATTTCTCTTTTAGGGGAAGGAGCGTGTCGAGGGGATTGTTAATTAACTTTGTGTACGTTAGAGAGATGGCGTGTTCTGTCATGTGTCCGTCTAATAATCTGTCTTCGAGTGGGGTGGTCTGAGGCCGTTTCGTCTCTGGTGGAATGTTCGCCTGCAGGGAATGTCGCACTTGCATGTATCTGAAGTGTTCGGTTTGAGCTAGTTCATATGTTTCTTGCAAGTGGGCAAACGTGTGGATTCCTTTAGGGCCCCAGATGTCTTTGATTTGTGAGATTCCTATCAGGTCCCAGTTACGGAACCCCTTGGTGTGCCCCAAGTTGCCAAGTTTCTCGGAGGCCCAGAGTGGAGTTGACATAGTAAGGACATCTGACCACCCTAGTTTCCGCTGAGCAATGTGCCATATCTGTACTGAGTGTTGAGTTGGTCCCGTGAGTTGATGTTTACCCAGTTTGGAGTAGAGTGCAACCTCATAATTCCCCCCAGGGAGTAACCACCTGTCCATCCCGTAACTGGGGTCGTTCCCGTCACTGTATGTCCCTTTGTTGATCGCTGAGAGGTGGGCGGCCCAGTAATATTTGCGGATGTCGGGGAGGGCGATTCCACCGTCGTACCACCCCAATGTGAGTTTGCGCAATGCGATTCTAGGTGCCCCGGCCCACAGGAGGTCACGCTGCGCCGTTTCAATTGCTGCAAAATACGAGTTGGGTACTAGGTCTGGGTAATTCTGTAAAGCATAAAGAAATCTTGGCAGTGCCATCATTTTAAAAAGGTCCGCTCGGCCCAGCAATGACAATGGAAGTTGCTGCCAGGATTTAGCGTCGCGTTGGAGCCGTCGTAGAGGTGGCAATAGATTTCTTTCCTACCGCAAAGTCTTGTCCGTAGAGACAAAGACTCCTAGATATTTGAAGCCGTCCTCCACCACTGTGATGGGACAAGTGGCAGGGAGCCTCGGGGGGTCACCATGGAGTACGTACAGGTGGGATTTGCTCCAGTTGATCCGAAATCCGGAGTTGCGTCTGAAGCTCGTGAAAATATCAAGTGCCGCCATGATAGATCTTCGCGGTTTAGAGAGGTACAGAAGGATATCGTCGGCGTATAGGGAGATCTTGTCCTCCCATCCTTCCGTCCAGGCTATCCCTTTAAGGTAGACATCCTGCATTATCCAGGCCGCGAGCAGTTCAAGGGAAAGCGCGAATAGGAGGGAAGAGAGAGGGCATCCCTGTCTAGTCCCTCTCTCAAGGGTGAAGATCTCGGATGCCTTATTGTTTACCACCACCTGGGCCAGCGGTTCAGTATAAAGGAGACGGATCCATGATATAAAATTCGGCCCGAAGCCCAATTTACGAAGTACTGCGATCATGTAGGGCCATTCTAAGGTGTCAAATGCCATGGTGGCGTCGAGAGAGACCACCACCGCATCCTCTCGCACCGCATCCTCTCGCAACCTATGTCGTTGCCCGAGTACCCCGTTAAGGCGTCGAATGTTAAGTGCGGTGTTGCGGTGGGGCATGAACCCTGATTGATCCGGCTGGACCAGGGTAGGCAGGACCGATTGAAGTCGATTTGCCAGCGTTTTGGCCAAAATGTTTGGCTCCGCGTTGAGCAGCGAGATTGGTCTGTATGAGGCACAGGACTCCCTAGGTTTCCCTTCTTTAGGTATTGCCACTATAGTTGCTAGACGTTGGTCTCGTGGCAACAGTCCCGCCCCTTTGCTTTTTCGAACATGTGTTTTAGGTGTTTACTGAGGGCATCCGGCTATAGCTTGTAGAGCTCTATTGGGAGGCCGTTGGGTCCTAGGGCTTTGCCCGGGAGAAGGTCCACTATAGCACGTTGAAGCTCAGTGACATCGAGTGGGCTCTCAAGGGCTTCTCGGTCTTCATCCGATAGGCAAGGCATTCGGATATCCGTCAGGAGGGCTACCGAGTCCTCCTCTGGGCGGTCCGACTCCCGGCTGTAAACCTGTTTATAATGTCATGCAAATTCAGCCACTATCTCCCGGGTTTCAGTTACAACATTCCCTGAGGGCGTTTGTATTTCTGGCACTACTTTATTGGCTTGTTGTTTTTTATCGAGTTATGCTATAAGTTTCCCAGCTTTGTCGCCCTGGTCATATAGCCTTCCCATCTTGTGTCTGGCTACTGTTTGAGCTTCCTGCGTAACTAGTTCCCTATATTCTGTTGTTTTGAGCTGCAGTCTATGTTGTACGTCTGTGGCCCCATTTGCACGCGCTTCCCTCTCCAGCACTGCCAGATCTGCTTCCACTGTGGCAACCTGCTTTTCTTTATCTTTCCACTTACCTGCGATGGCGGATAACGCCTCTCCCTTGATCGCAGTTTTAAAGGCCTCCCATAGGGTAACTGGGGAGTCCACCGACCCTACATTATTGTCAAAGTATTGGGTAATTGACTTAGATAGCCTCCTCCCTGTCTCCTCATTCTTTAAATGCCAAGCGCTTATTGGTGCGACGCAGCCCTCACGTGGAGTCCCGAACGTTAAATTTGTAAAAACCGGCGAGTGGTCAGATATGCCACGGGTTAGGTGTGATGCTTCTTGTACTGTAATGTCGTGTTGTAGTAGAGTGAGGATGTAGTCAAGGCGGGAGAATGAGCGATGTGGCCCGGAAAAGAAGGTGAAATGACTATCCGCTGGGTGTATGAGCCGCCAGACGTCTGTGAGCCCGAAGGCCTCCAAGAAGTCAGCCAGCCATTTCTGCCCTTGTGGTATGTTTCTGGGAAGATGTCTGTCCAGGGTCCCTGACACTACAGCGTTATAGTCTCCTTTCGTTACCAATTGACCGTCGGGGAGGGAGAGTAGCAGTTTGCCCATATCTGTGTATGCTTGAGTCTGGAGGCCAGGTGGGATGTATACAGAGAGCAGGTTCAGGTGGTAACCTTCCCATCTTCCGGACACTACTGCAAAGCGACCCTGAGGGTCTGACTCAGTGTGGTCTATGTGAAGGGGCAGTGAGCGATGCAACAGGATCCCTACACCCCTGGAGCCTGAGGGGAAGCCGGAGTGCGTTGCAAGGGTGTACCCCCATCTGTTGAGGGCCTGACATGTGTTCCCCATGAGATGTGTTTCTTGCAGCAGGACTGCGTCCGGCTGGTACCTTTTAATGAATTGCAGGACTATGGTGCATTTGAGCCTATCTCCTAGCCCATTGACATTCCAGCTCAGTACTTTGAGGCTCTTCTCCCATCTCCTAGCCATAACCGTTGCTGTGTGACATGACTTGTACCTGTATTCTGGTGTCCGGGTCGACTCTGACACTGCGAACTACACATGACCGTAAAACCTTCCCAACTCCCCTACCCTCCCTGCTACCCCCCCCAACATTCATTTTTAATACAAATATTTATCATTACAGCAGTTGTGGAACCTCCCTTTTCCTTCCCCCCAACTTTGTGTACTTGACCCTCCCTCCCTGTAAAACAGACCCCCTCACCCTGCTCCCTGCTCTGTGGGTTCTCAAACTACCCACCACCCCAATTAGCAGAGCTCCTGTCGCCCAACCCCACCCCAGAGAGAGAGGCAAGCCCCCTCCGAGGAAACTTCGTGTGGGAAAACGTTGGCCGGCCCCCTCCTCGGCCGCCATTCCCGTGCTGCCCCATTACGTTAATTACTCAGGTCTGCAATAAAGTTAAATTCTGGTAAGAAGTCTCAGAGTCCCAGGTCAGACATGTATGTTACCCAGCTTCATCAGCCCCAACATTCCAAAGACTACATTATACGTTACTGTTCGAAGAGTCACGGCGCCAATGTCTGTGTCTTCATCTCGCTGTATTGTCCCGGGCCGAGTCCCAACAGGGACTGTTCGACCTGGAACGCCAAGAATGCTGACTCTGCTCTTCTCCTTCCATTCTCCCAATCGCTGAACCAGAGGAGGAAGCCCCGGTTTCCCTCCAGTTGTTGATGTCTCGCCCTGCCTGTGCCTCCGGTGCCGCGGTGTCCAACCACTCCTGCACTGCTGTTGGTGATGTGAAGAAGAGGGATTTACCTCCTGAAATTATTTTCAGCTTAGCTGGGAAGAACATCATGTATTTGAATTCTCGTTCACGAAGCGTCGCCTTGACCCCCTGGAAGGAGTGTCGTTCCTGCTGGACTTGCAGTGTGAAGTCAGGGAAGAATCGGACTGTAGCCCCTTCGTATTGCAAGTCTCCCTGTTATCTGGCAACCTGGAGGATCGCATCGCGGTCCCTATAGTTGAGCACTTTAGCGATGATTGTTCTCAGTGGGGCCCCTGGTTTGGGTTTAGGGATCGGGGCTCAGTGGGCCCGTTCGATGGTGAAGATCTTCGATAGTCTCTTGGGCTTTAGGTGGCGGAGGATTAGGTCTTCCAGAAACAGCTCTGTGCTGTCCCCCTCCAGTCCTTCCTGTACACCTACCACGCGGATGTTACTCCTTCGGGCCCTCCCTTCCTGGTCCTCGAGCTTCAAAGCCATTTGTCGGTGTTGGTGAACGAGCTCGTTTACCCTGTCCTCCAGCCGTTTTTCGGAGGCCTGTAGCATCTTGATGTCCCCTTCATTGGTCTTGGACCGCTCAGTGGTTTTTCCCAGGTCTTCGCGTAGCAAATTTACCTCGATGGAGATCTTGTCCATTTTTGTCTCGAGGTTGGTGCCCAGGGTATGGATTGCCGTCATGATGGAATTCAGGGAGGGTTCCGTCTGATCCTTACCGTCCTTCGCCGCCCCACCGGATTGCTGCTGCGTTCTTGCCACTGCATATTGGTCAAGCTTGTTGGTTTGGGTCACCGTTCCCCCTTTGGGCCACATGGCGGAGCAGGGCGCTCTGGCTTCAGGCGTTCGCGCCTCCCGCTGGGGACAATGGCCGTCTGTGGGCCCGTGACGGCTCCGGATACGATCTGAAGGGTGGCCAGCGACTGCCGTCGCCACGCGTCTCTCACAGGGTATAAGTCCGGGCCTAGGTCCACCCACTGATGTCCCGCAGTGCCCTGGTTTGTATTCCCCGCAGGTAAGCCACCCAGTGGTCGAGAGGCCGGAGCCTCAGGTGTCCAGAAGTGCCCACTAGCGTTTCGGGCCCTCGTCCTCCACTAAATATGGCCGGTTCCGCGCCGTGCCACCAGCGGTCCCTCCGGGGTTCTATATGCCACTCCAGTTATTTGCTTTGTGCCCAGCTGGACGCCTCGCCAGTATACGTCAGTTCGTATGGGGATCAAACAATCCAGGGACGAGTTATCGCGCGGCCTGTCCGTACCTCACATGGCCACCTCGTGGGGACAGCGCCGGGTCTCGGTCCTTCACTCGGACCAGCAGGCTCCTTACAGCTGTGTGTGCCTGTTCTGGGCACGTCGCCTACTCCAGCCGAGGCCGTGATCCCTGCGCAGCACTTCCGTTGCAGCCGCCCCCTGCGCTGACGCCGCGTCACACCGGCCTCGCTCGCGGTACAGGCCGCAGACCTGCGTTTCACTCCTAGAAGGTCCCGGGGCTCCGCTTCAAGAGCGACGTCGCAGTGCCTTGCCCGAGGAAGCTGGGGCGCCGATGGCAGAGCGCTCCAGCAAGGATAAAGGGGTCGGATTTTATGGGACAGCGACGGTCCCGGCGGAGCTCGGAGTTAAGCGGCCATTTTAGACGGCACCTGGCCACGCCCCCCGGGATGGCCAGGATTGATCATTTTGTGAATTGTGGGAAGAGTATAAAATCTCCTAGTTTTTAGTTTGGGATGAACATGTATATCTGCTGTTGTTTCATCAATGAGGTTTAATCTTCTGTACCTTACAACCATGTTCTTAATTTCTTTGTTCAAGTCTTCTGTGGAATCCATTTCTAAAGGTTTGTAAGTGTTGTTATCCATTAGTTGTCTTGTTCTCTCCTCAATATAATCACTTACTTTCATGGCAACCACTGCACCACCTCTGTCTGACAGTTTTGTAATGACATCCGTTCTCTGTTGAAGGAGGTGGAGTGCTTTTCTTTCTTCTCGGGTAATGTTATCAAAAATCCTTTTAGGTGTTGATGAGTTTGTTGATGGATAAAATGTATGTATCAAGAACAGGATTTCTACCACATTGAGGAGCCCATGATTTGGGATGGCGGAACTTCTTAAATGGATCTGGAAGGTAGCTTTGCAGACTAACATTAGAATTATTGTAAAAGTATTCTGCAAGACTGCATCTGCTCGCTAAGGTTTTTAGGTCTCTCATCATCTTGGCCGGATTATGGTCCTTAGGTACAGGACAGAAATAGAGGCCTTTGCTCAAGAGGTTCAATTCACTCGTTAATATGAGCCCTCCAGTCAAGTCAATAACCGGGCCTGATGTCTGGAAGAGTTGTAGCTGGCTGATGCTATGCAGTCTTTTTTCTCTTATAAACCTTCTGGTTTTTATGCTGGGTACTTACAGGACTTACGCTGACAAGAAGATCTCCAAAGACAGAATGGTTTATGAAGTGGTGAGTTGGAAGAGGAGGTATATGAAATCTTAACATATCTCTTTTGAGTTTTGCTGATTTAATTTCAATAGCATTCCTGGCACTCATCTTTTTTACTATTGCAATCCTCTGCAGTATGTCTGCCACTCCAGAGTCGCTTTATTTTGCTCTTTAAACATCCCAATTCTTTTTGCAGCTTGGTTTTAAGCCTCTGCATTTTTTGAATGGTTATTTTAATAGATGTCAATAGTAAGGCCATTGATGAGTTATTCAGTCAAATATTCCATGATGCAGATTTTTCACAATTAGTTAGTTTAAAAGGTGGCTTTGACTGAATCTCCAACCCCATAGGATAGATGTTAAATGTTTTATAGACTTGCAAATGTGCTATTGTAAATTGGCACTTACTGATTTCCTCCTGGATGAACAGTGCATATCTAGGATGTAGATTTGTTCTTGACATGGTGGGTACTTCTGGCTTGAGTGTCGGATCCAAGGAGGATACAGGTTTGTAATCCCAGAAACAGTATGCTTGAAGAAGAAGGATCACAAGAAAACAACAGCCAGCCAGGGCAAAAATCTGGATCCCCAGGATACAATGAGTCACAAAGAAATAAAATATCCAAGAAAGAAGTGATCAAACAGATGGATTTACCAAAGAACAAAAATATATTTCCACTACAACGTTATAGCTTCCACCTTCCTCAGGTAGTTCAGGATGGTTTCCTCAGTGGCTGCACAGATGGCACAGCCGTGTCATCTGTTTGAGTCACTTCTTTCTTGGATATATATATATATATATATCTTTCACCAAGCACAGCAGCCGCTGTGCGAATGCACTTCCAATCCAGATTTTTTCACAAAGTTTTCAACAAGATAGCGTGTGTGCTCAAATTAAATTTATTTCTTCATTTCGGTTCCAGCATGTAATACACGGAAAACATGGAACAAAAAACCCAACGCGTTTCGGCGATTTGACTCTCGCCTTGCTCACGGGTATATATGTATATATATATATATATATATATATATATATATATACCCGTGAGCAATATATATATGTATATATATATATATATATATATATATATATATATATATATATATATATATATATATATATATATATATATATATATATATATATATATATATATATATATATATATATATATATATATATATATATATATATATACATACATATATATCCAAATCACAAGAGTGCCTGCTGAGGAAGAGCCCACGACAGGTAGGATTGGCTGACAAATCTTTATTGGAGGTTGCTGTTCGTTCAGCACACACAACCCTCTCTTCTCTGAAAGGATTGAGCCGCACCCCTCACAGTAGTTTCATTTTATGTTTATTTTAAAAGGGCTTGGCAATTCCGATGCATTTCGGTCAACCTTTTTCCAAGGATAGCCACGACAATTTAAGGCTTTGTGATGTACCACAAGCACGATTGCTTAATTTATTTCAAAGTGTTTGCCCCCTAGTGGGCGCCCCAATAGGCTGTGCACTCAAGCATGCTGGGACTTGTGGTACACTCTTAGCCGGCAATTCTAACCCTCCTGTGGGTGATGCCGGTATGTGTTGCTTGAATTTTCTTTTTATATTTATCACCAACATTCCACAAGGAAACACGGAGCACTCTGCAGGTTGCTAAAAATGCACTTTAATTGTCGATTTCACCAGTAGATGTGCTCGGCCAACTGCCTTTCTTAATACTGGCTTTATTTGTGAGGTCACATGACCGTTTTTTAAATTACACTTGCTTTTACTCCCAGTGGATCACCATTCAATTCAAAGTCAAGCAAAGTCATTTGGCACAATACAGCGTAAGTAGCTTTTACATCTACAATGGAACTTAGCCGCCCTTAGCCGCATTAGTCATTTTTACATTGCACGCTGGCTGTTCATTGATCTTCCTTTACTTGGTCTTAGGAGTGATTTTTCCTTGCAATGTGTACAATAGTGCTTACATCCCTTGTTGCCGCAAACAACTATTTAAAAAAGTATGCCTGAAGGCGCCTGTCTGGGTAGCTGTCACCTAAACATTTATTAATGTCTCTTTGGGGCGAGCATGCCCTCTGTGGCTGCAGCAGTTCCTGCAATACTATATTTCAATGTTCCACCAAATGACACTCGAGTTGCCAAACACCATAGACTGGGTGCAGGGGCGGCCCTAGGCATGTGCAAGCTGTGCACCTGCACAGGGCCACCATACCCCAGGGGCCACCACACCAATATATATCCTTAATATAATAATCCTCTGAGGATGGATACATATTTGCGTGGCGGCCCCTGGCGGGGATTTGGCGGCCTCCGGCTCTGTTCCACTTGCAAACACCCTGATCCCCCCCTCTTCACTGGCCTCCGCGCTCTGCCCCGCCGGGGCCCCCTACCTACGCTTCTTGCCCAGGGCCACCATGAGCCTAGAGCCGCCCCTGCTGGGTGCCTCCGTAACGTCATGTAATGTATCACCAACAGTCCACAAGGAAACACTGAGCACTCTGCTGGTTGCTAAAATGCACTTTAATTGCCGATTTCACCAGTAGGCGCGGAAGCACATTGCTGTGTCACATGTCGGGAGCTTGGCGTGGGTGGGGGGTGGTGGTAGGGGTATCCAATTGATTGCAAAGGCACAAACAAGGGCATATATTGGTGCATGCATTGCAGCTGGACTATTGTTTTTTAATAGCACAGTGTAGAAACGCCTGTCGGGGTGGGGGATACTACCACTTCGAATGGGCACCCTACACTGTTGACTTTTATAACTTGGAATGTCAGAAAGCTGATTGATAGTAGGAAGATCTGTAAAGTAGTACTGTATTTACAGCATCACCAGTTAAATATAGCCATGCCGACGCAATTCTTTAGATGCTGAGAAAGCTTTTGACTCTGAGTGGGGATTTATATTTTGTGTGTTACGTCGAGTAGGAGTGGGTGATACCTACCTGCAGCTAGTCTGGGTCCTTTATACGGAACCAACCCCACATATATATGTTGTAGTAGTAGTGTGGCGGCTCCGATTGCCATCAAGAGGGGCACACAACAAGGTTGCCTCTTATCCCCACTACTTTATTCACTAGTCATGGAGCCTTTGTCTTCCACGCTGCGGGAATATCACTCCCACCGCAGAATTTGCTTTCCATACTATAAACTCATAATGTCAGCGTGCACGAACGATATGCTGCTGTATGTTTGAGACCTTGAACATAAGCTTCCGCCATCCTTATAAAGGTAGTACTTTTTGGAGGCATTTCCCGGACCTCGTATTAATTGGGACAAATCCCTAATTTTTCCCCTGACCACTGCCACAATACCAATACAGCTGGAATTTTTGCTCAGGTGGACAAAGCATCTGGTTCACTACTTAGGCTTGCAGGTTCGCACTGACCCAGAAGTAGTACGGCACGAAAACTATGGAATGGCTGTACATTGTCTCACTTAGGTGGTGGACTGTTGGATTCACCTGCCCCTGTCTCTCTATGGCTGTATAGCCGTCATGAAGGAGGTAGTCCTCCCGCAATTTTAGTTTTTATTTGCAAATATTCTGATACCTAGTGTGATCTTCCGGACTGTGGCATACTAGTGCATTTGGCATGGGCAACCACGTGTGCTCTTGGACATGCTCAATCTCCCGTATGAAATGGGTGGACTTAATGCCCCAGACCTGGAGGCCTACTAAAGGGTGGGGCAATGCATGTTTGCCTATTATTGGCTTCATGGACTGTCTAATTTACCACATCTCAGCCTAGAACATGATGCAGCATCCCCTCTATCACTGCCTCAGTTTTTATTTGATAGACCGGTGTGTCGGTTTCACATAATTGACCTCATAGGTACCCCGCAGATTCTCTGGAGGAAATCAATGGACTTGCAAAAGAAAACCTTAATTTACTCCCGGCAGCTCCCTCTGGAGTGGTGCAGGTGGTTTCCGTTGGGGCAGGAAAAGGCTGCAGCGGAGAAACGACGGGAACTTGGAATACGTTACATGGGTGATTTCTTTGAGAATGGGGTCCTTCCTGACTGAGCACAGGTCAGTTCACAGTGTGAAAAACCATCCTTGCTTGCACAATTTTATTATTATCAGGCGCATCATAGGATGCAAACAGTACTGGATGACACCCTTGAGAAACCATTAGAGCTACCAACTTTCACTTATCTACTACAAACACTATACACCTTCTCACAGGAGGCCCGACGGCCTGTCATTCCCAAGGCTTGCAGTGATTGGGAAGAAGACCTAGGTATAAATATTAGTGAAACACAGTGGGCTTACTACTGCACAGTAATTCATACTATTTCTATGAAGGATATCACAGTCTCATGCATTTTAATTATCTCAATAGGGTATACCATACCCTGACCCGCTTGTTCCGCTACAGCTTGTGCGAGGATTTCAGGTGCTTGCGATGCTGAGCGGATGATGCTGGCTTCATGCATATATTGTGGCACTGCACTAGCAAGCAGCATTTCTGGCTCACGATATTTAAGATTCCGAAAGAGATCACTGGGGTGGCAGTGCGTTACATGCCACTGGTGGCTCTTCTGGGCTACAACAGAGATGTCCTGAGGACTTATCGGCGACTCATTGCGTTGGACTTGCTACTAGCGTGACATAGACTAGCAATGCATTGGATGAAAAGTCCCCTTACCACAGTAAAGGGGTGGCATACTGACCTGGCATAATGCAACACCCAATCGGATACTGATCATGAACTTATGCCACCCCATAGCCGCCCGAATGATATATCGGGCCCGTACCAAGAATACTTGGCCTTTGGAAGGAATGACACCAATGGGGATGGAGAGTCTAGAGATGCTGCATGATATATTCCATGCAGTGGTATCACTGATCTGTTTTTGGGATGCAAGCTGACTTGTCTGTTTTATATGGAGGGTGTTTCGATCACAAGCGTGACTCCCCTGCTCCACACATCGAATGTTATTATATATAAGATCCCCATCTGAAGGGTCCCATTGGTGATTGGCTAGGAAACATGATTCTCGATTGTGATAACACCTATGTTTGCGATCATATACAGTCCCACACCCTATATACCCCATCTATGCCTTAGCCGTACTGGTAATGTGCCTGTGCTGGTGCTGTATCTGTTGTTCAACATAGAAACAGCAAAAAACGAGGAGAAATAAAGGTATTTCTTCTCGTTGTGCCACTTTAGCGCCTCCCCAGGGAAGGCATTAGAATCTGACGCATTCTCAGGTTTACATAAGAATCCATGGGTGAGGCGTGGTAACACCCACAGCAATTCCCATGGACCGCCCCTTCCCTGCAGAGTAATGCCTAAAAGGGGGCCATATTTAAAAAGGCCATGAAGAGGCACTCAGGGTTGCTTTGCATGGCCTTGTAAATATGGCTCAGCCTTGCGTGCCACCAGAGCATCAAGAAAAGTGGCGCTCCGGTGGCGCAGGCGCCTTGTAAATATGCCCCCCAAGTCTTGATCAAGGAGCAGGATCTTTAGTTTTATGATCTACGCAGCTGCTTCATCAAAATTCTTTCTTGATTTTTCCTGGGGTTAAGTAGATTAGAGATTGGTCAGTAGTTTGCGAATATTAGTAGTTCACTGTCTGTTTCTTCAAAATGGATTTGATTATGTTGTGCTTGGAAGGCTGATGAATTACTTTTGAGAAGTAAATTCTGCCTACAGTGGTGATATCAGCCCTAAGTGTTGAAAACATTTCTTCTTGTATGAAGTAAGTCATTCTTCGACCAGCAAGTAGGATGCCTTGATTTGACAATGAGCCTTGTCATCTCCTTCTCATTGATAAAGTGAAAATGATGTGAAGTTGGAGTCAGAGGGACAAATGTGAAGATGACAAATGCGTTGAATGGTTTCAGAGATGTTTGGAGTCTTGTAGTCTACAAACGGTGAAAGGTTCTCACAATATTTTTATAAAATATAAAGCTGATTATACTTTTGAAAAAGTAGGACTTTTAGCTCTCTTGTCAGATGTGCAGGATTGCCTTATGTAACTTCTTGGCTTAGGTCGGTAATCTTCATGGTTGGTTGGTGTTGCACTGTTTTGATTTTGGTCATGTGTCCTCTGCAAGACTTCTTAAGAATTTCGTATTTGTTTTCAGACTTTTAATTTTCCCAGAAAGATCAATTTGCCAGGTGAGATCGCTGTGTGTCAGTGGCCGCTTCTCCACCTCTCTGATGTTCATTAGCTTCTCTCTGACTGCTGTGAGTGTCATGTGAAAATCTTCCTTGTTTATTGGTTTGAACTATCTTACTAGATTGTGGTACGTTTACATTGTGTTGGGGAGAGATGCTTTTGCAGTATGTTTAGCAAGTGGATGGGAATTACGTGGTACATGCACCCCATTTGTGGTTGTGCTGTTACACTTGGTGGCTCACATTTGTAGGGAAATATTAATTTCGGCTTAAGACCAACTATGTGTATTTAGCAGGGCACCACTTACACCCCTGTATGTGTTCTAGTAATCAGGTGCCAGATTTTTGCCAGACCTGAACACCCATAATTTGAAGTCTGGAATCTCCTGCTATGTTCCCAATGATCTAGAATAACATGAACATCAGAACTGCCTCATCTCTTCTGAAATTCAGGATGGAGCAGAAGATGCACCCCTAAAGACAAGCCAGCGGGGATATTTATAAGGGAATGGCAAAACGTGGCTTCAAGCAAAGAATTGATAACGTCATGCTCCGCCATTCTAAAATCGCAAGGATGCACTGTATGTGCGCACCATTTTGCAGCACACACAGAAGTTGCAAATCGTAATTAAAAAAAAAAATGTATGTGCCGGAAGGGACACCTTGCTGCACATAAGCAATCATTAATGGTGATTTGCTGTTTCTATGTGTGCTGCACAATACAGCACACATAGAAACAGCAAAAACGAGGAGAAATGAAACATTTCTCCTCGTTCGCCAGGTTCGGACCAGGTTTTCCTTGGTCCTAATTCTGGCACTGCCTCCTATTTACGCCACCCTTGTAAATAGAGGGCAGCATCAAAATCAATAGGTGTTGCAGCAGAATGCTCACCACAACATCCATTGCCCACCCCCAGTGTAGCATGTAAGAGGGCCTTATTTACAAGGAGGTGTTAAGCCATGTTAAGTGGCTTCATGCAGCCTTGTAAATAAGGCAAAGTACTTAACGCCTCAGGAACGTCACAAAAAGTGGCGTTCCCTTGGCGTTGAGCCCTTGTAAATATGCCTCATTATTCTCACACAAAAGGATTGATAAAAAGAAATAAATCTGTGTACATGTATTTCTGTATTCACACATATTTTAAAAACACTGGGGCATATTTGCAGGAAATTGCAGTGCAGCAAGGCTTCTTGCTGTGCTGCCCTATGCCAATTCGAAAGGGCAGGAATGCACCATATTTACAGTATATGGTATATTCCTGACCATTCAGCAAGAGCCTGTGCACATTCTGCAGCTTTGTTCAAACGCAAAGTGGGCTAAAGAACGGTGATGGATTAAACCCAGATCTTTTGAGTGAGCGTGAGTGTTTGATTGGTTCTGATGCTCCGTCCATCACCACCCCCTTTTGTACCGTGTTCTAACGCAGGCACTCTTGCACCATGGTGCAAGTGTGTCTGCATGGGTGGCTTGTTGGCAGGATTGTTTTGTACAGGAAGAGGCACCTTCTTACACAAAAACAATCATAAGAGGCATTTTCCTCTTTCTATGTGTGCTGCAGGATGCAGATTACACATGCAGCACGCACAGAATTAGATAAATATGAGGAGAAATGAAACATTTAGCTCTGGGAGGCGCACAGTTTTGATGCATTCCCAGATTTATGCCATGTTGCTTGTGATTGGTCTGAGCGCCGGTGTTAGGCGCTCAGACAGGGGCTGGTAGGCTGCGCATGTTTTCAACATAGGCCGTAATACAGCTGCATGGAGAACATGTAGAGTTTGCATGATGCTTTGGCCAGTCGGAGGCGGCCAGCCAAACCATCATGCATGCTTTAGGTGCTGCCACCACGCCTCCCGGTGTGATGCAGGGGGAGCAGCCTTGCCCCCCTGGCTTCAGCTGCAAGCTGAATACAGAAAACAAAATGATAATAACAAACGCTATTATCATTTTATTTTTTGTATTCAGCTTACAGTTCAAGCAATTGGGCGACGCTCCTCCGCCTTAGCAGAGGAGCCGCCACTGGGGTGGTGATTGTAAAGTTGGCCTCAGGCCCACATGGTGAGGAGAAACGGACATGGACACTCAGCATTATGGTGCATTAACTGGCCACAAGCAGGTGCACCCAGGCCCTTTTATTGGTGGGCCACGTCACTCATGGCACCCGTGATGGATGGGTGTGGGGGTGCAAGTGTGTCCTGCCCTCGAGGGAGTGGCTGGGATTACGGCTTCCTGCGGAGCACTAGAACGTGTCCCGCAGGAAACTACATTCCTTCCCAACTTTATTGAAGAATAAAGAAAACGTTATTCCAACCTGTGGGGACAAAACAATTAACTAAAAAAACACAGGGTCCATCAGTCTTCAGAGACAGGTGGCCGAAAGACGTCAGACGTGGGCTGATGACTCTGCCCGCATCAGGACCTTCTCAGTTGGCACTCGTAGTTTAACCTGAAGGGTTCAGGACACGGCCGCTGGTTTGAAGACGTCCGCTGCATCGCGTCAGTTCACTTGTGATGACATGTCTTGCATGGCTTCCCTTTTGTTGACGTCGATGATGGTCTGTGGTGAACTCAAACAGTTCTTTCAATGGGATGCGTCCTGAGCATGGATTGAGTTCATGGTGACGGTTCGTGGAGGTGTTGCTTGATCAATTGTCTCTGTGGAATCTTTTGGCTGCAACCGATGATCCGTCGGTGGGGCAAAGTCTCTTTTCACTCTCCCGCCTGGAGAGGCCCATTGCCAGGGTTGCTGCGGGACTGCAGGAAAGCTACGCTGGGGGCGCTTGTGTGTCAACTGGAGGCAGCTGCAGGACCACCAAGGAGCTGTTACTTAGTTGCACCCACAACCCTCTAGGGTGGAGATGTCTTGGTCGATGCTTGCTCTCGCTACCGTGGTTCAAGGGAGTGCCTGGTTCACAGGTAGCCTCTGGTCTCTTTTCTCGGCTGGTGTGGCAACAGCGTGGGACTCTAGTCCATCGATACTCTGGGAGTGGTGTTTGATGCCTGTGCTGATGGCTGTTGCCAGCCATGGGGTGACTCAGGATGACAGGTGGTGATGACTTGTTGGGAGAGTTGGATGTCAGGAGGGACTTGGCAGCCATGTGCCTCTGCCTTGCTGAGGTTGAGTTTCAGTGGTGTCGTGACACGTAGAGCGTGTGGATCCTCTCTTGCCTGGCTTGGGGCCACTGCCGACTCCGTCTTGAGGTGGTATGAGGAAAGACACTTGGTGCGGATCTTCACCCATGGCATCTGCAGTCAGGAGCAGGAATGCCATTTGACTTAGACTGCTTACACTCTGGGTCGGACGGTCGCCTGGGCAAGCGTTGAAATGATACACAGTTTGCGCTTGCTGCGGCTACTCTTAGTTCTCCCTTGAGGCTGTATCCAGGGACGTCGATTGACGCTCACCTGGGGAAGAGTTGAGATGATACTCTGTTTGTGCTTGCTGCGGCTTACTCTTGGTTCTCCCTTGGTGCTGTCTCCAGGGCCATCAGTCCGCCTTGGTGGCTGTCTGGTGTGTCGGGTGTGTTCTTGACTTGCTGTGTGAGTCCTCAGTTCTCTCCTGATGTTGGGCTGTTCAGCCCACCTGTGTTCATCCGGTCTTCAGGGTGACAGGGCTGTCACTCTCGTCTTTTTTCGAATGCGCTGCGCTTGGACCTCGAGGCGGCGCCGGCTTCTGCCTTCGTTTCGGGGTGCTTGTTTGAACTGGTAAGTTGAGGATACGGGCTTCTTGCTTGCTGTGCGACATGACGCCCTGGCACGTGTTGCCAGTTGTCAGAGTGCCTACCGCTGTGGCGGTCTGCCACATGGAGTGTGAGACTCCTCTCTTGCATGTCGAGGGTCTCTGCCGTCTCCATCCTGAGGCGGTGCGAGGATGGACACTGTGTTGCTTTCGACCTCTGCGGGGCTTAATTGGGGCGGTGGAGACGTGGATGCTCTCCTACCTGCATTCAGCAGTGTTTCTTTGGGGAGATGTCTCTGTCTCCTGGGCGCTCACCCGTTCGTCAGGTTCACTGGCGCTGCCTTCTGCATGCATCTGATTTAGCGTGCTATGTCTTCTCCTTGTAGCTTGCGATTATTTCTGTGTACCAGGAGGAGCGAGTGATGCAATCTCCCCTCCAGGTGTGGCGTCGGGCAGCCACAGGTGGTGTGTGCTCTGCACAAGTCTCTCCGTATCTCGCCTTTTCCTTTCAGGGGCAACGAGCGGTCGCACAGGGGAGCGCGTGCCAGCGTGTGTAGCCAGCATAGTCATTCCGGGTGGTGGCGTGTGCCAGGGGGTTTGCGAGGCACGGTCGCTCCAGGCTCTTCTCACCTGGGCACCCCGCTGGTCTGATGATGGACGCAGTTTTTTCTCCGCACCCGGAGGTGCTGGTGCAAGCAGCGTCTCCCCTCCTGCAGTGCCGATCGGAGCTTAAGCAGTCACCTCGAGCCTGATGCCGTCCTTAGCAGGCCCCTCTCTTCCGCCGAGTGTTCACTGTCAGGCCGGCCAGTGTGAGAGACGGCCGCCGGCACAGCATGCGGGGTGGGCTCCTGCCGATCTCCGTTTGTTGGGGGTCACTCTTCTTCGCGCTACGGCCTCCACGACACCTCCCACCTTCTATGGGCTCACCACCTGCCCGGCGTATCGTCGTGACTGATACGGGTAGGCTCCGCTCGATTCGCTCTGGATTCAGGCTTCAGTAGGCAGGTAGCAGGGGGCGTGATACCGGCTCCAGGACTCGCAGCGTGGTCTGTTACTCCCCTTGTGTGTCTTTGTAATGTTACTCGATTAATCACAGGCAGCCAGTAATGTGTTAACTCCGCTTTATCTCAGTACTTATAATCTATATCCAAAGAGCGCCGGCCGGCGCTGCTCCCCGTACAAATTCTCGGCGCGCAATGCCCTTGCGCGCGCGTCGCCGCCAACATGGCCGCCGCACGTCACGTCTGCGTGACGTGCATAAACTAGAACGCTACATATCTCCCCCTTTTACTAAACTTTAAGCAGGCACTTACGAATCATTGTCCAATTCAAAGTCTCGAAATCTGGAGGGTCTTACCCACCTGCCTTCCGCTCCTGGTAACCCTGACGGGGTTCCCCAGAGTCCTTTGGTACTGCATTCCAGATCCTTCCATTTCTTCACTCACTGCTCCCTCATCATTCATGCTTCTCCCTGGCCAGTCCATCTCAGCTCCTTGAACCTCGCTCGCTTCTTCACCTTCTCGCGCCTCCTCTGCACTTGCTCCACCACCTTGCTCACTTCAGCATTGTCCCCTCTCCGTGTTCAATTCGTCCATTTCTTCCCATTCCATTCCGGGTTGTTCCCAGCTCAATACCTTGTTGCACCGGGCCATGCGGTCCTGAGACCACACGTTTCCGTCGCTCAGCAGGGCCGCTCGATCATACACTTCTTTGACTTGCATGGGTTTGCTATACTTGCTGTCTCCTTTCTTCTGTAGAGTGGCTAGCTTTACTCTCACCCATTCACCCTTTTCCAAACCTGTTCCTTTCACATTCCTACGTTTGTTGTAATGGTTGGTGTAGATTGTCTGCGCTCTTTCCAGGTTGGCCCGTACCACTGCAGGGGACCACTCGCTGGTGATGACTTTTTCCTTCCAGATCCTGTTGTCATGTGTGAAGGGTTCTCGCCCTCTCAATATTTGAAACGGGCTGTACCCCGTGCCGGTGGGGGTTATTCTGTAGGCCCACACCATGTTCTCTAGCGCTTTCTCCCAGTCTTTGTTACTAGATATGGCGGCTTGTATGGCTCCCATCACCACCCTATTAAATCGCTCCACTAGGCCATTTCCGGCTGGATGGTAAATCGCTGTGTGTTTGATGGTGATGCCGTTTCTTTGCATAAACTTGTTCCACCTTTCCGACGTGAACTGGGGGCCATTATCGCTCAGAATGGACTTGGGGATTCCTTCCCTTGTGAAAGTCTCTGACAGAAACTTCAAGATGTTCTCTGTGTCCATGGACTCGTCCACCCTCAACTCCGGCCACTTAGAGTATCGATCCATGAGTACACACACGTACTTCTGTGTGCCCTGGTCATCTAGGACGGGTCCCAAAATGTCTATAGATAGTTCTTCCCACGGATTTAAGGGGGGGTCAAACTTCCCTAACGCTGGCCTCAAAGGTTTTAGGGTCTTGTCCGCTCCTTGATATTGTGGACACTCCCTGACATGCCTTTCCGCCCTTATGTCCATGCCTGGCCACCAGTAGTTTTGTTTAGCTCTTGCCTTGAGTTTTCCTATACCTAAGTGGCCCTCATGCAGCAGGTCCAAGAGCTTGGTGGTGAGGTTCCTTGGGGGGATCACCTTGTCTCCTCTGTAGATGAATACCCCCTTATCTCCTAGCGACAGTTCTTCCCTCACCTCGTAGTACGGCTTCATGCTCTCACTTACGTTCCTTTTGTCTGGCCATCCTTGTACAGTGTGCATTTTCACTTCCTTCATATTTGGGTCCTCCTCGTATGCCTCTGTCCATTCTTGCAGGCTGATTAATTTCTCCTGGTCCTCTACGAGAGCTGAAAAACAACAAATTAGGAAGGGTCAAGGGGATATATATTTATAGACCCTCCATATTCAAACACCCCTACTTAGACTCCGAACAAACAAGAAGAATTGGAGGGTCTGTGAGACAAGATGCTGAGCCTGTAAGATCCTTATTAAGATACCACACTATTGGATTGCACAAGACCAGCCCAAGTGGTCACGCGACACTAAATGCGTAATCAATATCCTATCCGACCACCCATTTGGCGGAGCCTCGTCTACCTGCAGGGTCTTCCTCCCCTGGTTCCATGGCGGCCGCCCTACTCAAGTAGTCAGCTACTCGGTTCCTATTCCCGGGGATGTACTCCACATCATACCTGAACTCGAGTAATTTTAGAGTCATTTTGGCTATCCGGGGGGTGGCACTGGCATGTCCACTGGACGTTAGTACTTTTACCAGCGGCTTGTGATCTGTCTTTAGTAGAAATCGGGTGCCCCACAGGAATTGCCGGAATCTCGTCATGGCCCATACCACCGCCAGCATCTCCTTCTCAATCACGCTGTATTTGCTCTCGGTGTCCGTCAACGCCCGGGATGCAAAGCTGATTGTTTCCATCTCGCCTCTTCCTCGGTCTTGCATGAGCACGGCCCCCAGGCCCTTGTCACTGGCGTCGGTCGTGAGTACCGTGGCGCCTTGTGGGTCGTATCCCTTGAGTGGGACCGCTCCTGTGACGTCCTTCTTGATAGTCTCAAACTCGGTTTGCGTTTCCGGTGTCCATTGGAACGCTGTGCTCTCCCTGGTCAGCAATCTCATGTGGTGGGTCTTCGATGCAAAGTGTACCACAAACTTGCTGTAGTACTCCGCCATCCCCAAAAATGACCTGACCTCTTCCTTGTTATTGGGGGGTGGAGCTTCTGCTATGGCCTTTACGTTTTCAGCTTTGGGTGTGATGCCCTGCACTCCAATTTCATGTCCAAGGTACGTCACCGATTCCAGGCCTAATCGGCACTTGGACCACTCTTGCTGTGAGGCCTTTTTTCTCCAACTTCTGTAGCACTTTTCCCAGCTTCTGATCGTGGTCCAGTCTGTCACGACCCATCACCAGAATGTCGTCCTGGAAATACTGGACGCCTTTGATGTCTCTGAACAGCTGGTGCATCATTTTCTGAAAGACTGCGGCCGCCGAGGCCAGTCCAAACGGCATGCGGCAGAACCGGTAGCACCCGAACGGGGTGATGAAGGATGTTAGGCTTTTGCTGTCCGGGTGTAGTGCTACCTGGTGGTAGGCTGAAGTCAAGTCGATAGTGGAGTACCACCTGACTCCCCTGGTCTTTGCCAACATCTCCTCGATTCTAGGGAGGGGAAATTTCTCCACGACAATGTTCTTGTTCAGTTCTCTCAAATCCACACAGAGCCTGACCTTCCCGTTGGGTTTTATGACTACCACTAAGGGCGCCAACCATTCTGCGCAGGTGATCGGTTCAATTATGCCCTTCCTTTCCAATTCTTGGAGTTCGGTCTGAACTGCCTCTCTTACCGCTATGGGCACGTTCCTCACCTTGTGGGCTACAGGGGTGGCTCCTTCCTTGAGCACGATCTTGTGTTGGAATTTTTCCATCTTTCCCACTGTGCCTCCAAACACCCTTGGGTAGTTCTCTTTCCATTTGTTTAAATCGGGCCACTGCTCCGGTTCCGTGAGCAATATCTGTTCCTTCCCTCCTGGGTCCAATTTGATTCCTAGGTCGCCCTGGTCTAGCCACCCCAAGACAGAGGGTCCCTTCTCCGCGATGTACAGCTTGCACCATGCTGATCGGCCCCTGAACTCGAACATCAAGCATCGGAACCCCACCATGGGGATACGGTCGCCATTGTATGTGACCGGTCTAATGTCTAGCTTTTCCAACTTTGGGCCCAACTTCGGTCTGAACTCTTCCTCCCACACAGCACGTTGAACGATGGTGTATGGGGATCCTGTGTCCGCCACGACGCTGATGGTGATTCCGCCCATTGACATTTCCAGTACGGGTTTGGTCGACCTCTTCCCTTCCACGCACAGTACCTGGTCGTAGATGCATAAGACGGTGACTACGTCTTCTTCCGCGATCTCCTCTAGGTCGTCCTCGACATGATCAACACACTTCACTACACCTTTGGATAGCTTCTTCTGGCACACTTTCTCATAGTGACCCGTGATGCCGCAGTGCAGGCACTTGGCCCGGAACGCCGGACATCTTCTATCGTGTGCCTCGTGGGACCAGCTTCCGCACCTGTAGCACGTTTTCTTGCTGTCGTTGCTTGTTTGCTTCCCTTGCGACCCTGAGGACCCCTGCCATCTGTTGGCTCCTTCGAAAGTTGGGTTCTTGCCCCTCTGGTCTCTGCGGTGATCTTCCTCTTGTACCCTGTTCACCATTGTTGGGGTCGCTGCCTCTTTCTTGGTTGCGTCAGCACATCTCCGTGCGAGTTCCGCCCTTTTTACTATGACCAGGACGTCCTTGAGTGTGGTGTCACCGCTTGCCCATAGCTTGTCTTGCACGTTCGTGCTTGTGGTGTGCATCACTATCTGATCCTTGATGAATTCGTCTTCCCACAGTGCGTATTTGCACGTGGCCGCCAGCTTCCTCAAGGCCGCTACATATTCTTCTATGGTTTCTCCCGTCCGTTGTTTTCTCTGCTGGAAGTTAAATCTGTCCACTGACACGCAGATAGTGGGGCGATAACGTTCATCTAGGTCTTCCACTGCATGGGCATACACGTCGTCGTCGGTGTCCTCTCTCTTTTTGGGCACCAGACTCTTGTAAATTCTGAGTCCCTCCGGTCCCAGGTTCAGCAACAGAATGCGTTTCTTTCTTTGGGGGGTAAATTTTTCTTCATTTTCATCTTCCAGGACCCCTATGAAATTATCAATATATTCTTTCCAGTCCTCCCACTTCATCAGTGGTTCTCCAGGTTTCGATAGGAATTGCACAGGTGCTATTGCATACCCCGCCGGTGTGCTCATTTTCACCTCCCTGGTAACTGTTGTGTTGGCGTCTTTACCAGTGGGGCTGCCTGGGGTGCTGTCCTTGAACCCCGTGCTCGTTTTTCCCTGGGGACCCTTGGTATTAGTCCCCACCTCCTCCTCTTTGGTAGCCAGCGCTATTCCTCCCTGGCGTAGTTTCCCAGGAATGTTGCGCGTGTGGCCTAGCAGCCGTGGGGTATTTGCGCCACCACTCTGGCCTATTCGCCGCTTCTGTGGTCATCTGTGGCACTGCCACGCTCCTCGGATTCGCCGTACCTCGGTGTGTCCTGCCGTGTCCCGGTGACTTGTCTCATCGGCAGGGCAGTGCAGAGTTCCCTGCCCGGGTCTGGGCGAGCCGGATGACTGTGTCTGGATATCTTCCCTAGTGGCTGCCCACGTGGAGGGTCCGTTTTTCTGTTGTGGTCGTGTGGAAAGTGCATCCCACCCTCGTCGCCACTGTAATGTTACTCGATTAATCACAGGCAGCCAGTAATGTGTTAACTCCGCTTTATTTCAGTACTTATAATCTATATCCGAAGAGCGCCGGCCGGCGCTGCTCCCCGTACAAATTCTCGGCGCGCAATGCCCTTGCGCGTGCGTCGCCGCCAACATGGCCGCCGCTCGTCACGTCTGCGTGACGTGCATAAACTAGAACGCTACAGTCTTCACGTACTAGTGGGCACACCATGTGCGGGGTGGGCTCCGATCACCGTCTTTCCCTCTGGGCCCTTCTCATGCCCGCAGGCCTCCAGGTGTGTCCGGCACCGGCCGGCAGAGGGGTGCCCTCGGCATGGGTTGCATTTCCCCCTCCAAGCCGATCAGTTGGGCTGCTGCACGCATGGGCACAGCCCTCTCATCGCCAGAGTAAAGTTGGGCCTCAGGCCCACATGGTGAGGAGAGACAGACACGGACACTCGGTATTATGGTGAATTAACTGGCCACGAGCATGTGCACCCGGGCCTTTTTATTGGCGAGGCCATGATACTCGTGGCACCCGTGATGGATGGGTGTGGGGGTGCAAGTGTATCCAGCCCTTGAGGGAGTGGCTGAGATAACGGCTTCCTGCGGAGCACTCGAACGTGTCCCGCAGGACACTACATTGATGATGCGTTCTGTTCGGTGTGCTGCTGTGTTTTGTGCTGCATTTTTGCAATTTGATTTTGTTGGTTTTTACTTTTATTGCTGTTTAATGTTCTGCTTTGATTGTTCTTGCGTTGCACCCTGTTATGTTGTAATTGCGCTGTTATGTTGGTTAGTATATGCTATTACATTACTTGACTTTATTTATTTTTTTAAATAAAAAACAAAACTCTGCTCCACCGCTTCAGCAACATTAGACACCAATCAGCCCATAACTGTGGCAGATATTGTGTCTTAACTGAACACTCCCAGTGCTCACTTTATTTGGTACGGATGTCGTGTACCATTACGGCGATGTTTTTCATTTATAAAGCTGTAACGAGTGTTGGCTTATTGCTACCATCTAGTGGCTGACTGGTGAAGTTAAGAATCTGGGTTTTGTAAATCCATGAAATAAAGCTTTAGGGTACATTCCTTAAGTTTTTGCTTTTGCTATTTATTGTTGACAGCCATGGCGTTATTTATTTTGCTGTCAGAGATCAATAACAAGATGTCAAGTTTGCCAAATTATTCAAACAAACTTTTTTTTTCTATACCATTTCATTTTACACACTTACCTTTCCTAACAAGTGTTATCACCCAAAATAATAGTATTCCATTTTTACAGACCTCAGAAGGATGGTTGGCTCAGATGGCCCTCCCAGTATTCAAAATTGTAATCTGCCCATCGTTGAATAGCTCAGCAGCAGGTGTTTAACCCTCCCAATTTACAAGCTCAGTATAACACTTATATTTAGTCAGTGGCATTTAGTGACTGTCTGTGAAGTGAGGGTGCAGAAATCTTCATGCAGGAGTTTTAGTGTTTATGCCTCTGTAGAAAGAAGATGAGTAGAGATATTTTTTTTATATTTACTCTGCAGCCTAAATCGGTGTTTTAAAATTGCAATTAAGTAAACCAGCATGCAGTGGCATTGGAAATAGGAGCGCGGCCGGTGCTGCAGCAACCCCATTAACCTAGAAAGAGTTTATTAAGACAAATAATATTAAAGGCGGCCTTTAAATGCTTAACTTCTGTCAGCATTTTTGTATTTTTTTATTTTTAAAAACGCTGGTAAATATCCCCTACACCTCTACTGAGGTAACGTCATAGGGCTGGACTCCCGCTCTAAAAATCATTCTCAAATCAGTGCCAACATGGAGTCCCTTGGACTGTGTCACATAAAGTGAGAGCTAATTTTAGACCGTCTCTACAACAGATGTAGGCTGACTTGTGTCTTACATGGTTGAAGAGCTGAAACAGACTCGTATTTCCCACCTTTGAGAGCAGTAAATGCTTGCTTGTCACTCGAACTTCAAAGGAACAGTTTTGCCTTTGCTCGGAAATGTTGCAGCATTTGTTGACTTCTCTAAAGTAAAAACAGAACACAATAACACGTTGCAATGCAAATTAATAACACAGTGAAAACATAATAGGGCAAAACATAACAAAAAGTTGAAACATAATGAAACACAACAGCCACAGTAAAAGGCAACACAATGCAATAACACAGTACAAAAGCATACCAGCATCAAAAAGCATCACACAACATCACAACCACAACAAAATGTAGTATAGAACAAATTGTAAACATATTCGTGGCACACAGTACCATCTTCGCAAGTTTAAAATTTTTTTTTTTATTTTATATAGTATGGAAGTAAAAGTGTGACAATCAGTTGTATTCCAACCTTAGGCTCTCAAGACAGGGCCATTGGCCATAGACTACTTCCATTCTCTTCTCGGTCACACGTCCTAGGTGCTCTGTTTTTCTCCCTTAAAGCTGATGAGCTAGCCAGTATCATACCCCAGCGAGCCAAGGGCCTGTCCTTGAGATCTGTGTATGAGGGGCAGGTGGAAGATTAAACTCTCAGCATAGTGACAGCCTGTTTTCTTTCAATGTCAGTATAATTAGCTGTAATTTCAAATCAATGATAACATTTGGAAATAAATTGTCTTATTTGAAGAGCTTTGTATAACAGCACTATGTAAATAACAGTTTATTACTGTGTGTATTATTGGTGATTGGGTGAGAGGTTTGTGGTCTCTCCTTTAGAAAAATGTAGTTTACTTTGTAGAAAGGAAGACATGGTTGCTTTTGTAGAAATGTTCTTTTATCCTCAAAGTGCATTAATATTGCATCCTTGGGGTCTTTTTTTATTTAACATATGCATTGCGTCATTATGTCTCCGATATATCCATTTATACCAAGAGGTCGATTAGACCATTCTTTCACGCAACGCAACAATGCAACTTGCTGCGCTGCTTTTTGTGAAAAGGAAAGGGCAGAAATGCTCAATCTTTACAAAGATGGGAACCATTTCGGCTCTCTACTTGTGCACTGTGTGTTGCCTAGTGGTAATGCAGGCACCCTTGCACCATAGTGCAAGTGCGTCTGCGTTGTCGGCCGGATTACTTTTGTGCAGTGAAGGTCACCTTCCTGGACAAAAACAATCCTCAGAGGCATATACCTCTTTCTATTTGTGTTGCAGAATGCAGCACAATTGGAAAAAGGAATTAATGGGGAGAACGAAAGGTATTTCTCCTTGTTTCGCCTTTGTCAAGGTAAACTTGCTCTGATCCCCTGGCACTTACTTGAACCTTCCCCGAGCAGCAGATTGAACGCTGTTACGGGTAGAACCCTCCTTCCTGTCGCCATTACCTGTTGCGAGGGAGCCACGAGACACGCCCACCTCTGTTGGCCACGCCCTCCTCCAACGCTCAGACCATTTACCATAAATTATGTGTCTCTGCCGGAAGCGCAGCGGGCGTGACGATGGCGCGCCGAAGGCGCGCTTAAGGCAAGCTCGTCTGCGCTCGTCCGCGCTAGGCAGAGCTCAGAGCCAGACACTATAGATAACATCATCTACCCCACGCGCAGTTACTCAAGGGATGCACTACTACACCTTAATAATGAACTAAAGGGCCCCTGTTTACACTCCGTACCCGGTGAACACCCCCTTAACCGATGCTCCCACTGCCCGTATAAACTCACACCCACCGTGCCTGAAAACCCATCCCAATGCACATGGCTCTGATCAACTGTAGATCCCTTCCCAAGCACTCATTAGAAATCTACCAATTGCTGGAAAACTATGAGCTTGACGCTCTCTTCCTAACAGAAACCTGGCTTGGTCCGGACTCAGATCCAGACATTGTAAACTCCCTACCCCCGGGCTTCCTAATTCAACATATGGACCGCTCCAAAGGGAAAGGTGGGGGTGTCGCCATAATCTACAAAGACCATCTCTCCTGCCGACTGCAAGGCAGTCCTCTCCTAGACTGTGAAAATGTCTTGTTCTCAATTCAAGTTTCCCCATGTAGATCTATGTTGGGTCTTCTCATCTACCGCCCTCCAGGACCCCTAGGCCATTTTTGTGAATCTCTTATGGAACACATGTATACACTAGTCGCCACGCATTCCACTTGTATGATCCTAGGTGATCTGAACATCCACCTGGATAAAAAGGAAGCCAAACCAGCCGCTGACCTAATAGCAGACCTCGAAATCCTCCAACTAAAGCTACTAAGTCGACTACCCACTCACTCAATGGGCCATTTGCTGGACCCGATATTCTCCAATATTAACGATCTTACTGTCCTGGACCCTATCCCGGTACCTTGGACTGACCATTTCCTAGTTCCACTAGAATGGCAGCTGACTCCCGCTCCACGTCTCACAACCCTACCTAACAAGCCCACGCGCTCCTGGTCTAAATTAGATCCTGAAAAATGGAAATTCCATCTAGAGCGATCCCCCCCTAAACTTGACGCCAACCCCATTCATGCGGATGCTGAGTTTTCGACCTGGATAGGAGACACATTGGATAAAACGCTTCCAAAAAAAACCCTCCGGTAAACCCCGGGGTAAAGCTACCTCCCCATGGTTCACCCAGGAAATGCGGCTTCTAAAGAAAGCATGCAAGAGATCAGAAAGAGACTGGAGAAAAAATTTTGATCCCACAAAAAAAACTGAATATAAAAAATCCTTCTCAACTATAAAAAAGCACTGAAAGCCGCCCAAGGCAACTATTTCGAGGAAAAAATCAGAACTTCTACCAATTCATCCCGGGAAACCTTTCAAATAGTTAAGAAACTTCTCAAAGTGACGGAGCCCCCCCCCTAGTAGAGCCGTCAGCTACCAGTTGCAATGAACTTGCAGAATTTTTTAATCTGAAGATAACAAACATCATCAATTCCCTTCCTCCGCCAACCTTGGACGCTCCCTCTGCTGTCAATCAGTCCTGCCGTACGCACCATGATACAGCATGTCAATTGTCACACTTCACTCCCCTGACAATAGATACCCTCCTTCCTATACTCAACTCCATCAAAAGCGGTAGCCCTACAGACCCCGCACCTCTTAACATCCTTAAATTAGTCGGGCCCACCATCCTCCCCTACCTGACTAAACTGATCAACAGCTCACTCACCCACGGCATCGTTCCCTCGAGCTGGAAAAAAGCAACGGTGAAAGCGTTGATCAAAAAATCTCATCTGGACCCACTGGAACTAGGCAACTACAGCCCGATTTCCCTGCTTCCAGGCATTAGTAAATAGCCGAGAAGCACGTTAAGTACAGTTTATCCCACCATCTTGAAACCAATGGGCTCCTGGAGCCTTCCCAGACTGGATTCAGGCCCGGCCAGAGTACAGAAACTGCGATATTGGCGGTTGTCGAAGAGGCAAGGAAAATCATGGACTCAGGAGGATCAGTGGCAGTGATCCTCCTGGACCTGAGCGCGGCCTTCGACACCGTCAACCACTCGATACTGGTCCACAGGCTCAGTGAGCTTGGAATCGCGGGTACGGCCCTGGCTTGGCTTAAATCCTTTCTTGATAACAGATCCTTCCAGGTAGCAGATGGCAATTTCACGTCCAGGTCCACAGCCATCAGCTGTGGGGTCCCTCAGGGCTCGTCCCTGAGCCCGACCCTTTTTAATGTTTACATGTCCCCCCTTGGAAAAATTGTCACCCCTTTTGGGATCAAGCTCCTAACCTACGCTGACGACACCCAATTGGTGGTGTCCTTAAGTCAGCAAGACCACTCCCTCCCTAACCTTCAAACCTGTCTAATTGAAATAACTAAATGGATGATTCTCTCCCACCTCAAATTGAACAACGACAAGACATAGATAATGATCCTGGGCAATAAATCACTCTATCATTCCAATTCCCTATGGCCATCTTGCATGGGTACTCCACCTGTTCCGAAACAGGAAATAAAGAGCCTAGGAATATGGCTCGATGAAGGCCTCAATTTTTCCGTCCAAGCAAGGAAAACGGCTGGTATATGTCACAGTCTCCTACGGTCAGCTAGGAAAATTCTGCCCCTACTCCCTGCACAATACCAAAAACTCCTAATCCATGGTCTTGTGCTGTCCCGCCTGGACTATGGCAATGCCCTATATTTGGGGGCTCCCAAAAAAGTACTGTCAAAACTCCAGACAGTACAAAATACCACAGCACGCCTCCTCACAGGAACCCATCGCCGATGTTCAGCCAAACCCGCTTTGAACGCCTTGCACTGGCTACCCGTTCAGGAGAGAATACAATTTAAAGCTCTTTGCACAACATATAAAATCCTACATGGTAAGGCCCCACCAATCTTACAAAACCTCATCACACCTCACACCCCCAAAAGAACGCTTCGATCCTCAAACTGCAATTTAGCTTCTGTTCCTAGAATTAAGAAAGCCCGCTCTGGCGGTCGACTGTTCGCATACAATGCCTCCAAACTATGGAACACACTACCCCCAGACATCAGAGCCCAACCCAACCTTCTCTCATTCCGCAGAGCACTTAAAACTTGGCTGTTCCCGTGAGGCTCCATCTACTTCTGGCCATCCACTTCTGGTTTTCTGTCATTCATCGATGGGACGCTCACGGGCAGCCATGCGCTCTACAAATCGGTAAAATAAATAAATAGGCACACCATCTGGGTTTACAAGTCTTTGTAAAGCTGGGTTTGTGTCAAAATACATGGTGGATGCATGGGGACGTCCATTCGCCACCAATGTAACGACTAACCAATACAAAGAAGTGCCATCTGATGCAATGCATTACTTTGTATTTACTAAACCATGCAAAGTGACTTTGTGTGACTTCAAAACTCCCAGTTACATCACGCAAATGCGTCATGCAAGGACAACGCAAGTCCTCAGTAAACCTGCTCCAAAATTTGTTAGTGAGATCAATGTTATCTCCGTGCACACCTGACTTTTCAACAATGGTTTAAGTGCAAGTTCTTTTTGGCGCAATCCTTGACGCACTGCGTCTTTCAGTGCCTTCCAATGAATTGTGTACAATGTGTGATCAACAAACCACAAAGGACGCGCTCCTTTCACAAGAAACAAGGGAGTTTCTTTACTCACTCATCATATAAAGGTTACGATTTTTTCATCAATTCCGTAAATTCATGAGCCTTTAGTTTTATGAGGTCATAAATTCTTTTATTTGTTCATTTCTTGTTGGTCCCAAAATTTGTTAGCACATGGATAGGCTTCCAATGTAAACGTAGATAACAATAGTATTGTGAGATTGGTTGTCTCTTAGCTGAACAGGATAGGTAGTTACATGCTGGGATGAAAATAAGAACCAGTTTTTGGAACACAGTAGTCTGAGAGAAAAAGAAGGTTGTTTTGAAAATCTGCAAATAAAACTAAGATATGTAGTATTCCCCACAATATTTTTTTCAGGAATTATTTCAGTTTTTACTGGTGCATGTAAAATGTACTGCAAATAAAGTGTTGAGGTTTGTGATTGAATAAAATACTGCCATTAGCTTTCTCCAAAATAGATGTTAGAATCTTGCATTAAGGTGGGCTGACCAACAGGACAATTGGCTGGTCCGACAGAAGTGTGTGGGTCAATTTCTAGCAGTTTGTGGACCTGTTTTATGGTCCTGTGGGACGGCTTTTACTGTTGATTTCCCTGATATTTCCATAAACAGTGCCTGCAGCAAGTTTAAATGTATGCATTCTTCCAGTCCTTGCAAAATACTCATACAACATGTCTTTATAAGTGCAAAACTAGTCTGATTTGCAAATGTGGGATATTGTTTAAGCTATCTGGGGCCCTATCACGTGTAGGGGCACACTTTTCCTGTGTGCTCCAAGGCCCACCTTCAAACAGGTGTGCCGTATGCAAACAGGGAAAGTGTGCACTATTATGTTAAATGCGATTCCTTCAGGGCAGCCTCAGACTTGTACCGCTCTGGGGACAGCGCATTCAAGTGAAATGTGGAGTGACTGCTTCAAAGCTGCTCCATGTATCACAGTGCAGATGCAACCCACCTACAGTTTCAACAGGGATTCAAGACCTCCTTGCAAGCGGATGCAATGAGTGCCTGCACCCACTTGCAAGGGGATGTCTGGGTGATCCATGAGACCATTTTCATCCCTTGAGAGGGTTGCCCTCAGGGGGCACACTGACAATCTGCCACCTTTTTTGTGGCACACTTTCAGTGTGCCTCCTGACAGATTCTTTGCCTTTGTATTCACGTCCATAAAACGGCACAGGCACAGAGGCCACCTTTTTGTGGCACACTTTAGTGTGCCTCCTGACAGATTCTTTGTATTCATGTCCATAAAACGGCTCAGGCACAGAGGCAAAAAGGTTCCTCCATTTGCATGGGTCATGCTCCCATGCAAATGAAGGAATGCCATCTTGAGATAGCTAGTGCTGGTGCTACATGTGTGTCAGCGGTATTAGTATTACAGAAGGGGCCACACAATCATCTGCAGCCCCTTCTGTAACACCAAAGGTACATATAAGAAGAGTGACCATTCTATTTACACCCCATGACCTGGAAGAACTTCATACAAAAGCATCATGTTTGCTGACCCAACGCACGTGCTCATCAACATACCCGACCTTTAATGTACACCTCAGTCTAAAGAAAACATGCCCCAAACATCTTAGTCATCCACAAACTATTCAATGGGTTCCCTTCACTATGTAAAACTTCAGCATGGCCACAATGGTATAAGTCAATAGACTAGCAGATAGTAATGGCAATACTTATGACACTTAGCAACCTTGTCTCTTTCTCTGCAGCAGCAGTTGCAGTTGAGAGTGGGGTAAGACACTACCACAAGCAACACCCACCAACCAGCATAAGTACTCACCATGACCACCAACCTCATCTAATCCTAGCTCTCTATCATTGTACTCTTATTATCTCCAAGTCCTTCTGCTTCCAGTTCCTTCCTGTTGGTTGTGCCACACAGCTGAATCCTTAGAGAGGCCCACTATGTAGATCAGTAGATCAGGTCAGTCTTCTTTTTTATGATTTTACAACACACCTCACATCACATCACCCACCTCCCTAATCTTGAAGAGCAGTGGAAAGAGACATTTCTTGCAGCTTAATTAAAATATTTTCCATGGATTTTCACCTCACTGTGTTAGCAATGGCTTGACAGGATATCATCTGAAGAACTGAAGATTTTTGGAAAGAGTAAACCAGTGCTACATGTTTGAAATGAGGATTTTCACGCTTGTAAACTTTTTTAGGGAGTTAGAGAAAAAAGAGAAATTCAGTATGTTGCTACTTTACAATCATTGCGCAAACAAGCCTTACTGTTTATCAATAGCAAAAGTCTGTGCCCGGCACTAACTCCACTCTTTTAACCCCTTGGCCGCGGTGGTAATTCCGCGCGGCGCTAAGGGGGGAGGGGGGGCGCGTGGCGCTACCATGCTCGTGACGGAACCACTCCGTCACGAGCCGCGGTGGCGCTGTGCTTGTGACGGAATGGTTCCGTCACTGCCCCGTCCGCCTAATAGAACCCTCAGCGCAGGCGCGAAATCAGCACAGCTCAGGCGCGAAATCAGCGCCGCGCAGCGGCAGGGCCGTGACGGAACCATTCCGTCACCAGCACAGCACCACTGTGGCTCGTGATGGAATGGTTCGGTCTCGAGCATGCAAGGGGTTAAATGCTGAAAAAACATATGGGGGGGTTCTTTTGTTTTTGATTCTATAATTGCCATCAGGGACGGCTTTAATGCTGGTGGCACCCGATGAACCAATATTATTTGGCGGCCTCTCAATTACCTCCTTCTCAACGGATACCCTCACTATCACTCTCTAACAAAGCCCCTCATCTCTCCGTAGACCCTCTCTCACACATTTCATTTGTTTTGTAGTACCTCTCATACCAGTGTAGGGTACAAGAGCACTTTACATCACACACACATTATAGTGAGATAATGAATCATACGTGTGTAAATCAGTCTATAGAAAATGTTACATAAAACAATGAGGATTAGAAATCGTAGGAATCACATGTCATCCATACTATTAGGCAGTATATTTTAAGAGTGTTTGGTCTGGAGAAGCACAAACTCAGGGTTGAAAACGTGCCATAGTTGTTGGGGCTGGATTTTCTAATAAACATGCCTTTCTACACAAATGAACCCTTATTAGCAACATTAGGCTAATGAAAGACTGGGAAAAACAATAACGTTCTAACCTATACCATGTAGTTTGCATGCAGCTATTTAATGCCGCTTCATAGTTCACTTTATTTTAGGAGAATTGTAAATTATGAACTGCAAGTAACATAAGAATCTCTGTGACAAAAGCAACAACCCACTGAGCTATCCACATAAAATACAGTTCTGTGATCTGCTAGGGACACCTTCTTTGCAGCAGGCCTATTAACCCTCAGTGCTACTATATTATGACTTAAACTGCCACTAGGCAAAATTCCAATCGCTCTCTCAACAGGCACATTAATCACCAGAGTTATCTTGACATTTTTATTCTGACTTGAAAACTGTAGGACACACAAGGAACACAGCAACAGGTGCTTTTAAACCCATAAGTTATTTCTCTAAACTGCGTCCCCGGAACTCAGAGCCCGGTGCGACTGCACCGGTTGCACCAACATAAAGACGGTCCTGGTTGCGATAATATCACGATTCCAGGTTATGGTAGCGCAATTACTGGAATCACGGGGGCAGATGTACAAGCCCCTTTCGCCTCTTTTGCTTCACTTTCCCCATGTGAAAAGTGACGCAAAAGTGGCGCAAGGGGCTTGTAAATCTACCCCATGGTATTTCTGTTTTTGGCGGATAATCAGAGATGGCCAGAGTACCTTAAAATGCTGGAGCATTATCGTAAAATACCATTGATGAATGCTTTAAGCCTGGGATAGCTTTCATTCATATGCAAATGAATTGGCCCGAGGGGATCTGTCCAGCTTTTTATTAATTGATCACTTTTCTTGCAAAAACTAGTACCACGCACATTTCTGTAGTCAAGATGTGTGCATGTTCGGGCTGGCAACTAAAATAATTAACTTGTTTTGAGAAAACAGTGTGCGAGTTCTTGAGTTTGTGCTCTTTCTTTGTTTTTCTCATTTTACATTCCTAGATTTGAGGTCAATTCAAAGTGATAAGAACAACTTATTAATATAGAAAACACATAACACTCCGAGCGAACCACAACCGCCGTATTAAATAATCATGAAACGTGGGGCACGCTCTATTACATATTTATGAGTACAAGGAGGTTTGCTGTCATATGACCAGAGGTTATTAATGCATTAATTCAGGGATCTTATCATTTAAGAATCTCTTTGTGTCCTGCGCATCTTGATGGAACAAATGCCTGCCACATTATGGGCTTGTTTCCCCTGCTGACTTTTGAAGGCAGGTAGAAAGAGTGCTGCCGCGCTGATTGCGTCTCCCCGACCTGGAGTCTGCCTTTGAACCCCTGATGTTGTCTGAGGGTCCCCTGTGACTCCGCCTTATGCGTGAGGATCTCGGTACAGCTGGATGGGAGCTGCATGTTTCTGCTGTCAGGGCTAATTCGCGAATTCCTGGAGAAATAAAGTGAGGAGGTAATTGAGAGAGCGCAATTTGAATAAAAAATATATCTGTACCATATTCACAAGCATATCGCATAAACGTAAAAGTTGTAACATGAAGTAGCACTTGTAGCGTATAAGTTAGCCGATGTAACCTAAGTAATAGGAAATGTATTTGTATTCACTTTAGAATATGCCTTAGAAAGACCGTATATATAGTGGTCTAATATAGAAATGTATAGAAATGCTTAAGAACAGCAGAACGTGCAAAACCAGAATTCATGGACGTGTGTAATTATTAAATGGAGAAAACGGCGAAATGTAAAGCGAAGAAATGTGCAGAGTATGTATAGCACTATGTAAGCACGAGAATATAAACGTTGTATTCTATGTAGAATGCATTCGCGTATAGTCACTGATTTGCTAAATTCGATTATATATAAATGTGTGTTAAAGGTTATACTGCGTAGAAGAGTTTGTAGGAATGTTAGAGAAGTTTGGTCATGTGTGATTTTAACCTAACTGACCAAGAGTTCGCAAGAGTGTAGTCCACTGCATATAATTTAGTGGTCTCACAGGAACAGGGGATAGCCTTGATCTGAACGTGCGAGACAAGAGTCAAAGGTCTTGCTAGATTTAAGGTGACAATGTTGGACGAAGTTTATGGCCTAAGTGAGATAAGAGACGCTTGGAATTTGGGTCTTGTTTAGAAATGACCGTTCACAGGACCAAGTGAGGTTACGAATACAATCGTAAAGAATGAAGTTCTGTTGAGGTGATAGACTTTGCTCTGAAAGTGTCAATTGGAATGTCAATGAAGTCACCAGCAAGATGACGAAGATGGTGCCTAAGAAGAAGGGTCAACTTAACGGACGACGCGAAGAGATGAAGCTATGGAAAGAGCCAGAAATGACATCATGTGAATGTGTACGTGGTGGGCGTCAAGGGGCGTTCCACCCATACTGTGATTGTGTATTTAGGGACAGCACCCCGGGGAGAAGATAGCGCAGATGGCATGAGCAGATGGCCATAGAGAGAGAACAGAGCGCAAGAGAGCAGTAGGCCGAGGACCCTTAGAGAGCTGATGGGTAGGCAGAGAGGGTACTGCTTCTCGACATAAGTTACCATTAGAGGCTAAGAGAGTTTGAACTTCTTTGGAAGTCAAACTGCTGACACCTTTTTTAGGTAAGGAACTTGCGAAGTAGGGATGTCACCTAGTACAGAGTAGGGACAGAATTAACTTGTTTATTCTTTTTGTAGATGACGCAACGGAACCACTTTGTGTCTATGTTTTTTTAATCTGTTGATATTGGAATTGACTTTGATTGTATTCTTTTGTAGACTGAGGTTCTTTAGGGAATTTATGTTCCTTTTAGTTCCTGTATACTTGTTGAATCTTATCCTGAGAGGATTGTATATGCAACTTATTCTGATTTTATATTAAACTTTTTAAACTTCATCAGTCGTAAGTGGTTCTTCAGAGTTGCGTCAGTTTATGGGGTTTATTTAACCTATGCGGGGTTTGTCTTTTACTCAATGACAGAAAATAATCGATCCAAATAGATGAATGAGATAGGTATCTAAGTGATCAGAAAAGGTATCAAAATCTCATTCCCCGCAGTTGGTAGCAGAGAAAGATGGTTTTCTTCTTGAGGAAGACAACCTAGGTCAGGTTTAGATTACCCCAAGGTCCCTAGTCATCGGCGACCAGAAGAAGAATCCCTGCCGAAGAAGGTGCTGACGGTGCGTCGAGAGAAAAGCAGCAGAATCGGTCGAGAGTGAGTATAAGGGTCATGCGTTGCCAGATTGCGGTGTTTTGTGTTGTACTTGTATTGTAATGTCAAGCGGAGTTGAATGCCTGTAGTGTGATTGAGGGAAGGTTGTGAGCGCGCGCAACCGGATAAAATCTTAAGATCCAGAGAAGGGCTTAAGTGGTTCGGGTGTATCGAACACCCAGAGTAATTGTCTACCATTGTAAAGGGGGTCATGAGGTACCATTGATCGCCCGAAGGACCGATGATAGGGGGAGTGACAGAGTGAGTGTATGAGTAACGGACGCTGGTCGGACGTTTACTGTGTGTAAGTAACCTATCAGTTAAGGCGAGCGTCTGACCGTGAGAGGAAAGACGTCTCGTCAGTTGAGGTGACAATTACAGTTAGACTGTGGCCGTACAGTCAGAGAAAAGTGATCGCTTGGACGGAAGTAGTAATTTTTCGGCATATGAATGAAAACGCATGCAAGACCGTGAGACGAGCTGAGAAAGGAGGGGAACTGCTGCAGAGGGGACGAGTGACGTCAGCGTAGAGCCGCGCTGAGATTGGTCGGTTAGTGTAGAACCGCGCTGGGATAGGCTGATCAGCGAGAGCCGCGTAGGGATTGGTTGGTTTGTCATCAGGACGTAAACAAGGAAGAGAATTAGGGAAAATCGTAGATTCTTGAAAATGAAGTGTTTTAAACGTTTAAGGGCGATCTTTAGGAGAGATAGAGGAAACTTGTATGCAGGAGAAGAAGCTCCACCAGAAGGCACACCAGCTTACCATATGGCAGTGAATGTAGGCTTACACTCGATACTATGGATCTCCGAGTGGAATAAGCTAACAGAAGGGAATAAGGAATTGACTTTTCCGAGATACGGGACGTTTAAGCTAGAAGTATTGAACCAACTGAAAGCAGTAATGCTCGCAACGAGACCTCTACCGAGGCCAACACAATTCGAAGCCCTTAGTGCATGGTTTAGAGCGGCACACGAAAAGAGCTTGAATAGACGCCAAGAAAGAGTGAGACGATCGGTAAAAGCAGTGCAGGATGCTAAATGGGACGATGAAGCTAAAAAGTGGAGGGTGCAGAAGATAGAAGCAGACAAATTGTTCACAATGCTAGAGACTACGGGAGAAAAGAAATCTCTAGAGGAAGATGAGGATAGCGAGCCAGATGAGGATCTGATAGAGAGGCTACTGTTAGATAGACCACCTCCGTACAACAGAGAAGCCGAAAGTCCCGAACTACAGCAAGGGGACGGAGCTAGATGGGGGGAATATAAACCGCTCCCAGTAACAGAGTGGGATTCCAAGAAAGGTGAGGAAGTACCTCAATCTAGTCCCGTACAGAGAGTAGTAGGAAGATTCGTGGTCCAGAAGGTGCCAGAAACGCAGCATGCAAGGTCGTATCAATTGCCAGATGCTCTACAAGTACCTGTTACCATAGGTCCTATAGTGTCAATCTACAACCCAGAGGGAGTCCAGCAGGAGGAACAGGCACGATGGGACAGGGAAAGGGCAGAGATGGAGAGTAGGAATAATACGATCAATTCCCAAAGGCAGTTGCTAGGACCAAGGAGTCGGAGTACCCCATTGGATTCAGCAACGGGTCCCTGGGCAGAACAGAGGGAGAGAGGACATATGGATCTGAGGGGACCGAAACCGAAATCCTTTAAGGAATTAAGGGAGTACTTGAGAGAATGGGATGCTGCCGAAGAGACTCAGAATAAAAAGTTAGAAACAGAAGATGAATGGAGAGATCAGGATAACAGGATCCTCTCTCACTGCGGAGCTGGCGAAAGCAGCCCAGAGTGGGAAGGAGGGAGTCAAGGAAGCAAGGGAGATACTTGCCATACCATCGGTGGCACTAGACAAATGTGTGAAGACAAGAGCGCAGGGTGTGGGGGAGTGCCTCGCCTCATTCTTAGTGAGGGAGAACGAAAGACGCAGGAGTACCGAGATAGCTTCAGGTGTACTCACCATGCCCCGGGAGAAAACGCGCGACACTGGAGTCACGAGAATATAGAGAGTCGCGAAAGGTCTCGCCATACATCCAGTGATCACGGACGGGATCGCGGGAACATGGAGGACCGTGAAGGACCCTTCCATATATTAAGTGACACCAGACAGCAAGGGAGTTGCAGTAATGTAGAACAGAACGGAGGATCCTATCTTGCATCTAGAGAGACCGAGCCGAAAAGACAGAATGTAGTAATGGGAATAGATCAATGTTCCACCATACCCCAAGGGAGGATGGGAGAGCTTGGGATCTAGAGAGGTGGGAACAAAGAGAAACAAGAAGGACGCCTCCTAACTCACCTGCACCGAGACGTAGGGCTCGTAGTGGGGGTGAGAGGGATGTAAGCGAACCACCTAGGACAGAGGTACTGAAAGCTGAGATAAAGGCAAAACGGCTCGATGTAATGAGTTTAAAATCAGACTTGGATGAAATAATAGACGGCACATTGCCAATGGAAAGGATAGAGCTGTATGATCATGATGAAATACTGTTTATGTCTAAGGACGTTACTCGGAAAGCGAGGTCAGTTCATGAAAAATTATCTGAGTTGGCAGACAGGTATATGATAGACATGTCACGAACTAAAGTGTTACAGGGTAACCATAGGCTAAATTCCACGGATCAAGATCTGGATGATCGTAGGACGATTGGGCTGAAAGTACACATAAAGGAACTGATCCTGAGTATCAGAGTATGGAGGGATTTGGATAAATGGGAGGAAAGATGGTCTAAGAGGGGATCCGTCAGAAGGAGTACACTTGCGAGGTCCCAAGATGGAGAGCTAATGCGAATGGAAGCTTTCCCTTTGCGAGAAATCGCGAACGGAAGCTACGTGCATGTACCCTGGAGTAGGGGAGATTTAGCGGCATTTACCAATTCCTTTCCAAAACTCAGAGAGAACCCCGTTGAGTGGTATAAGCAGGTAGAAAGGTTTGTGAAGATCTCTAAGGTACTGTGGATCGATTTGAACACTCTGTTTGATATCGTAGTACCCGGAGATTTGTGGACGGCATGCAAACTTAGTATTGAATGGCCCGCTTGTGAACCCCCGAGGGATGCTCAGACAAACGGTCCATCAGAGAGAGTAATGGAAAAGTACGAAAGGGTAATTGCATGGTTAAAAGAGAAAGTACCGGTGCAAGACATAGACTGGGTTAAGATAGATCGAACAACTCAGGAACCTAAAGAGACCGTTCACGAGTTCTATGAGAGATTGTTGAAAGCATTCAAACAGTACAGTGGGTTGGATGTAATGGACCCCAAAGACATAGGACAGTTTGTGTCGAAGTTTGTCCTAGGATTGAGGCCAGACATAAGCCTGATGATTCAACAGCATTTGATTTGTTGGCAGAACAAACCTTTAGATGAGATTCTGAGGTATGCGAGGTACTGTAGCGATGAGATAGATTCAAAGGCAAAGAAACTTAAGGAAAAGCTGATGTTGGTGCAGATGCAATCAGCCGGAAAGGGTGGACAGCGGCAACAGGGAACAGGAACCCCAGGAAAGAAACAGAATAATCAAAGCAGAGATGAGGAAGAAAGACCGAGACCGAGGGTAGATATCGCAACACTGAAAAAGACAACGAGGTGCCATCAGTGTAACGAGGTAGGACATTGGAGACGCAAGTGTCCCTATAATGTCGAGACGGGGGAATTAGAACAGGAGGAGGATGAGGTTCAAACCAGCATGGTAAAGGGAACAGCAGTCCCGAAGGGAAAGTTTATCAAAGGGGGGACTCAGACTCCTCGAGCACCGTTCCCTCAACGGCCTCGCATTACAAATGGAGGGAAAACCTATAGACAACTGCCACTGTTCGTAGGAGGAGAAGAATGCTACTACGTTGATCCTCTTACAGGGCAACGAGTGAATAGAGAAGAAGACTGTACTCTAGGAGCAGCCCTGGAGGTAGACCAGAGAGGACCATACGTAGAGGCTGAGGTGGCTGGATGTCCTACGACCTTCTTGGTAGACACGGGGGCCACTCGATCCACTTTGAGATCGGCGGTAGTCCCAGGTTTGCCAATGTCGGGAGAGACGATTCAGGTGGTAGGAGTCGCAAACAGGAGAATGACGAATCCTCTAACTGAACCAGTGTCAGTGAAGATAGGAAATTACAGTGATGAACATCAGTTTGTGATTTGTGATTCTAGCCCTGTGTGTCTGCTAGGAAGAGATCTGTTGTGTAAACTAAATTGCACCATATATTGCACACCTGAAGGAGTAGAAGTGCAGACTAACGATGATGATGCTGATTTTAAGGTTGTAAACTCGCAGGAATGCGTGGAACTATATCCTACCCTAACGGTGGAGGAGCTTCCACAGGACTTGAAGGAGACAGTGTCAGCTGAGGTGTGGGATTTCACTGGAGAAGAAATAGGACTGATCAAAGGGGTAGAACCGGTAAAGATCATGGTAAAACCCAATGCTGAGTATCCAAGAACACCACAATATAAGTTGACACCGGAGACGATTGCAGGAATAAAGCCTGTGATCGAATCCATGATTAAACAGGGAATACTGAAGGAGATCGTGGGAAGTCCATGTAACTCCCCGATCATGGGTTTGCAGAAGCCTAGTGGAAAATACAGAATAGTGCAGGATCTTCGAAAGATTAATAATATCGTTGTTTCATGTTGTCCAGTGGTACCGAATCCATCAGTGATATTGTTTCAGATACCGTTCCAAGCTGAATGGTTCACAGTGATAGACTTGTGCCAGGCTTTCTTTTCGATTCCTTTAGATGAGGAGAGCCAGTATTTGTTCGCTTTTAAGCTGGAAAATCGCGTTTTAACATGGTGTCGTATTCCCCAGGGGTATACAGAAAGCCCATCGATTTTTAACCAGCTGCTGAAGAAAAATCTCGAAAGTCTAGTACTGCCCAAGAACTCGGTTCTAGTCCAGTACATAGACGACCTCCTAGTGGCGTCAGAAACTGAGGAAGCTTGCAAGGTAGACACCATCACCTTGTTAAATCACTTGGCCGAGAACGGACACAAGGTGTCTCCAAGTAAATTGCAGTACTGTCTCACTGAAGTACAATACTTGGGCCACAGGATTGAAAAGGGAAAACGGAAGGTGTCTCCAGACAGAATAGAGGCGATCATGAAAATGAGCGCGCCTAAAACACAAAGAGAAGTCAGGATGTTTCTAGGCATGGTCGGTTATTGTCGGCAGTGGATAGCCAACTTTTCACTGAAGGCAAAACCTTTACTACAACTGACGCACAAAGGAGTGAGTGATCCGGTACCATGGGACAAAGATTGTTTGATGGCATTTTTGCAGCTGAGGGAGGACTTGTGTCGTGCCCCGGCTTTAGGAATGCCTGATTACGAAAAACCATTTTTGCTTTACTGCTGCGAAAGAGAAGGTTGTGCTTTAGCAGTTTTGGCCCAGATACACGGCAATGCGCGTAGGCCAGTTGCTTACTTTTCGGCTACATTAGACCCAGTAGCCGCAGCGTTGCCCGGATGTCTCAAATCCGTAGCTGCAACGGGTGTCAGCATTGAAAGATGTGAAAGTGTGGTAATGGGACATCAGTTAGTGGTGTACGTACCGCATTCTGTGGAATTGTTAATGACCAGGACTAAGACTCAGCATTTGACAAATAGTAGGCTCACACGCTACGAGCAAGTCATATTGGCTGCTGAGAATGTGACCCTAAAAAGATGCTCTGTCTTGAATCCTGCTACTTTGATGCCACTTCCAAATGAGATTGATGATGAAATTTGTACAGATCATGACTGCCTTGATGTGACTGAACTATGCACCAAACCGAGACCAGATATCGTAGATGAACCATTGACTGACCCCGATGAAGTATTCTTTGTTGATGGTTCATGCGTAAGAGACGATATCGGTCAGCTGAGAGCAGCATATGCAGTTTGTACAATTACCAGAGTTGTGGAAGCCGCCTGCCTGGAAGGAGTACATTCCGCTCAGGTAGCTGAAATCATTGCTTTGACCCGTGCCTGTTTAGCAGGTAACAAAATTCGAGTCACCATATACACCGATAGCCAGTATGGTTTCGGGGTAGTTCACGATTACGGGCAGTTATGGTCTCAAAGAGGTTACATGACCTCCTCGGGTTCTCCTATTAGGAATGGAGAATTCGTGAGATTATTGTTAGAGGCATTACAAGGTCCGACAGCCATAGCGGTTGTCAAATGCGCCGCACACACGAAGAATACCGACTTTGTGTCGCAAGGCAACAGATACGCAGACGAAGTTGCACGTTATTGTGCAGAACAAGGTTATTCTCACACCAATGTAGAAGTGGGGGGAATACAGGAAAGAACTGAGTTGACTATGTTGTTAGACACTGTAGATACGTGGGACGAATTAAAATGTGTTCAGGAAAATGCTCCAGATGATGAGAAAAAGGGCTGGGAAACAGCTGGATGTACTAAAAGTGAAATGAATTTTTGGATTTCTGCAGATGGGAGAGCAGTTTTACCAAACGAACTTGTTAGTCCAATGGCAAGGAAATTGCATGGATCAGCACACATAGGTAGAGATGCTATGGTGAGAGTATTCAGACAAACGTGGTTTAATCCGAAATTTAGAGTAGCGGCAGAAGCAGTATGTCAGCGTTGTGCGATCTGTCAGCAACTAAATGTAGGAACGAGAACACCAGTTACCTTGAGTCACATAGGGAGGTCTGGGGGGCCTTTCAATAGAATGCAGCTGGATTTCATCGAAATGCCCAAGTGCAATCGACTCAGATATGTCTTAGTGATTGTCTGTATATTTTCTAGATGGGTTGAAGCTTACCCGACACGTAGGTGCGATACACTTACAGTAGCAAAATTGTTGCTTAGAGAGTTGATACCGAGGTTCGGGGTGCCATCCTCTTTGGAATCGGACAGAGGAACTCATTTCAACAGCGAAATAGTGAAGATGCTATGTTCAGCCTTGAGCATCGATCAGAAGCTCCATTGCAGTTATCGACCAGAAGCTTCAGGGATCGTAGAGCAAATTAACAGTACGATAAAATCCAGACTTGCTAAAGTTTGTTCATCGACATCTCTGAGTTGGCCTGATGCACTTCCATTGGTTCTTATGAGCATACGTAGCACACCAGATAGAAGAACAGGTCTCTCTCCACACGAGGTGCTAATGGGAAGAGCTATGAGATTGCCATCGGTTCCGACTGCAGCGTTGTTGAACATCACAGACGATTTGATCTTGGACTACTGCAAGGGACTATCTGATGCCATTCATTCTGTGTCCCTCCAGGTCCAGGCTGCAGAGGTTCCATCAGCAGAAGACTTGTGCCATGACCTGTGTCCGGGGGACTGGGTCCTGGTGAAGAAGCATGTCAGGAAGAACTGTCTAGACGTGCGTTGGAGAGGACCGTTCCAAGTCATACTAGTTACGAACACTGCAGTAAAGTGTGGAGGCTTGCCCAACTGGATACACGCCTCACACACCCGAAGAGTGCCAACACCTCTGGAAGAAACAGCTCCTCTCTCGGATGAGAATCCAGCGGAAAGCGGAGAAGCCACAGAGGGGGAAAGCCAAGCTGTAGAGGTGATCGAAGAGGCTGAGCCTGTGTCGGAGCAGGCCGACGACGGTCAGGACACCAGTGAGACCGAAGTCGTCTCAGAAGAAGAGAGTACCTGGGAGTTCGAATCAGATACCGAACAAGCTGTGAGTGATCAAGAAACAAGTCCAAGGACAAGGAGCAGGAGGACAAGGAGTGAAGAAGCTAGTTGGCCGGAGAGAAGGAGAAGGCCAAGCTTAAAAGCAAATCAAGAGAGAACCCTTGTCCCGATCTCTGAAGAGTCGGATCAAGAAGAAGAAACTACGGATTCAGGCTCTGAGAGTCCGAGAAGATCAAGAAGGGTACGTGTGCCCTGCAGAAGGTACGCCACCCCGGAGTGGACTTATCTAGCAGATGTCTTGGGGACAGAAATCTGGGCAAGACGTATTATGAGAGTGTATTTGTAGGTGAAGTAAATTGCGAACATGCTTTTAGGTTAGAGTACTATACGAAAGATTTTATGAAAGGGATGAAAGCGATTCCTAATGTATATTTTGTATGTGGAAGAAATGCCTATGTAAAACTGCCTGACAATTGGTATGGTTCGTGTTACTTGGCAATTGTCTTCCCCAAAATATATCATGCAAAGGATTTAGCGATCATAGAAGGAAAGGCTTCGACAAGAAAGAAAAGGGAAATAGGAGATGCTGAAGTAGTTGGAGACATATTTGGAGCAATGTTTCCTATGTTAGGTTTAATACTTAACGATGTTAAGATCCGGAGACTAGCTACAGTTGTAGATAGATTATCTGCAAGTACTGCAAGGTCATTGATGCTAGTAGAAGGGGAGATGCAGTCGATTAGGGCAATGGTTCTTCAGAACCGTCTTGCTTTAGATGTACTGCTAGCAAAAGAGGGCGGAGTCTGCAAGGCTTTGAAGGTCCAAGAATGTTGTACTTACATTCCAGACAATTCAAAACCACTTGAGAAAGTCATACAGAACATTACAGAGATACATAAAGAAATCGAAGATTTAACAAAAATAAATGTTTGGGAGAAAGTAGGTCATGGAGTAGGAAAGGTTGGAAGTTGGTTTGCCAATCTTGGTAAAAGCGTTGTGTGGTACATATTGAAACCTGTTTTAATAATATTGATTTGCATAATTACTTTGTTAGGGTTAGTGAGACTGTACAGATGGTATAGGTCGAACCGGTTACAAAGATCCAAGAGAGAGCAGGAAAGGAGATTAGCTGCTTTACAAGATCAACAGTACAAAGGTTTAAGAGCTCTTGAAACGATAAAGAGAGGGAATCTTGTAACTAGTTCTGTGTAAGGTGTTATTCAAATTGCATTTAGTGATGACCCCTAGAGGTCATCAAAGGGGGGAACTGAGAGAGCGCAATTTGAATAAAAAATATATCTGTACCATATTCACAAGCATATCGCATAAACGTAAAAGTTGTAACATGAAGTAGCACTTGTAGCGTATAAGTTAGCCGATGTAACCTAAGTAATAGGAAATGTATTTGTATTCACTTTAGAATATGCCTTAGAAAGACCGTATATATAGTGGTCTAATATAGAAATGTATAGAAATGCTTAAGAACAGCAGAACGTGCAAAACCAGAATTCATGGACGTGTGTAATTATTAAATGGAGAAAACGGCGAAATGTAAAGCGAAGAAATGTGCAGAGTATGTATAGCACTATGTAAGCACGAGAATATAAACGTTGTATTCTATGTAGAATGCATTCGCGTATAGTCACTGATTTGCTAAATTCGATTATATATAAATGTGTGTTAAAGGTTATACTGCGTAGAAGAGTTTGTAGGAATGTTAGAGAAGTTTGGTCATGTGTGATTTTAACCTAACTGACCAAGAGTTCGCAAGAGTGTAGTCCACTGCATATAATTTAGTGGTCTCACAGGAACAGGGGATAGCCTTGATCTGAACGTGCGAGACAAGAGTCAAAGGTCTTGCTAGATTTAAGGTGACAATGTTGGACGAAGTTTATGGCCTAAGTGAGATAAGAGACGCTTGGAATTTGGGTCTTGTTTAGAAATGACCGTTCACAGGACCAAGTGAGGTTACGAATACAATCGTAAAGAATGAAGTTCTGTTGAGGTGATAGACTTTGCTCTGAAAGTGTCAATTGGAATGTCAATGAAGTCACCAGCAAGATGACGAAGATGGTGCCTAAGAAGAAGGGTCAACTTAACGGACGACGCGAAGAGATGAAGCTATGGAAAGAGCCAGAAATGACATCATGTGAATGTGTACGTGGTGGGCGTCAAGGGGCGTTCCACCCATACTGTGATTGTGTATTTAGGGACAGCAACCCGGGGAGAAGATAGCGCAGATGGCATGAGCAGATGGCCATAGAGAGAGAACAGAGCGCAAGAGAGCAGTAGGCCGAGGACCCTTAGAGAGCTGATGGGTAGGCAGAGAGGGTACTGCTTCTCGACATAAGTTACCATTAGAGGCTAAGAGAGTTTGAACTTCTTTGGAAGTCAAACTGCTGACACCTTTTTTAGGTAAGGAACTTGCGAAGTAGGGATGTCACCTAGTACAGAGTAGGGACAGAATTAACTTGTTTATTCTTTTTGTAGATGACGCAACGGAACCACTTTGTGTCTATGTTTTTTTAATCTGTTGATATTGGAATTGACTTTGATTGTATTCTTTTGTAGACTGAGGTTCTTTAGGGAATTTATGTTCCTTTTAGTTCCTGTATACTTGTTGAATCTTATCCTGAGAGGATTGTATATGCAACTTATTCTGATTTTATATTAAACTTTTTAAACTTCATCAGTCGTAAGTGGTTCTTCAGAGTTGCGTCAGTTTATGGGGTTTATTTAACCTATGCGGGGTTTGTCTTTTACTCAATGACAGAAAATAATCGATCCAAATAGATGAATGAGATAGGTATCTAAGTGATCAGAAAAGGTATCAAAATCTCATTCCCCGCATAATTAACAACACATGGCGCCAAGTCTGATCTTCGGGCTGGGTGTGTTCCGGCCGCCATTTTGTTCGGTGCCTCGCTGGTATCACTTTCGGAAGCGAAGAGGTAGAATGCTTCATTTCTTTTGAGACAAGACAGAGTAATTTGTGGCATCAACGAGGAACAAAATGTGCATTTAACGTTGTACTACGTTGCTTTAAACGTGGAAATTTCGTTCAGTAATATCCTGGGCTTCGTTTATGAAAAGTGTTATATCGCTGCGGTAAAACAGCGATGCAAAACTTTTCACTGCGCCTTCCTTGGGACACCATGGATGCGCTGTATTTACTATACGGTGCTCCATGTCGCAAAGATTGACAGATATGTCAGGAATCCTGATGTAAATGTTGGTGCAAAACTCACAAATTGCTAGAGTTGTCGTAAGCATGACACAACTCCAGCAATGCATGGAAGGCCTATACCTATTGCACTGTGCCATGCTTATGCCTGCTATGTGGCAGGCGTAAGGTTTTGAGGCACTAGGTACTAGGTATCCTAGAAGTGGCACTGTGAAATCTGATAGATTTCACTGCGCCACTTCTTTGAGGCGTTCTTACAGGGGAACGCCCACCCTGTATACATTATACCTGACTTAGGTATAACGTGGCATAGGTGATTGCAAAGTGATGGATCTGCCTTGATGCGTCACTTAGTAAATATGGCGCAACGTGGCGCATTATTTACACCACCGCTGAATCCCGAAAAGTGACACTACAGCGGCGTAAAAGTGTCACAAGGGACTCATAAATGCGCCCCCCTATATTTTCAAATCAAAAATCCAACTTTTATAATTTTCTACCAAATCATGGTGGTTATTGACATTGGGCGAGGCGATGGCATGGGAGGAACACAAAACAAAACAGATAAAGGGCAAAGAGGGACACTAAACAAATGACAGATATAATTATTATTATTTTTTTTTAAAGCAGGGTCAAAGGCCTGAAAGGGATTGAGAGGTGAGTGGTTAGTTCAGGCAGTAAGCCACTTTGTTTTCCCTTGCCATTTTCACACATTCAATCCATCGCAAATTAAGCAAAAGAAAAAACAAAAGTACACAGAAGCGTGTTACAGTGGCCTAGACTCCCTATTTTTGATGCAATGTGGCACTGCTGCTTTGTGTAAATGCGGACAAATGGCTAAATGCTGAATTAGGAAAAGCTGTAAGCCAATGTTGTTATTAGTAGTGTTTACACTGAAATAGCTGTTTTAAATTAATGCTAGGTATTGCACTAGGGTGGAAAAGTGACCCAGTGGTGTTGATAAGGCAGTGTTCTCCCTACCAAGTTACTGTGGAACTCATGGCCGATGGACCTTTGTTACCTGCTGTGAAGTGTAGAGGGGAGAAATAACGCATAGACTAATACAATTTATAAGAACAATGGCTCTGAAGAATCTCAGACTCTAAATTTCAAGTGAGTGGGTTTATTACAAAGACAAAAACAATTGGAAGTACAAGCACCTCATTACGATGTTGTAGAAATACATGGGAACTAATACAAATCCAAACCTATGTGCTAATTTTATGCTATGAATCATAAAAAGAATAACAATTTCCAGAAGCAGAACGCAGTCAATTACTGCCCCCACGTCAAGATCCTTCTTCATCTGTGGTGAATGAAGAAAGAGCATCAGTCTATCCCTACACTAACACTATCGTGATATCCCTACTTATCATTCCCCAGACAAGATCTGGAAAAGGTGTCAGCATGTGGAGGCTTCCTAAGAAGTACACTCACGTTGTATGGGTCAAGTAGCCAAAGCTACGGAGCTCATTCTAAGATGATTCTTCTCTCTCTTTCGATCTCCTCACCTCATTTCCTGACTACCCCACTGGGGCACTATCCCTAATACAAAGCACAAAAATGCAAAACACGCCCACAGATCACCTCATCTCACTGGACACGTCTCATAGATGATTTTCCATTTCATGTTGGTGCTTCCAGCTCCTGGCACGATGACATTGATTCCCAGGCCTCCCTCAGTGAGAAAGAACATTGTCTCCCAATTATCAGTGCTCCTCGCAAATTTGTATAGAATTCTCCCGAGCCGAACTCTCCTAAACAAAAGACGTTATTCTAACTAACAAAGACAACTTTCTCCACCTGCAACAGAAAGTGAGAACAGATCCAATACAAGCTCTACTCGTGAACCCCCAGGGAAAATACAGTTCAGGCCTACAGAAATCGGCCAACATAAGAGTGAAACACATAGGCCTTTCAAATATACACGTGTGAGCATTTCATTTAGGCCTTTCTACATCATTGCATTACAAAAGCACATCATATTTCATGTTGTCTCAAGCAACTTATGAAATCCTACACTTTAAACATTTTTATTGACATCTACGTTCAACTTTAATATGGTGCACCTTTAAATCAAATGCGTTACATCACATATAAGCAACTTCGTTAAGCAAATGACATCAAGTACTATCAATTACAATATTATAACATGAATGCTACATTATTTCTTTGCATGGAACAATACTTTTCCTACCATTTACACTTTCACATATTATTGCTAAATACGGCCTAAGGACAAATTGTTATCAAGACAAATGCATATATGTGGATGCGGACTATCCATGTATATAATGCACCCCTACAAACGAAAGAGCACCTTCACGCTCCATCAGTGCCTTGTATGAAGTTTATACTTGACTTGACTTTGGCCAGACTTAATTTTGAGCGGGAAAATATTCATTTTATGCCTAATCCTAGACCTGTCCAACTTTGACCTGAATAGCGTTTCCCACTTAATTTTCAAAGAACTTGTGAAAGTTTATTTTCATCTAAACAATGATATCAACAAAACACTTAACGCGACTGTGAGAAGGTGGCTTGGCATATGCTGTCCACTATTCTAGTGGGCACCTTGCACCAGTCCAAACGACCCCTTATTGATGGTAGGTTAAAGACAACCTCTATAGAAAGCTATCCTACTGGTAGCTGTGGAGAGCAGCCGTCAGGCTAAGTCTTGAAGGAATGTAAAGTAGCTTGTCTTACCAGTCTATATGACCAATGAAAGGAGAACCACACCAGGTATATATAAAAATATATGTATTCATTCTAAACACATCCCTCTAGTCTCTTTAGGAGGATAGAGGCAAAAGTACATTCAGTAAACGTAATAGCACACAGTAAATTAGCACAATATACGTTGAGCCCGAGGGGTGTACCAAACCATATATCAATAAAGTGGTATAAGAAACACGACGTGCATAGATACAAGGGCTAGAGCCTTTAGAACTGCTGGGGCCACTAGGAACCACCCAAGGAAGTGACACAGGGGACCCACTGGGCTGCGTTCAGTGTCTTAACACAGCTGCGAATCACCATTAACTTCAATGGGGAAAGTCGCGGTTGGAAATTCAAAGATAAAGGACACTTAGAAGAGGACTTGGAGAAAACCCCTTTAGAACTAGGAGGTTCTAGAGTCACCACCCACAGGAGCACCAGAGTACTCAAGTTATCTCACCCAGGGAAGCCGGGTGCATAGGTGTCTTTTTGCGTCGGGTTTCGTCATCGTTTTCAATGGCGATTTGCTGCAAAGTGCTGCTGGCGTCCAAGAGGAAAGTGTCCGGAGAGATCCAAGCCTTGATCCGATATGTGAAGAATCTGAAAGCAGAGGGGACAGAGTCTGGGTCACTAGCCAGTGACCAGGAGGACGATAGGCGGATGCCCACCGATGTTGGGTGATTTCAGGTGAAGTAGCTGAAGCTTGACTTTTCAGCCACGAGGTCCCGGAGATGTTGACGACAACCAGGAGCTGAATTCAAGCTGTCCCACGATGGATGTCGAGTGCTGCAGTGTCTGTGCCCGGATTGGACCCAACAAGCCTTGGTAACAGCAACCCACGCAGAAAGCAGAGATAGGCTTTGGTGCAAACCAGCAAGGTCTGGGTGACTCACCACTTGGTAGAGAGTCAGGGCACATCTGGAGCAGCCAGGGAAGCCCAAGGAAAAGTAGAGTTACTTTCGAGGGGACCCACCAGTCGACGGACAAGGGATCCCAAAGGGGCCTCAAGCAGAAATGCAATAAGCGGGCTCACGGAACACTCGTGGAGTATAGGCCCACAATCTTTGGTGCAGATGGTGCTCAGGCTTGGACTACAAGTAGCCCAATGCACAATTTCAGGAAGGCTCGGGAAGTTGAAGCACTAGCAAATGTGCATGGTGTCCAGGAGTTCCGGTCCCACATCACTCGTGAGGGCTGCGGGTCTCAGCTTTGCTGGGATCTCGTGTCAGCCTCTGAGAACTCTAAAGTATTTGCAACACAGGACATGGACTTCTAGAGTCCAGCGGGAGCTTTGGAAATGCAGACCAGCAAGATGCTTCTTTGGTGCCTGTTTGAACAGGGGAGTCACTCCTTGACCCCAAGGGAGATTCTTCAGTCCTCTAGTCGTTAGTAGTGTGTTGAAGTTCCAGGATTTAGCTTCAGAGCTTCGTCCAGGTATAATCTAAAGTCCTGTTGCCAGGGGTCCCTTACTTTTACTAAGAAAAGTGGTTGGACATACTCTGGGGACCCACCTATGGGAGGGTTTGGAAAGAGGGGTGGGTACACCCATTTCCTTTGTCCAGTTTTGCGCCAGAGCAGAGGCTGAGTGTCCCTGCTACCGGTTTGAACTGGACTATGCACAGGGACACCAAATGTGCCCCCAGTGCAGACTTTCTGGCACTCTCAGAGTGCCCCCACCCAGCCCCAATACACTAAAGCCTGTCTGGGAGGTGGTTACACCTCCCTGTGACAGGAAAGCTATTGTCCAGGCCTCTCCTGCTGGAGTTTGCAGCAGGAGAGGCCTGTCTGACGCATGTCTGTGGCTGCAGCATCCATTTTGTGATGCTGGGGCTCGTTTAAACTATTACCGGGCAGACCAGTGTGTACATCTCTCTCTCTCTAGAAGGGTGGAATTCTACCCCTGCCGCCAGGACTTGCGGGGGGGTAGGATTCCAAAGTGTTTGACACCAAACACAACATGTTTCGATGCAGCCATTCCAAAGGTAGCATTTACAACAAGGTTATAATGCAGTTAAGAGTATATGGTCTGGCTGCATCACAGAACAGCCTCAGAGAATAGACTCCGAAAGCTGCAGAGGGGTCCTGCTCATGCATGGGCACCCTCTCACACAAAACCAAGCACGCTGGCTTCAAGATTGATAAGGCCAGCCATAGGAGTGACTGATAGGTTTATATGTGTCAGTGATTTAAGGTAGATATAGGTAACCTATATCTTAGTAAGGGGTGCATGCACCACCTTACCCAGGCTGCAGTAGCAGTCCTGTGGTGTAATTTTGGAAGGCGTTCCAGGGGTGGCATAATACATGCTGCAGGCCCTGGTAGGCCTCAGGGGTACCTATGTCCTTAGTACCTAAGGTACCATATACTAGGGACTCACTAGGGTACCCCAGTAACTAAACTGGAGTGTACCTAAAGTACATGCAAACAGTTTAGAGAGAAAGCAGCTGGGCTGGTGTCCTGGTTAGCAGGGCCCGAGCCAGACTAAAGTAAAAAAAACAGTGAAACACCAGCAAAAAGTGGGGGTAACCATAGTAAGCAGATCCTACTCTCCTACAGCGACATATGCTCGGGACAAGTTCTGTGTATCTGTATTTCAAGGTTAGATAGTGGATGTAATATAAATAGTGTTCTCTGAGTTGGCATATTTTACCATACTGGTTTGCTTAGTGTGTTGTAAGACTAGCATATGGATGCATACCGGTAATGTCAGGAAGGTAATTGAAATTCCCCCCAAAATCCTCCTGTGAGATAAGGTCAGTAGCCAACAGTATAAAGGGCTTATCAAGTGGCCACTTCGAGAGAAAAGAGAGAGAGAACAAGAGAGAGAGACAGAGACAGAGACAGAGACAGAGAGAGAGAGGTCTTCACCCCAGATTATCACACAAGATATTGCTAGAGATCCTGCCAGAGACTGCCAGGCTGCTGTACTGCTGCACTATCCAGTCCAGTGCTGAGAGCTGGTACCCAGCTAGTTCTGAGAGGAGAGGAGTGGAGCAGAGCTCAGCTGCACCCTGCTACTGTGTGTTTACCTTTTGAGGGGACACTCTCTCCCAGCCTACTGATAACTGCAGCTTTTGCTGTAAACAGGTACGAATTGCGCAGAATTCCAAGAAACTCTAGATGCAAATCAGGCTACCATATGTTCTCATGGTATAGCCCATATAAGTAGTCTTTAGGGTGTTAGGTTGCCAAATGACATTCTAACCATGTTAGAAATGTTCATGTTATTCTTGTTGTTAGTGACATGTGCAGTGTTTATAGCATCCTTTGTGGTTATTTATGTGCTAAGCAACAGGATGAGACTATAGAAATAAAAAAACTTTTATGCACAAATTGTCTTTTCTTTTTGCAGTGCCTGTGTCTGATATTATAAAGAATGAAAATGAGTTTGAATTACCACTGCCTCCATGACCTCTTTTTAAGGGACTGTTAGTTACCTAAGAAGCATGGACACCAATGCTGTGAGCGGGGTTGTGTGGGGCTATGACAACCTGTAATTTCACACTCAAGTGTTAGTGCAATAAAGTAAAGTCAAACCTTGTAGAACTAAGGCCAAGCCATAGTTTAAGCACCATCGTACACCCTCCCATTACATTTTCAACACAAGGAAAAAACCCTAAGGCTACAATGTATAAGATACGCAATTTAACATCTTACACATAGGAATATCACACAATATTCTGCTACCCCTTGTTTGTGCCAGGTTTCCTTTGGCGCTAAGATTTAGGCAAAGCCCGGTCATGCTATTTTAGATGAAAATCGATTCGTTTCCGCTGCCCTTCTTCAGTTTTGCCTCTTTGATGATTTACAGAGGGGCTAGTTCGCCACTGTGCTAACGGATTTTGGTGCAATGATCAAATTATATTTTGACCCAAAAAGCCTTTGCTCACAAATGTTGATCAGCACTGCTGCTTGCACCTCAAAGTGCTGCCATGCACCGCACAAGCACCTGTCAAATATATATTAAGAGCCTGATTTAGATCTCGGCGGACAGGTTACTCCATCGCAACGGCGACTGATATCCTATCCGCTGAAATATAAATCCCATTATATCCTATGGGATTTACCTTTCGGCGGATGAGATATCCGCCATCGTTGAGATGGCGTAAAGCATTCACCAAGATCTAAATCAGGCCCTAAGTCTGGGAGACAGACTGTATAATTTACTTTGTATGCTTATGGCATACCTCTCAACTTTTTGAGGCTACAAGGAAAGTGATCTCAGGTGGTTTTGTTTTGGTTGGTGACTAAATTGTAATCAGTAGTGATGACACATTTTTTAAGAGTGTGAGGAAACGTTTCAGGTGGGTGTTTGCTTTAAAGTCTTTGAGAGGTTATTCTCTTATTTGGGAGTTGAAGATGCGCATAGAGATGACACCTTCCAAATGAGGATGAATTGAGAGGTATGCATATGGCAGTGGCCCAAAAGAGGCCTGGCAATGTTTCTGATGTAATACATTGAAAACACATCTTTTGCGCATTTGCAAAATGTCCTTTTCTCTGTCTAAGACGAAGACCATATGAATTGTATTCTATCATCATCTGATTCAGTCTCTTTCCCTGGTCTCTGTGGTCATAGTAACAAAAGCATTTTCAAAGGTGCAAGTACTCTATTTCCCCAGTAGTTGGACTCTAGGTCCACGCTCTGCAAAAACAAGTTGGTTTCCTAAGCGTCCTTGACTCTCCAGATGGTTATGAATGAGCAGTCACGGTTTGACTCAAGGAAGGTAGTGTAAGGTGAGTTAGCGTATGCTACAACAAAATTATCCTTGTGTAAATGTAAATGTCCATATTTGTGAAATATCACCATTTATGTTGTTAAACCTGTGTGCCTCTTTACTGAGAAAGATAGCTTGATATGGTTATTGTAGGAAAGTGCCTATTTTGACACAGGGAGCTCCCATTTTTGCCTGATGTATGATGTGATCTCAAATGTAAGTGCACTGTATTCATGCTAACGAGGTTCCCAGTGCAGATGTATTTCCTCAGTCTGTACCATCATTGGCACCACTTCAGCATCCCCTGTATGTCCACAGTAAAATGGTCCCCCTGGTACCTAGGGCCTGGGTACTGAAGAAGGTCCCCTAGGGCTGCAGCACAAATTATGCCACCCTAGGGAATCCTCACCAAGACCATGCAAACTGCCATTGCAGGCTGCGTGGTGTGGTCTCTGACTTGTCTAAGCCAGCCTGCCAACACCAGGCATGTTTCTGACCTCATGGAGTGAGAGACAGTGCTTTCAGAGGTGAGGAACAAATCCTGCCCTGGGCAGAGGTGCTTCACGCCTCCTGCAGACTGGGATGGCCTGCCAGGGTGGGAAGCTTCAAAGGTAATGCCGCCTTTGAAGTGCAATCCAGGCATCTCCAGATAGTAAAGGATGCCATCCCCCTCTCCTGATTATCTTTGGTGCGAGGACAGGCGGGAAATTTAGTTAGATTAGAAAGTGTGCCCACATTCAGCCAGCAGCAGCCCTATGGTGGAGCAGGGGATGTGGACACTACAACACTACTTTTCCAATTCCTCCATCTTGAGACAGTAGGAAATTAACCTATCAGGGCCCTGGTAGTGGCCCTTCTTACAGGAAGCGGTCACTTTGAGGGTGTAAACACCATAAAGGTAGGTAGCCCATTGGCTACTACCTGTCACTTCCTTTAACTGCCCTAAATTTAGCATTTAGGTGGCATCCCTGGACCATGAATGCAGTTTTTATGGACCTAAGAAAAGCAATGGACAAAGAAGAGCTGTTGGCTCAAGAACCAACGACCTGATGCAGAAAATTGGTGCCAAACCCTGCCGGCTACTTCCAAGACTTAAATATTGTGGGGTGCTAACTCATCCTGCAACTGTGGTGCCTACAAGAACCCTGGAGCAACTCCAGCCTTCGAACAATTGCAGAGAGCTTCTATTGGAGTAGAGTAGCTACTCCCCTGCAGCCTGCAGGCACCAAAGTGCGAAGTTCGGTTTATTGACTGATAAGCCAAACCGCTCGCCCACACTACCACAAACAGAGTGTTAGTATTATCTACCTTTTCCCTCTGTATACCAGTTAGAGATTCACTGGACTCTCTGCGCAGTGTACTTCATTTTAGTACACTATATATAGAGTCAGTCTCCTCAGTTATGTATAAAGTAATTTATAAATCAATGAAGCACAGGGTGGTCAGGCAACATAGGGACACACCTCTATGTATCTGAGAGAATTATAAATAATAATATCTTATAAGAATTGGTGCCTTAATAGGATGGGAGGCCACCTAACAACCTTACAGAAACCACAAGGTACCACATTTACAAAAAGCCCCCGGTAATCTCAAATATTACAAAAAGGTCAACAATCAAATCCAAAAATGTTTATGAATTTTTATTACAGTGTCTGAATTTAATCCACAGGCTTCTTGTAATCCTTAAACCCATCTATCATGACATTGACATAAGCCACTTTTCTTGAAAACAACACAAGTCAACAAGTGTTTCGTTGCTATGGCATATTCGCTTCCAACTTCATCAGGGCTATAAACAAGTCTATTACAAATCAAATATTTGTTTCATAACCAAGTACCAATGCTGCCTCCACCAACTGAAATAGTGCAATGAACATGATAATATGGTGAACCAGCACTAATTGTACTTTTTTTGTACAACAATAGCAACTTTTAAATTATCAATAGCATATATGGACAATTAAATAATCTGAGCCAATTGCATATTAGTTGTATTCAAAGTAATTGTGATTGACAGGTTATAATAACACCAAAGTGGCAGACCTCAACGCATGTTCCTATATACTGACACTCCTAGAAAATCTATAAAACACACAAGTGAAAAAGTTTGCATTCTCAAATAAACAGAGGCAACCTTAATGTTGATAGTGCTATTCCTGTAGCAGCATCCCAGAAAAACATAACATTATTTTTAATCCAACTATTCGCCAGTTGTAGTGAGTTTGAATGGCCACCATACATCCAACATCACCTTACCTAATCCTATAAGCAATAAATGGTTGATTATTATTTCACATATATTAGGGGAATAGTGTTCAACAGGAACTTGTAAATCGTATGATCATAAAAACACTATTATTTCACATTCCGCTACTCATTTAGGAACAGTTTAATCACACCTAATCAAATGTTGCATGATAATATACCCAGGGTCCCTTTATAAAAGAAAGTATGTACAAATAATATGTACATATATCTCAATACTAAACAACCACTCTGCGCTATTCGGAGCTAATCATGTCAGTGATAATACACACATCAAATCTGGGTACCAAAAAAGAAAAATAGCAAAAAGTTCTCTAAGAAAAATCCATAAAATCTCAATGACTTACAATTTCAAGGCCCGACTGAAGTGCACTCTGTCCCAGCCACATACATTTATAGTCGTGCACAATGTACGGACTCATTATATATCAGCGCCAGACATAAGAACAGAGCTAGGGCCTGATTTAGAACTTGGCAGATAGGTGACTCCGTCAAATGGTGACAGATATCCCGTTGGCCGAAATATAAATCCCATTATATCCTATCAGAGTAACCCATCCACTCTAAGTCAGGCCCTCAGTCACAGGATATGTTATGTGACGTCCATCCTAATTATCCCAGATCGTAAGCGAACTCTAAATCATAGTAACACAAATTACTACAAAATCTTATCAAATATCTTTAAATAAAGAAAATGCATCGATATTATCCCATAATACACACACTAAATTACAATACCACCATAGCAGATGTTATAAGATTCTGTAAAAAATGTATTATCTTCAAAATCACAACAACTTACAAAAATAAAGGCTTGACGGGAGAGTACTCCATCCCATCCACATGCATATCCAGTAAAATGGCCGGACACCATATTGGGACTTGTTTATATTCCGCAATTAGACATAAAAAAGAAGCTAAGTCGCCAAAATATATAAGGCTGCAGCCATCTTAACAGTCTTAGATCTTAACCAAACCCGCTATATTATCAAGTCTGTACATCCCATGTTTTTAAATATCAATCAAAAAAGCAGAATAAATAGAATAACTAGAAAGTTCTTACCTCACACCCTGTAAATCTAAATATAAAGCACCATATTGGGACTTGTTAATGTACCAGTGTTAGACATAAAAACGGGCATAGACGTCAAGATATATTATGCAGCAGTCATCTTAACAGCCCTAATTGTTAACCAAACTCTCTATATTACCAAGTCCTTACAACATGTTTTTAAATTCTAATCAAAAAACAAAATGGCTAGAACGTTCTAACCTCACACTCTCTAAAATCTAAATTGACCAGATTCCATATCACTTACTTCTTATTCATACCACTGTTTAATCTTATGGGTTTATAAATAGCATGTTAGCTTACACTATATATCTAAATAAAGACTCAGTAAGCCATAAGCCATATACTCTGCCACCTATATAGTTATTTAAAATAACATAATTCCCTCAACTGAGTTAATCCAATGTGTAAAGTAATTCCTTACAGGTACTATATTTACGTATTGAGTCACAAATAACTAAACTCCAACCGAGAAATATGCTTCTTACTTCACCGCAATCATCTCTAACACTCTGATTATCATAAGGAAGACCAAGCTGGTCACTTACATAATGGAGGGGATAAGACAGCAGACTAATCTGAATAGTTACTGGTAAGTGTTTGTGCTGCCATTAGGGGAAGCACTTTAGCTCAAACAGTCCGACTTTGAGGACGTTTTTGTAACTATATTCAGGTATTTCATCTTTATTTACAGGGGCATACTTCAGCCCAGAGTTGAAAAACAATAGACTTCTAAGTTTTATTTATTTCAGACCTTTTACCTTCTTCTTTTCTACCTCTTAAATGGGTTGGCCACCCTCTGGGACTCGACTTAACATAGTATGATCGACCTTATCTTACTTTGCAAACTCTTCTAATGTTCACTACAGATACTTGGGCGCTACATATTTTGGTACGATTGTACCTTATTTGGTGAATTCTCTTAAATGTCACTACAGATATTGGGGCATTTATACGTTGGTACTGGCATTTGCTATACTGCAGTAAATAGATAATGAAATAACATATCTATACAATCTAAAATTTTCGCTTCTAATTTACGGAATTTCCTTTTATTTAGAAGGATGTATCACTACCCTTCAGTTGCACATTGTGTGTACATCTTATTTTTCAATCACGCAACTTACAGGCTTACAATGTATTTTGACGTAAGTGACACATTAGCACTAATGTCTTTTCGAACACAAAGCACAAACTTCAATACATCATTTTGCACAAATGTCTTATAATCTGATTACCAGGACAAACTTGCACAGATTAGGAATGGAGGACTACTTATTTGGAGAATCAACTCATGAATTGTGACAAGTTCGTGCCCACATCCTATGCTCTCTCTGACTAGCACTTTAATGCGTGAGTGACTTTTAACAGTTATTTAAATCGGACCATAATAAATAGAAGAATGCCTGCAGCTTCTTATCTTCTTCTTTTACTCATCGGTGTTTTTTACTTATGTGTTTGCAATCTCAGTTGAGAAATCTAGACCACATGAACTGCTGAAATAGTTTCTCCCTGTGGCTCTTCCAAGACGTTTGAAAGATATCAACAGATTTCAAACAGCACATATAAGGTGCTTATTTATACCTTATCTTCTCTTAACTAGTTTAAGGTCATACCGGCCATATATAACAATTTACCTTTATGTCTTAAGACTTATTTCGTGGCTACTCTTTTACGTTATACAGACGACACAACATTGGTGGATTCTCTATGAACATTTGAGGATTGCCCCCCTTACGTAGTTAAGGTTAGAACCCTCCTTACCATATGATATTGGGCTTGGGTTCCAGCAAGCTCTATTAACAAATTGCGTTTTACCATAAATAGTGCTCACTTTGGGGTGTTGCTTGCTCTGCATGTTGCCTTCTGAGTATATCTACCTTTTCTTACCAGATTTTACTACACTTTAGTCCTATTTTCACACCTGTCCTACAATCCCTATTGAGAATGATATAATGGCCCATCCATTGATATGCACAGGTCTCACTAATGCTACAGCTTTTTTGCACTCACATCACTTTGAGATTTTCTTCACTTGGGCCATCTCCTTTACTTTCTTTGTATAAAGTGGTACTGGGTTGATTCATATGTATTTACTAAATGTCCCTTAAATCAATTATTCATCAATGCTATTACTATTATTGCAGCCTTGGAGAAGTTACGAATGTAACAAAACACGTGTTGGCTGCCATGTCTCTATTTCACTGTGCTATTCTGTTCTTCCAGCAACAAGAACTGGACCTTGAGAAAAGAACTGTATAAACATGAAATGTTTTTGAAAAAGTATTTTTCTTGTATGAATATATGTACAGTATGTATTGAAGAAACGTCACACTGATTATTACATTTGAGAGAACCCCAGTACAAATCCAAATATTGTCATATCCTGTGATTTGAGCAATCAATAGAGTACATAGATCTTGTGTTTCAATTTTAAAAAATCAATGTTGTAGTAATATTGTTGAGTGCGTGGGTACATCTGTCTGTCCATCATGAAGGGTATATCCACCAGTCAATTATCTTTTCTTCAAAGATTACATTCAGAGGATCAGAATTGCATGTTTGTGTTGTAGTGTTAGAATTTGGAAGACTGTAGGATTAATCAGTTGTTAATTTTTCTAACATTCAGTTAGATCTAGACAAGCAGAATGGTGACAATTTACCACCAGGAGCAAAACCTAAAATTACATCTAGTAAACCAATAAAATAGATCAAATTACTTAAAAAAAAAAGGGCACGGGGAAAACCCTTAGACATCTGCAGAATAGGAATACTACAGGTTCTAGGGTGTATTACCTGCATGCTTTACATTGTCATTAAAATAAAGAATCGAGAAAGATAGTCTATATAAAACAGGCACCCCTTTGAAGACAGACTTGCTCCATGATCAAGGCAGAGATGTGGCTGAAATATATATAATAGAATGATAGATAGATAGATAGATAGATAGATAGATAGATAGATAGATAGATAGATAGACCCCCCTCAAAAACCTTTCGCCTTTACCTCCATTATCTTACTGAATACATTTTTGTTGGCCTTACGACTCTGTGCACTTTATTACTGCTAAACAGGGCTAAAGTACTAGTGCTCTCTCCTTTAAACATGGTAAAGTTGGCTTACACCTAATTGGCATATTTAATGTACTTATAAGCCCCTTGCAGAGTAGCATAACATACACCCAGGGCATGTAAAATAAATGCTACTGGTGGGCCTGCAGCACCTATTGTACCACTTACTTAAGTAGCCTCTTAAAACATGTCCCAGGCCTGTCATTGAAACCTGAATGCAGTTTTAAACTGCCATTCTGACTTGACAATATCCCGCTAGCCAAGCCTCCCCTTTTATTTCATATAAGTCACCCCTAAAGTAGGTGCTAGGTAGGCCCTAGGGCAGGTTGCATTGTAATTAAAATTTTCAACATGTGTTTTATAAGTTGTACATGTCTTTTGTCATGCCACTCACTTGACTCTTGTCTGCAGAGACAATGCTGGACCTCCTATTTCTCCTTGGGTGGCGTCTGATCAGGGAATTATAACTATGACTCAACTGATACCCCAGAAGGGAAGAGGGGTTGGGACTAAATGACAAACAGAGAGACTTGAGTGACTATGAGATCAGTCACCATCTTCTTGGAGTGAAATGTACATCTCTTCTAAGTCCTTGAGAGCGTCGTCGTGACATGTACGTAATGCAGTGTGCGGTGAGCTGCAAATAGAGAGGTTACCCAACAAATGAGTATTCAGGAAATGTTCCCTCCCCACGTTGACATGTGTACTAACAGTCACTTACATGATAATGAATCTATTGATGTTTGATGTTTGATGTTTGGGGTTTTTTTATATAGCGCACGCACACTCCAGGGAGCATCTTGGCGCTATGACTTCATTACTAATAGAATGTCAGGTGGTTTTAACTGAGCTTTAGGTATCATTTAGACAAGGGTTTTGCACTTTGATTCGGACAGTCCATAGATCCAAGTTTTTAGTAATTTTTTAAAGGTTTTTTCTGATGGGGATGCTCTGAGGTGAGCCGGAAGTATATTCCAGGCTTTAGCGCCTAGGACTGCCAATGATTTTCCACCTTTGGTGGCCAGTCTGAACTTGGGGATGGACATTAAGTTGGCCGTAGCTGACCTGAGTTCTCTGTTCGGATGGTATCTGTGAAATTTATTGGACAGATATTTTGGGCCGCGCTTATGAAAGCCTCTGAATGTAATCAGGAGGATCTTAAATAGTATACGTTTCTGGATGGGGAGCCAGTGCAACATGTCCAAGGCGGCTGATGCAGATGACTTTCTAGGCCATCTCAAAACCAGCCGAGCCACTGCATTTTGAATCATCTGTAGTTTATGCAGGGTAGATTTTGCCACCCCTGCATACAGACTGTTACAGTAGTCAATTCTCGATGTAATGAGAGCAATTGCTACTGTGCGACGGGCGGACAAAGGCAGGTAGTCAAAGAATTTGCGAAGGCCTTTGATGATGTTAAAACAGACGGCAGCAACTTCCTTAGTTTGTTGCTTAAAGGATAGCATGTCGTCAAATTTTATTCCTAGGTTTCGTGTTGCACTGATGGTATTTGGGGGGGCTTCCGCATCTGAAGGCCAACAGGTGTGTGGGGAAAAGATATTGTTTTTTCCGAAAGGAAGGATCTCTGTTTTGGCAGAGTTGCATTTAAGATGGTTATTATGCATCCATTTGAAAGTCGCAGTCAGGCAATCTTTCAGTACCTGTTCGGCCCTATCTGTATCCTCATCCAGAACTAGGACCAGTTGGGTATCGTCTGCGTATGCAACTGTGCTTACATTATGGGAGGCAATTAGATTGATCAGGGGTGCCATATACAGATTGAACAAGGTAGGGCTCAGGCTGGAGCCCTGAGGCACCCCTGAACTGATCTCCTTCTCCTCTGAGTGGAACTGGCCCAATCTGATTATCTGTTTTCTGTGTAATAGAAAGTTTTTAAACCAGTTCAGCACGGTGCCCCCTATGCCAGCCTCAACCAAGCGATGTAATAAGATGGCATGGGACACCGTGTCGAATGCTGCAGATAGATCAAGGAGAATTAGGACTGCCTTCTTCCCCTGATCTAGTGCAGCTCTTATGGTTTCTGTTGTTGACAGAAGGGCTGATTCAGTAGAGTGATTAGCTCTAAAACCTGCCTGATTTTGATGTAAGATGTTATTTTCCTCTAAGAATGTTGAGAGTTGCTTGTTGACCAAGGTTTCAGCACATTTACATAGAGCGGGGAGTTGTGAAATGGGTCTCAGATTGGTTAGGACAGATGGATCATGTAGGGGCTTTTTTTGTAAGGGTTTTACAATCGCCGTCTTCCATGTACTGGGGATTTCACCCGATTGGAGTGATGCGTTAACAATGGCGTTAATCATGGGATTCACCTCATCTTTAATTGCAATGACCAGTGCGGGGGGACAGGGGTCAAGTGGCGAGCCGGATTTCATTTTTGACATTGTTTGTGAGGTGTCGGCCAGATCAATTGTGGTAAAAGTGTTCCATCTAGTTATCTCGGAATTATTTTCTAGGGCTATGTTTTCATTATTTAAAGGGATATCTGGAAAATTTCTTGTAATGTTGACAATTTTTTGTTCAAAATAGTCTGCAATCCCATTGCAGAAGGTCTGTGATGGAGGTATTTCCTGAGACAAAAACTTTGGATCTCGAAAGCTCCTAACCACACGAAATATCTCCTTGTGATTGTTCTGAGATGCTTCTATCTTATTTGTAAAGTAGTTTATTTTGGTGCGTTTAATTTGTGCATGATAGTTTCGTCTTGCTGTTTTTTTTTTTTTTTTTTTTTTTTTTAAAAACCTTTATTTGTAGGACGCACAGTACACAGCGTCTGCCTACAACCCATTCGGGCCGGCCGCTATGACACAAGGATAAAGGGAAAACAAGGGGACAGTACGCCTTTGAAGCAATCAATGAGCGTGCATTATCATACTGAACATGGTACCATAGAAAAAAGGATAAGAGAGGTTTAATTTTGTAATTTTGTCGAGTGCGATTATACGAAACAAGGAGGAGAGTTAAAGCTAATCACTGAACAGGAGAGCCATCATCAGTCCCGAAACGCATGGAGGGAAGCATGAAGGAGGAAGGCATATGTCAAAGACGCAATTTCCCACCATCGAGGTAATAGGACAAGCAACTATGTCACGCAAAGATACGATATAATAAACTCCCCGCTGGCATCAGACCCGACCCCAAATTAGGAGAAAAGGTGTTTAGGAAAAAGGAAAAGAGAGAGAAGAAAGAGAAAGAGGGCCATAGAGACAAAGAAGAAACATAAAACACAGCCCATCCCCCCACCCTGCATACCAGCGGAAGGCCACGGCTCACCCCCCCCCCATTAGGCATGCCTGTCGCCCCAAGAAAACCCCCAAGCGGGAAAAAGCGGAGGAGGGCCATAGCTCCAGCCCCATACTCACCCCCAATCCCCCCAACCCCCAAAAAGCGGAAGTCCACTAAGAGGGAGCGTAGGCAACATTGTAATACCACCCCAGCCATTGTAAAGTTTCCAATTCGAACAACATTCCGCTTCGGCAACAAGAAGACTCAGGAAATATCGAAGCAGCGGTCAGCCCTGACCGGACCGGATAAAAGTCTGTACGCCACCCAGTCCGTGCGCAGTGAGAGGCGGTGCACCAAAAGTACCAGTTGGGGCCACAAAAATCCCCAGCAAAAGCCACATTGATAGCATAGGGAAAGTTCTCCACGGCATCAGGATAGTCGGCGGTAGGGCGGGGCGCCCATGGTCGGGAAACAAAGGAGCCGGTAGTAGATCGATGAGGGTCGTGGGCACCACATTACAGGTAGAATGTTCCTCAAACTGCCCATCTGGCGGCACGTACACATGAAAGTCGACCATTACGGTCGTCGGGGATGAAGAGGGCAGATGCTCTTTGATGGACTCATCCGCAACAGGGTGCGTCACGATAGGAGGAAGAATCCGCTGCGCAGGACGTAAAGTCGCCCCCAAATCTTGTAAGGTAGTGTGGAGGTCGTCGATGGCCAACAAAACATCTCTCACTGTAAGCGCCATTCCATACCAGACAGTTAACCGGGACCTCAGGGCTCAATGCACAAAGGATGGAGCCGCCGCAGCAGCGGACAAAATGCAGCAGAGAACGTACAGGTCGCAGGAGACACCCTGAGGGTAGGAGTTGAGCCCCAGTCAGCCACCGCAGCGCGCACTCCCTACCACCGTCGGGTTACAGTCAAATCCGGCAATAAATCCTGCCTCGCAGCGTATCGTCCCCGATGTTAGGAACTCCAGACAAAGAACTGTGGCATATAAATAGTGGGTCCGGCGCTGCGAGCGCGATCGATGTCTGCGGCAGGGAGGTTTCAGTTTCACCTCCGGGGCTCCGGACCATCATGGCCGTTGGAGGCCGTTGTTTATCCACTGCAAGGCGGCCATACTGCAGCCCGAGGTCCCGGCTTATCCGGACTGAGGGCCGAAGGCTCCCGGACGGCGTTTCCAAGCCATCCGGGGGAGTATGCGGACCGGAGTTGGACGGTCGGGCTCCGCTACTATTCCCCCGCACAAAGCCATGGCTGGGGTGCAGGATCGCAGGCAGGAAACAATGGGAGATGAGGGCGAGCGGCGGAGCTGGGCGTCCGCGCGGCCATCTTGCCGTCTTGCTGTTTTAAAACTGTCCTGGTCATCCTTATTATAGTGCTTACGCCATTTGCGTTCCAGTTTGCGTACTGTACGTAATAAGTCTTTTAGTTCATTGGTGTACCAAGGGGCTGAACTTTTCCCTTGTTTAGGTTTAGATTTGTTGGCTCCTCCAGCGGTTATTTTCTCCCCTATGGATCTCATCCATTTTTCGTAACTAAGGTTGTCGCTAGTCACATTACCAATTATCAGTGGTTTGTTCTCTTTGACCCACTTTGGTAAGTCCGGGTGCTCAATTATTTTAGTCCAACAAGGGGTTGGTTTCTTATTTCTGGGTCCGTTAGGTTTTGTATTGTTGGTTTCTTCCGTTGTGAGATGAAATGCTATAAAGTTATGGTCGGTCCAGGTCTGGGGCAGGGGAGTGGATACTTTGATGGTATTAAGATTAGAACAGACACAGTCTAATATGTGGCCCGCTATATGTGTGGGGTCATTCGTAAGAATTTTAAGCCCTAGCACCTGCATAATATCTTTAAAGCATTGTACATTTGGGTCAGTCATGTTGTCAAGGTGAAGATTTACATCTCCCAGTAATGTGAAATTGGCTGCTTTGAGCGTCAGTGTGGTAATTACTTCCCCCATACTATCCAGGAAATGTTTCAGTTGGCCTGGTGGGCGATAAATTAATGCTCCTGAGAACGTGAAGGAGTCATGGGCCTGTAGGTTAAAGGCTATGCTTTCAGCTCTTTTAATGTCAGGTAGTTCAGAGATGCTACAGGTGAGAGTCTCACGGTGTATGCTGCACAGAGTTTCAATAATCAACTGTTACCCTTGGAGTTGCAGCACTCCCAGTAGAAGCTATATCTTGTTTTCACATTACACACTAATTTACACCATGTTTGTTCAACACTAGGCACAAGGTATGCAAGAGTGCACTTTTGGATTCACAGACTACATCACAATAAACGACGGCACATCAAAATGTCACTGGGTGCTTATACCAAGGCCTTGGTATGCACATTAATTAATACCCACAATGTCTCAATGTTCAAGAGTTGTCCTGTTTTCTGTTTTTCAGAATCATAAAAACAAGTCTTTGGTTGATAAGCTTTCTGTTAGTGCACCAACCATGAGGATTGTACTTACCATGTTTTCTCCTTGTATGTTGTAGGTGCAGCAGTGCCAGGATGGTATTTGCTGTGTTGCTGGATTTGCAGGAGAGAAGATCTACGCAGCATCGGACATTTGCAGTACCGCTGTGCGGCATTGCAGTAATGGAGATCGCTGCTTCACCGGATTTGCAGGAGAGAAGATGTCTGCAGCGTTGGTGATTAGCAGGAGAGACGCAATGAAGAAGAAGCTAAGCTGCGTCATCAAGATGTTCGGGTTAGCGGGATCACTGAAGAGGATCCGTTCTCCTCAACCAGTGGGTAAGTCAAGTACTGCCTTGTGGTGTGGTATGAATAGTGTTCCCAAATCCTGATGATCCAGCCCAATTATCCCAATAGACATGTGCCTATGAGTCAGCCCAAATATCCCCATAGTCAGATGCCTATGAGTCAGCCTAAATATCCCCAAAGTCATGTGCCTATGAGTCAGCCCAAATATCATCATAGTCATGAAGAGTTGGCTTTAAGGCCCTGGGGGATGCTACTGTTTGTGCTTTATTGTTTCATGGCACCGTGGCGTAGGGCGCTGGGGCATAATTAGTATGACAGGAACGCTGGCAAGCCTATGGGGCAATGGGGTCCATAAACAGCCAGGAAAGCATTGATATGTGTGCTCGATCCCGCAGGCCCCACACACAGAATGTACAGGAGGGGTAAGGACACAAGGAGGTCAGGTTCATGACATCTTGGTAGTGAAAAACATTATTTTCAATCTATGAATGTATATTAGAATAACCTTGGTTTGCCTTATTGCATTTTATAAGTGATAACTTTTAATTGCTGGCAGATAGCTTTTGACGTTTGGTATTAATGAAATTGCAATGAAACTTTTTCTTCAGAATTTCTTCTAACTCTGAAGGTAAGCACTGACTGGGCTCAATCCACATTTTGTATCAGACCAGCGCTCCATTGCAGTCCGCCATATTTTTCAACTTTGACCCAGTCGTGTGTGGCTAGCTGTCCACAGTTGGCATTTTGATCTTTAGGGGGTTAGTTTTTACAAAAAATTGAAAAAATCATAACTTTGTTCTACTGATTGGATTTTTGCCATTTTGCTGTCAAACAAATTTTGTAAATGTACTTTATTTTTCTAAATTGGTGTGGAATTTTTCTTGTGTTGTGTTTCCTTTTATCACAGTTTGTGTGCTGCAAAAATACTTTACACATTGCCTCTAAGTTAAACCTGGCTGCTTTTGTGCCAAGCTGCCAGATGGCTAAGCACTGGTTAATTTAGTGAATTTTGTGGTTCACCCTATCAGGGATTGTGGCTGTTGCTTGAACAGGAGTCATCCCTTTTTCAACCAACAACCACATTTCTCACAGATTTATATGTCTTGGAGATAGAGAGAAAAATATATCTATATATTTTCACTGTATATATATATATATTTATTTTCATGAGAAAAACAAAGGTTAAAGGGATATTTTTGTTAGGTGAAAATGTCAGTTAAAGCATACCGTTTTAAACAGACAAAGCCATTAAAATTTACCAGTTAGTTATAACGCAAGTAACTACAACTCATGCCCAAAAATAAGTACCCGCCACGCATAGTATTGTCATCAAAAATGTCATTTCAGATGTTTCAGTGATGTTATCAATGATGTCATAAAACAAGTCATGAGGGATATTATATGTGAGGTAATTAGTAGTGCCTGATGAGGGTGCGAGATCATTTAAAGCTTAGCTGACATTTTCGCCTAACTATAATGTCCCTTTAACCTTCGTTTTTCAGTGAATTTCTAAAAAGAATTCAAACATAAAGTAACATATTTACAATTCCTAACTATACAATTCCTTTAACCTTTTGATCTTTCTGTGTGTTTCTACACGGCCACAGGGGATGGGGTCCCTGGGGCCTTTAGTAGGCTCTAGAAGGAGTGCTCCATGCCACCTCTCCAGTCAATCAATCGGCACCGGGGGATGATGTCTCTGAGGCCTCAAGGAAGCTTGGTTAGGGGGGGTTGCATGCCCCATTCCTTTTATTACCCATAGGGTATGTGTTCCCCAGGGTCTCAAGGAGGCTCACAGAGGGGGGGCACATGCCCCCTCTCCCCCTAATAAAATACATTGTGCCTCCACTCCAGGCTCTGATCCACCCCAAGTTTTTTTTATTACAGGAGCTCGCACTGTTATTTCTTTCTAAAATGTTACTGTGGAACTATTGCAAATTCACTCTAAACATTTTTTTATTAATTCTGCTTTTGGCCCAAGGATGGTTCCCTCTGGGACCCCCTCCAGCCTGCGGTGTCACTGTATTCCTACTCAGCCCTCTTATATATGTCATTTACACTTTTGTCACGACAGCGGACTAAATACCTGAGTCCTAAAATGTCTGCCCTCAAACCTTTGTTGATGTGGTGGCACCCAATCAGATCATATCTCTAGATCTGTTGACACCTCTGAAGCGTAAAATATAAAAAAAATTAACCTTCATTTCTTCAAAACTACTGAACAGAATTACACCAAATTACAAAAAGCACACTTTCTGGACCAAGATATTTCTGTCTGCCAAATTTGGTGTAATTTCGTTCAGCTGTTTCGACTATAGCTGTATCTAATATACCTATGGAAAAATGAATGTTGAAAACACATCTTGGGACCCTCGTTTTCTCGCCCCACACTTGACTCATCAACCCAAAACTTTCTAGGAATTTGCTGAGGCAGATGAGACTATTTTTGTGGAAAGTTTTGTGAAAATTTGTCAAACATCACCAAAGTTATAAGCAAACCAAAAAATGCTTTTCCTATGGAAACGTGGTCCAAACTATAATTACAGAGTAGCAACCGCCACTAAATAATACATATTTTTTAACACAAATTTATTGCTGCATGATAAAAGCATTGTTCAGCATTACACATTTAATTCAATACAACCCCCTACAAAAAAAGCTATTGCTCCATCAAAAATATATATTTCCCATTTTATGTGTGGATTTGTATTGAATTTTATTCACATTAATAATGTGCCTCATTTACAGCTTTGATATTTAAACTTAGTTTTTAGGTAATTTACCAATTTGTAACTTGAGGCAATAAAGTGGTATACTGAATTTCATTCTACTTCCTATGCTGCAAAAAAGTTGTATATCAATATTTCACGCAGTGCACTTCAGCAAGCCACCTTGCTATTACGCACTGCGTGAAAAAGAGAGGGCAGGAATGGGCCATATTAAACATTAAACAGCACATTTGTGATCCCTGCCAGTGCTGGTGCATTAACTATTGTGTGTTGTTGGCAGGATTATTTTTGTGCAGGAAAGTGCACCTTCCTGCACATAAACAATTATTAGAAGACCTCAAAAAGGGCAAACAACGAGGAGAAATAAAGATATTTCTCCTCATTGCATCTCTAATGAGGAGGCATGTAATTCTAACACATTCCTAGGTTTACCAGTGTTGGCAAAGCTGGGAATGTGTCAGAATGCATGGGTGGACGTTTGGGAAAACCTACTCTCCACCCATTGAATGCCTCCTTGCAGGGCTGGACTGGCCAGAGCGGGCAACGGGCATTTCCCCAGTGGGCCGCTAGGGTGGGGGCCAGTTATGGGCCTCTGGGGGGTCTTTTTTGTGTCACAGCATAGCTGCAATATCGGCCCTGTAACAAAATTGGCCATAAACAGCCCTGGGAAACTGCTCAGAGCTACAGCACTGATTTTGCCACCCTGTGTGTGAAAATGTGCAAAATGGCTCCCAGTCTGCCTCTGCAGCCTGGAAGTCTGAAAGAGCAGTTTTAAAACTGCTAGTTCAACTTTTCTATTTAAACCAATGGCAAAGTGTCGACTACCATTAACACTATATATAAATCTCCCCAAAGGAAGGCCTATGGAGCCGTAAACCAGGGAAATGTATAGATTTAAGTATGACATATACCTTTAATATGTCCTAACAGCAAAACTTCCAAATTGTCATTTTTGCTGTTAAAAGATTGTAGCCTAGTTAGCTAACTCAGAGTTACTAGCTGACCTGTCAGCCCGGCTAACTTCTGAATGGGTCTACTAAAATGGGCACTTCAAGGTATCAAATTAATTTTTGCATTAATCCTGAATTGATACCCAAGTCGAATTTAACACCCCCAACACTGCTTTTTTAGGAAGAGGTCAGGTCGCCCCAACAGCAGGGGCCACAGGCAATGCTTTTACAGTACAGCAGAAGATCGCCAAACATTACAGAAGTATTATAGTGGTAGATGGCAACAGTCTGCTCAATAGTACCTCATCCAACATTTATAACTCCCAGACAGTACCCATTTCTAATCTATCCTCGCACCTCTTATCGGAAGATGAAATATCATTGCTGAGCAGAGGTCTCTCTTTTAAGCCAACCCTCCATCCAAATTTCTTGAAATTCCAAACAGGAATGCTCTTTTTTTTCAGAAAAATGTGCCTACAATTGTTCTTTGAGGAGAATCCCAGCACTCTTTATACTGCTAATACGAATTTTCATCTACTAGCTACCTTCTCACCTCCGTATAGTTGTCTACCAGCGGAGATACACACTTCCGAGAAGCTGGTCCTTAATGAAGTCTCTGACTTAATAAAAAAAACGAATTTTATTCCCTACAATCTCCCTTTCTGTGTGAAACGAGCTAAACTAAAACTAAATTATGCCCTGGTTGTCAAACCAGCCGATAAAGTTGGTGGAATCGTGGTTCAGAACATTGACCCATACAAAACCGAGATTCTAAGACCACTGTCCAACACTGACCACTATTTGGGATTGTGCACAGATCCCACCAACAAAATTCAAAGCCTTGTTCTTGACATTACAGAGAAAGGCAAAACAGAAGGTTTTTACACTCAAAATAAATTTCTGTTTCTCAATACGAAATTTCTCAGAACACCTGTAGTCTGTACTCTTCCCAAAATACACAAAAACACTGAAACTTCCCATGGTTGCCCAATTGTCTCAGGCTGCGGATCCATTCTAGGTCAACTGGGTCAATAAGTGGATTTCTACATTAAGGATTTGTACCCAAAACAAGTTTTTACATCAGCAACACCATTGATATGATTAATTAAGTGAAACATTTTCCCTTTGACTCTAACACTGGTATTGTCTATACTTTGGATGTAGAATCCCTCTACACAAATATTCCATAGACAGAGGGTTTGAATGTCATTGAGAAAATCCTGCATCCAAGAGCTCAGCTACACCCTATCCCCACATCCTACATCCTGTATTAATCAAGATTTGTCTCACTCGTAATTTCTTTTCCTTTGACAAACAATTTTATCAACAGGTCAAAGGTTCATTGATGGGAGTGTTTTTTTGCTCCAAATTTTGCAGTACTGTACATGGATGAACTTGAAATGAAAAGGATAATGGCACCTTTAAATCCATTTCTCAATACTGTTATTGAGAGTTTATTGATGACATTTTATTGATATGGAATTGGACTGAAGTAACACTCATGGATTTTCTTAACTGGCTTAATCCTAATCGCAATGGATGGAAATTCACACGCACATACTGTAAGTCCAAAATTGTCTTACTATACTTAATGATTAAGCCTGCTGAAGGAGCTTTTCACCACTCTATACCACAAGCCCACGGAGAGGAACACTCTTCTCTCCTATGATAGTCATCACCCCTAAGCCCTGAGGTACTCGTTACCTTTTTCACAATTTCTTCTCATTAGAAGGAACTGTTCCTTCAAACAGGATTATTTTCATGAAGCAAATATTTTGGCCAACAAGCAGATCACCAGAGGGTACCCTCGCAAACTAGTTTATAAATCAGTCAAAAAGGCGTGGTATTGCTCATGAGCTACACTGCTTACACCCAAACCGAAAAAAAAAACAATTTCCTCCTAGTTTGTATCACCACCTTCCCACCTATTTCTAATCAGGTCAAAAAATGTATCCTGAAACACTAGCCAATACTTATTGTAGGAGACCTCAATCTTGAGTGCCGTCTATTTGCTTTTCGGAAAAACAGAAACATTAGAGACCATTTAGTCAGAGCCAGCCACCCAGCCAAAAAGGTAACTCAGTCCCTCACTGATCTATGGGGTATAACACCTCTAGTTGGACACTCCAAATGTGGCAATTGTGTAGTTTGGTTCGCCAATTTACATTTGAAAGCAAGGATTTTGTATTTGGCAACATTAAGAGTACTTTAAATCATTTTTCTAACTGTAATACTGCAAATGTTTTCTACACACCTCTTTGCTCCTGTACCCAAATCAACATTGGTCGAATGACACAGAAAATACGGATTCATATCTGCAAGCATAAAAGTCATCTCCATTGCAAGGTAACAAATGCACTATTGAGTGACCACTTTACAGAAGAGGAACACACGGAGGAGGAGATTCAATGGCAAGTGATTAATGTGGTCAAACCACCACCAAGAGACATTGACATAAGTTCCATACTTAACAAGGAGGAACTTAAATGGATACTTCATATCAATAGTATAAACACAGGTTTGAATGAACTGGAAGATGGGACCTCCCTGGTCTGAATCCGTACCCATCCTCTACAAACTTGTTTTTTTTCCCCTCGCAGTGTTCACTTGATTTTACAAGGCCATATATATAATTCCTTGGCTTAAGGATTTTTTGCATGATTATGGTTATTTCTTGTATGTTTTGTAGTGCCTTAATTAGTGGTCCTCAGGTTTTCATATGTACTAGTTAAAGGAACACTGGTCCAATACCGATTGGTTTATAGGATGCTCTCTATATTTTTTTTTTTAATTATTTTTATTGCAGACGTACAGTACATAAAGTATTGCCACACATATATTACATCTCAGTACTTCCATGCACTTTTCTCCATTCAGCTCTGTACACAGCCTGTAGGCCCACAACCCGGAGGTCGGGCGGCGATAAGTAGAAAAATGCCAGAGGGCTGGATATGTTTAGCCGGTATAACCTCCTCGCTTGGAAGTGTGCATGTCTGCTTTTCTCTTTCTTCCCATTGTTAAGCCTTCTAACGTCTATTAACTGTCCCTAACAACCCACCCCTCCTCCCCTTCCCTCTTCCCACCACCCACTCAGAAGGACTCGCTACGTTCTAGTCTATGGGTACAATCAGGAGACATTGATTACCTAGGTGTGTGATGCACCCGGTGTGTCCTGGGAGCTGTCCCCGTTCAGGTCCAGGGCCTCCTCGTCCTCTTGCAGTGTGCTATCCCTTAGGGCTTGGACTAATGCTTCCCAAGCCGCTGCCGTGTGCAGCGCCCTAACGACCGGTTTCCGGCGAGCTGCTTGGTATCGATGTGTGCTGTCACAAGCGGCCCATCTCAGGAACTCATTGAGCCATCGCCTGTGTGTGGGATCCACTCTCGCCTTCCAATGTCGTGTGATTTCTCTTTCAGCTATGATCAGGACCATGTCTATGAATTTGCTTGTGGTTTTGTTTTTGGACGTGTTTGGGAACCAGTGTAGTATGCATACCGCCACATCGAATTGAAGTGTTCTGTCTGTCACTTCGTTTAGTGTGTCGCTAATCGCCCGCCAGTACTCCCGAAGGTCAGGGCAGGACCACAGCATATGTTCCAGCACCGCTCCTTCCGAAGCACATCGTGGGCATGCCGCCTCGGCCACCCCGAAATACTTCTTGATTTTACCGGGGGTCATATAAGCCCTATGTAGAACGTAAAAGTGGATTTGTTGAAAATGCGCGTTTCTCGTACTGTTCCGAGCTCGTCGCACTAACCGGGCCCAAGTCGTCTCAGGGATCTCCCTATTAAGGTCCGTTTCAAATTTGGTCTTTCGCGCCGTTAGAGGTGGCAGGTTCTCCCTGAGCATTCTGGAGTATAGGCATGTTACAGCCTTGCAAGTCCCGGCCGCCATCATAGTGTACTGGCAGGCCATGGTCGTCGTTGGTTCCGCGAGTCACCCCTTCCAGTGCGCCTGTATGGCTCCAGTCACCGCAGCATGCAGAAGGTATCCGCCTTGCGGTAGGTCAAACCGCTCCTGCAGCTCCTGATACTGGATAAGCGCCCCGTCCTCGTAGAGGTCTCCAATAACTTGTATTCCCGCGTCCTCCCAGACCTGCAACTGCGACCAATCTCCACCATGAGGGAGCGCAGTCACCATACCCAGGGGTATCTCTGGAGCACATGGGTGCCGTACCCCCGCGCGGCGTTGAGATCGGTTCCAACAGAGCCTGAACACTTGTTCTTCGAGTGTCAGATCCCGAAGTGCGATCCTTTGTTGCAAGGTGATATAGGCCAGGACATGTCGTGGTGTACCCACATCTCTCTCGTTCTCCGGACCTCGGTATACCCTCGCCACCTCCTGCGTAAATATCTGTAGTTGAGCAGCAAGATAGTAAAGCTCGAAGTCTGGGACCACCAGTCCTCCCTCTTCCTTCGGACGGGTGAGCGTCATCAGTGCTACTCTGCATCTGCCAGAGCCCCATAGAAACGTGGTTAGCTGAGACTTCAATTGGCGAAAGAAGGATCTAGGCATCCAGATGGGGAGGGTGCGAAAGTAATACAGAAGCCGCGGCAGGGCGATCATTTTCATTAAAGAAATGCGACCAGTGACCGAGAGCGGGAGCGTGGCCCAAAAGGCCATACTTCCCTTCAGCGCCCGAATACATCGGCCCACGTCACCTTCCAGCATGTCTGCAGCCGTGTGGTATACGTATACCCCTAGGTATTTCAGACAGGTGGGCTCCCAGTTAAGCAAGGGTCGGTGGTCGGGCCGAGCCATGTCACGTCTCAGAGGAAACAAGCAAGTTTTAGACCAATTGACTTTCAATCCCGAGAGCTCTCCAAATCGCTCTAGTAGTCCCTCCGCCCCCTCCAGAGATTTCAATCCGTCTTCTAGGAATAACAGGAGGTCATCCACGTACAAGGAGATAAATAGTTGACCTCTTCTACTGTCTATACCCTTAAAATGTTTCCCAGTCCGGGCCTCGGCCGCGAGGGGCTCAATCGCCAGGGCGAATAACAGGGTGATAGGGAGCATCCCTGTCGGGTACCCCGCTCCACCGGATATTGGTTCCGCGAGTCTCCCCTTCCAGTGCGCCTGTATGGCTCCAGTCACCGCAGCATGATTTGATTTGATTGATTTGATTTGTCAATTTATAGAGCGCAACAATTTCCCATGGGCGTCTTGGCGCTAAGATAAATCCTTTCCAGCTTTGTGACAATGTCTGATGTTTATTTGGAGAAAAGCCATGTTTTACTTCCTTTCTAAAGGTTTCTAAAGATGGACAGGTTTTTATGTTCAGAGGCAGTTGGTTCCATGTACGTGCTGCATGTATCAGGAAACTTCTCCCTCCCCAGTTAGCTCTTTTAAATCTGGGAACAACAATTAGTTTCATCTGGCCCGATCTCAGCGGTCTCATGGGTTCATACTGTTTCAAATGGTCCCTCAAAAATTGTGATCCTTTTCCCTGTAGTGCCTTATAGGTTAGACAGAGTGATTTAAATTTCACCCTCTTTTCAATTGGCAGCCAGTGTAGATTTTTCAGTCTGCGTCTGATTGGCTCAAACTTGGGTATGTCTAGAACCAGTCTAGCGGCTGCATTTTGCAGGCGTTGTAATTTATCTGTGGTCTTTTTCCTGGCTCCGGCATATAGACCATTTCCATAGTCCAGTCTTGCTAGTGCTAATGCTGTAACTACCGTTTTACGAGAATCTTGTGGTAGATATGGAAATAGTTTTTTTTCATCATTTTTAAGATGTACCAGAGTGATGATGACAGCTTGTTGGCTTGAGCTTCAAATGATAAATTCATATCAAGGGTAAAACCCAGATTCTTCACTTTTTCTGATGATCCAGGGCATCTGCCCATGTCCTTGGGCCACCAGGCGGGGGACCAGATGTTTGTGTCACCCCCTATTATCATCACTTCACTCTTGTCTCCATTGAGCTTCAGGCAATTCCTTTCTATCCATTGGCTGACCTGTATCATACAATGTTGGAACTTTTCTGCTGTTTCTTCTATATCTTTGTTGATGGTCACTACAATCTGAGTGTCATCAGCGTATGATATTGGGGTGAAACCACAGTTTCTTATTATCTCTCCAAGTGGGGCAACATAAAGGTTAAAAAGGGTGGGACTTAATGATGACCCCTGCGGAACTCCGCATGGTAGAGAAAAGGCTTTAGATTTTGCTCCTTCTACTTCTACTGTAAAAGTTCTATTAGCAAGATAGGATTCAATGAGGGTACATGTTGAGTCATGTATTTATGCTGTTTTTAATCGTTTTAGAAGAATTTCATGACTGACCGCGTCGAAGGCCGCCGATAAGTTAAGTAATATCAAGGCGGCCTTCGCTCCATTGTCCATCACTTTTCGGAGTTCTTCTACTGCTGTAATTAGAGCAGTTTCTGTTCCGTGTGCTTCCGGGAAACCAAACTGAGAATCGTCAAGCCAGTTACCGTCAATCAAATAGCGGGATAGCTGTTTGTTCAAGAGTTTTTCCAATATTTTGGCAGCGAAAGGAATTCTGGCTATGGGTCTATAACTGCTTGGCTCGTCTCCATCCAGATTGGGTTTTTTCAGTAGTGGTCTAATGGAAATCTTTTTCCAGTCATCCGGAAAGGTGTTGGTATCCATTATTTGACCAAATAATCTTGCTAGTACAATGCTCATTTGTTCTGAACAAATGTGCATTATTTTGGGCGGACATGGGTCTGTTGGGCTGCCTGAGTTAATGTTAAGTAATTCTTTCTGAATTTGGTCTTTTGTTGGAATGGTAAATTGGAACATTATAGGTTGAGCTAGTTGTTCCTCTGAATTTATTGTTTGCAGCATGCAGAGGGTATCCCCCTCACGGTAGGTCAAACCGCTCCTGCAGCTCCTGATACTGGATGAGCGCCCCGTCCTCGTAGAGGTCTCCAATAACTTGTATTCCCGCGACCTCCCAGACCTGCAACTGCGACCAATCTCCACCATGAGGGAGCGCAGTCACCATACCCAGGGGTATATCTGGAGCATATGGGTGCTGTACCCCCGCGGGGCGTTGAGATCGGTTCCAACAGAGCCTGAACGTTCGTTCTTTGAGTGTCAGATCCCGAAGGGTGATCCTTTGTTCCAAGGTGATATAGGCCAGGACATGTCGTGGTGTACCCCCATCTCTCTCGTTCTCCGGACCTCGGTATACTCTCGCCACCTCCTGCGTAAATATCTGCAGTTGAGCAGCAAGATAGTAAAGCTTGAAGTCTGGGACCGCCAGTCCTCCCTCTTCCTTCGGACGGGTGAGCGTCATCAGTGCTACTCTGCATCTGCGAGAGCCCCATAGGAACGTGGTTAGCTGGGACTTCACTTGGCGAAAGAAGGATCTAGGTATCCAGATGGGGAGGGTGCGAAAGTAATACAGAAGCCGCGGCAGGGCGATCATTTTCAGTAAAGAAATGCGACCAGTGACCGAGAGCGGGAGCGTGGCCCAAAAGGCCATACTTCTCTTCAGCGCCCGCATGCATCGGCCCACGTTACCTTCCAGCATGTCTGCAGCCGTGTGGTACACGTATACCCCTAGGTTTTTCAGACAGGTGGGCTCCCAGTTAAGCAAGGGTCGGTGGTCGGGCCGAGCCATGTCACGTTTCAGAGGAAACAAGCAAGTTTTAGACCAATTGACTTTCAATCCCGAGAACTCTCCAAATCGTTCTAGTAGTCCCTCCGCCCCCTCCAGCGCTTTCGATCCGTCTTCTAGGAATAACAGGAGCTCATCCGCGTACAAGGAGATAAATTGTTGACCTCTTCTACTGTCTATGCCCTTAAAATGTTTCCCCGTCCAGGCCTCGGCCGCGAGGGGTTCAATCGCCAGGGCGAATAACAGGGGGGATAGGGAGCATCCCTGTCGGGTACCCCGCTCCACCGGATATTGGTGCGAAACGAGGGTTCCTACCCATACTCTTGCCACTGCCGCTGTATACAGGACTCGCGTCCAGCTAATATAGCCATCCCCCAGGCCAAAGCGTTCCATGGCTCTGTATAGGTACTCCCACTCCAAACTATCAAACGCTTTCTCAATGTCTACCGAGAGGACTAGGGGCATCTGGGCTTCTGTATATGGGCACTCCAACAGTTTTGAGAGTCTCCTAATATTTATCGTCGTATTACGCGCAGGGATAAAACCAGACTGGTCTGTGTGGACCAGGTCGGGCATGTGCTGTAGAAGCCTCGCTGCCAGTATAGCACTTAATATTTTGTAGTCCGTGGTCAGCATGGAGAGTGGCCTATAGGAGGCCGGGCTGCTGCTTTCCCTCCCAGGCTTTAACAACGGGATCACCAGTGCCTCGCGCATAGACTGGGGCAGGCAGCCAGCTGTTCTGGCTTCGTTATATATATCGTTTGGAGTCGCGGTGCTAGCAGGTCCAGGTATTTGCTGTAGAATTCTATGGGCAACCCATCTAATCCCGGTGTTTTGTTGCGGGCCATCCGTTTTTACAGTTCCCCTGATCTCCCCCAATTCTATGTCTCTACCCAAATCGTCCGCCTGTTCCTGGTCCAGTTGTGGTAATTGTAGGCCCTCAAGAAAAATGTTGTCATTCTCTTGTCCCACCAGTGCACTCCTGTAGAGGCTCTCATAATATCTCTGAAAGCTGTTCAGTATCTCCGTCTGGGAGTAATTTATGTGGCCCTCTTCCCCCTCAATGACCAGTATCGGGGAGCATCGTTTTGTGGGGTTAGCTAGCCATGCCAGAGGCGTCCCAGCCTTGTCCCCCTCAACATGTGCCCGGAGCGTGTAAGCTCTGTGATCAAAGCTGCGGAGTCGCTCCACTTCTACTGCTACTGCCTCTCTAGCCAGGTTGACCTCATCTTGGAGCTCGGGGTGGCCCGGCCGTGCCTTCTCTGCTTCTCGCAGCTTGGAGTCTGCCTTTTGCAGATCCTCTAGAATTACCTTCCGCATGCCTACGTGTTTCCCTATGCACTGGCCCCTAACTACCACCTTAAAGGCGTTCTATTCCATTGCTATAGAGGCCCAAGGATTCCTCGTTTTCGGCGAAGTACTGGGTTACCCCCTCCTCCAGCGCCGCGTGAAACAATGGATCGTCCAATGTCTCAGGCCGCAGCTTCCAAGTCGGGACGCGCGATATCTCAACTGCCCAGTCTAAACTGATCAACATGGGATTATGAACCGAGATTGTCCTGGTAGGTACTCGGTCCCTGTTATAGTCGGCATCACGACCTGAGAGCACAGTATTGCATAAATCCGGACATGGAGGTCATACAGGCTAGAGAAGAACGAGTAGTCTCGCTCAGTCGGGTGATGTGTGCGCCAGGCATCTGTCAAGCCCCATCTCTCTTGCCAATCCAGTCTACCCTTCGTGAGGCGGTGTACCGGGGAGTCCCTCAGTGGTGGGTGGGATCTATCTAGAGTTGTGTCCGCCACTGAATTGAAATCTCCACCGACCAAAACAGGGCCCGCTAGAAAGTGTGCAAGTGTCCCTGACAGTCTCGTTAAGAAGGTCAGCTGGTCAGTGTTCGGTGCATATATACTACATAGTACTATGTCCCTGCGCCGAAGTCTGCCCTCCACTGCCACATATCTACCCTCAGGGTCTATTATGTGCCTTGTCACCTGAAAAGGGGTGCCCGCCCTTATCCATATCCAAGCGCCCCTAGCGAATGCTGAATAAGTGGTATTAAATACCTGACCCCTCCATCTTCTCTGCAGAGCTATTCCCTCTGGTTTTGTGAGATGTGTTTCTAGCAGTAGCACCATGTGCACCCCCCTGCGCACCAGATAGGCGTGCACTTTGTCTTCTTGTCATTGTATGCAGCCCCCGCACATTCCAGGTTATACATCGCAATGCATTCGCACTAGCCATTGCCCCACAGTCCCCGTCGCAGAATCACACGGAATCCTGTTGCATCGTGAGTGGTGGTCCCCCCCAAATTGCCCTTGAACCTTCTGACATCTTGTCTCCCTTTTGCTCAGGATCCAACAATTGCCAATAAAAAAAGAACAAACCCAACAGTTCCCTCACCCATCCCACCCAGAACAGGCCCCAATATCAAGCTATCAGTTCCCATCCAAACTTAGTCAATCCTCTCAACTTCCCAACTAAATCACGGTCGTAACCGTGAGTGCCTTTAGGGCAAGTGGAGTGTGGCTTAGACCGGAAGGCTGCTACGCAGGCCCCCCCCCGCACCCTCCTGTGTTCCCCCATAGTTAGCAGCGGTCTTACATCCCAGTTCGTGACCCCCATCTGCAGTACCTTTCAGTTTGTGAATACTCCGATCGTCAGCAATGTCCACTACCTGTCACCTCCATATCAAATGTTCAGGATCTCTTCTGACGTTTGCGGCGTTACCAGCGGGACTTTGGTACTGTGTATTTCTGATTGGCCCGTCTCCGATCCTGTGGCGTGGTCCTCCGAATCCGTGCCCCATTTTGAAGGAGAGGCATCTGATCTCGACAGCGACTCCACTGCCTTTAGCGCGGCCTTCCTCTCCACATCTGTTTGAGATGCCGACGGTTTCCGAGAGCCTTGCCATCTTCGGCATAGTCTCTGTGATTTCCGTACCTATGTCGTTGCGCGCTCTTTCTCGTCTCTGAATCTGGCACCATCCGTGCCCGCCTTGTTAGTCTCCCACCATGCCCATGCATCCGCCAACGTGAGGAAGAAGTGTGTCTTGTCGTCTAGCACCACCCGGAGCTTAGCCGGGAAGAGCAGGGAGTACGGAATGCCCTCAGTTCGTAGCTCTCGTTTAATGGTCAAGAAGGAGGCTCGCATCTGCTGCGTCTCAAAGGTGTAATCAGGGAACAGTATCACTTTGCTATTCACTATCTGAAATGGCCCCGTATCGCGGGCCCTTTGGAGCAGTAGGTCCCTGTCCTTGTAGTGCAGCAGTTTGGCTATAACCGGCCTTGGGGGCTGGCCCGGCCTGGGCGGCCTAGTCGGAACGCGATGGGCTCGTTCCAGTGTGAAGAATGGTGAGAGGCCTTCCGGCGCCACCGTGGTCCTGAGCCAATTGTCAAGGAACTCAACCATATCGTCCCCTTCTGTTTTTTCTGGAATGCCCACTATTCGGACGTTACTGCGGCGGCTCCTGTTTTCGGCATCCTCGGCCCTCCTCTCCAATGTTTGTATTCGATCCAGAGCATCCGCTAGCCTCCCCTCCATAGTTTTGTGGGCTGGGGCCAACTCACGTAGGGTATCTTCGGCGTCCTTGACCCTATCTTTGAGTTTGTCATGGTCAGCTCGCAGGAGACCCAGTCCCGACACCACCTGCGCAATATCTTGTTGCAAAGTGTCTCTAGTCGCTGCAATAGCCTCCAGTATGCGGTCTTGGAGTTGCTGTAGGTCCGAAGGCCCCGCGGGACCTCCCTCTGGTACCTCAGAGGCCGCAGCTTCCTCCGTTTTCCCCTTGTTTTTTACCATGGTGCCAATTCACCCTTCGTGCCAGTGTCCTTAACGTGCTTTGCAGCTCCCGGGAAGCCTCCGTGGTCCACCTCAGATCGCGGGCCCACAACAGCTATTCCCGTCGGTTTCACAGCTCTCCACATGTTTGTCCCCGGACAGAATCAGTCCCGGTCCTTTCAGCAGGCGGGTAACCGCGGCATCCCTCAGCCGTTAGCCTCCCTCCTCCGAGCGTCTTTGCGTTGCCCCAGCCGCGGGGCGCCGCCCAGGACCACCTCCACTGTTCGTGTAGCCTGTCTGGGCTCGACGCTCTTAGTCGTATATCCTGGGGGGCTCCCGCTGTGCCCGTCGGCAATGGCGAAGGAGCTCAGTTATTATTTCCCTTCCTGCTCGCGGTCAGGGTTCTGCTCTCTGCTCACCAGCCTCCTTCCTTACTATCTCAGTGCCCCACTGTAGCACTCATCTTGATCTGAGGTCGCCCCAGGCCTGGGTGTTGTCCGGGGTTCTGGTCTCCACTCACCCTCTTTGCGCTGCCTCCAACAAGGTAGTCGCCCTTCTGTCGCCCACTCTCGGTCACGCTGCACCCCTTAATTTCGTGGAGCGTGTCTGGGGCCCCCCAGTCGCAATCGAGGCCGATGATGCACTACTCGCCACACCAACAATGGCGTAGGCCTCGCCTGGGGCCGCTCTCCTTCCAAGCACCGCTAGCCGCTCCCCACCTTGTGGTCAGGCTGGGGGTCCCACTGCAGTCGGTTTCCGCATCGCCCCTCCCCGTTCGGCGGTTCTTTCCGCGCTGCCGGGTCAGCCAATCTGTTCAGATCAACCGCGGGTTCATCGGCTCCACCGTTTCTTTCCCCATTGTCACTCTTCTCAGGGCTTTCTCCATGTCGCCCCCGCTGCACTGTCTGTGTTCCCCTTCCCCGTCAGCAGAAATCGCTGGCCGTTTTGCGGAGGTAGGCTCCTACGGGCACCTCCGCGGCAGCCAACAACAGCGGGCGAGCCCTCCGCTCTCCAGGCTCACGGGCGGCAGCTGCAGTGTGCTCCGTAGTGGCAAGGAGCTCAATCTCCCTTCGCTACTGCTCCGGGTGCCCCGCTGTACCCCAGTATCCCGCCTGCAGAAACCAGCTCTTCAATGCACCGCTCGTCACAACAGGGGACGCCCTGGGTGTTCTCTCTCCCCTCAGTTGAGTGTGGGTTCCTCCGGGCGGCGGCCTCAGTTATACCGCAGTTCCATTGCTACAGATCCCGCCGCCATCTTGTTGAGGGATCCCCAGCTTGGTCCGATCCAGCGGATGATAGCCGTCCCAATCCGGTGCCTTGGGGCTCACCGCAGCTATGTCTGGCCTCACCCGGTGGTCCGGCGTGCTCCCCCACGTGCACAGCTCCCGGGGATGTGTCTCTCTTCCGAGAGCGTTCTTCAGTGGCTCCCGGTACCAGCGGCGACCACCATCTTAGGTACCTTCTTGCGCCGGCCTCCCAGCTTTCCCTCTTTGCCGGTGCTCTCTCGGCTGGCCCCGTGAATGGCCCCGGGGGTGCCGCTTCGATTCCCCCTGCCTCCGGTGTGCAGATTAGGGTTGTCGCGGGCGTCGCCGCACCTTTTTTCAGGATTATTGTGGAGATCGGGCGCGGAGCTCCGAGATCACGCCGCCATTCCCTCCGGCGCCCAAGCCACGCCCCCTATAGGATGCTCTCTATTAGCGTTGTATGAACATTACTGCCCTTGTATTCAATTCAATTTATTTATTATGTTTTGGCTCTCAAAAGAGGGCCACATAAAATATACAATGTAAAACAACAGGACAAATACAGAGAAAATCAAGACATTTGAGGAACACGATTGAATCCAAAATAGACGCGCTGAAAATAATCTACAAAAGGTCGGACAGACAAAACATCTCCAGGTACATATTAATAAATAGCTAAAAAACCTTTAAAAAATTTAAAAATATGGAAACAGAACATTTCGTTTGGAGGGCAATAAAGTGCATGAAGAAAGCCATTTAAAGTGACAATGCCAAGGCGGAGACAGATAACTTTTAACCATCGGATGCGCAATTTACGGAGCATAGGGCAAATCAGTAAAACGTGCATACAGTCCTGGGTGCTCAATTTACATAAATTGCACAAAGCAGAGGAGCCATACCATTTGGATAACAGTAGATTTAGTGGAATTAAATCATAACGTAACAGAAACCAAAATCTACGAATACCATGCGGTAGGTTCCATATGACATAGGGTTGTGGCCGCTTCAACACATAGGAATTAAGGAGAGGTTCCACGTTCCTTTTTTCACAAACTAACTTTTTATCAGAATGAAAACAAAGATCCCACGAGGCCTCCTTTAAAACGAGTTTTAACTGTAAGGGAGAATATGAAAACAGAACTCTTTCATCTAACTTAAGAAGGGTTACAGCCCTTCTAAAATTACTTACAAGTTTAGAAAACTCTTTAAAATTACCCAATAGTTCACTTCTGAGGAGAGCTCGCATAGTCCCTACTCCCGCTCTAGCCAAACAGGCCACCCATCTTATTATGGCACATAGTCCCTGTACCCAGCTACTCCTGAGTCCAAAGTCAAGCCTGCAAGCGGCCAGAGAACACGCAGTATTTAGGGAAGATAGAGATCTTAAGAGTTTCCCCTCAAGCTTGTGGCAAAAGTCCCAGTTTTTCACCTCTATGAGTTCGATACCATACAAAATTGTTGCGGGAATTTTTGATCTAAAAACTTCCAGTAGACTTGAGAAGTGCCTTTTTCCCGTTGCCTGGTATAGCGAGTTTAAACCATTGCCATGGGCAAGAGCCTTGCGAGAACAATGCTCTATATGGAGCCTCTCACTCAAGCTAGCCGTGATTATTTTTCCCAGAAATGTATAGGAATTTACGACCTCCAATCTTTGGCCCCCAATAGCCCAACCATAATTTACAGAGCGGCACTTCTTCTTACCGGCTATGCACATCACTTTACTTTTGGTAATGTTGATCTTCATACAATGGTCTACAGCGAAAGCGTGAAGAGCATGTAGCCGATTTGCAAGACCTTTGGGGGTCAAGTCGAGGATAAGGACATCATCGGCATACATCAGGCAGGATATTGGGGTCCCCCCCACCACCGGGGCAATACCCTCACTGGCAGACAAGGCGGCGGGTAGGTCAGCCGTGTATAAGGAGAACAAAAGGGGAGCCAATAAACAGCCTTGTTTAAGGCCATTCAAAGATGGAATTTGTGCAGATAGCCCCCTTTCGCCCCCCAACAAGACCCTACACCAGGTCTCTGTATGAAGAGACCGAACCAGTTCCAACAGAAGGGTAGGGACACCAAGCGACGCCAATTTTCTCCACAGCGTTCCACGATCTACTTTGTCGAACGCCGTGGAGAAATCAATAAAGGCGGCATACACTACCCCTCCTCTCACCTGGACATATTTATCTGTGACCACATGGAGAGCGGTGAGGTTGTCTAGCGTACCGTGGTCCCTACGGAAGCCGGTCTGTTCAAACGGCAAGATGTTGCCCTCCTCGACCCAATCGGAAAGGGAGCCAAGAAGACATTTCGCAAAAACCTTTCCGATGGAGTCGAGGAGAGCAATCAAGCGATAATTGCTGGGGCTATCCCTTGTACCCTTCTTGAAAATGGGGACCAAGATACTTCCCCTCCAAGATGCAGGTACAGTTTTGGACAAAAAACAGGCTCTAAACAGAGGATACAGGATTTTACTCCACCTTAAAGGGTCTTGTTTAAGGACCGTCATGGGGAGTTCATCCGGGCCCATTGCCCCAGAGGGACGCATATTTTTTATAGCCATCTCAATTTCTTTTTCTGGGGGGTAATTGACAAGACCTTCAGGTGCAGCATTTATGGGCATATCATCACCTGAAATCCCGTTCCCTGCATAGAGATCCCGGATATAAGAGGTCCATACCTCTTCCGCTATAGGAATGGTGGAGGGACTTTGTCTCGTACCACACCCCTTCCCGATTATTGCCCAAAAATCTCTGATTCTACCATGGACAACGGATTCCCTCAGATTAATCCAAACATTGTCCTCCCTTTCCTTTTTAATTTTTAGCTTAAGTCTACATCTCTTTCTTCTTAACCTTGCAATTTCTTTTCCACGTTCCAAGACTCTATCTAAATATTGTTCACGGACTAGTTTATTTATTTCCCTATTCAAGGTGCGCAATATACTAGGGACCACTTCCCCTTTTCTAGGGGGTACAGTTTTTTTGCGTAAAGTATAATATTTCGCATAAATTCTTCAAAATAAACTAATTTGTTTCCATTCCACTCATTTATTACCATTAGGGTGTCAGACAGAAAGTCCTGTACCCCATTAACAGCGGAAGGATTCCAAAAGCACCTTCCAGAGGAAGCATGGAAGGTAGCGTCGCTGCCATTAAGCGACCAAGACGCAGTGGTCATAGGATTTAAGGACATAGTTAAGAACAATATACTATGGTCGCTAAGGGATGTGGGTATAATCTTAAGGTCCTGAATGTACGAAAACAAACCATAATCTGCAATTGCATAGTCCAAGATAGACGACCCAAAAGGGGATTTGTGAGTAAATTTAGCAGGCACGTCAGACGGAAATCTCCCGTTTAAAATGAGACCGTCAACGGCCGCTAATTCTTTTAGCAAAATCTTCCCTCTTTTGTTTGTCACTAGCTTATCAGGGAAGAGCGTTTGGGGGACAAAATGCACCTCTTCCTTAACTTTATTCCTGAAGAGTTTCAGACTGGCATTGGAGATTTTGCAATTCAAGTCTCCTACAAGCAAGATTTCCAGAGGGGATGGGACGTTTTTAATCTGTTCAATATATCGGAAAACCTGCTGCAGACTAACGTTAAAACACTCCTCTGGGGGTATATACACATTAAGAATTACGATAGGAGACTTTATACCATTATGGAACAGATTTTCAATGGTTATAGCGTGGAAAAGTTTACTTGGATCGATATAGTGGGAGAATCTCCATTGCAATTTATTTGACAGTAAGCAAGCGATCCCCCCCCCTGGCATGACCTTTCTTGGAAGGAGCGGCAGGCACTTCCAGGACATAAAAATCCTTTGATGGCGCTAACATATTGATGCACCATGTTTCCTGAATACACATTACATTGGCACCCAGAGAAAATAAGAAGGCAAATTTCTCTGGGCTACTGTGGATCCCAGCCGCATTCCAGGAAATTATTTTTAGTGAGGTGTTAAAGATGATGGAACAATTTGGGGTTATCCTTTGTTTTTGTAGATAGGGCACTATGGAGCCAATTCCACCGGTTATTATCCTCTATGAGAGAGGAATTCTGCGTTAGCGGGAGTGGCTTCACGTGCGAGACTGAGCGTTTTCCCTTAGAGACCCAAATTTTCAGGTCTCTAAGAGGAGAGGCTACCCCGTTTTGCTCATCTCCCCCAAACACCTTTTCAAACAAAGGATTTGTGTTGCCAGGGTTAGAAATAGGGAGGATGTCAATACCTATACATTGAAAGTTCTCGGCTTGCTCTAATATCAAATTTACTATGATAGGAGAATAGAATTTCACCCTTATACTCAATACCCTGGCTCCACCCAACAGAGATACCAACTCAATGTCCCTAGATTGAATATGGTAAAGACTTTCAATCTCGCTAAAACGTTTGAGGAGCCAAGCTCTGTTTAACAGTAAGTCAGTATCAAATAAAGGTAAAAAGTCTAACACAAGCCCGTCCACAGGAGCCTTAGAGTTTTTTTGAGGCCGGACAGGAAGGAAGCGGTCTTCAGACTCTAGAGCTACGGTGAAAGGAGGGGCCAAAGGGTTAAGGGCCCCAGATGGATATAAGATTGGAGCTCCTGTCGCAGCCAGTGAAGAAGAGCGTGGAAGAGAACCCCCCATTTGAGGCATAACTTCCAGAGGCGTTGGTGGACAGCGATCACTTTCCCCCTTTAAAGAAGTCGAGGAGGATAAGTTCAATTCAATATCCGCCTTTAAGGAGGTAGAGGAGGGATCCACATCAATTTCATCGTTCTCCCTTGCAACTGAAGTATTTTGGAAGATTATCCGACGCTGCCTTTTCTTCCTGTATTTTCGAATTGGTTTCCTTTTATTCCCTTTATTGTTTTTATGTTTACCATTTTTTACCTTTACCTCCTGTTTATCGTCCACGGGATCTTTTCCGTTCTCTGACATGAAAATAGGAAATAACTCCTGGACCACTTTGGGACCAGGCGTAGATTTGTCTTCTTCCTCGATCTCCAGAACTGAGTTCTTAATACAATTGGGGACTGCAGTTAAAGGCATAGCGATGTGTGATTCCAAAACAGCTGTTGCAATCTTCATATTAGACTCCCCTATAGGTTCACTTATTTGCCCCTTAGGCAAGCTGTGTTCAGTTCTAGAGGGGGAAACACTCCTCAAATCAGGCGACTTCTGCAGCAGTGTCTTTAGTATTTGGGTGACTGATTCCAAGATACAGTCCGAGCTGCCTACAAATTTCCCCAAAAGAAATAAGATTGAGGCTAATAGTTGTTCCAGAGCGATCATAGACTCTGAAATCGGTTTTTCACATGCTTCCACTGGGCGACGGATACCAGAAAGATTAAGATCAGGGCTCCTGGAAACATTTAACAAGTCAGACATTTCCTGACCATTTAACGATGGGGTGCTACTATACAACAGTAACCCAGATGGGGTAGCACCCCCCGAGGGCTTAAACTGATCCAGAGTCTCCACTTTAGCTGTGCTTACGTAGCGTCCACAGAGTTCCAGGTCGATAGATAATGAAGACAAGTCGCCCCCCGGCCTATCATTCAGAGGAGTTTGAGGCATAGGAGAATACCCTTGTATATATGATTATTAATTTCGATTTTTCTGGGTGGTTATTGCTTCCTGTATATTACATTGATATTATCATGTTCAATTTTCTATGGCAGGACCGTTAACAATGTCAATTTTCTAATTTTTACACTGCTGTAGATTTTATGCATGCCTATTTCAGCATGGCCCCGAAGACATGCCATCTGTTCCTCATGTCTTGCCGACTATATGTTCTGAGCACTCTCCCTCACTCTTATATCATGCCAAGCACAGGCAGCCGACACTCACATCATCATGCTCTTTGCACACACTTTATTCATTTTTCGGTAATTGTTTAGAAGTCTTGTTTGTCGCGAGTTACCAATGATTGCTGGACCTTGATGATTAGGGTACTAAGCCCCATTCTCCTTGACTTTTGACAGATGAACATGCATTGCGGACACACTTCATGTCCTCCCCAAAGTCAGGTAGTTTACGTGGACATTTACCTTTTGCATGATACCCCATGCTGACACCTCACTATTGTGGCCAAATGATTGTATACATTATTTTTCTCATTGATATCACTTTCAGATCTTGCTCTGGTCCCATTCCCGAGCATCCATTACCTTTACACTATTACTGATCACCTGGATCCACTTGATGTATGGTATACATCTTCTACCTTCCTCTAGGTCAGTTGCTGAGCATTCGTTGAGTTCTAGTACCATGTTTAATTGTTTTACCATTGGCTTAAATATAACCCTGTTACTCTAGATTGAGCCTTGGTTGGATTCCTTCTAAAGTCATCATGTGGCAACACTTTGCCCACCACGACATGGTTAGTTTACCTGATTATTAGCTCTGGTCTGCTTGTCTCCCCTGTATTTTGGTTGCCTCACGGGCATAATCACTTTTAACTCACAATAGGCAACTATTAGTATGCCTGCCCAATGTCAGTAGTCACTTGGACTTTCTCTGCATGGTTCATTATTTGCGCACTACATCTCAGATATTTCTACATGTAAAAACTATTCTTTTCAGTTTTTTCTCCTTTTTCTTCTTCCAGCAGGAATTTTTCTCAGGCATTACTTATTGTGTTCTGATGATGATACCATTCTTATGTTAGGGATTGAAACAACATCGACCTAAGTACTGACTTTTTCTTTTTTTTATGTTATTGAGCAGAACAGATGGCATTAAAACATTATACAATCATTAATGATCAGGAATCAAACAGTTGTAAAACATCAAGCAAAATCTAGTAAAATCCTGCAAATCATAACATTTAGCAATAATAATTGATCTTAGTTTTGATACAAAGCAAGAAATAAATAACAAGAAAGTGCCGAATGCAATCGTTTCTACAGTCACAGTTTCAGTAAAGTGCTGGTAGTGCAAAGTGCTTTAATATGGCAAAAACAGACACCCTTGTGTTGTAATTGTTATCATTTACCTTTGCCCACCCAACAAAGATGTATTTTCTTAATTTGTAAACATTTTACTTGGGCAAGGACCCTACCACACAGAAGTGTTAGCGTGCCTGTCCTACACCTCTTATATAAATAAAGTGTCAAGTGCTAAAGTGCTAAATGGCAGTCATGGATTGATCGCTATCAAAGACTTTCCAATTTGTGGTGAACTTTTTCATTGCCCCAACTCTTTTGGCATAAGCCTCTTCAAACTTTTTTGTCCATCTCATTTTATTCACCCATTTTGAGTAAGATGGCATCTCCTCTGATCTCCAATTTTGAAGGATTAGGGACCGGGCAACTAAAGAGCAGATCGACGTATAGGTTTCTTTGGCATTAGACAAATCAGTTCTTTTTATAGAAATGCCAAAAAGAGTGACCTCGGCTTCGGGATCAAGCAACTTATGGATGGCCTGACTTATTGTAGAGAAGATCTTGCGCCAAAATATTTCGAGTTTCAGACATGTATAAAAAATATGAAGCCAATCGCCCCCCTCTCGAAGCTGACATCGAAATCATTTGTTTTCTACTCCCGGGAAGCATTTATTTAGAGATTTTGGAGTGAAGTAGACCAGCCAATGGGATAAAAATGACATCCTTTTAAAATTGCTGCTTTAAGGGCCTTGCCTCCTAACTGGGCAATCTGCTCTCATTCCTGCTTTGAGAAGGAGCAATTGGTTTCATGAGTTATTTTAGCCAGAATTTCTTCGACCAAAGGAGACTCTTCACCTTTTCTCAGTGAAGTGTACCAATTACCCACTCCTTTTAATTTTGCTTTATAAAGGGCATTAGCCAAAGTTGGTGGTGTTACACATGCCTAAAGATTATATTTATTTTTAAAGTTTATATTCTGCAGATATTCAAAAAAACCCGTTTTTAATTGATTATCAGATCTAACTAGGACCTCTTGCCAGGTGATCAGTTTCCGAGAGGTAAAAAAAGAACCCAAATCACCAAGCCCAGAATCTTTCCACTTTTTGAGCTTACTCGAATGGATTTGAAGCCCAAAGATCTTGCACTTCTCTAATTTTAAATAATGAAAACCACCAAACCCTACATGTTTAAAGAAAGACTTTAGTCTATAGGAGAAATAGCAGATAGTCTTGTTCCTTGTCTTTTTGGGTAATTTAGCTATTTTAAAAAAAATCGGACCTTGCAAACCTGCCTCTTTTCTCATTTTATCATACAAAAACTTGTCAAGCAGTCCGTTGGGATCCAATAAACGTGCTGAGAGATCCAAGATAGCTGATGATAAGTACTGACTTGTTTATTTATTTAGGGTAAATATTTGCAATGGTGCTATTTATATGTTGGTGGCCTAATTATTGATTGTATTGGCCTGAGTTTGGAAATTTTCTTGATGAATACTGTCCCACTTTTCATTGTTTCTTTATTTTGATGTAAAGAAAATTACAATCCCCATCTGAATTTTATAACATAGATATCATTGTATCTCTGTGTTCATTACTATCTACGACGTATGTTTTGAGGGACCATTGTTCCTGTATAATTACTTGCACCCCAGGTTCCTTCCAAATGATTTGGGTTCTCTTGTCTCTTGAAAATAAATTGAATTTAATTTCACTTTTAAGCAAAGGGAACTTTTAGAAAGTTGCCACTCTGTTGCCCAGTTTGTCCAGACGCCTCCCACAGTTACTGCCCCAAGACAGCCTTCTACCTTTCTCAAGAGAAGTGTAAACAACTCTCGGGCCCAGGAAAAATTGAAGCCTGCTACAGGTAGAGGTGTTTATTTCCCCTTACAGGAAGCCACTTCTTTTGTTCAGGTAGACAGGTTGGTGGTGGGAACAGAGTGGAAACCAGTGCCCAAACTGGTTTTCCCATAAGCATGCAGCCCAAAGGTGGCCACGTCTTTAGGATGGGATACCAAGCTCCTAACATCCAAGAAATGGTTCAGACATCTTGGGAGTGGACAGTTTACTGCAATCTGGGATTACTAGATGTCACACATAACAGTGCTCTTTGTCCAAGTAATATTCAATTTCTGCATTTGGGGACAAGACATGTGAGTTATGGTACTTGACCCCCTTTTGGATGGGTAAGAATGATTATGCAATGCCATCCAGAAGTTGTTCCATCAGATTGTGTATATTTGTAAATTGCTGCGTGTATTGAGAAGTGTCTGAGTAATAAACGTTCTTTTCCTTTTTCAAAAGAAAAAGCTCAGACTGCACAATCATTTATTGAGTGTTAATATTGTATATCTGTGATGGTGATTACTAGCCCACACCTCCTCCTTTGAATAGGCCTTGGACTGCTATGCTTCGCTACCCTATGAGTCAAGCGCTACAATGAGGTATTTAATTCCCAGTAGAGGGAAAATGTAGACCCACTACTTGTGCAGGCCACACAACTAATGACTTATTTTCTAACAGCTACTGACAACTGCCTGGCGACTCGAGAGACTGATCCTCAATGGCCCAAAATTGCACCTGAGTTGATAGCCAACAAAGGGCACCAGCCTTCACCAAAGCATACCGCTGGACCCTCTGTGTACGCGTGTACGAAGATCGGTAGCCCAGTCGCAGCTGGCCTTCCACTGACTCAAAGAGGACATCAAGGGACATTGACTCCTTGGCCAAAGACGCCCCACATGACCCATGGATTGAGGAATAAGCGCACAGAATTCACAGCACCCAGAACATCCTTCAGCATCTTCAGCATCCTCAGCATCCTGCACCCCTAGCATCAGGACCACTCCATTAAATTCTATGGCGGTCTTAATGTAAAGTGTGGAACTGCACTTGGTACTGCTTTGGTGACCATATAACTGTTCAAGTACTCCTCAGTGCCCCCCTGACCTTCTCCCTGCAGAATTTGGTCTTCCCACATGTGCTGGAGTAGCTAAAACACAACTCTTTTATACTTTTCAAAAGTTTTCAAAAATTTCCAGACTTTACGGTTTCAAATCCTTGTTTGCGCCTTGGATTAAAAAGCTGGGATTTAGGTTTTACTTGAAAATCTATATCTCCTGGACCCTCTGGTGGATTTTGCTAAATTTGATGTCTAAGAATGTATAAAAATATAATCTATTTTTATAAATTGGTATTGGATTACTTTTGTGTCATGTGGCTTTCTTATTTTTTTGTTTGGTAGTGTTAACTGCTTTCCAATCGTTCCTTTGTTTAAGCCTTACTGCTACCCAGGGTGAGCTTAAGGTTTTACAAATGTGCCTGACTGGACCCAAGACAGTTTTTGCGAGTTTATTACATGGTAAGGCCACACAGCCATACCATATAATGCAACCAAATTAACGCATTGATTCCTAGCAGTAGAATCCAGAAATTGTGTTTAGCTGTACAAGACAATAAGTTGGTGTTAGAAGGTAGTTCTGACACGGTGGGCCGCCCAGATTTTTCGCTTTTTGAGCACCTAATTGTGGAGCTTTTACTGTGGGGGAACCTCATAAGTTGGGACTCACCCACAGTGAACTCATAATGAAAGAGACTGCATGTGTATTTTTACTGGTGTCCCCCTGGCTTGGCCAGGCCACTGCGCAGTAGTTGCAGTAAGGGACACTGGGCTGGTTACATGCAGACACATGTGTACATGCATGTGCACACGTGTAAGGGCTGTGCAGGGGAGATTCCTAGTGTGCGCAGTCCAGGAGCAGTTACAAAGGGAATGGTGTGGCAGGACTTATGCAGAATTGGGTGGTGACATGGAATAGGCTTTATAGACTGGGAAGGAACATTCCAGGGAAAGTCAGTGTGTTTTACTGTTTTTTACGTCATTATTCCCCTATGGGGATGTAGATCCCATGGGCTGGAGTAACTTTCATAAGGCCTACAGATTCCAGACACACACTAAAGTCCACTGTAACGGACGGGAGAAAGAGTATTCTGCAGAGTCCAAAGTCATATTTGTCCTGCTTTTGGGTCATACAGAACTGTCATATTTCACTGAGCCAGCCATATCCCGACCCTGGCTGAGGGCTCACCTCAGCAGGATGGATTGATAACCTTTCTTCCACAAGCTAAGGCCTCCTCTCCATGAAGAGAAGATGTGTGGGGCTACAGGCTCATCCATTAGCTGCTATCACTGGGTGCCACCTCACAACACTAATGGGTCTTGGCTCACACTCAGCAAGGCTGAGCCAATACGATAATAGAACAAGCTAGTTGCCAATGCTGAGACTGACTGTACATTTACTTGGGGTCATTTCATGAAAGAAAGCATGAAATGTTGCTTTAAGAATTGCAACTTAGTACAACGCAAATTATTTAACCTTCATTTATTTTTTCAATTATTTTAAAGAGGGCTGCAAATTTAGTTGTGCATTTCAATACAAACAAGACATGAACACATTAGACAAAAGATAAGGGCACGCTAAAACAGAGTCATCACCATGCACTTGGCCAATTCTACATTCATATCACATTCACACAAACATACATCCTAGAAACAAAAAACATCAAGGTCCCTTTGTCACATACACATGTATGGTTAAACAAACAATGTATCATGTGTCACAAATTTAAATTAATCAAATAATTTGTAAGGGAAATATTTTCCTATATACACAAGTAACTTCTGTGTGATCAGGGACCGGGTTGGTAGACGCGTTTCGAACCCCAGCTGTTTAGTGGGTTCTCCTCAGGACCAATAGCTATCTACAAAAGACAATAAACAACAAGTTTTAGGCTAACTAAGCTTGCATAAGACCTGTAGCCTTAGGTTTAATGTCTGCTTCCCTAGTTGCTTCCCTACCTTCAGTTTTACAGCTCGTGATTACAATCCATGTATGCCAAAATCCATAATTCACACATAGACAACACTGAAAAAGGAGAATGGAAAGTACTCAGATAACAACATTTATAATGATAGATAACTGCATTCAAATTATCGCTCCAATGGAGTGTCTTACCGTGAATTACACGGTTGATTGTGTCATGCCAATTCTTAAAGATGGTAGCCCTTCAAAATATATTGCACCGTAGGCTGCAGTCGCAACCTAATCCCTAAAGTGGGAAAAAGGGTACAACTCCCATTTATTATAAACTCATAGGTATTAGGGACAGCTTCTATGGTAAATAACGTTGCTCGCTTACCCCGTGTAACTGGGTTCGATGGTCTCTATTTTTAACCAGCGTCCGCTACTTCAGTTGCAAGCGGTTTGTCTGTGACCTAGAGGGAGCGTAAAGCATACGGAGTGTCAGTAATCTAATGCCCTTCTGTTGTGGCGGCTTAAGGGGCACAGTGAACTGTGGTCTTACCGGGTGGTTAAGAATTCAGTCTGCCAAGCGTTTCAATCCCTGGCTGGCGAGCGACCGCACTGCTCAAACCGGAGCATTTACTTCCTGACTAAACACGTGATACCCGCAAGGGAGTATGGGAGTTGTAGTTGGTTCGAAATTGTCTAATGTGTTCATGTCTTGTATGTATTGAAATGCACAACTAAATTTGCAGCCCTCTTTAAAATAATTGAAAAAATAAATGAAGGTTAAATAATTTGCGTTGTACTAAGTTGCAATTCTTAAAGCAACATTTCATGCTTTCTTTCATGAAATGACCACAAGTAAATGTACAGTCAGTCTCAGCATTGGCAACTAGCTTGTTCTATTATCACTGGGTGCCAGGCACCAGGCTGCACCAAGGAGGGAAGGCAGCGAGGGAGGAAGGGGCTTTTTCAGAGACCATGTGGCCAGAGACCCTGGATAACGCCATTTTGAACAAAACCCAGAGGCTGGACAAGAAGGAGGGAGCAGGGGCAGGGAAGTGATGTATCGCTGTGTGAGAGGACAAACAGAGACTTCCTGCCAGCCCCCTACTCAACTTTTAAAAAGTGCTTGCACAGGAAGAGAAGCTCTCTCTGGGGTGTGGTCTGCGGAGGCAGGAAGTGCTGGAGCCTGACAATGAGCAGTTGGAAGGAGGAACCCCCTGACTGCCCCCCAGGGCCCTGAACAGTGCCAGGAGAAGAGTCCGGGACCATGGCACAGAAGCAGGGGCCTCTGTGCAGGGAAAAGAGAGGCCCAGGAGGAGAACCGGGTGAAAGGCTGATGCAGGGAGCCAGTGAAGACCGCTCCCTGCAGAATGCACCATCTTGGAGACTAGGAGGGCATAGGAGAGCACTCCCCGTGGCTGGGGGAAGCACCAGGAGCAAGAAGACGCAAAAATGGTGCAAATAAGTACCCTGGGGGCCAAGATATGCCCCCCAGAAGGTAGGCAACCTTTGACCCCTGCCAGGACTGACGAAGAAGCAAGTGGGACCCCGCTACCGATCCCAAATGAGCCCCCGGGGTGGGTCAGGCCCCGGGGGCTGCCCCCAGAAAGAAGTAAAGTCGGGTCGCGCCGTCGATCTCACCGTGAACTGGCCCATGAGGGGTGCCAGGAGCCCACCCTGGCCCCCAAAGACATTGGTGGAGGGGGAGCGCCGTTGCACCCCTCCCCCCCTCGAAAAGAGTTCATGGCCGGGGAGCACTGTTGTGCTCCCCGTTACGGTGGCCTCGGTATTGCGGAGGAGGAGGAGGGGGCGCGCCACCGCGCATCCCCCCTCGTGGCTGAAATCAAGCCGGAGAGCACTGCCGCACTCCCCTGAAGTAAATAGGGACCGGGATCCCAACTCCGGGCCCCGATGGTGGCCGGGGGTACCCTGGTCCTCGGCGAGAAGACAGAAGGTCGGGGGTGCCGCCGCCCCTGTGAAGACTGCTCAGGGGCCCGGGAGCCGATCCCCGGGCCCAGAAGTGAGGAGGAAGTGGGGGGGAGTGCCGTCGCACTCCCCCGAAGACCCGCTGAAGCAGGAAAGCGGCCTTGCATCTGCCCGAGCAGGTAGAACAGAAACGGAATGCCGTCTCCCACGACAGCATGCGAAGGTGCTGGCCGGGCGGGTAGCCAGCGAGGGCAGCCGGGGCTGGGCTCCCCGGGCTGCCCTCCAGCAAGTGAGCAGGCGGGGTCCAGGTGGGACGGGACCCCAAAATGAAGGGCGGAGTTGCAAGGAGCCCGGTTTGGACCGGGCCCTTGAAAAACCAGCGAGCGGCCGGGGGTGGGCTCCCCGCGCTACCTACACTCACCTGGGGATCGGGTGGGACCGGGCCCCCCACCGAGTACTGGAGGAGGCGCAAAGCGCCAGGAATGATGGCAGAGCGGCTTTCCCTGGAGCAGCGGGGGAGCCGATGCTCTAATATGCGACAACTCCCATGATGCCTTGCAGGCCAGGACCGTCCTGCAAGGGTAAAACAGCATTTTTCCTTGCTTGCCACCAGGAGGTCGGGGTCACCACTACACAGGCGCAAAGGTGCAAGGGGGGATGATTGAGAAGCACAGTCTCCCCCAGCACAAAACTGGAAGTCCCTCCCTAAGTGCCATGGGGACTTGAAAAGGATAACCCCTCAAGGGCTCAGCCAGCATTTTAACTGCTCTTTGGCTGGAACTTTCGTTCTACAGCTGGAGGAGGGTTGAGAAGTGCATCAAGGAGTGAAAGGCTGAGTTGGGGATGTCTGGAAGAGGGCATCCCCTGGAAGTGAAGAGGTGTAATTGCACCAGAAATGCATTTACTAACGATTATTTCTTTTAGAAGGACTAAAGGTCACATGTGTAATGTGAAGTACTTGTGTAAGGTGATGTCATAAGCAAAGTGGGGTTATTTTGCCAGACATTCCTGCTAGAGTGTCTGGCTGTATATGTGTAATCCTGTGATTTCATCTGTGATGCCTTTAGGGGCTGTAATTGCAATGCATTTTAATGATACACAAATGGGATGAATACTGTCATTCTAAAGTAATGCTTAAACATGTAGTCTTGCTGCTGCTGTTAGGTGAGGAACAACCCAGACTATTAGCCCGAAGATTTAGAGGTTCATACTTTATGGTCAGTAGGAGATGTTGAGTCAGGGTTATGTGTCACCAAGGCAGGTGTAACCATTTTTAATGCTGGTTGAGGTAATTGGGTGGGTCGCCACTGGGATGGTGCCAGTGTGCAGGGCCCATGCCCCAGGTTATGATCAACTATCTGCATTGGGGGCAAGATGATGTGAAAACATGGGAGTGGTGGTACTAGACCCCACCGCCCTGCGGGAGGGGTGGAGATGTCATGCAATGTCACAAAGTAATTCCAACAGCTTATGTATATTTGTAAATTGGTGCATAGTATTGAGTAGTGTGTGTATTTAATAAATGTACTCTTACTTTCATAAAGCAAAGTACAGACTGGACAATCAATTATTTAGTGTTATTTTTGCGCACCTGCAAATGGCGATTACTAGCCCACACCACCTCCCTTGAGTAAGCCTCAGACTGCTCTGCAACGCTACCCCCTGAGAGCCAGACGTTACAATAGGGTGTTTGGTTCCCAGTGAAGGACAAATGTAGTCATGTTATTTGTGCAGGACTCACAGATGCTTCCTCGTTTTCCAACAGTTGGTAACCACTGAGAAAATCCACCAAGTCAACACTGTGAAGAAGTTTTTAAAAATTTCCAAGTTCTGTATATGCAAGGCACCGATTTGCAAGAACTATTACAAAGCTGACAAGTTTCACAAAAAGTGGCAAAACGTTTTGCAAAGTCTTCAAAGACGGAAAAGATGGAAATCGAATAGGCCATCCTGCAGACTCTAAAGATCAATGCATTGAGGGTGCTGTTCCTCTGAACCCTTCCTATTTCGTCCTATAGATTCCATATTTTCCAGTCACTCCCTCTTTCACTCACACATTTACTACAAAAACATATACTTGCATGTGTGCATATCTCTGCAGTTGTGGAGAAAATCTCTACACATAAAAGGTAGAGGAGCAGACCCGGACTGGCCGTTGCAGGCACCAGGCAATCCCCCGGTGCGCCGCTAGGGTGGGGGCCGTTTTTGCAGCATAGCAATGGCGTATTGAATGGTCTACAGGCCCGTAAACAGATAGTCCGCCATTCCCATATACAATGTATTAGACCTGGCACCATTGGCGTGGGTCTCCCTTCCATTTTTTTTGCTGTTGCCTCATGTATTTTTGCTGGTGCTAGATGCTTTGGGCACTGTGCCACTGCTATCCAGTGCCACAGTGCAAGTGTTCCCTATTGTAAATTGATGTATTAATCAGTGGTTCCATTTTTGGCTATTTGGTTTACTTGTTAGACCCTAGTCTAGTGCACTGAGTGTGCCCAGAGCGTGTAAATCCAAATGCTGCTGGTGGGCCTGCAGCACTGGTTGTGCCACCCACAGAAGCAGCCTTGTAAAATGTGTCTAAGGTCAGCCATTGCAGAGCCTGCATGCAGTCTGGTAATGTCATGTTGACTGGGCAAGTGCACCCACCCTCCAATCACTAAACCTTCCCTTTTCTTCATATCAGTCACCCCTAGGCAGGGTGCATTGTAAGTGTAAGGTAGGACAAGCCCTGATGTGTGTGGCATGTCCTAATAGTGAATTACAGCCATTGTCGTTTTTCACTATTGCAAGGCTACCTGTTCTCAATCAGCCAGAATGGGCTGTTAGTTATTACATTTTATAATCCTAACTGTCTCAGAGAACATGGTAGAAATTCACGTTTAGTATACCTGAACTCAGAATAATAAAATACATCTTTTAGTAAAGATTATTTTAATATTCTGTGTTTGCAAATACCACTTTTAAAAAGTAGGTATTTGCTTGTCTAACTATTCAAACCTGCCTCTGCTAGGTTGTGTATTCCTATGTCTGGCTTTGTGAGTGACAGGGCTGGGGAATTCCAGGAGACAGGCTGAGTCACCCAGTGGTGAATAGAGAGATCTGCATCTAGATGGGAGGGAGGAGTTGCCCCTGAACCTTGAATAGGGCTGTGCCTGCCTTCCACAATGCTGGCTCCATCCCCTGGGGAGCGGCTGATGTCTCTGCCCTGCACACTGAAAGAAGAGAAGGAGTCCTGTAAACAAAGTTCTCCAGGACTGTACTTGCCTTCCGCAATGCTGACTCCACCTCCTGTGGGGCGTCTGCTGTGCCTGCCCTGCACCGTGAAAGGAAAGGAGAAGTCTGGTAAATAGAGTGCTTCAGAACTGGTTTGGACTGGGCAAAGGCCCCTCTCCCCTCAGAGAGCAAAGGATTTTGGGGTATAAATATTGGGACCCTGATCCCATGAAATTAGATCACTTTGGACCACAAGAAGAAACCTTTACTGAGGAGAGGATCTTGAAGAAACTGAGGTGAGACTATTCCCAAGCTGAAGTGCTGCTTGGGGGATTGGCCTGCAGTGGTTGCCTTACTGCCAAAGGAAGGAGAAAGAAACTTTGAGTACTTTGCTTTCAACTTGTGAAGGATGTCCAAGGTCTTGAAAAAGAGCTTGCCTCCTGCTGAAGTCTCAGGGACAACAGACTTCACCCCCCCAGCTCCCTAGAGTTCTTTTGGAAGTGCCTGCTGCTGTTTTGGGCCTTCTGAGGAACTGCGCGTCGCAAGGAGCTGGAAGCGCCACTCAACGAGAAGAAACGTGTCACCATCGTTGTACCTGCCGTCGCAACTCCGAAGGAGGGTGTCGCCGCTGGAACTGTCGCACTGCACCGCATCGAAGGGAAGCATGCCACAACCAAGAGGAAGCTTGTCGCCGTCGCTGCTGCTGCCATCGCAACTCCGAAGGAGGGTGTCGCCGCTGTAGTTGTCGCACTGCACCGCATCAGGAGAAGAATCTCGCAACGAAGTTGGAGCGTGTTGCCGTCGCTGTGCCTGCCGTCGCAACTACATAGGAGGGTGTCGCCGCTGGAACTGTCGCATTGCACCCCATCGACTAAGAGCACCTCGCATCCCCGAGAAGCGCGCTGCCGTCGGAGCTGCTGCAGTCGCATATTGGATGTCACCGCTGTAGTTGTCGCATTGAGCGGAAGCTTCACGCATCATGGAGAAGGGCGTCGCTGCTGGAGCTGTTGCCGTCGCATCGAAAGGGTGTCGCCGCTGCAGTCCACACATCGAACCGAGGACTTCTCGCATCCCTGAGAAGCGTGCCGCATCTGGAAGATCTTCACGTATTTATTTCTTTGTATCTGAACTTTGCTGCATTTCCCATCACTGCGTCATTGCTTTTCGTCGAAGCGCAACACAACTTAAGGTACATTGATGCAGTGTTGCATCTAAGATCTGAACTGAACTAAGCTTAAATCTACCATCTTAAAGTGATCATAGTGTGTATTTTTGTCGTCTATGGTCTTGTGGTAACTCTATATAAAGTCTACTTATTTTTTATATAAAACCTGTGTGGTGTCCATTTGTAGTGTTGTCACTAGGTTACTGTTTGTGGTCACAACTGCATCACTTACAACGCCTCTGAAATAAGCCTTGACTGCTCGCACCACGCTACCTAGAGGGTGAGCAGAGGTTATTTTAGGAGTGTAATCCCTTATCCTGACTAAAGGAGAGGGTCCCTATTTTTCACAAGTACCTACCTGTGCCAACTAGAGACCCCCAAATCTAACACAATGCATTTCCATGGTCCAGATGACTAACAATCAAAGCCTGGACTAAGCTGCGATGCTAGTCACTCAGGATCCATCTAAACAGTTTTCAAGCAGTTTCAGTGAACCAAAGCATTTACAAACTCTGGACATTACCTGGTCTTGCATGGATAGGGAACGATCAATAATAATTTCTAGATTTTTTGCAGTTTTTTTGGGTTCCGGGGCAGTACTTAGCGAAGAGGGTCACCAATAATCATCCCGAATATATTCAGCTCCGCCGAACAGCTGAATCTCAGTTTTTTCTGCATTGAGTTTTAGGCAATGGGCCATCATCCAAATGGCCACTTCCGAGAGACAATCGACTAAGTTTTGAGTGACCTATCCTTTTCTTGAACATATGAAAAATGAAAATGGCCTACAGCACCGCTAACCTTCCTTCAACCCCTACACATTCTTAGCCTCAGTTATGCCTGGTATTACTTACAGGGTGGGGGGGGGGGGGTGTTGGGATCGTGGGGTGGAGGCAGGTCGCAGGGCCCTGGGTGAAGTCATAATAAAAAAAATGTAACTTACCATTAGGCCGGGTCCCACGTCTTCTCAGCTTCTGCTCACCGGCGTCCGACAGGAACTGGAAGCAGGCAACCAGGCTCCCTCCCCTAAGCCAATCAGAGCGCTGCAATATGCAGCATTGTGATTGGTCTGAGCCCTGTGTCAAGGCTCTCACCGAGCAGTAGCGGCCCATGGTGGGAGTATTGCCGGGCGTAGACGTGGGGCAGGGAGGGGCAGAGTGCATTGGCAATGCAGCGCGGGCAACAAAATTTGTTTTATTTGTTTGTTTACTTAACTCTGTGCGGCAGTATTCTGGAGTTTACTACACCCCACCCTGCTTCTCCCCCGCCCCACGTCCGTACCCGGCAGCACTCTCACCAGAGGTCAATACTGCCAGCGAGGGGCTGGAGGGGTGGGCATGTTCTTCATTAGGGGAAAGTGTGCATGACTTGTTTGGCCGGCCCAAGGGGGTCGACCAAACAGTAATTGAGCACTCAGGAATAGGCAAACTACTCCTCGCCTGCACTTCTCCGTAAGCAGAGCAGACCCGCCCTCAAAAGAAACATAAGGGGGGCGTGGCCAAGATGGCGGGCTGAGAGGTCGCACTCGCCGAGAGCTCCCGGACCCCTGAAATCCTGCGCCGCTTGTAACCGCTGATTCCCCCCCGGATCACGCGGAGACTGAGCCTGGAGCCCCCGGTGGAGGTGTGGATCGATTGTTGAGCCTTGTTAGCCCCGTTGGGGGTGAGATCTGGTCCGGAATAGCCTGGGTCGGAGCCTGCCGAGCGGCCTGTGTGTGAGCCGGGAGCCGCGAGACCTCCGGGCTTCGGAACCTGACGGAGCGCTCTGCCGCCTGTGCGAGGCCCGCTGAAGTGCCTGTGCTGTCGGAGTGGGAGTCGACGGCGAATTCGCGAGCGAAGCGGAGCCGGCCAGCGGCGGATGCAGGGAGCGGAGTTGAGCGGAGGAGACAGGCGGAGGCGGAGCCGGCACCGAACTGCTACGCTGGTCCGTGGTTCGAAGGGGCTCGTTCTGAGAGGTTGCTCCGGCCGGTCGTTGGTGGTGGAGTGGTGGCATTGTGCTCCTGGAGCAGATCTTTCCCCCGGGATTGCTGACCCCGGCGACCATCGCCTCGTGAGTTTGCCTACCGGCTGGACTTCTCGCTACCAGACCCGAGCAGAGGACAGGCCTTCCATCTTGGGCGTTGGCCTATTGGTATTACAGGGCGGCCATTTTGGGAACTCCGGCCTGGCGGCTCGGCCCTCCTAGTGCTCCTCGCGTGGCGCTGCCCCCGTCTGGAGTATAGCTGCGACGGCGCGGTTGCCCTCTTTGCTGGACGGGAAACCTCGACGTCCCCTACACAGCTGAAATGTCGAACGCTAGAGGACAGAGAAGGGGTGACCGGACCTTGCCGGACATGCTGGGGCGCGGCGCCTTGCGTAGTGGAGGAACTCAGCCAACCACGACCTCCCCGGCCCCGGCCAGGGGTGCAGATGGCGGAGAGCCCCCGGTGACAAGATCCTTTCTGGAGTCGCTCTTCAGTTCCCTGCGGGAGGACTTTCAAACGCTGAAGCGTGAGGTGGCCGGGGAGGTCCGTGAAGTACGGAGAGAGATGGACTCCCTGGGGGAGCGTGTCAACACCGTGGAGGAAGCCGGCCACTCTAGAGACGAGGAGATCACCCACTTGCAGCAGGAGGTCCTGCGGCTGCGGGAACAACAGATTGAATTGCAGGCCCACGCCGAGGACCTCGAAAATCGATCCAGGCGGAATAACATCAGGGTCCGTGGCGTGCCGTCCGGCGAGGAGGGTGAAGACGTGACCGCATACCTGGTGGCCCTCTTTCGTGCAATTCTGGGGGAGTCGGAAGACTTTCAGATCCGTATAGACCGGGCACATCGGGTGGGTCGCCCCCGCAGAGCCGCGGCGCCAGCCCCGGACATTCTGGCCTTCCTCCCGGACTTCCCCCTGAAGGAGCGGATCCTCCGCGAAGCGCGTGGGCAGCAGCCTTTCCGCTTCCGAGACCACCCTGTGGCCCTGTATCAGGACTTGTCTACGGTCACGCTGCAAAAGAGAAAATCATTCAAGATTGCCACCGACTTCCTCCGGGAGCAAGGGACACAGTACTCTTGGGGGCATCCTTTCCGCCTGATTTTTCGTTGGAACGGTACTTTGCACCAGCTCCGGTCCCTCCAGGATGTTTGCACGGTGTTGGGCCTCACAGCGTCTGATACGGACACCCCGGCACCGCGTCGTAGAAGAAGCACTCGTGACGGATGGCAGCAGGTGGGAGAGAGGAGCTCTCCACCGTCGGAGCGACCGGGCTCGCCCACGATCCGGGCGGACATGGCGGCCGCCATCCAGGAGGCCTCCAGAGTGGCGGCGAACGGCGAAGTGGCCCTGACGGCCTGAACTTACTCCGGGGGGAGTCTGCTTTAGCCTTTTCTTCTTGCAGGTGCGGGGAATCGGGGGAGGGCGGGGAGGTATGGCGAGTGCTGGAGGTGGTGGCTGGACGTCCACTAGACTGATTTACCACGGTCCTGTCTGATAAGGACCGGACTGGGACAATGTCTTTTTTGCAAAGTTTGAGAAGTGGGGTATGGGAACGGGACCGGCGGGGGATGTTTTGAATTTGGGGACTAGCGGGGGGGTTTGTTGTTGGGACTGGGGTGGATTTGGATGTGTGGGGTCCCGGGGGGAGGGGGGGGCTTTTCCAGTTGTGGGGTGTTGGGGCTCGGGGACTGTACTGTGCCATGGGGATGTTCGTAGTTGCACTGTGTTGAGGCCTCGTGTGGTGACTTCCATGTTTGCCTGCTGGGCTCTGCTTCCTGATGTGTGCTCCACTGATTCCCCTCCTTGATGGCTCTTAAAGTGATCACTCTAAATGTGAAAGGGCTGAATAACCCGGTTAAAAGGCGGGCTGTGTTGTCTTTGTTGGAGAACTCCCAGGCGGATGTCTGCCTGCTGCAGGAGACTCATTTGCTGGCTAAGGACTGCTCTAGGATGCGTACCCCCAAGTTCCCCACGCAGCTGTTCTCCTCTAGCGCTTCTAAAACGGCAGGGGTGGCGATCTTGTTCTCTAGGGGGTTCAGGGGAGAGGTCTTGCACAAAGTAGCGGAACAGAAGGGGAGACTTCTGGCATATAGGATTAGGGTGGTGGGTTTAGCACTGACTGTTGGCACTATCTACAGCCCCAATGACCACCAGGACCAATTCTTGCACAAGGCACTAGAAGACGTGGCGTCCACCTCTGATAGGCACATAGTATTAGGGGGTGATTTGAATCTAGTTTTCGATGCGGCAATGGACAGGTATGTGCAGCGGCGCCACCAGTTGGGTGAGCTTTCGGGCTCGATTCGCACTCGACTTGAGGAGCTGGACTTGCATGACATGTGGCGCCACCTTCACCCCACCACCCGCGCATACTCCTACTTCTCACATGCTCACAGGTCCTTTGCGCGACTGGACCATCTACTTGTGTCGGGTCCAATGCTCCTTTTGGCTTCGAACGCAGATATGGGGGTCCTCTCTCTTTTCGACCACGCGCCAGTGGAGGGTGTTTTCACTCTGCCACCGGTGGTTCTACCGAGAGGGGTCTGGCGGCTCCGAGACACGCTATTGCATAAGCGGTCGACAGTGGACCAGATCCGCGCGGCCATTTTGGATTTCCAGAGTGTGAACGATAATGATGATACCTCTCGCGCGACACAGTGGGCAGCCCTGAAGGCCGTGCTCCGGGGCGAATTTATAGCTATCTCCTCGGCTGAGAATAAGGATCGACAGCTCAAGAGGGATGAGCTTACCCGGCAGGTGAGGGAGCTGGAACAGGTTCATCATAGGACGGGGGCCCCCAGGGTTTGGAGGCAGCTGAAGGCAGCCAGGAAACTTTTGGCTGCCCTGGACATGGACCGGGCGGAGTATGCGATGCTTCGCCTGAAACACAAGTATTACACGGGGGGGATCGGTGCGGGAGGCTCTTGGCCAACAAACTCAGGGTGCAGCACCAACAGCACCGAGTGAAGGAACTGGTTTACTCGGCCGGAGGTTTGGTCACGGCTGATGAGCAAATAGCAGACGTCTTTCGCAGCTTTTACGCTGCCCTCTACACTGGAGAAACCTCCTCTGCCCAGGCTGAGGTGGACTATCTAGAATCGGTGCCGCTCCCGTCGTTAACGCCAGATCAGGCCCAGTATCTGGAACGAGACATCCGTGTCGAGGAGGTGGTCACGGCAATATCCCGGCTCAAATCGGGCAAGGCCCCAGGACCGGATGGCTTTATCCCTCTGTTTTATAAGACCTTCTGTCAGGAGTTAGCGCCTTTGCTGACCCGTCTTTTCAACACCTTTGCGGAGCCGGGTGCCATCCCCTCCGAATTTCTGCAGGCCACGGTCTCCGTGATCCCGAAACCGGGCAAGGACAGGACCGCCTGTGGGTCCTACCGCCCTATCTCGCTGCTGAACACGGATTTGAAAGTGTTCACCAGCATATTAGCGGCACGTCTGGCACTGCATCTCCCGGGCATGGTTGATCCGGATCAGGCGGGCTTTGTGCCTGGCAGGCAAACAGTAGACAATACAAAGAGGGTGACCCACATTCTTGAGAAGGCATCCAGGATCCCAGGGGAGAGGATGCTCCTGTCCATAGACGCGGAGAAGGCCTTCGACAGGGTGCACTGGCCCTACCTAGAGAAGGTCCTGGGCAAGTTCGGGATAGGTGAGAAGTTCCGTCATCTGATCTTCAACTGTTACCGGTTCCCATCTGCGGTGGTCCGGGTGAACGGAGGCAGCTCTCGGCCCTTTCCCATAGAACGGGGTACGAGACAGGGGTGCCCACTGTCCCCTTTGCTCTTTGCCCTATACATGGAGCCATTTGCTCAAAGGGTTAGGCAGAACCCCGACATTGTCGGAGTCAAGATGGGTGAATTCCATCATGCGATTAGCCTGTACGCAGATGATGTCATTCTGACATTAGACGACCCGCGGAGGTCGCTACCGGCTTGCATTGCGGAATTGGACCTATTCGCCGAAGTGGCGGGCTTCAAGGTGAACTTAGGAAAGTCGGCTGCCCTTGACATCTCGCTTGCTAGCACCACCAGAGCGGAACTACAGAGGCTTTACCCTCTGAGCTGGTCCAAGGACCGGATTCCATATTTAGGGATCCTGTTGGCGCCTTCCCTCCCGGCGATGGTCACGGCCAATTATGCGGCTTTGAGCACGAAAATCAGAGAGGACCTTGGCCGGTGGGATAAGGGCACGTTGTCGCTGCTGGGCAGGGTGGCCGCGGTGAAGATGACCCTCCTGCCTCAGGTGCTTTACCTCTTCAGGGCGTTGCCGCTCCAGCCCCCGCGGGGTGGCTCGCAGAGACCCAGTCGGCCATCGCACGGTTTGTATGGCAGGGCCGTAGGCCGCGGATTAAGAGAAGCATTGCTACGTTGGCGCCAGACTCGGGGGGGGGGCTGGGGATACCGGACTTGCGGAAATATTTCCAGGCCGCCCAACTCTGCTATCTGGTGGAATGGAGTCGGTGGGAGTCTGATAAGCACTGGCTGTTCCAGGACCAGGCGGTGGCGGGTAGGACACTGCAGGAAGTACCATTCCTGAAGCGGGCCCATCGACCCCCTAACCTCTACGCGTCTTTGGTGACGCGGGTCCCGCTTCGGACGTGGGACTCGGTGGCCGTTCGGCATGAGCTTACTACCTTCCCCTCTCCCTTTACGCCGCTCATTGGCAACCCGGACTTCGGCCCAGGGACGGAGCACGGTGCTTATGAACGCTGGCGGGCGGCCCGCTGCTGCACCTTGTATCATTTGTACAGCCCTGAGGGAGTTGTCCCCTTCCAGGATTTGCGGCGGGATTACGGCCTTCCAGAGGCGGAGCGCATGCGATACATGCAGGCGCGTCACTGGGCACTCCAACCCCAGGTGCGCGATACGGCAAACCGGGAGATCACGGTGTATGAGCGCTGGTTAATCACTCGCACGTCGGACACTAAACTGATCTCAGATCTGTATAAAATGCTGCAGCCCCCCTCCTTTCATATTCACAACCCTGGTCGGGAACGATGGGAGCGGGAGCTCGGGCGAGTGTTGAGCCACAAGGAATGGGACCACATCTCCTTCCGCGCACGCCACTCGGCCTATCACACGGGTCTTACGGAGACCTTCACCAAAATCTCGACCTATTGGTATCGCACCCCGGAGAAACTGCACGAGATGGACAGGGCACTACCGGGGACGTGCTGGCGCAACTGTGGCAATATTGGTACACTTACACACATACTGTGGGAATGCTCCCTTCTGGCTCCTTATTGGGAGGAGGTCCTGGGTGAAGTGGACAAATGTTTTGGGATAGAGCTGCCGAGGTTCCCTGCCTATGTTCTACTGGGGTTGCCAAATGGGTTGATGTATCCCCTCAGGTCCAGGAGGGGTAGACAGATTGCGATTGCTCTGGGGTCAGCGGTGCAAAATATTCTCATACATTGGCGCTCTACCACACTTCCCTCTGTAGTTGGCTGGTTGCACAGATTATGGCATGTCCTTGGAATGGAGAAGATGTCCTTAGTAGCCCTGGGTGACACTGATACTTTTGAGGAACTGTGGGCGCCCTTTCATAGCCTGTTGTGCTCTGAGTTTCGGGAGATTACCTGTCCCAGATATCTTAGGTTGCTACGGCTGACGCCGCCACCGGACCCGCCTGTTTGATCGGACGGGGCTGGCATTGTACAGCGGAGATTGCTGGAGGGACGATATGAAGTGAGAGCTGATGGTAATGGCACAGTACAGGGGGTGGGTTGGGGTAAGGTAGTTGGGGGGGTTCTGTTTGGTTAGGTAGGTTTTTGGAGCGGGGATGCTTCTCCACCCTTCCCCCCCCCCCTCCCCCCCCCCCCTTTTTTGTTTTCTTTTTCCTTGCCCCCCCTATTTTTCTCTTCCTTTCCCCTCCCCCGTCCTTCCTTCCCCCCCCCCCCCCCCCTCGTTATTTGTATGTGACCACTGGCGCGAAAGCTGTGTTCCTGAGTCGAAAGAAGCCTATTGAAAAGATGTAACTGCTTTGCTGTACTTGCTGTATCATACGCACTGATTGTGCGGATCCTGTGGTTTACCTTTTTTTTCCTTACCCTGTTGTTTCCTACCCCACCCTGCTTCAATAAAATACTTTAAACATAAAAGAAACATAAAATGGTAATAACTAAAAGTTATTACCATTTTCAGTTTTTGCTTCTCGCACTGCGAGAAAGTAGTGGGGCGATGCTCCTCCGCCATAGCGGAGGAGCCACCACTGCGTAGCCTGGACCACGGACCTGAACCATGGAGGCAGCGTATCCAGGAGAGAAAGAGTGGGAGACCGGGGACTTGGAGCTCCCACTGGTGGGGACAGAAGTTACCCCCAGCCCCTCATTTTACAAAAGGGACACCCTTGCAAAGTCATTATTAAAATCAGGTGTTGTTCAAATATTATTTACTTTCTTTTCCCTTTCTTTATCTGCACACTCTCCTTTTGGTTCAGCTTCCTGTCTACACTCATTAAAATTCAGCAACTTCAGTAAAGCTTTTCTTAAAAAGGTTATTCATTAATGAAGAAACTGCTTGTAGTGTTCTAGGTAAATAACTTTTATAGACTTGAAACATTATCAACTTGTTTCCACTCTGCTGAACTTCTGAAATCCTCCTGAGCAAGGGTCTGGGTGCATGCAGTGTGTTCTGAAGGTGGGGGAATTGAAAGGGACATATTTGTGTTTTTTTAATTCCACTTCCTAACTCCAGGGCAACAGAACAGACTCCACGGTTGGTTGGACTGGCAAAGCAATAAGCCGGCAGTATCGCATACCAGAGGCGCAGGGGGCTGAAAGGGGTACTGTGACAACTGCCGCGAAGGCCACCCGAAATTTTACAAGCACAGCTCTCTCCTTTACTAAATTATGTATAGCTTGCCACGGCGAAGGCATTGGCGACGAGAACAACGAGCGGCCTACAGCCAGCTCCGGGCACATATGACAAAACGGTACATGAAGCGTTTCTGAAAAGAAAAACAAAACTGCATTTCATGTGACACAGCCGCTTTTCTTGACGTTTCTGTTCTCTTGCGAATTCAATAGGGTGGCAGTACACAGGCAAGCATTGCATTTATTTATTTATTTATTTATTTATGATTCTTATTATAGTGCTGCGAGGTCAGATAAGGGTGGCTTCTCCCTGTGTAGGACACAGTCCATCAAAACAAATGATTAACAAGCTATAACGGATGACAAAAGGAAAGAGTAGATTCAATAATAGGTTTAAGTTAGACAAGAAATCAGGTCCACTATAAAACTGTATGTAGGTCCCACAATTAAGTGTAAGGAATTAAGTCAAAGAAAAGCACATAAATGTAGGTCTGATGAAGTAAATGGTATGTGAGCTTACAGCTGAATAGTCAACAGCTTGTTGAATATTAATTAGTCTCTGAGAAAGTATTTCATATTATGGAGAATGTTTACGTTCACTAAAGGAAGGTAAAATGCAACTACAGAGCCTACTTACTTTTAAAGCTGTATTACAGCCCCAAGGCTTTCTAAATGTATCACGATCAATAGGAAGGCAGTATACAGGCAAGCACTGCATTTATTTATTTGTGATTCTTATTATAGTGCTGCGAGGTCAGATAAAGGGTAGCTCCCCCCTGTTAAGTAGACAGTCCGTGAAAACAAATGATTAACAAGCTATAATAGGTGACAAAAAGGAGTGCATTCAATAATAGGTTTAAGTTAGACAAGAAATCGGGTCCTCTATAAAACAGTATTTTTAGGTCCCACAAATAAGTGCAAGGAATTAAGTCAAATAAAAGCATATAAATGTAGATCTGATGAAGTAAAATCCACTGTGAGCTACAGCTGAATGGTCAGCTTGCTGAATATTAATTAGTCTTTGAGAAAGTATTTCATGTTATGGAGAATGTTTACGTTCACTAAAGTAAGCTGTTTTGCAGCCCCAAGGATTTGTAAATGTAGCACGACACTGGCCGTAGCCTCCTCCTGAGCGCCACTGCCGATGTGTTTGTTATTCAGACTAGGGGGGTTAAGTACAATGATGCAGTGTTTCCGCCATTACTCTCAGGACAACTTGTTAGCAAAAAAAGCAGCAGCCTTGAGAACTCTCCGGTCCTATGAAAGCAGTGGCTGAAAAGCAGCTCGTGCGACTGTCGCGCGGAAGGTGCCCGGGGGGGCTCGTGACCGTGACCGTAAGGTGCGCGGAGGGACGGGTCACACGCACGGTGCTGACCCCAGTCAGACGCACTTCCGCCGAGGGGACACTTCTCCGGTCGCCAGCGGGAGCCCTTAATTGTAAGTCCGTCGCAGTCTGAATCAGCCCGCGAAAAGGCGAATTCTCAAAATGTTTTCAGAATTTATTTTTAATCACCAGCTTTAGAATCTGTCCTACTTTTAAAAGAACACGCTTGTATTATATGTTCGCAATTTTTGACACCTACTGTGGTAAGTGTTTTGCCCTTTTCACCCAAGAAGTGAACATTGTAGTTTTTTTGTTACATAATATTCTTTGGAATGTTTTCACACGAAATAGAGATTTGGATTTAGAGAAATGGTTAATTTTTTGTCTAAATGTGACGGTTGTCACCTGTTAACGCGTGATTTCATCTATTTCCTACTCAACGTCATTCAATGGAATGTTTACACAATAAACCCACCGAAATTAGGTTATGTATTCACCTGCAGCACTTTATAAATGTTTAAAAAAAGGACAGGTTGTTTTCTTATTGATCGTATATGTATGTTATTTTTCGGCTCCTTCAAGTTTTTAAGACTGGCCGATTTTGTTAACCCTATGAGTGATAATTGGCAAGGTACTGACGTAATGATGCTTCACTTAAGGTCGCTGCTAAAAACACTGGTATTTAGAGCTGCTTTAATTAAGTAATTTCATATATACATAGATACATATTTTAAAGCACTAGATCGCTGCAGCTTCTTGGCGCATCTTAGTCATACATAGCAAGATCGATTTATCAGTATCGGTTTAGGAATAATGTACAAGTTTAGGGTGCATTAATTTAAATTTTGTAGAGTCTTTAATGCATGCAAACACCCAATAATTTTTCGACACCTGTTGTAATAATCACCCTTCGTCTTTCAGCAGCTACGCAGCTCAGAAACTTCTAATGATAGAAAGAAACCGAGACCCGAGGGGGGTGGGGGGTGGGGGGGGGGGGGGGACAAAAGCTGCCTTGTGGGGGAAGTAAAGCGAAAGTAGCTGATCCCATGGGAACCATGGCAGCCCGTTCATTCGGTGTGCGCGTGCAAGTGCCTGCAAAGGATTCTCTTGTGGAAAAAGTATAATCTTTAACCCCTTCCTTTCAGAGGACAAGCTAAGGACTTTACGTCAGCGAAGTTGACCATACCGTCCTGAATCAATCTTGCAATAAGTTTGGAAACAAGTGTGTTATAGATGAGCACAAATAGCGTGAATATAACTTTTGGAATTACTTTTTTTTCAAAGGGCCGACACCTGTAGCTTATAGACCCAGTGATTTCAAAGGGCTGACACCTGTAGCTTATAGACCCAGTGATTTCAAAGGGCCGACACCTGTAGCTTATAGACACAGTGATTTCAAAGGGCTGACACCTGTAGCTTATAGACCCAGTGATTTCAAAGGGCCGACACCTGTAGCTTTAGACCCAGTAATTTCAAAGGGCCGACACCTGTAGCTTATAGACCCAGTGATTTCAAAGGGCTGACACCTGTAGCTTATAGACCCAGTGATTTCAAAGGGCTGACACCTGTAGCTTATAGACCTAGTAACGTAGGGTGTACTCTACTTATTGAAGGCCACCTAGCGGTGTTACAGGCCGCATGAGATTCTCTATAAAAAGGGACAGGGGCTTTAAAGACTGGTATAGCCTGAGCCCTTATAATGCTATTAGAACATTCCACCCACTGAAGATAAAATAGTCTAACTTAAACAGGTAAAAACTGAAAAACAAATATTGGAATCTTGGTGCAGACAGGCTCTAGAGGCATTATTAGCCCCAGTGCCTAATTTGTAAAAAAATTAAGTGCCCGGGCCCTCCTTGGAAGCAGTGGCTTAACGAAAGTTGAAGGGGCCCCCCAGCAAAGCATATTGAGGGGGCCCCCTCTGGACCCACTCAGGAGCGGACAGGCCAGGGGACTGTGCTGAGAGGGCCCCCTGGAGCTCAGGGGCCTAATCACACTGCGGGGCCTGCGGAGGCTTTGTTACGCTACTACTACATGCAGAGCATCAAAGCACCCAATCTTTTATGACAGATACAAAGAGTCCAAAGACAGTTGCCAGACAAGTCTAGCACAACCATTATTTGTATCAAAAAGTTGCAGGCTTTGTTGTGACGTGGTAATTTCGGACACACACTCAACATAATTAAACACAATGAGTTATTGAAAAGGAGATTGATTAATGCATCTTGCAGTTAAAATGCCAGTACAGTTGAGACATAGGCTCCCTTTGTTTAGATTTTACAAGTATGGTCTACATGAGCAAATGGGGTAGCCAATCGCTCTAAACAGACTACTTAAGTGCCAGGGTTTATTTTTTATCCCATTTACCAGTATCCCAATCATTTGGAAATACCTTTATACAGGCTGACAGCTCAGAACTGGACATTTGGGCTCAAGATTTCTGGAGCTGTGAGCCTTTTTGAGATTTGTGGCCAACAAACTAAATTTAAAGAGCTATATATCCTAGCTGTTAAATTTAGCTAGGGGTTCCCTACTCGGCACAGAAGAGGAAGGGGGATAGTTCCTAGGGAATAGTGTTCCAAGTGTAATACACAGGCTACTCTTCCTCAACGCTATTGAGGGATGAGAAGCAAAGACCAGACGCTTGCTATTCTGTGTAATCAGTATAATTTTGTATTTTTCTCGTCCACCGGACCAGCTTCTCCATCGTGGATAGAATGGTCTTCCCTTACAAAGGCATCACAAGTCTCTTGGTCAGGACAATGATCTGTGGTATGATGCCAAAATTCTCCAAGAGCTCAGGCAACTTGTGGTGCCCTGACCAGCCAAACTGCAGGCACTGAAATCAGATCGAAGCCCAACTGTTGTATGTGGTGGGAAACTGACATCACGCCACTCTACATTCATGTGAAGTGAATTGCACTACATAAGAGTGTACTAAAGGGATGAGAATTCATTTAAGTAGCTGCTCACAGGTCCAGCTACAATCAACAAAAAACCTTAATTCAAAATTCAAGTGGCAAGTCAACCAGCAAGGGGCGTTTTGCAAGAATTCAAGCATGCAAACAGGTGGACCTGATGTGAGAAGGAGTTCATATGATCCTCAAGTCAAACATCTATTAAATAAAATCCTTTCGACAACATCTGGCTCAAAAGATGCAGTTTACAGTGACAACACAACTTCTTCTAGTAGGGGACAGAGACATACACTCGCAGCTTTATCCCCCAAACCTGGATAATAAAGGGCGGCACTATAGAAGAACGTTAGTCATTCTTGTAGTCTTGTGTTTATTTCAGAAATAAAATCAATCCAACCAGTAAAATCCCATAAATAAGATTCACAACAGCGCTAAAACATTCATCTCTTCAGCCAAAAAAGTCTCTTGTTCAAAAACAACCACAAAGACACCCTTACAGGTATATGCACATGTTATAACACATAGCTGCCAAGGTTTCAGAGTGCCTATGTGTGACATTTTCACCATTTCGGTGTAAATATAAGTAACATTCAACGACTATGAGTGACACTTTCTCGCATGCAAATATCAAGCAATGAAGACAAAGGAAACATAGAAATTTCAGAAAGTACACTAACATGAGCAACTAGAAACTCTAATAAGATCTTCAAAGTGCTGCAAACCACCAGAAATGGAAGGGCACTAGCCTAGTGCCATTTGAACATGACAGTACTGTTAAACAAGGCTAAGTTGGACACCTGTGTGTGCTGTGAGGCAGGACAGAAGAAAATCAAATAAAACAGACCCTGTCTTAGCCAGCCTATGCCTACTGGTGCACCTGGCTTGCTCCTTTCTGGTAATCAATTAAATGTAGAATTGAGCATCTACAGTCTGGACTCCAGGCCGCTCTCTGTCTACGGAGAATTAATAATTAATATTTCTTTGCAAAAATGCATATAAATAGTCCCAACTAAACTCCCGTAAAGATCTGCACTACAATGCATAGGAGTCCTTAATATGTGAATAATTGGTTGCAATGGATACACTACAAGGCAACACAATAATTATTTCTTCTTTTTTTAATAATAGCCAATGTCAAAGTAATGACATGCACTATAACCAGTTTTTTGATTTAAGATTCAGTGTGAGCATCACGGTCATGATATATTCGTGATAAAATGCTTGATTTCTTAACCTATCTTAATTGTAAAGGTGCTCACGTCACTTATTTCCAATCAGGGGCTCCAAAGAAATTAATCTACTGTGCATTATAATGTTCTTCGTAGAGATGCCTGAAGATATGACACTTTCTCTTTACAATGAAACGTATCATGTAACCTTTCTTTAGGCATTTATTTTTCATATATAGCAAGTGGGAAGTATAGACTCATAAAGTTAAAACGTGGAAATCTGAATACTGCATCCTTCCCATTTGATTTGTTATTTCAATTTCCACTCGATCCATTGATGTACTGTTGCTAATGTGTTGATTTATCTGTGTTCTAATCGGGCTCTGTATTTAACCACACGGACATCCAAGCTAATGTTTTGCTTTGTGTGTGTAAATCGTTCTAACCACTTGTATAGTTTTAGTCAATAACGGGCTTACATATATGTAAAATACGCCTCAAAAGGTTTGATGTATTCACTGCTAGCTAGTATCGTGATTTTATAAAACCAGTACGTTTGTTTATCTTTTTGGGCTGAGTATGTAAGCAAACAGGATGCGAGAGGCCGTTAAACCTATTTTATATTTTATATTTGCACCTTGGAATTGGTTATCGTATCTCTGAAGATAAATAACTTTGCCCTGAAGAAGTCATTGGGTGACTGTTGCCCGTGACGAAACACGTGTCTGCGTTGGTTTCGGTTCTGTTGGCTACATCTTGTATGAACTTTATGGATTATGAAGATTGAGAATATGATGAAGAACATTTGATGTATAAAGAACAAAGAAAAGATAAAGAAAATAAAAAGAACTAATCTAATGAACTTTACAAAAGAAAGAATTTGATTTGATTAATCTTTTCTTCTAATTACCGGAAGTAGTTTGTTTGTGCTCGGGGACAATTTACCTTTTCATCACTTTTTGTTGTGAAGATGTGACTTCAGTCAGGCACCAGGAGGTAGCGAAGTTTACTGTGTGGAAATTGCTTTGGTTTGTAAAGAACAAATAATACTGACGTCGGGTGCGGGGGGGAGGGCACAGTTTCTCTTTTTAGGGGCCACTTCACAGGTGCTGCCGATTGGTGTGCTCTCGTTTTTGGGAACCGCGTCATATTTCTCATTCTTGAACATAGCGCCCAGCACTTCAGATCACCTGCACTAGACAGTACTGCGGTTGGAGCAGCAAGGTGGGAGGAGCTGCTCCGGCACCTCACTCACCGACTTTCTGACCCCTGAAGTGGCCAGTACTTTGCCCAGATGATCCATCTCCACACTGCCAGTACCGCACGCGCAACAAGTGTTTAGGCTTCTGGTTCACCCGGGCGTGCGTGTGTGCACTACCCTCCCAATGAGAGGCCACGGCACCATTTAAATAATGAAGAGGCCGCTGCTTCTGGCTGTGGCGTGCCTGGCGGGCACCATTTCATTTATGGGGAGGGCGGGAGGCCGCCACCGTGCGCACCATTTAATTCATGGTTGAACTTCAATCATGACTTAAATGGTGCGCATGGGTGCACAGACTTGAGGCTTGCAAGTTGCTTGATGGCTTCGCTGAGCGTGAGACTGGGTGAGGGGGCACCTGGAGTGCGGGGCCCCCCGCACCGTGGGGGCTGCGGGGGCCCGTGTTACACCCCTGCCCCGAAGGCCACTGCAGCCATCACCACCGATACCCTGTGAGCAGCAGTACCAACATAACACCTAATCATTCCACTCCTGCAAGTGTGATAGGGTGATTCCAGTGGTTAATTTGTGAAAAAAAGTGCCAGGGCTCTCATCAAGGGGCAGCTTGCACTATCTTATTGCGCCTATTAGCGCTGCCTATAACAGAACTGAATACTAACCATGAAACCCTACAAGTTGGGCGAGGATGTGATGTAACAGCCAGAGATGCTGACATTAAAACTATGGCACCAGGTTCTAGTCTCTGAGTAGGCTCAACATCCTGTGATTCTGGCAAATCACTTATTCTCCCCATGCCTACAAAAAATGAATGTGTCCTTAACTGATGCCCATGAAAATCTCTTCAATACCTTTGGGTCGAGTTTGCGGTATAAGCACCAGTGTTGATGATTAAGTGCCACTGCTTATTACCGGAAGTGACTGGCTCAAATTAGGCACTGGGCAAGTCCAACGTGAGGGTAAGTGCAGCAGTAACATAACAAAAACTACTGCTTATTAAAGGCCCTGAACACTATAATGAGCAAGATTGCCTTTGACAAACACTATATCCCAAAGCAGAAGGGCAATAAGGCTATTAGAACATTCCACCCAATAAGGGTCGAATGTTCTAAATTTAAAAGGGAGAAACATAAATATAAGCATTGAAATGTTGGAGCAGAAGGCTTATACCAGCCATTACAGGCCTGGAGTAATTCTGTTGTCTTCAGTAGAGCTCTAAGCATTCCACTATTCTGATTAAAAACAATATCTCTACACTGCATTGAACTCTAGTACTCTACACACAAACCAACTGACTGCAGGGCCCTAGTAATTTAATCTATGGGGGCTAAATGTAGCAATATGCAAGAATTGATATGGAATTAACTTTTAAAATGAGATAAGATGTGGAAGAAAAGGAGTTTGAGATTAGGACAGAGTATGATAAAGCAGTGGGAAATTATTGAGGACATCATTAACACAATCACATTAAAACAAATCCGTTATTCAAATTATTTGAATAATCTAACAGTTATCACATAATCATAAGAGGAAAGTATATTTTAAAAATCCAAGCACAAATCACACATATATGGTCTCCATTGTACAAACCAGAACCCAATAAAATCACAGATTCGTAATGGGTTGGTGACTAACCAAGAAATTGCAAGTGAACTAGACTTCGTGAGCGCAGCTAGTCTATTTTTGTACGTCTATACATTAAACCTCATAAATAGGAATAACACATGGCACTGAATCCAACAGTTCAAAGAGACCAATCCACTATACCATTTTCGGCTTGCCATCAAGTCTTTACTGCCTTCCTCAGGTTGGAAATATATTCCTTACATGTCTATAAAAATTGCTTTGGAAATCTCAAACAATAAACAAAAGAAAACTATAATTCAGTAATACTACATAAGAAATTGGGGTATTAGTTTTGGGAAGTGAGTACCAACCACAAGTAATAACCACTACTCACTAAACTAACTTAATAAACGTGAGCTCTACTCCCTGGCACCTATGGCACAAAGCAGACAAGGTTGACATAGAGGCAACATGTGAAGTATTTATGCGGTACCAGAACAGTAATAAAGTCAAAACTCAACACAAGAAAAACCCTAAACTAAAATAAAGTACAGTTTAACAAATAATGTGGTTATGTTTTGTGTTTGGAATTTATTAGAAGCGCGCAAATACCCTGAGGTGTCCTGGCGCTGAGCTAGCCTAAACATTAGTTGATGCGATCAAAGAGAGAACAGCTAGATCTTCACACCCCTTCTGAATGAGAGAAGATTGTCAGCATTCCTCAGGTGGAACGGCAACTCGTTCCACGCCTTGGATGTGCAGGTGATAAAACTCCTCCCTCCCCAACTATTTGTTTTTGGTAGGTGTTTGGACAAATTAGCCCCCAAGGAATGTAGTGTCCTACTGGGGGTGTACCATTTAAACCTTTGCCTCAAATGGTCAGGGCCGGTACCATTGAGGGCTTTAAAAGCTGTACAAAGTGCCTTGAAACGAACCATTTCTTTAACCGGGAGCCAGTGCAACCGAGTGAGTTCTTCTCAGACTGAAACTGTTTTATAGCGTTTTAGGACCCTATTGTAATTTTCCCGATTCATGCCCTTATATAGGTATAAAATACCGTATCCTTATATAGGCATAGAAAACATAACCATATTAAGACATAGCTAAAGTAGTCCTAGTACGGCTTGGCTACTTCAACTAGTTCCGAAAATCTACAACGATTTCTTGGAAAAACCCGCCTTCAGCAGTCAGGGACTTCCCCCTGCATGAATATTAAGTTATCCAAGAAATCATGGAGTTTTCAGAGAATTAAGTCTCTGATGACGTTATTATGTCCAATCTTACGTCAAACTCGGCACCTTCAAGGTATAAATATGCCCACACTTGTCCAAGCAAACACACAGTGGTTTGGAGCAGTTTGACTATCTTCTTGCCCGACGCGCTCTGCTGCAGCAAGTGCCGAAGGAAGCCGACCCTCCAGCTGACCCACTGAGAGACGCTGTACTTTTTCCTGCCAAGAAATCCAGCTCCAGTGTTTCCAGGCTACCCTTGCGGGTTGCTGGGAAATCGAGTCCTGAGAGAGAGATACAAGATCTCCTACATTCTAAAAAAAAGGTACAGAGCTGATTAGACCCTAAAATAATTCTTGGAATAGATTCTTGGCAACTAATACTAAAACTAGGCTACACCTCACTTACAGCCTGATTCATCAAAAACCCGTTTTGCGAGTCTTTAATAGCGATTCATAAGGAATCGCTATTACAGACTCGCAAAACGGGATTCATGTAGGAATCGCAAAATAAAATGCGATTCCTACACATTCCTTATTTGCGATTAGCAAATTGCTAATCGCAAATAAGGAATAACTCCCCATTCAGTTCCTATGGGCCAAAAGGCCCATAGGAATGAATGGGGAGTATTCCTTATTTGCGATTAGCAATTAGCTAATCGCAAATAAAATAGCGATTTAAAGGGTGCCAGGGGTGCTCAAAGGACACCCTGTAGCACCCCTTAAATGTAAATTTAAACAGGTGTTGCGCACACACATGTCCAAAGGACATGTGTGTGTGCAACATGGAACTTAGAAAAATGCTTTTAAAAGCATTATTCTAAGTTTTCGCTATTTACCACGAGGTTTGACCTCGCGGTAAATAGCGGGCCGAAATTGCGAATTCGCAATTTTAAAATGGATGATGAATTGCATTTAAGGAATCTCAAATAGAGATTCCTTAAATGTAATTCCTCGCAAAATATCGAAATCGCTATTACCGATTTTTGCATTTGGGATGATGAATCCCAAATGCAATAATTGCGCTCGCAAAGGGCCAGATTCTGAGAATCTGGCCCTTTGCGAGCGCAATTCTTCTTCATGAATCTGGCCGTATGTTCTTCCCTTGTACTAGACCTAGGTTAGGTACACCGGGGTAGGCGTATTTTAGAAGCACCAGTTGAGTACTTGTAGTCATTATTTATAACTGTATGTATTTTATGCATTTTAGGTATCTTATGGCTTAGAAATTATATCATGCTTTATCAGTATTATTTTATAATACTCTTCGTATTATATGCTCTGTACTTTACAGCCAGTATTACGATTGCAGCTGTTCATTTCTTTTGCTTGAGAAAGAAGACTGTTCAATAAGTACCCTTTTATTGAAAACGTCCGTCTCTCTATTTCTCTGCACCTCTGGTGAAACGAAGCATGCACGATTGACTGAGTGAAATAACTATCTATTGTTTCCGCGACTCTAGAGATATATTTCTTATTCTTGGGAAACAAAGTTGTCATTTTTTAAGCGGTTGTCAGAAACTAATCCCTTCTTGTTTATTCGAGAAAGTTTCTAGTGACCTCTGAGCTAGCTGGCACACACACATTTAAGTTTAGTATATTCGGTAGAGACCTAGTTGACTTCAGTCCTACGTCTAAACTACAGGATACACTATTCCAATGCACAGAGCCTATTGGGAATATAGGAACTACATTACATGGCGCCCAACGTTCGGTAAGGCGATAATTTAACGCTAGATACTAAAGTAACTCAGTCGTGCTTTTCACACAGACCGCTTTTTCCCGTAAAATACTCCGATAGACATCTGGAGTCGGTTAAAGGATAAAAAATCTGCTTTAAACTAAGTAGGATGAAAACATCCTATGTATTTGTTTTTAGTTTGGTCAACGTTGAAGGATACAGTGTTCCAAAATATTGTGCACCAAATCTTTGTTTCCTGGAAACTTGTTCTGCAAAAACTTCCAGTCAACAAAATGTTGGATAGTGCAGTGGAAAGGTGGAGAACTGCAGCAGCAGCGCGACCAGCTGTAGAAAACACAGGTCTTCAACAAATCGACGATGATGCTATAATCATCCGGTAAATTTAAGAAAAACTATAATGTACAAACTCATAAATAATGGGGTATCACCAAGAGGTGGTAAAGTAATATTTGTTATAGAGGCACATGAATATCGGCAGACAGAGGTATTCTATTCATGGATTCAGTTCCCTGCAGCAGATGCAGGAACACACGAGTTCCACTACTACAAAATAGAGGAACCACCAGCGGAATACATTCCTTATGAGGATATTGAAATTCCATTAACTTACCAAGAGCATCAGCTCTGGTTTAAAGGCGCCCTACAACATGAAAATCACATTACCAGGCTCGGTCAACTTGGTAAACCAGGAGCAACATGGCCGGTACTAGCCAGCTATACACCACATCCTGACATTGAAACAATGACCGGTCCTGAACTATTAGCTCAGCTAAAACAGCTGATTAAAATGCACATGCAGTTGGTTCAATATGTCATGAGGACTTTAACAGTCCAACCAGCTGCAAGAATTCCACAGCACACCACTTATCAAGGGAACACAAACAAAATTACATCACAGACTATACAGTCAGTCATTGGTAAATGGCCTGCAAAATGAGAACAAATTTTGTTCCGGTCAGCACAAAAAATTACTCAAATAGAGGCAGTATTCCCTGATAGTACAACTCATGAGAAACACAGGATTCTGACAATCTGTTTACTAATGGGGATTGTTCCACACGTAGAGGACTGCGACACTTGGGGTACAGTCTTTGCTTCAATCTACACAAAAACACATGGTGTCCCGTCTATGGCGGTAATACCGGACGTTCTAAGACAGATTCAAAATAAATATGGTCCAGAACCAGCCTTAAATCTGGGTATGAAATTGCTGAAGGATTTCAAACAGGTCTCGGCTATACTATTAGCCAACATTAAAGGTGAAGCAGCATCAGTAGCGATCCGCCAAAAACTAAAAGAAACAGATATTACCGAGCAACCGTATGAGCTTGCCAGAATTATTGAAAAATCCTATGAAGAACTAGGTAGAGATAGTTTGGGTGGGAAACCATTAAAACCTCAACTAACTGAAAATCCTGAAAAAGTTTTTATTAAAAATAATCTCACTACTCCTAAAAAGAAGTGGGAAATAACTAAAAAGACACTTCCTAAAGAGAAGCGTTCACAGTTCAGAGGAAGGTCTCCTCAGCAAGAGCCCTCCGAAAAAAGACCTTAGATCCTTAGAAATAAGGATAATTTGAGAAAACCTGATTGATAGCAAGATAATGTTACATGTTCCTCTCATACCTTTCAGACTTCCTCGCAGAAATCCGAAAAAAGGACGATCAGAACAAAAAGAGGAATGAGTGAAGTCTAAAGATGAACAGCACGTTCCAAAAAATAAGAAAAGCCAATTTCCAAAAAAGAAGGTAGCACGTCTTAAGATCAGACATGCCGAGGATCTTGAGGACACAACTCAAGAACGAGGAGTGGGCCCAAACAATGCTAGACAGCGCAGCAGAGGTAAGCATAGCTCGCAAGATCCTGAAGGACCATCTGGAGACAGTGGACTTGAATGAAAGCATCCAAGTTGAAACTGCAGATACCAGGGTTAGTGTACCCCATAAGTTATATGAAGTAACACTCTGGATGGAGGGGGACAAACCAAGAAAAATTATAGCACTCTTTTGGGAGAAGCTCTCTAAGGGTTATGACATCCTACTAGCTGAACAAGACTGGCCACCTGAATTTGTCAGGGAGTGCCCACATGGCGAAGATATAATTATGCCAGCCTTCTCAAATCACATTCCAATTCATAAAAAATACACATATGCTAGGAAATGGGCTGTAGCCCAGGCCCCAGCACTATATAAAAATCATGTAGGATATGATGAGGATTCCCCTCACCATAAAATCCAGTTGAAAACTCAACCAACAATGCAAAGGCAATATCCTGTAAAACGGGAAGCTAAAAAACAGGTCAGGGAGATTTTAAATCAACTTGAATACCGAGGGGTGATTGAAACATGCACCTCATCAATGAACAATCTTTTGTTTCCTGTCTTCAAATCAGACAATTCATATTGTCTAGTTTTGGATTACAGACATCTAAATTCCTGTTGCAAAACTTTTGCAGTACAAAACGCACATAGTGCAGCACTGATGAATAACATTGTGCGCAAAAAATATAAAACTACATTAGATATCTCAAACGGTTTCTTTTGTCAAAACATTGCACAAGAAAGCAGGTATTTGACCGCTTTCTCTATAATGGGGGCACAGCGGCAACTTTGTCGTCTCCCCCAGGGATTCAAGAATAGACCAGGGTTATTTTCAGCCAGAGTTACAGACTTACTACAAATGTACGATGATGAGGCATTATCCTATGCTGATGACATCTATCTTGCAGATAATGATTTTGACTTACACTTGAAAAGAATGAACACCATAATACTTGGGTTTGCTTCTGAAGGGTATAAATTCAATTTCAAGAAATCACGAATTGCCCAACTCAATGGCCTATTTTTGGGATATGAGTTATCAAGTGAAGGCAAAAGCCCGGCAGCAAACTTTTTAGAGAAATGTGCGCTGCTCCAACCTCCAAAAACGCTTAAAAACGTAGTCAATTCTAGGTTTCCTGAATTTTGGAAAAACTTATGTTCTAAATTACGAAGAAAGGGTTAAACCTCTCTACGAACTAATCAAACCTGATTTCAAGCCAACTAATTGGACACAAAAACACACAGAAATTTTGCGTTCAGTGCAAACAGACATGTTAACAAAAACACAGTTACAAACACGCTACAACGTACGTAACCTAGTGATCCGAATCATCCCAAGGAGATGCGGATTCACATACCTAACCTTTAACGAAGGTGGGACGGTACCTATAGCATACAAGTCACACTTGTACACACAAGCTGAAATGAAATTCACTTCAACAGAAAAAATGCTGACAGAGGTTCAGACTGCAGTAGCAAAAGAAAGAGCCCTCGCACAGGGTAAACGCATAAAAACCGTTACACCTGTACCTGCCTTAGAGACAGTGACAAAGGCAAGCATTCCAAATGCTAAAGCTTTCCATCCGAGATGGATACAGTGGGTTAATTCTCTTGCTGCAACAGACGTTGAAAACGTTTTTGACCCATATTTAAAAACACAAGAATTCCTACAATACGAATAAGAATGTCCTCTGCCGACTGAAATTCTGCCACTTGAACATTACAGCTGTATAATATATACAGACGGATCAGCACAACCAGCAATTGGGGGTAAACAAGCTTACAGTGCTGCATGCGTGATTGTTAAAGGTCGCTGGCACGAAGGTAAATTCAGACCTATGGTCACAAAAACTCAATCACTTGGAGACTGTACAGCTTAGCGAGCTGAACTACAGGCTTTCAAGATGGCGCTTGAAAATACAGATCACGAATTCCCCACACTGATAGTGTGCGATTCGTATAACTGCATCAGGAATTATAATGAATATCTGCAGACCTGGGTTCAAAATGGTTTCAAAAATACAAACGGTGGCAGAATAAAGCATAAAAAGCTTTGGGAACAAGTACTTCTTTTGCAAAAAGAACTACAAAAGACTCACGTGATTAATACACTGAGTCATCAGCGTGATGGCATTCACGTTGGAGGGAATTCATTGGCTGACGAAGCCGCAAAGGCAGCTGTACAAACGTGTTCCGTAGCTGCAATCACTCGTTCAAAAACAAAAATAGATGGTGAAACTATGCTTGCAGTCAAAGCCCTCAATGGATGGTAGCTATGCAGTGTTACCTCTATACTATCCACTCGGTAATACATACATAATTGATGCAAACTCTGTTCCTTTTGCTCGAATCCCTGGAGTGGGGGGACAGAGTAATCCCAAACAGCAACCAGAGAGGTACTTTGGGTCACAAAGCACATATGGGAAAGGGTCTGAGACATCAAGGAATCTTAGAATCTCTAATAGAATTAGAAGAGAGGTACTGGTGGCCGGGAAGGAGCGTCGAAGTTTACAAATTTGGAATTAACTGTGACACCTGTTACAAAGATTGTAGCTTTGAAAACCACCAGCTACCTGACTACAGTATAGCCAGCCCAGTCCACTCACCATTGTTAGACAGCATCAGGCTTTTTACACGCAGACGTCGCCATAGACGTACAAGGTCCCACAAATATTAAGACAAGATTCATTTGGATGTGGCCACAGCGCTCGGCTGACACCAGAACTGTTATAAAAGATTTGCGAGTCTTTATCGGCACTCTACATTCTGATCAGGGTCCTGCCTTTACCTCTTGAGGTTACAAGAAGGCCATGGCCAGCTTGGGCGTTGCATTGCGGTTTTCGAGTCCCTTCCACCCTGGGGGAAATGTGGTAGTGGAAAGAAAAAAACGTGACATAAAGCAATCTATAACAGCTAGGGTATTAGGTTTGGGTGACGGGTGGGTCAAACATCTAAATAGTGTCCAACGAAGTCTTAATAATCTGCCAACAAATTCTCTAGGGGGAATCACTCCATATGAATTATTATTTGGTACTAGAATGCTTATCCAGGACCTTGATTGTCACACTTCAGTGGTGGAACAGAAACCCTTTGATATCAAAGACCGTTTGACTGTTTTACAGGACTTAAATGAAACAAGAAGAAGTCTGAGTAACACAGCACAAAGCCCAACGACCACTGAAGAAAAACCACCTGTCTCAGCAAGACCTGTCTGGATTCCAAAGATTGGGGATCTAGTCAGGGAAAAGATCGCGGTGAAGAAGGAATTTGGGTCTTCTTATAGAAAATCAGTACCTGTCTTAGCAATACTTGGAACAAGATCAGTGTTACTACTACGCCGCTTGTTGGTGAAAGGGAGAACAGAACAGTATCAATTGACCTGGTAAAACCATATCATGTGGCCGATAATAAGTAGTAGGCCCAGTGGACTCCCAAGAAGTAGCAGACTAGCAAATCTGGCTACTATTCAAGAGGTTCAAACTGAAAGACTTATCACCTTTGATAAACCTACAGTGAGAAAAGAAGGACTAAGCAACAAAGCTATGGAACTCATCCCTCTTGATACCCAAATATCAGTTCGTCAAGAAACTCCTGTCTACAATGATGTAGCATCTGACTATTCAAATATATCAAAGGAAGAAGCAACTGCAGTGATTTCAAAGAATCCGGATGCGATACTAACGATTGACAGAACTGCCTCTGGCTATCTTATCAACTTTTCTGAGGATCCCAGTGAACCTGAAACAACGCCAGTTAATAAAACTTTTAAAGAAAAAATAACAGAACTCTTTCATCAACTTGAGAAAGCATATCTGGTTTCGCCATGGGTTGAATTTTGGATAGGATTAGGTGTACTTTTTCTACTACTATGACTCATTCTTGTTTTGAGTTTGGGCCAAAGATAGATGAAAAATACAGTACAATGGACACAGCAAGTAATAACATCAACTTACTCCTGCAACCTTACAATTCATCTCATCGAGAGCGAAGAGACCTGTCATCAGTGAACATCACAGCCATTCCTATACCAGGTAGTATAGCATGGGACTCGACTGACTATGACATTTGGGGCCCGGTGGAACTGTTGAAAATCCCATACCAATTCAAGGTTTCTTTAAGTGATTTTGTTTCATCAAGCATCTTTTCAGATGATTGGGACTTTGAAACTGTTAATAATATGATGCCAGACTTAGAAATGTCAGCAAAATGTCAAAAACATGAACACTTAGAAGGTTCAACAAGTTATGAAGAACTGTATTGTTATAATCATTTTGGTCACCATTATTTGCATAAATCTGTAAATCCTAGAATTGTTTTTATTTATAACCAATGGGAACATTGTCCAACGCCACCAAAAGGCAGCTCTAAAACATTTTATGAGAAATTTCCATACTTTTCAGGTTTTAATGTGACAAACCCAGACACGTTTTATTTCAAAAATATGAATAAGACAGGAATGAAAACGATGTTGACCAATACTAAACAAATTTATTCTGCAAACTTTTATGCTCAGCTGTCTACATTAGGTTTTAACTTTTGGAAAGACAACATTGAGACAAAAACTGTCTGGGGCACAAAAGAATGGCAGGTGCAGGGTTTGGAAGCCTTGTTCAGAGCCTGCATTATACCAGAACAAATCATATTTTTGAACGACACCGTTCAACAAACATCATGTCTTGGCTTAGCTAAGATAAAAGATTTAAACAAACCGTCTATACCTAAGGCCACACATGACAGTAATGGCACTGCAGATGCAGATGAGCAGGTAGACGTCAAACAGATTTTAAAACGAAACAGAACCAATCCTAATTGGAAACAATGGTTAATCTGGCTCATAGACACAAATAACTGTCAAGATAGATTCATGAACAAAACAGAAGGGTTCAAAATGAATAGGCCAGACCCAAGGTACTCCCAGAGACAACTTCCAGGGATAGTCACCACATTCAGTGTAGGAAAACTATGCCTTGATTGGCTACAGACATCCACACTCCCAGAAATTAAACAACACTTGACTTTACTTAAAGAAGGCGTTGACTTGCGAGACTTCTTACTCGGGCCTCGCAAACGACAAAAACGTTTCATATACGCCGGTATATACGCTGCGTACATCGAAGCTTGGAAAATAACGCAAATGGAAACTGCAGAAAAAATATGAGAAATTGATTGTATTAATTGAGAGAAAGCACTCTCTGTAGTGGGCAATGGGTTAACGACTCTGTCCTTCCAGAATTTTTTCTTTGGACAGCATTGTATCATCTGCCTTTGACATAATAGAACAGGATTTGCTAATGTTACAACATGGCCAGTCTCAATTGCGTTCTATAATGCTACTAAGCTGGACGTTGCAAAATCTCAGTTCAGGCTATGTGCCATGGCGTCTAATCAATACCACGTCATTGTTTACTGTCCTTAACCTTACAGATAAACAAATCTCTTTGGCACAAAAAGGAGCAGACTATACGGTGCTGAGCATTGAAAAACTGGAAAGATTACCATTGACAGTTTCTGAGAAACTTGTCGTTGAATGGATAATACATGGCAGCATCTCAATACCAGTAACGATTTTCCAATTTCAGTATTGTCTACAGCACATACCAGCAGGCCTGTATGAAAGGTTGGGTAAAGGATACATTAAGTCAACCTGGAATTTACCATATACACACAGATGTTGGAGTGGGGGAAAGGAGGTATTTCTTTGTACAAAGAACTGTAAAAACTCACTAAGCGATACACTTTTATGTGAAGGTATTAATTTACATGGAGCCTGCGAAGGTTCTTTAAATAACCTTTCTTGCCACATGCACGGTACTCCAGCGGCCGTGATAGAACCAAGTTTTAGGCAGCTTTCCAATGGCAGCTACGTTATGCTCAACGATCACAGCTGTTGTGGCATGTTGCCAGGAAGAGCCTATCTAGTTAGTGTGTCAGCCAGGGTCACTTGTTGTATGCAAGTATTGTATCCAAAGAGTACTAGAGACAGGGATATGGCGTTATGGCCTTCACTGAATATCCCTTCTATACGAATTGATACTTTAAGCAGAATGAAAGCCATTCTTTTACAAAAAACTGTGCCACTGACCTCCTCTAGAGAAACGTACGATCTGCAAGTTGATAGGACTTCTGCAGAGATACATGCATTATTATCAACAAACTGCCCAGTACATTTTGCAGAAATGTTAGGTCAAATCTTAAACATGTCTGATACCAGTGGCATAGCACATGTATGTAAGATGATCTTTTCGGGACTGTTAACACAATTCGAAGCAGTCCTCTGCATTTTTCCAAATTTCATGCACTCTGTGTTTGCCGGTCTGCCTCTCACTTTGGGACTCGTAGCAGGAATTCTATTTTTTATTTCTCCTGCTCCGATATGGCAAGTCCAGTCACCAACGATACCCAGACTACCGTGGAACAGGCTCTCCTAGCGATGCGGTATTGTGACAGAATTACACAGATTCTTGGCTTGGCTCATTTAAGAGATCTGAATACCACTTGGTTCCTTTCATTCTGACCAATCTGGCAAGATTGCATATTACCTGTTCTACGATGCCTGCTTTGCGGAGAAGAATGCTTGTTGACATTTGTCTTACACTTCCTTCAGTTCTGCCAACGGATATTGACGCCTTGCTAAGTCCAATAGCGACTCATGCATCGTGTTGCCCCCAACGGCTGCCAATCCTGATGACGGCATTCATTGAGATCTCACCAGCCAATCCAGCTCTTGGTGAGGTACGTGGAACAACAGGCACAGAGGTACCATCAACATCGAACATTGCTAATGCGACTGACCCTGAAGCCGATGTTTCACAACTATGCCCATTTGATCTACTTGATGAAGTAGTTCCACTTTCAACAACTATGGTAGATGGTTTCTTTGCCAGCTTAGATGATTTGATATTTTCTCCCGACACCGAGAATAACTTTTGAAAGTGCACACAGGGTTCCATAAACTCTGAAATTCGGCCTTCAGTTTTTCAAAACAAACCCTCTAACTTGGGAACTCTATGTTTCTACAATCTACATTTGAAAACTTTTTCTCTTCATCCCAGAATAGACCCTTTTCATTTGGCACAAAGTAATCTGCTCAAAGTAGAACTATTCTTAGAGAACAAGAGATTCATTTGATACTTCCTATAGACAAATATTTGGCATTATCTCATGAAAACGTTAACTGTTTATATATTATACTATGGAATGGTCTCAACCTTTTTCTTCTCTAAATTTAGAGCCATTTCATAACTGTCATTTCATGTTTCATTTAGATAGCATTTTTTAATGAAAGCCCTTGCTTGTAAAATGCGTACAAAACAAATGCTCATGTTTGTGTATAAACCATGTTTAATGCATTTCAGGTATTTTGGGTGGGATTATGAACACATGCTTTAGTTATGTTTCTTATGCTTACAGATTTAGTCATTTTAGACATAATACGTGAAGTGGGTGTTGTATAGCGTTTTAGGACCCTAGTGTAATTTTCCCGATTCATACCCTTATATAGGTATAAAATACTGTATACTTGTATAGGCCTAGAAATCATAACCATATTAAGACATAGCTCAAGTAGTCCTAATACGGCTTGGCTACTTCCACTAGTTCCGAAAATCTACAAAGATTTCTTGGAAAAACCCACCTTCAGCAGTCAGGGACTTCCCCCTGCATGAATATTAAGTTATCCAAGAAATCATGGAGTTTTCAGAGAATGAAGTTTCTGATGACGTTATTATGTCTATCTTACGTCAAACTCGGCACCTTCAAGGTATAAATATGCTCACACTTGTCCAAAGAAACACACAGTGGTTTGGAGCAGTTCTACTATCTACTTGCCCAACGCACCCTGCGACCCTCCAGCTGACGCACTGAGAGACACTGTACTTTCTCCTGCCGAGAAATCCAGCTCCAGTGTATCCAGGCTACCCTTGCGGGTTGCTGGGAACTCGAGTCCTGAGAGAAAGATACAAGTCCTCCTACATTCTAAACCAAGGTACGGAGCTGATTAGACCCTAAGAGAATTATTGGAATAGATTCTTGGCAACTAATACTAAAACTAGGCTATACCTCACTTACTTCTTCCCTTGTACTAGACCTAGGTTAGGTACACCGGGGTAGGCGTATTTTAGAAGCACCAGTTGAGTACTTTTAGTCATTATTTATCACTGTATGTATTTTATGCATTTTAGGTATCTTATGGCTTAGAAACCATATCATGCTTTTACAGTATTATTTTATAATACTCTTCGTATTATATGCTCTGTACTTTAAAGCCAGAATTACGATTGCAGCAGTTCATTTCTTATGCTTGAGAAAGAAGACTGTTCAATAAATACCCTTTTATTGAAAACGACCGTCTCTCTATTTCTCTGCACCTCTGGTGAAACGAAGCATGCACGATTGACTGAGTGAAATAACTATCTATAGTTTCCGCGACTCTAGAGATATATTTCTTATTCTTGGGAAATAAAGTTGTCATGTTTTAAGCGGTTGTCAGAAACTAATCCCTTCTTGTTTATTCTAGAAAGTTTCTAGTGACCTCTGTGCTAGCTGGCACACACACAATTAAGTTTAGTATATTTGGTAGAGACCTAGGGGTCAATTAGGATGGCGGACGGATCGCCACCGACATGCAGGCGGTGGCGATCCGTCCGCCATCCTTGCCCGCCCGCCACATATTTCCCCCTGCCATATTACAATGGCGGGGGGGCCGTGGTGGACGGGAAGACCGTCCGCCGCTTTCACGCCGCGGTCGCAAGGCGACCACGGCGAAAAAGCTCTAATATGGTGGCGGTATCTATCAGACACCGCCAGCCATATTAGGATGTGCTGGGGCTATGCATTTCTGTGGCGGCAATGCCACCACAAAAAGGCATACAGTCCTTGCTTTGGGGGCCCGTTGCGGGCCCCCAGGGGGAAGGGGGGTGGGGGTGTGCTCAAAGAGCGTTTCAAAATATAACATGGCAGGCACCGCGCGGTGCCTGTCATGTCGTGCTTTAAAACACACAACATGTATTTTTATAATTGCGGCGGCCGGTGCTTTCAGCACTGCCCGCCGCAATGTTAAACATGCGGGATGCACCCGCCACTGTGGCAGGTGCATCCTAATTCCACGGACCGGACCTCCGCCCTTGTGGCGGACGGTCCCGTCCTCAGACAGGATGACGGACGGACTTTGTCCGCCCGACCTTCCTAATGGACCTCTAAGTTGGCTTCAGTCCTACATCTAAACTACAGGATACACTATTCCAATGCACAGAGCCTATTGGGAATATAGGAACTCCACTACAAAACAAATTTAGGTATACTGGACAATAGTCTGGCTGCAGCATTTTGAACTAACTGAAGCCTGTTAAGAAGTTATTTTGGGGCATTCAGGTAGATGCTATTGCAATAATCCAATACAATTACACCAAAATGACAAAAATCCAATAGAGGAAACCATAGTTATGAATTTGAAAGTTGTATGATTAAAAATAGCGCCAAGAAGCATTAAGCACCAACTGTGGTCATCTTTTTGTACTAGACCAGAACTTAGGCACAAGTTATGGCCAATCCAAATGGAGTGTTGGTGGGACGCGACAATCAGGTTCGACCTGGTCGGGAGTTTTCTCTTCCGACACCTTTTTTCTCCACTATGACTAACTCCTCACTAATGTCCCTGGGGAGCAAGGGGTGTTGGAGAAATGACTACATGTCTGCCCACCCAGTCTGGAAGGGTGGAAATGTACCAATTTTTTGCTGTTTCCTGCCACCAGATAAAACCTGGCCATAAGAAAGAGTAAAAACGTTTTAATGCTCCCCCTTACATGGGAGAAGCCTCAGATGGCAAGGGGAGCATTACTTTTTTTCTTTAAAAAAAGAAAATCATGTTTCAGGATTTTCTTTTTGAAAAGAAAAAAAGAATACTGTTTGTTACAGGGCTGTGTCCTTCTGACACAGTCTTGTAACAAACAGGAACATTTATTGACCGGAACCTTTTTGACAGTGCTCCGCCAACGGTTTTATAAATAACCTCCTGCTAGACAATCATGTATGAATTTGGTGGGCGGATTAGTATCAGCCTGGTTAACGTAAACTCCTCCGCCAGGCCAATTGTGACTATTCCTTCCACAAAAAATGAAATCTGGCCCTTAGTCTCTGAAATGAAAGTAAAAAATCCTCGGCAGTGCAAAGAAGCAGGTTGTTGGTAAAAAAGGGCTCCAGGTCATCGGATAGCCACTAGATGACGTCTCGGTGGAGCTGTTGATATTTGGCGAGAAACCTCAGAGTGGAAGACATTTTAATTTCGTGCCCAGATAAGGTGCCTCACTGGGATAATTTTTGCTATTTTGCCCAGTGTGACTTTCTATATTCGGACGTAGTCATTTTTTTTTTTAGCTCCGATTCATCCAGTGGGGTAAGTCTACAGGCTGTAATCGAAGAGGGCTCCACAAGGCATGATACCTCCTCTGTAATGTTCCCCCAAACTGGATATGCTGCATTGGAAATGCTCAGATCAGGAAAAACCTTAATCTTTGATTCAGTGTCAATGCATCTTCATCAGATCCACTTAGCAGGTTGCCCTCGTTCCTCTGGGAGGTCTTTGGAGCTAAAATATTTCTAAGTCCCAGGTTGCATGAATAGTGAAGAGGAGTAAGCTTTGACACCAGCTCAGGGTGCATGACCTTGGGGACAGCACTTGTGGCTCAAGACACATTCCAGCAGAGGACAGCAGCAGGGTCCAGGGCGGATCCAGTATGAACCGGCAACATTGTCATGATCCCCTGTCTCCCACTATAGGGACCCCTTTAATTTAAGTTAGAAAACATGTTATCGAACATGCAACAAGCAATATACTGTGATTCCATCTAATGCAAAGTTCTAGAAATATTTTTCTGTTCTGTAAATGTGTAATTAATTTATGATAATCAAGCTAATGCAAAAACACATTCAGTAATTGATTGGTATAGAACTTATTTGAGGGATATCACAAACACAATAGCCGGTCTCATTGTTTATTCCAATTTTTTATTTGTTTTCATTACTCGCTTTTAGGTTTCTTTATTTTCATTTTAGTAGACGTTTTGAGGTTCTTAATCACATGCAGGACAGTTTCATTTTTACTACAGTTTCCATTTCAGTAAGCCTGGCTCCACTCTAATTCATAGTTAGTATTTTGCCCCCCTACACAGAATTTGTGAAAGTGGGATTCATGCCTAAACCTCGTTTAGCCTGAATGGTCACACCATAGCTGCCACAAGTCTAGTACATCCTCTTGATGTGCACATTTGAGGGTTTTAGAAGTAGATACTTGAAGTACACATAAGATAAAGATGACGCAAATGATTAGGGGCTTTTTAGATAGTGACATATTTTGCACCTCAGCAGTTTTGTCTGGTTAGATCTATTGTCTTAAAATCCCTATTTGATTATTAAGGTATAGGATAAGAATCAGAAGTCAATATCCTATATTAGCCCCTCTTCCGAGGCTCTGTCTGCACTGACCAGTGCTGCAATTGTGTTCTTGAACAGACACAATCTCCTTGCCCTTGTAGTTAAAATAGCTGGCATAACTCATAACCATAATTTCAATGAAATGAAGGACTTCATGGATTTTACCTAGATTTTTTTTAAATTAGCAAAGATCCTAGCTGCACACAGAATAACATTTACACCCATCAGCGTTCCATTGTGTACAAATGATTTGATGTTCACTTTACATGGCATTCATTGATCTCTTCTGAACATTTGACAGCATTAATAGGTCTAAATTGTGGGAGATTCTGCTTGAACTGGGCATAGAGAAATGATTAGTGAATTTCCTGTGGACCTTTATGATGACTAAGGGTCCAAATAAATCTGAAGTCCTGATGCTACTCACTTAAAAGTAAACTCATTGAGAGGACCTTTGCTTACAGTATTTGGGTTGTGACCTTTGACTTTAATTGCTCTCTCCTCTAGGAAATTGCACTTTGCGCAATTAATGAGGTTTTTAATAAACTTGGCCACTAATATAGGCAAAAACACAAAAGCCGCACTCATGGAAATTTACAAGAGGAAATGTATCCCAATTCTGCTGTTTGGGGTGGGAATTTGGGAAAATGTATAAGTACCTTACAGGTGAAAGAGAATCATGTATGTAGCTGTATTCTGGGTTCCGCTATAAGCAACTTGTATTTTGCAATCCATCAAGAGCTAGGACTAGAATTCATAGAGGATCGAACTCGCTCCCTTGTTATTGTGGCTGTCTAGATGATTAAACGAGCATTCAACTTTGAACAGATAAATAATAGAGGACTGTCTCTACTGTGGCCACAGCTTCACCATTCCTTGGTTTCAATATATACAAATTGTCACTGCTGAAGAAGTGGGCAGATCCTCAATATTTTTTTCCCCCGTTGAGATAAATTCTAATGGTAAGAGCTGGCTTATCCAAAACTGTATGCATGTTTGACATATGGAGTAGAAGAGGGTGGAACTCACAAGGCTGATCAACAGAGACTATGTACTGACGTAAACCTCTGTAGATTTGAAACACACTTTCTGGCAAGTTACTCATAACTGGAAATGGTCACTTTTGGCCAGGTTGAGGATTGGCATGATAAGATGGCAACTATGTTTTTCCTTGGGTCAAGATGATACTGAGCCTATATGTTGCTGTATATGTGAGGAATTTGTCCCGCAGACTCTACTTCATTTTATTTTCTTTTGTAAGTTTGACCTGCCCTTTTTCAGATTTTAAGGAAATTAGGGTTTGCTAAGCGGAAACCAGCACTACTTTATTTACGTATGCTTCCTTCTTTATATGTCTATGCATGTGTTGGCCTTTTCTTTAAATTGGCACTCTATTTGTGGTAATAGCTTACTTTTTTATTTTTTTATGCAGGTGGATAATTTATTTTGTGTAATTTGGCTGGGCAGAGAGGAGCTGCGTCTGTTATTTGTATCATAGTTTATTTATCCTTAGAAATTGTTAATGAATAATGTACATCTTTCAAATATAATTATCCTTTCAAAGATGTTCTTTTATGATAGTTTTTTATGATCGCATAAAAAGTATTGATTGACTGAAATGAATTAGTGTAAACGGCATTGATTTGACAGCACGATTGTCAAACAGAGGTAAATAGGGTTTTTATGGTCTTATAGTCCAAATAGTGACGCAAAGATTACAATAGTATATGGTGTATTAAACCCTTTAAAGTGGCCCTTTCATGATGGGGAGTGGTTGCTGCCTTGCATGCCAGAGGGCCAAGTCCTGCATGGGTGACGAGCCTCCATAGTGCAAGGTAAACAGTTGTTTCACTTGAGAGCTGTCATGAAGTCGGGCACAGTAATTAGTAAAGCGGAGGTCAGCATTACACATAATCTGAAGGTTGACAGTGTGCCACATTTTTTGTTTTCTGTGCGCTAATTCCCTAACATTTGGTGGTGCTTGCAATGGTGGCTGGCAGGGAAAAGGGGTGGTGTGCGGGGGCTTGAACAAAAAAACAAAAAAACACTTACCTCTTCATGCCGCCGTTTCTCCTCCCACGTTGCTTCTCTTCCTGATGAGTCCAGGAAGCACATAGGCTCCCCTAAGCCAATCATGGCGCTGCTGTCACCATGACAGCATCGTCATGATTGGTCTGAGTGCTGTGGTTCAGCGCTCAGATGGGGACTGGGAGCCTGTGCATGTTCTTTACCCAGGATGTGTATTACATCCCAGTGGAGAACATGCTAAGTGTGCATGACTGTTTGGCCGAGCTGAGATGGCAGGCCACACCATTATGCGCACTTAGGTGCATGAGCCACTCCTCCCCCTGTGACACCAGCCCTGCCCCATCTTAACCCAGCCCCATAGCTCCAACAAATAAAATGGTAACAATGATGTTATTATCAATATAGTTTTCCTTTTTGCACTGCTCTGAGATGGGGCAACTCTCCTCCAACTTAGCAGAGGACCTACCCCTGGGGACTTGTGTGATGTGGGTGCAATCAGAAGCTCCAGTCACATCCAGTTACCTTGCAATGGCATAAAATGTTGCTATCACGGAATTAGCTGCTTATAAATATGTTGGAAATATTTTGTGATGCAATCTGTATACCTATGTTGGACGATGGAACTGGACTAAAGATAGAGTTGGTTTCATTTATTGTTTCCATTGGGAAGGAGTACCAAGCCAATACTTGGAGCTCTGTGATGGTAAGTGGTTTAGATCTTGTTTTGTCATCCCTTGGCAATCCAGGGTCTTCGCCTAAGCTAGTGATAGTTCCTTTGGCGTCGGGCAACCTGGTCCTCTTCCTCCAGCACTAAGGGATATTCACTGAGTCCAGGATTTTAACATAGAGCCAGGAAGTGACCTCTAAAAGTGTCACAAGTGCCCAAGGGCTAACTTGTGATCCACATGTTCCTACTCTACCATAACAACCATCATGATAGTGAGCGAGATTGCTCACACTGGGCACCAGTCATCAAGGTGTAACCAGAAATCTGTCTTAACCAGTGTGTGAATTGTGCCGGTGATTGCTGGTGAACACCACCCTCACTTATTTTAGGGGATCAGTACACTTTACAACCTCATACACTGTCCCGTTCTGCATGCACTTTAATGTACAGAGTCCGTTGGAGCTTTATATAGACAAATACATTTATTGCTTTTTGATAATGTGCTCTTCAGTGATCTCACAGTGAGTGAAAACTGTACACAAATATAGTGTGTGGAGCAAAAAGTGTTTTGTTGTTGCTTGTACTGCTTTAACTGGAGATATTTAGAAAACAGAAGAGTCTGCTAAATTGTTTTAATTGATTTAATCCTAACAGGAGTTTCAACACATTATCATTTGCGGGTCATTTTCAGGACTTATGGAGCAAGAGCCATATATTAAATGCTTGATTGTAATTAATTTGAACATGATTACGGTAAATCAATGCATAGTATCCTAATGATCTCCGCCTACAGGTACAAATTAATTAGGTGTACATTTACAATTTTAAATCCTGCTGTAGGCAGGGATGTTTTAAGGATTTTGTTGGGTCTTAGCTGATATGCATTTTGGGGGGCCCTGTTCGGAACAGCTTTGATATCATGATCCAATTTCAGCTCTTTCATGCTCTTTTTGGTCAAATTCTAAATGTGTGTGTACATCTGATATTCAGAGATAGTGATGTGTGTTTTCAGTATGGTAACACAGCAGCAGCTCACAAATATTACTTCAAATAACGTGTCACGCCCTCCCACTTCCCATCTGTGAGGTCCTGGATTGATGTAAACAAACCTTTTATATGGATACTGCATGAAACAAACCCATTTTGTCTGCAAAATGTTTGTAATAGACTCTCACACATTTAAGATAAATGATAGTAAAAAGATATTTACAACAATCTGTTTAAAAAGTATTCAAGGTCATCAGGGCATGACTCTCTGAAGAACATAGCAAGCTCTATCAGAGGGCCCCCTAAAAGGCTAGGGCCCTTGGCAAGAGCCCACTTTGCCCATGACTTAAAACGTCTCCGGCTGTAGGAGGCATCGTTCCTGATTCGAGGAGATGGAGACGTAAGTCTACACTTAGGTGCAAATCTTAACTCGGGAATGGTGAGTAGCAAAAAAGTGTATAGTTACACCAAAGTGTAGTAGTAAAGATACCAATGAGAAAATATACTCACATATATTTACCTTAGCGAATAGGCCCCAAAATGTTTTTCTTTTTCCTTTTGTTACTTCTATTTGTCTGCTAGGTCTAGACATGCAGATTTTATAAGCATGTGTTCCCATTTGGTTCAACTATTTTCACAATGTAGAGAATTTGTGAGGATTAAAATTATATGTAATTTTGAAAACTTTTTTTATTTCTTCGGTGGTTAGCAAAATGGTTGTTTCGGAGGATAGCAGTGGCACTTGTCAAACGTCACATTTTTTAGTCTTTCTTTCCATGGTGGAGTGTCAGGTTATCGTGGGAACTGTTTTGCCACCATATCCATGGGTGAGTGGCAATAGTATGGCTGCACCTTCTGCATCAAACATAGCATTAAATAACCTTCAGAATTATCAGGTGGGCCAGTATCATGTGTGACACCTTCAGCCTGTCCTGTGTTTTTTGTGGAATGCACTTTTCATGCTAGGAATTCGAATATATGAATTACATTGTCAAATGTGAAATGCAAGATCTAGAATGCAATGCGTTGTTGGTTAAAGGGTCTGACTGGCTGAAAGTGTCACACAATACAGTGTCAATGTCCACACAGCAGCAGCACCATTTGCATTAGCCTGCAAACAGTGGAGAAACACAGCAGGATTCAGAGGTTAAATGCAAGGATACAAATAATTGGGTGCTATTCAGAATTTGAAATAATTTATTAGGCACCATATTTTGAGCAGGAATGACAAGTGTTGACTCTAAATAATTTTACCCTGTGTGCAACAATAAAATGTGTGCATGCTTGACTTTTCTGTATGTAGATTTGCAATTACCTGTCAACTAATCTTGGAAGTGAAGAAAGGCACAGAGAGAGGGTTGAGGCAAAGGTCTGCACCTGTCACTGTACGTGGCTAACTAGTATTGGTGATGGCCCTAAGAAACCAGGAAGTAAACCCCTCTACACTTCCTATTCGGGGAAGAACCCCAAAGACAAAGAGAAAAAAAGTGGAATCAGCACCCATCAATTTTTGATTATTGATAAAAGTTCAAGATAACAACAAGTGTTCATGATGATTTGAAGAAATTCGCAAGGTCCAAGCGTTGTCTTTGTATTCAAAAAAGTGTTTTCTTTATTGATCAGTGGTCATTTAAAATCCAATATTGACAAATTTCATTAACCCATCTAGCCAACGCGTTTCGTCTCATAGGAGACTTTTTCAGGGCTCTAAGTTGTGTTCTTTTCAGAATCCAATTTTATTCAAAATGAGTTTTATAAAATTGAGTGAAGTTTTAATGACACACTATTAGTCTTAAAATGGCGATGGTTAAATATACATCATCGGTAAATGGCAAGGTGGCCAGCATCAATAGTATCGGCGTATGTTCGCGAAACGAATGATCCTGGAAGTGTTTTGTGGAACATCAATTTATATCAATTTTTTCAACTTTCACTGATGTTATATGTTGTTTGTAGCTTCTAACAGGTGCCAAATTATAGTTTGAACCAATTTTACATGTGAAATGTGGAAGGCTCGTATACAAGTTTTGTATGTCCAAACCTACTAGACAGGTAGTTCGTGGTCGATATGTTACATTTTGAGGAGATTCAGTAAGTTGCGGGTGTCTTTTAGGTAGGTGGGTGTTTTTTGTACAAGAAGTCTTAGGTAGTGGTCCACGAACTGGGAAAGGGTTCTAATACTGAACCTATTCCTGAGACTATCGGTTGTCCTGGTGGTTGGTTCCTGTTCATGTGGCTCTTTGTAAGGGAAAAGAAATAAGTTACTCGTGAGTTTCTGGCTCTGAGGAAATATGCCTCATTTTTCGAGATCCAGAGGTTAATTTCTGCTTCTTTTGTAGTATGTTTACGGTCTTTTTGAGTCGTTCTGTTGGATCCTGTGGGAGAATCTTGTAGTACCTCTCATCTGCTAACAGGTCCATGGATTGCTTATGATAGTCGGTGAATATAAAAGGACAATACCTCCACCTTTATCTGCTGGTTTTATTATCAGGTCATTTCTTCCCTTTAAGTCTGTCAAAGCTAGTTGTTTTTTCTTTGTCATATTCATGAATGGTTTCTTTATCTTTCAATTTAGGAATTCTACTTCTTTAAATAAAGCTTGTTCGAAGGCTGATACTTCTGCTGGTACTGCAAGAGTAGGTGGTCAGAAGGTAAATTTATCCTAAGATTAGTTTCTCCCTCATTGTGGGGTTCCTCTTTGTCCTTAAAATAGGCTTTCAGTTTTATATTGCGGCAAAACTCAGATATCCCACAGTGTAATTTGAATTGGTCAAATGGTGGGGGGTTACTGAGTGTATGAGGGCCTTCAAACTTTATTCATAGACCCTGGCATTACACGACACATGATTCATTCCCCTTTTGATCTTTTTTCTATTATGCATGGAAGCTGAATGAGTCACTTCTTCTCTCTCCTCATTTTGATTTTTTAATATTACAATAGGACATATTCACATAGCACTTGAAATTGTAGCTTCATGTGATATTTGTATCACAAGTACATCTTCCTTCATTACTGGCTTTCTAGCTGCAAACAGTGAACATCTGAGTGCTGAGCTAAGGATTTTCACCACTTCATTGGTTACAAATGTAATAACTGTCATTTAATTTCTCTTGGCCTGCCTTGCTCCTCTTGTTTTCATATGTATGTACTTCTCTGACTGGACAGTTACCTGTTGTCACATCCAATCTACTTCTGGAGCACATAAATGACTACACCATACACGGAGCTCGGTAGCACACATCTTTTTTTCTCAGCATGCAACAGTTAACTGAAAGCATTGCGTCATCAACTTTATAGACCACCCAGACACACCTGAACAGATTATGTAATTTTGTAAGGAGTCTGCCGAGGAACACAAAGGTCTTACTGCACATGATCACACAACACTACATTGCTCTCTTTGTTAAATGAAAAGTACGAACAACATATATACATTAGAGTTCCTCAATGAGTCTTCGAGGTGTTCTTAGCACTCTTCCAGATTGAGTCGTACAAGGTGAGGAAGTTGCACTGGCTTCATAGATGTAGACTCAGATGCTTGACTTTGGCACTCAGGTGCACTTGTGTCACTCGTAATGTCTGGAGCTATAAACATCGAGGCAGATGTTTGAAATGTGACAAGTCTCTCGTAATGGACTTTCTGGGACGTTGAGTGGTCACCATATATCTTTTACTTTTCATGTCTCCTAATGGACCAGCATAAAATGGAGTGTCAGTCTTGCGTCTCCATTTTTGTTTGATAGCACCTAGCCTCTTTCTTCAAAAACCATATCCCGAGTGCATCTGCGCCTATCTGCATAGGCCTTCATCTTGCTTTTGCAAAAAGTGACCATGACACGAATCTCATCAGTGTCTATTACTCGGTTCGTCGTCCATTGGGGTAATTTAGTCCCAGTGGCTTTCCCAAAAAACAAGGTGGTGCGGCTTTCACCTGTTGAAGAATAGGGAGTTCACCGATAGGCACGAATGACTCGATGTAGGTCTGTTCCGAGATTGTTTCCTTGTAGTGCAACACGCTGAGCCACTTTCTTCAGGGTGCCCATAAATAATTCTACAATGCCATTTACCTGTGGCCAGAGATGTTGGAAATGGGGTCTGTAGTTGGCAGAGGTTTGCACCCTGTCCAAGTAGGGACCACCACCCTAATCAGGGTAAGCTAGATAAATAATAAGATACCCTGTACTCACACTCTGGCAGCTTGGCACCGAGTAGTCAAGCTTATCTAAAGAGGAAATGTGTAAAGTATTTGTGCAACACACACCCACAGTAACACATTGAAAACACCACAAAAAGACTCAACACATTTTTAGAAAAACAGAGACTATTTATCTGAGTAAAACTAGATCAAAATGACAAAACTCCAATAAGTAGAAGTCAAGATATGAATTTTTAAAAATTAAAGGGCAAATTTACAAGCCCCTTGCGCCACATTTGCGTCATTTTTCCCATGTTAAAAATGACGCAATAGTGGCGCAAGGGGCTTGTAAATAAGCTCCATGAACGTGAAAACAGTACTTAAAAATCACTAGCGGTCAAAAGGTTACTTGAGATCACCAGGGACCAGTGCACATTCAAAGTTCAAGCCGACCACAATAGAAAATTATACCACTCATGAACTTTTACACACAGTGGCCCCGACCTGCACTGGTCACCTGAACCAATACAGTTCACTCCTGTACACAAGGTTTATCATACGATTCCCACATGTCCCACTCATACAAAGGGCCAGATGTACAACCGTTTTTTTGTGGTTGCAAACAGGAAATCGCCCATTTGCGACCGTAAAATAGGTCTTTCCTATTTACAAACCCTATTTTACTAGTCAGTAACTTATTACCGACTCGCAAAATAGGGTTTGCGGGTCGCTATTAGGAAGGGGCATGCCAAGGGCGTCCCTTCCTAATAGCGACTCGCACTTCAATGTAAGATTGTTTTGAGGATGCAGTTTACCACCCATTTCAAATGGGTGGTAAGCCACTCGCAAATGTGAAGGCCTTTGTGACTGGCATTGGAAATATTTTTAGGAGCTAATAGTGGTCCCACAGACCACTGCCTATTCTTAAAAAATGAAACCACAACGTTTCATTTTTCTTTTTTAAATGCATCCCATTTTCCTTTAAGGAAACCTGGCTGTATAAAAAATAAAAAAAAACGCTTTATTTAAAAGAAATCACAGACATGGTGGTCTGCTGACCCCAGCAGGCCACCATCCCTGGGAGTGCTAGCCATTCTCAATGGGGTCGCAAATTGCACCTGCCTCATGAATATTAATGAGGCAGGCAATTTGTGACCCCATTAGGAATCACAAACAATGTCTGAGACACTGTTGTAAATTCCAATTTGCGAGTTGCCATTTGTGAGTCTCAAAACAACGCAATTCGCAAATTCATAGGGTTGTACATCTGGCCCAAAGTTCCCTGTCTTAAGTGGAATTGCTGACGACATCTCACAACAACTCCTCAAACCTGTGGTCAGACAATCACAACAAAATGGTGTCTTCTTCACCACTTAATATATATCCCAGGATCTTAGACCACTTCAGGCCTCAAACTCAAAACACAAACCAAATCTTGGACCATGTCCGGCCTGAAACCACATTCACTCAACTTTCACACAAACTCCACCAGATATCATACAATCAACACACTTCTGCAAATGAACACACAACGCATCTCTATTGATACTCACACCTCCGTTCGCCGCTGTTCTCGCCGCACCATCAATCTTAGTCGGTCTCTGCCAATGTCTGTTGTTCTCTGCTCTCGAACATTGGGCTCTATTTTGGTGTTCTAAGGATCTAAGGGCCAGATGTAGGTATCCAAATACCGGTCGGTAACGGCCAAAAATACTGATTTTCGGCCGTTCCCGACCGGTATTTGGATACTGAGATGTAGGAGATGTCAAAATACAGATTCGGTAATTTTGCCGAATCGGTAAATTTACTGAATCAGTAAATTTACTGATTCTGTAAAATTACCGAATCTGTATTTTGACATGTAGGTAGCACTTTAAACAGTGCTACAGGGCTGTAAGGATTCGTTATTTACCACCAACTATTAGTTGGTGGTAAATAACGAATTCCTATGTAAATGCAAATATGTGCATTTATACCTGTGCCATGTGGCACACACACATGCCCTTAGGGCATGTATGTGTGCCACATGGCACACAAGCACTAATCAGGGGTGCAACAGGGTGTCAAAGTGACACCCTGCCACCCTTGAATTTTTCGGTATTTACCGAATCGGTATTTACCGATTCGGTAATTGACATTCATTCCTATGGGCCTCAAAGCCCATAGGAATGCATGGCAATTACCGAATTGGTAAATACTGATTCGGTAATTACCGAATCTTACCGATTCGGTAAAAAATACCGAAAATTTACCTACATCAGATTTACTGATTCTAAAATACCGAATCAGTAAAATTCGGTATTTTAGAATCTGTAAAAATAATTTACCTACATCTATCCCTAGGTCTTTTCTAGAGTTTCTAGATTCTCCCCCCACTTCATTGAACACCATCCTCTGCAACCAACTGAAAGAGCCAGGTTCCACGTACTAGATCTACTCTGGAACCCCATGCCGATGACTCTCTTTAGCAGCATGAAAACATGTAGGGGAGAAAATTGTTAACCAGTCAATCATAGTTCCAATGAACTATGACTCTGAAGAATCACAGACTACCAATTAGATTTAGTCAGTTTATTACAAAGCCAAAAATAGTTGGCCAAACAAGCACATGAAGATGAGGGTGTTGAAATACATTGGAACTAATACAAAACCAAACCTACGAGTGAAGTAAAGGTGCTGCAACACGCACAGAATCATCAATTTGTGAACCAGAATACAGAAGAGATCAGCACATATGTTGAGATTCCCCTTCATTTTAGGTTCATGGATAAAAAGCATTAGTCTGTCCCAACACTACCGCTAACGTGACACCCCTTGTTTGCATATCCAAAAGCAAGGTCTATAAAGGTGTCCTTGCCTCGGCTCTTCCTAAGAAGTCTCTTCACGTTTAGATGGGTCATGTAGAATAAAGATACATAGCTAGTTCCAAGATGCTCTCTCTCTCTCAAGGCAAGGCAGAAGTCCCCGAACACTGTCCCTAACTTTGATAATTCAGTTTTGCAGTCAGTATCTTAGGATACATTGTGACATCACACCATCTAGTTAAGCCAACCTCTTGTAGGTAATTTTCCACATGGCAGCCATGCTCCCAAACCTTGGCAAGATGACCTTGATTCCCAGGCTTACTCCGAATAGAAAGCACAACAGTTTTCCATTATCAGTATCAGCACTTAATGTGTCCTCTTCTCCCTAAGCTTAACTCCTAAAACAAAGACATTATTCTAACTAACAAGGATGTATTCTCCACCTGCAATAGAAATGTGAGAAAGAACAGATCCAACATGCACATGAAATTCAACTATTAAATCTAATGCAAGAGCTTCCAGGGGAAAATACGATTCAGGCCTACAGAAATCAGTCAACATAAAAAATGGCACACAGCCTCATAAAATTACACATATAAAATGAACGTTATTTACTGAGCATTTCTAAATTAACATGTTACATAAGCACATCAAATACATGAATAATTGTCAGCAGCATGTACAGATTCTGCATGTTAGTGTTTTCAGCTCCACACAGATAACTGCAATGTTAATTGTTTCATGTTTACAATGATATTATCCCTAACATGTCACCTTTTACATTATTACAGTTCACGCTCTTGCGGGGAATGAGATTTTAATATCAATTTATGATCAATTTAATAACTTATCTCATTCGACAATTTTGGATCGCTTATTTTCTGTCATTGAGTAAAAGACAAACCCCGCATAGGTTAGATAAACCCCATAAACTGACGCCACTCTGAAGAACCACTGACAACTGATAAAGTTTAAAAGTTTTATATAGAATCAAAGTTTAGAATGCATATACAATCCTCTCAGGATAAATCTCGAAAAGTATACAAAAGAATACAAAATCAATTCCAGAATCAGCAAATTAAAAGCCTCGATATGAAGTGGTTCCTTTGCGTCATCTACAGAAAGAGAAAAGTATCAAGTTAAATCTGTCCCTACTCTATACTAAGTGACATCCCTACTTCGCAAGTTCCTAACCTAAAAAGGTGTCAGCAGTTTGACTCCCAAAGAAGTTCAAACTCTCTTAGCCTCTAAAGGTAACTTAAGTTTAAGAAGCAGTACCCTCGCTGCCTACCCATCCGCTCTCTAAGGGTCCTCGGCCTACTGCTCTCTTGCGCTCTGATCTCTCTCACTGCATCTGCTCAAGTCATCTGCTCTTCCTAACTTGCCTCTCGCTGTTCTCGCTCTGAGCAATTCGCTAACTTATCCCCGGGGTGCTGTCCCTAAAATACACAATCACAGTGTGGGTGGAACGCCCCTTCGACGCCCACCACGGACTTTCCCCGTGAGGTCATCTTCTAGCTTTTCCTTGCTTCGTCTCTTTCGCCGTCCGTTAAGTTGACCTTTCTTCTTTAGACGCCATCTTCATCTTCTCATTGATGACTTCATTGACACTTTCAGATCAAAAGTTATAACCTTAGTAGAACTTTAATCTTTATAGTTATGTATATAACCTTTCTTGGTCCTGTGAACGGTCATTTCAAAACAAGACTCAAATTCCAAGCGTCTCCTCTCACGTTTAGGCCATAAACTTTGTCCGGCATTGTCACCTTAAATCTAACAAGAACTAGACTCCTTGGCTCTCACGTTCACAGCAAGGCTATTCACGACTCCTGTGAGCCCACTAAATTACAAACAGCGGACTACCCTCCTGCGAACCCTTGGTCAGTCAGGTTAAAATCACAAATGACCTAAACCCTTCTAACATTCTTACAAGAAGCCTTCTACACAGTATAACCTTTAACATACATTTATATACAATCGCATTTAGCAAATCCTTTACGTATAAGTGAATATATTGTACATAGAATATAAACTACGTAGAGTATAACTTTTATATTCTCATTTGTTACATCGCCATGTCATTTCTCCATGTTACATTTCACGCCGTTTCTCCATTTAAAGTTACACACGTACATGAATCCTACTTTGCACGTTCTACATTTCGTAAGCATTTCTACACATTTCAACATTAGCCCACTACGTATACGGGCCTTCTAAATCTAATACATGTTCTAAAGTGAATACAGTTACATTTCCTATATTACTTTTGATTATCTCGGTTAGCTTTATGCTATAAGTGTCAACTTCCCATTACGATATACATTTCATTCCTACGTTATACAATGTGCTTGTAAATATGGCTCGCATATACGTTTTATTCAAATTGCGCTCTCTCAGTTCCCCCCTTTGATGACTTCTGGGAGTCATCACTAAATGCAATTTGAATAAGTCCTTTACACAGAACTAGTTACAACATTCCCTCTTTTCATCGTTTCGAGAGCTCTTAAGCTTTTGTACTGTTGATCTTGTAACGCAGCCAATCTCCTTTCTTGTTCTCTCATTGATCTTTGTAACCGGTTCAACCTATACCATTTATACAATTTTACTAATCCTAATAATGTTATTATACAAATTAATACTATTAATACAGGTTTTAATATATACCATACTATGCTTTTACCAAGGTTGGCAAACCAACTCCCAACCTTTCCTACTCCATGACCTACTTTTTCCCAAACATTTATTTTTGATAAATCTTCGATCTCTTGATGAATCTGTGTAATGTTGCTTATGACTTTCTCAAGTGGTTTTGAATTATCAGGAATATAAGTACAACATTCCTGAACCTTCAAAGCCTTACAAACTCCGCCTTCTTTTGCTAACAGTACATCTAAAGCAAGTCGGTTCTGAAGAACCATTGCTCTAATCGACTGCATCTCGCCTTCTACTAGCATTAATGACCTTGCAGTACTTGCAGATAATCTATCTACTACTGTAGCTAGTCTCCTGATTTTAACATCGTTAAGTATCAAACCTAACATAGGAAACATCGCTCCAAATATGTCTCCAACTACTTCTGCATCTCCTACTTCCCTTTTCGCTCTCGTCGAAGCCTTTCCTTCTATAATCGCTAAATCCTTTGCATGATATATTTTGGGGAAGACAATTGCCAAGTAACACGAACCATACCAATTGTCAGGTAGTTTTACATAGGCATTTCTTCCACATACAAAATACACATTCGGAATAGCTTGCATCCCTTTCATGAAATCTTTCGTATAGTACTCTAATCTAAAAGCATGTTCGCAATTTACTTCACCTACAAATACACTCTCATAATACGTCTTGCTTCGAGTTAAACATAACTTCCCTTTTTGCGTTCTATCCAAAGCTATTGGACCATTGCTAACTTTCTTTTTATGTGCCTTCTCTTCTTCGGTCCAATCTGTTTTCCATTGTCCTGACATTTTTAGAATCTTCTGCCTTCTGTATCGGTCATCCACTTGTCCTATGAACTTTTTCTCAACCTCTGACACTTTGCAAGTTAGATTATTTCTGCGTGCGTATGATGTATCTAATGTATCCCATGGAAGAAAGAATTTGGCTAATCTATCCTCCTTTTTGTAATAGTCCCACTTATTCATTTGCTTATAATTCGGAACTTCAGGCAGTACCGAATCATAATTTGAAAAGTAGTACTCAAATCCTTCCCTACCATAAAATATACTAAGCAGTAAACTACATGTTATCCCATAAGTCAGTGGGAGATGATGATATCTAATGCCTTCATCTACAGAAGCCGGCAATTGCATACAAACATAGCAATCTTTGGCCTCTATGGCATCGATATACTCGTACAACAGTTTAGCATATGCGTTTGACCTAAAGTTTCCCTGTGACTCGTCTATGTGTAACCTACGAGCTTCATCTGCCAGTAACGCCTTTTCGCGTATTACATTGCTCTCCTCCTTCTTCCCCACAAGAGCAGGTCTCAAAGTCGTTACAGGCTTTACATCTGCTGTTTCTTTATCGCTTTCATGTCCTATTATGTATGATATTGTCACTACTGTAATTATGAGAAAAATTACTACTGCTATTAGTGTACCTACTATGCATCTAGCTTTTCGGTTTGGGTTGCCGTTCTCCATGTTATCAAACAACGTAGCTCCTTCTTTTGCGAAAAAGTTTTTCTTTTCCAGTCTGTGTTCGCTTCATTTGCTTTCTCAGTCTGTAAAGTGCTCTTTACCAACAAAAGTCTCTTTTTCGCAACCAATGTCTTTTTCTCTTTAGCAACAGACAACCCTAACCCTTCTCCGTCCTCTAAATGTAATCCCTAATTTTATTCTTCTTTCCACTCGGCGCTAGGTTATCTTCTTCTTTATAGCTTATATACAAAAGTCTTTTATGCATCAACAATTATTCTCGTACCTGCAGCTTTCACAACAATTTCCAATAATTCAAAACGAATGACTTTTTCTTCTTCCTCTGGAATTTGATGACCAAAAGTCGGAAACTGTAATCTATTTAACACTAGATCTTGAATTTGACTCAAATATGGGGGTATGGGAAGTGTGAAAGTCAGTAACCCCTCAGTCTCGAGTCCAGGCGTCAACATCCATATCTCCACTGCCACAAATGGATCGTGATCGATTACTTTCACTTTCTTCACTCTCCCAGATTTCTGTCCCCAAGACATCTGCTAGATAAATCCACTCTGGGGTGGCGTACCTTCTGCAGGGCACACGTACCCTTCTCGATCTTCTTGGACTCTCAGTTCCCGAGTCTGTAGTTTCCTCTTCCTGATCCGATTCTTCAGCGATCGGGACAAGAGCTTTTTCTTGATCTGCTTTTAAGCTTGGCCTTCTCCTTCTCTCCGGCCAACTAGCTTCATCACTCCTTGTCCTCCCGCTCCTTGTTCTTGGACTTGTCTCTTGGTCACTCTCTGCTTGTTCAGTATCTAATTCAATCTCCCAATTACTCTCTTCTCCTGAGGCGACTTCGGTCTCACTGGTGTCCTGACCTTTCGTCGACCTGTTCCGTCTCAATCTCAGCTTCTTCGATCACCTCCACAGCTTGGCTTTCCCCCTCTATGGCCTCTCCGCTTTCCGCTGGATTCTCATCCGAGAGAGGAGCTGTTTCTTCTAGAGGTGTTGGCACTCTTCGGGTGTGTGAGGCATGTATCCAGTTTGGCAGGCCTCCACACTTTACTGCAGTATTCGTCACAAGTATGACTTGAAACGGTCCTCTCCAGCGCACGTCTAAGCAGTTCTTCCTGACGTGTTTTTTCACCAAAACCCAGTCCCCCGGACTCAGGTCATGGCACAAATCTTGCGCTGATGGAACCTCCGCAGCCTGGACCTGGAGGGACACAGAATTAACGGCATCAGATAGTCCCTTACAGTAGTCCAAGATCAAATCGTCTGTGATGTTCACTAGGGCTGCAGTCGGAACCGATGGCAATCTCATGGCTCTCCCCATTAGCACTTCATGAGGAGAGAGACCTGTTTTCCTATCTGGTGTGCTACGTATGCTCATAAGAACCACTGGAAGTGCGTCTGGCCAACTCAGGGATGTTGATGAACAAACTTTGGCAAGTCTGGACTTGATTGTACTGTTGATTTGCTCTACAATCCCTGAAGCTTCCGGTCGATAGCTGCAATGTAATTTCTGATCGATACCCAAAGCTGAACATAGCATCTTCACTATTTCGCTGTTAAAATGAGTTCCTCTGTCCGATTCCAAAGAGGATGGCACCCCAAACCTCGGTATTAACTCTCTAAGTAACAATTTCGCTACTGTAAGTGTATCGCACCTACGTGTAGGGTAAGCTTCAACCCATCTAGAAAATATGCAGACAATCACTAAAACGTATCTGAGTCTATTGCATTTAGGCATTTCTATGAAGTCAAGCTGCATTCTATTGAAAGGCCCCCCAGACCTCCCAATGTGACTCAATGTAACTGGTGTTCTCTTTCCCACGTTCAGTTGCTGACAGATCGCACATCGCTGACACACTGCTTCTGCCGCTACTCTAAACTTTGGATTGAACCAGGTTTGTCTGAACACTCTCACCATAGCATCTCTACCTATGTGTGCTGAACCATGCAATTTCCTTGCCATTGGACTAACAAGTTCATTTGGTAAAACTGCCCTCCCATCGGCAGAGATCCAAAAGTTCATCTCACTTCTAGTACAACCCGCTGTTTCCCAACTCTTTTTCTCATCATCTGGTGCATTTTCCTGAACACTCTTTAGCTCATCCCACGTATCTACAGTATCCAACAACATTGTCAATTCAGTTCTTTCTTGGATTCCCCCCACTTTTACATTAGTGTGAGAATATCCCTGTTCTGCGCAGTAACGCGCTACTTTTGACAACTGCGATGGCTGTCGGACCTTGCAATGCCTCTAACAATAGTCTCACGAATTCTCCATTCCTAATGGGAGAACCCGAGGAGGTCATGTAACCTCTTTGAGACCATAACTGCCCGTAATCATGAACTACCCCGAAACCATACTGGCTATCGGTGTATATGGTGACTCGAAGTTTGTCGCCTGCTAGACAAGCACGCGTCAAAGCAACAATTTCAGCTACCTGAGCGGAGTGTACTCCTTCCAGGCAAGCAGCTTCTATTACTCTCGTAATTGTGCAAACTGCATAAGCTGCTCTCAGTTGACCGATATCGTCTCTTACACATGAACCATCAACAAAGAAAATTTCATCGGGGTCAGTCAATGGCTCATCTACGATATCGGGTCTCGGTTTGGTGCATAGTTCAGTCACATCAAGGCAATCATGATCTGTACAAATTTCATCGTCGATCTCATTTGGAAGTGGCATCAAAGTTGCAGGATTCAAGACGGAGCATCTTTTTAGGGTCACATTCTCGGCAGCCAGTATGACTTGCTCGTAGCGTGTGAGCCTGCTATTTGTCAGATGCTGAGTCTTAGTCCTGGTCATTAACAATTCTACAGAATGTGGTACGTTCACCACTAACTGATGTCCCATTACCACGCTTTCAGAACGTTCAATGCTGACACCCGTTGCAGCTACGGACTTGAGACATCCGGGCAACGCTGCGGCTACTGGATCTAATGTAGCCGAAAAATACGCAACTGGCCTACGCGCATCTCCATGTATCTGGGCCAAAACTGCTAAAGCGCATCCCTCTCTTTCGCAGCAGTAAAGCAAAAATGGTTTTGTGTAATCAGGCATTCCTAAAGCCGGGGCGCGACATAAGTCCTCCCTCAGCTGCAAAAACGCCATCAAACAATCTTTGTCCCATGGTACCGGATCACTTACTCCTTTGTGCGTCAGTTGTAATAAAGGTTTTGCCTTCAGTGAGAAGTTAGCTATCCACTGCCGACAATAACCGACCATGCCTAGAAACATCCTGACTTCTCTTTGTGTTGTAGGCGCGTTCATTTTCATGATCGCCTCTATTCTGTCTGGAGACACCTTCCGCTTTCCCTTTTCAATCCTATGGCCCAAGTATTGCACTTCAGTCTTACAATACTGCAATTTACTTGGAGACACCTTGTGTCCGTTCTCGGCCAAGTGATTCAGTAAGGTTATGGTGTCTACTCTGCAAGCTTCCTCAGTTTCTGACGCAACTAGGAGGTCGTCTATGTACTGGACTAGAACCGAATTCTTGGGCAGTACTAGACTTTCAAGATTTCTTTTTAATAGCTGGTTAAAGATCGATGGGCTTTCTGTATACCCCTGAGGGATACGACACCATGTTAAAACGCGATCTTCCAGCTTAAAAGCGAAAAGATACTGACTCTCTTCATCTAAAGGAATCGAAAAGAAAGCCTGGCACAAATCTATCACGGTAAACCATTCAGCTTGGAACGGTATCTGAAATAATATCACTGATGGATTCGGTACCACTGGACAACATGAGACAACAATATTATTAATCTTTCGAAGATCCTGCACTATTCTGTATTTTCCACTAGGCTTCTGCAAACCCATAATCGGGGAGTTACATGGACTACCCACGATCTCTTTCAGTATTCCCTGTTTAATCATGGATTCGATCACAGGCTTTATTCCTGCAATCGTCTCTGGTGTCAACTTGTATTGTGGTGTCCTTGGATATTCTGCATTGAGTCTTACCAAAATCTTTACTGGTTCTACTCCTTTGATCAATCCTATTTCCTCTCCAGTAAAATCCCACACCTCAGCTGACACTTTCTCCCTCAAATCCTGTGGAAGCTCCTCCACTGTTAAGGTAGGATATAGTTCCACACACTCCTGCGAGTTTACAACCTCAAAATCGGCATCCTCATCATTGGTCTGCACTTCTACTCCTTCAGGTGTGCAATGTATTGTGCAATTCAGTTTACACAACAGATCTCTTCCTAGCAAACACACAGGGCTAGAATCACAGATCACAAACTGATGTTCGTCACTGTAATTCCCTATCTTCACTGACACTGGTTCGGTCAGAGGATTCGTCATCCTCTTGTTTGCGACTCCTACCACCTGAATCGTCTCTCCCGATATTGGCAGACCTGGGACTACCGCTGATCTCAGCGTGGATCGAGTGGCCCCCGTATCCACCAAAAAGGTTGTAGGACATCCAGCTACTTCAGCCTCTACGTATGGTCCTCTCTGATCTACTTCCAGGGCTGCTCCTAAAGTACAGTCTTCCTCCCTATTCACTCGTTGCCCTGTAAGAGGATCAACGTAGTAGCATTCTTCTCCTCCTACAAACAATGGCATTTGTCTATAGGTTTTCCCTCCGTTTGTGATGCGAGGTGGTTGAGGAAACGGGGCTCGAGGAGTCTGAGTCCCCCCTTTGATAAACTTTCTAACCACGTTGTTCTGTACCTCTTCCTCCTCTTGTTCTAATTCCCCTATTTCTACATTGTAAGGACACTCGCGCCTCCAATGTCCCACCTCATTACACTGATGGCACCTCGTTGTCTTTTTCAGTGTCGCAATATCCATTCTCGGTCTCGGTCTTTCCTCATCATCTCTGCTCTGATTATTCTGTTTCTTTGCTTGCGTTCCTGTTCCCTGTTGCCGCTGTCCACCCTTTCCAACTGCTTGCATTTGTCCCAGCATTAGCTTTTCCTTGAGTTTCTTTGCCTTTGAGTCTATTTCGTTGCTACAGTACCTTGCATACCTCAGAATCTCATCTAAAGGTTTGTTCTGCCAACAGATCAAATGCTGTTGTATCATCAGGCTTATGCCTGGTCTCAATCCTAAAACAAACTTCGACACAAACTGTCCTATGTCCTTGGGATCCATTACATCCAACCCACTGTATTGTTTAAATGCTTTCAGTAACCTCTCATAGAACTCGTGAACCGTTTCTTTAGGCTCCTGAGTTGTTCGATCTATCTTAACCCAGTCTATGTCTTGTACTGGCACTTTCTCTTTTAGCCATGTTATTACTCTTTCGTATTTTTCCATGACTCTAACTGATGGACCATTCGTCTGGGTATCTCTCGGAGGCTCACAAGTGGGCCATTCAATACTAAGTTTGCATGCCGTCCACAAATCTCCGGGTACTACGATATCGAACAATGTGTTCAAATCGATCCACAGCACCTTAGAGATCTTCACGAACCTCTCTACCTGCTTGTACCACTCTACAGGGTTTTCTCTTAACTTGGGGAAAGAGTTAGTGAATGCCGCTAAATCCCCCCTACTCCAAGGTACATGAACGTAGTTTCCGTTCGCGATCTCTCGCAAAGGGAAAGCTTCCATTCGCATTAGGTCTGTATCCTGGGACTTCACAATTGTACTTCTTCTGACAGATCCCCTCTTAGACCACTTTTCCTCCCATCTATCCAGATCTCTCCATATTCTAATACACATGACTAGTTCCCTTATGTGTACTCTTAGTCCAATTGTTCTACGTTCATCTAGATCTTGATCTGTGCAATTTAGCCTATGATTGGGCTGTAAAGCTTTAGTTCGTGACATGTTTATCATATACTTCTCCGCTAATTCAGATAGTTTTTCATGAGCTGCCCTTGCTTTCCGAGTAACATCTTTGGATAAGAACAATATTTCATCTGGTGCGTACAGTTCCAACCTCTCTATTGCCACTGTGCCGTCAATTATTTCATCCAAGTCTGATTTTAAACTCATTACATCAATCCGTCTTGCTTTTATTTCAGCTCTCAGTATGTCAGTCCTAGGTGGTTCGCTCATACCCCTCTCACCTCCACTATGCGCCCTACGCCTAAACACGGGTGAGTTATGAGGAGTTTTCCTTCCATCTCTTTGTTCCCACCTCTCTAGATCCCAAGCCTTTCCATATTCCCGTGGGGTGTGGTGGAACATTACTCCATCCCCCATCCCTACATTGCGCCTTTTCGGCTCGGTTTCTCCAGATAAGAGATAGGATCCACCGTTCTGTTCAAAACCACTGTAACTCGCTTGCTGTCTGGTGTCGCTCAATAAACGATAAGGTCCTTCATGGCCCTCCATGCTCCCGCGATCTCGATCCTGATCACCAGAAGTATGGCGAGACGTTTCGCGACTCCCTATATTCTCATGACTTCACTCGCGATCACCGGATGCATGGCGAGACCCTTCACGACTCTCCATGTTCCCGTGATTCCAATGCTGCACTGTTTCACCCGGGGTATGGTGAGTGCATCTGAAAGTATTTCGGTACTCCTGCGTCCTTCGTTCCCCCTCACTAAAGGTGACGCGAGGCACCTCGCCACACCCTGCACTCCTGTCATCGCACATTTGCCTATTGCCGCTGATAGTAGGATCATTATTTCCTCTGCTTTCCTGGCCCCCTCTCTCCCACTCCGGGCTGCTTTCGCCAGCTCCACAATGAGAGAGGATCCTGTTATCCTGGTCTCTCCACTCTGCTCCTGTTTCTAAACTCTTATTCCGGATCTCTTCGGCAGTATCCCATTCTTTCAGGTATTCCCTTAATTCCTTATGGGATTTCGGTTTTGGTCCCCTTAAGTCCATTGGCCCTCTTTGACCCCCCTGTTCTACCCAGGGACCTGTTGCGGCATCTAATGGGGTACTCCGACTCATCGGTGCTAGTATCTGCCTCTGAGGATTTATCATGGTATTCCTATTCTCCATCTCTGCCCTTTCCCTGTCCCATCGTGCCTGTTCCTCCTGCTGGACCCCTTCTGGGTTGTAGATTGACACTATAGGGCCTATGGTAAGAGGTACTTGTAGAGCATCTGGCATTTGGTAGGACCTTGCATGTTGTGTTTCTGGCATCTTCTGAACCACGAATCTTCCCACTACTCTCTGTTCGGAACTAGATTGAGGTACTTCCTCATCTTTCTTGGTATCCCACTCTGTTACTGGGATCGATTTATATTCCCCCCATCTAGCTCCGTCTTCCTGTTGTAATATGGGACTTGCGGCCCCTCCGCTGTACGGAGGTGGTCTATCCGTTAGTAGCCTCTCTATCAGATCCTCCTCCGTCTCGCTTTCCTCATCTTCCTCTAGAGGTTTCTTTTCTCCCGTAACTTCTAGCATCGGGTACAGTTTGTCTGCTTCTATCTTTTGTACCCTCCACTTTTTGGCTTCCTCATCCCATTTAGCATCCTGCACTGCCTTTACTGATCGTCTCACTCTTTCTTGGCGCCTCTTTACGCTCTTTTCGTGTGCTGCTCTAAACCATGCACTAAGGGCTTCAAACTGTGTTGGCCTCGGTAGAGGTCTCGTTGCAAGCATTACCGCTTTCAGTTCGTTCAACACGTCTAGCTTAAACGTTCCGAATCTCGGAAACGTCAGTTCCTTATTCCCTTCAGTTAGCTTATTCCACTCGGAGATCCATAGTATCGAGTGTAAGCCTACATTTACTGCCATATGATAAGCTGGCGTGCCTTCTGGTGGAGCTTCTTCTCCGGCATATAAGTTTCTTCTATTCCTCCTAAAGATTGCTCTTAAACTCTTAAAACACTTCATTTTCGCTACTCTACTATTTTCCTCTTTCTCTTCCTTGTTTACGTCCCGATGACAACCCAACCAATCCCTACGCGGCTCTCGCTAAATCGGCCTATCCCAGTGCGACTCTACGCTGACCGACCAATCTCAGCGCGGCTCTTCGCTGACGTATGACAAACTAACCAATCTCAGCGCGGTTCTATGCTGACGTCACTCGTTCCCTCTGCAGCAGTTCTCCTCCGTTCTCAACTCGTCTCACGATCTCGCATGCGTTTTCATTCATACACCGAAAAATGACTACTTCCGTCCAAGCGATCACTTTTCTCTGACTGTACGGCCACAGTCTAACTGTAATTGTCACCTCAACTGGCAAAACGTCTTCCCTCTTACGGTCAGACAATCGCCTCAACTGATAGGTTACTTACACACAGTAACGTGCGACCAGCGTCCGTTACTCATTCACTCACTCTTACGCTCCCCCTATCATCGGTCTGTCGGGCGATCAATGGTACCTCATGACCCCCTTTCAATGGTAGACAAATTACTCTGGGTGTTCGATACACCCGAACCACTTAAGTCCTTCCCTGGAGCTTAAGATTTCATCCGGTTGCGCGCGCTCACAACCTTCCCTCAATCACACTACAGGCATTCAACTCCGCTTGACATTACAACACAAGTACAACATAAAATACCGCAATCTTACAACGCATGACCCTTATACTCACTCTCGACCGACTCTGCTGCTTTTCTCTCGATACACCGTCAGCACCTTCTTCGGCAGGGATTCTTCTTCTGGTTGTCGATGACTAGGGACCTTGGGGTAAACTAGACCTGACCTAGGTTGTCTTCCTCAAGAAGAAAACCATCCTCTGCCACCAACTGCGGGGAATGAGATTTTAATATCAATTTATGATCAATTTAATAACTTATCTCATTCGACAATTTTGGATCGCTTATTTTCTGTCATTGAGTAAAAGACAAACCCCGCATAGGTTAGATAAACCCCATAAACTGACGCCACTCTGAAGAACCACTGACAGCTGATAAAGTTTAAAAGTTTTATATAGAATCAAAGTTTAGAATGCATATACAATCCTCCCAGGATAAATCTCGAAAAGTATACAAAAGAATACAAAATCAATTCCAGAATCAGCAAATTAAAAGCCTCGATATGAAGTGGTTCCTTTGCGTCATCTACAGAAAGAGAAAAGTATCAAGTTAAATCTGTCCCTACTCTATACTAAGTGACATCCCTACTTCGCAAGTTCCTAACCTAAAAAGGTGTCAGCAGTTTGACTCCCAAAGAAGTTCAAACTCTCTTAGCCTCTAAAGGTAACTTAAGTTTAAGAAGCAGTACCCTCGCTGCCTACCCATCCGCTCTCTAAGGGTCCTCGGCCTACTGCTCTCTTGCGCTCTGATCTCTCTCACTGCATCTGCTCAAGTCATCTGCTCTTCCTAACTTGCCTCTCGCTGTTCTCGCTCTGAGCAATTCGCTAACTTATCCCCGGGGTGCTGTCCCTAAAATACACAATCACAGTGTGGGTGGAACGCCCCTTCGACGCCCACCACGGACTTTCCCCGTGAGGTCATCTTCTAGCTTTTCCTTGCTTCGTCTCTTTCGCCGTCCGTTAAGTTGACCTTTCTTCTTTAGACGCCATCTTCATCTTCTCATTGATGACTTCATTGACACTTTCAGATCAAAAGTTATAACCTTAGTAGAACTTTAATCTTTATAGTTATGTATATAACCTTTCTTGGTCCTGTGAACGGTCATTTCAAAACAAGACTCAAATTCCAAGCGTCTCCTCTCACGTTTAGGCCATAAACTTTGTCCGGCATTGTCACCTTAAATCTAACAAGAACTAGACTCCTTGGCTCTCACGTTCACAGCAAGGCTATTCACGACTCCTGTGAGCCCACTAAATTACAAACAGCGGACTACCCTCCTGCGAACCCTTGGTCAGTCAGGTTAAAATCACAAATGACCTAAACCCTTCTAACATTCTTACAAGAAGCCTTCTACACAGTATAACCTTTAACATACATTTATATACAATCGCATTTAGCAAATCCTTTACGTATAAGTGAATATATTGTACATAGAATATAAACTACGTAGAGTATAACTTTTATATTCTCATTTGTTACATCGCCATGTCATTTCTCCATGTTACATTTCACGCCGTTTCTCCATTTAAAGTTACACACGTACATGAATCCTACTTTGCACGTTCTACATTTCGTAAGCATTTCTACACATTTCAACATTAGCCCACTACGTATACGGGCCTTCTAAATCTAATACATGTTCTAAAGTGAATACAGTTACATTTCCTATATTACTTTTGATTATCTCGGTTAGCTTTATGCTATAAGTGTCAACTTCCCATTACGATATACATTTCATTCCTACGTTATACAATGTGCTTGTAAATATGGCTCGCATATACGTTTTATTCAAATTGCGCTCTCTCACTCTAATGGCCTAAGGTAACACAATAAAGGATTATATGTAGGTGCGGACTACCCATGATTATAATGCACCCTTACAAATGAAAGAGCAAAATTTGCTCTCTTACACCATTATGGAGGAAAGCACCCAATGATGTCATGCTTTAATAATGTCTCCAATTCCTCCTCAACTGCCCATTGTAAATGAAGTAATCCGACTGTGTTGCTAAGCACCAGGGTGAATGTCCACAATAATTTGAAGTTGCACCTTCATTGTCTTCAATTGAAACAATGAAGGTAAGTGACTTACTATTTCAGAATGTGTATTAAGGTTGTAGTTGATAAATATAATTTCCATGTCATCAGCATTGCTAAAACTGAGTAGACATGTACTCGCTGAAGTATCTGCGTGGACTTTAGTTGGAATCGGTGCTTGTACTGTCATTTTCTTAAGCTTCATGGTTGCTACGAATTACCCTTGACTTTGCAAAGGCGTAGAAGTAACCAACGTGTACACCTTTGTTCTTGATGGCATTAGAGGTGGTACCGGAGGCAGTTGGTTATATTTTTCTGCCGGCATGATATTGATTGATGCACCTCGGTCTATTAAAAAAGTTATAGGGTACCCATTCACCTTTAGCTTGATCTTAGGGCAGTTTTCCATGAATTTGGTCACTTCACGTGATGAGCTATCTTTTACTTGTGTTCTTCTTTGCAAGCAGCCTATCCTACATGTGCACCTTCTTCTGTAGTCTGCATCGCAATTGCCCATCCATCTTCTTCACTGTCGCTTGACGATGGTGGTGAAGAGTTCTTGGAAGACGAATTTGATGACAATCAACTTCATTTAGTCTCTACTTGCCTCAACTTGTGTTGCTGTTTGGTCTTGTGGGCATGACTAGAATGCTTCTGGAACATTCTGGTGCCCGTTTTCTCTTCTTGTCATGATGCACTTGGTTCCTCTTTCACTCTGTAGACTGGTATCAAATGGTTTTCTTGCCCACAGCCCTTGCATGTCTGTCCAATGGCAAGACATTTACCTTCGTGTGGAAATGAGAATCTACATTGGAAACAGAATTTCTTTTTCTTCTGAGACATTGTCTTTTGAGCTTCCACTTTGAGTTTCTGCTTACTTTTTATAGTCAAGGATGATTCATTCTGGCTGTTCCAGCTTCCATATCAGCAGCTTGCTGAACTGAACGTTCCTCAGCTCTTGCAGCCATGAGTACCTTTTCTAGACTCTGTGTCTCTCTCAACATGTGTCATCTGAATAAATTGGAGCGGCAACCCTTGATGACTCTTAGGCGTACAGCTTCTTCATCATTGAATTCACTACATTTGCAGTGCTTGATGAGGCCATCTAGTCTTTCAACAAATCCATCCATCGTTCCACCAGCTTGCTGTCATGACTCTTGCCTGGTTCAAAATGTACCTTTCATAGTCAGAATTCGGCATTAGATTGAACTTGGCCTCCAACATTTCCTTAATTTGACAGTACGGTACTTCAGTAGCCTGTGATATTTTTTTCATCACTTCTTTCAGTTAATCTCCTGCAAAGTTATTTAGTATTTGATGATCTTTTTGGAAAAAGTAGTGCTGTATTGCATTATATCGCTATGAAAAAAGCAATATGATGCAGCAGCACTGCCCACGTTATACTGCTTTTTTTTTAGAGCTATGCAGCACAGCAGCTATGCATCTGTACAACATGGCTAAAAGATATTGACAAATTCAATAGCTCTTGCATATGCGAGGCCTATTGAGTTTGCCAAGGCTTGTTTTTATTGCTGGCCTAAGGGAATGCGTTTGGGGGGTGGGGTGCAGAAAAATGGAGGGGGAGGACATGTGAATTGAAGGTTAGTGACTCGTTGGTTGAGCATAAGTTGCAATAGTGCAAAAGATTTTTATGGTTCTGGCACTCTGATCTCTTTATTCGAAACAAAGTGGTTAGCAAATTAGTTTTCTAATCACAGCGTCCCTCTGATTGTGTGGAAATAGTGCTGACCTGGAGTGTTTGACAGCCATTTGTCAATTATCTGTATTTGCATTTTTTAGCATGCTTTTTTATATGCTTAGAAGGTATCAGATCACTTTTTGGACCAAATCAAAGCACGGAAATGCCAAATTTAGAGTTTACATTGTCCGTAATTGCAGTAATCTTTGTCTTATTTGTCTTGCAAATAAAGTAGTTTTAACTTTATCGCAGTTATGGCCATCAGCCTCTAAACAGTTGGTTGGGCTGCGGAGGTGTCAGTCACATATCTACTAAGTCGGCCATGTCAAGTGCTTAACTCGCAGACAGTCTTTGCTTCATAGCCAAGAGCACTTCACATGTTGAGATATTAGAGTCAAGTAGATAAAAGTTAGGAAAAAAGCACAATGACACAGTGGCCGTGCCCTAGTGTTTTAGAGGAAGAAAGGGTGATACATGGACAACAGAAGATAGGTGAGGAAAGTAGGGCCTGGGTGTAGCACAGACAACGGAGGATGGTAGAGAGGGGCTGGCAGAAGCAACAACAAGTACATCATGGGAGGATGGATGGGAGAATGCACAAATGGGAGGGAGGGACATGGAGGGGGTCTGCTGAAAAGTCGCGCTCTGGTAGACTGTATAAGCCCAGATTTCATTTTGCACCATTATTTACCACCAAACAACATCTAAAACTGAAAGAAAATAAGCAGTTTTAGAGCTGCTATGCAGAGCAGTGGGTGGCAGTTAGTGGTAGCGGCAGGCCGCAGCTGCTCTCTGCTTTTGATCTCTAATTTACATCTCTTGATCCACCTAATTATATATATTCTTTATTCGATTTTAAAAAAATCATAAAAGTAAAGCACAGTGCGATACATTTCATAAATATAAACATCAAATAAATTAGTTTGACTGGCTTTAAAACATCAGAAAGATAGCAAGAAAAAAATAGCACACCATGGAGGTGGTTAAAAACTGAAGGAACAATAGTGCGGATCTCACTTGGTCAAAATTCATGGGCTTCAGGAGTCAAAATATCTATTTAGAATGCAAATAATTATATTTTGGACAGATCGTGGTTATGTGCAAGTTATCATTAATGGAAGCTTTATCACAATTACACAAAGGCAGCCTCAAGTCCTTTAAACAACCATGATTGAAGAGCTGTAGCTGCGGGAATAAATTAAGCCAAAAACAATTTAGCAATCGCCCTTGGTGGCGAGGCATTTCCAGGGTAAGGTATGGCTCCAAGTCACTTACCGTTTTCACTAAAATCGCATTACGTGCTAAAAGCTTATTCAGTGCTAAAGCCTCATGATCTGCAGCCATCTTATCTCTAAACTTTTCTTTGACCAATCTTTTATCAGTTTGGACAATGACAAGTACTGGTCTCCCTAAACTTTCCATGGCGTAGGAGACATAGATCAGCCAAGAAATCAGAGAAGAGTTATCCAGGTTCATACAATCTGGTATGATCGGTTTGTTGAGGCGTAGTTCCACCTTGGACCAGACTGAGAACCAAAGCAACAGGGGGCAAAGCCGAATAACATCAATCACATGCCCCATATCCAACTCTTCATGAACGACCACAAAAAGGTGTACTTTGTGGGACCCCTAAAAGGCCCCTGAGGAATTTATTTTCCGCTATTTGAATCTGAGTAATCGGCCTGTATTCCCAAATAGCTCACCCATTGCTGGGTATTGGGATGCACTTGGCTTTAAATATGTCTGAAACTGTTTTTATGTGGGTGCGCCCCAACCACCGGGAGAAGTCGCCTATACTAAATATTGCCCTGTTGAAAGCCACCACGTTATGATTTATTAAAGGGTGCCAATTAAGACCAGAGTCTAATTGGACACCCAAATAACAAAACTTATCAACCTGGCTAATATGGTGTCCTTCTGCTATGCACTTCGTGGTTTTTGTCTTTAGTGGGCCACACTTCATCACGGACGTATGATTTAAAACATTTAGTGGACAAGTTAAGGCTGTTCATAAAATCAATACATTGATCTAGGAGTTTCTGTAGCCCCCTGGCCGTCCGAGCAATTAATACTGTGTCGTCTGGATAAAACAGAGCAGGGATCGGATGGCCACTAACCCTAGGGACATCCAGGTGAGAATCTGTAAAAACAAACTCTAATTTAGTGATATAAAAAATAAATAAAATGATGCGAAGCCTTTCGGCTGAGAGCCTAATGAGATAAAAGTGAGGGAATAAAAGTAATACAACGTGGCAAGTCATATCGCTTTAATAAACATAAATTATGGAGGGAAGGCTTTCAGTAGGCAGCACGGAGGGAGGGAGGGTAACTCGCATAATGAAGGATGGGAGGGGGGCCCGGAGAAAACGCAGACAACTAAAGGTGGGAGGCCAGGCCTTGGATAAACACAACAAAGACATCAGCAGAGGACAGTCGGGTGAGAGCTTGCAACACAAGAGAGGGGCACAGAGGGGAGAGAAGTAAACAAGTTGGTTTTCTGAAAATGCTGCACTCTGGTTGAGTGCTTAAGTCCAAAGAAAAAAGCAGCGCCTAAAAAATGGGCATTGGAAGGACACAAGTAATACACACATGCTCGAAGGGAGGCAGAGACACACAAAAAGCACTAGAAATTATGCCAGCTGACCTATGAGTGGCAAATAAAAGAGTGGCAATGAAGCCAACTAATGATAAGTAGTTGGTGGTCTCCAAGCCCACTCATAGAAAACAACATGTCTCAAAGAGTCAGCGCATGCACTGTCTTGGCGAGACCTAAAAAGTGTCCAACATTTGCAAATCAGGCACATTTTGAACTTGTTAACACATGCTGTATAGGTATTTTGCAAGATGTCGGGGACTGCATGCATTTGTGTTTGCTGCAATCAATTTTTGTGGTATTATCTGAGAAACCAAGAGTAAAAAGTGGCCCACCTGGCCATAAAAAAGCTCCAGAAACAGCTAAGAACCGGTCTAATGTCAGACCAGCCCATCGGGCACTATCTGATTGCTCTGTAGGTTGGGTCGACCCCGCCTCTGGGACATTTGTAATGAGGGCATAAGTGGTCCACGATCCAGAGTCTGTATTGTACTCCAAGAAAAACCCCCTCTTATCTAGCAGAGATCCGTGCTGTGGTATAAGTTCAGCCCCTCCAAGTATTCTGTGGTGCCCGGTTGTGCTCAATGCTACACAATGACAACATGGCACATGTGTATTCATTAATGAGAACACCAAGCAATGTGTTTAATAGAATATTAAGGGTGCTGCAATTCACATGCACCTGTGGAGAATATCTTCATAGACAAAGTCCCTTGTACACTTTTATATTCTTTGGCAACATGCATTAGATGCAGGAGCCGTAACAGTGTTTTGTTAGAGAAGCAATAAGAAATGGTTATAGTTAACCCTTGAGTATAGCGCAGAGAAGAGCAGCATATCTGTTCTTCATTCATCTACAAGGATCTATGTTTGTGCCTTTATGGCACATAGGTGTGAGGCATCAGTACTGAGAAGTAGTGTGTGCCCCCAAGAGTGCACTCTAGAGGAAGCAGAAGTGACCACCCCTACACATTTCATAATTTTAGAGAGGGCTTGGGTGAATGACTGATGCTGCTATTCATCAATTTGAAGAGGGCTTGGGTGAATGGCATTGGCATCTAAGCAATATTTGAATATACCATACCTTGAGCTTTAATAATCTTTTAAACCAGAGTTCTAAGATATTGAGAGTGTGAGAGGCACAGAACAGGATAGTGTGAATGTCTGTGAGTATTAAAGTAAAGGAGTATGACTGACAGAGATTGAAAGATCTGTGTAGAAACACAGAAGGAGTGTGGTAAGCACAGCCTACCGCATGCCCATTGCCATCAAGGCCAATGGGAAAAACAGTACATGATCTGCAATATTCATTCTTTAAATGGAAGATGTGTGTTGCAATATGCGCTGCAATTTAACCAGCCAGTTTGATACAAATTGGAAACGCAGAGCCTTTGTGTGTGTTTGGAAAAGCAACTGTGAAAATAATTGATTTATAAAAGGGAGACAACGCTAGGAAACAATGCGTGGGTGCACAAACTATAAACTTTGAAACCAAGAAGCCCTAATCATTGATAGCTTCACTTAAGGACGTGTGACTATTTCTTTGTACACGTTTGGTCATAATATTGAGTATATTCTCATCATCCCCCAATTTTTCTCCAGTGGTTCACTAAGGCCCTCTCATCACCAGAGGAATTATATAGTTATTGGAATGCCGGTTTGCCATGAGTGACAGTGCCACCAAAAAAGGCAAAGAGGAGCATGCACACAAATCATACCTCTCCTAGGAATGTCCTTCACTTCCTGTGAAGCATAGCACTGTTCTGTTTTGGGACCCCCTAGGCAACACTGCTACTTTCCTTACTCATGAATGGTGTTTTATGGAAGATTTACTGTGTCCAGTCCTTGCCTCGCCTGCTCTGTGAAGAGGGAAGCTGACACTGTTTCTGCCCATGCTGTATCTGTAGTGTGTGAGTGGAAAGCTTGTACTGATGATGCTTGTACTATATGTGAGTATGTATGGAATGCTGTATTTATGTTTGTAAAGAAGCTTATGTTGCTAATATGTGTGTTGTGTGTGCGGCTCTGTATTTGGTACCAGTTTTGTGTGGATGAGTACGGTTTGTTGCTTATATTGTATGTGTGTGTGTGAGTGCGCACTTGTAAATATGTATGTGTGTGTAGCAGCGAATGATACTGCTTGTGCTGTATCTGGTGTGTGCGTGTGCGCACATTTTCATTATGTGACGGGAGCTTGCACTGCTGCTGGTCATGCTGTGTACCTTGTGTATATTACTGATTGTCCAGTAACGTTTTAACTTCACCAAAACTACTGACTTTGGCAACAATTGTCTGTCTTACTATGGTTTGAGTTTGTGTTATTTAAACACTTGGGTTTAAAAAAAAAATCATGACTCTGAAGCCGCTTATAGCCGTGATGTGCATATGTTACTAGTTTGGTAACCATTGTAGAACACTCCGACTGTGATAAATAATAAGAGAAGATAAACCCAATTTGTAAATAGGCACAGTAAACCAGCAGATTAGAACTGTAGTTCAAGGGGTCTATTTTCCATACGCAATATTATCTCAGTCTAAAGCCTTACGGCCTTATTTAGAGATTGGTGGATGATATACTGCATCACAAATGTGGGGAGTATTCGGTCAACTTTAGTTCAAGTACATTATATCAGATCCACCAAACTCATAATAAGGCCCTAGGTCCACATGCAAACCACTGAACCTTACATAACTGGTTGGTAAGCATTGTCCAAGTATTGTTCTGAATATTACATGACTCCTAATGTAAGAAATGTGTTTGTTTCAGATGATGGCAGAAAATAGAGCACAATCCTCCAGGAACACCTGCAAAACACTGAAGAAAACCTAATCTCCGGATACCTGCTTCTTGGCTTGACTGCCGGACACATAGATCTTGGCTGTGGCAGACGTCAATTATGCATCAGCTCTTTGGACTGGTGTTGGGACAAAAAGACCTGTCACGTGCAGGAGATCTATTTTCTTTAGATGATGCTGACATTGAAGCTAGTCTTTCAGAAGCTCTGGAACAAATTAAGCACATTTCATCATCTTCAGTAAGTAACACTCACAGACAGTCCATACACAAGTGAGATAAGCCGGTCAATATAAGTAGTAAAATTGATTAACTTATTAGTTGAAATATATGATATTGTGGTAAAATATGGATAGAAAATGGATAATGCATCTGCACCATTTGATTTACCTTCTTTAGCCTAAGGATTCCCATTGCAGAATACATATAAACAGGAAAAGATGCTCACATTGTAGGAAATCAACAGTAGCATTAAAAAAAGATTAGCCCCAAATTGAGATGTATTTGCTCAAGGAGATGGTCTATTTGTTAGGATGATTGAATTCCAACTTTAGGCATGTCTGTTGTGTTAAATTATAACTTCTCATAAAACATAGACAGCGCTGTAAAGGTATGGCATGACACTACAGTTTACTATCCTGGCAAAATTAAATATTACATAAATTAATAATATCAGAAATCACAATTGAAATGCTCTGAGTAGACTGGAGCAAAATTTGAGAACACCACTACTCAGTGCAGTGAAGATCATTCGCTAAGAATGTAGCGGCAAAATTGTAATGAATACAGCAAAATGGAGGAAAAACAACATTTACAATTTACTGTTACAAAGTGGTGAAAAGAACCAAGCACACAGTAGGAATGGTGATAATGGAATATGAGATATTTTTTAATGTGAAACTGTAACAAATGTGTCATGTATGTAAACCAACCGGCAGGTGGGCTCTCTCAATGTGACACGTGGTTTATTGCCAGTTTGGTGGATGAGTGGGCTTTCGTGGAATAGGCAGCCAAGCAGACTATCCACCAAAACCCTCTTAACCCAAAACAGAAGAAGCCAGATTCATGGGTATGTCTCTTGACATAGTGAGATCACAGTATGCTTTAGATTAATCTCTGATTCAAAATTGGTTTGCCTATAATAAAGTAGCACCCCAAAACTATGAGCCAGCCTCCACTTTCTAACCATTTCCTAAACTGAATGTAAGAATTGCTAAGGTAGAACAGTGAATTCACTATCCATGAAGTGTTGAGGAAAGCAATCACTAAAAATAATCCAAAATGTGATATTCCAAAAGACTGAAATTGAAAAGTTCTGGCAACTCCATCTCCGTAGCTATCAACCGTTGAAGAAGTACGATAGAAGTTTGTGACTTTGAATTGCTTAAGAGAGGTTTGGTTTCTCCCATGTAAACATGACAATCTTTGGTGTGAGTTTCTCTTCACCCATTGCAATGCAGTCAGGGGCTGGAGTCCACAGACTGATTCATGTTTTAACATTTGAGATTTTTGTAGGATGCCCCAATGGGAGCCCGAAGAACCCAAACAATTTTATTTGAACTTAGTAGTTCAAAGTTAACAAATAGGTTTGTTCTGTGAGTTTTGGTAACATGAGGCTGGCGATTGTGAAATGTGTTATACAAGATTAAGACTCAAGATGACTTGGATTTTTCTGAAAAGTATATTGAATAAGTGCTAAACATACCACCTGAGGGTGATCCGCATCCAGTAAAGAATCCCATAATCATATTCATTACACTGTTTTAAATGCCAGAAGAAATGTATGATTTCAATATATGTGTGGGTCTTAAAATCAGAATGAGATGCAAGGTGTAGGGTTAATGCTGATAGAGGAATCATATAAAGTATTATGACATTTGACCCAAGAGATTGAAGGAGGGAATCTGTTGGGCCAAATGTTTCTTTGGTGGAGGGTGATCTTTGAATCTGGTGGAGCATAAATTCCAACAAGTGAGTTAGCAAACAAATGAGCCCGACTTCTGGGAGCGTTTGTGGAGCGTTTTTTTTCCCTGCATAAAATTGGGAGGAATGGGGTTTAATAGTGAATTGTAAAACCTAATTTTCCAAAAAGTGCAAAAGAGCTATAATCTCTAAAATTACACTTTTTTTCTCCAGGTTTTTGGTGGTTAGTCCTATTGGTTTAGTAGGTGGCCCTGCTGTTTGTTTATGAATGATTGGGCACTGTTCTTTCTTTTGTTTACTAAAGGAGAATTAGTGTTTGGTCAAACTTGTTAGCTGTGACTCTTTAGGTGACACAGTCACAATTTTTCCTATTTGGTCAACTTTAAAATCCACTCCTATCAAAGTATTTTTACTTTGAATTGGAACCTTTTCGTCTTTGGCAGGTCCCCTTTTTAACCATCTAGTATCAAGATGGATGCTTTTTTTCTTTTATAGAACGAAGAAGTGAGATTGTTGAGTAAGTTAAATACAAGCAAGATCCTCATTCCTAATTTGAAAATAGAAAGAAGAAAGCTATTTAATACCCTCAAGATTAAAGTCTGTTGTATACAGTTCTTGTTGCCAGACCAATTCAATCTTACTTGATTTATCAACCACTGAAGTACAGGAGGTTGCATTAGATATGTTACATTTCAAACCTGCTATCTAGAGATTATAGAAAGATTCCAGCAGTAGGGACATTGACTATGTTAACTATCAAACTAGGGTCGCAACCAGGAGTGTGGAGGATGCACACAGATTTTTGTAGCATGTCTATCAACACCCTTGAATAGTGTTATACTGTTTTGTGACCTTTTGGCAAACAACATAACTCTGTGGTAGTTCAATTATCTGGGCAATTTTATGGGTTTGGAACCTGTAATATCAGATAACACACATCTTTACTAAGTGTATTCTTCTCCTTAACTATCTCACTAGCATTTAAATCTAAGAAATACTAGTTACACCCAGATGTATGCAGAAGGTGCATTAACCTATTGAGATGTTTTAATAAGACACAAACCTGTGGCATGGAGGTTGTACACAGAATTTGTGTACCTTTGAACAATGGAATTGGGTCTGGAACCTGTGACATGTAGGTTGCAGAAGATCATTGCAAAATGTGTGCAACACACTGTGTTTTGTCAGGCCCCGCTGACTCCACTGGCAGAATTCGTCAACAAACAGGCTGGGCATATCAGGCCATTGGTCTAAAGACTAGGTGTACAAAGCCTTTTTGTGGTCACAAATGCTCTGTATCGCAGAATCAGGCAGTTGATGAACGAAAAAGGCATTTCCGAATGTACAAAGCCCTAATTGCAAATCAGTAACCTGTTACTGGATTTGCAAATCAGTATTTGGATGGGGCATTTTAAGGGTGTCTTTTCCAAATACTGATTTGTATTGGTATGTACAAATATTTTGCAACCGAAATGTGGCCATAAAATATTTGCACTTTACTGCTAACTCAAAGTTGGTGGTAACTTATAAGCAAATGGATGAAATCTTTTTTTTTAAGAGCAGGCATAGTGGAGGACCTCTAGGATACTTCATATTGTAAATGTACCCAGCATTGGGAGAGCCAATGGATTTTGCCTGTAAGAAGTGAGTGCCGACATGTTGTCATCAGCAATCATTCTTTGCACTGGTGTTTGCCTCTGGCACATTACAAAATTGTGGCACATATAAGTGCACAAACTGCAATGCATTGGGCCTGCATGTTTGCACATGGAGACCATCTTTTTCAAGATGTACACATGTCTGCGTATGCTTTACCATTCAAGTTTTGATTACGGCCATGCCAGAATGGTGCACTACTTTTTTTTATAGTGTGGGAGACCTTAAGAGCAAAACGATTAGCCTGGTAGCTGTTGGCACCTACTGGACTCTAGAAGACCGAATAACAATGAAAAAATAAAATTGCGGGACGGCCATGTGGGAACTACTTTTCAAACCTGTTTACATCCAAAAATGCCATGAACTGATACAAAAGCTGTTGTACAGCCCAGTAGGCCAGGGCAAAATGCCAGTGGAGCAACACAATCCAGTGGCTGAAAGAGTCTGTACAAAGTACCCTTTCTTGATGTATGTGTGTGTATGTTGTGTGTAGTGTGTATTGTGTGGGTGTGCAGTTTGTGGTATGTTACATGAAGCTAGAAAACCTGTTTGAACAGGTTTAACTTGACATTGTATAATGATGAGGGAAACACGTTTGCAATTTATTGATCAATGCACCTGAATTATTGATACTTTGCATAATGAGAGAGGAGGATGGATGTACCAGTTGATAAACTTATTTTTGACATTTACATTTCTACAGAATATTAATAGTTGTCCAGAGGAACTTCTGGAAATTTACCAGTTAAAAGAACCAAAGGTCAAAACTAAAATTAATGGAAATGAGCTCAAGGATTGTATTGATGGGGAGGAGCCAAGCAGGCATTCGAAATGGCCGCATAGTCGCTCGGCTCCGCGAGCCCATTCGCCCCACACGTCTATCCTGCCGAATATCCTGACCCACGGAGGCATACTTTGATAAAGGGAAGACAACAAGCACCTACCGTTTGCTTCCGGAGCTCCTGCGTGCTGCCGATCCTGGGAATTCTCCCCGACTGCTCTGCGGCCCATGTGATCGTGAGACCGGGGCGTTGATTAGGCGGGGCCTACGGCCGCAGCTGCTGCAACAACGGCCGTTGATGGCGGCGGAGAGCCTGCCGGTGGGGGCCGATGATATGAAGGACTGCTGCCAGCGGTGAAGACCCGACCCGCTTGTCGGGGGACCCTTGAGGGGCAGCGTGGCGACCCAGGATTGAGGGGGGCGCTGGACTCCTGCCCCCTCTCTAAGTTTTGTTGCCCGGGCATAGCCGAAGATTGCCCCCGACATAGGCGGGCGAGTCCCGGGGCCCTGCGGGACTTTAGCCTTTAGGTGGCTCTCCTTTCTGGACCCTGCCCCACAGTTCGTTTGCCCTGGGGACGCATCCTGCGGTGCCCTTACAGTAAGGCCTGATCCCTGAATATGGTGAAGAGGGACGGGGCTGACTGGATCAAGATGGCGGCCAGTGCCCCTCTCTGTGGTCCACGTCCATGTTGGGCGGCTGATGCAAGGAAGGGGCCTGGATGCCCGCAACGCATGACGGAGTTCACATCCTGGGACGTGTTGGCTGCCCTAACAGTGTTGCAAGAGACTATTGATTGCCACGCCCGAGACCTGGGTGCAAGGATAGACGCCATTACTGTTTCGCCATCTATGGCAGCCGCGGTCCTATTCCAGGGGTCGACCGATGGACTTGCTGCTGCATCCGTGGTGGAGGTTTCGGATCCTTGGAGGCACCTTGGGTCACTTGAAGACCGGGCTCCCGTGCCCGCGCGGACTGTCTCGGTTGCTCGTATGGAGAAATCCTCGGGACACAAGTCCGGCTGGTGGCTGGGGGTGGAGCGCTGTTTTTCTTCTTGGACTGGCCTGGTTGTATCGCAATGGTGGCCAAACTATTTGTCTCTCCTCTCCTGTATGATGTTATTATCTGCCAGCTTTGGGAGGTTCATGGGACCGGCGTTGTTGTTGCCTGATCTTCGCTTTCAATATTTGGACAGAATTGGACTACTATGCTCTTTTATGACTTCGCCCCGTCCGGGCTCATCCATGATGCTTGGACCCTCAGGACTGTGCTTTACATTGCTTAACGTGAGGACTTCGGGCGGTACTACCGCCAAACGGGGTCAGGGATGAGGTGGTTTACAATCTATCTGCTTTATTATTGACAGACGGTGCAGTGGGTAACTTTGATCGATATTTCACTGTTTTTGTACTCGGGATGTGTTATTCTTCCTTATGGTATTGCTTCCTACTTGTGTTTCCGAAGTGTAGGGGTGAAGGGCGGGGCCAGGCGGCGAGATGAGGGCCCTCCTCCGTTAATTTTCTTTTCTTCTCTTTTTTTCTTTTCCCCTATCTTTCTATATTTTGGGTCTATTAGGGCGACAGGCACGAGGCTGGGGGGTAGGCCATGACCTTCTGCGGGTGTGCAGGGTGGGGGGTTGCGGGATGGGTGTTAGATTAGTATTTCTTTTGTTTCCATGGCCCTTAGTCTTTCCTTTTTCTATAGTGTCGTCTTCACCCGTGGTTCCTGTAACGTGTATTGTCTTAAGAGGTGGGGTTAGGATTTGCTATCCATTGGATTTGTGCCTACGTTTCTCCTGATTTGTGTGCCTTTCCCCACTACTTTGTCTGTATTTATGCTAATTGTTGACATCCTGATTGCTTGCTGTGTTGCAGGACCACATGTGATTGTACGGCACTTTCTCAGTTCTTATAAATTTAAAAATGAACCTCTGTAATCCTGATTCCGGACCTGATCATCTGTTCACGAGTTGTCTCCTGGTCTACGTATTGCCCTGGCTTTTGAACTGTGCTGATTTTCCGCATTGACTGCTACATTTTTACTTTGCTTCGCGGCCGGCCGAGTAGGTTGTAGGCCCGTACCTGTAATTGATTGCAAGATTAATAAAGGTTTAAAAAAAAAAAAAAAGGATTGTATTGATGTAAGAATACACAAGCTCAGAAGTGTAGTTGCTTCAACATCTACAACTGTGGTGGACAGACCTACATAGGAACATTTTTGGCACAGGTAGAGATGCACATTATATTTACCCAACAAGCTGCTTATGTCGCTGGAAGACATGTCTAAATGGACTTTATTATGCCAGACATGAAGCGTCATCATAAAACCTTGACCTTAAATAGTTTTGAGAGCAAGACCTTTTTTATATTTTCACCAAATCCAACTGACTCATCCCCAAAATACCCAGAACATCTATTGGCGTTCTCTCGTGCAACTATATGACCTCAACCGACATCTTTGCTATTGAAGAATTCAAGAAATCAGGAAGGGAGAATATTGATCCTAAAGGGTTCTCTCAGGAAATAGAGAGTATATACTGAGCCGGAAGGGCTGTAGTTTAGCGAATTTCACAAGAGTTTCCAGAACATTCTTGTTTTGAAACTCGCTGGTTACTTTTTCAGTATTTTCCCTGTGGCATTCTCTCCTATGTTCACCTTTCTAAGTTAATTCACTAACTGAGTTGATCAAGAGTTGGCTGGTTATGGAGAAATACCAAATCTGGAAGATAATCATCCAATGAAAATGTATTTGATGATATTGTTTTATGTTTTCAGTTCTATTGTGACAACATTCACCAGATGCCCCTTAAAGCTAAAAACTGTATCAGTAGCGTCAAATCGCATTAAAAACTATTAAATTATATTATCTAAAATTTGCTATTTTCCTCTGTCAAACACAGGATTACCAAACCAATGACAATGACCAGGCGGTGGTAGAAATATGTATAACTCGTATCACAACTGCCATCCGAGAGACAGAATCAATTGAAAAACATGGAGAAGCCCTTGTTGCTCTCTGGGAATCCTGCTTAGAACACAACCTGAAGCCTGCAGGGAAAGATGAAGATACCCCACATGCAAAAATTGCATCAGACATCATGAGTTGCATTTTGCAGGTAAGGCCATTCAGAGGACAATGCAGACATGTATTGAAAAACAACTGAAAGCTGCAAAATCAAATCGCTGTCAGTATTGGCTGAGGCAACCATCTTGTTTCATATTCCTAATTATGGAAGTGCAGGAATTATCTCAGTGTACATATACCCAATAGAGTGATTGGATCAGAAAAGCTCACTCCATCCTTTACTTTTTAATATGCATTCCAAAACCCTGAAATCCAACCATTTACTCCACACTTTAACTTCCAAAAGCACCAGCACTTAATATTATCAAAGTTTATTGTTATCCTTGATTTCTTTTAAAGCTCTATTGAATTATATGTTTGAATATCCTGTGGTGAAATATCAAAAGAGAATATACGCGCACAACCTCGTTTAGTGTAACAAAAGGTTGAATCAGGTAAATTGTTAAGATGTGCTCCCGGGGTAACGCTGTCCGGCCTGAAGCTTAGGGTCTAGGAATCAAAGAATAGCTCATGCAAGTATTGGGTGAGTCCCCCTAGGCACAATCAGAGCCCTATATAGGGTTGTTATATTCAACAAGTTCCAAATAAAAAATGCATTGTAATCAATTGAATAATTCAGGTGTATTGACATGAATTTCAACTTTCAATTCATGATAGTTCAAATTAAACAAATGTTGATAGAATTTGTCTGTTGCCTATACAAGACAAATAATCTTGCTTGACTTAAATGTTCAATGCATTGCGGGCCGATTGCCCTTCATCAGGGATCAACACTGTGGTTTGAAGAAAACATAAAATACAATAAGGACACCAATTCTACTGGCATGCTGCAATTAGGTTTATGAAATAATTACGTATGTGGGTAAAAGAAATGTGATGGTGAAAAAAACACTGTTGTGAAAAAACACGATTAGCAAAACTCAAAGGAGCAGAAGGCTCCGGTTGTGTCGTCTGCAGGAATTAAACAAGAAGTGAGGATGGCGCGGTTAAGGCAAAAGGTGAGGGCAGGGTAATCGCAACGTTCTCCAAATTAAGAGTGGTAAACGGGTAACAGAACGGGCATGTGAGCACACGGAGACACTCCTATGCACGTAGACAACAGAACGTGAATGTGCTGAATTGAAGTAAATCAGAGTGAGTGCGTGTGTTTTTCATGCTCAGTGAAATTACTATAAAACTGTTAACTGACAACCGAGTCGGAAAGGTGGTAGAAAAAAGGAAGAATCAAGCATAGAGAGATACCATGTGAACAGGCACAAGTGTACATTACTCTGGTAGTGAAGTTAACTGGAGGTGCTAGGTGCTGAGATATTACTGGGTGGTGAAAAAATTCTGAATTAAAATCTATGTGTAAATATGTGGGTAAATACCCAATGCAGTATTTACAGATATATGTTGGAAAGGTATGCTTCACAACGGTATCGGGTGTCTTCAGTGAAAGTGACAAACGCGAGGGCTGTGATTCAAAGGTATAACCCATGTGACTTCTGAGTGAAACAAAAGTAAAGGAAGGACTCATGCAGGCGAAAAAAATATAGCGGCCATCTTATAATGGGTTAGTGGATGTGCTGCAGTATAGGGATTAAAGACAAAACGGGGCACTTCTATGGGCAATTGCCCAGCACCAACATACACTAATCTTTTCATGAGTAAATTCGAAGAAGACAACATCTTATCTGAGCCCACTTAGAAGACACATTGCAAACTTTTCCAGCGATACATAGATGATATTTTCATTTTATGGAATGGATCTCAAGTAGCTTTGATTAATGCTTTGAGTGAACTCAATCTCATCAATGAAAGAATCTAATTCACGTTTGAGATACAAGGGCACCGCATCACCTTCTTAGACATAGAAATCATTCAAACTCAACATGGTTTGTAAACTGACATTTTCAGGAAGAAAATATATCGGAACAATACACTACACTACAACAGCTTCCATCAACCATCACTCAAATGCCATCTGCGATTTTCACAATTACTCAGAGTCAAAAGAATAGTATCTGATTCCCAAACAGCATCAGCACGGATTGAAGACATCATACAGAGGTTTACACAATGTGGCTACCCAAAGTCCGTTCTGGACCAAGCTAAACTCCCCTTCCAACAGAGAACCCGCAAGGAATTACTTCTGAACAAGATCAAAAAACCTCAAACCTGCATAGTCATTGTATCTAAATTCTCCACTATGAGCAGTGCATTCAAACAAATTATCAAACACTGGTCCATTTTAACTCTGGAACCTGATTTCAACCAATTGTTTTCTGATACTCCGATATTCGCTTTTAAAAGAGGCAAAAAACGTAGTGAAATCTTGAAGAACCCAAGGATGAACAAACAAGTAAAACATAAAGGGACAAAACCATGTCACAATTGCAACAATTGTAAAAACATCATACATCCTTGAAAAGGCACAAACATTAAGGTAAGAGTCACAGCTAACTGTGACACAATGAATGTTATTGATCTCTTGAAATGCCCCTGTGGCAAAATATACGTGGGAAAAAACGAGCAAAAAATAAAAACAAGGATAAATGGACACAAAAGTAATATCCGGACAAAAAATATGAAATCTGTTGTTACTTTTCACTTCATTGAACACCACCACAATATAAGTCAGCTGAAATTTTTGGTGCTTGAAGGTATAACAAAAATGGGGGGAAGAGATAATAACAACTTTCTACTACAAAGAGAGAACTTCTGGATTAAACATCTTGATGACTTGAAACCCCGTGGGATGAACGATCAAATGGAATTTTTAGGCTACCTGTAATCGTTAATCGATTAGGACAGTTGAACATTTTGCCTGGTTCTTGAAATTTTTTGTGAGGCATTTTTTTTGTACAGCAACATTTCGTTTTAATTCAATACTCACAACTTGGTGCAATTCTTAACTGTGTATTTCTCATTTCTTGTCCACTTTCTCTGACACCTCTTAATTTTTCTGTCCTTTTTACTTTTATTTTATTACATTTTATCTCTGTTTCTAATTTTGATTTATACTGTTTCAGTTTATAATTTGTTTTCTTTAAATTCATACTAAAACCTTTTTTTGTCTGATATTCCTCATACCTCATCTACATTCACATTTCTTATTCATCTGTTCTTAGTATCTTCATTCTTTTTCATTAACATTGTATATTCATTGCCTTTTCCAATGGCTGACTATCTTTTATTTACGAAGAGATTCTATCAACGTGTAGTGGTTTTATTTATATTTTTTATATATTTTTCAGTGGGACAGCTCTCTCTTAAACAGTGGAAAGATGAGAGCATTTATGTGCTTTTAAAATACCCCTCACACACTAAAAAAATCCAGTAGTGTTATGTTTCATCATGGGGTCTTCCCGTCCCTCTACGGGGCGGGGCGTGCTGCGACCAGCGGACTACGCGGGAGCACTGGATATTAGTGACAAAGGCTATGTGTTAGTGCGGAAAGTGTCAGTGAAGTGTAGGGACCTAACTAGTGAAAGTGAGAAAAATGAGAGAGCTGTCCCACTGAAAAATATATAAAAAATATAAATAAAACCACTACACGTTGATAGAATCTCTTTGTTTATACAAGATTTTTTAGGAGGGTGATTCTATCACTACATCTACACTTCCCCTTTTGTTTTGGAACTATCTTTTATTTACTGCAGCAGATCCACTAACCCATTATAAGATGGCTGCTATATTTTTTTTGCCTGTATGAGTCCTTCCTTTACTTTTGTTTCACTCGGAGGTCACATGGGTTATACCTTTGAATCACAGCCCTCGCGTTTGTCACTTTCACTCAAGACACCCAATGCCGTTGTGAAGCATACCTTGCTAACATATATCTGTAAGTACTTCATTGGGTATTTACCCAAATATTTACACATTGATTAGTATTCTGAATTTTGTCACCAGCCAGTAATATCTCTGCACTTAGCACCTCCAGTTAACTTTACTACCGGAGTAACATACACTTGCGCCTGTTCGCATGGTATCTTACCATGGTTGATTCTTCCTTTTTTCTACCACAGTTCCGACTCGGTTGTCAGTTAACGGTTTTATAGAAATTTCACTAAGCATGAAAAAAACACACGTACTCACGCTGGTTTGCTTCAATTCAGCACATTAACTTTCTATTGTCTATGTGCATAGCAGCGTCTCCGTGTACTCACATGCCCATTCTGTTATCCGTTTACCACTCTCAATTTGGAGTAGGTTGCAATCACCCTGCCCTCACCTTTTGCCTTAACCGCACCGTCCTCACTTCGTGTTTAATTCCCGCGGACAACACAACCAGAGCCTTCTGCTCCTTTGAGTTTTGCTAAACGTGTTTTTTTACAGCCGCGTTTTTTTCACCATATTGCTTCTTTTACCCACGCACGTATTTCTTTCATAAACCTAATTGCTGCATGCCAGTAGAATTGGTGTCCTTATTGTATTTTATATTTTCTTCAAACACCAGCGTTGTTCCCTGATAAAGGGCAATCCGCCCGAAATGCATTGGAACATCTAAATCAAGCGACATTATTTGTCATGAATAGACAACAGACATATTCTGTCAACATTTGTTTCATTTGAATTATCATGGTTTGAAAGTTTAAATTCATGTCAATACACCTGAATTATTCAATTGATTATGCTGAATATTTTATTTGGAACTTGTTGAACATAACAACCCTATATAGGGCTCTGATTGTGCCTAGGGGGACTCACCCAATTCCTAGATGAGTTATTCTTTAATATCCTATAGTGGACCTTTGAGAATTTATAATAATAATACTAACAATTCTGGCAACTGTAAGTAAATTATTGTTAGACCTGTCACCCTTAGGGTGTTCTTTCCCCCAGCTTTTTGCCCTTTGCCTCCTATTTCCGCCAATTCTTTGTGTTGGCCTTAAGACTCTGAGCACTGCTAACTAGTGGTAAATTGCCTGTGCTTCTCCCCTGAACATGATGGCATTGGGGTATATCTATTTGGAATATTTGTTGTACTGTAAAGTGATATACCATAAACCCAGGGCCTGTACTTCAAATGCTACTAGTGGACTGCAGTACTGATTGTGCCTTCCATAGAAGTAGCCTTTCAAACCTGGCAGGCCTGCTACTTCAGTGCCTTTGTGTGCACTTCATTCCTACCTCGATTTGGCATTTAAAACTTGTTGCCAAGCCTTAAACTCCAGTTTTATTACATATAAGTCACCCCCAAGGTAGGTCCTAAGTAATCCTAAGGGCAGGATGCTTTTTTAAGTAAAGGTAGGACGTGTATCTTTATGTTTTGCATATCCCCGTAGTGACAAAGAGACAATTTTGTCTTACACTACTGCGAGACCTGCCCCTCCCATAGGCCAGCATTGGGAATTTCTTAATATACTTTTAACACCTTGGCTGCTCTTGAGGATCCTCTGCTGTGCTGGGCCATAATGTTAATGGATGTGGTCATGACGAGCTCAGCTTGTCATGAGCACCCTAGAGGTATACCTCATGAAGAGCTGAGCTCGTCATGAGCATCAAAGGGGTTCATCTGTAATTCCTGATCAGAGAGTAAGAGCTTTTTCATGTTTGATATGTTAGGAATGGTAATGATAAATCATCTTTACTGGTGAAGTTGGATTTAACATTACTGTTTTAGAAATGCCACTTTTAGAAAGTGGATATTTCACTGTACTTACTGCTCTTTGTGCCTGACAAACTGTCTCCAATACATGACTGGGCTCGGTAACAGCTTGACTTTGTACATTCCCTTTAGACAGCTATAAACACAGGTGTGGGTGTGACAGTGGAATCGTCTGCATTAATCTGCATTCTGATAGCCTTCTTGGGCAGGAAGGGGGGGTGGTGGCGCACACTTGCATCAGAATAGGCTGCATACTGTCCTCATTCACAGCACTGATTTACTTCCCAGGATTAGCCTGGCAGAGAGGACCGGGTTGAAAGGGATCCTTGTACACTTTAGAGTGCTCTTTTGCAGCCACCCCTACATCCAAGGCACTTTTGGGTATAAGTACTGTGTCTCTGACCCCTAAAATCAGACACTTATGGATCTTGAACTGAACCTCTGTCAGAAGAACTGCTGAGCTACTTTAAGGACTCAACTGGACAGCTTTTCTGCAAGGACAGCTATTCTTCTCGTTACTCTGCTGCTCCCTGACTCTGCTGAAAGGAGAGCTGGACTCCGCCTTCCCTTCAAGTGATTTGCAAGGATTGCTGGCTTGCCTCCTGTTTTCTGAAGTCTCAGGGACACAAAAAACTTCGAACAATTCTGCTAGTGCTGCTGGACTCTGAATTCTACAATTCCTACACTTGCCTGAGGTGCCCCCTACAATCCCTGGGCCTCAGAAGTGGGTTCTGCAGCTGCTTTCATTACCTACAACTCCCGGGCCTCTGAAATCAAACTTTTTGGCTCATTGCGACCACTAATGGGCCTGTTTGCACTGGGATGGCGTGGCTTGCTTGAAGGATCAGCTCTAGCAGCCACAGCATTATGTCCTCGCACAGCAAGCACCTCCGCCCGAGACATCGAGGACCTGCCGCCGTCCGCAACGCCTGACTAACTCTTTGTACCCGCAGGATCATCGTTAATGACCTTCTACTTGCTCCCGGTGACAGGCTCCCTGTGAACAAGGCACTCTGCTCAGCTTGAGAAGGTACAATTTCAGTGGAACCTGTTTGGAACTGTATCCAACCCGCGCTCCATCATGGTCAGCCTGAAGTTTGGATTTACCCCGGTCTAGTGCTACCTAAAGTAACCTTTTAGCGCTATTGACTTCTAAGCACTGTTTAGTTTATTCTTTGAAAGTTTATAACTCTGGTTTTACTTATTGGACTTTTGTCATTTTGGTCTTGTTTTATTCATTAATGTATAATCTATATTTTTATTTTTCAACCCTGTCTGGAGTACTTTTGTGGTGTATTCATTGTGTTACATTTTGTGTGTGTTGCACAAATACTTTACACATCGCCTTTGTAGATAAGCCTGGCTGCTCTGTGCCACGCTACTGGAGGATGAGTACAGGTTATCATATGGGTGCTTACCTCAGACAACCAGGAATCTCATTTCTTACAATGATGTTTTACAGGACAGTAGTCAAAAAATGAAAATCAATCTGTAAATGTAGCTCAAGGTATCCATTATAATACAGCCCTTACTCGTTTGCATTATCAACTTAAGGCATATAAGTAGCTGCATATGGTGGCTGGGTTGAAACGTCCTGGTAAGCATTCCAAAATGGTGCCTTTAGCTGTTTTCCATCATCTAGAAAATAGATTCTTTCTGGTGGGAATTTTTATAGGTGACAGATGTTTGACTGCGAATGCTTACTGGGCTTTTTGATCACAGCTTGCAGATACACGTGCAAGATGACGATTCTGTGAAACTCTCTGAAGGTATACGATTCTGCATTGTTTTCATCAGGGCAATCTTTTTGCCAAGCCAATACTGCAGAATTGGATTGCCAATTCACAAGGTTTTTACAGAATTACACATCGAAAAGCAAATATGGGCGTTAAAGGGTGCACAAATTGTGATACACACTTGGGGCCTGATTAAGAGTTTGATGGATGGCTACTTCCTCACAAAAGTGATATAGCCTGTCTGCCTTATTACAAGTGCTATAGGATATAATGCACTTGCAATAAGGTTGGGGAGATATCCGGCATGGTTGTAAAGGAGAAATGTGTCCATCAAAGTCTAATTCAGGCCCTTAATATAGACATGCAGGTGAGTCCTAGGTATGCATACTGTATGCAGCTCATGCATGTGCATTGTTCTGAACTTAGTTTAAACTAGAGGCTGTGGTACCAGAATATTGTTGTCAGATATCATCTCATATCGATATCCTGTCTGAAATATATTTTGTAAAGTATATTTAGGACACCATATATTTGTTAGATGATTTTTATGTATCCAGTGTTTTGACTTGCAGTTAACTAGAGGCATTTCTTTAGTGAGTGTTCTTTTACAGTGTCAAATAAGTGAAAAAGACATCACATTTAGAAGAAATGAACACTGACACAGTCTTAGCTGGGTCTTTGAATAGATGAAAGGAATTTCACTTGCATTTCCCCATGGAATATGAAGCACCTAAGAGAACATCTGCATATTGAGTAAGGGTAGAGCAAAAAAGAATGGCCTAGGTGCCTTTCTTTACTTGCGGAAATATATGATTGTCATTCAGTTTAGGCTTGGGGAAGGCTCATCCACATTATTTGTGCCCACTGACTAAGAATGCCAAAAATAATTGAATTTCAAGGGGAATTTGAACAGAGAAAATAAAGAAAATAAATCATCAATAGTGAAACAGGTTGCTGTAGGTGGAATATAAGAAAGTGTAGTAGCAGCACTTGTAACAAGAGGAAAATGGGGTAACTACCTCAGAAATAATAGTTCTCTGCTCATGTACAATGTGGTAGAAATGATTACTAGGTGTTTTATTAATCAGACTTCGAGTGTTTTCAACTGCTAATATCTGGAACTAACTCACATTAATCTAATAAAGCAGTGATAAGGGGATTTATTCCATCTACATTTTCAGGTTGAAGGAGGTATTGTGTATGTGTGGGAGCTTCTTCATTGGATTTTAACGAAAATTTGACAGGGTCAGTAGTTAAAATACATCCTACACTATTTTGTGGTATTGTTTGTGAGGGACTCCAACCCCCAGGAACCATCGCACCAGCAGTTGCCAGCATCTGAAGCCAGGGGGATAAGCCCCCTTCACGCTCTATCACACTTCTGATTCTGCCACCGTGGATTCTGCCCCCGTGCGGGACTTGTGGCACAGTTTGTGGGGAACTCCAGCCCCCCGGAACCACTATGCCAGGAGGCGCAAGCACATGCAGCCAGGAGGAGGAGCTCCCTTCATGCTATATAGTGCTTCTGACTCTCCTGCAGCATGGACCGTGCCCTGACAAAGCCCATCTTCACCTGTCATTGGCCAGAGGAGGCTCGGCTGGTCCACCCCTCTTGGTTTGAGGCTTGTGTGTGACTAAGGGTTACGTTGCGGAATGCCATATCGAGGCTAATAACATCTGACGCCTCCATTGCTGAACCTGCTGACTGGGGTGGGGGCCATGTCGCCTAGCCATTCTGCAACTTGGGAAGGCCATCTGACCGTGCTGTCATATCTAGTTATTCAAGGCACTGTTAGCTTTATACCTTCCATTGCAAAATTGGCTCATCCTCTCCTAGACGTCATTATTCTAGTCACTATGTTAATATAAACAGTGCTGTTCCTAAATCATTTGCTAGAAGGATTTTTAGTACTGCACTGGCTCCTCTTGGGGACTATCTGGAAGTCATCAAGGTCTGAAGTACAGACAGGACCTCCTTATCCTCCAACTAAGCTACCTGTTCTCAGCATTATGACCAAATGATTTATTGACTCTGCTACTGGGAATAGTTTAGTTTGCCATTTGTAGAGCACATGGTTACACCACTGGTGTGTCCCCGCCCTAAATGGTTCTTCATAGAGGATATAGGCGACATTTACAGACCTGACCTAATGGCTGAATTTTGGTGAGTTGTTGAGAACAGCTAAGTCTTCAGTAGTTTGTGAAATTTAGATTCACCATGCTCTGTTCTTAGATCCATTGGTAGAGAGCTCCAAGCCTTAGCTACAAGATATCTAAAGGAACGCTCATCCATTCTTGCTTTAAAAATTCTGGGCACTGTCACCAGTGCCCTACCTTGTGATCTTAAAAACCGGCCTGGTGTGTACTGTGTTAACAGTTGTTGCAGGTACCTTGGGCCTTTCCTTGATAGAATGCGGCGGCAGTGGCACATTGCCTTGAAATTTTTTTTTTTCCACTGGTAGCCAATGTAATTTGACCAAAGCTTTCTTAGCAGAGGCTTTTCTCTGGAGGCTTAATACCAGGCTGGCAACCGCGTTCTGTACTGTTTGCAATCTGGACAGCCCTTTTTTGGATCCTCATAGGTATAATAGGTTGCCGTAATACATTTGCCAGGTTACTACAGACTGAACTATGGTTTTCCTCGCATTTGATGGCAAGAGGTCATGGATCTTCTGCAGGGTTTTCATGGTCCCATAGCATTTGCCTGCTACCTTACGAAATTGGCTGCTGAAAGTCAAATCGGAGTCAAACCAAACTCCAAGGTTTTTTACTTCCGCTTTTGGGGATGCTATTTGTCCCAGTGTCCCTGGCCACCAGGCTGATGGCGGTAGGGGGACAGTGGGAGTGTTTCCCGGACCCGCTGGCCTGCTTGGGACGATCAGCCTGTGCTATCAGCTTTCGCGTGTTGCGTATGCATAAGATTTTAAACTTGCTAAAATTGTGGGATTGATTTTAATAATTTACACATCTGTGACACTAGAATTGTAAAAGTGCACACACTCGCACACACACACCGAAATATCACCTGAGGCTTGCTTCCTGAGCGCTCGCTTCCCCGTGATTGTGTTCCGGGGAGGGAGAACACCACTTCCGGTTTCGCTGAGCGGTTAGCGCTCTAGTGGCCAGGGCTGACGGGGCTATTTAGCCCTCGCCCCCTTCTGAGCGTGCAGCGATCGCGCGCAGGAGAGCCGAAGACAACGCCGAAGACTAGCCAAAGAGTGGCCCGTCTGCGCCCGTCCGCGACTGGACGGGGCCAGGGGCCATCCACTCTGCCCTTGTTACTATGGACTGCCCTATGATCGCCCCTTGTATCAGGTACTCACCTCATGCTCTTCTGGCGCTGCAAACCCAGGGGAAACATAGTTGCACAAATAGAACGCTAAGATGTCCCGAGGGTCCCTTTTCCTGCATTAAATGCGGATTTCAAGCTACTCACTCCAACATCATTGTTGGACGGCCCAGAGACAGTATAGACTCCCAGGGAGGCTGGAAAAGCTTTTTGTTAAATGTTAGATCACTCCCTAAACATCATTTGCAATTATGGGACACTATTCACAGCATTCAGCCTGAGATATGTTTCCTGACAGAAACATGGCTGAAACCCCATACTATCCCCACTATCACCTTAGGGATACCCATGGGATATAAAATTCTTCGTCAAGACCGCCCTGAGAAGGTAGGAGGCGGGACTGCCATCATATATAGAGATACATTGAATATTAGGGTCTTAGAACAAGTGATGCTACTTACCATGGAAGTAATAATTTTTCATTTAAAAATCAGCCCCAAGGTAAATTGGAAAGGAGCATTAGTCTATCGCCCGCCTGGACCCAATGCTGGGTTCTCCCTTGCCCTTACTGAACTGTTAGCCCCCTACATGAAAGCTAACAGGAATTTTATTTTGCTTGGAGATTTTAATTTTCACACTGACATTGATGATCACCCTGATACGAATGTATTTTTAACAGATCTTGCTCTTCTCGGTCTGCATCTTCGAAATAGTGGACCTACTCATTCGGGTGGTCACACCCTGGATTTGATTTTTACTACCCATCCTAATGTTCACTGCCACCCCCCTAAGCACATTTATTGGTCTAACCATAAAATGATAGATTTCTCTTTGCTACACTTATCCAATCCCACAAACCACTCTGCCACTCAGTCCACTAAACGTAGATCATGGCATAAAATTACTCCTGCCAGGTTCACACAAACCTGGAAACAGCCTATATTCTCTAATTCTGATAACATCGATACTGCTCTCTCAAAGTTTAACTCAACACTGACGACAGCCATTGACACCCTGGCTCCTCAGAAAAATGTGAAAAAATCTACCATAGCTAAAAGGGAAGCATGGTACACTGAGGCCCTTAAAACAGAAAAGCAGGGATGTAGAAAGTTGGAGAAACTTTGGAGACGGACAGGCAATGGGGAAGACAAGAACCGATACTTGGAGGCAATGACCTCCTATTACAAAAATATTAAAAAAGCAAGAAAAATAAGCCTCACCACCCAAATTGCAGAGGCGGGCAACTCTACAAGAGAGCTATTTAAAATCATTCAGACCTTCACTAATCCTGTAGTGTGTGAGAGCCCAGATACTTTCACTCAAGTTCTATGTGATGAAATATCTCAGTTCTTTGAGGATAAAATAGAAGGGATATATAAGAAAATCACTGCAGTCTCAGGTCCCTTGGATACTGAGGCCCCTGAAATTTCCCCTATGGTGACCTCTGGGAAAACCCTTCATGTAATCCCAGAAATAACCATTAAAGATCTGACTGCACTTATCAACCAAATAAAGACCGGCTCTCCTACTGATCTGATACCCGCCAAACTAATCTCCCCTCTAAACGAGATATTAGGACCCTCTATCCAGAAATTGCTCAATCTCTCCTTTGCCGAGGGACAACTCCCACAATCCTGGAAGGAAGCGGTAGTGAACCCTATACGCAAAAATTCCACCTTGCCCTGGTCAGAACTCTCCAACCAATTTCTCTCCTTCCTTTCATCAGCAAACTGGCAGAGAAACACGTTAACACCATTCTCTCCAGCTTTATCGAGGCGACAGGGGGCCTGGACCAATCTCAATCTGGGTTCAGGCCCAACCACAGTACTGAATCGGCCCTTCTCTCTGTGACAGATAAGATCAAAATGTCACAGGATAGAGGCGATTCCATGATTCTAGTGCTGCTGGACCTGTCCGCAGCCTTTGATACCGTGTCCCATAACATCCTTCTCAGCCGTTTGCAAGGAGTAGGAATTGGAGGCTTAGCGTTATCATGGTTGGAGAGCTTCCTCTCCGGGAGATCACAATCTATCAGCTTGGGCCCCTTTCGTTCCATTTCAAGGGTGCTCACGAAGGGGGTGCCACAGGGCTCATGCCTTAGCCCTACATTGTTCAATGTATATGTGGCCCCCCTTGCTGAGATTGTGCGGAAATATGGGTTCATACCGGCTTCCTACGCTGATGACACTCAGCTCCTCTACCCTTTCAGCTCCCTTGGCCCCAAAGTCAAGGAGAACTTTGCTGAGGGTATGAGGGCAGTGTCACATTGGATGGCTGTGAATTGCCTCCAATGTAACTTGGGAAAAACAGAGGTCATGCTCTTTGGCAAGGCGAGTCTCCTCTGGTCCCCAGACTGGTGGCCAATAGATCTTGGCCCAGTACCCACATCCAAACCTCATGTAAAGAATTTAGGGGTGAAGTTGGACTAAAAGCTAACCTTAAAGGAACACACCAATTACATCGCAGGGTTGTGTTTCCATACCATTGGCCTTCTCAGACGTGTCTTCCCGTATCTCCCTGCCACCTATAGGAAGACACTTGTACAGGCCTTGGTTACCAGTCGTCTGGACTACAGCAACGGCCTGCTGACATTAGCAAACGCAGATGTAGTAGGTCGTTTGCAGGTAGTCCAGAACACAGCAGCAAGATTGGTCATGAGTGCACCGGCCAGGACTCCCTCTAAGCCCTTGTTGAAAGAACTACATTGGCTCCCCATACGGCAGCGCATCAACTTTAAGATATGCTGCACGGTCCACAAATGTCTTTATGGAGCAAGTCCTAAATACCTGTCACAATCCCTGGAGCTGTACCAGCCTAGCAGGTCTCTCCGCTCAAGCAATCAAGCCCTTCTAAAACCCCCTGCCACAAAGAAATCCAGACAAGGAGACCGTGCTTTCTCCTCGGTTGGACCTGCCTTATGGAACAAGCTCCCCACTGATGTAAGAACGACCACCAACCATTTGTCTTTTAGAAAGACATTAAAGACCCTTCTTTATCAAGAAGCATTTCTGTCCTTTTAACCTCTTATGTCACACTCTCTGATGATTCTACAGCTGGCAAAGCGCTGAGATACCCTTACTGGATTGATTCCAGCGCTATATAAGAAATTAAAATAAATAAAATAAATAAATAAATGGTGGGTGTTTTTCCCACTATCATCACCACCGTTTTGTTCCCATTGAGCGTTAGGCAATGGTTTGACATCCATACAGCAACATCTTCAAGACACTTAGAGAAGTGGGTTGCTGCTTGTTCCCTATCTTGAGATAGCATCACAATTAGCTGTGTGTCATCAACAAATGGGGAACTCTCTTCTTTGGAGATCAACAAATGAAACAATAGACACCTTGTGCTCATCCACTCGCTCAGCCAGTGGTCCCACATACAAGTTAAATAGGGTCGGGCTCAAAATGTGGGATGCCCTGGGATAGGGGGATGCTCTTTGATCGATAGGATTTTTGAGCAACTTGGAAGCTACGTGCAGATAGAAAGGATGTCATCCATCGCAGTGCATTTTCCCGGATGCCGTATTCCTCTAATTTTTGGAGAAGTATCTTATGTGAGACGTGTAAAACGCTGCGCTGAGGTCCAGCAGGATCAGCGCGGCCGTTTGCCCCTCGTCTGCATATTTTCTCATAGTTTCAGACAGCCACTGTCGAGTGTGCTGTTCTGAAGCCCGACTGAGAAGGGTGCAGCAGGTCATTCTTATTAATATGATCTACCAATTGTTTTTTACCTTCTAAGCGATCTTTGCCACGAATGGTAGTAATGAAATAGCACTGCCTGATCGAATGACAGCTTTTTTTTGAGCAGCCGGAGGATCGCTTCCTTCCATTTAATTGGAACCTCTCCTGTTTGAAAGGAGCATTTGATGAGCTCTGAAATTTGTGGCAGAATGAGATTCTCTCCCTGCATTAGTCTCTCCAGAATGTCCCTTCTAAAACTGCTGTGATCATTTGCCACTGTGTTCTATTCTCTTTTTGTGGTATTTGTATATTCTATTCTGCAGGGATACATTTTGTTCCACTACTTGTGGGGGTGCAGTAGTTAGTTGGGGCAATGGGAGACTACTGTACCTATAAGGTCTTATTTCAGTGTGGACTGGACTGTCAATGCATTCATTTTTTTATCAACTACCTGCTATGGGTAAGCGGAAAGCCACTGAAGTTCCTTCCACTGTTAGCAAACCAAATAAGTGTGCTAGGGAAGTCAGATACTCTACCACCCGTAATCAAATTAATGATCTAATAGCGGGAGTTGAGACGACATTGAATCCGCCCACATCTACTCTGGACAGGGTTGATGAGAAGAGTGTGAAATCTACTCTACCTGGTATTTTTAAGAAGAAGCCTTATAAGGTACGGAAAACCAAGAGCAAGTGTGCTAACTCAGCACAAGTGCTGCTTGCAGCCACAGATGGGGATTTTCCAAGTACTCCTTTAGTGTGTCACCCCCCCTCCTCTTGAACCAGTAGCTGTTTGCTCCAACAGGCTTACCCCACTGATGGAAAGTGTTGTGAGAGGATCATCAGTGTGTGTTTGAAGGAGTGAGGAGGCTTACATTACCACTCAGTCACATGGTGGAGAAGTGTGGCTCACTGGTTAGAGGAGGCAGGCCCTGATGCACAGGTCGGACCCGGGACCAGGGTTCAATTCCCGACGCGGCAGGGTCTTGAACTCAAAATGTCCACGGACTCGATAATTCTCGCCTCGGTGCCTACTCGAATCATGGGTTCACACTCTGCAACTCTGGGCAATAGCTTGCTTAATCTCCACTATGGCCCACCACGATGAGATGCCTGGTCTTCACCTTGGGGATGCCCAGTAGGGGCTATCTCGTAGGGAAAGCCAGGACGGGTTCCCAAAGCAAGCGCTAAGAGACCTGTCGGTGATTTGGCGCTATATGAATCGAAATTAACATAACATAACATAACATGGTGCAACAACCCGCTTGTAAGACATTGTATTAGCTTTGTGCAATGAAGTAGCTGGTCTAAAGGAGGTTGTTAAATCCTTAGAATGTAAATGAAATACTGGTACACAAATGATAGCTCAGGAAATCAAACCGCAGGGTAATACAGCCAGTTTGTCTCCATCTTCGTCCCTTGCCCCTCTTATTTCTGAATTCCCTCAGCAGTGTAGAGCCAGGGAACCCCTGAACATCGGTAGGACATTGCCAGCTTGCCCGGACTAGCTATCCCAAACCACTAGGCACCAAGGCATGCAGCGGGGTTCGGCACTGGGCAGGATTACAGATGTGTCCCCAACCTTTCTCGTCCCTAAAGTGCACTGCATCCCAGCAGGACTATTGCTTTTGGATTCTATGAAACATCTTTTAGAGTAGGCAATATGGGCTGGCCCATTGGCTACGGATATTTGTGGCCTTTTCTAAAATTAGAGACACATCCAAACCAGCCTCAGCTGGGCCTATTGCACTTTTAAACTGATTAATGTCCCAAAACTAAAAGTGTTTTGAGAGCAGGGAGTGGCTACACAACAAAGTTTTTGATTGATTAAGGGCTACGTATCAATATAAGTTGATTATCATGCAAGATATCTTAAGTGTTCATGGAAATTCTCCAGAGTTTGAGCCATGCAACACTATTAATGTTGCAATGGTTTGCAGGTAAATCCTAGATGGCCTAATGGCAATTGAAGTTTGTGATATCCATACCACAGGAACTGGGATTCAGCTTTTTGCAGCATCAAGGGGCGTGTTGGATATCCAAGGCTGGGGAGGGGGATTTTAAGATATAGCTGCCCCTTAGTAGTGTGGATTTGCTGCAATTATAGCTGTCCATGGTACCTGTGTCTCGGCGCCCAACAAAAGTGTCCGTGAAGATTTGACACCTCAGTTAGAAGTAGCAGCAGATGTGCTCCAGTGGATGAGGTGCAATTGCCAGGACATTGTGCTGGAGCAACCCAGTGCTGTTGGACAGCTACAGAGCCTCTCCTTGAATCTTGCCAGAATATGCAGTAAGTTGGCTGACCTGTTGTGGGGCGAGTATCTTTATTCTTAACATCTTTGCTTCTTCCAGGAGACTTGGGCCTTAGAGCCACTATATAGGTCAGGTTGTGTTACCTTCCGAGTGGATGTTCTCCCATCCACGTCTGGCTGCCCCTCTGGGGGTGTTCTGATATGGGTCAAACTCTCCCTGAACTGGGTTATCGAGCAATTGAAAAATGAGTTGCTGGATGAGTTAGGGTTTACTGTAAGGGCCAGCAATAGTTCCACTATTAATATTCACACCATCTGTAACCGCAAGTTGGCTTATAATAGTGCTTCTCCTACCCTAGACACCCTAGATTATCACTTAAGTCTCTGTCCTACAAAGCGAAGCTCATTCTTGGGGGTGCTTTTACACCACCTCTGAGGCATTGAACTATATTAAGCTGTTGACCGAACTGGAAGATACATCCCTGGCCATCCTGTAACTAAATGCTCCCCTCTAAAGTCTATGCAATGGACTCTGTTTACTATTGCCTACAGGGTATCGGCATGCAATGGCAGAACAGATTCCAATCTGGGCAGGGCTTTTACCTTTGGTAGGGGCTCATTAAAGAGTAGAATGGATTACAGTTTGTTGTGCCTTGACTTATGGTACTGGTTGGTGGACATCCGTATTACTTATAGGATAAAGAGTGACAACAGCCCATTGCATTTAACTCTTAAAGAAGGGCTCTTCGATCTCCCCAACCAGATCTGGCTATTTTAGGATGTAAATGTTGGATATTTGATGTGAAAGCATCTTACCTCTTCTCTAAAATCTGACAAGATCCCAAAATGAGCTCTTATCCTCTGGCAATGTACGGTGTGCCTTTCCTTGTAGCATGTTACAAGAGTGTTGTTTGACCTTCAGACATAGTGCAATGTCAATTTTGTTCATTGTAGGATAAAGTAATTGCTGCAAAAGTACTGTTTCTACCTTAAGATGTTTTGTCCTTTGTGTGTAAGTGAAGAAAGTGTATTCTGCCATTACTTGAACATTGATTCAAAAACCACATTGGTGCCAGGGTGGCCTGTGGCGTTGACATCAATTTCATGTCAAGTAAAGCCCTTTTCCCAGCAGCACTACATGAGGTTCTCTTCATGTGATGGACACCACTAGAAACCAAGACCTTCCCTCAAGTGTCTAGCAGTTTTCAATGTGGAATCCACATACTGACCATTTAATCCCTGATCCTCCTCTGTTGCACAAAAGGACACGATCAAAGATAGATTTTCTTGGAAGGCTTTGACTCAGTACCAGTGCCACTAAAGAAAGATATACCAACCCCCTTAAGCCACCAACTCTTAATGTGTTTTGACATCTGAGAGAAGCTTAACTTCAGCAGCACTGAGGGACATTTGAAAACTCAACTTTCCATGTTGATTTGTTGATTTTTCCTTAATATTTAAACCATGCCAAGTAGTGTGGATGCCCTGAAATTGTGATCTGTACTGGAAGATGATAAACCAAAACAGAGGGGATCTAGAGCAGAGTGAGAAAGACCAAGGTACAATAAACCTAAGAATGCATTGAGCTTGCCTTGAGGAAGTGACATGCCCAAGAGTCAGGAGGATTTGCAGCTCAGCTGGTCTAAACTGGCCTAATTGTGTCTACAAGAACATGGACAACCAGGTGATATCTTATGAGGACTATGTAGTTGTAATTGAACACATATTCCAAATCAAGTTGTTCCAGTGAGAAACAGAGTCAGTGGGTATCTCTTCCAAATGAAACTACTGAACACAACTGGACATTTTCGAGATCTTGGCCCATGAGGTTTTGTACCCATGAAGGCTATACTTTACTTGTAACTCATCTCCAGCAACAGCAACTGCCTTTCCAGAACAATGTCTCCATAGAGTGGTTTTAACAGTACCTGTCTCCTCTGAACTATATCCAGCTCAGTGGTACTCATCAATGGGATGCTGAGGACCCCATTAAACAAGATAACACGTTTAGGAAGAGCCTCCTCTAACCCAAAACACTCCTCTAGACTTGTGTGGTATTCCAATTTTTAATTGGAGTGTTGGCTTTCGGGTGTTACTTGCTTGCTTTAGGCCATATTTATGACCCCAGTGCCTCGTGCTTGCACCACACAACTGAAAAATGAGATTTATGAAGCCATGCAGGGTCACTTTGCGTGTCCCGGACTCTGCGTGTTGCCTTACTCTTTACTAGGGAGGCATTCCATGAGCGTTGTATGGGTGTTCCAATGCAACTCCCATGGCTGTTGATGCATACCTAGATTTACCAGAACAGGCAAACCTGAGAATGCGCCAAAAAGATGCGATTTATCTTTATTTCTCCTTGTTTCTTCCTCTTGTTTTCTGTGTTACATTCTGCAGCACACATACATAGAAAAATATGCCTCTCAGGTTTTGTTTAGTGCAATCCTGCATGCATTGCAAGTACCCTTGCACTATGGTACAAGGATGCCTGAATTGGCGCTAGGCAGTCAAAACGGCGCTAGTGCAGCAGAAAAGGCAGGAATGCAACATATTCTTTTAAATACTGTGCATTCCTGCCCTTTCCGTGTAAGGCAGTGCAGCGCTGCAAGGTGATTTGCTGTGCTGCACTGCACCGAGTGACAGCTCGCATAATTATGCCCCCTAATTTGCTTAGAACATTTTGGCAAACCTTCAGGCATCTTGGCTCAAACCCATTGCATTGCTTCTCCATGCAACCTGGTAATATTTCACTAGTGCATCCTATTTGTCTAAGCGATAAACAACCCTTTTCTGTTATTTTTCCTGCTGTTTATATTTGTTCACGGGCGAGGACCATAGATGGCTGCCCTGTGAAAAATACTGAGATACATTCCAGCTGATCAGTGTAGGAAGGTGGATATCTGACTATATGGTTACCCCCACTTTTTGCCTGGTGTTTTGATGGTTTTCTACTTAGTTGGACTGGGGCCATGCTATTCAGGGCCCCAGTCTATCTGCTTTCTCTATAAAATGAACTCCATGTAATTTAGATACATACCAGATTGGTTACTGAGTCACCCTTGTGAGCTCCTGCATATGGTACCCTAGGTACTCAGGGCATAGGTGCCCCCTAGTCCTACCAGGGGCTGCAGCATGTATTGTGCCACCCCTGGTTAGCCTTCCAAACTGACACCACAGGTCTGTTCTTACAACCTGGGTAAGGTGGTGTAATTACCCCTTACTTAGATATAGTATACCTATATCTATATACCTATATAGACACATATGAACCTTTAAGCCACTCCTATGGCAGACCTTGACAATCCTGGAGGTAGATTGCTTGGTTTTATGTGAGAGGGTGCCCTAGCATGAGCTGAGCCCCTCTGCAGCTTTCGGAAGCATCTCCTTATAGCTGTTCTATGATATAGCCATACCATATACTCTTAAATGCATTATAATCCTCGCGGTTAATGCTAACTTTGGTTTGGCTTTATCAAAACATGTCGTGTAAGGTGTCAAACACTTTGGAATACTACCCCCTCCACCTATTCTGGCAGCGGGGTAACATTCTACCATTCTAGAGGGAAAGGACATGTAGCTACTTGTAAACCTGGTTAAAGTTAAACAGAGCCCCAGCATCACAAAATGGATGCTGCTGCCACAGACACGAGTCTGCCCTCCTGCTGCTGGACAAAACTCCGGCAGGGGAGGCTTGGACAATAGGTTTCCTGTCCAGGGAGGTGCTGGCACCTCCCCAGACAGGCTTTAGTGTATTGGGGCATGGAGGGCTGCATTCAGTGAATGCTTTCCAAACACTGCCTGGGGCACACTAGGTGCTCCATGCATTTCCCAGTTCAAACCGGATGCTGGGGCGCTCAGCCCCAGCTCTGCCACGTAACTGGACAATGGGGAAGGGACTAACAGCATCTTTCCCGGTCTCCATTTTTGAGGCTCCCACCAGATCCCAAAGAATCTGCGACACAGGACATGGACTTCCGGATATCTCTGACCCTGACATGCGCTCCCAGCAAAGCTGAGACCTGTGGCGGACACGAGAGTTGTGGGACCGGAACTCTATCTCCTCTGCTTTCAGGAACCTGAAAGCAGAGGAGATAGAGTCTGGGCCACTAGCCCACATACCACTATTTTAGTAATTGGTTTGTGAGGCCCCTAGGGCATAACGTATACTGTGCAACTTATCGTATGCTAATTAAGTTCCTTGTATTGTACTTTTACCTCTGACTTCATAAAGAGTGCAGAGGGGTTGTGTTTAGAATAAATACATATATATTTGATATATACCTTGTGTGTTGTGCTTTCATTTGGTACTCAAGAGATTATAAATGGTAAAACAACTTGCTTAACTCGTCTCCAAGTCTTAGCCTGAAGGCTGCTCTCCACAGCTACCACTAGGATAGCTTTCTATAAGGTTGACTTTATAACCTACCATCAATAAGGGTCGATTGGACTGGTGCAAGGTGCCCACAAGAATAGGCCAACTTCTCACAATCAGCCTCTGAAATGCATTGGGCATTAAATTAAATCAGCCAATAAAAATACCTCATTATATTTTTGCATTTTTCATCATACAACAGATAAAGTTACATATATACAGCCGCATGCGGAATTGCCAGTTTTGTCCTTATAATGTTAAAAAAAGAAGAGCAAAAATATACTAATTTAAGGAAGGGCATCAGGGCAGGTAGCTCTATAGGATTGATGAATTTCGTGTACTTCTATTCAGATATTTGTTTTTGTTTTTAATGAGGAAAATTGACTTTGACAATGTTAAAAACCAGAAAGCACATGTTGGGAAAATCCCTTATGACTTTGTTTTTTTTGTCCAAATAATATAAAATTTGGCAGTGTGATAGTCGGTATCCTGGTTAGAATTTTGACTACGTTTGGTGCAGATTGCTGAAGGGTGTACAAAGTTACACACAGACCAAAAACATGTGATTTTGCCATACAGTGGTGGAACTATCAGAATTACAGAAGTGTCAAATTCAATGCCTCTACTGTAGTACACATATATATTGTTTCTGTGACAAAGAAAAGGAAGGTTGACGCATGATGGAAGATTTATGTTGATAGTAATGAATAAAAAGAAATAAATCAGACTCTTGCTCAAGTACGAATGTGTTTTTTCAAGTGTTATGTGAAAGGCTTTGCTGAAATAATAAATGGGCAGGTCCACTCATCACCAGACTAGTGGATGAGTTGTAGAAGGTGGACTTGGAGCCCCATTGGAGTAAATCTATATAGCTATCTATATATCTATTGATTAGAGTTACCTGCCCCAGATGCACTCTAGCACTTTATTTAGGAATGTTCTTCCATGGTTGATGTATTTGAACAGTGGTTAAGTGAAGATATTTTAAATACAAGCATTAGCAGTCTTCTTAAGTAATTTGACACCCTTATAGGGAATGTGCAATATTTAATGGAGGTATAGAAATGGATATATGTTGCAAATTGGTAGATCGACATATAAGCACTGTACTTGAGCACTTGAAACTTTAATGGATTATGTAAAATAGAAATATGACACCACCTGGGTATTGGAAACCCAAAATGAGATGAACAGAGCGCTGAAACTTATCAGACACTCACCCCAAGTCACAGATCTGGGTTGACTCCATCATCGTTCTTTAGCTAACTTCGCCACCTCAGTTCAGACCCAGCTATATGCAAATCCGTCTTGACCCTGTGCCTCGTGGGAAAAGTCCAGCCCGAGCTGCCAAGCCAGGTCTTACCTGAACTGGAAACAAGCCTCCTGGGACCGATTTCAGGGTAACACCCCTCTTCAGCCAGGTTAGCTTGAATCCAGTGGCAAAGTGAACAAGGGACCCATGTCTAGGAATACCCTGCCAACTTAGGTCGAACAAAATAAACATAAGGGGATGATGGAAGGATGCACTGAAACTTGGGTATTAACATAATATGTGCAATACTAAATGAAAGTAGAAAATTGTGATATGTTTTAAGTTTGATCAATCAAATGGGAAGATCAACTTTTTAGAAGCATTTTCCATAGTGAATTGAAAATTACCTTTTGTGAGTTGAAAATGTAATTAATTGGTGCAGCTCCTTTGGTCGCATTAAGCTTGAAAAGATTTAGAAATATGTGCACACACATGTAATTCCAATATTGCTGCTAGCTGTGCTGATGACAGGAAACATGTAACGATCATGTGATGGTTTTAAAAAACTGTGATTGTGGGATACAGGGTTGCCTGGTTGAAGGCTTATTGGGTGTTGCCACATTTCAGGGATAATAAAAGCTGACTCCCGGAAAAAAAGCAAAGAATAAAGAAAAGGGGGCAGGGTTGGAATACCCTGACCCCCCCCCCCCCCCCCAATATGGTGGGGGGTCCCACAGACAGGGATTAAACGCTTTTTGTTTAATCTTACCATGGACTTGCGGGTTGATCAGTGAATCTAAGGCACCATTTTTTTTTTAAAAAAGACGCATTCTGGGGACCGCCACCTCCCTGGGACAAAGATATGCAGACTGATGCGAAGGCCTTCAGGGACCCCCACAGCCTCGGGACTGCCATCCCCCTGGGCTACAGAATCTCTGTTGCACCCACTCACACCCTCATATAACCTTTGATACACCCACTGGTTGTATGACACTACAACCTGGGCTATTACCAAGCGTGCCCTTACAACACTGTTTTTACAACGCAAGTCGTTACAACGACTTGCGCTGTAAGCGCTGGATAGTGGAATAGTTTAATTTTCTATTCCAACTCCAGCCCACGTTACAGTAGGGAAGGTGTTGGAATAGAAAATTAAACTATTCCCTATCCAACAGCACCCTCCAGCGCAAGTCGTCGTAACGACTTGCGTTGTAAAAGCAGCGTAGTAATGGCAGCGCGTGGTAATGCCCACGTTGTAAAGGCTGCTCACCCACCCACTCCAACTTCTGCAATACCATTCTCAAACCCATTCACACACCCATACCAGTACATAAAAAGCCACTCACTGATTCATGGATTATCACATATCCACTCACTCACCCATACAGCCACTCATACACCCACTCACTAGCTAATATAGCCACTGACATATCCACTCATACATCCATACAGCCACTCACACACAGTCACCCATAGAGCTACTCACAAACCTACTCACTCACTCACTCACCCATACAGTCAACCTCACATTCGCTTACTCACCCATACAGTTACACACACTCACTCACTTACTACCATGTACTCACTCACCTATACAGTAAATGACACAAGCTCAGTCACTCATACAGTCACTCTCACATTCACTCACTCACCCATACAGTCACTCACACACCCCATCACTCACCTACACTGCCTTTCACATACCCAGTTAGTGATCCATATACCACTGACACATTCACTCATTCACAGACACAGCCATACACACACTTACTCACCCATACAGCCCCTCACATAGATACTCACTAATCCACACAGCCACTGACTCATCCCATGACTCATCCAGACAGGGAGTCACATATCTCCTCACCCACCCACAGAGACACTCATAAACCTATAGAAGTCTTCAGACAACCATTTACTCATCCACACAGAATCTCACGTACCCACTCACACACCCATACAGCAACTTATACACCAACTGACAGACAGATATAGACATTCACTCAACCAGTCAGTCATCCATAAATTCACTGAGACACCTAATCACTCACTTATACAGTTAGTCATCCACCGACTGAAACACACAGTCAGGCACTCATACACTCGACAATTCACAAATACATCTTGGTATATATATGTAACGCTCATAAATAAAAAAACCACTCACAGTCACTTGATGATGTAATCAGCGATATCATCAGTGATGTAATTTGAGATGTCATCAGTGATGTAACTGACTATGTCATGAATGATGTAATATGTGAATCATAAGCAGTGCATTGCGGTGGTGTGAGTTATAGTTATCTCAGCTAACTATGGGGCATATGTATCAAATACCGTTATTGCGATTCTCAAATAGCGATTTTAGAGTATCGTTATTTGAGAATCGCAAAACGGGATGTAATAAACAAATTGCAAATATTTTGCGATTCCTTGGCATTCCTTTATTGCGATTGACAAATTGCAATTTGCAATTAAGGAATACCTTCCCATTCATTCCTATGGGCTAGGAGGCTCGTTGCAATGAATGGGAAGACATTCTCAATTTGCGATTCGCAATTAGAGAATCGCAAATTGAGAATGCAATTTCAAGGGTGCCAGTGTGACAAAAGACACACTGTTGCTCCCCTGAAACATGATTGTGAGCTCGGATTGACTCTTTTCGACGAGACAAGCACCGGCTGGGGTCTGCACTGTCAGGCTACGCATTTGTCACGGACGTACCCACCCGTTTGACCACTCTCTTACCCGACGATTGTTTCACAGCTACCTTTTTACCCGCACTCCGGGTCGGAATTATCACCGGACTCTCAATACCGCATCCAAGCGCCTTACGCCCTGAAGAGTCACAGGCACTGTCCTGTTGACGAAACATGTGTCGGCTGGCGTTGTTTTTCCCATGAACATCTTCGCATAAACAACCAATAAGAAACCCACTGGTGTCGACTGTATCATATTTACAATATTGTATCAACTGTTGATCATATAAGCAAAATACACCAATTTTGCACAGCCCTACATATAAGAACGATGTCTCTCTGCAAACTGTTATACCAGTTAAAATTAGAATAAAAGTGTACATTCGTCAAATATCAAGGCCTGCTTAGTGCATAAAAGTGACTCTGATTTCTATTGTGCGTAAGTTCTAGGTTGCCGTCCAGCCTGAAGTGTAATTGATACAATAGTGTCTGCACTGTATGTAAATCTGGCACAACATTTGTTCTGACCTTATTATTGGTGAATTTATCCAGCCATTTCATAGTATTTAACTGCTAATAATTTGTTTTTCAGAACTACAACAAACCTCCTATAATGTCTTTGGCTGTCCCAGTAGCTGTAAAATTCCTCCAGAGGGGCGACAAAGAACTTTGCAGAAATATGTCAAGCTACCTCTCATTGGCTGCTATTGCTAATGCCGATTTGCTGGCCGAGCACACTGAAGCTGTTGTGAATAGTGTACTTAAAGGTATGTGAAAAAATGGATTTGTTCATTTTTTGCTTTTGTGGAAATTTTTATAATTATGCATGGCACGTGCAATCCACTATGAGTGACACGGTATTTCCGTAGATTATTTGTTTAACTGAGTACTGGGTGCATAATTTCAACTTTAACACCATGACAAATCTGCAATGTTCCCTACACTCATTCATCAGAGATAGCAGAGCCTGCCTAAATGGTTAACATTGAAGACATGCATTAGTAATATGCGATTTCTTAATTTTGAATATAGTATGAAAAGCAGACTAAAGTTGCAATTGTAATGCTGTTGGATTTTCAAGCATATAGGGTACCATATATATGTCATACAGCAGCCGTTAAATATACAAATTCCTTTGATGGATCGCTACATGGAGCTTGGGTTAAAAAAAACGGAGGTGGGTGGCAAACTCCACTCTGCCGGCTGAGTTCACAGAGTTTTGCCACTCTGCACTCTGCTTGGAGCGCGGAGTTTGTCAAAAACTCCACCTACCACTGGTGGAGTAGAGTTTACAGGCACACTCACCGCTGTCCTCTCTCTATCCTCATTCTGACTTCTCAAGATGTGGAAGATCCTGTGTTCAGTGCAATGCTTTCAGTCATCTTCCTATGCAGACTCCAACCACATACAAAACTTCCTGCATTCTCCTCAAAAGGCGGTGTCACATCACAAGTGAAGAAAATTTCTTGCTTGGGAGCTCAAAGGCAACTAAAGGGGACTGTACAATGTTACTATTATGATCAGCCGCATGAGATACATGCAGGCATCCCCAACATCAGTGCATTGTGCTTCCTTAGTCATGCGTGACCAGTCACATGCTATAACAAAGTGTATGAGATATCGGGGTTCCAAAACTTTCGATTCCGGTAGCTGTGAAACTGCTGTATGCCACCTTGCATGCCACTACCTTAATAACACAAGAAAGCAGGTTCGTTAGCACTGCCTCGAATAGCCGCACAACACAAACAATTTTTTTCACTCTAACACAGTTGGAACCAGGAGTCCTAATCAATCCATGAAGCTAATGGAATTGCGTTTAAAGTGCTTCTGTGGTAGCAGACATTTGCAGTACTAGGGTCACCTGTTTATTGTGTACTGCAGGATTAAGATAGTAGAGTGTTCTACTGATGCTAGCCTATCACTATGGACCTTGGTCCAAGGCTGAGATTGATCCATGCAAAAACATCGGACTGAGAGGCAGGGGGTAAACATATTAAATAATTTGCCTTTCTCAGGGGTGGCGGTCGGCTGAGCAATTCTCCCCCACCGCTGACCTCCGCAGAATTCTGCAGAGTTTTTCGGTGACTCTGAGGAATTCAGCAGAGTGAAACTCTGTGATCTTCCCATGCCTAAAAGAAACTCTATTACCACTTCATTCCTCTTCCTCTTTCCAATCTTAAAGCGTGTCCCACTCACAGACACATGCTCATCTAAACCCTAAACTTCCCTTCTTTTTTACTCCTCCCAATAAGGGACACATAAGAACTCACTTCTTCATTGCCAAGTGAAAAACCTGAAATAGGAGCTAATTACCACTCATGGGAAATATCCCACCCTGGGGTGATGGTAATTACAGGCTGTGGTAAAGACATTGTTGCCATCTGGCCCACTTGTAATGGAGGCCCTCCTATTAGAAAATGTTAACCCAGGTTTTCAAGTTTCACACTGTGCAGTTCAGCCACAAGGTGGGTATCTCTTACTCCTGTTTAACATCATTGGTTTATGCTTTATTTTTCATTCTTGGTACATGAGGATAGAGCATTGGTGGCAAGCAGAACCCATATGAAAGCCTGGGCTCAATGCTCAAATAAGTCCTAAAGCTGAGCTAGGCATCAGGCTCAAGACTCTAGCTGCTCACCCACCATGTAGATTTTTTAGTCAATGTATGAGATCCTTGTGATGCAAATGCTCCATTTGTCTCTAGTTAATTTTAAGCTTTTTTGGCACAGAATCTACAGATCCCTGAATCCACTTGATGAAATGTAGCTTATTCTCTTAATTGTCCTACCCAGTCAAAACCAAAGATTTTTTGTGACCCATCACTTTCGAAAATCATCAGTTGCCACTGTTTCAATGTTTGTAAATGGGCACTTGCTGATGTTTTGTGCATTTGCTATAAGTCGTGTGTGGTATTTACCACATGTGGTAAATAGCACGCATTTGGTATTTAATACATGCAGTAATTATTTATTCTGTGGTTCACAAAAAATTCATAATCGTTGTTATTTGACCAAATTGTGTGATCCTACAGAAATATTTTATTTCAGCGAGCTTTCTTTTCTTCCATGATCATATGAGAGCACCTTCAAATTCATGAGTTCATGATGTGCACTGTAGAAAAAGACTGTAATGTTGCTGCTTCATTTATAATCGGAATCTAGGACACATGTAGGGTGCACATTTCAACGGACATCTCTTTTAGTTCACTAATGGCATTGTCATGGGGGGACGTTATGTTTTTATGTTCCTGTTTAAAAACATGGGTTGCAATGTTGCCCAGTGGCTACAGCTGCCAACCACATAACATGGGGAAGCAGTTTTGAATACTGGCAAATCACCATGCCAAAAATAAAATGTAGTCTCCCTCTTTTGTGAACTTTTTATGCTTTTGGGCAGGAATCACTCTATGTAAAGTTGCCAAAAATAAAATGTGAATCCTGTCTGCAGATTTCGCTCTAATATCATCCTTCAAGAATAAAGGATAAATCATTAACCTTTGATATGAGAAAGAAATACCTATCGAGTGAATACATTTCTTAGTGTGACACTGCAAAATCTGTGATCGATCTCACTTTCCCTGCTTGATCAACCTGTGTGATCCTAGGCAAATACTTAATTTCACGAACCTCCTTTTTGTTCATTTTCATACTTCAGAGCACCTTCAAGTACATGAGTTCAAATGTGCAACGGTCTGTCATGTTCAGTGCTTCCTAAATGTGCTAGATTGAGAGCTGTAGAAGCAGATTCTTTTACATCCTCCTAAATGGGGCACAGTGCAACTAGAGAAGGCAATATGGCCCCTTCTTGATGAATGTGTCTTCACCAGTTGATCATTTACAACATAGCACCATGTTTTTACTTAGCTTTGCCTCATGATTAGTGTTGCACTACTCGTCTCCACTTTCCTGCTACTGACCTCTGCCCTCATTTATCCTGGCCCTAGTCCCCACCCTGTTAACCTGTGAATTTTCCCTCGTCATTTGAGATCTAGCTATTTTATCTAATGCCTGATGGAGCTACCTGGTTTAGCTATGGTTTAGCTATAGGGGAGACGGGGTGGAGACTCCCTCCTTGGACGTCACCTACCCAGTCCGTCTTTAGCCAGACTTCCTTTCGTCTCTCCTGTCGTCTCTTCCTGCATCCTCCCTCTATTTCTGTCTCTCTTGCTCTCCTCTCTCAATGTATTGAGACTGAACTATTTTGTCTGATGCCCGATGGAGCTACCTGGTTTAGCTATAGGGGAGATGGGCCGTGGACTCCCTCCTTGGTCGTCACCTACCCAGCCGGCCTTCAGACAGACTTCATTTCGTGTCTCCTTGTTGTCTCTTCCCCTATCCTTCCTTTCTCACCTTCGCTGTCCCCTCCCCTCTACGCTCCATTTATTTTGGCCTCCATGTTCTTTAGATGTTTCCCATTGAGACCTAGCTATTTGGCCAAAGCCTGATGGAGCTACCTGATAGCTATAGAGGAGATGGGTTTTGGGACTTCCCCCTCGACCGTCACCTACCCAGCCAGACTTTGGGCAGACTTTCCTGGTCTTTCTGCCGTATCTCCCTCCAACCCCTTTTCCCAACCCCCTTAACCCCTTACCCTCTACACTTCACTTATCTCGTTTTCTATGCTCTTGTAATTGTTTGCCTAGCTACTGATGTAAATTGGAACTGATGTAATCTTGTAATTTTGTGGAACCTCATGTAAAGCGCTCTGATACCTCCGGGTCTAGCCAGCGCTATATAAAACTCTTAAAATAAATAAATAAATAAATGTAGCCTACATATAGGGTACACGTGGCCCCTGGCTTGTCTCTTAGTTCACCTATAGCCTTATCATTATCGCTCAGCCACAAAACCAGAACGCCACACCACAAAACTGCCCTTCACACTGACATGTCAGTCCTACCCGGCAAACAGGGCCGGACTGGCCATAGCGTGCACGGGCTATCCCCCGGTGCGCCGCACGGGTGGGGGCCGTTTTTGCTACAGGGCCGTATTTTCAGCATAGCTGCAAAATCGGCCCTGTACCAAAATCGGCCTAAAACCGGCCCCGGAATGAGCTCGGCTGCACCTTGAACCCCCCGAGTGGGGGGTATTTGCGCCAAGCACTTTGCCAGGGCCGGTTGTGGTTCCCAGTCCGGCCCTGCCGGCAAATTAGACCGTAATATCACAATATCACAGGGTGACAGCAAAATGGTACTAAATGAATCATAAAATAACTAGAAACTGCAGACCTTTCACAAAGCATATGATTTGCTCTTATTTTCGAAGGATTTTAAAGAAGCCTTTTTCAAACCAGACATTGCCCATCTTGTGACAAAACTAAATGGGCTTCTTTATTATTTATTTCCAAGTGAAAAACTGTTTTTAAATAAACCTTTAATCTTTGTTTACATCTGAAGTGCATCGATGAGTGTTAGATGTTTTTCTTGATGTGTTCTACATTTTTTTAAATAATGTAGAAAGTCTTCTTTGCCCTTTGTATCAGAAAGAGGGAGGGTTTGGGGGAGATGAGGCAATGCACAATTCTGCGTTGGACTTCCAGGGGAAAGGCATTATATAGGGAGCAATGTATTTTGCTCACTATCCCTACATGGCCTTCTAACTCTTTCAAAAGCAAATATGCTTAATTTCTTACTTACTGGGGATCTGTACAGCTGTCTGATATATTTCTGCCTTTCCCCAGACTTTCTGCCTTTTGCCTTTCATTTTTGCTGATTCTTTTTGTTGGCCTTAGAACTCTGAGCACTTTAATACTGCTAACCAGTGATAAAGTGCAAGTGCTACTCCTCAAAACCATGGTGACTTTGGTGTGCACCTGATTGTTATATTTGTTGCACTGGTAAGTTCCTTGTACAGTGGTATACCATATATACAGGGCCTGTATTTCAAATGCTACTAGTGGACTACAGCACTGATTGTGCCACACACAGAAGTAACCTTTCAAACCTGTCTTTGGCCTGCCAGTGTAGTGCCTGTGTGTGCAGTTTACTGCCAGTTTGACTGGGCTTTTAAAACTACTTGCAAGGCCTTAAATGGTCCTATTATTACATACGAGTCTATATATATATATATATATATATATATACATGCGGGTCCACAGCTACCTCATTTGGGCAGCTTACTGTGGTACGGAAGGTGCCTTTTACTTGCGGGGTGCTTGCGGGGACATTGGCAATCCTTTTAATACTTTTTGCATGTGAATGGCGGCGCTACCCACTTGGGTTCTACTAAACCACCAGTCCCAGAAAGCTTTGCTTCAGGTGTTACACCTGTGTATAATCACTGTGGGTATTTACTGGTGCTTGCAGCTTGCCGTCATGTCACATGGTCTGCCACTGAAGAGGGCGTTGGCCCGAAACGCGTCTGGCAGGAAAAGGACTTTGTTCGCAGCTCGCGCCCTTGCGTTAGCATTAATTCCTACCTGTAAGTGCATTCCCACCTAGGTGGCAAGTTTTTCTTATATATATATATATATATATATATATATATATATATATATATATATATATATATATATATATATATATATATATATTACATTAACCCATGTATGTGCTGCCATAGTGGTTAACAACTCTGTTGGACTACAATAATTATAATGCATTGTAATCTTGATGATGAAGGGTTGATTATCTACCCAGTACATTGATGATGTTTACCTACCGTATGTCTAAGTTTGCTTCTCAGTAAGATCGGGGCGTATTTTCAGCACTTTAAAGGATACATTGGCCGTTGTAGCCAAAACATCTGCTTTGATTACTTCCTTCTTAATCATAGTTATGGTACCACCCAATGGAGGAAGCTCCTGTGGTATTCCTAAAGGTATTTTTCATTCCACCTGGATCCCTGTAAAATCCAGGAAATCAGCTAATCTGAAGAACTCCCTCAGAAGTGAGGTTGTGTCGACCCTGGTACTACTATCTCACCAGGGTTGGGTGAGTTGGCCAATGATGAAGCATGTCACATCACATGGGTGAGGCATTCTCATCCAAAAAATGTGTTGGAATCTTGGCCTCCTACGGTTTCTGATTAGGCCTGGACGGAGTCTCACCACACAGAACTTGGCAAATTGCCAAAAAAACTCCACCGCGCTACAAATTCTGCAAGCAGTGGATTCAAGGAAGTCGCAGTGTTCATGACAATTTTCAGTACCATGAGTTTCTCCCGCACTGTAAAATCAGCGCATATTAAATCACATGGAGCGTCAGAGGACGCTGCTACTTTCTGCCACTCAAGTAAAGTTTCTGCTCGAGCAACAGCTTCCTCAACATGAGCAGCAGCTTCCTCAACACGAGCAGAAGCTTTCTCACCATGAGCAGTTGCGACTTTCTGTGACCGCTCGCATTTAGAAATCTTGCCGGGAGATGGTCTAGTGTGTGATTTCATTGGTGAGATGGCAAAGAGAAAAAACTCTGCTTCGTGTCCCTTCGCAGAGTTTTTCGGAACTTAGCACAGAGGGGGCAAAACTGCAAACTCCATCGACACAACAGAAGTCTTTGCCCACCCATATTTCTGATTAGGTAGGCAATAAATCAGATTTACTATTCTCACCCCAAATTAAGCCTCATTAGGGAAAGCTTTGGATTTGGACGGGGGAGTTTCTATTTCCACTCCAAACTACACAACATATGGGTAAAGTTATGGACTCAGTGGAGGGATTAGATTTACAATTCCTACACCAAACTAAACAATAATAAAAGGAAAAAAATGTAAACATTGGCAAAAATAAATATTTGAAAAACAGTAAAAACATCAGTTATTAAATGCCTAGTAAAGTAAAAGATAGCAAAAAAATGTATATTTAAATAATAAAACCTACTGAAGTAATATAGATAATACTAATGTAATACATGGGTGACAGATAAATGTTTATTAATTCATTTACAAAATGAATCCTAAATTTGTAAGAATGAATTAAAAAAAATTAAATAACATTTACAACGTTTAGAAAAAAATCCTAACCAAATTTCTTAAGACACATTCTTTTTTGCCAAACAACAAAAAAATAAACAATTTTTAACCAAAAAATCACAAATGCCCAAACAATTTTTTAAAATTATTATTTACATTTTAAAACGCTACTCACCCAAAACCCCCTACAGATAATACACCAAAAAGTTCTATAGAAAAGAGAGTCCCATTAAATAAAGATCATTCAACTTGAAAAACTTTTTTTTGTAAAACCTGATTAAAATTGTAAAAACTAACATAGTTTTAGTCAATAAAAAATAATGTAAAGTACTACACACCCAAAACCCCTTAACAAACCAACAGCCTTAAAAACATTACAATTACAAATGTGATTGAAATGAAAATGTAAAAATATGAAACTACATTTTTTTTAAAAACACAATAAAATACAAAACTAAAAAAGTTTTAAAAACAATATTGAATTAAGCATTTTTAACAAAAACTCATAAAATCCATATTAAAATCCACACAAATAAAGTAATATATAGTTGAAAGATTAATCTTACTTAAAAAAATAAAAACAATGTACTTGCAGACAATATTCAAAACTTCGATATTATAATACCTACAATATCATGAATTTAATATTGAGTACCAAAGAGATTCTGCCTTCAATGTTAAGGATGCACATAGTGCTCAGTGTGGTTTCTAGGCTTAACTCCTGGCGTCTGAGCTGGGCAACATATATAAAACGGGATGCAAATATTAAGTTGTTTTGCATTGTCGAAAAATTTGATGTTTGGAAAAGACAGTTATGAGAGATTAAAGCTATTAACAAACTGTTCCAATGAATTCATTATTTCATTTACCTATGCTGTAGTTAGTGGTGGCTAGCCCTTCAGAGCCCAGCAGGTGGAGACCATCCCAAACAAAGTTTTCGGTGAAAATACCTCAAGCCGCTCACAATGGGGGGCCGCAGCGGGATTCGCCGACCCCAATTAATACAACAAAGAATGTCGTCTCCTACGTATTAAGACAACACGCCTTGGCCAATTTGCTTGAAAGTGCGTTTATTCAGCAAAGTCTACCCTATGCGTTTCGAAGTGTCCGCTTCTTGTTCACAGAATATTGTTCCAGCATTTCACATGCTATACAACAAAAAATGAAGGGAGACAGATCATACCTTATTTAAAAATTCAATGGACCTCCACCAGCCGGTTAGAGTCAAACGAAGAAGCCTATTAATTCAGGCTCGCTGTAATAGTAAAAAGAAGAAAGGACTGAATATTCAGTCACTGGGTAGCGCTATGATACTTTACAATAGCGTGTGAAATGCGGGAACAATATTCCCTGAAACATTGCCCATTATATTCCTTTGGCTCCAGCCGGCTGGTGGAGGATTCCTTGACTAAACGTGATACATTACCTAAAAACGAATTTCTGGTAAGATTTTACACCAGTGGTGGCTAGTTAATTCATTTCCAACACTTGCCCACAGGTTCTAATTAAGGCCTTTCTCATCTGCAGATTCCAGTCTATGAGACTTCTGCTTCATTGCTTGTTAAAGTTACTACATTAAATACCTCTGACATCCAAGATTTGGGCTTCCTTGAGGGGCCGATCGGCTTTGAGGACCTGCTCTAGAAGGAGAGAAAGGGTTAGATATCCTTACTTATTGGTGATGTGTCGGACAAGTGCTTCTCGCGTCTCTCACCGATGCGTGCTCAATCCGAACTTGAGCTGGCTCTGTTCGCGGCGCCTCGGGTGACACGAGCCCGTGATGAGTCTGCATTATCCGTATTAACATATTTTTATTGCAGAAACACAGAAAGATACCAGTAATCAGTCAGTATCCCAGCTATTCACCAGTAATAGTGCACCGCACAGTCAGTAGAGCAACACACGGCCATTGAGCCCACAACCCGAAGGTCGGGCGGCAAATATCGTTAATCTGCTGGAAATATAAACTTAAGAACAAAGGTGAGCATCCAATGAGCGTTCCGAGTATCTGCTTTTCTTTTTTATCCCTTCCCTCCCCCCAATAAACCAATGGAACAAAACTCGAAAGGAATTAACATAGGCAAGACAGTCACAAAAATAGCAGCAGGTACACTTCCAATTCCCCCCCCACACCTCCCTCAAAGCCAGTAGATTCTTTCACAATTCGAAGCCTCAAATGTCCAGTTCCCCATGGCTTCCCTCCAGTTCATCAGGTCTCATCTCATCCATAGTAGCGGTATATAGTTTTCTCTGTGTGTTGGCCTAGACCCAACCTATACACCCCTCACATCCCCCCATCCAGCCCGTGGTAATGGCGCCATTTGGACCAAACTCTCCGGAATTATTTGGGGCACCCCCTTGCCTTATAAGTAACTCTCTCGGCTGCCATATAGAGATCTAGCCCCCTCCTCCATTCTTCCAGTCCCGGCGGTTTCGGCGCCCCCCCAGTACTTTGCAGTGTCTCTTTTTGCTACAACTAGTGCAAGAACTAGGAATGTAAGAAGTGGGAGAGTCAGGTCTACCTCATTGGTCATGCCTAGTAATGCCAGTTTGGGCTCCTGATGGAGCGGAACTCCCAAGACCACCTCTAGATCCTTGAATACCTGTGTCCAGTACGTCTGTATTGTGTCGCATGCCCAGATAGTATGATAGAAGTTCCCATCGCATTGGTGACATCTAAGGCACCGTGGGTCTTCTACTCTTCCCATTTTACTAAGGCATACTCTATCGTAGTAGGCTCTATGAAGCACATTAAATTGAATAAGTCGCTGCCTTATTTGATTGACACCTCCCGGGGATGCATCAACACTATCTCCCAGTCCAGGTCTTCCATCTCTCCCACCTCTGCCTCCCACGTGCCTCTGAGTTTTGCCAGATCCCCCAATATGTTATTAGTTAAGGTTTTATAGGTTAGGGAGACCGCCTTCCCCGTTATCTGCTCTTGGAGAAGCCGCCCCTCCAATGGTGCATATTCTGGGATATCAGTGACGGTAATGTTTTGGGCTCGCCACGCGTGCCATAATTGGATGTATTTGAACTGCTGTGTAGTATGAAGGCCAACTCTGTTTTAAGTACTTGAAACAATTTCAGCTCCCCTTTGGCTATCACATCTCCTATAGTGGAGATGCCGATATCGTCCCACCTTTGGAACTCTCGTAGCTTGTAGAGTTCTGTTAACCACTTGCAGTGCCACAGCGGTGTCTGCCGTGAAGGCTTCTTTTCCCAACCCATGCGCCTCATGGCCTTGGTCCACGCATTAAGTGTGAGAAACGTAGCCGGGAGGAGTAGTGCCCTACTAGCGCCCCCATAGAGATAACACAATAGGTTTTTGGACGACATTCTAGACCTCTCTAAGGCGTAGGTCGGGTGGTCCGCCGGGGCATGAAGCCAATCATTAATTGGTGTCAGATGTTCCGCCCAATAGTAGGCCTCCAGGTTAGGGAGCGAGATCCCCCCACTGTATTGGTGTCTCTGGAGCGTAGACAAGGCCACCCTAGCATGTTGCCTAACCAAAGAAAGGATCTCAGGTCGGCATGGATCTTAGCAAAGACCGAGGTCGGTAGTGGGTAATATTCGTTTTGTAAGGCATAGAGGAATTTGGGTAAAGTGATCATTTTGTACATGGCCGCTCGGCCTAGAAGCGTGAGAGGGAGCTGTCTCCAGAGGTCCATATCCTCCCCCGCGTTCAATAAGATCCATTGCAGGTTTCTTTGGAATGAGAGGGTCTCACTCAGGGTTGTATAGATCCCGAGGCATTGGAAGCCTTCGGTAGTCGTCAGTAGTCTCTCCGGTAGCCGTCCCCACCTATCACCTCCCCCAGGGTCATAGAGAATAGACTTGTGCCAATTGATTTTATGTCCCGCCTGCCTTCCATACTGCTCTAGTTCCCTGAATAACTCCGGCATGGTAGTCTCTGGTTTAGATACATATAGCAAGACATCGTCTGCATAGAGCGAGATCTTTTCTTGCGTCGGATCCGTGTCATTATCGTAAAACCAGAGATGTCCTTGTTTTGGTGGATCTTGGCTGCGAGTACCTCAATAGTGAGTGTAAAGAGGAGGGGCGATAGGGGGCAACCCTGTTGGGTACCTATCTGAATCCAGAACTTACGAGACATTGTCCCATTCACTCTCACCTTGGCTCTCGGGGAGGTGTAAAGAAGCTGAACCCACTTCACGAAGTTCGGTCCAAAACCAAACTTGTGGAGCACTGCATATAGGAATGGCCAGTGTACTGCGTCGAACGCTTTCTCTGCGTCCAAGGAAAGGAACCAGTGCGGTTCACTCCGCCCATGCACTTCCTACAGCCAGTTATGGGTTCTGAGGTTCAATTTAGTCGCCCTATCTGGTAAAAAACCTGATTGGTCTGGATGTACAAGGCCTGGAATAACCGCTCTTAAGCGAGCCGCCAAGATGGTTATCAGCAGCTTCACTTCCGTATTAAGTAAGGGTATGGGGCGATAGGAAGCACAATTGTCTTGTGGCTTGCCCTCCTTGTAGATTGGTACAATAGTTGCCATAGCGAGATCTGGGGGGAGCTCCCCCTCCTGGTAGGCACCAGTAAAGAGGCCTTTAAGATGACGTGTCAAAAGGTCCGCAGAGCGCTTGAAGAACTCGGCCGGGAAGCCATTCGGGCCCAGGGTTTTGCCTGGTCTCAGCTTGGCAAGGGCTTCCGTAAGGTCATCAGTCGTTATGTCCGCCTCTAAGTCCACCAGGGCCTCGGGAGGCAGCACCAGCAGTTCCGTCTGTTCCATGTATTTTAATGCTTCCTCGCAGGTGACAAGATCACGGGCTGCGTAGAAATGTTCATAGTGCGTAGCAAAGGCTTCGGCTATCCCGGCGTCAGTGTTAACACTAGACCCATCCACGGTATAGATACTATCTACCCATCTAGCCGCCCGCTCCTTTTTACTGAGCCATGCCAAAAGTCTGCAGACTTGTCGCCCACATCGTATAGGCGGTGAAGGGTGGCGAGGGATTGGGTCTTCGCCTCATTAGTTGCCAATTCCCTGTATTGTCGCTGGGCATCAAGTAGTCTTCGAAGAGCCTCACTGTTTTTATGGGCCTGATACTCCCCCTCCCATCTCAAGATAGCCTGTTCCAGGGCAGCAACCTCGGCCTGGAGTTTACGTCTTTCCTTACCCAGACTGCAACGCATCCTATCCCTCAACACCGGCTTTAGGGCTTCCCAGAAGGTGACACTCAACTCCACAGTACCCTCATTTTCTGCGATGTAAACCTTAATGTCAGCTCGAATGCCTCTCAATATGTCTGTGTTGGGAAGGACCCAGGCCGCTAAGCGCCAGGAGCCCGCGCCCCTGCGCTGGTTGTGTCGCACCCTTATGAGCAGTGGCGAGTGATCGGATATGCCTCTGGCCTTATACTCTGCTGTATCATCTACCCTCAGGTACTGTCGGGACATGAAAACATTGTCCAAGCGCGAGAACACCCTGTGGGCCCCGGAAAAATATGAGTAGGCTTGCTGTGTTGGGTGTAGCCATCTCCATATATCCGTGAGCCCTATATTGGATATCTGATTGAACAGTGTGGTCTGGTGCCCTCCTCTCCCTGCTTCCCCGGATCGGTCTAATTCTATATTCATAACATCGTTGAAGTCGCCCCCCACCACTTGTATAGTGTCCGCCGTGTCTAAAAGGATGGTTGCTAGTTCTGTAAGCGTACGGGTCTGCAATTTGGGTGGTGCATAAATCGAGATTAGCGTGTATGTGCGTCTATTCCAGGTACCCTGTACTCCAGCGTATGTCCCCTGTGGATCTATCCAGGTGCGTGTGGTGCAGAATGGTGAGGACTTTTTAATGATGACCGCTACCCCTCTGGAATCCGATGTATAGCCCGCATGAGCCAGAACTCTATGGCGACCCCTAGCGATGAAGGTACACTGTGTCCCCTTGAGATGAATTTCCTGTAGGAGGGTAACATCCGGGTCCACTCTTTTAATGTAGGCGTTCACTAGACCTCTCTTGACTTTAGAGCCTAAGCCGTTGACATTCCATGTCATGATGTTCATTCCCCTACTTCCCAAGTGTGGAGTGCCTAGGGTACTCGCCACTCAAAGATGTGGTGGCTGTGAGTGGTTAGTCTCTGGCACGTAGGCATGGTGTGGAGGTTCAAAGTGCCCTGCTTGTGTGTGTCCGCCCGAGATACATTTGTGGCACTCAGCAAAAGTGCCCCACCCCCCCTTCCCCCTCCAACTCCCTCATCCTCCCCCCTTGTGATAGCTCCAACTTTCTGCTTCAACATAACTGACCCCCCCTTCTTCCCCCTACCCCACCTCCCTCCCCTTTCAGTCCCAGCCCTGTGCAAGGCAGAACTGTCAGCAGAAGAAGGTCTATCGCCCTCCCAAAGATCCCCCACCCTTTTAACCTACTCTGGTAGACTCAGTGTATAGGCATACGTCGCATTTCCATGAAATAGTCTTAAAAGTCAAATGCAAGAAATGCGCACCAAAGAGTCTGCACCCAATAGCGCCAATAGGTAAAAGAGGGTTATCAACTTGCGTGTCTCCTTAGCGGCGAGCTGCAATCGCAGTTGCCCCATCTGCCCTTGGTCAAGAGTGTGAGTCCTGCCTGTCTGGGTGGGGATCCGTCGGATGCCCAGTAGCGTCCTGTTCCAGATCGTGGATCGCCCGTTCCAGCGGATGGATGGAGTGTGCCTCTTCCTCTTCCTCCCCCGACGAGTGGACTGCGGAATCTTCTCTCTCTTCTCCTTCCAAGCGGGATATTCAATTTTTACGATTAGTTTTAGTTCCCGTTGCGCCTCTTCCTCCGGGTGATGCCGATTGTCCTTTCCGCCTGTTCATCTGAGAGTGTCCCGGATAGGACGTAGTTTGCGTCCGTCTACTGTTCCTTTGTGCCCTCGATCGCTGGGTCTTCGGGAGTTCCTATTGCGGCCATCGCGGAGTCGGCCCATCTGGTCTGCCCCTTCCATCATTTTCTTGCCTGTGGAATATAGGACGTTCCTCCAGCCACTGCCAGGCGTCTTCCGGGTGATTAAAGAAGTGTGCTTTGTCTTTGTAGATCAGTTTCAGTTTCGCCGGGAAGAGTAGCATATAGGTAATGTTCATGTCCCTTAGTTTTGCCTTGACTGCTTCGAAGGATCTGTGCTGCTTTTGCACTTTCTGGCTATAGTCGGGGAAGATCATAATAGTTGCGTTCTCCATACAGAGTTCCCCAAGCTTTCTGGATTCTCGCAGTATCAGGTCCCGGTCTGCAAAGTTGAGAAAGCGCGCAACGACGGGCCTGGGTCTTGAGCCCTCTGGTGGTCAAGCCAATAGGGCCCTATGTGCCCTTTCGATGATGAAACAGGTCGAGAACTGCACCGCCTGGAAGGTTTTCACTAGCCAGGAGTGGAGAAAGGCCACCATGTCCGTCTCTTCGATTCCTTCCCTAAATCCAACAAAGCGCAGGTTGTTGCGTCTCGCCCTATTTTCCGCATCATCGACTTTCCACAGTAGCTGACGATGCGAGGCCTGGAGTTCCGCCATGTCCCTCCTCAGCGTGGAGATCGAGTCCTCCGCCTCCCCTATTCGTGTCTCCGCCGTGGTCACCCGGTCTGACAGCTTCCGGAAGTTTTGGCGCAACAGCTTCGCCTCCGACCCCACTTCGCCTATTTGTACCTCCAACGCTGCCCTGGATTCCTGAATGTCGGCCCTGGACGCCTGGATAGCCGCCATGAAGAGGTCCGTGTCCGTTCGTGGGCCAGTAGCCGGGGGTGCGCCCTCTGCGTTTGGCGACGGTGCAGCAAAGTTGTCCATGGGGCCCTGTTCGGCCGTCATGGTGAGTGTGTCTTTCTTTCCCATGGCTGATGACGTTGCATCGTGTCTTTCCCGTGGGGCCAGTGTCCTACCCCACTTGCGTGATGGGTCTACGGGCCTACGGCTTGTGTCCCTCAGGGCTTGTCCTTAGTCCCGACCTGGGCCCCAGGCCCAGAACAACAGCCCACGCACTTATTGTCGCCCTCAGTAGAGAACAGGATGCAAGACTCACCCTCCCCCGGGTGAGGCGCTTCGTGTGTGCTCCGAGTTTCGTTGTATCCTGCCTCTCCCCCGTCTTGTCGCGGCCCTCCTTACTGGGTTCAAAGTGCTCGGCGGCAAAGGTAGTCCGGGAGATAAATGTCCCTCAGTTGGCGCCGCCCTCAGGGTCTCACAGGCCCGATCCCTGCCTCCGCTCCGGAAAGGTGGACTCACCTCTAAAATTTAATCCCCAGTCGTGTCAGGGCCCATGCCATATACCTCTCACAGGGCCACCACCAGGTCCCGGTTCCAGTAGCCAAGGGGCAGGGTGAGCGAGATCGGCAGTCCCGCGCCACAGGAGAGTGCGTGGGAGGCCCGCTCACAGCCGCAACCTATTGCCGTCGCAGGGGCCCCCAGCGGAATTGCACACGCTGGGCTTATGTCCGGAGGCCCGGTGCCCACGTTATCAGGCAGTTCCGGGAGGTCTCCTCACCTCCTGGGGGTCGACGGCACTGTGGGGATACGTGGGCGACTGTCGGGACGCCGCAGTCATGTACAGCCCCTCACCCCTGATCAGGTCTCAGACGGGCGCATCCCAGCGTCAGAGCCACCGTTGCCCCGCGAGGGGAAGGGGGGAGGAAAGTTCAGGCGTCCCAGTCCGGAGCTGCCGCCAAGCACCACAGCCACAACAAGCTTACCGGCTGTAGTCGCCCGCCACTGCCCCTCAACCGCAGTGGTCGCGCCGGCGATCGGCGGCCCCCAGCTGTTGTTCCGGCGGCGTTATAGGGCTCCGTTCGGCTTTACGTCTCCGGGACGGAGACGGGCATTCAGCGGGCCGCCATCTTGGTTCGCGCAACCGAGCGCGCGATCTTCTCCAGTTGTGCCGTTTTCTGCCGGTTCTCCGTCAGATGCAGCGAGTTGCGGGCCACCGCGAGGCACCGAAGCTAAAGGACGTTGCACAGGTCTGTTTTGGGCTATTTGGCATGAGTATTTCGGCGGATTAGGAGCAGCTCGCCCGGAGCTACGTGGAGACACGTCCTAGCTAGCCATGCTGCTGGCCACGCTTCCATGAGTCTGCATTATCAACTGTTGGGTGCTATGGAAAGAGTAGATAGACTATACATATTGCGTGACACAAAATTATTGATAGCTAAATGCTGATATTTTAGTAAATTGTACATTTGTGAAATGGTGTGAATACCCTTAGTACCCACACCATCAACAGCTCCCTCCCAACATCATGCACATCTGCCCCATACAAGAATACACTGGACACGTAATATGGGTAAGAACTGTTGCAGGTTTATTTTCATACAACAAGCGTATGACGTTTTGTGGGTCATCTTACGGGCGATCCAAAGCATACAGCCCCTCGCTGTCCCGCCTGCCTAACGAGCCAGCCAGCACAGTGAGTGGATGCTCAGACGGTGCACCACCTTATAGATCCGATCTTATACTCCCGCCCCCCCTTTCAGGGTGGAGCGGTATGGCACACCCGCCGTTGGTTCAGGCCCCCCGACCACCCGAAGGACTAACGGGGTGCCGTCGCGGTTTCCCGGAACCTCCTGCGGCTCCAGGTCCTTGGCCCAGGCACCCTTACTGTGCCATGCAGAGGTACCCTTACTGTACCAGTCTGCCGCAGAGGTACCCGTACTTTACCCGTCTGCCTCCAGATCACCTTGTAACTCCGCCACAGCTCTGGAGGAGGCCACAGTCGATGACAGAGCCCCCCCCAACCTAACTAGCTATTGACATCCTGCTGCTGATAGTGCCTCTTGTACGTCTAATAAGAACATATCCATTCTTAAATTTGACAAGTGCACTCCATCTCTATCATAGTAGCCCTCCGTTTTTTCCTGAATTAATGCGTGCCTAATGAAACCAAGGCCTCTCCGGTCCATGAACTTTTGCATGGACCTGTTGTCCCTCCTGCGGGACTGTTCTACAGCTGGGGGAGATCTTGCCCCCCTCCATTCTCTGCGAGGAACAATTTCGGACCACCATAACTCACACGATCCCAATCTGTTACTTATTGCCGCAATGCCCTTCTGCATGACCTGAATCAAAGTCCTCCTCTCTATGGTGACCAAGTCATTCCCTCCGAGGTGGATGACGAAGACGTTGGGTAGGGGCCCCCCCTAACGCAAGGCGTTGCTCTAGCCTCGGTCTAAGGTTGTTCTACTTCATGCCCGGGACGCCCAACCATACGAACTGCATCTGCGTGAAACCCAGGGTCCAATTCTTGAGAGCTGCCCACTGTTCCAACCTGGCAACATAAGAATGTCCCATCACCCAAACGCAACAGCCTGCTGGAAAGAAGACAAATTACATTCAAACAAATGGGGAGGACGCCGTCTGTTTAACACACGTGGTTTAATAGTTGAACACTGCACACAAGAAACTGGAAAAACGTGATGAATTGCTATACTTAAACATAATCAAACAAAGTAATTTGTAAAACCCAGTATGTCGCTGGTACCCTCTATAACACCACCCAGCCTGTGATTCTATGGGCGGATGTATCGCTGAAAGCAGTTTGAGGTCCAGCTTCCCACACTCTTAACCCCTTCAGGCCCCATTCCTGCCTTGAATGCAGTCGTGGCCACTCCAATCCTGAAGGAGTGGCTCGAAAATCTCTTCCCCTCCCCTGATAGCCCGGATTTGTTCAAAGCTGCCCCCATTATGCGCTCCAACTGGAATCTGGTCAATGGGGCCCCATCTGCGTGCATTAAAAAATTTCCAGACTGGGCCGGTCTGATCTTCAGATATTCCCTAACCGTGGTGACAGTGCAGTATCTGGGGTCCCCTAACGCCCGCAGAACTATGGTTGTGCCCCGACCGACCTGGTCTGTCTTGGATTTGCGGATGCGGAGCGCCAAGGCGCCCGTTGCACAAACATCCAGCATATCCAATGCAGCCCCTGACCTATCTGTTTTTGCTTTTGCTACGAGCTCACTCACCCTGAAAGCACCAAAGAAAGCCAAACAGAAAGCGGTGGTGAAAAGCCTAGCCTCGTGAGGGGAATTGGTGACTGGGGGTAAAGTATCTATCAAGCGCTGTAATGCGGGAAAATCAATTGGTGACCTGGTGTCGGCGGACTTTATCTCATCCCGGGTCCACCCTCTTAGTGCTGCCCTCACCTTAAATGAACTAGTGGGGTCATCACCCCCGTTGAGTTTGTTGTCATGCTTCAGGGCCGCCAGGTGGCCACACACCCATGAATGAGTTTTGCCCGTTTCCTTGGCCCAAACCACAAAAGTCTCGACTTGTTCGTCCAGTCCCAATGTCCCTGCTTCTAAGGACTCTATCGCTGTTCTGAAAGTAACCAACTGGGAGCCATATTTCTTACGAGTTGCAGGAGCCAGGTAACGCTCGCCCATCCTCTTCAATCGCTCCCACACCGAAGGAGTCGCCATAGTGGTGCAGGGAATGGTGTCATCGCCGCCCTCGCCCGCGGCCAGGCCTCTCGGAAACGGAGCCACTGAAGGCGAGAGAGAGCGTCAGCTGCCACATTCTTTACACCTTCAATGTGTCGCGCCCTAAACTCTGTGTTATTCTGCAATCCCGCTTTCACTAATTCTCTAAGTAGACTCAAAACAAGGGGGCATGTGGCTGATAGCCTATTGATTGCCTGAACCACGGCCTTGTTTTCTGACCAGAACACCACCTTCCTGTGTCCCAACCTCTCTGGCCATAAATGAAATGCCACTACAACAGGAAAGAGCTCAAGGACGGTTATGTTTGCAATAATCCCCTTCTTCCGCCATGCATTGGGCCAACGCATCGCACACCACTCTTCGCCAAGGATAACACCAAAACCCTCTCTCCCTGATGCGTCTGAGAACAGACAAAGTTCCTGGCTACATTCCCAGGGGGGCCCTCCAAATGACCGTACCATTGAAATGTTCCAGAAATTCATCCCACATTTCTAAGTCAGCTTTTAGCCCGTAGCCCAGGCGTACCAGGTGGTGCTTCTTACTTACGTTGGCTGTGGCTTTTGCTAACCTGCGGGAAAACACTCTGCCTGCTGGTATGACGCGGGCCGCAAAGTTCAGCTTACCCGAAAGACTCTGGAGAACACCCAAGGTCGCCTTATCCTTGCCCAACAAAGCCCGAATATCCTGCTTCAAATCGCAGACCGTATCAGCAGGGAGCCTAGATTCACCCTTGATGGTGTCCAGCTCGATGCCTAAAAAGGTCAGGACCTGAGCCGGACCCTCGGTCTTACCCGGGGCAAGGGGCACCCCGAGGTGTCCCGCCATCATCTCAAAGGCTCGCAAACCATCTGCGCACTCCTGCGTCCCTTCACGGCCAAAAAACAAAAAGTCATCCAGGTATTGTGTCACTTGTGATATGTCATGTGTGGCCGAAAGAGCCCATTGGAGGAAAGAGCTGAATGCTTCAAAATAAGCGCATAAGACATCACAACCCATCGGCATGCAGCGGTCAAAGAAATATTCGCTTCCCCACCTAAAACCTAGCAGGTGTTGACTAGATGGATGATGGGGGAAGGACCTTTGCTGTTGGCGGGTAGCTGCTCATTAAAACACAAACAATTGAAGAAGGGTCTGAGGGAAATTTAAAGACCTGCCCAGTTCGTATCCCCCTAACTGTAATCCTAACAACAAAAGAACCGGGGGTCTATAACGGAGCTTCAAGTACTCCGAGCTGCTGCAAAACTCCTACATAAGTGAGTTAGGCGCTAATAGAGCTATATAAGTCTCTATATCAGAATGTGTGCCAGGACAAACCTGTCGAAGGACCTACTGAGATTGTTGGTAAGACCCGTACAGAGATGTGTTGGATTCCCATCAAATAGGTATGCAGATCAAGTGTTCTCATTTGGTCATCCAAAAATGGGGTGGTATGTCTCTTGATCAATGAGACCCATCCATCGCCCTTACTCAATTGGGTCGTACCATCAATCGCTAAGGTACCCATGAACAAATGATAAAGATGGGATCGAGTGCAGTGCAAAAATCAAAAGATGTGTGAGTTAAAAACAAGGGGTAAAAGGATCAATAGGCGAAAAACTCTAATGTAATTTGTCCTTTCCCTCAAACAAACAAGAACAATGCAGAGGAAGCAGTCTAAACATATAACTGCATTTACAAGGCCTTGGATGACCAAATGAGAACACTTGATCTACATACCTATTTGATGGGAATCCAACACATCTCTGTACGGGTCTTACCAACAATCTCAGTAGGTCCTTCATCTGAAAGAGACACGTTAGTGATAGATTCCTTACCTTACAATATCCCCAGGTTTCAGACTGGATCCGGAAATTTTTGCGTAGCAGTACCCTTGCGCGTCGGCAGGCGTCGTCTGCGGCTCCGCGTCCGTCGTCGGCGTCGTCGGCGTCGTGGGCGCCGTGATGACGTCGTCGGAGTACTTAGACGCCGCCTCCGCGTGCTGACGTCAGTTCTTCTTTTTTCCGCGCCAGCCAGCGCAGATCTGGAAAAAGCAGTTCCCTAGTCATTTTTTTGACTAACTTTTTGGATCTTTTGATCAATTTCGAAGTCTTCACGACTCCGACGGTGCCGTTAGGGATGCCCGGCTTCAAGCACTGCGGCGAGTGCGAACGCCTCATGTCGGTTACGGATCCGCACCGCCTGTGCCTGACGTGTTTGGGCGTCGACCATGACGACGAGGCCTGCCCCGACTGTCGGGCCCTCTCGAGGAAGGCCAGGCGGGAGCGGTCCCGCAGGCGACTCGAGATCCGCCAGTCGGCCCCGCGCCGTGTGAGGTCCCGGTCCCACGGGAGGTCGAGGGACAGGTCGCGGGGGCGGAGCCGTCACAGCTCCGGGAGTCGGCGCCACTCCTCCGGGTCCAAGTCGTCAGGTAAGAAGCATAAGAAGTCGAAGAGACATCATCGGCCGGGGGTTCGGGTGACACCGCCCACGCGGCTCCTCAGGAGTCGCGGGCGCCGCGTTCGGCTCCATACCCCCCGGTCCCTGGGCTGAACGCGACGCGGGAGGAGATAGAGCGCGTCTTCATGGCCATGAGGTCCCTTTCTTCTCCGACGGGTTCCGTGGCGCCTTCGGGCCCAGCGAACCCGTCTGGGGGCCCTAGTGGGTCGGGGGCTGCGACCCCGACGCCGTCGGGTGCTTCGGCCTCGACGCCGCCGGCGTCTTCGGCGCCGGCGCCGCAGGGCTCCACGATCCCGACGCCGCTGCTGCCCTCGGGCTCGGCGCCGCAGGGTTCAGCGGTCCCGGCGTCGTCGGTGCCTTCGGGCCCGACGCCGCAGGGTGCCGTTCGGCCCTCGTCGGGCGCTGGAACGTCCCCGGTGGACCTTACGACCCCCCCCGGGGTCGGTCCGTGTGGTGTCCCCTCCGACGTCGGCCTCGGCCGACGCAGTCCCCAATGCCTCCTCTCTATGGGTTCCGGCGTCGGGACGGCGCCTGTCGGCGCCGATCTCGACGCCGTTCGGGGATTTCCATCCCTATGAACCATCCTCATTCACTTACGACCCTGAGTCTCAGGAGATGGGGGAAGAGGAGGATTGGGAGGGGTCTGAGGACCCTCTGACAAGGGAATGTCAGTCTAACATGGACTGGACAGGAGACCTTGGGGAGGCCAGTGGCCTGGACACCTCTCCAGACACTGGATTCGTCTCTCCTCCTTCCGTGGCTTTGGAGGAGGGCGCGACATATAGTGTGGTGTTGATGAGGGCTGCTAAGGCATTGGGCCTTGAGCTCCCCGTCGCGGCCGTGAGGACTAACCTCCTCACTGAGGTCCTTAAGCCGCAGTCATGCTCCATGGAGCCTATGCTGCCGTTTAATGAGGCCTTGTCGGACGTTCTTTTGGGCACTTGGTCCAGGCCCGCTACAGGTTCGCCTGTAGATAGGAACATGGCCAGACGCCACCGCCCGGCTCCGGGCGACCCATGTTTCCTGTCCACCCACCCCACCCCCGAGAGTCTGGTTATCCAGGCCTCTAACTCCCAGACCGCCTTCCCGTCGGCTCCCCCTGACCGGGAATCCAAGAGGTACGAGGCCTTTGGCAAAAAGGTATTCTCGTCCCTTAGCTTAGGACTGCGGTCTTCCAACACCGCATGCCTCTTGGGCCGTTACACCCATTCTGTATGGGAAACGGTGGCGGAATTGCTGCCAGAGTGTCCGTTGGAGGTACGGGCCAAACTCGGCCAAGCCCTAGTGGAGGGCCGGGACGCAGCGAAGTATTCGATCAGGTGCGGACTGGATACAACTGACTCGCTGGGCAGAGCGATGGCTACGACGGTGGCGATTCGACGCCACGCCTGGCTCAGATCCGCCAACTTCTCGGCTGATGTCCAGAATACCCTCATGGACATGCCGTTCGATGGCCGTCGCCTCTTTGGCGACAAGGCAGACCACGCGCATGAGCGCTTTAAGGACTCCAGGGCTACGGCCAAGTCCTTGGGCCTCTCGGCCCCGCGCCAGCAAGTGGGTGCCTTTCGCTCCTTTCGTGGCCAAGGAAGGGGCGTCCCCACGCGTGCCGCCAGCCACTCGCCGCAAACTGTCGTCCAGCACGGCGGCGGCCGTGGAAACCGCCGTGGAGGCGGTCGGGGAGGCAAGCGGAGCCAGTCCACACCTGCCCCCGCAGCATCCGCCTCTAAACCCTCCTAGTCCGTGCTTTTCGGCCCATGTGACGCCAGTGGGGGGCAGGGTTCGCCATCACCACTCTCACTGGCGCACAGCCACTTCGGACAGGTGGGTGCTGCAGATCGTCCGAAGGGGCTACTCCCTCCCCTTCGAGACGACCCCTCAAGCCATGCCACTGCAACACCACCGCGTATCGGGGGATCATTTGCGGCTCCTGCAGGAGGAAGTTTCGGCCCTCTTGGCCAAGGGGGCCATCGAGCGCGTTCCTGGGCCAGAAGTAGGTCGTGGTTGCTACTCCCACTACTTCCTGGTACCCAAGAAGGGCAAAGGGGGCCTACGCCCTATCTTGAATCTGAGGAACGTCAACGGCTTCCTCCGGAAGGAGAAGTTCAAAATGCTGACCTTGGCTCAGGTCTTGGCTGCCCTAGACCCAGGAGACTGGATGGTAGCGTTGGACTTGCAGGACGCATATTTCCACATCCCCGTCCTGCCGGCCCACCGGCGTTACCTGCGGTTCACGGTAGGCCGCGAGCACTTTCAGTTTACCGTGCTCCCCTTCGGCCTTACCAGCGCCCCACGGGTGTTCACGAAAGTGATGGCGGTGGTCGCAGCTCACCTGCGCAGGTTAGGGGTGTCAGTCTTCCCCTACCTAGACGACTGGTTGTTGAAGGCGGGCTCGCCCCAGGCAGTCGTCAGCCACCTCCAGACAACGGCGGATCTCCTGCACCTGCTGGGATTTTCCATCAATGTGCCGAAGTCGCACCTGTGTCCCTCTCAGAAGCTCCTTTTCATCGGAGCGGTTCTCGACTCGGCGCAGTTTCGGGTTTACCCGCCCGAACAGCGGGTCCGGGATATACAGGCTCTGATTCCGGTCTTTCGGACGTTATCCCGGGTTTCGGTCAGGTTGACGCTGCGGCTTCTGGGGCTGATGGCCTCCTGCATCCTTCTGGTGCATCTCGCACGGTGGCGGATGCGGGCTCTGCAGTGGGACCTGAAGTTTCAGTGGGCCCAGCAACGGGGCGACCTGTCCGGCCATGTCCTGATCTCGGAGGGCACTGCGAGACAGCTGCAGTGGTGGCTCACGGACCGCGATTGGGTCAACGGCAGATCCCTCTCCCTTCCCCAACCGGAGCACGTAGTTGTGACGGACGCGTCCCTCCAGGGCTGGGGAGGCCACTTGGGAGAGGCAGAGATCAGAGGACTCTGGTCTCCGGCGGAGTCCCGGCTCCATATCAACCTGTTGGAGCTGCGGGCGATTGGTCTGGCACTGAAAGCATTCCTCCCGTCTGTCCGAGGGAGTGCAGTGCAAGTGTTCACCGACAACACTACCGCCATGTGGTACTGCAACAAACAGGGCGGAGTGGGGTCGTGGACCCTTTGCCAGGAGGCTCTGCGTCTCTGGCAATGGCTGGAACATCAGGGCGTGACTCTGGTGGTTCAACACCTGGCCGGTTCTCTGAACGCCAGGGCGGACGAACTCAGCCGTCGGTGCTCGATGGATCACGAATGGTGTCTGAACTCGGACGTGGCGCAAGGCCTCTTTCGGCAATGGGGAGAGCCTTGGTTAGATCTATTCGCCACCGAAGAGAACGCGCAATGTCATCGGTTCTGCGCGTTGGAATTTCCAAGGCGGCACTCGCTCGGAGACGCTTTTCGTCGCGAGTGGAGCTGCGGTCTGTTGTACGCCTTTCCGCCTATACCACTTCTGCCCAGAGTGCTGAAGAAGATCAGGCGCGACCGGGCACAAGTCATCCTTGTGGCTCCGGACTGGGCTCGAAGGTACTGGTATCCCGAGCTACTCAGCATGTCAGCCGATCCCCGATTCGTCTGCCTCTTCAGGAGGACCTTCTGTCGCAGCAGCAGGGGACGGTCCTCCACCCGAACCTGTCCAGTCTCCACCTCCATGCTTGGAGATTGAGCGGCGACAGTTGAGGCCATTTGACTTGCCTCCTGAAGTTTGCAACATCATTCTGGCAGCCAGGCGTCCCTCCACAAAGACGGTATACGCCTGCAGGTGGAACAGATTTGTGGCATGGTGCACAGCAAAGGCTGTGGATCCCCTCAATGCCCCTCTCTCCGAGGTTCTTCTCTTCCTTCTTTCTCTTGCCCAGCAGGGCTCTGCTCTGGGCACTCTCAAGGGCTATCTTTCGGCTCTTTCAGCCTTTCTGAGGCTGCCTGACAAACCTTCTTTGTTCAAGTCCCCTATTGTTAACAGATTCCTGAAAGGCATCACTCATACCTTTCCTCCTGTTCCTTTCGTGATGCCTCAGTGGGACTTGAACCTGGTTCTCACCTTTCTGATGTGCGCTCCCTTTGAGCCGCTTCATAACTGTCCGCTTCGCCTTCTTTCTTTGAAGACTGCCTTCCTGGTAGCCATCACCTCTGCCAGGAGAGTGAGTGAGCTCCAGGCCCTCTCTTGTAAGCCTCCCTTCCTGTCAGTCCATCCGGACAAGGTTGTTTTGAGGACTAGGCCCTCTTTCTTGCCAAAGGTGGTCACGGCCTTCCACATTGGGCAGTCCATCACATTGCCCACCTTCTTTCCGCCTCCGCACCCCTCGAGAGAGGAGGAGAGGCTCCACCGTCTGGACCCAAAACATGCGCTCTCGTTCTATCTGGATCGCACACGCCAGTTCCGGGTGGATGATCAACTCTTTGTAGGGTACGCGGGCGCTAAGAAAGGGAAAGCGGTGCACAAGAGGACCATCTCACGATGGATTATCATGTGCATCCAGGCGTGTTACTCCTTGGCTAAGAAGGAACCACCTGTTGGGCTGCGGGCTCATTCCACTCGAGACACGGCCACTACAACTGCCTTGGGCCGAGGTGTGCCCTTGCAGGACATTTGCCAGGCGGCTACGTGGGCCTCGTTGCACACGTTTGCTAGGCACTACTGCCTGGATAGTCAAGTCCGGAGAGACGGTTTCTTTGGCCGCTCGGTTCTCCAGGACTTTCTGGTGTGAATATTGGTTCGCAGACCCGCCACCACGGGGATGGCATTGCTGGGGTATCTATTCTAAGGTAAGGAATCTATCACTAACGTGTCTCTTTCAGATGCACAAATTACTACTTGTGTAACGATATATCTGTAAGAGACATTAGTTAGTGATAGATTCCTTACCGACCCACCCATCCTCCCCGTTCTGCGAACCGATATCTAGGGTTAAGGTCATCCCCTTTCAGGGCCCTAGTTTCTTGGCACCAGTGTCGGTTTTTTGTCATGGCTCTGCGCTTCTGGCTCGGAAAAGCTGTGGCTAAGAACTGACGTCAGCACGCGGAGGCGGCGTCTAAGTACTCCGACGACGTCATCACGGCGCCCACGACGCCGACGACGGACGCGGAGCCGCAGACGACGCCTGCCGACGCGCAAGGGTACTGCTACGCAAAAATTTTCGGATCCAGTCTGACGCCTGGGGATATTCTAAGGTAAGGAATCTATCACTAACTAATGTCTCTTACAGATATATCGTTACACAAGTAGTAACTTGTGCGACAGGTTTGTCCTGGCACACATTCTGATATTGAGACTTATATAGCTCTATTAGCGCCTAACTCACTTATGTTTGAGTTTTGCAGCAGCTCGGAGTACTTGAAGCTCCGTTATAGACCCCCGGTTCTTTTGTTGTTAGGGTAGCTGCTCATGCCTATCAGACGCGGGGAGCCAAGGTGATTGTCCTCGTTGAGGCCAGGCCCGCACTGACACCCTCACTGGCGTGGAGCGTCTGATCTGTTGGCCTGTGCGGCGGTGGTCGAATCTTGACTAGTTGTGCAGGAGAAAGCGGGATGCTGTGCCCCGCATTTGCTGCAGCTGTGTGTGAACTTGCAAGCCCTACCCCAGGTGCACTGCCCTTCATTGAACAGCCTGCATGTCCCAGAATTGAAACGCTTTGGCCCAGCCTTTTGGCCCCTCCCCCGGCCCCCTCGAAAGGACTGCTTGAATGGCCGTCTAGGGAATTGCTCCCATTTCCTGCTTTCTGTCTCACCCTGTACTTTGAGTATCGAGTCTTTCTTGTCACTATTTGTTCTGCACATATGCTTGATCCAGAGTTGGATCTCTTTCTGGTCCCACCCTAACTCGGGGCATATGGTCATTGTTTTGCGAAAATCTTGATCGTAGTAGAACCAACCCATCCCTCCTGCCTGCCTTGCTTCCTGCTGGATGGTGCTAGCATATGCCATCAAGGCTTCACTCTGATCAGGGTCCTTCTGTACTATTACCGCAGCTAAGATGTTGAATGCCTCTGTCCAATTCTCTAAAGACTTCTCGGGCCAACGCTGATACCTGGTCTTCTTCTCATCATCTTTCCCCCCATCCGTCTAGTGTCTGCCCCCGCAGTTCCATGCATTAGTAAAGTCAGGATATCAATGTACTATCTGTAGGAGAGTAGGGTCTGCAATCCTATGATGACCCAGATTTTTTGCTTTTGTTTCACTGGTTTACGACTTTCTCTGGCTGTGGGCCTGCCAATCAGACCCACAGCCTGGCTGTTCTCTTTCTAAATTACAACATGTACCCTAGGTGCATTTACCAATTGGTACTGGGCCACCTTATCAGACCCTGTAACTCAGGGCATAGGTGTACCCAGGGCTGCCAGGGGCTGCAGCATGTATTATGCCACCCCTGGCTGGCCTCTTAAATTTGACACAACTGGCTGCATGACAGCTGGGGCAAAGTCGTGTAATCACCCTTTGCTGTAGGTATAGTATACCTATACCTAACCCTAAAATGGACACACAGATTCCTATCAGTCACTCCTATGGCAGGCCTTGACAATCCTGAAGGCAGAGTGCTTGGAATCGTGTGAGATGGTGCTCTGGCATGAGCTGAGCCTGTCTGCAGCTTGCGGAACCAAGTCCTAATAGCTGTTCCATGATATCGCATACCATATACTCTTAAGTGCATTATAATCCTCGCGGTTAAATGCTAACTTTGGTATTGCTTTATCAAAACATGTCGAGTAAGGTGTCATACGAATTGGAATACTAACCCCTCGCCAATTCTGGCGACGGGGTTAGCATTCCACCCTTCTAGAGGGACACGACATGTATGTAACTGTGAACCCCGGTTAAAGTTAACTGAAGCCTCAGCTCCACAAAATGGATGCTGCCACCACAGACACGAGTCTGACCTCCTGCTGCTGGGAGTCCTTCCAGCGAGGGAGGCCTGGACAAAGGGTTTCCTATCCGGGGCGGTGCTAGCACCGTCCCAGATATGGTTTTGTGTATCCTGGGTAGGCAGGGCTTTTCAGGAAGGTGACTGCTGAGTGGCACCCCGGTGCTCACTACGCATAGGCCGGTCAGAACCAGTTCCAGGGGCACACCAGCCCCTGGCCTGGGGGAAGTCCGGCATGGCAGAGGGGTGTAACCACCCCCCTCCTAGTCCCACCCATAGCAGGACCTAGTCACCGGGTCAGCCCCCTTTTTTTAGTATAAAGATGGGAGCGGGCCCCCTGTTCAAATTAGATCATCTTTGGAATCAAGACACGACTTTCTGCGAAAGGACTTCAAGATTTCTTCCTCAAGATTCTCCCTTGTGGCTAAGGAGTAGTCACCCTGCATCCGCAGGCACCATCCTAAAGAACACTGCGGTCTGCTGCAAGTCCTTCATCACGAATCCGACGACCCAGCTCGACGAGACCCGGCTTCCCTGGCACCTCTGACCTCTACTCACCTCTACAGCCAAGCTGAGAACCGTGAGTGCGACGAGACCTCGAGGGACCGACGATCGCCAAGACTGCACGACATCTTTACAACAAGCCCACCGTGTCCTCCACGGGTGAGTGCTTTGGGGTCCGAGAAGCCCCGACCCTGCGCAGCTCCAGCACCCAAGGTCAGCCTCCCTGCATCTCCACGATCTGCGTGGGGCCTGTAGGAAGGTACATCCTGACTATGGTTGCCCCCAACTTTTTGCCCTGTGTTTTAGCTGGTTTTGGACATAGTCGACCTGGGACCCTGCCAATCAGGACCCCAGGCCTACTGCTCTCTCTTTAAAATGGATTCCATGTACCCTAGGTACATTACCAATTGGTACTGGGCCACCTTATCAGACCCCGTAACGCAGGGCGTAGGTGTACCCAGGGCCGCCAGGGGCTGAAGCATGTATTATGCCACCCCTGGCTGGCCTCCTAAACTTGACACAACTGGCTGCACGACAGCTGGGGCGAAGCCGTGTAACCACCCTTCGCTTTAGGTATAGTAGCTCTATATCTAACCATACAATGGACACCCGAGTTCCTATCAGTCACTCCTATGGCAGGCCTTAACAATCCTGAAGGCAGAGTGCGTGGGCTCGTGTGAGCTAGGTTCAGGCCCGAGCCGAGCCCGGTTGCAGTTTGCGGAATCAAGACCCAATGGCTGTTCCATGATAACGCGTACCATAACGGTAACTCCGGTGTCGCGTTATCCAGGCATGTCGAGTAAGGTGTCATACGAATCGGGGTGCTGCCCTCTCACCAATTCTGGCGATGAGGTTAGCATCCCACCCTTCTAGAGGGACACGACATGCACGTAACCGTGAACCCCGGTTAAAGTTAACTGAAGCCTCAGCTCCACAAAATGGATGCTGCCACCACAAACACGAGTCTGACCTCCTGCTGCTGGGAGTCCTTCCAGCGAGGAGCGCTTGGACAAAGGGTTTCCCGTCGAGGGCGGTGTTCGCACCGTCCCAGACAGGGTTTGTGTATTCTGGGTAGGTAGGGCTTTTGTGTGAAGGTGACTGCGGAGTGGCACCCCGGTGCTCACTACGCATCTACCGGTTAGAACCAGTTCCAGGGGCGACAGCCCTGGCCTGGGGAAAGTCCGGCAGGGGAGAGGGGTGTAACTGCCCCCTTCCTGGTCCCACCCTTAGGGCAGGACCTAGTCATGTACCCACCCCTTTCTTTAGAATAAAGACCGGAGCGGGGACCCTTCCAAATTAGATCATCTTTGATTCAAGAACTACTTTCTACGAAAGGACATTCAAGACTCTTCTCAAGATTTCTCCCTTGTGACTAAGGAGTAGTCACCCTGCATCAGCGGGCACCACCTAAGAACTCTGCGGTTTGCTGTAAGTCCTTCCTCAAGGAATCCGACGGCCCAGCTCGACGAGAACCGGCTTCCCTGGTACCTCTGACCTCTACCCACGTCATCAGCTCAGCTGTGATCTGTGGGTGCGACGAGACCTCGAGGGACCGGCCATCATCAGAACCTGCATGCTCTTAACGCCAGCACGACCATCGAGGTAACTCTCTGGTGAGTGCTCTGGGGTCCGAGAAGCCCCGACCCTGAGCCGCTCCAGCACCGAAGTGCAGTCTCCCAGCATCTCCACGATCTGCGTGGGGCCCTTCTGCTCGCTGCTCAGCACGTTGTCTGGTCACTAGCCGCTGGCTTGTGTCCTTCTGTGACGACATCCGAGAATCATCACTGCTGGTCTGGTTGCTCCAGACTGGCCCTTGCTTCCATCTTTGCGAGAAGCACCCCGGACCCTCCTGGTCCACTCAAGACGCCATCTTAGGCCCACCACGTGGCCCTGAGAACTGCCAAGGCTTGTTGCCCCATCCTGGGCCCAGCGACGCCGACAGCATCATCCTTCGTGGGACAGCTCGCACCTCCGCCGTGGTCGCCGACAACGCCTCCTGGTCCGTGAGACTGCAGAGCCTAGCGTCGCCCACTCACCTGGTCGAGGTGACGGCCAACCGGTGCCTTCCTGGTACCCTCTGACTACTGGCTAGTAGTACGAACTTGGTCCCCTCTGCTTTCAGGTTTCTTCAATCTCCGATCCAGGCTTGGATCTCTACGAACTATTCAGCACTGGTCGCCGGCCAGCAACTCCTTTTCTTCCGGCTCTTGGCTCGTCAGCGAAGACCCCGACGCCTGTAAGACTTGTGCAGCCGCAGCCCTCGTGGCTAGGTAACTCGGCATTTCGGTGCCTGCATAGCCTCCTTACTCTAGGGTCCCGAGTCCCTCGCTTCCGACTTGCCTATCGGGTCCGCCCGAGACCTTAATCTTTCCGTGTCCTCGGACACTTGTTTTTAATTGTGCACTTGAAGTATTTGCTAAAGAGATTTGGTTTGTGCTTAGTACCCTGTCCTCATAAAGAGTACAGGGCTGTTGAGATTCTTAATAAATATACTGTTTATTTTCATAACACTTGTGTGGTGTCCTTTCACTGGGTGTTCAAGGGGTACATGTGTGGTAAACAGCTGGCTTAACACGCCCTCTCGAGTCTTTAGCCTTAGACTGCTCGTATCCACGCTACTAGGATAGCTGGTCTATAGGTTGACTTACAACCAAACACCATAAGGGTCGTTGGAACGATACATAGCGGTCGCTAGAATAGCGAACGTTGCATATCGGGCCAACTTCTCACATTGGTGAGCAGCGGTTGGGATTTGAGCTTGCTGTTGTTTTACCACACGTATCCTAAGAATATCTTGTTGAAAGATCGCACAAGTACTGTTAGTACATATAACTAAAAGCTTAGAATACTCTGAGTTCTACTGAACCAGCTGTTGTAGCTCCTCAAGGCTTAGCACACCTTGGCTACAACTCTTAGCGAGGGTACAGTAGGTAAACACGTAGTGTAGGTAGGTGCATCACTTACACCACACTAGAACCAGTATGTCGGACAAAGGAGGAAACTCTGGGTCTCCCCTTGTGTCAGTTGACCCTCCACAGGTCATCCCTTCAGGATATACTGTGCTGAGCTTCAAGGAGTTAAGACGACTGTGTCACTCCAGGAAGATTCAGCAGGGGTCTAACCCCACAACGTCCTTTCTGATTGGTCTCTTGGAGACTTATGATGCCAGGAGAGCTGAGAAACTTCGTAGCTCTTCTAATCCAGAAGGAGACATGCCTCCCCTCGAGGGAACCCGAGACGATCCTGACCTCATTCACCTCGCAACTGAGAACGAAGATGTGGAGGAGGATGAGGATGAGGATCTCTCTGGGGATGAGGCAGATAAGGGACAGGTAGAAGTCGTCAGACTAAGCAGGTCCAACTTAAGCAAACATGATAGCGGTACTGGGGGACCCCTGGGGCCACTATCAGGTCAGCTTAACATTGGGAATGGACGAGCCCGATCTCTGTCAAGAGACTCTGGCGGATCCCTTCGAACCAATGGCTCTCACAACTCTTCTCAGAGAGGGATGACGTCCCCTCAGAGGAGAGTGTACGAAGCTAAGGAAAGGGCAGCTAATCTGAGGATCGAAAGGGAAGAACTTGCCCTGGCCAAAGAAAGGCTTGCCTTTGCTAGAGAGCAAGAGTTAAGTGGGGTAGTCCCCACTGGTGGCAGCAATGTACCTAGTAATAGGGAAAAGAGTTTCGATACGAAACACCTTGGTAAGATAGTGCCCCCCTTTAAACAAGGGGACGACATCCACAAATGGATTACTGCTTTGGAGAGGGCCTGCACTGTGCAGGGTGTTCCCCAGAGTCAGTGGGCAGCTATCTTGTGGCTCTCCTTTGAAGGAAAAGGAAGAGACAAGCTCCTCACCACAAGGGTGGAGGATGCTAACAATTACCAAATCTTGAAAAATACACTCGTTGAAGGGTTCGGCCTAACCACTGAGCAGTACAGGGTGCTGTTCAGGGATACCCAGAAAACGCAGTCTCAAGATTGGTCTGATTTTGTCGATTGTGCCACTAAGGCTTTTGAAGGCTGGCTACTGGGTAGTAAGGTTACTGATTTTAAAGGATTGTATAATCTAATTATAAGGGAGCAAATCTTAAATAATTGTCAGAACCAGTTATTACACCAGCACCTGGTAGACTCTGATCTGACCTCTCCACAGGAATTGGGTAAGAGGGCAGACAAATGGGTCAGAACCAGGGTTAGGCCTAAAAACCAGGGTGGTGACCAGAAAAAGGAATCGACCAAGCCTCAAGAGAAGGGTGGGGATAAATCCACAGAGAAGACTCCCCAAGGGCCCCAAAACTCCAACAAGGGTGGTGGGTCCCAGAACACTCCTTCAGAACAGAAGAAGCCTTATTGCCATACCTGTAAACAGGTGGGCCATTACAAAAGTGATGTCAAGTGCCCTAAAAATAGCAATAAGGAAAACATACCCCCAAGTAACACTCCCAGACCTCCTGTTACCACTAGTGGTAATCCCCCAGGTGGTGGGAGTGCCCCCAAGAATGTGGTGGGCATTACTTTGGGCAATCAGGAGGACTATGGCCTAGCCAGGTTCCCTGACCACACTCTTGTCTGTGAGACTGGCATGGGGTTTGCCAACTTCACTACTGGACCCCACATTTTGGGAAAGTATAGACAAGAAGTTTTAGTGAATGGTCAGAAAGTTGAGGCATTCAGAGACACAGGGGCCAGCCTCACCATGGTGAGTGACCATCTGGTCCCCTCTGCTCAACTGACCCCTGGTTTTACTTATCAGGTGACAGACATTCATGGAATGAAGAGAAGGCATCCCATGGCAGTAGTCAAGCTCAGCTGGGGTAATATCACAGGGCCCATGAGAGTGGCAGTGACAGATAACCTACCTGTAGATTGCTTACTGGGGAATGACCTGGAACTCTCAGCATGGGCTGAGGTGGAACAAGAAACTCATTCCAGAATGATAGGCCTATCCAGACAGGTTAGTGGGGCAGTAATAGCTACAGCCCCAGTCCAAGCACCATTCCTCCCTGAAAAGGTTGGCAAGGTTGAAATGGTCTCAGCCTCTACTCAGACAGATAGTGAGGTTGTGAAGCCTGAAACAATGGATCACTCCACTCAAACAGAGAGCATTGAGGAGGAAGAAGAGTCTTCCCCCTCCCAGACACTAGGTGAGAGCCAGCCTCCTCAGGGAACTGACTCTACCCCTGTTGAAGGAACTGCCCCAGAGGTAGTCAGGCCTAGCCTGGCAGAGCCCCTGATGACAGTGGACCCTTCCCAGGTGGGACCCAGTCTGGAGCAGGTAACCTGCACCTCTCTACCCTGTCTCAGTCAGCCCAGGGCTGAAGAGATTAGGGAGGCCAGTGGTGGACCCAAAAGGGCCCCCTGTCCAAAAGAACCCCTTAATCAGCAGATTAGGATCACTGAAGCTGGTAAACCTAGCCAAGTGAAAATAGAACAGACTCCTGAGGGATCCCCCTTAAAAGTAGTTAGGGAACTCCCACAGCTGGACACTGTTGGGCACAGCCAAACATGGGGCCTAAAACCCCCAGACCTGACCTGTCCCTCCAGTAAGCCAAACAGAGGGACTCAGCCTCCAGCTTTAGGTAGCCAGAGGTTGACCCTGAGAGCTCAGTGCATCTCAGCTAAAGAAAGGAAGGCACACATGATGAATGGTGATTGGAGGAAGTTAAGCCCAAAGGCAGAGGAGCCTCACTTCAGTACTCCATCCCAGCATCAGCCTTCTTCTTTCCCAAGACACACCAGAGACAGAGATTCCCTATGGTGGAGACCCTCAGATACCTTTAGGGTGAGGGGTTGCCTAGTGGACCATGACACAGAGGGAAACCAAGCCAGAGCTGGTCCTTCCTTATATGGCCACTTAGGTAATAGAGGCTTACCTGGACAAGGATAGCCTTATCTCCTTTCGTTTGGGGGGGGGTTGTGTAGGAAGGTACATCCTGACTATGGTTGCCCCCAACTTTTTGCCCTGTGTTTTAGCTGGTTTTGGACATAGTCGACCTGGGACCCTGCCAATCAGGACCCCAGGCCTACTGCTCTCTCTTTAAAATGGATTCCATGTACCCTAGGTACATTACCAATTGGTACTGGGCCACCTTATCAGACCCCGTAACGCAGGGCGTAGGTGTACCCAGGGCCGCCAGGGGCTGAAGCATGTATTATGCCACCCCTGGCTGGCCTCCTAAACTTGACACAACTGGCTGCACGACAGCTGGGGCGAAGCCGTGTAACCACCCTTCGCTTTAGGTATAGTAGCTCTATATCTAACCATACAATGGACACCCGAGTTCCTATCAGTCACTCCTATGGCAGGCCTTAACAATCCTGAAGGCAGAGTGCGTGGGCTCGTGTGAGCTAGGTTCAGGCCCGAGCCGAGCCCGGTTGCAGTTTGCGGAATCAAGACCCAATGGCTGTTCCATGATAACGCGTACCATAACGGTAACTCCGGTGTCGCGTTATCCAGGCATGTCGAGTAAGGTGTCATACGAATCGGGGTGCTGCCCTCTCACCAATTCTGGCGATGAGGTTAGCATCCCACCCTTCTAGAGGGACACGACATGCACGTAACCGTGAACCCCGGTTAAAGTTAACTGAAGCCTCAGCTCCACAAAATGGATGCTGCCACCACAGACACGAGTCTGACCTCCTGCTGCTGGGAGTCCTTCCAGCGAGGAGCGCTTGGACAAAGGGTTTCCCGTCGAGGGCGGTGTTCGCACCGTCCCAGACAGGGTTTGTGTATTCTGGGTAGGTAGGGCTTTTGTGTGAAGGTGACTGCGGAGTGGCACCCCGGTGCTCACTACGCATCTGCCGGTTAGAACCAGTTCCAGGGGCGACAGCCCTGGCCTGGGGAAAGTCCGGCAGGGGAGAGGGGTGTAACTGCCCCCTTCCTGGTCCCACCCTTAGGGCAGGACCTAGTCATGTACCCACCCCTTTCTTTAGAATAAAGACCGGAGCGGGGACCCTTCCAAATTAGATCATCTTTGATTCAAGAACTACTTTCTACGAAAGGACATTCAAGACTCTTCTCAAGATTTCTCCCTTGTGACTAAGGAGTAGTCACCCTGCATCAGCGGGCACCACCTAAGAACTCTGCGGTTTGCTGTAAGTCCTTCCTCAAGGAATCCGACGGCCCAGCTCGACGAGAACCGGCTTCCCTGGTACCTCTGACCTCTACCCACGTCATCAGCTCAGCTGTGATCTGTGGGTGCGACGAGACCTCGAGGGACCGGCCATCATCAGAACCTGCACGCTCTTAACGCCAGCACGACCATCGAGGTAACTCTCTGGTGAGTGCTCTGGGGTCCGAGAAGCCCCGACCCTGAGCCGCTCCAGCACCGAAGTGCAGTCTCCCAGCATCTCCACGATCTGCGTGGGGCCCTTCTGCTCGCTGCTCAGCACGTTGTCTGGTCACTAGCCGCTGGCTTGTGTCCTTCTGTGACGACATCCGAGAATCATCACTGCTGGTCTGGTTGCTCCAGACTGGCCCTTGCTTCCATCTTTGCGAGAAGCACCCCGGACCCTCCTGGTCCACTCAAGACGCCATCTTAGGCCCACCACGTGGCCCTGAGAACTGCCAAGGCTTGTTGCCCCATCCTGGGCCCAGCGACGCCGACAGCATCATCCTTCGTGGGACAGCTCGCACCTCCGCCGTGGTCGCCGACAACGCCTCCTGGTCCGTGAGACTGCAGAGCCTAGCGTCGCCCACTCACCTGGTCGAGGTGACGGCCAACCGGTGCCTTCCTGGTACCCTCTGACTACTGGCTAGTAGTACGAACTTGGTCCCCTCTGCTTTCAGGTTTCTTCAATCTCCGATCCAGGCTTGGATCTCTACGAACTATTCAGCACTGGTCGCCGGCCAGCAACTCCTTTTCTTCCGGCTCCTGGCTTGTCAGCGAAGACCCCGACGCCTGTAAGACTTGTGCAGCCGCAGCCCTCGTGGCTAGGTAACTCGGCATTTCGGTGCCTGCATAGCCTCCTTACTCTAGGGTCCCGAGTCCCTCGCTTCCGACTTGCCTATCGGGTCCGCCCGAGACCTTAATCTTTCCGTGTCCTCGGACACTTGTTTTTAATTGTGCACTTGAAGTATTTGCTAAAGAGATTTGGTTTGTGCTTAGTACCCTGTCCTCATAAAGAGTACAGGGCTGTTGTGATTCTTAATAAATATACTGTTTATTTTCATAACACTTGTGTGGTGTCCTTTCACTGGGTGTTCAAGGGGTACATGTGTGGTAAACAGCTGGCTTAACACGCCCTCTCGAGTCTTTAGCCTTAGACTGCTCGTATCCACGCTACTAGGATAGCTGGTCTATAGGTTGACTTACAACCAAACACCATAAGGGTCGTTGGAACGATACATAGCGGTCGCTAGAATAGCGAACGTTGCATATCGGGCCAACTTCTCACAGGGCCCTTCTGCTGTTTGCTGTGCACCGCGTTGTTTGGCTACTAGCCGGCTGGCTTGTGGCCTTCTGAACGACGCCCGACGACATCACTGCTGCTGGTCTGGTTGCTCCAGACTGGCCCTTGCTTCCTTCTTGAAGAGAGGCACCCCGGACCCTCCTGGTCCACTCCAGACGCCATTTTAGGTCCACCGCGTGGGCTTGAATTTGCCAAGGCTTTGTTGCCCAATCCTGGGTCCAGCGACGCCGACAGCTTCTATCTTCGTGGGACAGCTCGATCCTCCTTCCTGGTCACCGACAACGCCTCCTGGTCCGTGAGATCTCCGAGCCCAGCGTCACCCACACGCCTTGTCGAGGTGGCTACCATCCGGTGCCCTCCTGGTGCCCACTGACTACTGGCTAGTAGTCTCGAACTTGGTCCCCTCTGCTTTCAGGTGTCATCTTCCATCGATCCAGGCTTGGATCCACCGAACTTTCTTCACTGGTCGCCTGCCAGCAACTTCTTTCTTCCAGGCTCCTGGTCCGCCAACTAGGATTTCCGACGTCTTTTGAGTCCTATGCAGCTGCAGCCCCTGGGCTAGGTAACTTCGGCATTTCGGTGCCCCAGCATAGCCTCACTATCCAAGGGCCAGAATCTACTTTCGTTTTCTCCCTACCAGGTCGGGTTCGCCCGAGAACACTAACTTTGCAAATTCTAGCTACCATAGACTTTGTCCCGCATCTCGCGTGAGAGTGCACACACTGCACCCGAGTCCCCTGGGTCTCCTAGAAGTAATCTAACGATTCTATAGTCAAGTCCTAGCGATTCCAAAGCCTATTAGTACTGTACTTACCTGCTAGTAATTTCGCATTCCACTTTTCAAGTATATGGTTTTCCGTGCCCCTCGGGCATTTGTATATACTGTGCTTACTTAAGTATTTTTGTAAGAGTTTTGGTTTGTGCTTAGTACCCTGTCCTCATAAAGAGTACAGGGCTGTTGTGATTCTTAATAAATAACTGTTTATTTTCATAACACTTGTGTGGTGTCCTTTCACTTGGTGTTCAAGGGGTATATGTGGTATAACAGCTGGCTTAACACGCCCTCTCGAGTCTTTAGCCTTAGACTGCTCGTATCCACGCTACTAGGATAGCTGGTCTATAAGGTTGACTTACAACCAATCATCAATAAGGGTTGCTGGACTGATACATAGTGTTCACTAGAATAGTGACCACTGCATATCAGGCCACCTTCTCACACTATCGTCTCCATATCCCTTCTTTCGCTGCCTGCGGTACCTGCCATGCTAATGAACAACGGCCTGAGGCCAGGGGAGCTTGCGTGACAGCCGGTTGCGGAACCCCACCTGCGGCCACTTTCACTGTCTCACCCAGGGCGGGAGTGGCCCCGGTCGGGACGGGCTGTACCACCTCCGCTGGTGCATTCGTGCCTAAAGCGCTGGAGCTGGGTCATGCTGAGGAACTGGGCTGGATGGGCGCAACCTCGCTGGCGGTCGTGGGGTTTACCGCGCCAGCGCTTTGGGTGGTCATGACGCTGGGCTGGGCAGGCTGCTCGCCCATTGGGGTCGCAGTGGGAGGAACGGATAATAAGCCCAGCATAACGGTGGTTGAGGACCCTGCCCCGAGCGGCACTGCAGCCGGCACCCCCTGTTGAGCCCAAACCTGCAGCACTGGTGTCTGTGCTGCTGCAGCAGGGGTGGGAGGCAATACCTGAGGTACCACCGACATATCATCCAAGCGTTTCTGGAAAAGTGACATTAGGCCTAGCATTTGGTCCATAGCCTTACCCATTTGGGCCATATCAGTTAGGCCAGCAGCCGAGTCTTGCACCACCACTGGTGCCCTCGCTGGGTCGGGGGACTGGGCGGCGGGAGGCAATGATGTCGGTTTCGTCTTTGCACGCGGTGCCTCGGCCGGGAAGTCTTTGCGTTTTTGTTTACACTTACGAGTAGACCTCCATGGCTTTCCGGTTGAAGGTCCCGCCGTATCGTCCGGTGGGGGGGGGACTGCGACGTTCTCGTCTTCCTGCCTACGTGCCTCAATAAAACCTTGTGCCCACACCGGTCCTCTTGCCTTGGCCATGGCCAAGAATTTGGCCCACAACCCATCCTGCGGTGGCGGTGTCCCGAGCGCGTCCATAATGATGGCTTCTACCATATGGGTGAAAAAAGTACGTGAGTACATGCGCGCCCTGCGTTGACCACCGTATAACCGATCCTGGAATCTCACATCTGCTCCAACCCCCATGAACTGCGTCCCCATGGCGGCCTAACACTACTTATACCTGCTCCGTTTGCGGTTGCTGCCTGTAATTGCCCCGACCACTCCTTTAAAACCTCTGCCGGAAAACCTGAAATGACAAGGCAACATTTTAACAAGCTCGACCTTTACTCGTCATGTGCAGCCACAACCACCTTGCGCCCCCCCCCTTCTAAGCGGGGAAGTGTGGGCGTAGTAAAATGTGTGATTCCCTCACCACCGTAGAAGTTCTATGTCCTTCTGACAATCATGTGATCAGAGCTTGCATTTAAGGGCACAGCACAGAGCCATTATGATACTAAACCAGCAGTTTCAGGATGCAAGCGGAAATTTGGCGATGCCAAAGACACATATTAATGCATGTGACTCTGCCTACATATTGCCCAGATCCCTGTAGTGACGCGTGTATCCCTGAGCATTATGATAGTGAGCAATAATTAGCAGATATGTCAACGATAGGCTTCATTTGCATTTTATATTGGTTAATTGCATGAGGCTCGGTAATTAAATTAATTAGAGTGATGATGATTTAGCGGCTCCCCATTACTAAATTGGTCATAAGAACTTCGCACATTCATTTCACTGAGTGAAGATGCGAGGCGTAAGTACCGCTCGGTTTCATTGCCAGCTCGAGGCTGGCGAGGGACTGCTTCCGGGCTGCGTCTCAGCCTCCTTCACCGCCGCCAAAACCTCTGCCCCGACATCCATGACGCACCTGTCATAAGCGCCGCCTGAACTGCGCTCTGTTCAGGGGACCCTACCCTCAGCTTCCCCCGAAGTTTTCCCAATTTGCGCATGCCCTGAACTATGCAGGCCTGTGATACAATCAGGAAAGTGCGCTTTCCTCTGTCTGCCAAAGCTCGTCGCTGAAAGCCCACCCTCACGCCAACGCGCTGGAGCACTCAGGAGTTGAAAATAGAAGCTGCCACCGTGTATCAAAACGAGGCCTAGCCTGGCAGCTTCCAATGCCACCAAACAACTCCAATGAAGCCTCGCCTCAACGTTAAGGCGGTCCGGATAATTAAGCTCCTCGGGTAATTGAAATACAATATAAAAAGGATGCGATGGAAATGTAGCGCTGCGAAGAACGCGGCCTTCATTACTATTCATGGGCCGGTTAAGTAAATAATTTACAAAATAAAGGAAGGCGAGGCACAGGAAGACCACACAGACGCGCGTCACCCGGCAAAGGGTTATGTTGAATACGGCCCATAAATTGCGAGGGGACAGATGCCCTTTGCGATATGGCGCTTCCTTCATCTGTTTCTCTATCGACAGTGCCAGGTGTGACCTGCCTGTACTCCCTCCTAACTCTGTTTCTCTATCAACAGTGCCAGGTGTGACCTGCCTGTGCTCCCTCCTAACTGACTTGGGCCCAGGATGTTCCAATGGAAAGCGCCTGGCTGCATCCCCCGAAGGCGCTGTATCTGACCCCTATCTCCGTAGTCTGCCCTGTAAACTTGGGCTCTGGGCCCGCCCTATCCCCCGTTGGTGGCGCTCTCCGTGGGCGGTCCGCTGTTTGTGAACACGGAGGCCGAGGCGGCAACGAGGTATTGCCCCTCGTGGACCCCCCCTCCCGCCAGCAAGGTCCGCCGCGCCAAGGTCGCGAGCCCTGCTGACCAATAGCGGGGGGGGGTTCCACGTGGCAGGCGCGCCCTCTTAGGCCCGTGAGGGAAGAACCACGCATCTTGCACAAACTCGACCGAAGGTGTTGTGGCGCTTAACAATAACCCTACAGTCGCGGGGAGCCTACGTTGATTCACTATAAACCAAGGACGTGGACCCCCCCCTCCTCCAGCCAGCAAGGCCCACACGTGCCGAGGTCGCAAACCTCCCCCAGGCAACCGGGGCGGGGTGGGGGTGGCTCCGCGTGGACCCATCGTCGTGTTTATTCCTAGATCACAGCCGGTAGGCGGTCAGTATCTCCCCTTGCCAGTGATGGAAAATTACACCTCATCCCGAAACTCGACCCGAGGTGTTGGAGCGCTCTACAATACCCTCTCCGGCGCGGGAAGGACACATTCTCCCTGCAAAGCACGAGGCCTGGACGTAACACGGGAGGATCACCACTACCTTCCCCAACGTCACCATTCCAAAACTGTACAACGTGTGCGCCCGAGTCAAACCTCCACAAACCTCGAACGCCGCAACCCCGGAGCCATCTGGACTCGGTCAAAACGGCACCACGTACTTCGAAAGGGGGCAAGCCCCGCTCTCCCTGCCCGCCGCTTAGACTCAGCCAAACCCTATTGCCCGCCTAACCAAAACAAACCGACCACTTCTTCCCCCCCTCCGTGGTATCCTACCACAGGGCCCCTGTGCAACCTGGTCATGCCCAGGGACGGGGCCGGGGGGGAGGCAAGAAAGTGGTACATACCTCAGGCCACGAAGACGACGACGACGCTATGGACACGGGTGCAGCGCTCAGGCGGGCGGAAGCGGCAAAAAGAGGCCTAGCCAGGGGCAGCCGAGGCTTAAGTAGGAACAAATCTACATAAATGTCCCCTAAGGAATTATTTCTCAATTATTTCTTGTTTGTAAATGGTCACAATAAGTGAACATATGTTAAACAATACATGGGAGTCTTCTCAAATATTATTATTTATTCTGATCAAGATTCAGTATGGCAACAACAATACTACTAACATTTCCAATCTTATTGTAAGTAGTATACAACATCTTTTGCTTCATTTGCATGGACAAACGAAATACCATACATCACAGATTTTTCAAAGTACATATGACTGTTTCAAGATAACACAAAGGTTCAATTGTAAGCAAATCGATGTTTAAGCATCGACGTTTCGATCCAACATTGGTTTAAACATTCCCCAGGACCATCTCAGACGAAGAATATCGGTCGGACTTTGACGGCAGCGTTTTACTTTTTCTCTAGTGTACAACTCAGGATACACAGGCCTGGATAATTGAAAATTCCGTATTGAGTTTGGTCGACTACTGCGAACACCAGCTCCGAATTTCTGGACATTGAGGTCCGCTTGGCTAATTTAAACTTCCGGCTGGAAGTATTAGGGATGTGCAACGTTTTCGTCCTGAGGATGGTCCTGGGTAATGTTTAAACCAATGTTGCCTCCCCCCCCCCCCCCCCGGCAAAGTCATGTGCTGCGACGGATGGCCACTAAGGGGGCTGCTCCGCCAATGTCCCCCTGCGTGAGACGCGGACAGCGGCATTCATCCAATGGCTCATTACTTATTTAAGGTTCTTAGTTACCAAAAAACAACGGATTTTTGGAATACAGATCCCTCTGTTCTACACTGTATTCACACTTATGGGACAACGATGGCTTTATCATTTTGTTAATGATTATGGTCATAGGGACCTGTTTGAGCGTTTTTTCCCATGTGTCAATATAGATTTTATCGTTCATTTGGTCTGAATGGAATTGCCTGTTTTTGTTCTTCTCTTGGTCTGTATCAGTGTTTCAGAGTTGGATGTGATGCGGGCATCTCGCATTATAGAGTTGTGTGTGATACAGAAATTGCCTGTTTTTGTTCTTCTCTTGGTCTCTATCAGTATTTCTGAGTTGAATGCGATGCGGGCAGCTCACATTATAGAGTTGTGTGTGACACAGAAACAAATTTTAAGTATGGCTGAGATCGTCTGTTTACATTCTTTTCTTGTTCTACATCAGTAGTTCAGAGTTGTTTAGCGTGGGACAGGAACGATTTGTTTGTATACCAGTCGTACATATCATGTCTGGGCATCACATTAGGGCATGCCAAGGAATGTTATCATTCAACCCTTTGGTATTTGTTCGAAGGCGATGTACCCATCTTTGTCCCTTTTCAAATAACACTCTCTCTGCATTGTGACTTTTCACAGACAGTGTTTCCAGGACTACCCAGTGTAAGTTGTCAGTTGAGTGGTTGAAATCGATGTAATTCTTACTCATTTTGGTTGTCACTCTTTTGCAGTTGGCGTTACGCCTATGCTTGCAGATCCGTAGTTTTATCTTGCTGCAGGTCATCCCTATGTACTTGAGGTCACAGGGACAAGTAATCATGTAAATTTCATGGGCTGTGCTACAGTTTTTGTGATAACTTATTGTCCATGTTAGGATGGTTGTAAGCTGTAGGGTTTTTGTTACTTTTGTCAATTTACAAACGGAACAAGATCCGCAAGGATAATGTACTTTCATAGGCCTTAGGTTCCATGATGTGCTGATTGTTTCACTTCTCATCTTGGGTGGTGGTCTTGTGTGGACAAGTATGTCCTTGATGTTCTGTGTTCTTCTATTTGCAAACCTGGGCTTGGGCCATTGTAAGGATCCTAATGTCAGAATTCTCCAGTGTTTATTTGCTATCTTTCTCACTGCATTTGTGGCCGTGCTGTATGTTGTGACGCACGTCAATCGTTCTTCTGAACGTTCTTTAGATGTGGTCTTCAGTAGACACTCTCTCAGTTGATTGCGTGCTCTCTTTTGACATTTGTTCTCCCCCCTCTTTTGATTATTTGTATCTTCGTATGAAAGCCGAATGGACCATTGCTTCTCCTTCCCTCCTTCTTGATTAGACTATGGTAAAGAATAGCTGACAAGTATCCCTGCAGCAACAAGTCTATGTGCCTTGTACGCCCCAAACACCGGTACCTTTATAACTTTTTAATAGATGGTGGTTATTGGTGATTGGAGGACATTCTCTCCCAGAGTTTCTCCTAGAGATTTTCACTGCTATCATTTACGTCAGCAGCCAGAGTCCCAGGTGAAACGTTCTAAGGAAGCAGTACGTCCACTAACTTGTAATTTTATTTGGACCATTAGTAAAAGATAACTATATAAATAACTATGATTGCACCAACAAGTGCATCTTGCATTATTAGACCTACATTATTATGTTGTATTATCCTCTCTGTCTATGGCCAACTCTACTGTTAATGGTGAATGCAGTGACGGCTGCCTCTGATCTGGGGTGGTGAGGTCGGAATGAACAAATATACAGATAAACGCACCTGCTTTGCCGCCACATCTGCCGCACACCTCTCCTCTGTCTTATTGTCTTCTTTCCAGCTGCTGCCTGCAGCCTACACCGGAAGCACCCAGGCTTCCTACTCTGCCAGCCAATCACGACACTGCTGGAGCAGCGCCGTGATTAGTCTGGGCGGCCTCTTTGGCCTCTCAGGCAGTGCCTGGGGAGGCTAGGCATGTTCTCCAGGGGGCTGTGCAACACAGCCCAATGGAAACCATAGCAACTATGCATGACTGTAAGACCGGCCTTAGAGGGCTGGTCAAAGCGTCATGTGCATGTAGGGAGGGAGTGCAAACCTCTGATGCTCCCTCTGCAGTGAACCAGCATCACCCCACCCGGAGTCGCAAAGGAAAATAAAATGATAACTTCTTACTACCATTTTATATTTATTTTCCACTGTTCAACAAGCAACAGGCAGTGGGGGTGACACTGCTCCGCCTTAGCAGAGGAGCCACTACTGGGCAAATGTGAGAACAGTGTACAAGAAGTAACCACAAAACAAGTATGAGAAACAACTTTGGAAACCAGAATTGAAAAAATGTATAATAACTTGACATATCACTTTTATACAATGCTTAATGAACATGTGGCTCTGTCAGCGTAAGTGGCTGAATATGATTGGCTGAGAATCTTGATGCACACAAGTTGTTGCAATGTCAATGAAAGCTGTTGTGTCATCTGAGAAGGTTAACAAAATCACTTTATGTCAAGGCATGACCCGTCATATATCTCTCTCTCTCTCTCTCTCTCTCTCTCTCTCTCTCTCTCTCTCTCTCTCTCTCTCTCTCTCTCTCTCTCTCTCTCTCTCTCTCTCTCTCTCTCTCTCTCTCTCTCTCTCTCTCTCTCTCTCTCTCTCTCTCTCTCTCTCTATATATATATATATATATATATATATATATATATATATATATATATATATATATATATCTGGAATAGTTAGCAATCGAACGCATGGCAAGTAAATGATAGTGTTGTAACTTGCCCTTTAACTGTGATGCACCTGAGAGAAAGAAACTCAGAGGTAGAGCAGCTGGTTCCAAGCTCACCCCAGTGTGGTTAAGTGGAAAAAATAAGAACGGTAGTGGGATCAATGTGAGAGTGGAGAGATATCAGGTGAAGTACAGAGGTATTATGACAAAAGAGGCGCAAAATTGTAACTCGGAGGCTGGTCACATGATGTTTGTAAAGAAAGCTCTCTTGTCACCAAAAGGAGAAACAAAATTTATTGGCCGAACCGGATTGTAAAGGCCATGAGAAATGTTGTGATGCAAAGTGGTGGAGATGTTTGGAGTATGTCTTGCCTTACCAGATGTAGGGGGGCTGAAGGGTCTAGTAGTGGGGAGCAAGTGGACGATGAGGTTCAAGGGGATCAAATGGGTCTTGAAAAAAGTGCGAGCAGATCACCCTCGTATCTTCGTGGTTATATTTTAGAGTGATGGCTTAATTCCTGAAGAGATCACCCTCATATCTTTGTGATTATATTTCAGGGTGATGGCTTAATTCTTTTTCTTTCATTGTTTTGTACTTTTTCTCTGTTGCACTTTATATTGTTAAGTTTTCTCTTTCTTTTCTTTTCTACTCCTTCCCAACTTCTTTCTTCCTTATCATATGTGAGGGGGAAGATGTGCTGTGACTTGCCCTTTAACGGTGATGCACTTGAGAGAATGTTAGCTGCACCACCAGAACCTTTTGGGTGAGCTGAGCAACAGAGTGGACGACAACGGAGTCAGCTGTTGGTGGTGTCCCCCGGTGGGTGTCAATAACACTTAAGCAAAGAAGAAACATGGTGTCAGCTTCACTTTATTTGACAGTTAGAAACGAAGATAAATTCATTAATCCACTTTACATAGAAACTGTTGATTGTAGGCTCTGAAGCTGCCTTCTTTTAGCTAACAGTAGATGGCGATAGAGCCAAATATATATTATTTGGAAGTCATGACTGCTACTATTGCTAGGGAAAAAAACTATCATTTTGACTGGGCTACTCGAATCTAAAACGAATGAACTGACCTCCGAATTGTCATTGCTACGCTCAAGTACTATTTTTTTCGAAATATACTGTTAATGGCGTTCGATATGGACCTTGAACTGTCAGATTTTTCGCTCTGACCTAAAGGCAGGTTAAGGTGTCTCACTAGCCACATGTTTTCGAAAAACATATCATTTTGTTTCCGCCCCGTACTTGTCAGGGTGGTGTACCAATCTCTTCTTTCATGTCGTGTTTTTTAATTTATTTTGATAAATGGTCTTTTTATGCTTATGTTTTTGCAAACTTGTGCACAACACCTTTATACAGTAGGCACTTTACTTAACATTATGGTTAAAATTGTAATGCCTAGCTGATTTGTTTCCCATTCAACTCTAAAGAAACAGTAGGGAGAGTGTTGGGCTTTGGAAGGCCACATTTGACAATTTCCACTCCACTCTTTGCACCAGTAGGGAAAGAGTTGGACTTCGGATGGGTTAGACTTATTATTACCACTGCAGACATCACAACAATAGGGAAAGTGTTACACTTCAGAGGGATAAAATGTACTATTCCCACTACAGTCTGTGGAACAATAGGGAAAGCGTTGAATTTCGGGGGCTGTGAAATGTACTTTTCCCAGCCAAACAGTGCAACAGTAGGGGAAGTGTTGCACTTTGGAGGGGTTAATGTTACTATTCCTACTGCATTCTAAGCAAGAGCAGGGAAAGCACTTCTCTTCAAACACATTGCATATATGAGTAACCACATGAATGCAGATTTTTTTAATGAACCCCTAATATAAATAATGATTAATTAACATGAATAAAATATATATGTATTAAAAAGCTGAAACAAATTTACCACTTTACTTGATTAATCTTCAATAATTATTAATTACTCCATATTTTTCAATTATCAATAAGTTATTTTCCCACCCCATACCCCTAAAATCCTTGCAGCCTGCACATAAAATATAACAAAAAAATATATATTGCATAATTTACATATTTAAAATCAAATAAATATGTAATTAAAAAATAATAATTAATAGTTACTTCATTATTACTTTTAACTTTCCACCCTACACCCCTACAAACCTATCATTCCGCAAATAAAATATAAGTAACATACATTAGTATGTCAATTCTTTCTATAATTTAAAATCAATTAAACAATTAATTAACAATGAATAATATATTGTTATTTAATTTTTACTTAATTAACTTCCCACTCTAGACCCCTACAAACCTAGCAGCCTGAAACAAAAATATGAGCAAAAGAAATAAGTATTCCATAAATTACATTAAAATAAAACATTTAACTATTAACAATTATTAATGAATTGTTAATGAACTATTACCTAATTTACTACCCACCCTAAAACCCTACAGACCTAACAAGCCCACAAATAACATATAACAGAAATAAATCAGTATTATATAATTTACATATTAAATGTCAATCATATCATTAAATAAAATATATTCAATAATTGATACATAATTATTATCTAATTAATTTCCCAGCTTATCTTCCTATGAACCCAACAACCAACTACAACACTACAAATTCCTATAAAAAGTGAAATAAAACACACAAGGTTTCTATATTTTTTTAAAATGAACATCATTGTTATAAAAAAATAGTAACAAATAAAATGAATATTGCAACTAAAGCAAATCAAAATAATAAAACATATTTGTGTAACCACTGTATTACTGAAAATTATATTAAGAACATCCATACCATTTAAAATATTACTTATCTTAAAAAACGATATGCTTGTCAACGATATTCTTGCACCATGATATTTATGTATCCAATATTCCTGTCTCTTGATATTTACAACTCGAAATGTTGTCCAAACACCGAAAAGCCAGGCAAAGCTACCAATCAGAGTGCCCTAGAGCACTTAACTTTTTTTTCCTGCTTCTAGCAGTTAACTATTCTGCTCACAGCTTAATGAAAATCATGCAACGTGTTTCCATTTCATCTGCGCACTGAGCAATACCTCCTCAAATTCCGGAAGGAAGTTAAAACATGGTTGTTTAATCAATAATTCTGTTAACTTTTATTTGTTTTGTCCCCCAGTATTTTTAGCGGTCCCTAGCGCCGGGAAACCTACGGGTAGCTGTTGCGCTGTACAAATTCAATAAATAAATAAACTATAAAATGTTCCATGATTTTTAATTGATACCCATACTGTTTCTGTACTGTCTACATACCTGTTTTACAGAACTCTATTATTTTGATTCATTTATTTGTCTCACACTCATGCACCTTATTTATCCCTGGCCTGTGTCAGCTTTCTTAGAGCCAGGGCCTATAGTCTTTTGATTCTTTCACAACAGGTCATTTCCGTCAGTGTAGGCTCTCAGTGGTGTAAGGCAAAATAATTGACTCCCCTGCTGAATGTGATGGGGGTCCCCCCTGAGTGTCCCATATCTCACAAATATTCATTGACCTTGAGCTGAATGGGGACCGCTTGGAGGGTTGGGAAACCCCTATATGGCAGGGGCCAGTATTATGCCCTTGGTGGCTCTGTTATCCATTGTGTTGATGAAATTCCCACTCAGGGCTGACAGACACCCAATTTACCCTCATGCTATTGCAATCTGCGGTGGCACTTCATTGCAATGCATTGGTGCAGTTTATGCTTCGGTTTGAAAGAAGTACTTTCATCCTCTTTTTTTCCTTCTTTAATCCCACCCTGCGGATGTCAGCGGTGTTTTACCTCTGCAACAGTAAAGAGTGCCCACTCTCCTAAGGGTTTTTGTTTGTTGATGCTTAGTGTGTATTTTAGTATACAGTTACTTTTTGTCTCTCTGTATCAGGAAAGATTGTTTCATTTGCAGTCAGGCTTCCCTTTGTTCCTACACCAAAATATTTTATATCCTTATGCCAATTTGTAATGTTCATAGACTACATTTATTATTATTTGGGTCCCTCTAGTGTTAACTCTAGATATATCTTAATTAATTTCTCATTTCTTTCAGTCATTTCCTTTAGCTGGTTTGAGAATATGCCCTCAGCAGATAACAAGTGTTTTTACATTCAGGCCGATTATAGGTAAATATTGATAGAGTATCTTAACGCTTTTAATCAGAATTATGTACCTTCTTCTGTCAATCATGGCAAGTTTCTCATTATTTAAATACTTATAAAGAAATTGAATCCTCTGCTTCACAAACCTTATAAAAGTCTGCTTCAGTCTCTCCTGCGGGTGAAAGCAGAACGTGCTGACATTTTTGCACACCTTAATGAAGAAGAATATCACACTTATTATGTTATGTTAAAGTATTTGTATAGCGCATGGCTGCCTCAGCATTCGGGCGTCCCAGCACTAAAGTTGAACACAGAGTGAGGAGACATAGAGGAAAAAATTAACAATTGGAGAAAAGCCAGGTCTTCACCAGCCTTCTGAAGGTCAGGTGATCTGGGTTGCTACGGATGTGGAGAGGGAGGGAGTTCCAAAGGGAGGCAGCCAATAGCTTGAAGGATTGACCTCCCGCTCTGGCCCTCCGTATCCGAGGGACTCTGGCCAGGAGCAGATCTGCTAAGCCCAGCGCTTGAATGGGGGCATAATAAGAACATAAATCACTCAAGATTCTTGGGCTGATGTCCAAGAGAATCTTATGAGTGATACACAGCGTTTTGAAGTGCACTCTCTGTCCTAGAGGTTTCCAGGTAGGCGGCAGAAGAGTTTGGAGACATGACAGTATTTAGGAAGAGCGCAGAGTTCTAAACTTCCTGCAACCTTTTGATCACAGATTTGTTGGCACCCAGAAAGAGCATATTGCAATAGTCCAATCTGCCCAGGATGGACGATTGGATGATCAGCTGCCGAGTTTGAGAATCAAAGAGACCTAGTATTGGCTTTAGGCCACGCAACAGTCAGAAACATTTCCCTGCCACTTATTTGGCATGGGCCTCAAAGGTGCGATCTTTATCTATCATTATTCCTAAATTCTTCACCACAGGTTTGGGAAAGGGGGGCATTCCAAGAGCAGGAGGCCACCACTCATTGCCCCAGAGATAGAAATCCCTGCCGACCTGAAGGATTTCGGATTTGGCTGAATTTAGATGCAAATAATTAGCAGCCATCCCCTCCAAGATGGCTGTTAGATCCTCTTAAGATTATGCAGAGTCCTGTCTGGGATTGTTGGAGAAGAAGATCACCAGCTGGGTGTCATCCGCGTATGACACCAGGGAGATGCCCCGGGCTTTGGCCAGCAGAGCCAACGGTCTCACATAAACGTTGAATAGGGTAGGGCTCAATGCTGACCCCTGGGGCACCCCACAGCATAATGGGTGAGTACAGGAGAAGAAAGGAGGGGCAGTAACTTGCAAGGTCCGACCGTCTAGAAAGGACGAAAACCAAGAGAGAGCTTTATCATTAACACTGATTCCCCCTAGATGTTGGAGCAGGATCTCATGGGAGACTTTTTCAAAGGCTGCACTCAGATCCAGCAGAATTAATGCTGTAGTTCTGCCTGCATCCAAGGAGGTCCATAGCTGTTCTATGACAGTCAGCAAAGCGGACTCTGTACTCTGTCGAGGCCGGAACCTGTTTTGAGATGTAAATGTAAATGTGTGTGTCTTGTAAAGCGCACTGCTACCCGGAAACGTCCTGGTGCTATAGACCGCTGGGGAACCCATCCTGGCTTTCCCTGTGAGATGTTCCCTCCTGGGTATCTCCAAGGTGAAACCAGGCTTCCCCGGGGTTTGTGGGGGACCGTTGTGGAGATGTGGCAAGTTAATGCCCAGAGTTGCCGAGTGTGATCCCTGGTTAGTGTAGGCACCGAGGCGAGAATTATCAAGTCCGCTGACCCTGGTTCACGACCCTGCCGCGTCGGGAATTGAACCCTGGTCCATGGCTGTCCTCTGCTTCTGGGTCTGCCGCCTCTAACCATTGAGCCACACCACTCCACTTGTATCTAGTATTGAGTTTGCTTCCAGGTAATGAGTTAGGTTAGGATTGAATTAACATGTGATTCTGTAATTTTGGATACTAACGGGAGCAACGTGAATGGTCGGAGGTTTTCGGGCTAGGTCACGTCTAATGTTGGGTTTTTTCAGTAGGGGAACTACCTTGGCATGCTTCCAAGGCTTAGGGAGCACCACTGGGTATAGGGATAGATTAATTAGCTCCAAGCATTCAGGCAGGAGACACTTGGAATTTTCGAGTATCATGGGGTCATCTGGGGAACCTGATTTTACTTTGACATACAGTGCTTCCTTTGCTTTAAGGGAGATTATTATACTCTCTCTTGCAGGAAAAGGTGTACACAGCAGTCCATTCTACTGTCCAATGTAAACTGATTGGTGGATTTGATAGGCTTTTCATTGGTTGCCCACTTCTCTAAGGTTCTTGGGAAGGATAGTTGTTTGTTATTACTTGGCTGCTGTTAAAATATATGCAAGAGAAGAAAGGCATAATACTCACCTCCACGTCTTTTTTTATAAAATCCAGACTTTCTGAATTTACCCAATTGAAAAATCTGTATTTACACTGCCTAAAGGCAGTAGCTTCCAGCATTGCTCGCGGGGGCGGGGCGAGCGCAAGAGGTCGCAGGAGAGGATTCGCTGGGGTGTTGTAGAGAGATCGCAGGGAAATGTAAAAAAAAGAAATACATTAATCTTACCCTTCCGCCACGCCAGGTCACGCGTCTTCTCGGCTCCTACTCTCCTTCCTCCGACAGGAACAGGAAGCTGGCAGCAGGCAGCCTGGTTCCCTTACCTAAGCCAATCACAATGCTGCAAGCAGCATTGTGATTGGTCAGGACGGCGCCCAGCCAAGGGCTAATGGGGTAGCCATGTTCTCCATGTAGGCTGCCACACAGCCTGCATGGAGAAGGGCAGAGTGTGCATGACTGGTTTGGGCGGCGCAAGAGGGCCGACCAAACAGTCTTTGCGCACTCAGGAGTGGGGAAACCATTCCTCCCATGCCCTGCTGAAAGAGCAGAGCAGCCCTGCCCATCGCCCTTCTGCAATGCAGAAAGAAAACATAAAATTGTAATAACTTTTAGTTATTACAATTTTATGATTGGCTTTCTCGCACTGCGAGAAAGCAGTGGGCCCCTGCCTAAAGGCGTACATGGTGGAGGAAAAATATTGTTCAGCTATCAGTGCACACGGTGCTTCTGCCACAGAAAGGCTTACTTTCAATGTAATTGTAATTTTATAACAGGACCAGACACAAACTACATACCACAAAAAACTAACTTATGAGTCAGTGACATCTTTAAAGAAAAGGGGGGGAAAATCACTATGACTAAAAATTAATCAGTAGAAGATTAGCACCATGGACTAAAGTTATATTTTATCCAGCCTGGGTCTTTGATCATGTACCCCTCTCCTTGGCTATACTAGCTCCAGCTAGAAAACCTGACACCCAGCCCTGGACTTTCCCAAAATGTCTACTCCATGAGCAACAATATTTGAATAAGTAAAAGAGCAAGGTATTAGAGTTTATATTGTTTAATCGAGGCACAGCCTGCACAAGAATAGCTTGGCATACTCTAAAGGCTAAGAGGGTTTACTAAAGAATGTGTGTGGAGCACTTTGAGTCCCAGTTTTCGGGGCTGGCACGGAATATTGTTGCCCCCTCCTCCGACCTAGGTCCTGGGCCAGATCTTAAAGCTCTCACTTTTGATTGTATGGAAGCCGAGACAGCCTTGAAAAAGATTCCCTGTGGAAAGGCACCAGGAATGGATTGCATCCCAGCTGATGTTTTTAAATACGACCCAACAAATTGGGCTCCATATATTGTTTTTTTTGGGAAATGCATTCGCTAGGGGGGCTAACATCCCGGAATCTTGGCGAGGAGCCGAGATTCTGCCTATTTACAAAAAGGGGGACCGCTCCATCCCGGGAAACTACCGTCCGATCAGCTTGATCGACTCCATGCAAAAAATTGTTGCAAGAATGATCTTGGTCAGAATCCAGAGCTGGATAGAGCTTGAGGATATACTATCGCCCTTACAGGCTGGGTTTAGATCATGCATTAGCACCATCGACCAGGTCTTCAGATTCCTATTGATTTACTGGAAAGTAGTCATTTTGGATGGCAGTACCATCTACGCCTCCTTTCTTGACCTTAAGTCAGCTTTCGTTCTAGTACCCAGGGGTAAACTGTGGGAGGCTCTAAGCTGTATGGGGATGCCACAGGAGCTTCTCAACGTTGTCATCAATCTACATGAGGCGAATTTCACTCAAGTCTGCTGAGGTAAACAAGGGCAGGTTATCAATAGACCAATAAAGAACGAGGCCCCCTGGAAAAAATGCAGGGCAGACAACAGGGGAAAAAAGAGCAGCCAAACTAGAAATGATCTGCCCTGAATGATGCAGATTAGCGGCTCACAAGGAGTCCAAAGGTTTTAGATTAACAACATTGAGCTCACCACAAAACACGGTCAGGCCACACGATTAATAGACCACATATAGAAAAATACAAATTTGTATTCTCTTTTTAGTATATAATTCCGTAGTGCATCAGTAGTTAAATAACAATAAAATTGGTAACACATTACAGTTAACAAGGTTCCATATAGGCCCCACCTCACCCTCTTAACAATCATCCAACTTCATCCTTTCTCTTCACTTATACCTCCTAACTCATTCAAACAGCTAACCACACAAAACACAGTTCATACACCATCCTCATCGTTAATTCACAAAGTGATAAATTTAAGGACCCTGAAGAGTCTTCTCAGCACCATGCCGGAGACCCCAGATAGAGCTAGCAGGATCCGAAAAGAAAACGCCGATGCGCGTTTCGGTGCTTGGCCCGATCTTATGGCTGCACCTTCATCAGGGCTTTCACGTCGGTGGAGTGGGGCAGAACACAACAATAAAACCAATGGCCAGTCTGTGGTGCACAAAAAACATGTTTTTACAATTTAAATCATGGAAACACAATAGAGCCACAACATTTCTAAATTATTTTAGTTCCATAGTTTACAATAGTTTCAAAATTGATAAATAGAGACATGCAGACATTAGAGATTTATCATTTAAAAAAGGTAAGAGTACCTTCATTTGAGTCGTGAATGTAGTGAGCTCAAAAGTTGTTCATAGATAATCGATAAAAATACATATAGAGAAAGTTCACACCAATAGATTCCCGGTGTCCCGTGGAGTCAGGCAAGGGTGTTTTTTGGCGCAAACTCTTTTTCTGTTATTCATAAACAGGGTTGTGCAATATTACTCAGCCTTCCCGACAGATGCCCCCTCTATGGGTGGCATAAAGTTTCCGCTACTTATGTTTGCGGATTACACCCTTATACTATCCCAGACACAGGTGGGCCTGCAGGCGGTGCTGAATAAATTTGAGGAATTCTGCCACGATCATGATCTTCAGGTAAACGTAACCAAAACCAAATTCATGATCCTTACAAAAAGTAGACCTGTGGTGGGCCATGTCATGATGAACAATACTGAACTAGAACAAACTAATGTCATGACTTATCTGGGGATCGTTCTAGAGAGGAAAATGAGCTGGAAGCCCCAGATCGACACCCTATCTCTCAGGTTCGCCCAGCTCTCTGGAACAGAGATTGTCACAGATGAAAAGGATAGGTACAGCCTTGAAAATCTTTAACTCCAGGATAGGTTCAGCGATCTTGTACGGAGCGGAACTATGGGGTTTTGCGGACCTTTCTCCTTTGATCAGAGTGCAAAACAAATTCTTACGGAACCTAACCGGCCTCCCCTGTTCCAGTCCCATGAAGCCGCTTTTAATGGACTTGGGCAGTCATTCAATAGATGATATTGCCCGTTTTAAACCAGTGGCCCTATGGAGGAGGATCTGGACCACCCCCGAATTGGCTCCTTTTGCAAAATCAATTTTGGATGTTAGATCCAAAATGGGCTCGGATAATATCTTTTGATTCAAACAAGTTAAACTCACTTTAGAGGCCATGGGCTTGAGCAATCTATGGACTGACCCTGTCAATGGCTGCTTGTCTTAAAAAAAAACCTTTAAAAGCTTATACTGGTCAGCTGTCCATGAGAAACACATCAGACAAACATCATCTACATCTTTGTCTGGCTTGTTTTTGGAACACAAACTTCCTCCACTTCTTGAAGACTATTGGGATATTATCATCAAGCCCACTGACAGGAAACTCTACCACCAGCTGAGGGTCGGCTCCCTTCCTCTTAGATCATTCACTAAAAGATGAAGGGGTCAGGAGGCCGAATTCTGTTGTTGGTGCCCTGATCGTAAGGAATCCATCGGTCATATATTTTTTGAATGTTTGGCATATGCAGCCCCTCGGCCAAAATGGCTCGAACCCATCTGTCTTAATATGGGTACCAGGGTGGGGTCGGAAGCCCTAAGGATCATTAGGACTGAGACTAGAGAATCAATTGTAATTGCCGCAGCGAAGTTTCTAGGATGGGTGTGGATTATTAGGGCCAAAGTTTAAGAAACTGATTGGTTTTATGTAGATTTGTGAGTATGTCTTTTTTAATATTGTATATCGTTATTCCTGTATTTTATAAATATGTTACTTAGTTATGATCATGAGCATATATTTATCTATTTTAATGTTTTTAGACCAATCTGTGCACCTACTTTTTCTTAATCATGATGTATTTTACTATGTATTGTCTTTTATGATGAAAACAATTCGAAATAAAGACATATGAATTGAATTGAATTGTGTGTAGCCGTTGGTGGAAAAAATAAGAAGAGAACCACCTTAGGTTCCAATTAGTAGCACTAGAAAAAATGCATAATAATCTTTTTATAGCTCTAGACCATGAAAACATAAAAAGACAACAACCTGGCAAGCAATTCTAAGAACTTGTGCTCAAAATGTAACTATATCCAACTTGCAAATCGCCAGACAAACCAGGAGATATTAGCATTTACAGTTTGCGCACAGAGGTGCGATACCTACTGCCTAAACACAATTCAACATTGTTACTTAAAGGGTTCTTTCCAACAAAACTAGGGAAAAAATACACATTACAGATCAACCCAGCATTATTGTAGAATTTAGAAGTTATTATAAATCATTATACTCCACTGAGCATGCTAATATTGCTGAGCTAATTACTTTGAAAATAAGTACTACAAGCTTACCTCAAGCTATTACCAGAAAACGATAGACACCATAAATCACTGCAATTAGAAAACGTCACAGGTAATGACATTATCCCTTCTCAATTTTACAAACTGATATTCCCAGCAATAACACCCCTCTGACTTCAGTTGCACTGAGATAAAGTAAGGGGCATCAATACCGAAGTCATTGAACCATGTTGTATAATAGTTTTTTGTAAAAAGAATAAACTACCAGACACTTGAGTCACTCTGGTTCTAGGTTGGGGAGATCCAGGTCCTTCTCATTCCTAGGCAAGAGGGCAGCAGGCAGCAGGTCAGCAGAGGTCTGGAGGAAATTCACAAAGACCAGCTGCCATCCACACCAGACGTGTCTTCAGAGACAGACTGAAGGCTCCAAATGGATAAAAAAAAGTAAATGATAACTTTCTAAAGTGTCAATTTTAGAATTACAATTTAAAATCTAACTTCCCTATAAAATAGGATTTTAAATTGTGATTCCAATGACAGCAAACTTGGTGGTACCATTTCTTCCCAATTGGAAATTAAACTCAAAAGTCGTAATAAGTAAATCCCAATGTCAACCTATGGGAGAGATGGGCCTTACAGTAATAACAAACATTTTTTCTCGCTACCAAGACATGTACAACTTAAAAGTACATGTCCTACTTTTTAGGGACACTATACCCTGCTCTCGGGCTGTCCATGGTCTAGGTTTGGGCCTGGCAAGAGGACTAACTTGCCAGGCCAAATTGGCAGTTTAAAACTGCAAACACAGTCTCTGCAATGGCAGGCCTGAGATATTTTTAAAAGGCTACTTAAGTTGGTGGCACAATCAGTGCTGCAGGACCACTAGTAGCATTTAATTTACAGGCTCGGTGCACATGTAATGCACTTTACTAGGGCCTTAGAAATAAATTAAATATGCCAGTTGTGGAGAAACCAATGTTTCCATGTTTAAAGTGGGGAGCACATACAGTGTAGCACTAGTTAGCAGTGGTAAAGTGCCCAGAGTCCTAAAGCAAGCAAAAACAAGTCAGCAGGCAAAAAAGTCAGGGGAACCACACCAAAGCCTGAGCAAGTGGAATGGGCTTCCAATCACACAATATGGCCCTACTAACATTATGAAATGCTAATATCTCCTAATCTGTTATATTTATTTAGATCATTACCCATTCATCTCAGTACTACTTTTTTCAGAAATCTAGAAAAGGTACTATTGTCTTTTATTTGGGGCAATGGAAAGCCACATTGAACAATGTGGTATCACCCAGTGCATTGTAGGAACCAAAGTTGCTGCACTGTTTACGTGAGAGGGAGAGAGCTCAGAAAGCATGATTTTTATGACTTGGTGTAAAAGGTATTCAGGGGCATGAAGGGGTTAAGGCTGGTAAAAAGATAGAGCTATCTGGACCTTTGGTATCCAGATATACTCTGATTGGCCCATTCAAAGTGGATAGGCAAATCTTGTTTGGCTACTTACAACATGGCAAATATGTTGTGGCAGACATTACAGGTCTCGGGAATTAATTCCTTAAGTACTGACAAAAGATTCAGTGGCCATATAAGGGGGCAGGGTGGGCACGTCCTGAGGCCTAGGACCATATGTGGAGGGGATTACCATTGAAACACCCTCAAATTAAAATTAAAATAAATCTATTTTAACTGCCGTACCCAGCGCGGAAATCAATGTGATATCGCAGAAGCAACAGTAACACAGTCCTGTGGTACCACTAAAACCTTAAAAAATATGACAAAGGAATAGTCATAGACCAGAACCTGGGGCCAAGCATCCTTGTTTTTTCCATCAAAAAATTAGACACAGATACTGATTTACACTAAACTTGTTGAAAAGCTGGATCTTGGTCCAGAAAGTGTGCTTTTGTGATTTGGTGTAATATTATGACCCATGACTCAGTGCTCTGTCCTGAAAAAAAGGTTACAAAAGCTATGTAAGGGGACATGGTAAGGCTTTCCTGTCCCCATAGGCCTGGTGGGGGAGTACCAGAGAGATTTCCCTGTTGTCAAGAAGATTTTTTCAAAAGTGCTTAAAAACACCATTGCGGTGGACCAGTGCCCCAGGGTCACAGATTTTTATAATATTTTGAGGAAGGGAGAGTGCAGCTCTACTCTCCAAGCCTTTTTCTGACCTGTAGTTCCAAATTCACAGGGCTACATTAAATTAAATGGGGAGGGGGTGATTATCCATCCTCCCTTAGCCTCAATGACGCCCAGGGACCCCTGGGCTGTTGTTTTGTAAAATTTGGTGATGGGCATGTGTCCCACCCCCAGCCTTATTTTGGTCCTATGGACCCCAACAACCCGGGCAGTTGTTTTAAAACTTGGGGAGATGGGCATGCAGCCCCATACACAGCCTCGTTGAGGCCGCTGAGACCCCATCCTCTGAGGCCATGGTTTTAAAATAAGGAGCGGGGGCATGCATCCCCTCCCCATGCCATGCTATGGCCATGATACCCCATCACCCATGTGGCCAACTCTGTTACAGTGTCCCCGGGACACTATCTTTTCCCTGTCTGCGAAAGTTCTTGCGGGCAGGGAAAAATAATTGCTCCAGCTTGGTAGCAGCAGGAAGAAAAGCTGCTCCAACCAGGTCCAGGTTGGCTCTCACCACCCTTTGAATGGTAGCAGCAGGAAGTGGGTGCTGATAGGGGAGCTGGCGGTGCTTCGCAGGTCTTGGGAAACCACTTGCATCCCCCACCATAAAAAATTTAATGGGGTGTCCCAGGTGGGTACTGGGGCACCCGAGGCAAAAATTAAATACCAAATATAGTGAGGCCATATTCTGCCTTGCAGGGAGTCGATGGGGCCGGGGGCCGCGGAGCTCCTGTGTTAGCCCCCAATGCCAAAAATGGGGTGAGGTGAGCTCAACGGCACCCTCAGTTGAAAAACAAAACACTAAAACATATTTTGAGGCCGGCTACTCCGTGGGGCCTATTAAATCAGACCACTTGCAAGGAACCAGCGGGCCGCTTGGACACTTGGGCTCCCACCACAGCTCCCAACAAAATGTAAAGATGTAGGTGCTTAGAAAGAGCAATGAACGAGTGCCGGAAGTCGCCAATTTCTAATTCACTGCTCCAGCATTGAACGCCCCATAAATTCATGAGAGGGTTTTTTTGTGATTCGTTTTGGATCCTGGTGGTGCCCTTAGAAGGGGCAGAGGCACCACCAAGCATTCTTTATCATTTGTGGAGCTACTGCGAGCAGCCCCATGAACATTAAAAAAAACATATTGGGAGTCCACCTGTACTTCCCAACAGTGGTAAAATCCCCCTTAGTGGGAAAGCACTGGCACTTTCCAGCACTGTGCCTTACTCATTATGGGAAAGCACTGGTGCATTTGGCATAAAGGGAGAGCATGGCACTTTTAATCACTGGTGCATTACTCACAATGGGAGAGTACCAGCACTTCTCATCTCTGGTGTATTACTGATAGTGGGAGAGAATGTGATTTTTGCACTCCACCAGAACAGCGCCTTGACCGGTTAAATGATGTGGTAACTGATTTGCAACCGGGAAGGGGGTCGCAGAGGGCCCCTTGCAGTTTGACAGTTGTGTTGGGTGACCTCTTAGGGAGCAGACAGTGGTTGCAGGGACTACTGCCTGCATTCCCAGATATTCTTCCTAACTGAAACATTTGTAAAATATTTTTAAGCATCACTATTTCTTTTAGGGAACATGGGCTGCCTTAACAAATAATGTCCTTGTTTGGGAGTAAAACAAAGGGATGATGGTCTGCTGTTCATTGTAGGCCTCTCCAGATCCTTGCAGACCGCATCCCTACCATTTGTTGCCAATCATAGGGGAGGCGCAAATAGTGACCTACCCAATTAATATTCATTAGGCTAAACATTCTGTGACCTTCAAGCATCAGTTGGTCCCCTGTGGCACTCAAAGTAGATATCATCACACATAGCAAGTCAACCTGGTATATGGACTTGCCAAGCTGGTTTATGTTTGATTGCTTATCAGGTTTTCAGAGAGCGGGCAGTCTAGACCATGGTCTTTTCTAATCCTTTTGAGAGAGTATTAAGTAATCCCACAGTGGGTATAAACACTCCATGCAGGCTGAATAAATCCAGGTCTAAAGCTTCAGCCCTGTTAGTGAGAAACTGGATTGCTGGTTAAGTGGAGTGGGAGCCATGATCAAGCAGCAAGCACAATCCTTCTCATGGGGAAGGGGCAAGCAAACCCTAAATTAACCTGCGCTCAACCCTCTGGTAGCTCAAAGCACCAACTGTAGATAGCTGGTCGTGCCAGACCGGGACAAAGTCGCAAGTTTAGGCTGACCGCTTTGAGCGCAGGCTGGTTACAGGGAGCCAGTTAGGCCCACTGACAACATTAACCTAAATCCTGGTTTGTTGAGCATTGTGAGGATCCACGTCGAAGATGCATTGGTTCCGAGATGTGATGAAGTGCCAATGCCGGGGCCTACATCATCATTGTGGCTTGTGATGCGATGTCCAGCATCGAGGATACAACTTCCAGTTGCGGCGATGTGCCATATCTTAGGAGCTGCGAGGCTGTGATTTGTGGTCCGCCATCAAGGCTGCCGTCGACTAGGTATGCAAGTGTCTGCAGCAAAGATGTTTTGCCAGTGGCAGTTTGTTAGGTGCTGTGGGCTGTAGCGGTGATGCGTGTCTTTGCAACAGATCCAATCCATGCAGCAGCGGATATGCCTAGTTCCTGCTCCGGGTGCACCGTCCTGCAGAGGAGATGCGTCAGTTCCAGTGGATTCTCAGAGGCTGGAATAGCACAATAAACCCAATTCAAAAGGTCGAGGACTGGGGTGGCACCACTTGGCAGGATAGGCACACGGATGGCTTAGTCCAGCAGCAGATGCAAGGTTATTGGAAGCCTGCTCTGTCCCTAAGGCTCTAGTCAGGAGGCCAGACAACTAGCCCTCGGAGTCACTCTGGGATCTGGGGTCAAGAGATGCAGATCCAGTCCTTTTCTCCTATGCAAGTGGGCAGCAGCCAACAGGTCAGCACAGCATGGCAGCAGTTCCTTCAGAGCAGCAATCCAGCAGAGAAACAGTCCTTTCACCAGCACTGCAGTTCTTTTTCTGGCAGAGTATCCACAGCGTGGAGTTGAGAAACCAGACACAGGAGGCATACAGGTTGACGAGCAGCAACCACGAACATACGCCAGTGTGATGGGGAAAAAATATACATTGCAGAAATCACACACATCCCCACGAGGTGGGTTGCCGGTATGCGTATTGAGGGCAAATACCTGGCTTAAAAAAGGCAATACTAGTGTTGTGAAGATTGACCCCAAGCCCTGACGAAATAGCCGTAAGCCTTTCCTAGCAATGACACATGTTGGCCTTCCTTAAAACGAAGTGGTTTGCAACACTGTGTGTTTTATAATTAGAGTAGGTCCATGGCATTGAATAAAGTTGGTAGTAATGCCAGTGGGTCCTATCTCATTTTTAGCTTGGAGAAGCGAAACACACATATATTTTTCCTTTCCTTTACACTATGGGGTCACAGTAGGGCAGGACATGATTTGCATATGCAGTCTATTTTTATTCACACATTATCAGAGTATCCTTGCTTCACAATTATTTTTGCACATTTAAAATGCTTTTGGTCTTGAAAGATATCAATGATGAGGACTTGAGCACACTGGTGAGTACCTACCAGCAGCTCCTATGGTGGTGCTTCCATGAGGTACTTTCCGACCATCACACATTTTGTTCATTTTTTATTTGTTTCAGTTACTTGTTTATCTGTGGGCACTTGTAATGGGATACAGGAGGGAAGATAGACACACGCTTTTCTTAAACATTGGACAGCAAAAACCCTGATTGGAATACCATTTTAGAAGCTATTCATTGAGTACAATAGCCAAGTTTGGTTTGTCCAGGGATTTATTTGAAAGCAGTAGTCCAGCAAATAGATCAGGCCTTTATTGATAGAAATAGAGTATCCACAGACCCAGAAGTGTAGTGAAGTGGTTTTGTCAGAGGTCTAGCATTTATACCCAGTTGTGCCTTTCAAGTGGGTAGAAGCTTCTAGAGGCATGCCTTTGAAGTGCACAAGTGCTCTGCCTCCTGGCTCCAGATTAACTACAGGTTGTATGCAGCCCTTTGTGTGGAGACAGGCCACAGCCTATTTGTTTTGTTTCAAAAACTTTATTCTGTGTTTGTAAGACAACCATAAAAGTATACATAAATAAAAAGCTGATTACATTACACATGAATGGTATAGCAAATGTAAAAGATAGTACAAGACAATGCCCTGTATACAACATAATACCTAAATTAATCATGTCTACAAACACTTAAAAGTGTTTAAAAGGGGCAGAATCTCCATTTTAATTCCTTTAGGGTCATTACTGTGTTGGTACCACAATTATCTATGTATATTGATTGCATTATTAATAAAAAGTACTACATTGAGACAGACCTTAGCATCACTTAATTCAGACATGTATTTTAAGACAGCAATATGCGATCCATTCCTTGTGCAAGCAAGAGTGGTTTTAAATAATAACTTCTAAAACTAGAATAAAAACCACAAAACAGTATAAAGTGTACAGTACTTTGCTTGTTCTGGCCATCACATGGGCAAGGGGTCATATCTAAGGGACACGTTTTCGTATTAGGGAAGGGAACTAGATTGTGAGCAATCCCCAATGTAAATCTAACTAGTACAAAACGGTGCATGAGAATAGGAATGTAGGTTAAATAGTCTTGACAGCCCTCTGTTAAAGTATGTGTTAGATAAAACTTAACAGTTGAATCCTCCTCTCACAAGCAACCGGACTTCCCTTTTGCGGGTCATTAAAGTTTCTCTGATCGACAGTTTGGGAAGTGATGTTACTGATAAAGGGCTAGTCTGGACAGGAATCTTAAATAATTTACTGTAAAAAGAATTAATATAACTTAACCAAGGAATTGCCAGTACATTGTCCAGGGACATACAGTCTAAAATAATTGACATGGTAAAACTGGTTTCATCTTTGGACCATAGGAAATGTCAAAACAACGATGAGTGAAGTGTAGCTATTCCTTGAGATACTGTAGCCCTACTTTCCTGTGAATGATCTCAGAAGAGGCCGAGGTAGGCAGATTGAGTAGGCATTTGAGGAAACCATTTTCCTCCGTCTGCCTTACTATTATGGTGGCCCCACACACCAGCCTCGTATGTTTCAATAGATAAAACCTTTGCCCTATAAATTGCTATCATCTCCTTAACCAGCCTAGAGCCCAGCTTGGCTGAAAATCTAAATATTCCATGCATGCATCTGTTCATTTTGCTCCTGACATTAGTGACTTCATGGGACCATGATCATTTACCAGAAAAAGTAATACCCAGATAACAAAAGGTTTCAACAGTAGCCACTGGCTACATATCCATAAAAAGAACTCTACATTGTTTGTCCCTTGGACCACATATCATTGTATAAGTTATGCTTTTCTTAATAATCAGTTTTCTAGCAGCAATAAAATCCCCAACGGTGTTAATTAAACGCTGCAGCCCCACCAGGTTCCTGGCCAGCAAAACAGCATCATCTGCTTACAAAAGCACTGGTGTGGGGCGCCCAGCAACTTGTGGGGTGCCGGCATGAACTGTTTGTATGGTCCGGTCCACCCCATTTATAAACAAAGAAAATAGTAAAGGGGTAAGTAAGCAGCCTTGCCGAATACCGCTTTTAACTGGAAAGTTGTTGGTACATTTGCCTCGTGGAACATAGCATACTTTACACACTAGATTCATTTATAATCTTGCCAAAAAGCAAATAATAGGCCTAGGTGCCTCCTTAGCGAGCAGAGTGGTCCAAAGGATAGTGTAGTTAGTAGATCGAAAGTGCTGCTAAAATCAGCAAAACAGAGAAATAGTCTTCCGCCTTTGGCACTTGTATATTTGTCTATTAATGGGCTCAGATTCACGCATTGCTCTTGGGACCTTTCCTAAAACCAAGCTGTACAGGTGAAAGTATTAAGCAATCCCAGGCCCATTCTTCTAATCTCTTAAGCAGGATTTTGCTCAACACTTTCGCTGATGAGTCTAGCAATGACATTGGCCGGTAATTCTTAGGATCTGATTTATTACCCTTCTTGAAAATTGGGACTATAATAGATTTTTCCCATGTAGACGGAATCACTGTTGTTGCAGCCACGTTGAAGACTCTAGTTAAAATTGGGCCCCATAAATCAACAGCGATCTTAAAAAACATCTACTGGGACCCCATCTGGACCTGGGGCTTTTCCCCCTTTACTTTCCTTCAAGGCTTGTGACACTTCTTGTACCGTAATGTCAGGGGTAAGGGGGGCCATATCAACTGTTCCTTATTTTGGTTTGTCACAATTTCTGTCATCGGAGAGCTGAAAATTTCCAGAAATTGAACAACCCAGGCATCACAGGTGGCATGTGACAACAATACGGGGAATTAATCATCCTTTAGGAAAGGGGAATTAACAGTATCCCAGAATAATTTGCTATCTGCTGTATCAGCTGCCTGTGACAGTTTTGATCATGCAACAGTTCTTTTTTCCCTCACTATAAGCACCCCTTTAAAATTAAATCTGAGAGATTGAATCAGCAGATTCTCGCTAAGTTGTCTGAAAAGGGCCAGTTTCAAATAACCTACAGGCTATAGTACATGCGTGGTCAAGCCATCCTTTGCTATGGAGTTGTTCATGCTAACAGCTCCAGAGTGCGAGCAAGCCTATGTCTTCTGTAAAGCCATTGAATCTAAGATCCCTGAGTAAAGGTGTATGCTCCATAGTGTGACCTGTATCATCTGTGAAAGTAGTGGACTTGTGATGAATTGGGAAATTAACATGGAAGCTAATAATCGTAAAAACATGTAGGGCTTGAACGCGAGATGTGCATTTTTCCTCTTCCTTCTCTTCTCACCTACAGGTATCCTTTGTCTAATCCAAAAGAGGAGTGCACACAACGAAGCTGGATTTTATCACAATACTAGCAGCCCGTCCCGACCTTGTCCGGTAGCATTCAGGCTTCCCCTACACACGCCTGCCCCGACATTGCCCAGCAGCCCGTGCCCCCACCCGCCCCGTCCCCCGCCTGCCCCGACCCCCGGCTGCCCCAGTGTAAGGTGCGTTCACCTGTCTTCGTGGTGGGGTCTACTACCAAGTAGATTCTGACAGTGAATGGGAAGACAGAGGAGGTGGTGATTGTTATGCCCCCGAGACTCTGACTTTTGCCTCTGTGCTCCATAAAGACACACATGCATCTATTCATTATTAAAGCGTGTTGCAGTAACCCCAAATGGTAGCAGGAGTAGCTGTGCATCCCAACATCTCGTCCCCCGCCTGGACGGACATACTACAGCGTGTTGCAGTAACCCCAAATGGTAGCAGGAGTATCTGTGCATCTTGTGAACTTTCCTCAGCTGATCCCCCTCCCCCGCCTGGCCCGACACCCGCCTGCTCCGACATTGTCCCCGGAGGCTTACCTGATCCGCCGCTCCTCAGTTTACCGCTCCTCGCCTCTCAGCTCCTCACCGCATGTCCGCCGCCGCTCCTCCCCCGCGCCATGTCCGCCTCTCAGCTGCTCGCACCGCCGCTAGCCTGTCCGCTGCTCCTCAGGTCACCGCTCCTCCCCCGCGCCATGTCCGCCGCTCCTCGGGCGCCGCTCCTCCCAGTGCTCCTGACGCGAGCACGCACGTCGCGGCCGGCGCTACTTTGGAGGGACTACTTTTTTTATATAAAGTTTCTAAATAACGTTTATTTTTTAATTGTATATAGCCTATGTCCTTCTGCTTGCCCTGACGTTTTTAAACATGTATTGGGTGTTTGGATTGGTGGTGTACTTTTCGAGTTTACCTGGCTCAAAGGACACAGTTCTCTCTTTATAATAGTAGTATAGATATAGTAATTATGCTACTGTGGCCTAAATATGCCTTGATGGTCTTGGGCCTTTTACTGCTCCTGAGTGGACTTAATAAAGGCATCTACCAGTAGTTTAAAAGTGCCTTCAGTGGTCAGGCTCCTATTGCTCCTGAGTGGACTGCATAAACTGTGTCTCCAGGGCTTCGGTACTTTTGCACAACTTTAGGCATCGCCGCATGAAGGGGCTCCTTTTAGACAAACATTCGACCATGCCCCCATAAAGAATAATGAATTTTAGAGTTACTAGTATTCACTTCCCCTACAAAGATGTGGGATTGTCTAAAACCTAACACAGATGGCCCAAAATGGCACTCACACTCACTTTTGTATACTGCTTCATGTGTAGAGTACAGTTAAATGCTGCCATAAGAACTTTATAATGAAAATGGCCTAACCCCATCAACTGGCAGCTAGGACTACAGCATGCAACTACTTAAATGATATTTATAAACAATCAAAAACAATTTTCAAATACTTTTCATTCTCAAATTTAATATGTTTTAACCATCAACATATTTTCAAAAACTGTATTTTGTGCATTTTCCATTGGTGATGAAAATATATACATCAATCATTGTTATACATTCATTTTGTAGATTTATTTTATAAATAACCACATTTCATGAGCACCCAATGCATTTCGGGACACTCTTGTCCCTTCGTCAGGGGTTCCTGTGTACAAGAAATAAAGAGGGAAAAAGGAAACAATTTTATACAATGCCAAATACTTTTTTGGACAAAAACAAACCTATTCAAAATTACGTCAACCTCATTTCATTAGTCATCATTCTAAAAATCCTACCCTTACACAATCCATTGCAAAGCTGAGTTGTACACCAACTCGATACTGAAGTTCCCTGTATGCTAAGAACCAAGTTATTTGAATATACTGAGTGAATTCTCACCGTAATAAATCGTAATGAGCTCTATATTATCGAGCCCTGAAAGCCCTCACTGACGAACCTAAAAAACATAGAAAGTCTTGATTGCAATGTCCGTTGATCAAAGGAAATGCAAAGAAACTAATAGACTGCGAGATACAACAACAGGAAATCGCTTACCGAAATATTGTGGTATTGTCACACTCTAACGTCCTGTCAATAAAATACAAAAAACATCTATAAATCCAACTAAATTCACCATCTGAAAAACCTTGAGAAAACCTCATAGTGCACTATAGGTCTCACCTCTTTATTGCGTATCCGCTGCGTATTCTAGGAAGCAAAACAAAAAAGAAAAAATCCAGGATTTAACATCGCGTCTGAAGTTACGAACTAACACTCACTCCGATTAATCAAGTGAAAACTCTCACCTGCCAAAGGTAGTGTAAATTTACTCGTATACCAAGGTCGGGATCTTATGAGCGTCCTCTGAAGGAAACAAAACGTAAAAAAGAGGTTTACAAACTCGCCCGGATAGAGCGTGTCAGTTAAAAACCTGTTTCATTAAATAACTCACCGATATCACCGGAGATGTTTCTCCTTTCAAAGTATCCATTCTTAATCGTTTAGTTAACATCTCTTTTAGATTTTGTGCCCGTGTATATGCAAATAACGGTCTTTCTTTGAAAAGTATCCCAAAATCTGGTTCGGACTCAAGTAGTTCCCATCTTTTAGTGATTATGTTTTTGATGTCTCTAGATGCAGACGAAAATTTTGACACAAAGACCATTCTCATGGAACTTTTTTTATTTTTCTTTATCAACAGCTGAGATCTAGATAGATCTTTAACTCTAGCCATTTGTTTGTTAAGATGTTACTCTGGATATCCTCTTTGGATATAACGCAATAAAGTCTTCTGGATAAAAAAACCTCAAACTTTGATGCCCTTCGGGCTCAATGACAAATTAGAAATTAGCTGTTTTTTATGAATAAAAAATAATCTCAATAGCTGGCCAGTGATACACTTGGCAATCTGATACACCGATATCGTTATAATAATCACACATCTACAGTTTTATTTAGCCATACTTTGTGCAGGGAACCACTATCACTAGTGAAAAAGCAATGACTCAGATTTGCTCGTTATCCTCTTCGCAGCGCCGTAATAAATGGATAAAGTTTTGTGGAAACTCAGGATTCTGCCCGTGTAAACATAGTCCTTTATTAGTGTTTAGTTTGCGGGTTCAGGATACACGTGTTATATAGGTCGGGTGATGACACGGAAGTGCATCTTTCCCCAACCGGCGGTGAAGGCATAGAGAGCGTACGATAAGGCCGTGATATCGGTGAGCTATTTAACGAAACAGGTTTTTAACTGACACGCTCTATCCGGGCGAGTTCGTAAACCGCTTTTTTACGTTTTGTTTCCTTCGGAGGATGCTCGTAAGATCCCGACCTTGGTATAGGAGTAAATTTACACTACCTTTGGCAGGTGAGAGTTTTCACTTGATTAATCGGAGTGAGTGTTAGTTCGTAACTTCAGACGCGATGTTAAATCCTGGATTTTTTCTTTCTTGTTTTGCTTCCTAGAATACGCAGCGGATACGCAATAAAGAGGTGAGACCTATAGTGCACTATGAGGTTTTCTCAAGGTTTTTCAGATGGTGAATTTAGTTGGATTTATAGATGTTTTTTGTATTTTATCGACAGGACGTTAGAGTGTGACATTACCACAATACTTCGGTAAGCGATTTCCTGTTGTATCTCGCAGTCTATTCGTTTCTTTGCATTTCCTTTGATCAACGTTATGTAATCCTCAACTGATTTTTCACAGGATTGTTTGCACATGGCAAAATTAAACCTTTCTAACATAACACTTGTGGAATCAGAACATTGCTTGGCCATACGCAACTTTGGTTCGATGAAGACATTCCATACAGCATCTTCAGATGTAGAGGCAGGATGGAGCGGTAAATTATCAAAAATCCTGCAACCAGCTGTGCCTAAATGATTCACCAACAAAGCTAATTTCCTTGTAGGGGAGTAGCCATGTGCATCAATAGCAGTAAAATTATTTTCAACGTATCTAAGCCATTCTGACCATTTTATTCAGACTTGCTGGGTTTCAATAGGAACGGCGTCGGCTGAATGACGCCCTGACTGGAAGCCATGAAAATTTAAAGTAAAATAAAACAATAATAATATTGTAATACTGAAAATAGGGTAAAACTAAAATACAATAAATGCTTGGTCCACCTAGAAATAGCACAACATTTTAAACTCACTGTCACCCAAAATCAGGAACAAGCTGGTGTGTGAACCACCGTGTGTCACACTGAAGAAAAATGCAGGATAAACTAACTGTCATTAAAAGGCAGGAACAAGCAGGTGTGTGAATCACCGTGTGTCACACTGAAGAGGAATGCTTAGTAGACCTGAAACAATTTTAAACTGAGTAAGGTGTGCGAATCACCAAATGCGATGTCGCACTTAATAAAACTTGCAATTAAAATAATTGTGACGTGGAAAAGATTGGTGAAGATTGCAGTTGAAGAGATGAGGAAAACACTTCCTGACTCCTCTAATATGGCCGCCGACGTGCGGGCGACGTCATTGCGCGTCCCAGGATGCAATGCGGCAAAAGACGTGGTCCGGGAAGAAGGAAATAAGATGGAACTCCGGAGTTGCTGTAGTCTGGAACGGCAAGCTAAGAGCGAGCCAGGTTGCAATGTGTATTTTTAAATGGTGGCGCGAGGTCAACCGAATAAAATGTGTCCTGCGCATAGAAAAAATCCAAGAAAGCAGGCAAAAATCGGACTGACCTCAAAGTATTCTGAAGAGGTTGTCGATGTGCTGCATATGGTAAAGATAGTCCGGTGAGCTCCAGGAACGTCGTAAATCAGCGTAGATGCTGGAAATTTTCGGAACCCCACTCTTGGAACCAACTTGTAGTAAAGAGGTATCCACAAAACTGCTGACAATGCTGATGGAATGTTCAAATAAGATTTATTGGAAGAAATACCAATAAAGTAAATATAAGAAAGAGCTCAATGAAGGAGTGTGAGAAGTTGGCCTGGTATATAATGCTCACTAATTCTTAGTGATCACTTTGTACCATGCCAAGCAACCCTTATGAAGATGGTTGTAATTCAACCTTGTAGACCAGTTATCCTAGTGGTAACGTGGACAAAGCAGTCTTAGGCTAAACTCTGAAAGGCATGTGAAGCCAGCTGTATTACCATACACAACCCCCTTGAATACCAAATGAAAGGGACACCACACAGATATATATTGAAAATATATATTGATTTATTAACTATAAAATCCCCTGGACTCTTTATGAGCACAGAAGCACAAGTGTTAAATCACAAGACAGTTTAAAATACACAAAAGTTGCACAATATGGATGAGCCCTAGGGGCCACCTAAACCATATACTAAGAAAGTGGTATAAGAGATACCAATAGGAAAGGGAACAGGCCTAGGGCCTTGGGAATCGCTGGAGCTATTCGAGACTAGCAATGATTAAGTCGGGAAAGGCCCACGGGACTCGGGTGCAGTGTTCAAAGTGCACGCACTTTCCAATGCAAAGTCTATGGTGCGTAAAAAGTACAAAGTTAGAAAGTTAGGAACCTTCCGAGTGACCTACGGAGCTGAAACTTAAGACACAGGCCCTTGAGATGTGTACCAGTGCAGGAGCACCGGCGGAGCTGAGTTACCTCACCCACAGGAAGCGGGTGCACAGGGTTGAAGTAGTGTTGGGTTTTGTCACGCTGGTCGATGGTGCTTGGAGCTGAAGATGCTGCAGGCGGCTCGATGTGAAGAGTTCCGGTGGATCCAAGGGTGGATCTGAAGATGTGAAGACCTGAAAGCAGAGGGGACAGTGTTCAAAGTCGCTAGCCAGTGACTACCGTGGAACCAGATTGGAACCAGGCGATGTCGGGTGCAAACAGGCGTTGTCGGGTAGCTTCTTTCTGCAGCCACGTGGATACCCGGGGTCGAGGACGTCCAGGAGTTGGTCACGAGCTGTCCCACGTAGGCTTCTCGCTGTTGGCGGTGTCGGCGACCTGATCGGAGCAAACAGGCCTTGGCAAATGCAAGCCACGCAGAAGTTGAAAGATGCTTATCACTCGGACCAGCAAGGTCAGAGCGGGTGCTCCTTTTTACAGGAGCTTGGTTAGGTCTGGAGCAACCAGACCTGCTGTGTAAATCGTCGGTTTCGTTGCCAAGATGGCCGCTGACCACGTGGCTAGTGGCCGGGATGGCGCGTCGAGTGGCACAATGCAAAAGGGCCCCACGCAGATCGTGGAGATGCTGGAGGGCTGATCTTCGGTGCAAGGGCTGCTCGGTGGTGGGGGTTCTCAGTCCCCAAAGCACAACGTCGAGGATGCCTCAGAAGCTGCGCAGTCAGCTTTTCGAGTGTCTTCCAAGAGGTCCGGTCCCACGTCACTCGGTGCCTCCACGGGTCCCTTCTTTGCAGGGACTGTGGATCGGGCTCTGAGAGGTCTGGGAGTCTGGTTCTTGTCGGGCTCTGGGCTCGGGCTCCGGCGGGAGGCGGCGGCAAAGCAGACGTCGAGTTGCTGGTTGGTACCTGTGTTCACAGGGTGGCCACTCCTAGGCCACAAGGGAGATTCTCTTCAGTCTTCTGTGCAGCAGAATGTCGAAGTCCAGTCTTCTTCTTCGTGTAAAGTTGATTCAGGATGATCTGCTGTGCAATGGCACTGCTCCCACTCTTATTCCCAATCTGAGGGGTGGATCACCTACTAGGTCCCTCCTCTGGGAGGAACCAGGAAGGGGGGTGGTTACACCACCTCTCCTTTGTCCAGCTCCTCGCCAGGACTGGGGCTGGAAAGCCCCAGAACCGGTTTGGGCTGGCTTATGCACAGGGACACCTTGTGTGCCCCAGGCATGTCTCAATCTATTCAGCCCTGTCCTACCCAATACACAAAACCCTGTCTGGGGTGGTGCTCGCACCTCCCCAGGCAGGAAACCCTTTGTCCAGGCCCTCCTCGCTGGAAGGACTCCCAGCAGCAGGAGGTCAGACATGTGTCTGTGGTGGCAGCATCCATTTTGTGATGCTGAGGCTCTGGTTAACTTTAACCGGGGTTAAGGCTACACACATGTCGTGTCCCTCTAGAAGGGTGGAATGCTATCCCCGTCTACAGAACTGTCGAGGGGATAGTATTCCAATTCGTATGACACCCTACTCGACATGTTTTGATAAAGCCAAACCAAAGATAGCATATAACCGCGAGGATTATAATGCACTTAAGAGTATATGGTATGGCAATATCCCAGAACAGCTTAGGGAGTGGTTCCCGACAGCTGCAGACAGGCTCAGCTCATGCTAGAGCACCATCTCACATGTAACCATGCACTCTGCCCCCAGGATTGCAGGGGCCTTCCATAGGAATGGCTTACAGGTTAACATGTGTCCAGTTTAAGGTTAGATATAGGGATACTATATCTAAGTAAGAGGTGATTACACCAACTTACCCCAGCTGAGTGATCAGCCAGTTGTGTCAAATCTGGAGGCCAGGCCAGGGGTGGCACAAGACGTGCTGCAGCCCCTGGTAGGCCTTGGATGCACCTATGCCCTGGGTACCTGGGGTACACTGTTACAGGGGCCTATAAGGTGAACCAGTTCCAATTATGTTATGCACCTAGGGTACATGGAGTCCATTTTAAGGAGAGAGCAATCAGCCTGGGGCCCTGAATAGCAGGATCCCAGGCCAACTAAGTCAAAAACCAGCTAAACACCAGGCAAAAAGTTTGGGGGTAACCATAGTCAGATATCCACCTTCCTACAAGGAGCGATTCAAGTCGTCAGAAGAAAGCAGGAACTGTCAAAGGCAGCACAGAATAAACATGACATAGCCAGGTTTTGACCAAGAATTCTTCGAATTAAAGAAACAGTAAAACCCCAATACCAACATGTAAATACCACAAAGAAGTTTGAAAACCTACTCGCGCACTACGTGAAAACCGTACACTTTACATGAGACCTCAAGCCCCCTTCAAGACACATGCTCTGTAATATTGGCTCCCATCTTTAGCCTCCTTGGCCAGCACCTTGAGAACTCGACAAGAGGAGCAGAAAGCACTAATGAACGGCTAAAATGTAATCAATAATGGGAAGGATTCACTATGGGTGATGTCTCTGAAGTGTTGATTTTGCTGGGTCTGAATCAATCAGATGTAAGGGAATTCTTCAGTTATAGTATTGACCGTCATGTGACTGAATTAGTGACCGCTTAACCCCACTTTCATTAATGCCATCACGTCATAAAGTATCCCTTTTTCTAAATATATTTAATAATTATTCTCTTTTTTGCTTGGAGAGAAGCTACGAGCCCCATGTATAACTCCAGCTGAGTTTTAAGCAACAATGATACACCAGTGTGAATTAAAATGCACCTTTAACTACTTCTCCCTAAAGTGGACCCCATCTACCTATAACTATCAAACATATTTTGTTTTGATCACTGTTACTGGCTCACACTGTTTTAAAAAGCTCCATTTCTCACTTGTGTGTCGGAAAGTCCCCAAAGAGAACTCCAAAATCCGTGCAAAAGTTTATTTAAACATTCTCAACTTTGGACCAGTTACACTACAATATGCTTTAAAATGAAACAGGACCCTGCAAGTAGTTTTTCACCAGAACCCCATCAAAACCTTTTGACTAGGCTACTGCGTGGATAGATGTGAGTCCAGTGAGTCCACTGACCTGACATCGTCAGAGACGGTCGCCCCACCCGCCGCGTGGCTCCTCCTTGAGTCACCCGGTCTCCCTGCTCCCACCGCTCGCCGCCGCTCCTGAAGGCGTGACCCCTGTGCCTTCTCTGGCTGTTCCTCTGCGCCAGTTGTGCTTTGTGCCACTATCCCCTATGCCTTATCTGCTTTGTTTCTCTGCGCCAGTTGTGCTGCTGTACCAGTATCCCCCCGTGCTGTGACCCTGACTGTGGTTTGTTATTCCTCCGCTCCTCTGTGCCACTTGTACTGGTATGCTCTTTTCCCCCTGTGTTGTTTTTTTCCTTCCCCCGTGTGGTGACCCTGTTTGAGTGTGTCCTGTATTGCCGCCGTTTTCTCCCGCCTTCTGCCGTCGCACCCCGCTCCCCGCCGCTGCTTCCCTGCGGCCCCGCCCCCTTCTCGCTTAGCACCTCTCCCCTTCCCTTCCCATTCGCCACCACGCTCCCGCCTCCCAGCTGCTCCTCCCTCCCACTGGACACTTAAGGCGCCTCCACGCGACGGGGAACGGTGACCTGACCTGACATCGTCAGAGACGGTCGCTCCACCCACCGCGTGGCTCCTCCTTGAGTCACCCGGTCTCCCTGCTCCCACCGCTCGCCGCCGCTCCTGAAGGCGTGACCCTTGTGCCTTCTCTGGCTGTTCCCCTGCGCCAGTTGTGCTTTGTGCCACTATCCCCTGTGCCTTATCTACTTTGTTTCTCTGCCCCAGTTATGCTGCTGTACCAGTATCCCAGCGTGCTGTGACCCTGACTGTGGTTTGTTATTCCTCCGCTCCTCTGTGCCAGTTGTACTGTTGTGCCATTTTCCCCCCGTGTTGTTTTTTTCCTCCCCCCGTGTGGTGACCCTGGTTGAGTCTGTCCTGTATTGCCGCCGTTTTCTCCTGCCTTCTGCCATCGCACCCTGCTCCCCGCTCCCTGCCGCAGCTCCCCTGCAGCCCCGCCCCCTTCTTGCTTAGCACCTCTCCCCTTCCCTTCCCATTCGCCACCCCGCTCCCGCCTCCCAGCTGCTCCTTCCTCCCACTGGACACTTAAGGCGTCTCTACGCGACGGGGAGCGGTGACCTGACCTGACATCGTCAGAGACGGTCGCTCCACCCGCCGCGTGGCTCCTCCTTGAGTCACCCGGTCTCCCTGCTCCCACCGCTCACCGCCGCTCCTGAAGGCGGGACCCTTGTGCCTTCTCTGGCTGTTCCCCTGCGCCAGTTGTGCTTTGTGCCACTATCCCCTGTGCCTTATCTGCTTTGTTTCTCTGCGCCAGTTGTGCTGCTGTACCAGTATCCCCCCGTGCTGTGACCCTGACTGTGGTTTGTTATTCCTCCGCTCCTCTGTGCCAGTTGTACTGTTGTGCCATTTTCCCCCGTGTTGTTTTTTTCCTTCCCCCACCCCCCCGTGTGGTGACCCTGGTTGAGTGTGTCCTGTATTGCCGCCGTTTTCTCCCGCCTTCTGCTGTCGCACCCCGCTCCCTGCCGCTGCTCCCCTGCGGCCCCGCCCCCTTCTCGCTTAGCACCTCTCCCCTTCCCTTCCCATTCGCCACCCCGCTCCCGCCTCCCAGCTGCTCCTCCCTCCCGCTGTACACTTAAGGCGCCTCCACGCGACTGGGAGCGGTGACCTGACCTGACATCGTCGGAGATGGTCGCTCCACCCACCGCGTGGCTCCTCCTTGAGTCACCCGGTCTCCCTGCTCCCACCGCTCACCGCCGCTCCTGAAGGCGTGACCCCTATGCCTTCTCTGGCTGTTCCTCTGCGCCAGTTGTGCTTTGTGCCACTATCCCCTGAGCCTTATCTGCTTTGTTTCTCTGCGCCAGTTGTGCTGCCGTACCAGTATCCCCCCGTGCTGTGACCCTGACTGTGGTTTGTTATTCCTCCGCTCCTCTGTGCCAGTTGTACTGTTGTGCCATTTTCCCCCTGTTTTGTTTTTTTCCTTCCCCCGTGTGGTGACCCTGGTTGAGTGTGTCCTGTATTGCCGCCGTTTTCTTCCGCCTTCTGCCGTCGCACCCCGCTCCCTGCCGCTGCTCCCCTGCGGCCCCGCCCCCTTCTCGCTTAGCACCTCTCCCCTTCCCTTCCCTTTCGCCACCCCGCTCCCGCCTCCCAGCTGCTCCTCCCTCACTCCTCCCCCCCTACTCTCCATTTATGGCAGTGTCCGCATGTGCGCGCAGCGGGTGCGCCGATTGTGCGCTGAAGGCGCGCCAAAGGCAAGCCCGTCTACGCCCGTCTGCGCCTGGACCGCGCCCAGCGCCAGAAACCCTGGCCCCGGCAGATGCCAGCCCACCCGCCGGACCTACGACGCAGCCACCCTCAACGCACTCAACACCAGCCGGGTCCTCTGCTGCCACCGAGCCACCCCTGGACGCACCCACGGACCCTTCACCTGCCAATCCTGCAAGTTCTCCTGCATCTGGACCTGCACAGCACCCGCCAAGCCGAGCACCAGCGGCAATCATCTGAAGTGCATCCTGCTCAACACCCGCTCCATCCACAGACATTCCGTCGAACTCTGGAACCTCCTCGACTCCACATCTCCAGACGTCGCCTTCCTCACGGAAACCTCGATGAACGCCTCCTCAGCGCCCGACATCGCCATCGCCATCCTGGACGGATACAAGATCACCCGAAGGGACCGCGTCAACCAGACAGGAGGAGGCATCGCCATCGTCCACAAGAACACCATCCGCATCACGACCAACACCGATGACACCCTCACAACCGCCGAACACCTGCACTTCCAGATACACACCGACCCCAAGACCACCCTCAGAGGCACCCACATCTACAGACCCCCAGGACCACGCACACAATTCAGCAAAGACATTGCAGACTTCATCAGCCTGCACGCCCTTCCCTCCGTCGACTACATCCTCCTAGGGGACCTCAACTTCCACCTGGAGAACAACAATGACAGAAACACCACCACCCTGCTGGACAACCTCGCCAACCCCGGACTCAAGCAACTGGTGAACACCCCCACCCACTACGCCGGCCACACGCTTGACCCCGTCTTCTCATCCAGCAAGCACATCTCCATCAGCCACTCCACCGGACACCACTGGACCGACCACAGCTGCGTCCACTTCAGCTTCAGAAGAACCACCACCCACCACCACCCGCAACAGGTGCCCCGCCGGAGCTGGAGCAAGATCACCGCCGAGCAGCTCACCGCCTCCCTCATCCAGAACACTCCCAACAGCACAACGGACCCCAACGAAGCAGCCAGCAACCTCACCAAGTGGCTGACCGCCTGCGCCGATGACCTCGCACCACTAAAGAACCCTCCCAGCAGACCCGGCAGCAAGAAAACCCCCTGGTTCACCAACGAACTCAAGGACTCCAAGAAGAACTGCCGCACCCTCAAGAAAGCCTGGCGGCTCGACCAGATCACAGACAACAGGACCGCCCTCAAGCACGCCATCCGCAAACACCATCAGCTGATCCGCGCCACCAAGAAGACGGCACTCAAAGAACGACTGGACAACAACGCCCACGACAGCAAAAAACTCTTCAGCATCGTCAAAGAGTTCTCCAACCCCAGCGCCGGAAACGACATCACTCCCTCGCAAGACCTCTGCAACTCACTCGCCTCGTTCTTCCACCGCAAGATCGCCGACATACACAACAGCTTCGACGCACAGACCACGCACCCTACCACCGAACCAATGCCCGCCACCACCATCCTCTGCAACTGGACCCCGACCAGCCCGAAGACACCATCCTAACGATGAACTCCATCCACTCCGGATCACCAACCGACCCCTGCCCACACCACGTCTTCAACAATGCCGACGCCATCATTGCACCCCATCTCCGGGACATCATCAACTCCTCCTTCCACACCGCCACCTTCCCGGAGAGCTGGAAGCACGCCAAGCTTACCGCCCTCCTGAAGAAACCAACAGCGGACCCCACCGACCTCAAGAACTACCGTCCTATCTCGCTCCTTCCTTTTCCTGCCAAAGTCATCAAGAAGACCGTCAACAGACAGCTCGCCGCCTTCCTCGAGACGAACGGATCCCTCAACCCCTCGCAGTCCGGGTTTCGGGCCAACCACAGCACCGAGACCGCCCTGATCGCAGCCACCGATGACATCAGAGCCCTGATCGACAACAGGAAAACAGCGGCCCTCATCCTCCTGGACCTCTCTGCGGCGTTCGACACTGTCTGCCACCGCACCCTAGTGCAGCGCCTCAGCAACATCGGAATCCAGGTGAAAGCACTGGAGTGGATCATCTCGTTCCTCGCCGGAAGAACCAAGAGAGTCCGCCTCCCCCCGTTCAGATCCGAGGCCACCAAAGTCATCTGCGGCGTACCACAAGGATCTTCACTCAGCCCAACCCTCTTCAACGTCTACATGAGCCCCCTCGCAGCCATCGCACACCAACACAACCTCAACATCATCTCCTACGCCGACGACACCCAACTGATCCTCTCCCTCACCAATGACCCCGCCACCGCCAGAGCCAGCCTACACGAAGGGATGAAAGACGTCGCCGACTGGATGAAGAACAGCCGCCTGAAACTGAACTCTGACAAGACAGAAGTCCTCATCCTGGGATCATCACCCTCCGCCTGGGACGACTCCTGGTGGCCCCCTGCCCTGGGCACCGCCCCCAAGCCAACGGACCACGCACGCAACCTAGGCTTCATCCTGGACTCTTCCCTCTCGATGACTAGACAAGTCAACGCCGTTTCCGCATCATGCTTCAATACCCTGCGCATGCTCCGCAAGATCTTCAGATGGATCCCCACTGAAACCAGGAAGACCGTCACCCAGGCACTCGTCACCGGCCGATTGGACTACGGGAACACCCTCTACGCCGGAACCACAGCCAAACTTCAAAAAAGACTCCAACGCATCCAGAACGCCTCCGCACGATTCATCCTGAACATCCCCCGACAAAGCCACATCACCGGACCCCTGAGAGACCTGCACTGGCTCCCCGTCAGCAAGAGAATCACGTTCAGATTCCTCACCCACGTACACAAGGCTCTCCACGACCTGGGCCCCAAGTACCTCAACGACCGCATGACCTTCTACACGCCCACCCGCCAGCTACGATCGACCAGCCACGCCCTCGCCACCGTACCACGCATCCGCAGAGCCACCGCCGGAGGAAGATCCTTCTCATACCTGGCAGCCAAGACTTGGAACTCCCTCCCCACCCACCTTCGGAGAACCCAAGACCATCTCTCCTTCAGGAAGCAGCTCAAGCCCTGGCTGTTCGAGCAGTAACATACCCCTCTCCCCCAGCGCCTTGAGACACTCCCGGTGAGTAGTGCGCTTTATAAATGTTGTGATTGATTGATTGATTGATTGAGGTGGAAATCTGTTATCATATCCATCATCCACTCTGAACTGAACAACAGTGTATGCCATGACACTCCACTGCGACAGAAGGCAGAGGGCCTCATTTACTATATTTTGACACATGTCAGCGCAGCAATCCTTCCTGCTGTGCTGCCATGCAGCGCAATAAAAGGAAAGAAATGCACCTTATCTACAAGATACAACACATTTCTGTCCTTCTCCCCTGCGCTGGTGCACAAACAGCAGCCATGAACCAATGCAGACACCCTTGTGCCATGGTGCAAGGGTGCCTGCGTTGCAAGGATGATTGTTATTGTGCAGAAAAGGACACCTTCCTGCACAAACACAATTACTAATGGTGTTTTGCTCCTTCTATGTATGTAAAATGAGCAATAAATGAGGAGCAATAAAAGTATTTTTCCTTGTTGCACCTCTCCAGCGCCTCCCCTGGGAGGGCGTAGGATTCTGATTTTCTTTCGAGGTTTACCACACTTCGTAAATCTGGGACTTTGTCAGGTTCCACGGATGTTGCATGGAAACACCCACAGCAACACCCATGAAACACCCATTTCACACAGAGTAATGTGTTAAAGGGGCCCATATTTACAAGGCCATGAAAAGTCACGCAGAGTGACTTTACCTGGCCTTGTAAATATGGGCTGGCACACTGCGCCACCTGTGCACCTAAAAAAGTGACGCACCTGCGGTGCAATGGGCTTGTAAATGAGGCCCAGAGTATGGAAAGTTTCATCAGAAGGTATTAAGAGTCAAAGACAGAAAAGTGGGCACTGGATAAGGCATAATGTTGCACCCACTAGTACTAACATTACGAAAGACTTGTTCATTTCAGTTCCTAGACGTGCCCTTAATGGACAGATTTTGTCAAATTCGAAACATCAAATTTAATGAAATGTTGTGTTGATGTTTGGATGTTGCCTCCATTAATCTTCATGACCTACCCAGGCTTCTTTACAGCCTTCCCAAGCCTTGAATCTTGGAGCCGCGTCTGATGGAAATTATAAAATTAGTGTTGAACTTTGCACTGATTTTTTATTTGTCTATGTGCCTAATAAACAGCAATGGGACTACGGATTATGGTGATGTACGGTGCGACTATTACATAATGGTGTTTTGGCATGTATGCAATGTATACAGGATTTTCTTCCTAGCTTGTGAGTTCTTTACTGGTATTAGACATCTGTAAGTTGGTCTTAGCTCATTTCTACATTATCATCAGATGTAACACCTTGTTACGTGTAGACAGCTATAGGGGAGTGTCTAGGGCTGAGGTTTGCTAGTAACTTCCCTGTGCTAATGGCAGGGGGGCATACTTGTTTTAGTCTGGTTCGGACAGAAGGATGGAAGAACACGAAATTTCCCTCCAAATTTCACCAGCTCTAGGAAAGCTTCTGTTCTTAACCCCTTGCGTGCTCATGACGGAACCACGCCGTCATGAGCCACAGGCGGCGTGTGCTCATGACAGCGTGGTTCAGTCATGTGGCTGCCGCTCCTCCCTCGCGGCATTAATTCCCCTGTGCGGGTGAATTAATGAGCGGGCGGGACTGTGACAGAACCACGCCATCATGAGCACACGCCGCCCATGACTCATGACGGCAAAATTTGCACTGCAGCGAAGGGGTTAATGTACGAAGATAATTTGGCTGATTCAAAACACATTAGCAAATACTCTCTCTAAGTGTCCTGTCCTGTTTTGTTAACTTGGTGGTAGAGGTAAACAAGCATTTACAATGCAACGGTCTCGCCTTTGCAAACGTTAGAGCTATTGGCATTGTAAATGACAATTTTTTTATTTATGTGTTGGTTTTGAAAACAGATAAATAATGGCATCGTCATTTACAATGCAATAGCTTAATCTCTCGCAAATGCGAGACCTATTGCATTTGCAGACACACACACACAAAGACAGCCACACACACACACACACAGAGCCACACACACATGGATGTGGTGGTGGTGGATCTGGTGGATGTGGTGGTGGTGGATGATCTGGTGGTGGTGGATGTGGTGGTGGTGGATGATGTGGTGGTGGTGGATGTGGTGGTGGTGGATGTGGCAGATGATGTGGTGGTGGATGTGGTGGTGGTGGATGTGGTGGATGTGGCGGATGATGTGGTGGTGGATGTGGTGGTGTTAGTGGCGCATGTGGTGGCGGATGTGGTGGTGGATGTGGTGGATGTCGATGTGGTGGGTGTCGATGTGGTGGTGGATGTGGTGGTGGTGGTGGATGTGGTGGTGGTGAATGTGGTGGTGGTGGATGTGGTGGAGGTGGTGGTGTATTTTGTGGTGGTGGTGGATGTGGTGGACGTGGATGTGGTGGTCGTGTTGGTAGTGGTGGACATGGTGGTGGACGTGGTGGATGTGGTAGTGGTGGTAGATGTAGTGGATGATGTGGTGGCGGATGTGGTGGTGGTGGATGTGGTGGTGGTGGATGTGCTGGTGGATGTAGATGTGGTGGATGTGGATATGGTGGTGGATGTGAATATGGTGGTGGATGTGAATGTGGTGGTGGAGGAGGAGGATGTGGTGGTGGAGGAGGATGTGGTGGTGATGGTGGATGTGGTGGTGATGGTGGATGTGATGGTGGATGTGATGGTGATGGTGGAGGTTGAAGTGGTTTTGGATGTGGTTTTGGTAGAGGTGGGTGTGGTAGAGGTGGATGTGGTGGAGGTGGTGGACGTGGACTTGGTGGAGGTGGTGGACGTGGATGTGGTGGATGTGGTGGTGGATGTGGTGGTGATGGTGGATGTGGTGAACGTGGAAGTGGTGGTGGATGTGGTGGTGGATGTAGTGGTGATGGATGTGGTGGATGATGTGGTGGTGATGAATGTGGTGGATGATGTGGTGGTGGATGATGTGGTGGTGGATTGTGATTGTGGATTTGGTGGATGATGTGGTGGTGGTGGATGTGGTGGTGGATGTGGTGGTGGTGGTGGATGTGGTGGTGGTGGATGTGGTGGTGAATGTGGATGTGGTGGTGAATGTGGTGGTGAATGTGGTGGTGGATGTGGTGGTGGATGTGGTGGCGGTGGATGTGGTGGCGGTGGAGGATGTGGGGTGGTGGATGTGGCGGTGGTGGATGTGGGATGTGGTGGTGGTGGATGTGGTGGTGGTGGATGTGGTGGTTGACGCAGTGGTGGATGTGGTGGTGGTGGATGTGGTGGTTGTGGTGGATGTAGTGGATGTGGTGGTGGACGTGGTGGTGGATGTGGTGATGGAGGATGAGGTGATGGAGGATCAGGTGGATGTAGTGGATGTGGTGGTGAATGTGGTGGATGATGTGGTGGATGTAGTGGATGTGGTGGTGAATGTGGCTGTGGTGGTGGTGAATGTGGTGGTCATGAATTTGGTGGATGTGGATGTGGTGGTCGTGGATGTGGTGGTCGTGGATGTGGTGGTGGTGGATGTGGTGGATGTGGTGATGTTGGGGTGAATTTGGTGGTGGATGTGGTGGTGGATGTAGTGGGGTGGCTGTAGTGGTGGTGGCTGTAGTGGTGGTGGCTGTAGTGGTGGTGGCTGTAGTGGTAGTAGCTGTAGTGGTGGTGGCTGTAGTGGTGGTGGCTGTAGTGGTGGATTTAATGGATGTGGTGGTGAATGTGGTGGTGGTGAATGTGGTGGTGGTGGATGTGGTGGTGGTGTTAGTGGCCCATGTGGTGGCGGATGTAGTGGCGGATGTAGTGGCGGATGTGGTGGATGTCGATGTGGTGGATGTCGATGTGGTGGTGGATGTGGTGGTGGTGGATGTGGTGGAGGTGGTGGTGTATGTTGTGGTGGTGGTGGATGTGGTGGACGTGGATGTGGTGGTCGTGTTGGTAGTGGTGGACATGGTGGTGGATGTGGTAGTGGTGGTGGATGTAGTGGATGATGTGGTGGTGGATGTGGCGGATGTGGTGGTGGTGGATGTGGTGGTGGATGTGGTGGTGGATGTAGATGTGGTGGATGTGGATATGGTGGTGGATGTGAATATGGTGGTGGAGGAGGATGTGGTGGAGGAGGAGGATGTGGTGGTGGGGGAGGATGTGGTGGTGATGGTGGATGTGGTGGTGATGGTGGATGTGATGGTGATGGTGGAGGTGGATGTGGTTGTGGATGTGGTTTTGGTAGAGGTGGGTGTGGTAGAGGTGGATGTGGTGGAGGTGGTGGACGTGGACTTGGTGGAGGTGGTGGACGTGGATGTGGTGGACGTGGATGTGGTGGATGTGGTGGTGGATGTGGTGGTGATGGTGGATGTGGTGAACGTGGAATTGGTGGTGGATGTGGATGTGGTGGTGGATGTAGTGGTGATGGATGTGGTGGATGATGTGGTGGTGATGAATGTGGTGGATGATGTGGTGGTGGATTGTGATTATGGATTTGGTGGATGATGTGGTGGTGGTGGATGTGGTGGTGGATGTGGTGGTGGTGGTGGATGTGGTGGTGGTGGATGTGGTGGTGAATGTGGATGTGGTGGTGGATGTGGTGGTGAAGGTGGATGTGGTGGTGAAGGTGGATGTGGTGGTGAAGGTGGATGTGGTGGTGAATGTGGATGTGGTGGTGAATGTGGATGTGGTGGTGAATGTGGTGGTGGATGTGGTGGCGGTGGATGTGGTGGCGGTGGAGGATGTGGGGTTGTGGATGTGGCGGTGGTGGATGTGGTGGTGGTGGATGTGGTGGTGGTGGATGTGGTGGTGGTGGATGTGGTGGTGGTGGATGAGGGTGGTGGACGCAGTGGTGGATGTGGTGGTGGTGGATGTGGTGGTTGTGGTGGATGTAGTGGATGTGGTGGACGTGGTGGTGGACGTGGTGGTGGACGTGGTGGTGGACGTGGTGGTGGACGTGGTGGTGGATATGGTGATGGAGGATGAGGTGATGGAGGATGAGGTGGATGTAGTGGATGTGGTGGTGAATGTGGTGGATGTGGATGTGGTGGATGATGTGGTGGATGTGGTGGATGTAGTGGATGTGGTGGTGAATGTGGCTGTGGTGGTGGTGAATGTGATGGTCATGAATTTGGTGGTCGTGGATGTGGATGTGGTGGTCGTGGATGTGGTGGTCGTGGATGTGGTGGTCGTGGATGTGGTGGTCGTGGATGTGGTGGTCGTGGATGTGGTGGTTGTGGATGTGGTGGTCGTGGTGGTGGTGGATGTGGTGGTGGTGGATGTGGTGATGTTGGGGTGAATGTGATGGTGGATGTGGTGGTGGATGTAGTGGGGTGGCTGTAGTGGTGGTGGCTGTAGTGGTGGTGGCTGTAGTGGTAGCTGTAGTGGTGGTGGCTGTAGTGGTGGTGGCTGTAGTGGTGGATTTAGTGGATGTGGTGGTGAATGTGGTGGTGGTGGATGTGGTGGTGGTGGATGTGGTGAATTTGGTGGTGGTGGTGATGGACGTAGTGGTGGATGTAGTGGTGGATGTAGTGGTGGTGGACCTGGTGGTGGTGGACGTGGTGGTGAATGTGGATGGATGTGGTGGTGGTGGATGATGTGGTGCTGGATGATGTGGTGGTGGATGTGGTGGTGGTTGATGTGGATGTGGTGGTGGATCTGGTGGTGGATGTGGTGGATCTGGTGGTGGATGTGGTGGTGGATGTAGTGGTGGATGTGGTGGTGGTGGTGGTGGATGTGGTGGTGGTGAATGTGGTGGTGGCTGTGGCGGATATGGTGGATTTGGTGGTGGTGGATGTAGTGGTGGATGTGGTGGTGGTGGATGTGGTGGTGAATGTGGTGGTGGTGGATGTGGTGGTGAATGTGGTGGTGGTGGACGTGGTGGTGGTGGTGGACGTGGTGGTGGTGGTGGTCTTGTCAGGAGAGTCCGCTTTGCTCCCAGGCTGGACAAAACGCAAGCAAGATTCCACTCAACTCTGGCCAGAGAAAATCATAAGGGCAGGCCATCTAGGGGTCTCACAGACTACCAACTGTACCTTCACCCCCAGCTGACCCTCGGCAGGCCGCCTATGTGTCCTACGCATCGCCTGACCACGCAGCGGGCACCCACAAAGCAGTTCTCTAAACCCCTACCAAGCCGGGAAACCTGCCTCAATCAGGCAGCAGCAGCCACTGTACTAGCCGACTTACTGAAAGGCCAGTCTGTCCTGTCCCGCACAGTTACACAGGCTGTCCTGATGCAGCCAAACCGTGCCCGCCCGAAGCATAGACATCAAGGCTCCTAACTATCTTCCGAATGCCCTCTCAATCAGTCCCCGCCTTTGAACCCAAATTAGGGTAGCGGCTCGATTAAGCGACTTCGGCAGGTAAAACGCTCGCAGTCCACTGGACTATAGGATGCTATTGCCACACGCACTTAGGTGAAGTCTCAGACACTTCCCAAAGCTGTTGCCTCCCCACTGGCGCTGCCCAACCACCACACAGCAGCTACCAAGTCCCCTTCCAGGTACCGCAGGCAGGCGCGAAAGTCGGATGGTAATGTGGGCATCGAGAAGTCGGACTTACTCCCGCCGATCATTGTATCTCCTCAAACTGATGCAGGAGGGGGCGCGCTAGCTGGGGTGTAGGCCGCGTTGCAAGCTCCGGGCTGCCAGCAGAGGCCTACGACCTCACACCACTGAGCAGATGGTTCTCCCGGGGCTCCTAGCACTGCTCCTGGCAGCGCAAACTGCTGCCACCTCTGCCTGACGAGTGCTCAGAGATTAGCAACCCGGGGAGGGGCTTCGTGTCGCCACTTCCCCCTCCCCCCGTCATAACGAGGCCTGTGGATACTTGCAGTCCCAAGTGAGGGGGAGCCTCGCGGAGCCTGCAGCTCTCCCCCCACCCCGACATGGGGCCTACACCGACTAAACCCCAGGGAGACGGAGAGGGGGTCCTAGCCCTCCTCAACCCACGCAACATCCGGCTCAAGCGGGCCAGAGCCCTGAACCCGACTCCGCTGGAATTCAAAAGGCGGATAGTATCTTGGTTGCGTTGCCCAAAGCCCGAAAGGGCTGGCTGCTCCATAAGCCCCAGGAGCTGACTTACCACCCCCACCCCCCAGGACTGATAGCAGCCGAGGCGATGCCCGGGCTCAGCAGCCCTGCCTAAGGGGAACGGGGTGGGGGGGGGGGGGGGGGGGCGAAGACATGTCTGCCCACTTGATGCTGTACTCTATATTCGTTTTTTTCTGGCAGAAGCCAGTGAAAATTAGCTTGCAGTAATTAATTTAAACCAATGACCAGGCGTCTGTCATGTTGCACTGCGCAATTAGTTTGTGAAAATGGCTGTCTGGGGAAGACAGCAAAAAAATAACAAGCGTTTGCCATTTGTTTCTAAGCCCCGTCCTTTGTAGACTGGGGGGGGTGTTTTTGACTTTGACTAGCAATTAGTCCAGTGTCTCTGTTCATAGTTTGTTAGTGGTTCCTGCCTCACTTGTAATTACTTGGAACTGGCCCAGCCTCTCGCGTCACATTTAGGGTTGTGAATTAATTGGACCAGTCGTAGTTGCCACATAGTTTGGGTTTTGTAGATTAACACTGTGCAGTTTCTCTTGCTACATAGATTGGTTTTTCGGATTAACTGTTCCAGCCTTCAAAAAAAAAAAAAACGTTTCTAAATGTATTTAGTTGGGGCTGGTTCCCGTCGTACTTTGGGTTTGTGAATGAACTGGTGTACCTGCACGTTTTTGTGGGGTTTGAAATTGTCAGCAAGCATTTGACCTGATGTTTGCTGGTGAGGGGAGTTCCCTCTTAATTTCTCATGTGAATTGGTCCTCGCACCTACCTGTTTCTCTGCCTGTTGATGCCACTTGTTGGGGGCTGGTGCAACTCCTGCATTGTCTCCTGATTTGATACGGTTTATCCCACGCTTGTTCAGAGGCCTGCATTTCTCGTAATGCGGTCTCTGGCTAGCTCTGCCCAATGAGTGAGGTCTTCCATGCGTCTGTGCAGCAGGAGCCGGTTTGTTAACATATTTCCTGTTGCAAGTCTGCTTCCTAGTGATCGCGTTCTTTATTTTCTTCATATTTCAGCCCACGCCCGAGGTCTTGGGAAATTCATATCATTGGAAAACGTGAGTTAGAATGTGAGTGGAACAAGTGCATCATGGGTGTCGGGCCCTCTTTGCTAGTTGCGCAGCGCCATCGAAGCTGCGCGCAATAACGGGACCCGGGACACATCTGATGCTCTCCGCGTGGTCCGGACTAACTCCGGGACCACGCCTCCTTTATTTATAGATCGCGCGGGCGTGATGTATCACGTCTGCGCTAGCACACGGCTGCGTGCGCAACAACTAGACTGCAAGCCTGCAGTCTCCAAACATTACACTCCTTTCAACCTTTATTAAAACAAAAACCACAACCGATAATCTTTTAAAAGTCACTACGCTTCATCTGGATAGGGAAAAAACCAAAAATGGCCGGCAGGCCCATTACCAGTCTGGTGATCAGGCGTCTGTCTCAGCCTACTGCAAAGTCCGCCAGCTGCGAAGAGGGGGCTGGGTTTCTTCTCAGACCATAGCCTGCGGCCTCTCCTCGAAAAGGAACTCTCCGTGGAACATCCTGTCGGGCTAGGGTTGGCGACAGCCCATCCCCGGATGGGCGGGGGCTAACAGCACTGGGCCTCTCAGAAGCCGGTGAGTTCACCGCTGATCGGTCCGTGGTGCTTCCGTGCTCACTCTCCGGGGAACTGGTGTTGCATGCTGTTGGGCTTGGCGTCGCTCTGTCCGGTTCCTGACTGGATTGATCCTCGGATGGAACGGAGGCTCGCTTGAAAAAGGATACATTGCGTGTGACGGTTTCTCCGTCGCGTTGGGCTGTTACCATCGTGCCAGACCGGTGTGTGACTGTCCAGGGTCTGAGTTCAAACGGGAGCCTGAACTTGCTCCCTGGGTATCTGTCTCTCACATAGACCTGATCTCTTTCCCAGATGGACGATTCTTTGGCCCGGCGTCTGAAGCTGGCGTAGTCATTTGAGCGCTTCCTGTTGAGCAGGGTTTGCCGGGAGTTTGCTTCGGTTGGGGTCCAGGTATGATGATGGGGTATAGTGTCTCTGACTATTCTACCCATTGCCGATGGCCCCGGGACGGCTGTGGTCGTGCGATGGGGCGTGAGCCGATATTCCCTCAGGAACGTGTATATAGCTCTCTCCAGCGGTGCTTCTTCAGCGTGGGCGATCCGGATGACCTTGTTGAGGGTCCGCATAAACCTCTCGACCTCTCCATTAGCTTGAGGCCATCTGGGGGTCACCTTCCGGACCTGGATTCCCCATTCCTGGAGATAGTCGGTGAACTCTTGACCTTGGAAGGGCAGTCCGTTGTCGGTCTTAACCTGTTCGAAAATTCCGTGGGTGGCAATGATTTTTTCGAACTTTGCAATTACTTCTTTGGCAGCCAGTGATGTTATTATTTCCACTTCTGGATATTTGGTAAGATCGTCGATGACAACGAGCATGTAGCGGCCATCCCGGAGGTGTCCAAAATCGGCACTCACTCATTCCCAGAGTTTTTCCGGAATATCTTCGGTGATTACCGGGGGTGGTGGTTCGGGTGGTCCTGCCGCTTGGCACCATCGGCACCCCTTGACCATCTGCTCGACTCTGGTGTCCATTTCCGGAAACCACACCTTTGCCCTGAGTCTACTTTTTGTCTTCACCATTCCCTGGTGGCCACGGTGAGCTAGTTCAATTGCTTGTTGGGCCAGACTTGTTGGCATCACGATTCGCGGTCCTCTGAGGAGGCATCCTTGGCTGTCCACTGACAGTTCATCCTTTATCTTGAGGATGGTTTCCAGGGCATGCTTTGCTTCGGGTGTCCTCTTGCTTAGTGACGCTTGAAGTGTCTTCCAGTCGTTTTGTCGCAGGGCGTTTACTACTAGCGGGAGAACCTCATCACCGCGAGTCGCCTCTATGATCATGTCGATGCCCATGGGTAGAGGTCGTGATCCCTCTAGGATTATTCTCACGTATTCCTCTGTTTCTTCGGAATCTTCTTTCTCCTGGTTGGTTGCTGCCCTGGGATGCCTGGAGAGGTAGTCAGCCGGGTTTGTTGCACCGGGCTTGAATTCCAGCTTGTAATCATACTCTTGAAGTTGAAGGATCCACTTCTCGATTCTGGGTGGAGGTTTGGATACTGATCCTCTGAACAGTGGAAGTAGAGGCTTATGATCGGTGGAGACAGTGAATGGATGTCCATAGACTTATACATGGAAGTGCCTGCAGGCCCAGTAGATTGCGATTACCTCCCTCTCGATCTGAGAGTAGCGTTGTTCGGTTTCGGTCAGCGACCGGCTTGCATAGGCGATGGGTGCCCAGTCATCACCACCTTGGCTCTGTGTTAGCACCGCTCCTAGTCCGTACGGGCTGGCGTCCACAGCTATATTGGTTGCTTTGGCAGGGTTGAAGTAGGATAGGGTCGTGTTAGCTGACAAAGCCACCTTGGTGTTCTGAAATGCTAGATCCTGCTCTTCTCCCCACTGCCATGGGGTGGTGGACTTGGTGAGCTCCCGTAGTGGTCTGGTGAGGTTGGACAGGTCTGGGATGAACCGCCCACAGAAATTCGCCATCCCAAGGAAGCTCCGAACCTCCGATGTGTTGGTCGGCGCTGGGGCTGCTTGCGCGTCTCTCACCTTTTCAGGGTAAGGGGCCACTCCCTTGTCGGAGAAGGTGTATCCGAAGAAGCTGATTTTGTTCTGTAGGAATTGACATTTTTCCCGATGCAGCGTAAGGCCTGACTCCTTAATCCTTTGCAACACGCTTCTGAGCCTCTGGTGATGTTCCTCCACAGTGTTAGCGTATATCGGCAGATCGTCGCTGACGTTCAGGACTCCTGTGAGCCCGCTCAGGACCTCCCGATTCGTGTTTTGGAAGACTTCAGCGGCACTTGATATTCCGAAATTGAGTCGTCGATAGCGCCCGAGTCCTACGTGAGTGGAGAAAGTGGTAATGTATCGGGAGTCCGGGTGTAGGGGTAGCTGATGATACCCTGATCTTAGGTCCATTTTGGAGAACCACTTCGCTCCATTTAGCTCTCCCAGGATATCGTCTATTGTGGGTGCTAAGTGTCGCTACCTCTTCACTGCTGCGTAGGGCAGGTGCATGTCGACACAGATGCGGACCTGCCCTGGCTGTTTGGGTTTCCGCGCTGTAGCAGGGTTTCCGTTCTCCCACAGAACTGTGCATAGAGATCTAGAACCTTAGTGAATTAGGGTGACCCAAAACTCACCTTAGTACCAGAAATCCCCTTACCGAGCTAGCTACAGTGTCTCATTGGTCATAACGAACTCCCAATGACTTAGACAAACCAGAACATGAACTTTGGAATACCTCAGGTATCGTGGAACACATGAACACTCTTTCGCTCTATAATCATTCCAAACCACAACGTGGAGTCAAAGAACACACGTGCAAGTTTGAAATATTTATTTTTCAATGCAAGGTTCTCAAACGCAGTATCTTATATAATTCCAACATACATATTATAAAAATCAGAGTTATCAGCATAGTCACTAGTCCATAGCAAGCGAACGGTGATAGCATATTATAATGCAAAATTCTATAGAAATCTGTATCACCTATATTTCGCGCACCCTATTTAGCATACTATATTATATCTAAGAAGGTCTCATTTGGGTTTTAGCAGGGCGGGCCCATACCTCTAAATGTCAGCAGAAGAAGATCACATCATCAGCTGCCAACTCTCTGCATGCGAAGCACCATCAAGTGTGTTTTTGCATTCTCAGTAACTCTATCTTAAACCCGCGTAGAGCCCAATGTTGGCAGCAACATTATTTGTGTTATGTCTAATGTGGTGCGAGGATCAGGCCTCCCAGCAACCTTGTGTTAGGTTATTCTTAGAGCCTATAGATCTCAGTGTGCAGACAGTGTACCAAGTGTACCAGGCACGACTAATATCAGAGCAATAACATATTATTCTCAATAAATCACATCTTTCGTCTAGGTTGAAAGCTATAATAATAATTATGTGCCGTGTGTAAACCGAAGCCGAAGGAAAATATGTCGTTTAAACATTTAATAAACTCATGCTAACTTAACACAATATATAGAAAAGCATTAACTATATGACACCCCCCCAATGATCCGAGGACGGTCAAGAAACAAGCCAATAATATAATAAAGGCATAACATGAAAGCAGAGTTCAATAATATTGAGCCAAGCTAAATGTATGTATATGTATATAAAAAATAACAATACTAAATATGTATGAATGCCTATAGTGGCCAAACAAAAAATGTAAAAATACTCGAACTTGAGGCCTAAAATAAAATCACAGGCCTAGAACATATGAAGTCAATTGTTCGTAAGAAAAATTGCACCATTCAGAATTACTAAAAAGTCGCGTGCCCGTATAGTGAAAGTCTCCAAAGCCACTCATGGGTGGATAGAATATGCAAAATAGGTAGCCACAGCTTCCAACATGAAATCACTGTCATCATCCGAAAACAGTTCAGCCATCCAATTAAGCAATGGGAAAGAACATACGTGCTCCTCCAACACCGGACCCTCTAGCAACATCAGAGGACAACTCGGTGAGTTCTCAAGAACGCTATGTGCCAGAAACTCATGCGCCGCTGCGGGGATGTCCCACGGACCCATTAGTCCATGCATCGCTGCCAAGGCCATAATCCTTTCGCCAGAACAAACCAACTCGTGAGCAACTACGGGGCCCATCAGGTGATTAAAATCGACTCCAGGAGATAACGGCAAGCAGAGACACAAATCAATGGCCCAGTCAAAATCGCAGCTCAGGCAATGAAACACAGGCTGGACACATGTGAAATAGGAAAATCGAAACGATAATCCAAATGCTGTGCTTAAAGTCGCAAGCGGCAGGGTGCCATAGTAATCAAGCATCCGGTTGCGAAACAGTGTCACTAGGGGCTGAGCGGCTTCTTGCGCAGGATGGGCATCCATATTTTAGGAAGCAGAATAATATCAAAACGCCTGCAGCTAAGGCCAGCAATACAGGAAATCCGCCAAACAAGCTCAAAAATATTGAATGGAAGAAAGCAGGGATAACACCAAAAATCTTTTCAAATGTAGTCACGAGACCACTGCTAACCAATTAAAAAAAATGAGCTAAGCCAGACGTGGAGGAGGCATTAAAGATCTGATGTACTAATTCGCAGAAATGAAACGGCAAGTCAGTATTTAAAAGTGCCTGCACCTCTGTGCGTGTGTTAGCTATGTGAAGGACAAAAGTTTCACGGGCCGAGCTCAGGGCCACTTCTTTTTGAGACAAAAGAGCCCTTATTCGGCTCATACCATTGAACTCCGCTTTCAAGGTTGGGATGCGCGGCCAGATGGAAACATCTGAATTCCCATGCGTGGGTGGATATAACACGTTCTTGCAACACACCACACGTTCTGATACATTAACCACATAGGCGATACCGACCATTAACCCATAACACTCCTCGTTATTCAAAAGCAAATACCTACCGTTTGTCAATAATGTGAATGTGGGAACAATTGCAGGAACTGGCGTGCCTTTTAAAACACAGGCCAAATTAGGTCGGTCCTGATTACAAGAACCATGCAACTGGATATGTCTGCATATCAGTGAACGGTCAGGCGACTGTGTGCATTCTTTACCATTCAGATTCACTTCCTTTCCATCCTTCAGGCATCTGTACGTGTATGGTAAAAACCATGCCTCATGCAGGAAAGCACTGCCTAGTGGTTCATATCGCCCTATTGCAATATATTGCATACAATTAGTAAATTTATATAAAGCAAAAGGTAAAGTAATAACACCATGGATAAGCCATGTAGCAGCAGCTGCCTCAGCTACAGAAAAGGGCAAAGATTCTAACTTTTCAATGTGCAACATAGAAAATGATGCATCTCGCATGGAAAGCATGCGCTGCTTGTCAGTCAAATTAAACGGGGCAAATAGGGACGATACGTTCATGTAACTCCAAGGAACGCGACCAGCTTTCAGAGTCTGTAGTGTCCATGCAAACTGCATTACAGAACGCAATTGATTTTGTCCATGGTACAATACAGATACTTCATCATTTACAATGTCAACTACAGAAGAGACAATATTGTTCAACGTGTACATTCGGGAAGAAAGCATGCTAATACTGTTATCGACAACTGCAAGCACTTTTTCCAAATTTGCTTGGTCAATCGCTCTTAGGCCTTTAGCAGCCTCAATTTGCGAAAATTTCCAAATTTCATTGTAAACTGCATAAATCCACCGTTTAGATCTACCCTTAGCTGGGCCTTTTATAAAATCATTCAAATCCACGTTTTCAGTTAACTGAGACAGATGTAGTTTAACTGCAGCTAAAGTGGAATGTTGTAACCAATTCTGACAGTTTCCCCACAGAATAAGTGGTGACAGTATAATCAGTTTCAAAACGGGGATCAGGTCTGACTTGAGTGAACCCTTCAGCCAAACCCAGAAAACGAAGTTGACAAGAATCAGCACTCCTATGCCACATCAGCCAACCCTTCGAATCCAAACTGGATATATTAAAGGATGAATTGTGCAATAGAGCTTGCAACTCATGAATGGACAATTCAATATAATTACCCCATCCTGAATATTCTTCCAAATCGGGAATAATTGGTGTATTTAATTTTTTAGAAGTAGCCAATCCAAAGCATGTTGTTTGGAAAATGGATGAATTTAGAAACAACATGTGATTCGGGATGAGACATGCACGGTGCAAAGCCTCAGTGCCTTGTACCTGCCAATCTTTGGTACCCCAAACCGAAATAAGGTCAATTGTTCCTTTTCAAAACTCGTAGCCATCTACAGCTAATCTGTCTAGAAAGGACTTCGAATACAGCAATTTTGTATTGGTAAGTCTAACTTTGGACATGGGTTTTTGTGTCATTTTGAAATAAAATGACTCAGGACTTGATTGATTAAAGTCTGTAAAATAAGTGTATTTTTTCAGAAATGTACTGGAGCTGCCTCCCAATGGAGCAGGGCAATGTTCCCACTGTGTGTAATTTACAGCAACCCTCCTGGAATTTGTCTTATGTAAAAAATGATTACCATAATGTTTAAAACAAAACAAATCACCATAATTAATGGAATCTAAATATAAATCTTCAGCATCAAAGGCAGCATAATATTTCAAATCAGAGAATAATGCTTCTACGGCCTGAATATCCCAATCATCAGAACGTATATTTTGTTTAATCACATCCCCCATGTTTACTCTAAGCACATTCAGAACATTAATCACTTCAGTGGGCCCATGTATTTGAAATCTAACCGCATCCCACACAATCCCATCAAGGACAGGCCAAGCAGTAATGTTGACTGTATTCAAGTTTCGTTTCAGTCTATGTGCTGAATGTGAAGAGGAAAGAGGGGCCAATGTTCCATTAAGGTACCGAATTCCTGTTCTTTCTTTAACATAGTGACCATCGATCAGGCGGAAAAAATAAAACACAAAACCAATTGACATAAAAAGGTAAAATGAAAATAGAATCAACCAAATGTATGTCCACGGGGGAATCAAAAAATGTTTTTTAAATAAGGTGGCATATTTTGCAATAGTTGAGGGTTTCTTTGAAAGTTCAGAAACAGAGTCAAAAGAGGATCTTGACTGATCGGCCAAACGAGTCTGCAAATCTGGCATAGATAAGTCAGCAGGATAGGTGTAGTTCAGCTCATCAATGTTAGTAACAGGAATAGTATTTAATAAAGGACTGGATATGGCAGGCATCTCGAAGGACACCTCCTGTTCTGCACCAGAAGTATTAGCCAGCACAGAATGCCTCACCATGGAAGGCAGGATATAGCCGGTGTCATGCTATGAAGAATCGGCCACCCTGTGTGTCTTGACAGTGGAGAAGTGTGGCTCACTGGTTAGAGGAGGAAGACCTGGAAGCAGAAGTCAGCCCGGGACCAGGGTTCAATTCCCGGCTCGGCGGGGTCCTGAGTCCTAAAAAAAATGTCCATGGACTCGACAATTCTCGCTCCGGTGCCTACTCGATTCACGGGTTCGCACTCTGCGACTCTGGGCAATAGCTTGCTTAATCTCCACAACGGCCCCTCGCGGCGGGATGCCTGGCTTTCACCTTGCGGATACCCGGCCGGGGTTATATCACAGGGGAATACCAGGACGGGTTCCCTAAGCAAGCGCTTAGAAACCGCTCGGTGATTTGCGCTATATAAATTCCTGTACATTTACATTTACATTGTGAATAGAGATAAATCTGTTTTCCTTACGACCTGGAAGTGGTGGTAATATGACTGTTCTCGTGCCCTTCACTCCAAGAACTCGAACCGGTGCACGATATGAGGGACCAAACTCTTTCTTGTTATCGATCTTCTCTCGAACCAGTTCTCCAACTTGGGGTAGCCAGCCAACTACCGGGATCTGCAACGCATCATCCGATGTGGAGGGCAAATGTTCCTTTGCTAGACTGTCTCTGGTCTATTGTAGATCCTGTAAAACATTGCAATGTTCATCTACGTCAAAGGCCGTGGCCTGGGCCTTGCAGTCTAGACCGTCTAGGTCAGGGACGTACATCTTGATACCAAAGAGCATTTCGTATGGGGTCCGCCCACCCAGAGACCTTCTAGGGAGATTATTAAGCGCACGCTGAACGCCATTGGGTGGGCTAGCCAGTTTCTGCCAGTGCCTATAACTCGAGCTGTCAAAGATTGCTTTAAGTCACGGTTCATTCGTTCAACTACACTATTTCCCACGGGTCTGTACGGAGACGAAAACTTGACTTGGACCCCCAACGAAACCATAGCATCCTTATACGCCTTAGAGGCAAAAGCCGGACCCTGGTCCGAATGGAAGGTGCCACAGGCAAAAATCCCTACAAATACTCGCAAATCCTTAATGACAGTCCGTGAATCAGCGCTCCGATGGGGCCAAACCCACACAAAGCGTGTGCATGAATCAACTACTACTAAGATATACTTATATGCAGTATCAGAAGAAAAAGGACCGCAGTGATCTAAATAAACGCACCCCAGTGGTTTATTAGAAATGTACAACTGTGTCTGAGGCGGACGCGCAGCAGTTGAAGGTTTAATCTGCTGGCAAATGTCACATTGAAGGACATATTCGCGCGTCTGTTTGTACAGTCCCTGCCACCAGAACCTCTGTTGTAGCTGAGTTACAGTGGCCGAGACGCCCGCATGCGCAGACGCCACACCTTCATGAGCCGCTGTAATCAAAGAAGCCCTGCGATCCGAGTTGGGAATTAAACGTTCGCCAACTTCAGGAATTTTCACATAAGGAACCTTATCGGGACTTAAGTGGTATGTGTATTTAGAAGGGAACCCCGCAGGATATTTACTTCCCTTCTCAGTAGCAGCAACCGCTGCTAAGATGTCATCATCTATCTTACTTTTGGACCTCGTGACTGCTGCAACTAAGTATTTTGATACTGCTGACTTCGCTGCTTCATCAGCAAGCGAATTTCCGACAGCGTGGACCCCCACGCGCTGATGGCCAAGAGTATGAATTACAAACACGAGTGGCAACTTCTCTTTGAGTTCTGCCACTCTGACCCAGATCATTTTATGTTTTATAGTGCTACCTTTGGTATCACGAAATTCATTCTGAATCCAAAAGAACAAGTTCTCATTGTAAGACTGGACACAGTAGTAAGAGTCACTTACGACCAAAGTCGTCACACTCGGATCTGCGTACTCCAATGCAAGCATCAGAGCACGAAGCTCAGCCAATTGTGCGGTGCAGTCCCCAAGCGTCTGCGTGTGCACGACACTGGACTTGAACTCATCGTTCACCATGGCACCGACCACAATGGCGCAAGCGGAAACGTAGGCTTGTTTAGAGCCATGCGCAACCTGCGCCGAACCATCAGTGTAAATGATGCAATGGAAATCCTCCAACGACCGCATTGCTAAAGGAGCAGGATGAACAAATTCATACTGTAAGAACTCCTGCGACCGTAAAGTGGCGTCAAAAATAAACGTGACGTCCTGGGATGACAAGGATGCAGCCCATTGAATCCACCGAGGGTGCAAAGCTTTAGAATTCGGTACACTGGCTTTCGTAACTGCCTCCAAGGCAGGACACGGGGTAACAACCAACATGCGTTTTCCCTGTGACAGGGCACGTTCCTTGAGAATTGCCATCTGCACAGCCGTCAAAACTTTCTCCACAGTGGAAAATCGCAATTCAGCCGAAGTGTACAAGTGTGACTTGTAAGCCATAGGTACTGTATCTCCTTCATTAAAAGTTAGGTACGTGAAACCTACCGTCCCCGGGACAATTCTTATCACCAGGTTGGTCTGGTTATCACAAGTCTGCAATGATTGCAGAATAGCTGAATGCTCAGGCAGTCAGCATGATTTGGAAAAAGATGGTTGTATCAAGGCATACAAAGGCTTGATACGCTGGGCATATTCCGGAATGTATGTCCTCCCGAAATTCAAAAAGCCCAGTAAAGATTGTAATTTTTTCAGTGTTGTCGGAGAGCGCAATTGTGCGCACTTCTCCAGGAAGTGAGGAGCCAAGCCTTTTCCTTCCTTAGTTAGTTCATAGCCTAGAAACAACACTGTGTATTCTGCAATGTGTGATTTTGCAAAATTAAACTTGTAACCCATGTCTGCAAAGTTACAAATAATACTGTTCACTCGACACAGATGCTCCCAAAGTTCGTCGTCTGTGAGGTAGATATCATCCACATAGGAACAAGCATCTGGGTGGATTCTCTCCAACAGAGAGACAATGCGTGCGGAAAATACGCCAGGACTATTCTTATAGCCCATTGGAAGACGCCGAAACATTTATTGGACCCTGCCACATATGAAAGAAGTCCATTGGGAACTTAGACTGTCCAATGAATGGGCATAAAAACCATTGGAAATGTCAAGCGTGGTTTTGAACCGCTTACGCACAAGACTATTTACAAGGGCAGAGCCGTGAGTATTCTGTACTGCACAGTTACGGCAATGCGAGTTTAAATGCCAGTAATCCAAAACCAAACGGTAAGAGCCGTCCGGTTTGTTTACAGTAAAAAGGGGGTTATTCATCGGTGACACACACGTTTCAATTACACCTTGATATTCCAATTGTTCAAGGATCGCTGCGACCGAAGCTTTGGCTTCACGTCGTATGGGATATTGAGGTTGAGGTTGAGGCTGTGGCTGAGACAGTAAAGGAATCTCGTGGTTCGGGGACAATTTATCCCAGCCACACTGATTACGGTACACAGCCGGTGCAAGCGCCAGAGCCCACTCTTCTGCAAAGTGCAGCGCTTCCACTCTCGAAACTGTGTTCGCGAAACTGGGGAGGATTACCTCCTCCCCTCGTGGAGCTGCAAGCACAAAAGGTGGGGGCCAGTCAGCCTCCGAAAGCAAAATGTCATATGTAGACGAAAGATTTTCCCAAAATACCCCTTTAACCTTACGCTGTATGTCACCTTCAATTAACAGGACAATTTCAAAAAGTCTATCAGGGGGAGCAACTCTTGTATCCGCTGTTTCAATCACAACATAAGTTTCAGTCGCTGTCACCTTCAGTAGTGGACGGAGGGCCTCTCTCACTATGGTAATCTCCGCCGCGCTGTCCAGCAAGGTCAGAGCCCAAGTCAGATTCCGAAGCCTCGTTCTCTCAATCTGGGGCATATCGATGCGCTGTCAAGGCTGCGACTTTCTTCTTGGCAAACTGCGGTCTCTGAGGCGTAGAGCCCTCCTGTTTGTCTGCACCGTTGCGCGGGCGGGGCTGACCACGTCCTTGCTGGCCACCCCGGCCCCTGCCGCCCCCTCCACCACCGGTTGACGGAGCCGATGAGTCCTGAAAGGAACGAGGGGAGCGTTGGTCAGAAGCCTGAAAACTTTCAGGTGTCTTAATCATCGCGCGGTCGCGCACATCATAAACACGTTCTGACTGCGCAGGCAACAGAGACGCAGGGCGCGAAACCTGTGTTTTGTTGTTGTAGTTGTATCTTACCCTGATTCTGTTTTTTAGGCCAATTTTGTTTTTTGGACTTGGGCTGAGCGTTCGCCTCCGAAGACTGTCCCTGGGGCTGCTTTTTCTCCTTATCAGAAAAAGTCTTAAGACCCTTGGCATTGCGGCCAACCATTTTATAAGCCGCCACAATTATCCTTGCTAACTGACGGGGTTTGTCCGCGTCGGGAATCAACGCCAATGCGTTAGCCACCTGGAAGTTCACTGCATCCCCCTTGACATTCGCAAGGATCAGATCGCAAACCACCTCAAAGGAGCCACACAGGCGCATACCCAACTCAACCGCAGACTCCGGTCCGTGATCATTCTGAACACGTTTAAGGACCGCAGACAGGTTGGACATAGACGGGGAGCCAAAGCACCTCGAATAGACTGCTGCAAAAGTCTTACCCCATGTTTCACAGTCAACAAGCTCAGGGGCCAAATCTTTTGGCAAACTAAGCGTAAGAATCCTGTGTTTTTCACCAGGATTCGTATTAGGAAACACAGCCTCCAGCTGGTCGAATTTCTCGGCAAGACAGAAAGGAAAGTCATCCTTATCCTGGGGCTTCTTGCCCATTATGGAATTCACCATGACAGGACTGATTTTCAAACCAGCCTGACCTGCTTGAAGCTGCGCACCCCTAGGGGCTGCGCCTTGAACATTACGACTTGTGTAATGAACAAGTGCCCTAATCACTTCAACCGCAACCTCGTGAAGACGTCGCAGGTCACCCACGTTACAAGTGGTGCGATTAGGGTGAGGAGTAAATCCAGCCAAAGCGGGCCAAGGTGTGCCTGGAATGGACAAAGGACCTAACCTCGGAGCGGTTAAAGCGTGTGGTAGGGTGCCACCAAACCCCATGCTGCCAAACATCAATAGGTACTTCCTGTGCTCTGTACGGAGCATATGCAGCCGGTACAGCTGACGGAGTGTATGAGTGGAACACACCAGAATTCGCGTCCACTGGCGGAAATGTCACCCACGAATAAAACAGTTCGTACGGGTAAGCATGTTCCGCACTCACCACCAGAACCACAGCCAAGCCTTCCAAAGGTACATCATAAGTCCGCAAATGATCACGCACTGCAATGCGACTATGCAGCGGGATGTCCACGGCTTGTGCCATGACCGCACAGGAACGGGAAAAAAACAAAGATTACTTTGTAGCACAACTGGGTAGTAATTCAAGGAAACCGTTTTAGATAGATTCAAGCTTGAAAAGACCTATTTCAAAAATAGGTAGGTTTTTCCGACACCGCCGTTTTCCGGAAACGGGAATGAAGGGGTTAAGGTTTGAATGATATACTACTCGAGTGTCATGATATAAGGCCAACAACCGTTGGGCGCCATGTAGCAGGGTTTCCGTTCTCCCACAGAACTGTGCAAAGAGATCTAGAACCTTAGTGAATTAGGGTGACCCAAAACTCACCTTAGTACCAGAAATCCCCTTACCGAGCTAGCTACAGTGTCTCATTGGTCATAATGAACTCCCAATGACTTAGACAAACCAGAACATGAACTTTGGAATACCTCGGGTATCGTGGAACACATGAACACTCTTTCGCTCTATAATCATTCCAAACCACAACGGGGAGTCAAAGAACCCACGTGCAAGTTTGAAATATTTATTTTTCAATGCAAGGTTCTCAAACGCAGTATTTTATATAATACCAACATACATATTATAAAAATCAGAGTTATCAGCATAGTCACTAGTCCATAGTAAGCGAACGATGATAGCATATTATAATGCAAAATTCTATAGAAATCTGTATCACCTATATTTTGCGCACCCTATTTAGCATAGTATATTATATCTAAGAAGGTCTCATTTGGGTTTTAGCAGGGCGGGCCCATACCTCTAAATGTCAGCAGAAGAAGATCACATCATCAGCTACCAACTCTCTGCATGCGAAGCACCATCAAGTGTGTTTTTGCATTCTCAGTAACTCTATCTTAAACCCGCGTAGAGCCCAATGTTGGCAGCAACATTATTTGTGTTATGTCTAATGTGGTGCGAGGATCAGGCCTCCCAGCAACCTTGTGTTAGGTTATTCTTAGAGGCTATAGATCTCAGTGTGCAGACAGTGTACCAAGTGTACCAGGCACGACTGATATCAGAGCAATAACATATTATTCTCAATAAATCAGATCTTTCGTCTAGGTCGAAAGCTATAATAATAATTATGTGCCGTGTGCAAACCGAAGCCGAAGGAAAATATGTTGTTTAAACATTTAATAAACTCATGCTAACTTAACACAATATATAGAAAAGCATTAACTATATGACAGCGCTACCACAATCGGCGACACCCATGGGGTGGGCCCGCTGACTTTCTCGATTATGCCATGTTTCTCGAGGGTCTCCAGTTCTTGTTCCACCTTCTTCCTTAGGTGGAATGCTATTCGTCGATGCCGGAGGGCCACAGGCTGAATGGACCGGTCGATGTGTGGAGATACTTCTTTTCCTCGGAGACATCCAATACCCTGGAAGGTGTCTTCAAATTCTTCGAGGATCGTGTCCAGTTCTTACTCCAACACCGCCATCGCGAAGGATATCAGGTGGAGCTCTTCGGCTGTTTGGCCGCTGAGTAGCATCCCACTGCCTTCTTTGGTGACGTAGATGGTTGACGGTGTCTTCTTGTCTTGGTGCTGTATCTCCGTTTTGAAGCACCCAATTAACGGTATTGGTGTCTTTTGTCCATAGGCAAAGACTCTGATCTTGGCTGCTTTCAGCGCCGGTTTTTCTCGCAACTGGTTGTAGACATTTGCCGCCATGAGTTCAATCGAGGCTCCTGTGTCGATCGTTGCTCTCACCTCTTGGTGCTGTATCATTATTCTGCACTTCGGGAGACGCCGTTTTTTCCTTTGCAGTTGGTCTATGGCAAATACATAGTGGACCGGATAGCTATTAGCGTCGTCATCCATGTGTTCACTCTCTGGGTCGTCCCTTACGGCATGGGCGGCTTCGGGTTTTTGCTTGGAGGATCTGCACACTGATGCGAAATGGTTCATGCGCCCGCATGACCCGCATTTTCTCCCGCGCGCTGGGCAGTCTTGTGCCCTGTATGGCGCGCCCCCACAGTATCCGCATTCTTTTCGACGTTCTGGTGGTCTTTCTCTCCCAAAGGGGCGTTGCTTTGGCCGCACGACGTTGATTTGCTCGGCCACATTAACTTGCTCCGTCTTGACCGGTCTGTGGAGCGCTGCTTCCATGTGCGACGCTCTCGCCTGGGATAGCTCTTTCGAACGGCCTAGCTTTAAGATGTCTACTAATGGTTTGCCATCCTCTTGGAGGATCTTCACCCTCAGGTTGGAGGAATAGCAGCCTTGAATGATCTGGCTGCAAATTTCTTCTTGCTCGTCGCGGAAACCGCATGTGCTCGCCAGTTCCTTCAGACGACCATGGAATGCGTCGAGGGATTCTTCCGCTTCCTGACGCGCCTGCCTGAAAATGAAACGCTGGTAGTCCTTACTGGCCATTGTCTCAAAATGTGCATTGAGCGCGTTGAGAAGCGTGACATAGGTATGAGGGGTGGCTTCCACCAGGGTCTTATAGATCCGATGAATGTCTTTCCCTCCAAGATGTAGAAGAAGCGCCCTGCGCCTTTCTCTCGCCTTACCAGCTCCCTCGAAGCAAAACTGTAGCCTCTCTGTCCAGTCCTTCCACCTAGGGGCTAGGGATGCAGGAGCTCCGTCGACGACGAACGGTTCGATGGGCGGAATGGTCACCATGGTGGAGAGAGTTGGCCAACCGACGTTGTGGGCAATGCAGGCCTGGTGCTCCTCCCTGTCCGAGCTGCCAATCGGGTCGTCGGGGGAACGCTGTGGTCAGCCACTGCCTGTGGGGCCTGTGTTCTTGGCCTCAGGGGAGTGCACCCTCACGCTCCGATCGAGTTGCTGGGAATGAGTAGGCCCAAAGTGCGTAGGACTGCGCCACTACCTTGTTCACTGAGTCTGGGCACCGTGGGGTCTTCGTCCAGCCATGAGCTCGCAGCCGCGGGGTCTGCTTCGAGGCCTACTGGCAGGCGCCGCCACTTCCACGTGGGGCAGACAGCCTCCTACCGAGTTGCGGCGTGCGGGGCTCGCAAGGGCCGGGAGCGCCGAACGTTCGGCAGCGGAGCAGGTTAAATAGTGCTCCGGGGCACTTCATGGGCTCGTCTAGCCATTGTCGGGCCCTCTTTGCTAGTTGCGCAGCGCCATCGCAGCTGCGCGCAATAATCGGACCCGGGACACATCTGATGCTCTCCGCGTGGTCCGGACTAACTCCGGGACCACGCCTCCTTTATTTATAGATCGCGCGGGCGTGACGTATCGCGTCCGCGCTAGCGCACGGCTGCGTGTGCAACAACTAGACTGCAAGCCTGCAGTCTCCAAACATTACAATGGGAGGGAATAGCAACCCGGCTGCTGTAGTACAAGGCCATCATTGTGTGAGGACAGCTCTATTGTGCTGCAGACCGCAGGCTTCGTTGTCTTTCATTTAACAAGCTTCCTATTTGCCTGGCCACGCCCCCTTGCCTCCGGTGACGTAGGCGGCACTGGGCCAATCCTAGCGGGGCTCCTCCGGACACGGTGGCCTGCTTGACGGTTGCCATGACAATATACAAGGAAATTTTGTCAGGGTGCCGTAAAGCAGGTCACCCAGTCCTCGGGAGGCGGGATCGAAAGTGGACAAATCAACAAAACACACGGAAGTTCCAATGGCAGGCCTCCATTTCGCGAGGCCTGCCAATGGAAAAAGGGGGCATGGTTTCACGCAGTACTGAAATCCCCCTGTTCACAATAGGTCTTTGCCTGCAGCAGGGCCATGCCCTACAATGCAGGCTTCGACCTAAAAAGGGGAGGAGATGTAGCATGAAAGAAGGATGAGCTATGATCTGGTAAAGGGATAGACCTACCCTAACTAGTGTATATTTAGGGATCACAGCCGATTTTTCATTGTCTGAACTATGTACAAATTGAATATAATACATACATATTGTTTGTTGCCTAAATATCTTATCTGAAATGTTGTCCATAAAATATAGTTGACATCAGTGCCCAAAGGAACCATTCGTAACGCCTTATATTTCTAAACGTATATTTCACTCCCAAAGAGAAACTGCCATATAACAATTTTAGGTCAGTTTCAGTTTACCCATTCATACTATTATACATTTAGGTAGTTACAACAGTGGTAGCCAGGTTGCCTTAGACAATAACTACATGTGTGTTGTTTTTGCAAAAATAAGGGAATTTTGTTTCATTAGCTATGGCTATGCATGTTTTGCAAAAAAATCTACTGCTTACCATAGGATGTCCCTGGTGGTCAACAAACAGAAGTAAATAGAAACAGAAAAACTGAACTTCTGCAGCCTCCTGAAACATAGAACATTTTTGCAGGGGTGGCCATGGCAGTACTGGGAGGCGAGTATTGGAGGGTGCAACAGGGATCATGGCATGGTGGCATTCAGGATAGGCTGACAGTGAGTGACAACTCCAAGGAGGCAGCAGGACACCTCTTGGGTGGACTTTTGGGGTGGGGGACACTGGGACCGCAAATAATGTCTGTAGGCCTCATTGCAGCCCACCTGCCACTATATGTGGCTACAAACCTTTGTACACCTTCAACAATTATTAACCAGCCAGAAGCATACAAACTATGGTTAAAGAAAACGAATTCAAAGAATTTGCTTACAATTGAAGCTTTTTCAATATTGGTCTTTTGGAAAATTAGTATTTCCCCAGTGTTTTTTATCCAGCGGCTGTGGCACTGGCGGCGAGGGTAGGTTCCCAACACGGACTTATCACGCACAAGGCTTCTACTAACGAGGCGCCCCGGCGAACCGCCAACCCATGTTGAAGCACCTCGCACCATTGAGTGAGGTCCAGCAAATCATGACTACATAAGCTTGGACATGTAGTCTACCATTATTGGTAGCAACTATTTAGAGGCACCATTTAGTGTAAATACTAAACACCACGCTTCCGAAACACATTGCACATGTATAGGTCCTGAAGAATTGCCACGGTACTAATTGACCAACAGGGCAAGAAACATGTCGACCCATAGAGTAGAGCACAAGATTTAATCAATACTCCTCACCAGGGCTGTTGCCACTCTATTATATATTATTTTTATTTGAGGTGGATTACCAACCAGAATAAACACATTTATTTGGAATATCCAACCTTTTTTAACAACGCACTCACTGCACCACCCTTTTATCTACACACAAAAGGGCCACATACCCGCACTTCATCATACGGCTAAGGAACAAAAGATCTCTGACAAAGAGCTCCTTCACGTGTGCCCGTTGAGCATTGCAGTGCCGGCTCAACGAGGAGCAGGTCCATATGATGAAGCATGACACCTAGCTTGCTGGGTGTGTGAAGACCCTAGTTCCGCCCTAGCGGGATCCCCCATCCCTCTACCTCCTTGACCCTTCTTCCTTCTCACCACCACTAACTAAGTGGTAGGTGACATCAAACATAGATGAACTGTTTCAATCTCTCTCTTTTTGTGCTGGATATATCCAGCGGCGGCCAGCATGGATCGGAGATAGGGGGTGGGGCATTGGACACAGGGGAAGCAGGCAGCAAAAAATAAAGTCAAAAACATACCTTCTCACCTCTTCCATGCTGCGTCTCTCCTCCGCAGTCCTCCTTCACTGACCTGAACAACAGGAAACATACCCAGCCCCTCAGTCAGCCAATCACAATGCTGCCTTAGCAATGTTGCAATAGGTCTGAGCACCGTGTTTCAGTGCTCAGATGCTGACTGGGAGCCTGGGCCTCTTCTCCAGGCCGGGTGAACTGCAGCCTGCATGGAGAACGTGCGAAGTGCGCAAGACTTTTTGGGCAGCCAGAGAGGGCCAGCCAAGCAGTTATTGCGTACTTAGTAGGGTGCTACCACTCCTCCCCTGCCCCACCCCCTCAAGTAAAGCAGCGGAAGTTTGAGAAAATAAAATGATAATAACTTGTTATTATCATTTTATTTTCTCTTTACTTCACTGCTAAAAATCAGTGGGGTGAATCTCCTCCGCCTTAGCGGAGGAGCCGCCACTGTGTATATCCCGCAAATCACATACTTAAAAATAGGTCTAAAGGAAGAAAGCTATTTATCAAGGCTGTTTTTGACTTAGTAATAGAAGCTCTTTACAATTAAGGCCACTGGTCACAGGTCTGGAAAACATTCTCCTAACCAGAATAGGCAGCACCTTCGTCAAAACCGCCATGCAATCCACTTTCCCCACCTTTCACCTCACTGCCTTTCCCTTCATAGTCCCTCATCTCCTTTCATTTATAGTGTTTTCTCCTACAATTTTTGACAGCTCAAACCCACCAGAATCTACCCCAGAGGACTAAACCCCAGAAAAAGGCAAATCTGTGATTTTTTTTTTTAATACAGATTCCTCATTTAACATCTTTATATGAAAAAAGTGATACAAATTTTAAAAGGAAGCATTTAACACACCCGTAAAGACCTCAGCCTGCAATAATGGTTTTTACCAGCTGTGATAAATACCACACCCTCATCTGGCTGATTTATAATCACAGCCTATGTTATGTCAAATGTTATGTTAAATGGCTATTTATAGAGTACACAACTACTCAATTGAGTGTTCCGGCGCAGGGCCTATGAGTCTTATTCTGGTTAGAATGAAGCATAGCATGTGTTATAGGGATTTTTCACAAATTTCTGTGCGGGAAAGTTGTGGGATTACAGGGCTGATACAAAATTCCCACCACCCAGCATTTCCCCTGGTCTCCCGATAAAAATGGTATCACACTTGTGTGGGTGGGCCAAGTACCCAAGACACGCAATGGCCCAAAAAGTATTGAGGAGACATCACAATTACCGATCACAAAATGACCTAGTTTTGCAAGGGGAGTCACCTGAGTTTTTGGCCCCGGGTTCGGCTGCCATCTAGGGAAACCTACCAACCCCACACTTTACTGAAAACTAGACACCCAGGGGAGTCCAGAGAGGTATGGCTTGCATGGACCAACCAAGGTTTTCCTACCAAGGATCCCCTGCAAATCTCAAATTTAGCTGAAAAAAACATATTTTTCACATATTTTTGTGTGGGATCACTGTGCCGGCACAAATGTCCTACCACATAGTGTTCCCCGAGTGAAATGATACCTCACATGTGTGGGTGGGACAAGGGCCTGTGACTGGGAAGAGCCAAAAACTTAGGGATTAAGGGTGTAGCACAGCGAATTCTAAAGGATAAATATTTTTTAAAACACGTTTTTAGCCAATTCTGCATTGGACACCCACACAATTGTGTCCACATTGCGTTCTGGGCAGTTTTCTGCCATGGGCACTATGACTGCCCACACAAGTGAGGTACAATTTTTATCACACGACTTTGGGGAACGCGGGGTGGGTGGAATGTTGTTGATCCACACAGATTCTAGAACTTTCCATCCTAGGAATGTGAGGAAAATTTTATTTTTTTCACAAAGTGTGAGGTTTGAAGGGGATTCTGGGTAACAGAACGTAGTGAGAGCAACACAAGTCACCCCCTCCAGGATTCCCCTGGGTGTCTAGTTTAAAAAATGTATAGGTTTGCTAGGTTTTCCAAGGTGCCGGCAGAGCGAGGGTTCAAAATCTACAGCTAGGCACTTTGCCAAAAAAAGGGTACGTTTTCACTGTAAGAATGTGGTGCGTCCATTTTGTGTTTTGGGCCATTTCCTGTTAGGGGCACTAGGCCTACTTACACAAGTGAGGTACCACTATGAGGTACACCCTATTAGAAATTATCGCTTCGCATGTACTGACGTCAGACTATTTTCTATTATTAGGTGATTTTTAACTACCACGTGGATGATCAGTCCAATGCTGACACAGAAAAATTGATCTCTGCAATGAACACCCTCAACCTGATACAAAAGGTTACCGGCCCCACCCACCAAGCCGGTCACACACTTGATCTTTTATTCACAAATTCGCCAAATGTCACACTAATGACTCCTATTCCATTATTATGGACCGATCATTTTCTTGTGAAATTCTCTATAAGTAGCCATAGATTTAAAACCATAATAAACAAAAAGTAAAAAGCATGTAGAAACATGAAAAAAATTACTTTGGCCTCTTTTTCTGATAACTTCATACCAGATCATATAAACCTTAAGGAAAATGTACATCTTGGAGCTATACATCTGGAGTCTGCCATCCATAAGACACTAGACAAGATAGCCCCTATACGAAAGGTGTACTGTAGGGAAAAAACCTCACCATGGTTTACTGACCAACTAAAACATCTCAAAACTCAAACAAGAAATGCCGAAAAAACCTGGCGAAAAACTAAAAACCCCAATGATCGTAAAATTTACCAAACCCCACACACCAAATACATGAGGGAAATCAAAGCTGCTAAAAGAACTCATATAGCTGAACGAATAAATAAAGCTGAAAACTCGTCCAAAGAGCTCCATCACATTCTAAAAGAACTTACGTCCGTTAAAAGTCCGCAAGAGACCCCAAAAACTAAGGAATGGACGGAAGACCTTTCTATGTTCTTAGACGACAAAATCACAAAAATATGTCAACCGTTCAAAACAGAAAATATATCTCTTCAACACCTGGAAAAAGAGTTACACACGAATCAAGATGTCTCTTCCTTTAACTGGTCCACTTTTGAATTGTTAGACGACGAAAAAATTATACGTCTAGGACGGAAAATTAAATCAGGCTCTCCCTGTGATCACCTAACATCTAAACTATTTGCCACCCTTGCTCCAGTGTTGGTTCATCCCCTCTCTTGCCTTCTAAACACATCCCTGATAGAAGCAGAATTCCCTAAAATCTGGAAAGCGGCTAGAGTAAAACCACTATTAAAAAAGCCCGGTGAGGATGTAAACACTTTCTCAAACTACCGCCCCATTTCCTTGTTACCCTTCTCAGGGAAAGTGCTGGAGGCATTTGTAAATGAGCAGCTGATAGGCTATCTCGAGAGGAACAATCTACTCAACACCTCTCAGCCAGGTTTCCGTGCTGCACATAGCACGGAGACAGCCCTGATCGAGGTTACTGACAACATCAGATTTGCCCTTGACAAACGTCAGTCATGCGATCTGGTACTTTTAGACCTATCGGCTGCCTTTGTCACCATCTCCCATCACATCTTGGTCAGACGGCTGTGGGAGTATGGTGTCAAAGGTCAGGTTTTAAGGTGGTTTATCAGCTATCTGTCAAATCGAACAACCACACTGCAAACAGATGAAACCTTAGCCAGCACACGGCCAGTTACAAGGGGTGTGCCACAGGGCTCTATCCTCAGCCCTTCGTTTTTTAATGTTTATATGGCCCCTTTGGCCAATCTTATTAGGGCATATGGATTTGACGTGTTATCATATGCTGATGACATGCAAATACTAGTCACCCTTGGCCATGACATAAACGATACCAAAAAGTGTTTCAAAAAATGTTTGATAGAGGTAAAAAACTGGATGAGTCTGAATCACCTAAAACTGAATGGTGCAAAATCTGAAATAATGACATTTGGTCAAGCCAGTGTACACTGGACCCAGGACTGGTGGCCCCCGGAAATGGGGGAATGTCCTGTCCCAAAAGAATCCGTCCGCAACCTTGTAATCTACATGGATAATAAATTATCCATGAAGGACCATGTAAACCACACTGTTGGGACCTGTTTTGGAATCATGCGAAGCTTACGTAGAGCTTTCAAATGGATACCAAAAGAAGCAAGCAGAGTCCTAGTTCAGGGCCTCATAATAAATAGATTAGATTATGGCAACTCCCTCTTGCTTGCCATAAATGAGTGCCATATCAAGAAATTACAAGTTGTTCAAAACACTGCTGCTCGTCTGATTTTGGGACTTCCAAAACGATCCCCTTCCCTGCCATGATTAAAAAGTCTACACTGGCTCCCTATAAAAAAAGAGCCATCTTTAAAACCATGTGTCTGGTGCATAAACATATGCACGGCACCGGACCAAAATACTGGAACCAAAAATTGACATGGTACCAGTCTGGCCGAGAACTGAGATCTAGCTCTAAGTTCCAACTCATGCCATCTAGAGTTCAAACAGCTAGAAATGGTGGACGTGCCTCCTCCCATATGGCACCACTCCTATGGAACAAACTTCCCCTAAATATCCGTGCAACGATCGAACACATGAGTTTTCGAAAGTTGTTGAAAACATGGCTTTTTAGCTAGGCTTTTTTTTACAGGATCACTCACCATTTTTTTCCGGGACTGTCCGCATGCGCCAATAGACTCCCTCACGGGATGTGATATGTCTGCGCAATACAAATATCCAGACTAGACTAGACTACCATTTTTATCTGAAGACTTTGGGGACCTTGAGGTAGGTGGAATTTTGTGGATCCATGCAGATTCTAGAACTTTCCATCACAGGAATGTGAAGGAAATGTGTTTATATTTTACAAAGTTTGTGGTTTGCATGGGATTCTGGGTAACACAACCTGGTTAGAGCAGCACAAGTCACCCCCACCTGGATTTCTCTGGGTGTCTAGTTTTAAAAAATGTATAGGTTTGCTAGGTTTCCCTAGGTGCCGGAAGAGCTAGGGTTAAAAATCCACAGCTAGGCACTTTGTAAAAAAAGGTTCAGTTTTAACTGTAAAAATGTGGTGTGTCTTACGTTGGGTTTTGGGCCATTTCCCTTTGCGGGTACTAGGCCTACCCACACAAGTGCGGAACCATCATATTTTGGGGAAGACTTTGGGGAATGCGGAGTGGGTGGAATGTTTTGGATCCACGAAGATTCCAAAACTTTCCATCACAGAAATGTGAGGAAAATGTGTTTGTTTTTTTACAAAGTTTGAGGTTTGCAAGGGATTCTGGGTAACAGAACCTGGTGAGAGCCACAAAAGTCACCCCTCCTTGATTCCTCTGGGTGTCTTGTTTTAAAAAAAAGTATAGGTTTGCTAGGTTTCCCTAAGTGCCAGAAGAGCTAGGGTTCAAAATCCACAGCTAGGCGCTGTGCAAAAAAAGGGTCTGTTTTCACTGTAAAAATGTGCTGTGTTCACATTGCATTTTGTGCCGTTTCCTGTTGCGGGCACTAAGCCTACCCACACAAGTGAGGTACCATTTGTATCGGAAAACTTATGGGAACTTAGAATGGTAGAGCAACAGTTATTACCTATTGACTGTCTATGCATTTCTGCCTTCCTAATGTAAGACAATGTGTAAAAAGGAAGTCACTTTGAAAAATGCCCTACAATTCACAGGCTAGGATGGGTAACCACAATTTCGGAGATGTGCAAATAGCTACTGTTTCTAAACTCTATATTTTGTTCCCATTTCAGAAATACATAGGTGTCTTTGATACCTATTTTTCACTCTTTATATTTTACCAAATTATTTGCTATATACCCGGTGGCTCAGTTATTGTCTCTGGGTTCCTCATGTTCTTGGTGAACCTACAAGTCCTGTATCAATCAATCAGGGGTTTATAAAGCTTGCACTCACCCATGATGGTCTCAATGCGCTTGTGAGGTGCAGCTGTGGTCAGTGGAAGAGCCAGGTATCCCTACAAACAGAAGAGTCCAGTGGATACTTAGAAGTTACATGTGAAAACTTTGGCACAAATGGCTATGTCCCAGTAAAATGCCAAACTGTGTAAAAAAAAAATTGGTTTTCTGACAAAAGTCTGCTTGCCTCTGAAATCTGGGAAGATGATGACTTCAGCCCCACAATCCATTTGTTGATACCGTTTGCAAGGGAAAAACCAGACGCTTTCTTCTGCAGCGCCTTTTCCCAATTTCCCCCCCGAAAACTACATTTAGCTGTATTTTTGCTTATTTCTGGGTCCCCTCCAGGGGAATCCACAAACCCTGGGTACCTTTAAAATTCCTATGAAGTTGGAAGAAAAGGGCACAAATTTAGCATGGATACCTTGTGTGGACAAAAAGTTACAGGGGCCTAAGTGCGAACTACCCCAAATAGCCAAAAAAAGGCTTAGCACAGGGGAGGAAAAGGCCTAGCAGCGAAAGGATTAAGCTGTTCATGCACACTCATCCCCTTTGCACCTGATCCCTGTTTTTCCTAGGTAGTCGGGGCAAGGTCCTAGGTGCACATAAAGCATAGTTCTCATACCACTCAGGACACTCACGCACAAAATTGTGGTATGAAATATCAAGGAGGTAATATTGTGTCACACAACATTGTGACCAGACTATAAAGGACCAAAATACCAAGAAGGTAAGTACACAGAGGGAGGTTTAAATTTACTGATCTGAACTCCACATCTATGTTCCTTGAAGATATGTATAACATCAAGGAATGTATATGTGGATTTAGGTATAGGATAGATATATACTTTATTTTCAATATTTTGGTCCTCGAAATTCTGCACTTGATATTGTGTGACACAAACACACCCATGCACACTCACAAACATGCACATACACACTTATACACATCCACCTTAAATTAGACAGACTTCGAAGGTTAATAAACGTTTCTCTTTTTATCTATAGTACAATTTTACAAAAATAGCCTTATTAACATTATTAGAACGTAGATTTACATATAATACAACTGAAATAATTTTACTGTTTGGTTAAACCAGAAACTTACATAGACAACAGGCACAATAGTTCGTTCATAGCTTAAGTTGCATTTGAGAAATGGCAATGTTTGCTTTGCATTGTACATACATTCCATTATAAACAAAAGTAGAAAAGATAACATTTAATTATTTAAATATTCAAAAGGAAATGTTCACATTAAAAAGTAAATTCAACATGAGAATGCATAATGTTTTTTTTCAGATTTATAGATAATATCAATGAGAAAAATACAGTTTATCAATTTAGGAAAGGCACTTCCTGGGGTGTTCTTCATGGAATTGTTTCATTATAACAAGAATATAATTTCTAATCAAACCCAGTTTCAGATTTCTAATAAGAATGTCCCTTTTACTTGGGGCAAAGGCTTAAGGCACCATATGCTTGCTGCCACTCACACCCAAAAAATTATGGAGCATGTTTACAAGCCCCTTGCACCACCAGTGTGTGCCTTTTGCATGGCCCTGCATGGCTTTTCGTGTCCTTGTATATAGGGCCCAATTTTCCGCTGCACTTTGCGTGAAAGGGGCGTTCCATGGATGTTGCTGTGGGTGTTCCCATGCAACATCCATGGATTCTGCCACACTCCCAGATTTACAACCTTTTGTAAACATGGGAATGCATAAGAAAACTACGTCTCGCTAAGGGAGGCATAGAGAGGCACAACGAAGAGAAATTTTCCATTTCTCCTCGTTTTTTCCTCTTTCTATGCGGGTTGTATTTTGCAGCACACATAGAAAAAGGAAAACACCTCTTGTGATTGTTTTTGTGCAGGACGTTGTCCCTTCCTCCACAAAAAACAATCTCCCTGCAATGCAGGTACCCTTGCACCATGGGGCAAGGGAGCCTGCATTGGCGCATGGCAGCCAATTGGTTTTCAGCGCATGGAAAGCACAGTAATGTAACATATTATTGTAAATATGTTGCATGCCTGTGCTTTGAAAGTGACTCAGTGCGGCGCAGCCAAATGGCTTGCGGTGCCGCGCTGAGTCACTTTCTCTTAAATTTGGCCCTCAGATAGGTGGTACCTTATTGACACCTCTGTTAGTACGCAGCTAACAGGCGACCACATAAAAATGTGAGAGACCTGAGCCTAATTCATGAGGCTGAGTGTCACTTGGTGCCAGTGAGTCTTGGGGCAATCAATAATTAAATTTGAGGCTGCTAACACCCAAGGAAAAATGTTTTTACTAATTTTGAACTCTAGAAACAGCTAGTGAATATTGTCTCAGTAGAGAAGAGACCTGCTGCTCACCACCATCCCTGCCAGTGGGCTGCAGTTCCTGCTTTTAAGAGCAATTTGGCGTCCCTGCTGGTGGTGCTATAAGAAGATGCTTGGCATTGCCCTCGAACCATACTTGAACCCAGAGATCACTCTATGTTGGTCCATCTCTTCGCATTCAAGGGAAAAGAATCCTCGAATTATGGGCTTTGTATGTGAACTGGTGGTGGCTAAAATCCCCCATCAAAATAAAACTTTCAAATCTGGAACATAGCTATCAATGTTCTAGCTCCAAACTCCAGTAACCATATTTCTGTAGGGTTCAAGATTCTCTTTTGGAAAGGCAGATTGATGTTATTGAAACTGTTTTAGCTAATTGTGTTAGCAAATATTGATCTTTTTAAAAAATATATTGGGCCCCTCCATGTGGCTGAACCTGCGTAACTCCCCACCCAACAACATTGCCCCTGATGCTACATGAATCTGTTCCTTCAGCCAGTTCGATGATTTCGTCTGGACTGAGCACTCTGTCCCAAACGTTGAAACCTGTCATCTTCCCAGAGAAAGATAATGTTTCGTCGAACCCGCCTCCTACACAGCAACCGTTCTTTTCTTGGCCGAGCTGCAAGATACCTTTATCTGGTATGATGTAGCCATGTGCTACCTCAGATGAGTTGGCCATGGGTTCTCCATTCACCCATATAGATGCAGCTCCATCTTGCGAGCTCCAAGTATTGCAAAAATGGGCCCACTCAGTCGTAGACATCACATTCTCCGCAACCACCTTGTTTTCATCTGTGCCTACGATAAACACTGCCGACTGGTGGCTAAAAAAGAATTGGATTTCATAGGGATTTCTTTTGGTTCCATAGGAGAACACTATTGTTTTGTCCAGGGTATCAGCCACTTTCACCCAAATGCAAGTGGTAAATTCGTGCAGTGGGGATTCAGGTGCTGGGTGAACACTTGCATAAATTCTTGGTGACCGTGAGGGAAATAACAGCCCCATTTCACACCCTAGAAAAGTAACAGAAAAGAGATTATAGATTTAATGAAATCAGTTTACCGTAAACTAGATACCTTATTGGCTTGCATCATTGGAATTGCACATGAACAGCTTCAGTAACAGAGGAAGATAAGTTTAGTTTATAATAGAAAGGACTACAATGTACTAAACATATTTATCAAGATGATATATAAATGAACACACCCTGTAATGTTATTATGTCATTAGTCAATGTAACCATAAATCAGATTTCAAAAGCTCAATGATAGAATTACATTTTCTTTCAGGCAATTCATATTAAGATGAAACCATCTTTTCCAAATGTGTGTTTTTGCATGCATTGCCACATTAAAGCTAGACGTATTAGTTTTACTAGTGCTTATTTAAACCTTAACGTTTTGAAAGTTGTCTGTGTTTGGAACAATTGGCAATTGCCAAAAGCAAATAAAAATTCTGTTTCAAAATTATTTCCTAAATTTACTAGACCATCTTCCTTTTGGTGAGGGTTTGTACCCACCTACCTAATCTGGTGCCCTTGCAATGTTGTGTAATACTTGTGAGAAGCTGGTCAGTTATATGATGTCCACTAATGTAAGTGGGCATTTTGCACCAGTCCAGACAACCCTTATGATGATTTAAGAGTTCCCAGACAACCTTAGAAAGCTATTCAAGTGGTAGCTGTGGAGAGCAGCCTTCAGGCTTAGTCTTGGAAGAATGTTAAGCAGCTTGTTTTACCAGAATGCAATCTTATAGTATAGATTAGATGAAAACAGAACCACACATAGTATTTATAAAATGATATATTATATACCACTATCTAGTACGTTACGGTATCTCCGACATGGAGATAGACTCAAAGCACACAATACTTTAGCAAACAAATCATAGTAAATAGCACTAATACACAACGGGCCCCCGGGGGGACCAAACCATATACTAAGAAATGGGTATAAGCACCACGACTTGAGCCAGGACGATGTCGAGAGGACATAGAATTGCTGAGGACCCACAGAACCACCCAAGGTAAGTAGATAGGGACCACACGGAGAGCGTGTGCAGTGTGTGAACATAACTGCAGGCTCCGTACAAGTCTATGTGCAAGTCGCAGTTGGATTTTTAAAGATTAGGATGCTCAGAAGGTTGCAGAGCCACCCCACCCCACCCGTGAATACCGTGGTACCCGAGTTACCTGTCTCAGGGAAGCCAGGTACATAGGTGTGAAGTGGCATCGGAAACTGCTGTCAAACCCAATGGAGGACTACAGGAAAGTACCTCTGCTGCAAGAGGAGAAGGTGTCTGGAGGAATCCAAACATGGATTATTTAAAAGGAGTACCTGAAAGCAGAGAGGACAGTGTCTATGTCATGCAGGAGTGACCAGGATACTTGGAAGACGGATGCCCTCCGATGTCGGGTGCTTCAGGTAAGTTGACAGTGACCTTGACTCTGCAGCTGAGAGGACCAGGAGACTCTGAGGATGGCTAGGATCCAGATACAAGCTGTCCCACAAAGGATGTCGATTGCTGAGTGGTCGGTGTCCGGCGGGAACACCGACAAGCCTTGGCAAATGCAACCCATGCAGGAAGTCAAGAAGGTGCACGGTTGGGACCAGCAAGGTCCAGGAGACTCACCACAAGCAGAGGAGTCAGGGCAGGCCCGAGCAATCAGGGGAGCCCAAGGAAAACAAAGGTGACCCTCAAATGGACCCACAGGCCAAAGGCACAGGAGTCGCGAGAGGACCTAAAGCTGCTCACCAAAAGAGGCAGGCCACAATGCACACAATGCAGTGTGGTCAAAGATTCTGGTCACTCGGTTGGGGCTACTTGGAGCCTGAAGATCTTCTTGCACAGATGTCAACAAGCCGTGGCAACTGCAAAGAGGACGCGCTACCCAGCGGTTTAGTTATTGCAACCCCGACAAGGACTACTTGTCTCAAACTTAGTAAGAGGGTAGAGTAGGCCTCGGGAGTTGAGGAAAACTACCACCTGTATTGCAAACCCCATGGAGCCTAGAGGAGCTCGGGACCTGCCGACCGGTCAACTTAATTGCGGTGCCTGCGAATGCTGGGGTGTGACTTCTTCACTCCAAGGGAGATTACTTTGGTTGTCCTTGATGCTTCACAGGCCTTGGAAGGTTCCTGTATGATGCACAGGCACAGACAATGCAGACAGTGCAGCAGACTGGAAGTAAGACGAAGTCAGGCCCAAACGAAGTCTAGAGTGCCCAGGCGGTAGATGGGCAGTGGTTTGTTATGTTATGTTATGCTGTTTTTATAAAGCGCGCTGACACCAAAGGTTTCCTGGCGCTGTCCTTAAGATTGATAGTGGGAACCATAGCTTACGTGAGGTTCGAGAAGAGCCAGGTTTTTAGGCTCTTTCGGAAGCTTAGCAGGGTGTCAGCAGTTTTAATCAGGAGGGGGAGGGAGTTCCAGAATTAGGGTGCTAGGTAGCTGAATCTGCAGCCGCCCATTCTTTTTAGTTTGACCACAGGAGTAGTGAGGAGGTGGAGGTGGGCAGAGCGAAGGTTGCGGGCGGGGCAATGGGAGTTGATTAGGGATTTCAAAAAGGCCGGGCCCTTGGTCTGCCGGGCCTTATATACCAGGCAGCCTATTTTGAAAGCAGCTCTTTGTTCAATGGGCAGCCAGTGCAGCTTTGCCAAGAGGGGTCTAGCAGATTGCCATTTGGGGACTTTGCAGATGAGCCTGGCTGCCTGGTTTTGCACCAATTGGAGACGATGAAGGAGGGACTTGGGTAGTCTCCAATAGAGCGAATTTGAGAAGTCCAGGCGTGAAAGGACTAAAGAGATGACGATTTGTACCAGAGATTCATGGGAAAGTAGATGGGAAATTTTACGGATTTTTCGTATCTGGAACATGCTGGCCGAGATGATGGTGCCGACATGGGTTTTAAGGGAGAGGTCGGAGTCGATGGTGACGCCCAGGCTTTTTACCGAATTCGAGGGGGCAGGGGGAGTGCCAAGCTCGTTTGGCCAGAAATGAGGGCCCCAATATGAAGAGCTGGTACCAGGCAGGATGAGTTCCGTCTTCTCTGGGTTTAATTTGAGCTGGTTGGAAATCATCCATTGTTGGATGTGAAGCATCACTGCCCGAAGGTCGGATGCCGCGTTAGGGGTGTCTAGAGGAAAAATAATCTGCATATCGTCAGCATAATTGAGGACAGTGCAGTTCCAGTTGCGCAGTGAGTGAATCAGTGGGCAAAGATATAAGTTAAACAATAAGGGGGAGAGGGAGGAACCCTGAGGAACTCCACAGGTAGTGGGGGCCTGGGTTCCAGAGAAGGGGCCAAGATGAACTATTTGTACTCTGCCCGAGAGGAAGGACTTGATCCATTCCCATGCCGGTCCCTGGATACCCGCCTGTCCGAAACGGTGGAGAAGGATGTCATGGTCCACCGTGTCGAACGCGGCCGATAAGTCCAGAAGGACCAGTGCCTGTGGGGACCCTCTGTCGGCGTTCTCCCGAAGGGTATCGAGGACTTTTAAGATGACTGCTTCAGTGGAATGCGCCGGTCTGAAGCCAGCTTGGTTTGGTTCTAGAAATCCAGAGCTCTCGATAAAAGCCGACAGGCAGGTGGTCACGTAGGCCTCCAGGAGTTTAGATGTATAGGGTAAGAGAGAAATGGGCCTGTAGTTAGCCGGATTAGCGGGATCAGCTCCTGCTTTCTTCAGAAGAGGAACCAGAATGGCTTCCTTAAACGCGCAGGGGACCTTTACCAGAGCTGAGGGAAGTGTTCAAGAGGGGGAGAATGCTGTCGGGCAGAGCAGAGCAGAGAAGATCGCCCTGAGAATTGGAGGGGGACAGCAGTTCTGAATCTTATCCCACGACAAATCTATGGACATACACCCTGGTAAGCTCTTAAGTACCCTAGGGAAAGGGTTGGAAAGATTCAGGGGACCCTCCCAGGGGAGGGTCTAAACAGGTGGGAGGTTACTCTTTTGCCCTTTTTCCAGTTTCGTGCCAGAGCGGGAGCCAACGGCTCCCAGGACTTGTTTGAACTGGACTATGCACAGGGACACCAAATTTGCCACTCATGCAGACTTTCAGGTGCTGGCAAGCTCACCCACCCAGCCCTAATAAACTACATCTGTCTGGGAGGTGGTCACAGCTCCCTGTGACAGGATGCCTATTTTTCTGCCTTCCCCTGCTTGGGCTTAGCTCAGCAGCAGGAGAGCAGAATTGTGTCTCTGGTTGGCAGCAACCATTTTGTGCTGTCCGGGACTAGAAAGCTGGTAGCAGGAACACTTAGAGCCTAATGGAGGTCTCTTCCAGTGCTTGGAATCATCATACCTCCCACACCGGGTATGATTTCAACATGGGATTAGTTCTCAATAAATATTATGCTTTGAAAATCTACTTTACATTGTGGCGCTCTTTTCATGTGTGGTCTCTTGACATCTGTATGCATAAAAAGGTATTATTGCATGCATACGTTATTTTTGCTTGGTTATCAAATAACAGTGTTGTAGTACTCTACGCAACATCAACTGTTTAGATTTGAATTTAATTCATTATAACATATGGTCACGGACCAATATTTCATTCCCGTACTGTGCCCAGGTCCGGATTGACCTTTTGGGTTACCCCATTATTATATAATGGTTATGATTCCAATATGTTTGATACCAAACATGATAGGATTCGTTGCAGCCGTTTACGAGATGATCATCCCTCGATTACGCGGTGCCCCTCTATGTAGTATATGGCTGCTTCACTGACAACCCAGGAGAATGGACTCCGTTGGCTGTAGGGGTGTCCTGCTCATGCAGGGGCACTCTCTCACTTAGAACCAAGCACCCTGCCCTCAGGATTGTACAGGCCTGCTATTGGGGTGACTTATAGGTTTTAAGTGCTGTGACCCTTAGATATAGTGAACCTATATCCCTAGTAAGTGGTGCATGTACCAACTTACACAGGCTGTAATGGCAGGCCTTTAGTTCCATTTTGAATGGTCTCTCATGGGTGACATAATACATGCTACAGCCCATGGGAGACCTCTGGGGTACCTATGCCCTGGGTACATAGGTATCATATACTAGGGACTTACCAGGGTACCCCAGTATCCAATATGGGATGTACCTAAGAACTGAACACAACAATTTAGGGTGAAAGCATATAGACTGGGGTCCTGATTAGCAGGATCCAAGTCAGACTAGTCAAAACACAGCTTAGTACCAAAAAGTGGGTGTAACCATGCAGAATCATCCTACCTTCCTACAATACCCTTCTACTATTTCAACAAATGCAACACACTGCTTCTTCTCACTGGGCTCAGATCATGTTTCCCATCCACTTGCATCTAACTAATTACAGTAAGATGATTGAAAGCTGTGAGTGTAAATGTGTCTGCCTTATGGCTACAGCCAACTTTCACCAACTATACGAGAAGACAATTGAACTTAAAAAAGCAGGATGACAGTTTTTCTCCATATTCTAGGACTCCAGGATGAGCCTTAACACTGATTTGACTGTGGCTTTACAGGCGCGTTTATAATAGCTAGAGAACAATCTATTGAGGTGTACATTGAAGAGCAAAGGAAATAAGATAGTTAAATACTGCTTTGTGCAAGAGTGTCCTTTCTTCCAGGAGGATATCTCAGACAGAACTGTGGATTGTAGCACAGTGTTATGACATCTCAGCAATGTTACGCTCAATATCACTATCTGCTGTGCTATCCCAGCAGTTCTGAGGAAACTTACATGCCTAACTTCAACCTTCATTTTGACCTCCACTTAGGACCGAGGATGGCCCACCTTTTACTAGGGACTTCTTGAAACTTGGTAGACGTCAAACTCATGCTAATCCTCCAGTTTACTTAGATTATCAATTGGTTAGTTACCCCCATTTTTTGAGATTTCTCGGCTGGTCACTGTAACTAATACTGTCATACTCAACTAGTTAGGATATGCCACTGGCAGCTATTTATCATTTTTTCTCTCCACCTGCTCCACTGGATTCAGGGCACCAGCAGCAAGGCAACTTCCCTCCTTTTGAATGTGGGGACACATTACACTGGCTTTACAAGCCAGAGAGATCCAAGTCAAGGCTATTTTCATCACACACTGGGCAAACAATGGTGTGGCTCTCTCTTTCAGTCGCTCTTTGTTCCCCAACACTCATTTCACAGTGATTCCCCTCATGATTTTCCTGGTTCAAGACTAATCAACAATGCCTTGATGAATGAATTCCTGGCACAGGCCATGTCTCCTTAGACACAATATGATCTGTTGTATCTGTGGTTAAGCTTGTTTGCTCTGCATTTACTCACGTTACCATGAACTGATCAACACGTGCAAGTGCTGACTTGCACCAAATCAGCCAAGGCAACCCTGTATACAAGTTTTGCCATATTTGCACGAAAGCTCTGACATGCTTTCAAACAGACAAAACAATCATGCATGCTAGCTCCAGGCAACATCAAAATGGACAAAAAAAGACAATGCAACATCATGCACAAGGATAGAATCAGTGGGGTAAACTGTGGCGGATGGCAGAGCTAACCGCAGAGGGAGCGGGAAGGGGGCGGGAGGGGGCAAAGTCGACAAAGGATTAGGTATAATTAAGTAAATAAATAATACCTATTCTGTCGTCTGTCGACTTCCCCTGCCTCGCCCTGCCCCGCCCCACCGCGCTTACCTTTGCCTGCACCACTGGGTGTACATATTCCATCCATGTAAAGCTCTAATCAACCTTACTGTTCTTCATTTGCAAGCTTAATTACCTGCACCACCAAGAGACAGCCACAGGTTTAGAGCATGGATGAGGACCACATGCACAAAACTACTGTTTCCCAAACAAGCTACATTATGAATCCTACCAACTCTACATGCACACAAGCGAAGTCCACTCATTGCCCAGTCTGCCTGTTGCTCCAATTCTGGCTAAAACTATCATTATCAGGATCTCAGAGTTTTATAAAGGTTACACCCTCTCATAAAATGACCCAGCAATACTGCCTCAATAGACTTCCGTCATAAGTGATGGCATCCATGAATTTAATTGAAAATGGTTGTCTTTTTTTGAGGCACAGGAGATCTGAAAGAAATGAGGAAGGTTGGCCACAGACAAGATGATTTTGCAAAAATTGACTGGCACAACAATTCTGAAGGAGGTGGCGTCCACAGGCAAAATTGTCTTGCCTGTGGAATCACTTCCCATCTCCCTCAGAAAGTCCTGTATTTCCCACGTAGAAAGGGGGAGAAAATGAGTTGGTGGAGGGTTACTTGTTATTATTTTATATTGGGAATCCAACGTGAGGTGGGGTGTGTAGCAGAATGCCTTTTATGAGGGGCTGATGAGTTGTTCTTATGCAACTTGAAACTTGGTTACTGGAGACTAATTTTATATTTATGTAGCAGGGTGCAATGGAGATGGGGAAGTTTGCAGAGTGGCAACATATGCATTCAAGGTTGTGGTTGTGTTAGTCGTGAGTCCCGCAGTTCCTTCAGTGAGGGAATAACATAGGGGAAATTATACACACTAAAAAAAACGATGGAAGTCTATGAATCCAATAAGAAGCACTGCAAAGACAAACGGACAGGCTTTTTATTAGGGCAGGTGTTTGGTAATGGTGAGGTGACTTTGTGTCTGGTGACCCTGCAGACCAAGAAAGAACCGCCCCCCTAAAAAAAAAGACTTATTTGACCTACAAATTATATGATTGGTGGCAGATGGACCTGTTTGCAGAACAGATTGGATTTACAGAGTCAAGCTGTATCCTCAAAGAAAAGGTATGATAATCTTTGCATTGTAACTTGTCCACTTACAGGGCATACACAAAAAATGGTATACACCTGTTACAACGCAACTTTTACAACTACCTACCATTACAACGCAACTTTAACCTCTAAGCGCTATGCGTTGTAATGGTATGCGTTGTAATGGTCGCGTTGTAATGGGAGGTAGTTGTAATGGTATGCGTTATAACGTCATACATCCACAAAAAATGCTGAATAATATATACTTTTGACAAAAGGGACAGTATGTTCATTGCATCTTAAAGGTGTGTTGGCAGATATTTACTTTGCAGAGAAAAAGCTAATCCAACATCCTGGAAGCAATGTAAATCAAATAATTTGGGAAGTGAAATTAGTGAATAGAACTGTGTTGTATGACTGGCTTGGGCATTCAAACAGCAGTACTTTGTAAACACCAAGACCCATAACTCAGCAATTAACATGTTATTATATCAGCAAAGTGAATGCATCCAACAACAAACACCAGTTCTAAATAACAAGCTTCATATCATGTCACATATGAAATGTAAGAAAAGGTATACATATCACCAATTGCAAGTAGGAACACACATGGGAAAATGGAACCATCCACGAAATACTACAGCCTTGATGAACAGTCCATGTTAGCAACTGAAAATCCTGCAAAGCACAGGAAAGCTAGTGACTGAGGGGCATTGACTCAAACCCCACTCGATTTCACTCTGCCTGTACTTTCTTGTTACACTTTTTGAAGGACTGATTACTCTAGGATTTCCAGGCCAAAAAAAATGTCTGTAGCTAGAACTAAAAAGGCGTTATATACCCTGAAGTCTCAAAAGTGTCAGTGACAGCTCAAGATGTGCTCTCTTCACTTTACGGGACCCCTAGTGGCAAACTTCCTTATAGTGGTGCTGAGCGGTACACAGTTCTATTTTTTGGAGTCACTTTCAGAGGACAAAAGTTTTTCCACGTGCATGATTATCCACCCAATTGCACTATAAGCTCTTGAAGCATGCATCCCTGGAGCTATTTTAACCAATCAAAAGGCCTGGCTTATAATGTCTCTGAGTCTATCATAAAAATCCTGAATTTGTAAATATAATTGTGGTGCCATTTTGTTACTTTACATTTTAACCCCTTCCATGCTGCCGTCGGCCATTGGCCGACAGCAGCACTACCTCGCTGGTGCTGCCGTCGGCCAATGGCCGACGCGGCCCCGCCCGTTTTGCGGAAGTGCCGCACTTCCGCAAAATTCGGCGGCGCAGCCTTAAACTCCTATGAAACATGCTGCTAGAAGGGCCAAATCTCGGATGTCTCATACAGACGCTTGCCTTCTCAGCGGGTTGAGCTGGGCAAAGTAGGCCGCAAGTGTGAGTCACATCTAAGGGTGATAGCCGCTCTTCCTGTCTGCCCTAGATATTGCACAGATTAGGTATTCTTGATCACATGATCATCTTAATGAGTCCCTTTGATGCCCTGGAGCCTTCACACTTTGCAGACTGAAACCACTTTTGTTATTTCAGCCATTTTTGTCTGTTTTACTTTGAATTAAGCCAATTGAGCAGATACTAAAATAACCTTCATAGGAGGTCAGGAAGCTGTCAAAGCACAAGGACAGCAGAAGTTTTGCCAGGAGAAACACAGAGTGGCCAAACAATAAACTGCATCCCTTGTTTCTGCAATTCACAGCTAAAATGTAGAGCTATTTCAGATGCCGCTAGGGGGCAGTGCTCTACGTTTTCTGCTAGTAATTAGGAGGCCTAATTTCCTGTTTAAACAGGCCTCAGCATCTTTGTTCTTTCCAACCCCATTACATTACCTCCTCCTCCTCCCTCTGCCCCCTGCATCCTGAAGGCACGTAATGCCAGAGTCCCTGTTTAAATATAAATCATAGTGCAGGAACTGCCTGTTGTACTTTCCCCATTTGCAGACAGGGCTTTAAAATGTCCTGAACGCCAGCATGGTATGGATTTTGAAACAGCGAGCCCTCGGAGTTTATTATCAAGGGCTTAGCAAAATTAAAGACAGCTTTGAAATGGACCAACAGCGGCGTGATTGGGAAATCCCTCGTGAGCCTTCCCGGCTGCCTTCCAAGATGTGTGTGAAATCAAGAACAGTTGTTGCGAGCTCTCCTCGACAGCCTTTTAATTCCAAAGGGACGTGGCTCTGGTTTCAGACCCCGGACTCATACTTTAAACAATCAGCCACTCACTTACTTTCTTCTCTTTGAGTTTAAAAATAAAGTGAGACTCTTTCATTACTGGACCATCTAAGTGAGAATAGACCTGAAATTAGAGGCGACTGAATAACAGACACATCTTGTCAATTTCCCAGCTGACCGGTCCCTCAAAAAGTCGGAAGGGCTGGGGGAACGATCGATTTACTCGATATATAAAGTGAGTGACACTGCTTTTCTTCTCTTGGGGAACAAAGGAGCATATTTACAAGAGCATTACACCACAGGAGTGTCACGTTTTGTGCCGCTCCGGTGGCGCAGTGCCCTGCCCCGTATTTACAAAGCGTTGGTAAGCCACTTTTTGTGGCTTAGTGCCGCCTTGTAAATATCGTACCCTTCGACACAGGTATTTGCATCAAAGGGGCGTGCAGTGGGTGTTGCAGTGGGCGTTCCAACGCAACACACATTGCTTTTTTATGCTGCCATTGAGGGAACGCCAAAACTAATGCCACTCAAAAGCAGGCATTAGGGAGGCGCAACGAGGAGAAATACTTTTATTACTCCTCTTTTTTTGCATTTTTTATGTGTGCTGCATACTGCAGAACACATAGAAAAACAAATCACATTTAATGATTGTTTGTGTAAGTGATGTGTCCCTTTCTGCCCATAAACAATCATCCCTGCAACGCAAACACCCTTGCACCCTGGCACAAGGCTGCCTGCTTTGGTGCTAGGTAGCTTTTTTAGCACCAGCGCAAGGGAAAAAACACAGGGGGGCGCTGTATTCTTGTGAATACGGTGCATCCCTGTGTTTTTAAATGATGCAGCGCACTGCTAAACTGCTTGCACCGTTCTCCATCATTTCTTTGTAAATATGCTCTAAAAAGTAACTTATTTTTTCATATTTTGGTCTGGTGGACTGAACTTCAAGAATTTCAGGGTTTGTAAAATTGTGACCACACTATCACCACACTCACTCACTCATGAACCACTGCTAAACATCACAAAATGTCCCAATTATCCACAAATGTTAAAACCTGCACAACATTTGGTTCAGGGCACAGTTTATATGTTGTAGTTCTCTGAATGAAAAATAACATTTCCCTTAGGAATACCAACACCGGTTTGTCTTGAGATTCGCGCTAATGAGATTTAAGAGGCATTAGTCCTAGAGAACTGCAAAGAGCTGCAATAGATTATGTGCCCCAACAATTGTAAGTATACCACTTCTTACTTTTTTATTGATGACTGTTTTTAACTTCCAAGTTCGAGTAAAGGTGCCAATACAGAATGCAGAGAGAGGCGGCTATCACATTATTTCCACATTAATTTCCAAATAGTTTTATTCATTTGCCATACATGATTTCATGGCTGTTGTTTGTCTTGTTCTGGCAGGAGCAGGAGAAAACATATGCATGCTACTGCTGTGTGATCAATATGGACTCCCTCATGGACATTCATCTGCGTAAGCCATAAATGCCATGTCTTTTGGTAGCCCCCTTGCTATCTCTGCCTCAGGGGAAGCAGGGGAAGGAACATAAAATAAATAGATTTTTTATACGTTCTGATGTTTTTACACTATTCCCTTCTCTTAGTCTTTTAGAAGCACACAAGAGGTATTGAGAGTCTAAGGTGGTCTAGGCGTCCACCTATGATATTATTAAATGAGAAAGTGTCTGTTGTCCCTTCCGCTGCACCTCCATTTTGGTAAAGTGGCATCCCTAATTTTGCTTATGTGATCAAGCCAGGTGGTCTGCGGGCTCTTCTGCATGTTCCACAACTACTCTATCAGACATAATTGAATGCATAGACCGCATGCTTCCATGTTGAGGAAAGCACATATGTTCTAAGTTCTTCTACAAACGAGTACCTGGTCGATGTGCGGACTTGGAAAAACCAAGATGTTTGGTCTACACGCTGCCGCCCCGTGAGCAGGTCGTAGAGTCCTCACGCTGTATGGACTGCGAGCTGTTCTACCAGGACCAGATAAGTTGCTTTTGTACAGTCTCACCATTGCAAGGGCGTGCGGTCATCATGTTGCCTTAATGGGACCAGGATGTTCAATTGGATGCCATGGACAGGATGTAATGTGTAAATGCTGCTTTACCATGACCTGGATGTAGGATATGCATGTTGCTCTGCAATGATCAAGTTATATTGCATCTATTCTGCTGTGCCATGATTGGGATGTGTGGGGTAAATACTACTGTGCCGTCATGAGCATGGATATGGCAGACCCGTACTGAGGATGTTCAGGTAAAACATCAATATAGTACTGTAGTTTGAAAAAAATCTAGATGACCTACTTCCAGATTGGCATGGGGTGTTAGGATTCTGCAATGAAGGACCGATGGAAGAAGACCCCAGGTACAATATATCATTGATCTAAACTTCAGCACCATTACCCTAACCTAGTATACAGGTCCATAACCATACCCCCCATCTCTTAAAGTTCTGATACGCTCACTCTCTGATCCGTTTGAGCCCCTCTCCAACTCAGATATCATTGTGCCATCACCACAAGAGCACAAGGAAATCTCGTTCATGTGCATGGTCATGTACAACCTCCAGATCAGAGGGCTTAATCTGGTTTTCATGACTTTGAGTTAGGCAAAGGGAATTTCCTGATCACCTCCCCCCACAATTTCCACGAGAAGACCAACTCTGCAGTACGTGACGTCATCACATTGAACGGGGTGGACTGTGCTAACATTTTCATTGGAATGGCATAGTGGGTGCTTCAGCAGTTCACAAAAGTAAGTCTAATAGGCTAATATTTCACTGGTGTTCAGAGTTAGAGAGAGTTAGACAATGGCTGTTTGAGAGACAGCGGACAAGCTTACCTGCTGGCAGAAAGCGCTGCGCAATCTTCGCGTAGGCAATCCGTATTTCACTTCTGGACTGCTGCAGTTCCAGCAGCAGAGAGTTGGCCTTGTCGTCTTTGGTGATCAGGCTCTTAATGTCTTTAAGTAGGTCTGTTTGCTGGTCTCCTGCAGAATTGCACTTGCACTCCGCCGCGAGGTTATCCAGCCTGCTGGACATGTTGGCGCTGGTCAACAGGATCTCTTCCAGCATCTTGCCTAGCTTCGATCTGTGAGCAAGGTCAGACCACTTGCTCTGCTCGTTGTGTGTTGACAACGTCTTATCCATGTGACTTGTGATCAGAGACATGCTGCGCTCAATGGTGTTGGCGCAAGTGTTGGCAAACGTGGACACGAATTGTAGCATCTCCGCTCGCACGCTCTGCAGCTCGACTCGAATGATCTCGTCGATGGACTGGAGCAGCATATTTTCCTTCATCTGTGAGTTCTCCAGCATGGTGAAGACCTTGTCCCACCTCGTCCGCTCTTTCTGACATTCTGTTAAGGGAACTGTAAGGGTCTAGGCATTATTGCTGGGAGCATTCAAACAATGGAGACTTAAAAACAGATGTATAAAAGAAACCTGTCGAAAATACTTGCTATGTGTGTGTCTGTGCCTGCTTGTGCATCCATCATCGATCCATCCATCAATCCATCCATCCATCCATCCACTCATCCATCCATCCATCCCTCCACTCATCCATCCATCCATCCATCCCTCCAGCCATCCATCCACTCATCCATCAATCCAGCCATCAATCAATCCATCCATCCATCCACTCATCCATCCATCCCTCCATCCATCCACTCATCCATCCATCCACTCATTCATCCCTCCCTCCATCCATCCATTCACTCATTCATCCATCCATCCAGCCATCCCCCCTCCCTCCATCCATCCAACCACTCATCCATCCATCAATCAATGTATTAAAGAAACCTGTAGAAAATACTTGATATGTGTGTGTCTGTGCCTGCTTGTGCATCCATCATCGATCCATCCATCAATCCAGCCATCAATTTACCCATCCATCCACTCATCCATCCCACCAGCCATTCATCCATCCACTCATCCATCCATCTACTCATCCATCCAAATCTCCATCCATGCATCCATCCACTCATCCATCCGTCCCTCCATCCATCCATCCATCCATCCATCCACTCATCCACTCATCCATCCGTCCCTCTATCCATCCATCCACCCATCTCACAAATTCAGGTTGATCAAGTGCTCAGTTGGTCCTATCGATCTATCCATCCATTCAACTATCCATACGTACAATACATACAGATTCATAAACGTGTACTTAACAATACAGAGTTGCATATACATACATGCATTCATAAACTCACACATATGCATATACATGAGATTACATTGCATTAATGTGATATTTATACATCATGTGCACTGTTATGCATAACAACCATACATACCTCCTTTGGTTTTTTTAAAAACAGAAAACAAACAATGTTTTCCTAATCATATGTACCCGACTTAGTAATTCTACCCTGTAGAAATCTGACGAACTTAAATATTACACTTTATAGCAACTTCCACGACTTCTCAGTTTAGCCAAAATGCTGCAGCTTCATAAACCTATTATTTTTTTCCAAGTAGTAAAACTTAACTCGCCTTCTTCTTCAAACAGTCCGTTGTCTATAGCATTGCTGTACATAACCTGAATATCTCCATTGTCGTCGTATCCCTGTGCAGAGCAGAGGCAGATGAGTGCGCACAGCAATAGCGCCAAGAAGGTCATTGCGTCCAGAGGCTGGGGTTCCAAAAGGTGCTTTTGCCCGTCGGCGCGCGCTCGGTGCCTCTGACGTGCGCGTGTGCTGAGCAGGGAAGCCAGTGAGAAGCAGATGATAAAGCCCCTTCATAAATACTGCGGGACCCCCAATCCTGCTCGGGTAAGGGGGGCTGCCTAGCCGCCACTGTGCCATGAAATAGGAGCTCCTGTAGCTGTTCCGAGGGGGTCCTGTGGGCGGGGCCAGGAGGATTGCACAACAATCTCCTCATGTTGGGGGTGTGCGTAGGTTCCTTCCACGAGAGAGGCAAGAGTTGGGAAAACTGCGCTCCCGCCTTTGCCTCTTGGGAGACCTCAAGAAGAAACATAGCTCGCTGTGGGTTTGTGGGCACATAACCGAATGGATGCTTCCCCGTTTGGGTTTTTCTAACGAGAACGCTTTCTCAACCCAAACACTTACTGCGGAAGCCAGAAGCCTTTCCATTCTTGGGAAAATATACGGCGCCCCTTTCCCATAAACCGGCCCAATAATTCATCTCAGCCAAGCAGGACATCAAAGAAGTTGTTTTTCAGGTCATTTTTTATGAACACTTTTCCCTGTCATCCTCCACAGCCTGAATTTCATGGGAGAAATTAATGCCAGGAGCTAATTTCATTTTTTTAACGCATGTTGCGTTTTACGTTTGACAAATCCGGCTAACGCATATTTCAATGCGCTATGAAAACAGCCTACACGAGTCATCATAACGTTTCCTTCCTTCCGTTCTCTTCCCTATTTCGTCATTCAGTCTTACACCCCCTTCTTTCAATCTTCTATTCGCCAGAAGCGCTTTGAAGTGGACAAGGGCAATGTATGCGCTGAGAAGGCAACCAGTATAACTTGGGGCCTGGTTGACGGATGTAGTACTGTCCATCATTAAGTCTCCCTTCTCGACAAAACGACATCTGTCAAATTTAGAGATGACCGCCGGCCCAGCGGTCATTGTGTATACCTTGAAAGGAACCCACTTCACTGTTCTTCCTTTCATGGTACTGAGGGTCATATTCACAAAAGAATGGCGGAGCACGGCATTAAGCTAAAATTGCCATTCTGAAAACGCAGGGATGCACCGTATTTACAATGATACAGCGCACTCCTGCATTTTCTCTAGCATTGGCGCTAAATTCAGCTGCCTAGCGCCAAAGCAGGCACCCTTGCACCATAGTGTAGGAAGGGGCACCTTCCTGCACATAAACAATCGTTCTTAGTGATTTTCTGTTTCTATGTGTGCTGCACAATGCAGCACACACAGGAACAGCAAAAAAGAGGAGAAATGTATAATTTCTCCTCGTTTCGCCATGTTAAGACCAGGTTATTTTGGGTCTTAATTTTGGGGCTGCCCCATATTTACGCCACCCTTGTAAATAGGGGGCAGCGTCAAAATCAATGGGTTTTGTGGAGGAACGCCCACTGCAAACACACATTGCACGCCCCTTTCATGATGAGCGTAGCGTGAAAGCAGGCCTTATTTGCAAGGCAGTGTTAAACCACGTTAAGTGGCTTAACCCCAACTTGTAAATAAGCTGAAGGGTGTATCGCCAAAGGAACATCACAAAAAGTGACGTTCCTGTGACGACAAGCCCTTGTAAATATGCCCTTAAAAGTTTGGTGGACGGCCGCCCTCGGTTTGGATAACCGTCCACTAAACTTACATTTTTGTTTGGTTTTCAGAAACACACACCAATAGGTGGAGTTTGTTTCTGATATAAAAGAAATTAATGACCCCCATCCCTAGTTTTCTCCCATGGTCGTGGGTTCATTATTGTGTTTCTCTGTCCCTCACTGCCAGACTTTTCCTGGTGGTGATAGACAGAAAAAAAAATCTCATCATCTGCTCTCAAAAGCGGCGGCGGTGTGGTGGCATCACTTCAACTGCCCATTGTCCATCAGGCCATTGAAGTAAGCTTTTCATCAATGGAAAGTTTATAGACAGCCGTCTCTAAACAGACCCAGAGTTTGGCAGACAGGGTAGTCCATTGTAAAAGCGATAGATTACTCTGACAAACTCTACATCTGGCCTTAACCATAACGTTCCTTCCTCCACAATACTATCACCAGAAGCACACAGGCTCCCAGACTCTCCTAGCCAATAACGACGCTGTTGTCACCAGCATGACAGCAGCATTGCGATTCGTCTGAGTGCTGCAGTTTGGCACTCAGACAGGTAGTGGGAGCCTGTGCATGTTCTCCACCATGACTGTGCAATACAGCCAGGTGGAGAAAAGCTAAGTACGCATGACTGTTTCGTAGGCCCAAGACAGCCGGCCAAAACGTCCTGCACACATAGGTGCACTCATCACTGCTTCCTCTGCTGGCTGTGATGACAGCCAAGCCCCGCCCCACCTCAAAACTGGCTTCAGAAGGGAAAAATAAAATGATTATAGCATTGTGTTATTATCAATCTATTTTTCCTTTTTTGCACTGCTGAAAAGCAGTGGGGCCACACCCCTCCACCTAAGCGGAGGAGCCGCCCCTGCTTGTCACTGAAGCAGGCTTCAGCATGGAAAACCGCTGTGAAGGGAATGGCGTGACAAAACCAGGTAGCAAAAAAAAAAATGGCAACCCCACAAGCCCGAAGAGCATCATTTTCAAGAACATCAACAGTTAGAGTAAACGTTCACCAGTGAGCCATACTCCATGCACTACACTGGTGGCAGGCAATTTTGTCCTGGTCTGGGTAATTTTCTGAAGTGGCGAACAATTTTACAGTGAGAACTGAACAAACTGCCTTATGCAAAGAAAGACGTGGTTGTGTACCAGTTGTGTGGTGTAAATGTCAGTTCAAGACGGATGTAAAATTGCCCACTAATAGTGCAAAATAGGCTGACAGCAGTGAAAAAGTGCACTGTGCTAATGCAATATGGATGAGTTCAGAGGCCAATATTTGCAGCTAGTTGTTCCTGGTGGACACCAGCACTCATTTTTGGAGAGCTGGGGTTATTTTTTAACAAATGAAAACCACACAATCTGCAGTCACTTGCTGCATCTGCCTGCAGTGGGATACCTGCCACTCTTTTACCCAAGTAAAATGGGAAGCTTTGAATGATCTCGCAAAAAAGTGTGAAATTATTTGTATACAAGAGACCTGGCTCTGTGGTGAACCCCCGGTTGTGGAAGGGTTTAAACAAATTTATCGCCCAGCAGAAAAATCTACTTCTGGCCGCTCAGCCGGTGGCTTGCTGACTTTGATCTCAACTTGTTTTACGTACGGCCCTTCAGATACCCGTGACATCTAAGTGGCTCTTGGCTTGTAGAATTCAAACATCAATTATTGATAAAAAATATGAAAATATGTTGATTCTATATGTATATATACAGTGGAGTTCACGAAAGGAATATGGAGTCGAATTGTCATATTTTAAGAATGATATGGATACACTATGTGATAAGTATGGAAATGACTTGATATTGTTATTGGGAGATTTTAATCACAAACTAAACCTAAAATTGTCAGATCAGTTATATACAGAAATCCTAGAGTCATGTGAAGTAAAAAAAGCCGTATTTCTGGAAAATAAAATACCACCTAATGCGGCCAACTTGGGCAATTTTTTGGCAACAAAAAGTTTATTTTGTCTAAATGGAAGGACAACTCAGGACTGCCCGGCGAAGAAAACTTTTAAATATGGGTCTCAAAATTGCCCGATAGATTATATTTTTATGTTGGCTTGGAATTTTGAGTTGGTAAAAGATTTCAGGATTGACCCCGCGGATTGCGCGATGACAAAATGTTAAAATTAGAGCTTGTAAGTGCCCTACATATAGTATGCGATAGAGTTATGCCCCAAGAGATGGATTATCCTAAGCGGATAGCCACTCGGTTAACAGAAAAATATATCGAGAGGCTAACTAGTCTGCAGCATAAGGTGCAACTAGGTCACTTGTGCGGCCAAAATTTATGTTGGTACGTTGAGAAAATAACTCAAGTAGTGAAAAGCATAAGTGTAGAATTAAGGCATGGTGAAAGCACCAATAAGAACAATGGAAGGGCACAAGCAAAGCAAGGATCTTGGTTTAACCAGGACTGCTTACTAAAGAAAAGAGAAGTTAGGAGAGAAGAACCTAGCCTACGGAAATATTTGAGAAATCGAGGGCGGATAACCTAGTAAAAATAAAGAGATTATATCGCCCTAATTCGCAATGCTAAAAGATCCTATAAAGAAATGTGTTGGAGAAAGCTATTAGAAGCAATCGAAACCAAGAACACACAGCAGTTCTGGAAGCTAATCCAGTCAGCAACGGGACCTTCGGTTGCTCCTATGTCTTGCGTAGTGGAAGAAGTGGCATGGGCAGAATACACAGAGCAATTATACGCCCCTGGGAGGGGGACTGGAAATGAGGTACCAGGGGATTGGAAAGGCCTAGTAGAGGACCTAAAACAGGAATGCTCAATAATAAATGTCCATAAGATAATAAGGACACTAAATTTAACTAGAGCTGCCGGCCCAGATAATTTACCAGCCCTGATACTAAACTCAAACCAGACCTGGTGGACGGAATTCTTTGCGAAAATGTTTGCCTTAATTTTAGATCAAGGGATTATGCCTCCAAACAGGAAGGGAGCCATAATAAGACCACTACATAAGAAAGGGGATGTTTATGCTGCGAAGAATTATAGACTAATAAACCTAATGAATATAGGTGAAATTTTTTTTTCTAAAATAATCCTTGGAAAGCTAAAAGTTTGGGTGGAACATAGGTCTATCGTCCCTGTCGAACAAGGTGGCTTCAAAGAAGGCCACTCGACTATAGATCATTGTTTTGCACTTTGGGCATTGGCTAGGAAATCGATGGAACAAAATGGCAAATTATTTTGCTGTTTTGTCGATTTCCGGGCGGCGTTCGACACAGTGGACCGAAATAGCCACTGGGAAGTATTAGAAAATTATGGAATGCCACAGGGTATATTAAACATCTTAAAAGATTTACATAGTGGCAATTGGGCCCAGGTCATTAAAGACACAAAGGGCTCATTAACACATAAAATCCCAGTAAGGAACGGTTTGAGACAAGGGTGCGTTCTGGCACCCTTGCTTTTTTCAATTTTCTTGGCAGATCTCCCCGCTGCCTTGGAAGTTGAAAGAAGTGCGAGTCCACGTATGAATTGCAATAAAGTGTCATGCCTTTTATATGCCGATGACCTTGTGATCTTGGTTCAAACCGAAATGGGCCTCCAAAGGAAATTTAAATGTTTTTAAAGAATATTGTGATAAAAAGTTTTTAACTGTAAATATGGAAAAAACTAAGATCCTATGCTTTGGAAAGAGGGTAAATAATTTAAATTGGTTTTTAGGACAGGATAAACTAGACGTAGTAGGTGAATACAAATATTTAGGCCTCTGGTTTAATAGCACGCTAAAGTGGAATACCCAAGTGGAGGCACAAACGGCTAAGGCTTATTACTCGGTCTGTGGTCTGAAAAAATGTAATAAAGATTACGGTGACATGTCACACAGATCGCTTTTAAAGGCATTTGAAGTGATGATCCCCCCACAAGTGCTTTATGGTGCAGACTGCAGAGGTGCTTTACCTGAGTGGTAAAAGAGGGTGGGACCGGGAAGAAGGTAACATTTTGAAAATGTTGTTGGCCTTACCAAATAGCTCCATGATTCAAGCTATCAGAATGGAGGTGGGATTGACATCATGGGATGTAAAGACTCAAACGTCCTTAATAAGATTTTGGAACCGACAGGAGTCTGGTGGTGAAGAAAAGGTATCGATTTGGTGTAGAGAGGAAATTCAAGCGAGCAGCTTACGCTGGGCGCGAGATGTGAAGAAAACTCTCCAGACGGTAGCTGCGCGCTTGAAATTGAGCCTCTCTCCACCATTGTGGAATATAGTCTGCACTAAAAAAATGCTTAGAGACAAAGGGCTTGAATTTTCCAGATCACAAGACATGGAATATCTGAGGTTAAAAAAATCAGTGAATTGGGTAAAGAATGAATGGGAAAAGGAGGTCCGGTTCCCATATTTGGATTTACTGCCCAATAGATGGCTAAGACACGAAATCTTGAAGGCTCGGGTGGGCCTAAATCCATGGAAGATTGAAAGAAAAAAAAAATGGCCCTGATCCACCCGGACGGAACCTGTGAATGTGGCCTAGGAGTAAGAAATGATATTTTACATATATTGTTTGATTGTACATGGATTTTAGCAATTCAGAAAACCTTTTTACGTCCAATTTTTTTAAAATATGAGGTGACCTCCCGTGCAGATGCCATTGACCTCCTTACAGAAATGACTTTTTTGGATATTACAATTGCATTGGGGAAATTTCTGAAAGCAACAAGAGAATATATAACGGAGGTAGCAAAGGAGGGCGGGAGAGATTAAAAAATACAGTGTTTCCCAATTTTATGCTTTGGTTTTACAAGTGTTGTAAATGTGTAAAATGAATTGTAGTTTTAAATATCTTTTATCACTATGTGTAATCCATTGCTCTATGTATGGTTTATAGACTATTGTCTAAATAAACTTTGTTATCAACTTCAACTTAACTCTTTTCAAAGCATGCAAGATGCCACCTGCACTGTGAAAGACAGACTTGCTGCTTCAATTATATAGCCTGCTTTTCACTAATTTGCTGCTCCCAGGGTTCCTGTGGGTGCAGCACATTATCTGTAGTAGGATGCACTGACCACATCTGCATGGGGCACACCTATTTAGAGTTGCACTGCAGCACGGACCAGAGAAGTACATCGAACATATAATACGGCCCGGTATATTTTATGAGTTTTGTTTCAACTTACCTACTATATGAATGTTATGCCTCCAGGATCGGAGTTGGGTATTAGACCCCTTGTTCAACTCTTACATGTGTTCAAGGTGATCTTAAGTTACCTATGTGTGTTGTCTTGCTCCAGAAACAGTGAGACATTAAGGGACTAATCACAAGTGGCCTGTTAAATTGTAAACCAGTGGTTCGGTAACCTGTTACCGAATCGCAAAATGGGTTTGCGATTTGCTATTTGGAAGGGGTGTGTTTAGGGCATCCCTTCCAATTAGTGAATCCTAATGGTATTTATAAATGTTTTGTGACCTTGAAAGCGGTCGCAAAACATTTGCAATAGGTGGACACCCATTCGCAAATGGGAAGGGTTCCCCATAAAAACCCTTCCCCTTTGGGAATGGCAGCGAAAACGTTTTTTCAGAGCAGGCAGTGGTCCCAAGCATCATCCTTTAAGGAAAACAGAATGCATTAAAAAAAATGTTTTGCTTTATTTAAAAGCCATTACGGACATGGTGGTCTGCTGACCCCAGCAGGCCACCATGCCCGCAATTTTAGCAATCCCTAGGGGGTTGCAAATTGTGACCTACATTATTAATATTCATGAGGGTAGGTCATTTGCGACCCCCTAGAAATCTCAGAAAGTGCTCAACACATTTTTATACATGCCATTTTGCAATCTAATTGCAAATCGCAAGGATTCGTAATTAGAGAATTGTAAAACGGTTCCTATATACATCTAGCCCTAAAGTCACTGCAAAATATTTGTGAAGGGGGCCCTGCACCTCCTGGCTTACATTGTCACGTACTATGTTAAAAAAAAAAAATCTTTCATATTTAAAACAGGGGTGCATTTGACTGCAGTACAGGAGCAGCAAATCCTTTCGGTGCCGAGATATGTATTTACATCAGTAATGTGGAACATATTCGTAGTATCCTGGGTAGATGCTGTTTCATATTGCTGTGTAACTGCAAAGTCATTTTTCTAGCGAGAATTATATCCTGATGCAGCCTAAATGAGTTTAAAACATACTTTCTGAATCTGTTCATCACATTATAAAAAGCTGAATCAAGAAGCTCAGATTCCTTTTGAATACCCGTGCAGAATTCGTAACATATGTTTAGAACTTGGGTTACCTCATCGTCTCTGGCTGGGAAACGAGATACTGTATTACTTTCAGTAAGTGATATTGTGCTGAGCTTTCAAAGTCAGACATGGGACGGACGTGAATGTGGTTTGAATGGTGACCACTAGGGGATGTACGTACAATTCCATAAATATGTTTCTTCTTCTTTTCAACAATGAATAAACATCACTAAAAGTCTGAGAAAAAATACAGGAATGCAAAGTCATCCTTGAGCCGTTGTTTCATTCCTTTTTAGGTCTTGCGCCTAGCTTTGCAGTGCGCAGCACTGGTTGTGCAGTGCGAGACCTCTTGAAAGGGCTTGAGAAAGCTAACCACACGCTTGTGCGTGTGGTTTTGCTTTCACCTGCAGTAATTGGCTTTCGCGTGCATTTTTAAAATAAATACAGCATGCAATTGGGCAAAGGCGGGACAATGTCCCGCCTTTGCTCCGCCCATTCCCACCGCTGCCCAGCACGCGCAGCAGTGCGCGTTTGCCTCCTGCTGCGCTCCCTCCCCACGATCCTCTGTGGTGCGCGCGCACCCCTACTTTTTTTAAATAATTTCATTCCGAGCGCAGTGCCTGCTTCAGGGACACTGCGTTCCGTGTATTTACTTTTTTTTGGTTATTACTTTGATTCAGAGCGCGATGCCCGCTTCAGGGACACTGTGCTCTGTGTATTTGCTGTTTTTTTAAATTACTTTTTTTCCATTTTAGCGAGGGGTCTGCAAAGGCGACCATTGGGGCTCCAACAAGGGTTTGCAGACGTAGAGGAGATGGGGAACCTCATCGACGTAAGAAACGTCCAGAAGACCCTCAAGTAAGAAATGTCAGGGCCCCTCTGGTTAAGTCTGAGCTCACTTGGGAGAGACCGTGGTGGCCTCAGGAGAGCCCCCCACACACCTCCATTTGCAAATAACAGCACTCCAAATGTGTAGCACTGACAAAAGTGGGTATGCGTTAAACTGAAAGGCAAATATAGTGTTTGGGAAGCGCTTACACCGCAACCAGGCACTCTAAGCGCTGTGGCAGAGGTAACAGGGGCCGGGGATTTAAAGGACTCTGTGATGCAGCATACTAGTACCAGGGGGCACGTAAGAGTGGGTAACTCTCTGTAGCGCCCTCAGGCGTAAAGTTCTGCGAGGACCCTGGCTCAGAAGACGAGCTGCGGGGCCGGAAGTGTCTGGGTGCATAGGGTTGGGTGTGTTGCAACTGGCACACACGTTACTGCCCCAAACCTGCGTGTTTGGCGCAGTGACGAATGCACAGCTCCAATTGGTCTTTGAGGAGCACGACGGCCTGTAGCGGACTCGGATGGGTGGTGGCAGTGAGAAACGGTAGCGCTATACACATTGAACCCCCACCTCACAGGTTTGCACTGTGTGAGATGTAAAGATGATTGAAGTGCATGAACAAAGGCAAGGTGTGACCAGTGGCTTTGGGTCACTGTGCGTCGACAGTTCAGCAGGGATCTGTTTGCAGCGTCCTCAGGTTTGTGATGGCGGCACTATAAAAGGGCAGCACTACCTCCTAGGCTTAAAGTGTGGGAGATGTAAAGATTCTAGAAGTGCGTCTACCTGTGTCCTCGGAAGGGTATAGAGAACTGGTGTCAATGCAAGAGAAAAAGCTCTTCTTAGCCAGGATTCATCACTGTCAGTGGGAGGGTACCAGCACTTTTCAGCAGAGATTCATTACTAACACTGTAAGTTTACAAGCACTTCTCAGCAGTGGAAGGATACCAGCACTTCTCAACCAGGATTCAGTACTACCAGTGGGAGGCTGCAAGCACTTCTCATCAGAGATTCATTACTATCACAGGAAGTTTACAAGCACTTCTCAGAAGTGGGAGCATATCAGCACTTCTCAGCCAGGATTATTGCTACCAATGGGAGGCTACATGCACTTCTCAGCAGAGATGCATTTCTATCAGTGGGAGGCTTCAAGCACTTCTCAGCAGAGATTCATTACTATTGTTGAATTTTACCAGCACTTCTCAGCAGTGGGAAGATACGACAACTTCTCAGTCAGGATTCATTGATACCAGTGAGAGGGTATGACATTGTTCTGCATTCTGTCCAACACCTGTTGTTTTTGAAAAGAATGTATGACATTGTTCTGCATTCTGTCCAACACCTGTTGTTTTTGAACATTTGTCACCCCGAGTGGGACGGGTATGCTCAGACGAGAGTCCTGTGCTCTCCATGCCACTGGAATCAAGCTATCCAGGCTGATGAGGGCTGAAAGCCCGAAACCGGTCCTTGGATGCTTGTTTCCAGTCCAGGGAGGACCTGGCTTGGCAGTTCGGGCTGGACTGTTCCCATGGGGCACAGGGTCAAGACTGATTGGCATATGGCTGGGTTCAAACTGGAATGGCATGGTGAGCAAAAAAACAATGGATTTAGGCCCATATCTCTGTACTGGCGTGAATGTATGACATTGTTCTGCATTCTGTCCAACACCTTTTGTTTTTGCATTTGTCACCACCAGTGAGAGGGGACCAGAACGTCTCAGCAGGGATGCATTACTAGCAGTGAGAGGGTACCAGCAGTTCTCAGCACTCAAAAGGCCATTGGAGGAATCCTTGCACTAAGCATACCCTCTTGCAATTGGTCGGGGTAACATTCCGACCCATCCTTTTTAGCCCATAGTGCCACCTCAGTTTAGACCCAGCCAAATGGAAATCAGTCTTGACCCTGCTACAATATGAACAGTCCAGCCCGAACAGCCAGGCAGGGTCCTCTCCGAACTGGAGCACAAGTAACTCAAGACCATTTTCGCCATGATTGGTCCTCTTCAGTCGGGTGTAGCTTGGTTCCATTGGCACGGTGGGCACAGACCCACATCAGGTCATATCCATTGCCTCTTAGGGAGTTATGTGAAACTCAAAAGATGATGGGAGAAATGCTTGCACTAAGCCTACCCACTGGCAATTAGTTGGGGTATCATTCCAACCCATCGTTCTTCGGCCCACTATGCCACCTCAGTTCATGTAGTGATTTGCATATGGTGGGTCTTTCTCTCGAGGGCATGGTGGGTAAAAACAATGGCATGGAATGGAGCCTGAGTGATTCACAGTGACTTAGGTTAATACAAGCATTCCATCCATCACCTTGTGGTTGTTGCCATGGCATTTTAGTAGCACTTCTCAGCAGAGATGCATTACTATCAGTGCCGGCTACCAGCACTTCTCAGCAGAGGTGGACTGCTGTCACTGGACGTTTAACAGCCCTTCTCAAGAGTGGTGCATTTTTATCTCTGGTAGGGTACCAGCACTTCTCAGCAGAGATGCATTACTATTGGTGGAAGTCACTAGCACTTGTCAGCAGGGGTGAATTGATGTTAATTGAACTTTACCACAACTTCTCAGCAGAGGTGAATTGCTATCTGTGGGAAGGTACCAGCACTTCTCAATATGGAATCAATTATTGGCTGGGTTAACTACATCAAAATAAACATGCTTCCTATCTTTCACTAGTCAAAATCATGACAGTACTCCAGTTTGTAGCTGTAGGATCATTCTAATATACTGTTGTAGTATCTGGGAGAATGTCACAACCAACCTTTAAGTGGTGTGCTACTAGACATTCTTTGTACAATAATGACACATCCACAGCTTCAGACACTTACCACAAAATGAGGATTCTGCTAATATGAAGGGGGATTGGCATTCTTTGGTCGACTACCACGTGGTTAGAGAAATTTAAGCAGCACATATTGACTTGGTGGCAACATTTAACAGAAAACAAGTCTAATACAATCTTAAAAAATAAAATTCAATCCCTGTGCAAGTAGTCTTTGTACAAGATATGTTCACCCAAAGTGTGTGTGTGTGTCTTTCACAAGATCAACCCATGTTCCCTTTGTACTTTGCAACAGCAGCATATAACTGCAAATGACACAACTTTGAAATGTCCAAATGAAGACGACATGGTTAGGGAACCTAAAACAGATTGAAACAAAAACAATTTATGTGTATGACATGACAACATAAACACATTACAAGTGTCAAATAAATTGTGAGGACACATTTCCTAAAAACAATCCTGAACAATGTAAATAAATACAAAAGTCAATGTGTCAAAACTTAGACATTTTTCAGAAAGGGCAAGTTAAGGTAAATCTAAGGCAAAGATGCTTGTTGATCTATCACATACTTTTCTTCTCATTAGAATAAAAGATGGTTTTGAATGTAGTGTAGTAATATGTAAATATATACTTACACTCTTGTGAGGAACTTGTCACTTACACTCTTGTGAAGAAGTTGTCAATAACACCTTGATGTAGGTCTATTTCTTTTTCTACATCACTATCATCTTTATTTGGCATTTCAACATCATCACCTGGTTGTTTGTCATGATTTTCTTCCTCTTCATTGTATTGGATATTCCATTGCAGGGCTACATTGTGAAACATGCAGCATGTCATGGTGATTTTTAACACCTTATCGTGTGAGTAGAGGGGGATTCCACCAGTGTCATCTAGGCATCGAAATCTGCCCTTTAAAAGACCAAACGTCCACTCCAATCTATGTTCCTCCATGGGCCTCATTGAAGAGACTTCCCCTGGCGTTGTTCGTTTCCACTGCGGTACTAACCACGATGGTCGGTTAGGATAACCTGACAGGCGCGGTGCGTCCATTGGGGCGTGGGGGAGTAGCCCCCCGCCCGCAGCCGCCCGCAGCTCCCTTGGCGTTTCTGAACTTAAATAAACTGAATCAGTTTACTTAAGTTCAAAGATCCCAAGGCGAGAGAACTGACAATCATGTCAGTCATCATTACGTCAGATCGCGGTCTGAGGTGGGCAGTCTGGCGTCATGTTGATTGACATGATTGTCACACAAGGGCAACAGGCAGCAACATAAGTGCGCATGAGTGGGGACGGAGGGTGAATTTTTTACCCGTACCCACTCATGCGCACTCGTGTTTGCACTTTTTTGCGCATGCCCATTAAGAGCCCTTCGGGCTCCTAATGGGCGTGCTGTGGGCGAAGAATAGCCTGTGCCCCAAGGCAATCCTGGCACTGCAGCAGCGCCAAGATTGGCGGAGAGGGTCTGACAGTCGACTGCATTTTCTGACGTGATTGAAAGTGCAAAGGGGATCAGAAGTGGCGCGGACCCGGACCGGCGGTGACTCAGTGAGGTAAGCTTTGTTTTATTTAATTCTCCGCGCACGACATCCCCTCCCCCCGCGAGCCGCGACTGTAAATGCGTCTATGCTCCCGGGCATTTTAACTTCCTGTAGCAGTTGGTGTGTTGTTGCCTTTGATTCCTCAGGTAAGCTGTCAGCACAGGCTATGTAGAGCCGCAAGTAGTCTTTTATTTTTTTTTAGGGAACAGTCAAGCTCTTAAGCGGCCGGTTATTGAAAGACATTATTATGTTTAGCAGCATTTCAAGCACGTTATTATTGAGGCGCAGATGATTGAAGTACCTTACATTGGGTGTTTTGCTAAAGAACAGGAAATCCACGGGCTGTGATTATCGGGGACTCTCGGCAGCAATTTTTGTGTAATAAGCAGTCGCCCACATTCGATTTTACAGGTAAACTGCCAATATCTGTGAGTTCTACAGGGATTATTAGAGTCGCTAGTACCTGTTAGCTTTTTCAGGGATTAGTCAAGCCGTCAACCGGCTGGTTGTTTACGGTCATTATCATGTTTTGTAGTTTATAGAGTACATTATTATTGGAGAGCAGATAATTGAAGAACTTCACACTGGGTGTTTCGCCAAAGAGCCAGGTATTTATGGAATACGATTGGTGTTGGTGTGCACACGCATATTTCACATTGGTGCAGTTTCGTTTTTAAACACAGATTCCATGCATGTAGGTTGTTTGGACTTCATCTACGGCGGGCACCGGACAGAGTGTACATCATTATGAAATGTGAGTCATGGTTCGCAGTTTTGATATTCTTTTGGGTGAGTTGATAGTTGGATGCTCTCACAAATCACACTTATTGGTGAAGGTTTTCTTATCAACACGTTTTTCTCTCTCTAAATTATTTGGTATTTGCAGACACCATAATGAACATCTCATCACGTGGTCATGTTGCTATAATTGACAAAGTACATTGAGAATTGTTTCCTCCTTGTATCCATGGCAGAGATGGGTGCTGTAATTTATAATAAACTTTGAGCACCAGCTGTGCTCCTTATCCTTTTGATTCATCTACTTTATAATCTATTCATTATCACTCAAAGTTTTAGCTCGGTGCTACAGAAGATCATTAATCATAGATATAATTTAATGACAGCGGGGTCATGTCCCACTTACTAAGTACACGTTTGTTTGCCTCAAAATGCTACTCACTCCTCTGCAGCATTAATAAGGGGCTCTGGTTATAAAATGCGATAATAATGTGTGGTCTTGTTAAAATGCGTTTAAAGTGCAGTACATTATAAAATTACAAGGCAAACCACGAGGTGATTCATTGCACTTAAAACAGTGATGCTGGCATTGGCTAATAACGTTTTCTATAATTGCTCACATATTTTCTATATATTGTGTTTCTAAGCATAGAGTAACATATAACCGTGTTAATACAAACTCTTAATGGAGAGAAATAACTTAAGGATTCGCTTTACAGGATATCTATAAAAAAGAAATATGTGAGGTACCCAGCATTGTTATTTATCTCAAAGTCTTTAATGAAGATCTGTGGTTATATTGATAAGCAGCAACCTATATTATATTATCATACAAATCTCTATATTGAAGTAATTGCCACACTTTCCCAATTGCTTTATTAACATTCTTACTTTCTGAAATATCCTTGAAGATGCACCATTTGGCTGCTCTTTTTTCAAAACTTTCACAACGAACTGCCAGATTCGCAAAGCAAACCGAAAACAGGCGATAGGCAGCGGTAGCCGCAGGTATTTCACACCTGCCTCAAGCATGTGTAAAGACGGACGACTACCTGCAGTAGGCAACTGAGCCCCACACACAGCCACACCCAAAAAACATACGACGCCATAGAGCTGCTCATCATGCAGATCGGAGCCCCAACAGGGCCACAACACCCATCGCCAACCCCCCGGACCGCCACCACCCCCAGGACCCAGACCTGCACCCCACCACGTACCACCACAGAGGCAGCGCAGAGTGACCTACCGAAAACGCACCACTATCACAGACCTGAAGCCCAAGGAAGTCATTGCCCACTACAGGCTCAAAAGGACAACCATTCACCGCATCATGACCCACGTCGCCCGCAGGCTGATGGTCCCAACACAGTGGATAACCAACATCCCTCCGCAGACAAAGCTGCTGGCTGTGCTGCACCTGTTGGCCTTTGGTACCTTCCAACCAACAACTGCAGAGTTGGAGGGGTCTCACAGCCAGCCCTATCCAAGTTCATCACACCTGTCCTGGATGCCATCCTCAGCCTCATACCCCAGTACCTTCACTTCCCCAACACTGCTCAGGAACAGCTGCAGACAAAGCAAGGCTTCTACGCCATAGACGGATTCCCTCCCGTGTTAGGGGCAATCGACTGCACACATGTCTCACTTGTGCCCCCTGCAGATTCTGCACACCACTACCGCAACAGAAAGCACATGCCTTCCATCAATGTGCAGGCACTAGTTGGCCACCGGGGACTCTTCACCAATGTCGTCGCCAACTACCCAGGCACTGTGCATGATTCCTTCATCTTCCGACAGTCCATCATCAACCAGCGCTTCCAGGATGGTCCATATGGAACGGGACTGCTTGTTGGTAAGTACCAAGTCAACTCACCACACATCCCAATGCCTCCACATCACAATGCACAACTGTGGGGATGCACACGTGACCAAATCACAATCAACATGTCAAACTTCATGACCACCTACCAGAGACAACCACACCACTCCATAGTCATCCTGGCCTACCCCTGCACCCAAGACAGACATTTCATGGCACCACAGCCACACAACAGTTGAACGTGTGGAGTTGGGAAATGCAGCCATAACATATTTGAGGCACTGCTCTGCCCACATGACCCTACCCCAGTCTCCCACAGGTCAGCGTCCCATGGCGGTAGGCACGTTTTGCCCTCTGTGCATCCGGGGCCACTAGCCCTGTGCGAATCGTGTAATCCCCACTTGTAGTTCTGACATTGCATTTCTGGGTACCTGATGACTGTTGGTGTAGTTGCCGTTAAGAATAAGGGGTCCCAGTGAACAAGAGCATATAATTACACACAAGATAATAAAGCTAGTAAACAAAGATTCAATGCCTCTATAATGTTTTAATCACATTATAGGAAAAAATGCATGATTGTATATTCAACAAAGCATATACACTTATAACGGTATTGGTGCCCCTGGGGGTGGAGGGGGAGTGGTATGGTGAAGGTATAGTGGGGGGAAGGATAGGTGACAGTAAAAACGTGATATTGATCAGGTAATAAAAGCGAAAAATCAAATGTTCAGTAGTACACAAGATAAACCATAAATCATTGTTATAATTTCAACAAAACACATGCCCCAATGTCCAGTTAATGCAAAATTGGTGGGTTGATTAGGGCTGTTGTAGGGTAAGGGTGGGTGTCGACGTTTCGACCCTGGAATGCAGGATTTATTCACATTCCTTGCACACGGGTCTTCTTCAGGACGGGCAGTAAAATAGGGGCAGCCAACCTGATATTAAAAAATGGGGATTTGTTTAGTTAATTCTGAATTTGAAATATATTCCAAGCTTGACTAGGTGGGTAGGGTAAGCAGACATACCTGAGTATGTCCAGTGGGGAAATGGAGTTGATCCAAAGAAAGGTCCTTAATATTAGTTCAAAGGCCTAAGAAAAACCAAACATAAACTTTTTAGAATAAATTATATACTCGAATTACCAAGGCCAATTAAGGAAAAGCCAACAGACTTACTAAGGTAAAGTTCGGGTTCCTTGAAAGGTCAGAAATTGCTGGATGAAGAACCACTCGAACCATCTATCAAAAGGAGAAACACCACTTAGGATTGGACCCTCGATTTTTTAAAAAGAAGGGTAAATTGTGGATCAGAATTAAAGCGGAGCTTACCGAATGGCTTGAGAATCCGCTCGTCTATACTTGAGGCAGAGATGCTGATTAGATCCAATTGCGGTGTCTACAAAATAAAAAGACCGCAATCGAGTGTCAAAATATTAAGTTCAAAAGTTAGCGCGGGAGAGTGGAGCAGAGTGACGCGAGCAACCGGAGGGTTTGTAAGCTTACCGGTCGGCTTTACGCTCGGCGTCTGACTCGGGTTTCTCGCGGCGAGAGAGCTTCCTGATACTCAGGTTGTTATGGTAACCCAGTCACATGGGATAGTCAGTAAAGAAAGACTACGAGAGTCGCCCGTTGCCATAGTAGCGTAATCGGGTTGCGTAGTTGAATGTTCTGCGTGTTTCATAAGAGGGAAAATAAAACCACCTAATTGAATCGACAATTTGGGCAATGCAAACCTAAAAGGGTAACTCTGGAATCATGAGGTTAAAACGGAGCCGATCGAATGGGTGAAGTTGGTGTCAACGACCAACCATAATTAATAACCATTAACTGCGGCATAATTCTCAGATTGGAAATGCAATGTAATTTTGGTAAAACAGTCGGTGATTAATATAGGTATCAGTTCACATAAATACAACATGAAATAAGATGGTATCATCATTGTTAACACATAACTGCGTACCTATGCCATGATGGTAAAGCAGTATATATTCACATTTCGCTAGATGATAGATATGTACACATCGTATCAGTATCAACCAAGATAGTATGTCAGCCAGTAGGCAACAGATAGCCCATACTCAATGTTCTGCGTACCTGTCCCATGACGGTATAGGCAGTTGCAGTTGGTTACTAAACCACAATGGATGGTTATATTCGAGTAATTCTGTAATCTCATGTAGAAATCAGTAGCATACATTACGTTAAGGTGGCAAGTTGCGAAAAGGAACTATCGTGTTCATTGAGACCTGTATTTATAGAGTCAAAGAAGAACATCCATTTAAGTTCCCTTATGTTGAGTATGTTGGATATGTTCCCACCCCTGGGGCCAAGGTTAATTTTCTCAATTACTAGCCATTTAAGACTATCAGGTGGATGTTGTGCTGATCTGAAGTGGTCAACTAAAGGAGCACCGGGCACCTCACATCTGATGCGGCTCATATGTTGCAAGACCCTTTGCTTGATTTTCTGTTGGGTTTGTCCAATATAGATGAGGTTGCAAGGGCATACAATCGCATAAATCACTGTCGAGGTATTACAATTGCTGAGAGATTTCAGTTGGATTTTCTTTTGGTTGTGTATGAATTCTTTGGTTTGCATGCAGTTATCACAGGCTTTACACTGGCCGCATTTGAAATGGCCAATGATCGGCTGGAGATTCCACAGAGATCTGATGGTAGGATCTGCCTTGGATGGAAGAAGCGAGCGTACTACATAGTCTTTCACACTTCTGGATTTTTTGAAGGCATGTAGTGGGGTGTCGGGATGCTGAATGTCGTCTGCAACCAGTTGCCAATGGTGATTTACAATCTTCTTAATTAGGTTGCTCTTGGTAGAGAAGGTCGTCACACAGACAATCCTATCCTGCTGATTATCCATTGGGTCTTTGGTCTTTAAGAGTTCCTCCCGGGGGTAGAACCACGCACGTTTCTTAGCTTTAGTCACCAGTCGTTTTGGGTAGCCACGGGTTTTCAAACGTTCTGCTAGTTCTTCCGACTGTTGGAAGTAATGTTCTTTGGAGGAACAGTTTCTTCGGACCCGTAAAAATTGACCGAATGGGAGGTTGTCACGGAGGGCACGTGGATGGTGACTACTATATTGAAGTAGGGAGTTCCTCTCCGCCGGTTTTCTGTACAAAGTGGTTTGAAGTTGGCCCTGATGGTGATAAATGGTGATGTCCAGAAAGTCGATACTTTGATTATTGGAGTGTATAGTAAATTTTAGATAAGGTGATTGCTGATTTAGCCATAGGTGAAACTCATTTAGGGTAGTCGAATCACCATTCCAAAGTATTAAAATGTCGTCTATGTAACGAACCCAGATATTAAGATGGTTGTTGAAAGGATTGTTGGCATCGAGTATGTTGTTTACTTCGAAAGCCGCCATATATAAAATGGCTACATCCGGGGCAAAGGGAGCCCCCATTGCCACACCCTGTATTTGGAGAAAAAAATCATTTTTAAAGGTGAAAAAGTTCTTAGTCATTGCGACCCGAAGTAAGGAAATGATGAATTCAGAAGGCACCTGCTTGGGTGCTGGTCTAGATTCCAGGTACCTCATGATGACTGTTAATGCTTCCTCTTGAGGGATGGAAGTATACAGAGATACCACGTCACAGGTAACTAATAATTGCTGCGTCGGGTCAAAGGGTAACCCTTCGACTAGGTTTATGGTTTGAGGAGTATCTCTTAGGTATGTCTGGGTAGCCTCCGCCAGTGGTTTTAAGAAAAAGTCAATATACCTTCCCAATGGTTCTAGAATAGAGCCACAACCCGATACAATCGGACGTCCAGGAGGGTTGGTCATGTCCTTATGTATTTTAGGGAGAGTATATATCGTGGCTAAACGTGGGTGCGGCTGGTTGAGATAATCAAATTCATGTTTTGATAGGAATCCAAGTTCCAATCCAAGCTGAGTGATTTCCAGGATTTCACGTGCTATTGTTTGTGAGGGATCCGAGCGAAGTTTCTGATAGCTGACGCCATCCATCAGTTGTCGTTGAATCTCAGACTCGTATTTTTGGGTATCCTGAATCACAATGGCACCACCTTTCTTTGGATCAACTCCATTTCCCCACTGGACATACTCAGGTATGTCTGCTTACCCTACCCACCTAGTCAAGCTTGGAATATATTTCAAATTCAGAATTAACTAAACAAATCCCCATTTTTTAATATCAGGTTGGCTGCCCCTATTTTATGACTAAGAACTTTTTCACCTTTAAAAATGATTTTTTTCTCCAAATACAGGGTGTGGCAATGGGGGCTCCCTTTGCCCCGGATGTAGCCATTTTATATATGGCGGCTTTCGAAGTAAACAACATACTCGATGCCAACAATCCTTTCAACAACCATCTTAATATCTGGGTTCGTTACATAGACGACATTTTAATACTTTGGAATGGTGATTCGACTACCCTAAATGAGTTTCACCTATGGCTAAATCAGCAATCACCTTATCTAAAATTTACTATACAATCCAATAATCAAAGTATCGACTTTCTGGACATCACCATTTATCACCATCAGGGCCAACTTCAAACCACTTTGTACAGAAAACCGGCGGAGAGGAACTCCCTACTTCAATATAGTAGTCACCATCCACGTGCCCTCCGTGACAACTTCCCATTCGGTCAATTTTTACGGGTCCGAAGAAACTGTTCCTCCAAAGAACATTACTTCCAACAGTCGGAAGAACTAGCAGAACGTTTGAAAACCCGTGGCTACCCAAAACGACTGGTGACTAAAGCTAAGAAACGTGCGTGGTTCTACCCCCGGGAGGAACTCTTAAAGACCAAAGACCCAATGGATAATCAGCAGGATAGGATTGTCTGTGTGACGACCTTCTCTACCAAGAGCAACCTAATTAAGAAGATTGTAAATCACCATTGGCAACTGGTTGCAGACGACATTCAGCATCCCGACACCCCACTACATGCCTTCAAAAAATCCAGAAGTGTGAAAGACTATGTAGTACGCTCGCTTCTTCCATCCAAGGCAGATCCTACCATCAGATCTCTGTGGAATCTCCAGCCGATCATTGGCCATTTCAAATGCGGCCAGTGTAAAGCCTGTGATAACTGCATGCAAACCAAAGAATTCATACACAACCAAAAGAAAATCCAACTGAAATCTCTCAGCAATTGTAATACCTCGACAGTGATTTATGCGATTGTATGCCCTTGCAACCTCATCTATATTGGACAAACCCAACAGAAAATCAAGCAAAGGGTCTTGCAACATATGAGCCGCATCAGATGTGAGGTGCCCGGTGCTCCTTTAGTTGACCACTTCAGATCAGCACAACATCCACCTGATAGTCTTAAATGGCTAGTAATTGAGAAAATTAACCTTGGCCCCAGGGGTGGGAACATATCCAACATACTCAACATAAGGGAACTTAAATGGATGTTCTTCTTTGACTCTATAAATACAGGTCTCAATGAACACGATAGTTCCTTTTCGCAACTTGCCACCTTAACGTAATGTATGCTACTGATTTCTACATGAGATTACAGAATTACTCGAATATAACCATCCATTGTGGTTTAGTAACCAACTGCAACTGCCTATACCGTCATGGGACAGGTACGCAGAACATTGAGTATGGGCTATCTGTTGCCTACTGGCTGACATACTATCTTGGTTGATACTGATACGATGTGTACATATCTATCATCTAGCGAAATGTGAATATATACTGCTTTACCATCATGGCATAGGTACGCAGTTATGTGTTAACAATGATGATACCATCTTATTTCATGTTGTATTTATGTGAACTGATACCTATATTAATCACCGACTGTTTTACCAAAATTACATTGCATTTCCAATCTGAGAATTATGCCGCAGTTAATGGTTATTAATTATGGTTGGTCGTTGACACCAACTTCACCCATTCGATCGGCTCCGTTTTAACCTCATGATTCCAGAGTTACCCTTTTAGGTTTGCATTGCCCAAATTGTCGATTCAATTAGGTGGTTTTATTTTCCCTCTTATGAAACACGCAGAACATTCAACTACGCAACCCGATTACGCTACTATGGCAACGGGCGACTCTCGTAGTCTTTCTTTACTGACTATCCCATGTGACTGGGTTACCATAACAACCTGAGTATCAGGAAGCTCTCTCGCCGCGAGAAACCCGAGTCAGACGCCGAGCGTAAAGCCGACCGGTAAGCTTACAAACCCTCCGGTTGCTCGCGTCACTCTGCTCCACTCTCCCGCGCTAACTTTTGAACTTAATATTTTGACACTCGATTGCGGTCTTTTTATTTTGTAGACACCGCAATTGGATCTAATCAGCATCTCTGCCTCAAGTATAGACGAGCGGATTCTCAAGCCATTCGGTAAGCTCCGCTTTAATTCTGATCCACAATTTACCCTTCTTTTTAAAAAATCGAGGGTCCAATCCTAAGTGGTGTTTCTCCTTTTGATAGATGGTTCGAGTGGTTCTTCATCCAGCAATTTCTGACCTTTCAAGGAACCCGAACTTTACCTTAGTAAGTCTGTTGGCTTTTCCTTAATTGGCCTTGGTAATTCGAGTATATAATTTATTCTAAAAAGTTTATGTTTGGTTTTTCTTAGGCCTTTGAACTAATATTAAGGACCTTTCTTTGGATCAACTCCATTTCCCCACTGGACATACTCAGGTATGTCTGCTTACCCTACCCACCTAGTCAAGCTTGGAATATATTTCAAATTCAGAATTAACTAAACAAATCCCCATTTTTTAATATCAGGTTGGCTGCCCCTATTTTACTGCCCGTCCTGAAGAAGACCCGTGTGCAAGGAATGTGAATAAATCCTGCTTTCCAGGGTCGAAACGTCGACACCCACCCTTACCCTACAACAGCCCTAATCAACCCACCAATTTTGCATTAACTGGACATTGGGGCATGTGTTTTGTTGAAATTATAACAATGATTTATGGTTTATCTTGTGTACTACTGAACATTTGATTTTTCGCTTTTATTACCTGATCAATATCACGTTTTTACTGTCACCTATCCTTCCCCCCACTATACCTTCACCATACCACTCCCCCTCCACCCCCAGGGGCACCAATACCGTTATAAGTGTATATGCTTTGTTGAATATACAATCATGCATTTTTTCCTATAATGTGATTAAAACATTATAGAGGCATTGAATCTTTGTTTACTAGCTTTATTATCTTGTGTGTAATTATATGCTCTTGTTCACTGGGACCCCTTATTCTTAACGCTAGCTACCCAGGTCCCAGCGACTTTTTGGGTCAACCCTGTTCTTACTTAACGCGTTGGTGTAGTTGCCAGCATCAGCTACTCCCTGCGGGCTGGCTCACACTCACCCCACACACAGCGTCACTGGATTGGTGGACCTGCCATCACATTCGGCCGACCCAAGTATTGACTCTTTTCTCCCTGCACTGTCACAGGTGATCAAGGATATGCACTCTGGCCTTGGATAATGACACCACTCCGAGATCCGAACACACCCGTCCAGAAGCAGTACAATGCGGCACACATACTCACCAGGGGCATATTGGACTGCACATTTGCCATTTTGAAATCACGTTTTAGGTACCAGGCGGCACAGGTCCGAAGCTCCTGTACAGCCCGGATATTGTGTGCAAGCTGAACGTTGCATGTTGTATGTTGCACAACATTTGTGTTCGCACTAGGGCCCCATGGATCCCAGTCCCAGAGGTACCGGACGATGATGGTGGTGATGGGGCAGGTGGGCCACATCACACTGCAGCAACGGCAGTACTGGCCCCTAGGAATACCATCATTTACACTTACTTCTCATGAGCAAGTCACAATGTGGCCGTCCATGGCAATCAAGCGACAGTAGTAAATGTCCATGTGCACTGCGTGTATGAATAAAACATATTTTCAGGTTTTGGCTTGTACTTGTACATTTTAATGTTACTTTTCCCTGCAATTTCAGATTGATTTGCTAGGTCGTGCACATTTGCGAAATCAGTTGTGTCCTGTGTTCAAATGTGGTGGGATGCTGTCTGTATCGGGATGTTGTTAATGTCGAGGTGCACTTCTGCCTATGTGCGTATGCTGCACAGTGGGTGTGTCGCTCGTGCGGCTCTGATTTGTCTGCCACTGGTCTCTTTCATGTGGTGAGCCTGTCGGTTCTGTTCTTCCACGGTGCTTGGATGTTGTGGTGTGCATGTTCTCCTCTGCAGTTGGCCAGGGTGCATCCCTGGTACTCCGCTGTTTTTGGATTTTGTTCTCTGGCTTTTTCAGTTTGCTGTTCTTGTGCTTTTTCCCGCATTGCGTATGTGTATTGCTGCCCTCGCGCTGGTTTTCACTGATTTCTTATCGCGCTTTTGCCCATCACAGGTTTTTTCGCATTGGGGTTTGCGTTTTTATCTCCATCGAGGTGGTTGTGTCACGGGCATTGGCCGCAGTGTCGGCAAACTATTGCATGCTACCGCCGTGTTGTGAATGCCACGTTGTCACGGAGTTGTTTTCCCACGATGGGCTGCGATGTTGAAAGTTGCCTTATGCTACTCTTGCTGTAGTTATCACGTGTTCTTGTGAATATACCCCTATAATTTTGCTTGCCAGCACAAAATATTTGATATCAGCAACAAATGAAAGACATATATTGCCCAATTCCACTCAAAAACACAGCATTATGCTGGGAAAGATAGTGGTGGCAGTTCTGGTAGAAAACTAATTTATTTGCAATTTTATACCACTTTAAAAACAAGTTGTCCAATGGTAGTATTTTTGTAAGCAACTTTCTCACAGAAAAAGGGTAGCGTGCAATTCTTTTTTTTTATATGTTACTATTAGCACTGGGTAAACAAAGCAGATACCTGAAGCCATTATTCAGCTGTTGTATTCTTTATAAAGAAGCACTAAGATTATGATTGACTTATTTGGTTTACTGTCAGTCCCCAGTAAAGTGCACCAGGAGTGCCAGGGCTTGTAAATACAAATACTGCTAGTGCGCCTGCAGCGCTGGTTGCGCCACCCACAGAAGCAGCCTTTTAAAATGTGTCTAAGGTCTGCCATTGCAGAACCTGCGTGCAGTCTGGTACTGTCATGCTGGCTGGGCAAGTGCACACACTTGCCAGCCTCTAAACCTTCTCTTTACTTCATATGAGTCACCCGGTCGCGCGGCAGTAGATAATTTTCCCCCTTCCTGGGGCCAATCAGTTATAATTACCCTATTTAAAAAAGGCAGCAAATCTGAGGCCTCCAACTACCGTCGGATTTCTTTGTTGGACGCCTCGGTTAAGGTTATGAGTCGCATTTTGCTTAAAAGGTTAGAAACCTGGGCAACTGATTCGAATATTTTAACTAAAGTACAATATGGGTTCCGTAAAGGTATGGGCACCCTGGAACAATGTGTTAATTTGGACCTTATTATTAATAAATATACTGTGGCCAAAAAAGGCAACCTCTTTTTATGTTTTGCTGATTTGAGCAGCGCGTTTGATTTAGTTAACCATGCTATTCTTTGGGAGGTTTTAATTGAATCTGGGGCACCGAAGGAAATAGTCCATTTCTTAGCCAGGCTTTATGAAAAACTTTCATGTAAGGTCCGTTACGGCACCCTAGGCGAATGTACACCATTTTTCAAAGTCTCACGGGGAATTCGCCAGGGATGCGTTTTGGCTCCTCTTTTATTTTCCCTTTTTATTAATGGCGTCGACTGTAACCTGGTTGATATTCCTGCAGATGCCCCTTTGATTGGAGGAAAACCTATCCCACTTTTACTTTATGCGGACGACGCTGTTCTTTTATCCCGCACACAGATTGGTCTCCAGCGCCTAATTGATAGTTTTATGTTGTTCATTCAAAATAGGAGGCTCTGTGTGAACAAATCCAAGACGTATGTTATGGCATGCGGGCAGGCTGTAAATAAGACTAAGCATAGCTTCTTCCTGGACAAAGATAAAATGACATACGTCAAAACTTTCTGTTATTTGGGTATTACGTATAATAACAGTGGGTCCTGGATCTCTGAATATGACAACATCAGATTGAAAATGTTGCGGTCCACCAGCAGCATATTCCGATTTGCCTCTAAACTCGGCTCTAGAAGTATCCCAGATATGATTAATATATATAACGTTCGCTGTGTCTCATCTGCACTGTACGGGGCAGGTGTATGGGGCCACAGTGAAGGTCCTTCGCTCCAAGCTGATGAAAACAAATTTCTAAAGAGATTGTTATGTGTTCCTCCCTCCGCCTCAGTACAATTGATTCATGATGAGGTAGGGATCGAGTTTATATCTGACTTAGCAGCCGTTCGGCCACTCTTATTGTGGCGTTCTATTTGGGCTAAGTCAGAGACTCGATTCACTCAAGAGATTATTCTTGATTGTATAGGTCTTGACCACTCATTACGTATACAGTGGATGCGATATATTCATTTCTGGTATAATCTTCTATTCGACATCGATGTTTTTCTTGATCCAGAGCAGGCTGCTGCCATCCCCAAAAAAGAAATCAAGTTAACATTTTTAAACTTTAAAAAGGTGGAGCGTGACAAAGTGCATGGTAAATTAGCCACCGTGAAGTTTTATAAAGACCTGAACTTAACTCCGGGGCTACAATCCTACCTTGTGAACGTGACTCGCCAATCTCACCAATTTGTACTAACCCGTGTCAGATTGGGTATCGTTCACCACCTTGTTGCGTTCCCAACTCAGAAAGTCAGATCAGAGACTCCCTGCCCGTGTGACAATACTTCACGCCAGAGCTGTTGCCACTTTTTACTTTTTTGTAAATTCTATCATTTTCTTAGGTTAAAATACCTTAAGCCCATTTTTATAAAATACAATACTCGAACCACAAAGACCGCATTAATACTATTATCCTCTATGGAGAATGTGGATATCTGTTTTTTTTGTGGCTACCTATATCTTGAAATGTACAGCTGCCAGGAAAAGTATAGTACTGTAACCTCTTTATACTTACCTGTCTGTAAATCTTTGAGATGTACAGCTGCCAGGAAATGTATAGTGCTGCTATAATTTTATACATTCCTGTTTGTACATAAAAAAAAAAAATTTTTTTTTTTATTAGCTACAAATATGGAATGGTCACTCGTGTTTTAGGCCCATAGTATGTATTGTAAGGTTCCTCTTTACACCCCAAATATTCACCTTTTTATGCCCTCTGAGCGGTTCGGATTTTGTTTGTTTTAATGTACAGCTGCCAGGAAACTCCACTTGTGTGTAAATATACTGATTTCCTGTCTGTACACATTTGTATATATCCCTATATCGCTTCTATTTTTTAAATTTAACTGCTGCCCAATGATTGATGTATATGTTTTTTATCTTATCTTTTTCCGCACCATTAATGTGAATATTGAGTATTAATTGTATATATATGGTGTTGTATTTTTAATGTCGCTTATATGATTCTTATCTTCAAATCGAATAAAAGCTTATGAAATTGAAATTGAGTCACCCCTATGGTAGGCCCAAGGGCAGGGTGCATTGTAGCATAAGGTAGGACATGCCCTGATGTGTGTGGGATGTCCTAATAGTGAATTATAGCCATTTTTGTTTTTCACTATTGTAAGGCTACCTACTCTCCATAGGCCAGAATGGGCTGCTGGAATTATTACACTATATAATCCCAACAGACTCAAGAAGCATGGTAGAAAGTCAAGTTTAGTATGCCTGAACTCAGAATAATAAAATACTTATTTTAGTAAAGTTTATTTTTATATCCTGTGTTTGCAAATGCTACTTTTAGAAAGTTAGCATTTGCTTGCCTAACCATTTCAGCCCGCCTCTGCCAGGATGTGTATCTGCTGTCTGGGTTGTGTGAGTGACAGGGCTGGGGATGACAGGTGGTGAATAGAGGGAATACACCAGGATGGGTGGTGGAAGTCCCCCTTGACTCTGAATAGGGCTGTGCTCTGCCACCACAATGCTGGCTCCACCCCCTGGGGAGCGACTGATGACTCTGCCCTGCACCTGGTCCAGGAAGAGGGAAGACTGTCAACAGAGTGCTCCTGACTGTACTTGTCCCCACAGTGCTGGCTCCACCTCCTGGAGAGCGTCTGATGTCACTGCCCTGCTCTCTGAAAGAAGAAGCCAGGAGCAGCAAAACAAAGTGATCAGAGACTGAAAAGGACTATGCAAAGGCCCCCCTGGCCTGAAGAGGCAAAATAAACTGATTATAAATGTAGGAGCCCTGCTCCTAACAAATCAGATCCAGTTTACCCACAACGAACCTCTGGCCAACTAGACGGACCAAGAAGAAACTGAAGGACTGGCCTACAGGGTGCCTTGCTGAGGAAGGAGAGGAGAAGACCAAAAAGGACTTTGTTTTGCTGTGCTGAAAATCATCTCCAAGGGCTTGTTCGAGCCGCTCTCTGCCCCTCGGGTCAGGCCGCCTGCTCCTCTGCCACCCTGCCTGCTATTGGAGTGCGCCGGAGTGCTCCCTCGCCCCTCCCGCCGGAATTCCACTCGTAAGTGCGATCTACGCTTGGATGGCCGCCCGTACACCTGGACGTACCCGGCCGCCCCGCTTTGCCTCTGAGTCATAATACAGGCCGCGCCGCCCCTCTGAAGTGGTCCCCAGTACAGCCCGTACCGGAGGTCGTGGGCTGCGCCTACTTGTGAGAACACACCCGCTGAATCAACAGAGACCCGGAGATACGCTAGCGTTACGAAGTGCACTTCAAGGTACTGTCCGTGCAAAGCTTGCTCGGGGCCCGCAACATTCTTATTTCCCCGTCAACTGTGCGCCTGTTCCTGTTCTGTTTCGTTCCTACCTGCTAGCCCTGCCCACGGAGTGTGTGAGGCGCGTTCCTGCATAGGAGCCCTCCAATCTGTCTCGGAGTACACGGCGCCCAAGCATCGTACGACGCGTACCCCACTGCAAAGTCAACCGCACCGCATGCGGCGTACCGCGAGGTGCATGGGCAATAGTAGGGCCTGTTCCGTCCGCCCTGAACGAGGCGCACAACCTGGTGGAACCTCGCACCGGGGCCCTAAAAGATCGCTCTGGGTGCGTAGATCAGTCTTGAAGGATAGTTAAACAATCAGGAAGCGAGCTAAGCTATTGTGACACTAAAGATAACACCTTGCCATTGCTCTTACCCCTTGTGGCCTCAGTTTTAGCAACGTTATAATAGGTCTTGTGATAATTTACCTGCATATATATAATTTTTACATAAAGGATACGTATTTTTATAGAATTACCGCCTGGTGTCTATTTGTGGGGGGAATCAGTGTATTTGCTGTGTATAATTACAAATGCTTAACTGACTCATCGCCCTGAAGTTTAGCCTTGACTGCTCGCGCCACGCAACCTGAGCAGGGGTTATTCTAAAAGGATAATTCCCTTGCCCCGATTAGAGGAGAGGGTCCCTGCTTGTCACAAAAACCTACCTGTGCCAACCAGAGACCCCGAATTCTAACAATATTTAATTCATAGCTTGGTTGGACAAGGGATATTTAGCTAAATGACAGTTCAAGACGAAGCAGTTGTGTGGTTGGGTAACTGTACTAGTGGGGTTCCGTAGGTGTTAATTGATCAGTGAGCATTATCGGCTCTTCCCTGGTCCCACTATAAAATGAGGCAGTAGCAAGGCACAGGAAATTAATAACCAGTACAGCTGGGTTGTTTTGCTTGGCATTACCGCATAATTACTAACTAACTAAGTAATACTGCTTGTTGCACACATTTTGAAAGCATTTTAGACGGCAAAGTTTCCAAGAGAAAATGCCAGGTTTGTAAAACAATTTCACATTAGCTGCACCCAAATCAGGATTACTTGCCCAAAAGGAGGGTCTAATTTAAAAGTAAACACCTTTCTGCCGATGCATGAGAAGTACATTACGAGTCACTAATGGAGCTTACAGTATGCACAGGATGGATTTCAGAACTAATAAATGCACGATAATTTAACTATTCAATACACTGAAATATCTACTGTAACCACGCTGGTAGCCCTATGCAATGCAATTGAGGTCTAGTTCCATCTGTAAGAAAACCACATCACAACGACCTAAAATGGGATACAGTCCCTCCTGTGCATCTGCAAACGTCAGCCAGCAGCAGCCATTTCTAACCAATTTGCCTTTGCCACTTATGTGTTTTCCAGAAGTTTCTTTCAATTGCTGTCCAAGTTCTACAAGGAAAAGCGGAAGCATTCATAGAGGGAATTGTGGTTTTCACTACGGTACTGCAAAATGTGCTCAAGTGAAAAGCATTTCCTGAAAACCTAAGCAAAACCATAATTGCCTAGACTTAGGGCCGTACCACACAAAGTGGCCATTGGGGACGATAAGTTAAGGCACCGTCTGTGCCACAGTTTTGGCTGACTGTTGTCTTAAGTAGTTGGAGTGCTGGAGCAGTGTCATTTTTCCACAGTAGGCCTCTTTACAAGCGCATGGCTAAATTCTACATTTGCAGAGAGATTGAAATGATGAGTTATGTGATAATGACACATTACAACAATGAAGCCCAAAGCAGAGCTTAGAACAATTGCAATATAACAAAATACAATTGCATTCAATAGTAAGGCACAAAAACACAGCAGCACAAAAAACGTAGGCATGCTTCACAAAATAAACAAAAACTTTGGATGAGGGCGGAAGGGGATTAGAGATTATCGACCCTTCAGTGTCCTATCCCCCAAACTACAAGTACTAGAAAGCAAGTGGGACACTATAGGTCAAAAAATATGTGGATAGAAAGTGACAAGAAATGGCGTAGGCTGTGTCATAAGTGTGTGTCATCACAAGCGCCTAAGAAACCCATCAGCCCACCCAATGGCGGAGTATCATCATCTGGGATTTTTGAGAAAGAAACTGGTATCCCATCCAAGAGTCCCACTAGTTGTTATCGTAGGACATCCACGGAAGGATCCGCCAGTGATGTACCAGTATCCAGGTAGTCCAGTGGCTTTCTTCAGGATCAGAAAGGATTAAACACTACTGCAAACATAAGTGAGGAGAAATAATTAATAAACACAGAGACCCTACCATATGTCAGTGTTCCAAAACAGGAAAAAGGTGTCTCTGGAGGATAGTTCATATTCCAGATCAAACTTGGGATCAGACCTCACCTCTCCTGGCAACGCGCTCAGGCAATGAGGCCCGCTCTGTCCGTCGGTACCTCGGGCTTAAGCCTAAGCCGAGGAGGAGGTGACCTTTCTGGTCCTGAAGAAAGCCACTGGACTACCTATCGTCTGATTGGCTGAAACATGTCGACCTCCTTGAACACCATTGGATAGTTACCATCTATTTTGACTATCCTAACACTATTTTTAACCTTGACATTATGATGACCGTTTAATAAATTTTTCTTTGGCATCATAATAGCCAATTTTAGCTTGCACTTCTTTTTTTCGTTTCACACTGCAATTCACTATTTCTCAGCACCACCATATTCCATCCTGGATACTGGGACATCACTGGCGGATCCTTCCGTGGATGTCCTACGATAACAACTAGTGGGACTTTTGGATGGGATACCAATTTTCTTTCTCCAAAATCCCAGATGATGATGCTCCGCCATTGGGTGGGCTGATGGGTTTCTTAGGCACTTGTGATGACACACACTTATGACACAGCCTAGGCCATTTCTTGTCACTTTCTATCCACATATGTTTTGACCTATAGTGTCCCACTTGTTTTCTAATGCTTCACAAAATGCCTAACAAGAAATGTGCACAAACATTCTTGTCACAGATTATCACCTCCAGAATTCTGTTTTCATAATACACTGGTAAAAGATGCCTGGAGCAAGCACTACCTTAACATATCACCAAGGGCATGACATAACACTAGTAAACAATGTTTTGTGATCAGTTCCAGTCTCTACAACAGGTGAGGGCTGATGGAGTCTTATTTAGTTACAAAGCTGGAGAAGTGCTATTTTACCACTTTAGGCAGTGGTAAACGGTTGCTTGTCACAGGAACTTTCAAGACGAAGGTTGCTTTTGAATGGAAATGCAGCAGCATTTGTTGACATCTCTAAATTGAACAACAGAACACAGCATGACAGCATAACACATAGCAAAATAGCAACACAATTAAAACATAATGGGGCACCACGCTGCAAAACAGTCCAAACAGAACGCAACACAACAACTGCACTACAAAAAAATTATTGGGGTGGCCACCTCCAGGTCATTACATGCCCTGTCTCAAGTCCTAAGGTTTTACCCTACCAATGATTTCAAGTGTTTTAGTCTAATTCAGAGGTTCTTAACCTGTGGTACGGGGTCACCTGGGGGTCCGCAAAGCCTAAACGGTGGGTCTGTAACTGCTTAGTTGTAATAAACAATATTAACAGATTAAGAAAATGTATGAACATAAAGAAGCAAAAATGGGTAGTTCTTTGATAAATCTTTTTTTCCGTAATTTTGAGTATTGGTTTGTGGTTCAGATCATTGAAATTGCTTAGGCCTTGCTCCACGGACTCCAATAATGCCCTAATTTCAGTATTCATTAAGTGGGATCCACAGAGCTCAAAAGGTTAAGATCCAATGGCCTAACTCTTTCAACAGAAGCAAAATAGGACTGCAACACTGAGAATGCATTCGATCATCACACAAAATACAGGACTGTAAACGGTGTCTGTGATGAATCTGAAGAGGGGCAGTCAGAGCAATACCATCAGATTGCACTACTGCAGCTCAAAACATAGCAACACAAACAGCAGCACATACCACCACAAAAAACACACTACACAACAAATACGTACATACATTTTTGTCGCACATTACCACTTCCAATAACCTTCTTTCATAATACAGTGATTACATGAGTTTGCACAAACCACTGCCTTAACACTAATGAACATGAAATAGCTCCAGTCAAAAAGGTTTTGTGATTCATCCCCTCCTGTGTTGCTATTTCTCAAAGAATGCACCACACCAAGTATCGCATTAATTACATTTTTATTATTCACTATTGTTTCATAGTTAATGAAAAAAAAAATTGTCAGTCTGTTAACCTTTTCCTTGCTGCCGTCGGCCATTGGCCGACGGCAGCGCTACCTCCCCAGTGCTGCCGCCGGCCAATGGCCGACGCGGCCCCACCCGCGCACGGAAACGCCCGCACCGCGACTGAATTACCGCCGCGGTTAACAGGTTAAATTACAATTTCTGTCTTACTTTGGTATGGGCACAAATATTATTGACTTAAGAGCTGAGGCTTTTCTCCCCCAGTGGCAAGCCATTTCATAGATGTTTTAGACAGTTTGCGCTTAGCGCCGTAGCTGCTGAGGCTTTTTCAGCCCCAGTGCTGAGCCTTTTTAATATTTGGGGCCCTTCGCGCATGTGTCTTCAGAACTATTTTTCCCACAACAGGTATCCAGGTAAAATTTGCATCCTTTCTTACCCATATCTTGGGGATTCTAAAGCTTCCCAGGGTTTGTGGATTTCTCTGGAAGGAACTAAGAAATAGCCAAAATACAGAAAAATTGTGTTTTTTGTTGGAAAAATTAGGAATAAAATGAGTTGTGAAAGAAAGCATAGGATTTTTCCTAAAATAGTCATCAACATAAAGTTTGCTGTGCTAAGATCACAATATGTTCTGCTTTCAGGAACAATCAACGTTTATAAAAGAACACCAGTTATATTTTAACACAGTTTATACATTTTTCATAGTGGTAATCAATCTTCCTATTTTTTTAAGCTTTCAACCTACTTGCAGATTGTGGCAAACAATGGTGTGAAACCCAGGGGTGTGCCTGAAAGCTGTACATTTCTGAAAACTAGACACCATTCTGAATGCAGCAAGGTGTAATTTGTGCAGAGTGCTTATGGTTTGCAAAAATATTCTCATTGTTGAAATCAAAACATGAAAATAAGTAGGAAAAAATTGCAATTGGTAGCAACATTGGCATAGGTAATTTTCTGTCCTGATAAGCGATTTACATAGAAGCACACTGCTAACCCATTCAGACCCTTCTTTTTACTTGTGGTAATCAAAAAATATGCAATGCGTTGAGCCAATAACTGAACTGCAGCTTGTATTGATTTTTCACTGTGTATCAACCATGCAGCAATTCATATGGTAAAATCTAATTAATGACAAATGGGTATGAAGGAAACCTATGCATTTTTTAAAATATGTACAGGATACAGAGTTTAGGAATAGTAAGTATTTATACACCTCTGTGTTTGGGAACACTCGTGCTATCACATGATTTCAGAGGGCATGTTGTAAAAATGTGTTCTTTACTGCATACTGGCTTATATTTGGAAGTCAAGCATGAGAGAAATTCAACTGGTAGTGACAAACGTTTTACTAATCTGTATTTCTATACTTCTCATTCAAACAGTACCCCTCTTGGGTGGGTGGCCTAACCTACATTTATTTATTTATTTATTTATTTATGTGTTCATTTATTTATACTTATAGAGCGCCCGAATCACCCCATCAGGGTATCTCCATGCTAGGACCGACATAATAAACCAAGGAGGGACAATCAGAACAGTGAGGTTTTCAGCAACTTTCTGAATGCCAGATAGTCCATGCATTGACGCAAGTGAATGGGGAGTTCATTCCAGTAGCGCGGGGCACAGGTGGTGAAAGGCTTTGCCACCTAAATGTGTTTTTTTAAAGCGCGGAACTTGGAGCAATGCTTTAGCTCCAGAGCGAAGGGGTCTGGACGGCACATAGGTAACAAATTTGTTGTTTAGGTAGCTGGGGCCTAGGTTGTTTAATGCTTTGTATGCAATACAACAGATCTAAAATTTGATCCTCTTCCAAACTGGTAACCAGTGTGGTTCTGGGGGGAGGTTGGTCACCGGCCGGCCGCAGAGTTTTGGACAACCTGTAGTTTGATTATCGAGCTTTCATTGGCTGAGATCAGCAGAGCGTTACAATAGTCCAGACGGCTTAGCACTAATGCCTGGATCAAGGTTTTCTGTGTTGATAGTGGCAGGAAAGGGAAAACTCTTCTGAGTCTCCTAATGTGAGTTTTTGGTCAAATCAAACTCCAAGGTTTTTTACCACCTGTTTTCGACATGGGGCAGAACCTAGATCCTTTGGCCACCAGCTAGGGGACCACTTCACTGTAGCTTCAGCAAACAGCATCATCTCTGATTTAGCTGCACTGAGCTGAAGAAAATGTTCTTTCATCCAATCTGCGATGGCCTTCATACCCTCTTCAAAGGTGGTCTGAATGTTGGAATTGGTTTTATCAAAGGAGAGGAGCAGTTGGGTGTCATTTGTGTAGGATATAGGGATAGAACCCAAATTCCACATAGTCTCGCCAAGGGAGTAACATAATGTAAACGGGGTAGGGCTCATACATGAGCCCTGTGGTACTCCCTTGGTCTCCCTGGTGGTCTGAGAGCAAAAATGACCCAGGTTAAAGGTCCGAGTTCTGTCAGATATAAAGTTAGCCATCCACTTCAAGGTATTCCCTTTAAGGCCTAAGTCTCCCAGTCTCCTAAGTAGAGTCTAGTTGGAGATGGTATTGAATGCTGCGGATAGATCAAGCAGCACCAAGAGTACTGCTTGACCAATATCCAACAGCATCCTGATGTACTCGGTAACTGCCACCAACGCAGATTTTGTACTACATCTGGGACGGAATCCAGATTGAGAAGGATCCAAGCAGTTTGAGGATTCCGCAAAATCGGATAAGTGTCTATTAATGTGTTTTTCCAAGAGTTTGCTATGTAAGGGAAGTAGGGGAATGGGGCGGTAGTTGGTTACATCTTCCGTGGGGATTTGTGGCGATACATGACACAAATGGCCCCAAAACTCGAAGATGAGACATCAAATGTCTGTCATAAAACATCCCTTTTTGGAAATCTGGTTGGCTGCAGAATTTGGGCCCTGCTTGGACACCACCGAAGGAAACCTACCTTACCCAGTTATTTCTGAAAACTAGATACACGGGAGGTTCAGGATGCAAACACCGGAGGGGTATCCTCCCTTTAGTGATAGGACAAGACTTTCACCTTTTCCCACTATTGTGGTAGTGTAGAGCATGTGGAAATCTCACTCTGCACACTCAAGAGGTTAAAGCATGAAAGTAGGTATTTATGAATTTCTTCATGTAAAGTACATCAATTCTTCACTAGAAGTTAGGGATTTGAGATTGTAATCCACATTAATGGTTTGAAGTCAGAGTTTGGTGCCAGATAAGATGCCTTCCTGGAATGTGTTTGTATCATTTACCCAGTGTGCACTAATCATGTGTAACTTTTGCTCATAGATAAAATATTAATGATCAAGCACTCAAGTGTGTGGATAATTTTGACTATTTAGGCATTTGTTTAAATTACTATCTAGATAGTGTTTTGCTCGAGTAAAACCCCCCATTTTATTACATCAAACCTCTAGTGCAGTGCTAAGATGCAAATAGAGGATTGGCAGCCCTTCACTTGGTACAGTTCTACAAGTATATTAGCCAAAGGCCCTAGCTTCAACTATATATGGTGGAGATCTCTGGGGTTGCACTGTGGTTATGGACTTACAGAAAATGGATCATCACTTTTTATGGACACTCTTTCCAGTGGGTATGGCACCCTCTTGATGCCCTTTTAATTGGAATTAAGTATTACATCACTTATGAATATCATAGGGATCCCTCCTATTCTATGTTGGGTGCAGCTCCATAGAAACCAAAAGACTGGAATATTTTTTTATCCATGTTAGAAGTGGCTCCCTAAGACAGTGCTGCTGCAAATAGTTGGATGGCACATGTAAAGAAAATCCTAAAAGAACTGAGTTTAGACCAACTATGGGATAAGTCTGTCCTGACAAAAGACAGCAGACTAAAAGAAAATAAGTATTGGCTTAGGAAAGTCACAAGTGCAGTAAAACATGGCTAGTTAGCATTTAACTATCTTCTTTATAAAGAAGATATTGGCTTCAAACAATATATGGACTGGTTACATCTAGAGATATAGTGCATGTTATATCTTTGATTTTAGATAGGATCACTCTCCACTTAAATATCTGCAAAGGCTAATACTAAATGATACACAGATGCACTTGCGCTTAGTTATATAACTGACCAGTAGCTTAGCTACCCCACCTTATGAGTTTTCCAAAAATTTAACAATAATTCTCTCATGTCTAAAGGATACTTAGCCTCACAGTAGAAGAAAAGAGAAGTCTTAGATACAGAGAGTACGCTATGGCAGACCTACCTCAGTTGCTTATATTTTCCTCCTTTTAATAAGCTGTAAAAGACCAGTGTCATATTGATTGCTCCAAGGACACAATGGGCATGTGCACTTGCTTCCTGTGTCCCTAGGGCACTCTATTATTAGAGAAAGGGCTGGGGATTCTTGCTTTGAACCTTCTGTGATACAGATTGTGCCAGTGCATATGTAGCATCAGCACAATGTTAGGGGCATTCCCTCATATCCTTGGACCTTTACCCCTGCACATACATCGTATTGTAGAAATGGGTGCACAAGAAAAATAGCTCTCAGGGGGCACTCTGGTTGTCTGCCACAAAGAGATGGTGCACATTTAATGTGCAACCCTTGTAAAAACAGAAAAAAAGATCTCATGGACCCCCAGACAATCTTGTGCACCTACCTGCTGGGGCTCAAGGATGGTTGCTTCTGGATGTCTAAAGGACTAAGATAACCTCAAAATAATACTTTTTCTACCACTCCTGATTGACTCACTAATGATTAACTCTGCATTTAAGTCAAATTCTATTGTCACACAGAAATGCATTTAACCTTTCAGACAGTCTCAGCAACAAAAAGTAGAAAAACTACTTGTTGTGGTTATATCTCAATGTTTTCTGAGAACAACAGATTTAGTGGTTTCTAAATAGACTTATGACATTAAATGTCTCATACCTTATTTTAAAACCCTACAGGGTTCAGGATAAATTATTAGGAGTGGACAATAAGTAGTAGTGAATTTATGTCATGGGTTCAAGTCAAAACCGTTGGAATGTTTCAACATCTGCATGTGAGGGATTGCTTTTTCATAATCTTATTTCCTGCTAAAGAGCATGCACCTTTTGTGAAGAACTAACTTTCCTCACATTTCAGCCTTCATCACTTTGCAACCCCTCTTAGTTTAATTTAGCAGCATTGTCTTATAAAGCGCGGCTGGCAGGAATACCTACAGCCATGGATGACTGTCAAAGTAGAGAGAAAGACCAGCATACTTGAGGGAGGGATATGAGATTGCTTGCTGATCAGAAATTGTTTATTGGTCAAATAGGTATTATTAGGAGCCAGGGGACCTGAGTCAAGAAGGCTGTTTGGGAAAAGTATTGTAAACAAATATTGTGTGGACAAAATATCATGTCAATAATATCAAGGACAAAAATATAGTGAATGTACGTTTCTAATGGTGAGAAGAGTTTTACTATACTTAACTCCACATTTAAGTACCTTAAATATATGCATATCTTCAAGGTACAAAGATGTGGAGTTAAGTAAAGTGAATCTACAGTTGCCTATTTGCACTTAACTTCTATTTCCGTTTTGTTTTGGTCCTCAATATTTTTGACATGCTAGTCTGTATTTTTAACATCAATATTCTGTCAGACAACTTTGAAGACGTTGAATAAGAAGGTAAAATTCTAAGAAAAAATTCAGAAACCATTTTATAGGAGTTCCAGCCACAAGTGTCAACATGGGAATGGAGGTGTCAATAATACCTCAATAGCCTTAACATTCTACAGCATCACTGTTGAATGAGTTAGGGTTCTCAAGATGTGATCTTTCTGTGTTTCCTAACCATGACAATACCTCTGTGTGCAGATCGGCACACCCTCATAATCCTTTTTTAATCCATCTTCTTGTGTTTTAATAGTTGAGATCAAAGTCAGTTGTATCAAATATAAGAACTACCATAAGATTGACCTCAGCTCCCTCTCAAGAATATTAAATCCAGTTTTAGGCCAGAGAAGGTTGCAAGTATCCATAGAGAGATTAGCTGTGCATGCCATTCCTATGGAATCCTTTAGAGCTTAATCTTAAAGAAACTAACTGGAGGTTTGGTTACTCAAATGAGCTATGTTGGTTTGTCAATAATGTAGAGGATTATTTGTTGGCAACTCTCTCAATCTAATTTAAAATGTTGCTGCATTTTATTGTGAGGGCGCATAAGGATTTGCCTTTGTACTAAAGAGAAAAGCAAAAGTAGGTTGCATTACCAATGGACCTTTTGAACTTTTGAGATTTCATGTATTTTCTAAACAAATTAATTGTGTTAAGTTTAGCTAACAGTTTTTTTTTATAGATCTTATCTCATAATTGTTACACTGGTCATTCCCACAACATTGAAAATGTACAGAACTAGATTATTGAAGGAGTGATGAACATTACCCCATGATCAAACAGTTTACTGTCATGGGAAGTAATTCTCTCATTTAAATGGTGTCTAAGTCAGTGCTATTAATATGTCTGAAATTTGCCAAAGCGTCAAAATGATCCTCACATATAAAGTACCAGAGAGGAAAATGGGGATTTTGGAGCAGATGACTGGGACAAGCAAAGCACTATATCCTTCTCTGACATACCAAGAAAATCCCATAGACCTTTGATAGGTTTAAAGAAAGATGTAAAGTCTAGTTACTTGCAAATGGGATTTGAATAACATTTCCAAGGTTTTTACTTTGGAATAGCAAAAACTAATCAGGGGACTGATAAGTCATACCAATCCTGTCATTTTTCCAAACTTGTTCTGCCTTATTGATCACTATAATCTCTTCCATAAAGCTAAACTTGCTTAAGTGGGTTACCTACTTTTCTTTGATTTCCCAGGTAGGCAATAATCAGGGGGATAAACATTATCAAGAGCTAATTTAGTGACAACGTTTGCTAAAAATGAAAAACATAACATCAGCAGAAATGAAAATTAAAGCAATTAAATAAAATATAAAGTTCCAACCACTTTAAAAAATCGTAACATAAGAAAAACAGTCTTCCGAATTCATGAAACAAAGCAAAATTTGTTTTGCAGTAAATAATTGTATAAATAAAGATGTCTGTTGATTCATTCACTGGGCAGTCACATATATTCCTTAACCTGAAGCTACTAAACAAAATAAAACCTTTCATTCCACCCAAGGATCTCAAACAAGCCACTCAAGCAGTGGTGCTGTCAAGAGTGGATTATGGAAACGCAGTCCTCTCGGGAATTGCAAAATCACACCTTGCTCCACTGAAAACAACCCTCAATGCGGCTGCCAGAATGGTCACTGGAATAAAGAAATTTGACCACATCTCTCCTGCACTCAAAGAACTCAAGTGGCTTCCAATAGAAATGTGGGTGAACTTCAAAACGGCCTGCCTCACCCACAAAGCCCTCCACACAGGCAAACCCCAGTATCTGGCGTCCAAACTCAAAAAAGCAGGTCAGAACAGGAACCTTAGAAGCTCCAATACCTTACTTCTTAACCCACTAAAACCAAGAAAACAAAAAACCGCAGCCAGATCCTTCGCCGGCAATGCGCCCAAAATATGGAACTCTATCCCCCCCCACATCAGAACTATTCCCTCCTTTGCTAAATTCAAAAGTCAGCTCAAAATCCTTTTCCTCGATCAATCGCTAGCGATTAGATAGGATCAGTTGGAGTGCTGAAAATGACACTAAACCTCCCTCGTTTGTGGGATAACAAGTCCTTGTAACAGAACTCCTCAACATCTTCTTTACTACGATTCTCATCCAGATTGTCTCACTGTACTGCAATTTGTTCTGCTCTCTTTTGCTCGCTTTATTGTAATATGTTCTGCTATCGGTGTTCTGCTCTGCAATTGTTGTGAAGAGCTCCAATACCCTCCGGTCAGGCTAGCGCTATACAAAACTTCATAAATATAATAAATAGAAATATAAACTCGTAAGAACCTGAAAACTAACCTACTTGGTTATTTGTAGTACACAACAAAAACTCCAAATATAAAAAAAAACATAAATAAATAAAATAAATCATTGCAGGGGAAGACTAGGAACTCTGCTAACCAAACAACATGCATCACCTGCTTCTTCCAAGGAACTGGATGATAAAAATTAGGGGTTCACTTTTTCCAGTCTTTGATGGGCTGCAAAGGGGTGTTATTGTACTATGTGTGGTCCAGGCTTTCTTTGACTGTGAACCCCATGATTGTTTGAAATAATCTGATTGTTTTATTATTCTGATCTTCTTGTCTGCTCTGTTTGACTGTGACTTTTTTATTTTGCAAGAGTTTTGCTTAACCTTTCAATAATTACTTTATTGAAATTCAACTTGATTACCTATATAACCACACCCCTAATTGGGATCTCCATGCTGCAATGTCAGGGAAGCTCAGACCCACATTCACTTTTAAAGAGCAGCAAAGAGGCTGGGATAAGTTCAAGTTGCAGGAGCAAGTAAGACAAATGACCAGGTAATCACCCAGGAACAGCACTCTTGGTAAGTGGGATAAATGTTATTGCAAATTCGACCACTGTGCACTGCCAAAGTGCTGCATTTTGATTGACTCCCTGCCAGTCAATATCTTCCCAAGAGATTCATAGCTTACACCTAGGAGAAGTCTTATTACAGTATTACTCCACTTTTCACTGTACCTTCTTTCTGATGACTGTGAAGACCACATATGTTAGAAAGTGGATTATTATTTGGGGTGGGTGGGTACATCCTCATGGAATAATAACACTAACTTGTTAGAATAATGTCAGCTGCCCCACAAGACTTACCCTTGCTTGTGAAGCAATTCCGCAGAGACGACAAGAGCACCTGTCCCTGTACCCACCTGACCCTCATGGAAGGCCAAACCCAGCAGGGATGAGATGGACGCAGGGAAGGGAGCCAGGGTGTAGAGGATTAACGAGGGTGTGGATCTTGCGGTTATCCGGTGCCAGCTAGAAACCAGAAAAGAACCGGATCAGAAACAGATCTAGATCAGAAAGGAGGCCGCGGAACCCAAACAGCAGGTCAGCTCCTGATAAGGAAAGTGAAGGTGAGGCGCTCCTGCACGGTGCACCCAAGCTTGAAGCAAAGGAAAGCGCTCCTGCGCAGTTAGAAACAAAACTACATCAAACCATAAGGAAAGCGCTCCAGCGTGTAACGTGTCTTTAGAACTTAGTCCCGAATATTATGGCAATCCTGGTAACAAAAACAAGCTATATGCAATGCTCCTGCTTAGCGAGCATTTCCCCATAACAGCGCTCCGGCGCAATGGGGAAACCACCAGTAAACAAAAACTCAAAACAAAGCACTCCTGCACAACGCTCCGGCGTGGCAAGGGAGGTAAAACAGGTACCGCCCTGAATAGTACTTAAGCAAGCGCTCCTGCGCGAGTTCAAGAAATGCAATGATAAGCGCTCCGGCGCGGTGTACACTTGGCAACAAACAGCGCTCAGCGCGGCTTGAAATAAACACCAGATAGCGCTCCTGCGCGGCGTAGTCCAGCAGGTAACTGACGCATCTCAGCTCCGGCAATGGCTTCCGCCTCTCAGGAGCATCCAATCAGGAATTCGAAGCACTGAGCCGGCGGGAAACGCGATGTTTAAGCGTTTCCCCCGGAAGTGCTACAGTGCTCCCGGGTCAGCTGCCCAGGACTAGACCGGGACAAAACTTCCGCCCGGAAGTGAGTATCCCGGTACTTCTGTGTGCTATGGCGAGTGGCTGGGAGCGGCAACCCCAGCGAACCGTGACAAATAAACCCCAAAGTCCCTAAATTACCCAGAGCTCAAATTCCTGGCACCTATGGAGCATAGCAGATAGGCTTATCTATCTGAAGTACTTATGCTTAGGCAAAATGGTAATATAGACAAAACACCAAACCATAAAAATACCAAAACAAAATTGAAAACTACAGTTAAAGTTGACATTAAAATTACAAAAATTCAATAAGGGGAACTGGAGATATAAATGTGTAAAGCAAAAATAGTACCTAACTGCATTACGCACCAGTGACAATCTATGTTTGACCGGAAGGGACAGAGGTGAGAATTCAGTCAGAACGCATTAGAGCTCGCCTTGAATACACCAAACAGGTTCGTCCCAGTCAAAGATTTAACTTCTGACTTAGGGTCTGATTTACAGTGTAATTACTCCATCAGGGCAATGGAGTACTTTACTCCGTTGACCTGATGTAGTAATCACACTCCAAATTTAAAGATGTGTGCTGCCACAGCAGACATCTCCTACATTGGGCCTGAGGTAGAATGTGGCACAAAGGGTATTCCTTCACAATGGCAATGGAGTACCCGCTCAACAACACTGAAGGTCTGCCTGCCTCATGTAGAGCTGAGTAAACAATCAATATCTCAACGGTGGAGACTACTCGGGCTCCGCTACTGACATACACCGCCCGATGGCCTTACAGAGTAATTGCAGTCGGAGGTTTTGCCATTTATCTGCCTGCCCTATTTAGAGTGGGCGAACCCATTTTATGAGATTGGAAAAGTCTTTCTGACTCATTAAAGTAATTCTGCTACCCATTACCAATTGTAAACAAGAGGTGAAATGAAAGGGGTCTTCCCCTCCTTGGGAGTTGCAATGGAATGTATCAATGCTTTGCGATCGCAATTGCAGTGGCAAGCTATTTATGAGAAAATAATTCCAAACGGATGGTATCTCCTTCCGTTTCTTGGCTTGCAAACACTGGAATAGCCTCCCCCTAAACCTTCGTATGGAGCCCTCCGAAACAAGATTCAGACAATATTTAAAAACTTATCTCTTCCCCAAATAAATAGTACTCTGGTTCTTTCTGTCTCATCTGGGAGTAGTAGCATTTCAGCGCGGGGACACACCGTCATAGGTGTAACCAGGCGCTTTAAAAATGGCTTTATTATTATTATTATTATCTAAAAGGGGAAACTGCCCCTGCTGGGCTGCTTTCAATTTGGAATTCATAACAGAAAACCCCAAGGGAGCAGGCTGTGATCCAGCAGACAACATCCTTCCCCACCCCTGGGATTTTTTTAAAACAGCACCTCTCTCTGTAATTGCACAAATGATGCTTTTAGAAAAAGTAGTTCCCATTTGGAAAGGCAGATGAAGGCACAGTGGGGTGCTATGACTTGCAGCCATCCAGCCCAACATTTGAACACCTTTCCTGAGGGAGGGGCGGGGGTCACACGTTACAGCGTACCTAATTGATATTCATTTTGCCCCCTGCCCTATAATTTGTGACTGATTAATACAAAGGAAATATTGCAAAATGCATGCCCATTCGCAAACAAGGTGGTGTGCAAATTAGACATCCTAGTTTGCCAATGGGTCTTTGTAAATCAGGCCCTGGGTTTATAGGATTTCTCCTGGCAGGTATGAGTTTCTCAAGTGTCATTAAGGCATTTAGAATGCTAAAAATAATAACGAGAAAGAACACATTAATAAAACAATCAATCATAAATTCCCAGCGTGAGGGCAAATAAGAAATTAACCGTTGCAGTATTGGACTTCATTTTAAAAGTCTTCCAGTGTTATTTCCTATGTTTCCCCTATTATTGTACAGTTTTGTATCAAGGTTTACCTTCTTTAAGAGAACCTACGTACACACACACCAACAAGTTAAATAGCAATAGCCTTAGGGAAAAACAAAGGGTAACATCAGACAGGGAGCACATCTCTTTTACCAGGGAGATGAGGAATGTAAGTTCAATTAGAACACTGAGCAATCCATTGAAGACAATAGAGAAGTTCTGGGCTTATCATGGATAGTATGAGCCCGGAGCTCCAACATTCCAATGTTTGGATTAATCTCTCTCACTTTTTAATTTACAACCTTCTACCCTTAGTGGTGGTATGTTCTAATAGCCTTTTAGCCCTTCTCCCTCGGGCCATGCCATTTGTTAAAGGTCCTCTCTCCAGGGATAGGCCCTCGCCTGCGGTTAGTCTATAACTCAGGTTCAGGGCCTTTAACAACAACTATAGCCCTCAGCAGAGGCTAAATTTAAATAGAGGATCCATGTCGCTGGAACACTGGACACTGTGACTATGATAGTGGCATCCTTGCGCATGTGGCAAGTATAGTGATATTCTGCATCCGGTAGCAAGTATATAGATGTTGCATTTCTGCTCTCCTTGGTCTGAAATAGTACTGCTGGAGTAGTGTTGAATACATTGCTTGACCCATAAGATGGAATTTAAGTCACCTCCATGTCATCTTATTTGAAGAGTATTATAAAAACAATTGTTTTAACTAGTTAGGCAGTATAATATAATGATTGCACTATATAGAGTCAACAAAACATTCCTCAAAGATTTTGAATTACAAAGGAAGTGGTGTGTTGTAGCGGAAGCTCATTCATTTTTATCCACTCAGCCCATGCCATGCAATTTGTTTACAATTTGCTGATTATGTCTATTCACACCCACAAGACTTTGGTCTTAAGATGGACTTTGCTTATCGCATAGGGGTTAGGAACTAGGGTGTCTCCTGTTGGCTACCCAATGAGGACCAACAAATTGAAAACCACTTAAATTTTGGAAATCAAATCCAAATATATTACTCTCAGGATCATGTTAATATATATATGATGGATGGCTGCAGGAATGGCGAACCTCCTAAAGAAGTTTAGTCTGGCCAATATCCTACAAACCAATAATTCTGCTGTAGCTGTGCAGAATAATAACAATATAATCTGGTGCTCTGGAAATTATCTATGGCTATCCCTTTTATGCATTAGAGTTGGAGTTATAGTATGCACAGTCTCTGTGGAAAGAACATCTTTTGTTACATTTAATAGAAGACCCAGACAATGTGGGCTGAATTTAGTTTTTGTATTAAACCATTTAGAATTCAAAGTAATAATCCGCATTTAGGCAATAAGTCACGAGTCTCGATAAGCAATTACAATTGTAGTTTAAAACCACACATTTTGCAAAATTGAAACAAAGGCAAATCTAGCAAGAAATTCTGAAATTTAGTATTTAGTCAAAGAGTCCATAAAGTTGCTAAGCAGAGGGAAATACCTAATAACAATAGAGGCAGAAGGATGGTTTAAGACGGTTCTTTAACATAGGTATATAGATCGATTGAAGTGTAGGACTAGGAAAGTAGCGAAGGACTTAGTAAGTAAATAATGCTCAGCAAGCCTCACTGAAATGAGTTCCAAAGATTGTTAGGGAGAGAAAAGTCAGCAAGAGCAGCCTCAGCATCCGATAAATAAGGACAGTGTAGTATCCTGCATTTGTAAGGTTTAGTATTATTCTCATCCTGCTCAGTCCAGTGCTCTGTGCCCAATAGAAGGTTGGAGTCTTGATGAGCCTCAGAATGTTGAGACACTGAGAGGTGTAGTGACAGTTGGACGTGGGCTGAGCAGCAGACAGGCTGCTCCTGGTGGGGCTCTGATTTACAACTTAACTATTTGATGTTCTGAACTTTACCACTTGTTAATTACTTGAATAAAACATCCTGAATTACAGCCTACCTGTTTGGACCTCCTCACTACAGACTGCCAAGTAAAGGATGCCTCAGTCCAAGTGGCTGGCACATGAATGACATAACTAGGGGCACAGTAAATGTTTTGGGCAAAACTCTACAAAGCATTTTTAAATGTGCCTCTTAACCTCAAAGCTTTATCCTCGAACACCAAAAAAGTGACACCATGTCCTTGGTGTTGAGGGAGTTTCTTCAAGCAGCACAACCTCTAAGAATGAAATGGAATTTCCATTCAGCGTGAAGTCCACAGCGCCGTCGGCATCTAGGCAGATAAGATGTAAACTATATGCTGAAGCAGAGCTTGGGGGATATTCCCAGAATCTCTTTGCAGCTTGTTTTTTCCAAAGTCTGTAAATCACTGTCCCTTGTTCATGTGCTTTCACTTCTCCTCTTCAAGATGATGACAATTACCATTTTCAGCCATCCAATCACATTCTTATTTGTAATGCTCACACCGAAAATAGGAGAATATGGTGCCAACATTTAAGGTGCCATAGAAATAAAAACTTTTTTTCCATTTGTTTATTAGTGAGTTACAGATTTCATGGGTTCCAGGATATGGGCTTCTCACATATGTTTCTCATATGCTGTAGTTTTTGCGAAAGCCGATATAGTAAGAATTAGAACATTGGAATGTTGGGAGCTCCATTGCAGACAATGGAGTGCTCCCTGCTTCTACGGGCCGGTAAAGGCCCGCAGAGCAACATTCCAATGTTCTACAAAGGTTTCTCGAAGCTCGAGGGGATTTATATCCCCACGAGTTTCGAGAACCCTTTGTTTAATTTGTTAGAACATTCTGCCCTCTAGTGGCATAATGTTCTAATAGCCTTATAGCCCTTCGTAGCAGGGCTATACCGGCTATTATAGTCCTTCGGCTCGGGCCTTTAATGATTCAGCGGGCCTTTAATAGCCGGTATAGCCCGCTACGGCGGGCTATAAGGGTATATTAAATGATCTGAATAGCAGATGTGTGTATCTTACATGTTGGAGACTCATCTGCCCTATAGTGTATTCCAAGTTTCCCTCATTTTTGTTCCCTCTTTTGGGCCTATGAGATTGGTAGAGGTTGAACTTTTTTGTCCAGTTCTCTTGTTTTTAGGTTAAGGGGTCAGGAAGTGAGCCTGGCATCTGCCAGGCCACAGTGTGCTATTCTTAAGTTTACTGCATTTGCATTATCTTTCAGTAAAACCAAATCCCTTTTCCTGAATGTCCATAGTTTAATTTTAACATGAAGCTCCTGGTCTTTTTAATCAATCAATCAATCAATCAAGCATTTGTAAAGCACACTACATACCTGTGAGGGTCTCAAAGGCGCTGGGGGGGAGCTGCTATTGATCGAAGAGCCAGGTCTTGAGACGTTTTCTGAAGGTCAGAAGGTCGTCAGTCTGCCATTGGCGGATGAGGAGGGTGTTCCATGTCTTGGCGGCAAGGTGGGAGAATGATCTGCTGCCGCCGGTCACTTTACGGATGCGGGGGCAATGGCGAGGGCGTGGTCTGCGGACCGTAACTGGCGGGTGGGGTGTAGAGGCTGAGTCGGTTGTTCAGGTATGGTGGTCCGGTGTTGTGGAGTGCCTTGTGTGCGTGGTTGAGAAGTTTGTAGGTTATCCTCTTGTTGACCGGGAGCCAGTGCAGGTCTCTCAGGTGGGGTGTGGTGTGGCTGCGGCGCGGGATGTCGAGGATCAGGCGTGCGGAGGCATTCTGGATGCGTTGGAGCCGTCTCAGGAGTTTGGCCGAGGCTCCTGCTGCGTAGAGGGCATTCCCGTAGTCCAGTCTACTGCTGATGAGGGCCTGGGTGACCGTCTTTCTTGTTTCGGTGGGGATCCACTTGAATATCCTGCGGAGCATGCGGAGGGTGTTGAAGCAGGAGGAGGAGACTGCGTTGACCTGCTTTGTCATGGAGAGGGTAGAGTCGAGGATGACCCCTACCTTGCGTGCAAGGGAGGTGGGAGTTGGGGGTGTTCCTAGTGCAGTCGGCCACCAGGAGTTGTCCCAGACCGAGGGGGTGGATACAAGGATGAGGACCTCCGTCTTGTCCGAGTTCAGCTTCAGTCGGCTGCTCCTCATCCAGTCGGCGACGGCCTTCATTCCTTCGTGCAGATTGGTTTTGGCGTGTGAGGGTCCTTGGTGAGGGTGAGGATCAGCTGGGTGTCATTGGCATAGGAGATGATGTTGAGGTTGTGCCGTTGTGTGACGTGGGCGAGCAGTACCATGTAGACGTTGAACAGCATTGGGCTGAGGGATGAGCCTTGGGGTACGCTGCAGATGATCTTGGTGGCTTTGGTTCGGAAGGGTGGGAGGTGAACGCTCTGTGTTCTGCCGGAGAGAAAGGAGGATGTCCAGTCTAGGGCTTTCTCATGGATTCCGGCGCCATAGAGGCGTGTTCGTAGTGTGTGTTGGCAGACCGTGTTGAAGGCGGCTGACAGGTCCAGGAGGATGAGGGCGGTGGTTTCTCTGTTGTCTAGTAGGCTCCTGATGTCGTCGGTGGCGGCGATGAGGCCAGGTCAGTGCTGTGGTTGCTGCAAAACCCGAACTGGGATGGGTCCAGGATGCTGTTCTCCTCGACAAAGCAGGTCAATTGTTTGTTGATGGCCTTTTCGATGACCTCTGCCGGGAACGGGAGCAGGGAGATGGGCCGGAAGTTCTTGAGATCTTTGGGGTCCGCCTTGGGTTTCTTGAGTAGGGCATGGATCTCTGCATGCTTCCAGCTCTCCGGGTAGGTCGCTGTCTCAAAGCAGATGTTGATGGTTTTCGGGAGGTGGGGTGCGATCGCGTTGCTAACCTTGTTGAAGATGTGGTGTGGACAGGGGTCTGTCGGGGATCCAGAGTGGACGGTGTTCGTGATTTTGATGGTGTCGTCTTCGTTGATTTTGGTCCATGAGAGAAGGCGGTTAGTGTGGGTGGCAGTAGTTGGAGCGGGGGTCTCGGAAGTTGCCAGGGAGGTCATGGCATTGAAGCTGTCGTCGATGTCTGTGATCTTGCGATGGTAGAAGGTGGCCAGTGAGTCACACAGGTCTTGTGAAGGTGGGATGTCGTTGGTGTTGGAGCTGGGGTTGGAGTGTTCCTTTACGATGCTGAAGATCTCTTTGCTGTTGTGTGCGTTGTTATGTAGGCTGTTTTTGAAGTCGGTGCTTTTGGCAGATCTGATGAGGTGGTGGTGTCTGCGGGTGGCGTTCTTGTGTGCTGTGTAGCTTTCCGGTGTTTGTTCGTGGATCCAGTTTTTCTCGAGTTTTCGGCAGGTTCGCTTGGAGGCCTTCGGTGAACCAGCTGGCTTTCTTGCTGGTGCGGGTGGTGGAGGGCTTCTTGAGCAGGGCAAGGGTGTTGGCGCAATCGTTGATCCACTTTCTGAGATTGTTAGCAGCGGTGTCAGGGTCGGTCGGGTCTGCGGGTGGTTTCCGGGCGAGGGTGGTGGACAGCTGGTCTTCGGTGACTTTGCTCCAGCAGCGTTGCAGCATCTGTTGGGGGCAGTGGTGCGTGGTGGGTTTCCAAAAGGTGAAGTGGATGCAGTGGTGATCGGTCCAGTGGAGTTCGGAGGTGTGGTTGAAGGGGACATGGGAGCTTGCTGAGAAGATGGGGTCAAGCGTGTGGCCGGCGGAGTGGGTGGGTGTTGTGAGAAGTTGTCTGAGTCCGAGGTTGGCAAGGTTGTCGATCAGGGTGGAGGAGTTGGGGTTGTTGTTCTCGAAGTGGAAGTTCAGGTCCCCGAGGAGGATGTAGTCCGTGGAGGCGAGGGCGTGTGTGCTGTCGAAGTCGGCGATGGCGTCGCTGAACTGTGGGTGGGGTCCCAGGGGTCTGTAGAATAGATAAGGGTACCTCTGAGGGTGGTGTTGGGATCGGTGTGGATCTGAATGTGCAGGTGTTTGGCAGTGCTGAGGGTGTAGTTGGTGTTTGTCGAGATCTTGAGAGTGTTCCTGTGCACAATGGCAATTGCTCCTCCAACCCTGTTGGTGCGGTCCTTGTGGGTGATCTTGTAGCCTTCCGGGATGGCTATGGCGATGTCGGGTGCCGAGGAGGGGTTCAGCCATGTCTCTGTCAGGAAGGCAACGTCTAGGGCATCGGTATCGAGTAAGTTCCAGAGTTCCACACCGTGTTTGCGGGCGTAGCGAGTGTTGAGCAGGATGCATCTAAGGTTGTTGGGATCTCTGGTAGGTGGTTTGGCGGGCCGGATGCAGGTGTAGCTGCAGTCCTGGCAGGAGAAGGGGCCATGGGTGCGTTTCGGGGTGGCTAGGCAGCAGGTGCGTGATCGTCCGGTGTTGAGTGCGTGGAGGGTGCTGGGGTCATAACAGAGGCAGGTGTCGTGGCTCTTGCGGGGGCCAGGGGTTCTGGCGCTGGGCACGGTCCTGGCACGGACAGGCGCAGACGGGCTTGCCTTAGGCGTGCAGCGGCCGCCATATGAGGGGAGGTGGGAGGGAGGTGCAGCTGGGAGGCTGGGATCAGGGAGGCCAATGGAGGATGGGTGGGGCCGCAGGGATGCAGCGGCGGGAACTGGGAATCCGGAAGGAGCGGCGAGTGGTGGATAGAAGGCAAGAGGGGCAACAGTGGGGGCAAAAAAATGTTATGTTACAGGGCAACAAAAGCGGGCACAATACAAAAGGTGTAGAGAGGCAATACAGTAATCACAGATGAACAATTGGGATAAAAAAAAACTAGTAGAGCTTACGGCGGTCTTGATCCCTAGTTATCGCGGCAGCAGCTGGGCTGGGAGCACCGTCGCAACCAGGTGGAGCTGTTTGGTGTGGGGAGCGACCTGCCTGGAGGCAGGGTCAAGGGTCGCCATATGTTAAAATTGTAAAAGTGTAACTAGGTAAGATAGCATGTGACAAATTGATTGAATTAGGATTTAAAAATATATATTTTCTTCGTAATTTATGATGAAATATCAACTGTCATACTTTCATGAGCTTGAGTAAATGTATCAGAGTTACCTGTTCAAGCAAAGCTGTGTAGTTGCAGAGAGGACAATTTCTTTGTCTGGCTAAAGGCACGTTTAGTTGTCTCGAGACTAAGCCTAGGCGGAGTTCGTGGAGCTACGCGGAACTCAGCGAAGTACAAAAAACTCTGCCGTGCTAAACAAAGCTCCACAAGCAGCAAAGTGCGTTAGCTAAATGCTGTTTGTGGTGATGTTCAGTGCCAGGTAATTGACCGCAATCATCACGAACGGCACCATGCAGAGTGCAAGCGTGCACTGCTTTCTTTTTGCCACTCAAGTAGATTTTTACTCGAGTGGCAGCTTTTTCAATGTGAACAGACGATTTCTCAGTGAGAAATCAAAACGCCCACATTGAGAAATCTCACCGGGAGGTTGATTTTCCACACTTGCGCTCGCCAACTTGCTGTTGACGATCGCAAATGAGGAAAAATCTTGCCGGGAGGTGGATTTTCCTCGCTTGTGCTCGCCAACTTGACGTTGCCAAATGTGAGTGAGAAAAAAAATTATTTCCCCGGAATTTTTCAGAAGTCTGCGAGCTCTGCAAAATGAAGAGTGCGAAAAACTCCACAAACTCCGCGAGTGGAGCGGAGTTTACCGCCCAGACCTTTTGTGATCAGAGTGTTATAAAAGAGTACTGTCAGACATAGACACAGTGGATTTTTGGGGCAGGCCCCATTCGCCTGCATTAGCCATTAGCCTGCATGTGCTTTGATCCTTTGGCATTGCTTGAATAGGCTGTCTGTCTGTGCCATTTTGAGGGTGCTTACATTGCCCAGTTTTTGTATGCATTGAGTTTTGTTGATGGGGTCCTGAGTATTCTTTTTGTTACATTGAAACTGGGAAATAATCTGTGACTTTAACTGAGAACTATGAGAACTATAGCACTTATCTCCCTTGCTGTTTGATTGGTTTTATTTTCTTTCATTATACCATCTTGCTGTATTTGCACCAAAATCACATCCACTGGCATCAAATTGCTAATATATATATACATATAGAGCAGAAAAAACGTTTACATATATGATTCATTAATGGGTGAAAACAGTTTTTTTTACATAATATTTATTGTAATTTCGGATTTTTTTTAAAAAAAAGAGTAATTATCATCTATTTATTTATTTATTTATTTATTCATCTATTTATTCAATTATTGTGCAATAATTCCAATGCCCGTTCTAGTAGTTGAAGTGAAGTTTGCCCCTATATCTACTGGGTTTACCCTTTGCATTCAAGTATTTATACAGATATTTAAACAATTGTTTAGAAAGGGGATTATCGATATGAAAAGGCATGTCACAACAAAATGCTAAAAATGGACATATTATGAGCACGCCCAGCCAATGATGTAACACTTGCACTAGTGTGATACTGGTAATTCAGGTATTTGTTGCAACAGTCTTTCTACTGCTTTCTGAGAGCTCGAACTGTAAGTCTAGTGTAACTTGTATACATGCACCCATGCACTCAGCATTTCAACCAGTTGTCAATGAATGCACTCAACTTATGTTATCATTTATTGATCTAATACACAGAAACACATATTTTGCTCATCTGTTCCAAACATTTTATGTTGCCATAGGAGATTTTCTAGAGGGTATATTTACTAAGTTTTAATGCTGTGTTTGTGTCACAAAAGTGACGCAAATTGACACTGAATCTTTTTTCCAAATATAGTTACCAGCGCTAAACTTGTTTGGTGCTGGAAAATCAATCGAAAGTAGCTCAAAGCTGCGCGTAGCGCTCCTCAGCATTTATTCGTGCCAAGAGGGCATACCATTGGTGGTGCATGAGCATTCCTATGCAACCATCCATGGTTTCTGTTGCTAAGCCCTATTTACTCAAAAAAGTAGACAGGGTTTAGCGTGAGAAAATAGCGCCCATTTCAAATAGGCGCTATGAAGGAGAAATACATTAATTTCTCCTTTCTTTTCTGACTTTGTATGAGATATGCACTGTACAGCAAACATACAAAGTGGGAAAAGGTTAAAAGTTAGTCTAAGCATGGTATTTTGTACTGGAAGTCTGGAGTCAGGGATGCGTTGTGCAGGGGGCTCTGCATCGGTTCTGGGGAGTTTCGAGACTGCAATGCAGTCTGGCGTCGTCATCAAGGCTGCTGTTGATGAGAGATGCAAGGGTCTGTGGTGAGGATGTATCACGCCACGGCAGTTCCAATGTTGCGACGGGCTGCGATGTGATGCAGGGCTTCGCTGCAGGTTCCAATCCCCGCAGCAGCAGCAATGCAACGGTTCTGCTATGGGATGCAGTGAAGAGCAGAGGATGTGCGTCAGTTCCGAGGGAGCCACAGAGGCTGGCAGAGATCCTTAGGCCCACTTCCAATGGTCCAGTATTAGGGTGGCACCACTTGGCAGGGTAAACTCACCGATGGCAGAGTCCAGGTGCAGGAGCACATTTGATGGAGCCTTCTGCCCCTAATGTTCAAGTCCCAAGGCCAGCAAACTAGCCTGTGGAGTCACTCTGGGCTTCTGAGTTCAAGAGATGCAGGTCCAGTCCTTTTCACCCAAGCAGGAGACAACAAACAGCAGGTCAGCACAGCAAGGCAGCAGCACAGCAAGGCAGGAGTCAGCAGAGCAATAGTCTGGTGGAATGACAGTCCTTCAGAAGGTCAGCAGTCCATTTTCCTGGCAGAGTATCCACAGTTCCAGAAGGGTACTGAAGAGTTTGTATCTGAGTTCCAATATTTATATCCAGTTGTGCTTTTGAAGTGGAGGAGAAGCTTGTCCAGGTTTCTCTTTGAAGTTCCCAGGCATTATGCATCTCCTGTCCTGGCTCCAGACTAACTACATTGTGTATGTAGCTTTTTGTGAGGAAAAAGGACACAGCCTATTCAGGTGTAAGTGGGCTGTGCCTACCTCCTCCCTCCTTCCTTGCCAAAGATGGCCCATTTGTGCACACAATATGCTCCCTATATTCTGTGGGTGTCTAGAATGAATATACAAAGACCAACTGTCAGTTGCACACAGTCATGTGACCAGAGACAGGCTAAAGGCACCAAATGGCTAAGGCAGGCAATTACCAACTTTCAAAAGGTTGCATTTTAAGAATTGTAATTTAAAATCCGACTTCACCATAAGTTAGGATTTTTAATGAGGATTCCCGAAACACCAAACATGAACTGTTTCCCTATTTCCATTTTGAAATGACACTTAAAAAGTAATAAGTTAACTTCAATGTTATCCTATTAGAGAGGTAGGCCTTGAAGTAGTGAAAAACAACTTTAAGAGGTTTTCACTACCAGGACCTGTAATACTTAAAATCACATGTCCTACTTTTTAAATGCATTGCACCCTGCCTCCTGTACTACCCAGGGCCTACACTAGGGGTGAATTATGTGTATTAAAAAGGAAGGTTTGTGCCTGGCAAAAGTTTTCCTTCATCAGGTCTAAATGTCAGTTTAAAACCACACACACACACATTGGCTTCAAAGGCAGGCCTGTAATTTGTTTAAAGGGCTACTTAATTGGGTGGCACAATCACTTCTGCAGGCCCATTAGTACCATTTAATTTACAAGCCCTGGGCACATGTAGTACCGCTTTCCTAGGGACGAATAAGTAAATTAGATATGCTAATTGAGATTAGACCATGTTAGCATGTTTTAAAGAGGAAGCACATGCACTTTAGCACTGGCTAGCAGTGATAAGGCCGGTGAAAACGAGATCAGCAATACTAGTGGAGGAAGGCAAAAAGTTTGGGGGAAGACCACCCTTAGGCTGACAGGTACAACACATCTCCTTGTGTTTAAAATATGTTTTTTTCAGTTCCTTAACAAGCTAGACATAGTTTGGACTTACTGAAGTTTGATGATTGATGAAGTGGGCAGGCCCAAGCAACAAACATTGCCAAACTACATAGAGCCTCCAGTGGCTGCGGGGTTCTGATCAAATGAAATACAGAAGTACTCCTTGGTAGGTAAGCAAAGTTGGTGGAAACCAGAAGAAAGTATTGTATTAATGTGGTTAGGTAAAGAAAACATCTGGTCAAAGAGTGAACTAGTGTTGAAAAGGACCCATCAACTCAGGTCAGGTTCCAAGAAGAGACAAATTCCACCTTCAATTTAAATTACTCTAAGTTAAAATCAGGAATGTGTCTATTTGACAAGAGCTAACTGGCAGCTTTATTATAAACAGATATATATATACATGAAAATTGTATCTATTTTCAGTGTTTAGAATTTTAGATAATTCCTTATTCTTGCTCCAATGTATCAAACCAAAAGTGGCACCATGTCATTAGAGCATCCATTAGCAGACTCGCTATATCTTAAAATGAAGGTTGTTTCTTTTCATGTTTCCTTGCAGGTAATGTTATGCTACTACGTGTGCTTCCTTCTGTGTATGAGAAACAGCCACAGCCAATCAATGAGCACATAACACATTTAGTAGCCTGGATGTCCCAGCTCGAGCCGACAGAGCAGCACCACCTTCTAAGACTCATACAAACTGTCGCACAGAAAAGGCAACCTGGGGTAAGTTTGTTATACCTTAATCAGGCACCTGGTGTTTCACAAAGGGTTTAATAAAAGAGAACATCTAAGTGACTCAACAAGTCTACATGTCGTACAGTTTTTTTAATTTACATAACCTAATCCTTTTCCGGTAAAGTTTAGTTGACATTTTATTGAAAACTCCTGGAACCTCGAGGCAGCATTAGCTGTCTGTTGTGAAGCTTTCTGTTCTTTCTTCCTCTTTTTCTTTTTCTTTTGCTAGATTGGTGATAATCTGCTCAACTGTAAAATTGAGTATGAATTATCAAACACAAGGGTTCTTAAACAAATGTTTTGGCAATCAATTCTTATTCTAGATACAATTACACAGACGGAATGGTGAATGAGATAAGGTGTAATATTGAGGTTATAATGCTAAGTTAGACTCACAGAGATTGTACTTATTTTTATTTATTTGGAAGTGAATGATTTACATACAGTAGATGACCCTGTTAAAAGGATAAATGTTGCAAAACATTTGTTGGTCTTTTTTTGTTATTAATATTTTGGACTAAATACATTTTCTCTACTGTGAAAAATGAATGGTGTTCCTCGCTTGTTTGTTTCTTTAATATTTTGAAACATTATAAAACCTGGGCAAGCTGGTAGATTTGTTTGACGGGGGACGACCACATGGCCATCTAATGGTTTGAGTTTGTCTTAACATGATTTCATGCACCGCAAACGTCACTAAATTAATCTGAGCTCATACCCCTGGTAGCTAAGCCACAGAGCAGAATGGCTTAACATTGTATAAAGTATTTATGCAGTATGAAAAACTGTAATAAATAGCAATAAAGACAAAACACCAAGCAATAAAAATTAGAAACTGAATTTAAAAACATAGAGTAAATTTTAATAAACAAAATTACACAATTCAACAACAAAATCTAATAAGTGGAATCAAAGATATTGATTAAAAAAAATGTAATAGTGCAAAAAAGCACAAATCGCCAATGTTAATCTATGGTCGCGATAGACTGGGAACAAGGCATACTTTGAGGCAAACTGCAATGGATCCAGTGGTCGGATATACCAAGCAAGATGGAATGGTCAAAGATATCACATTCGGCTTGAGGCCAGATGTTGAACCTGGCCCTTCTTTCAGGGTCATCCCCAAACATTTTGCATTCTTCCTCCTATTTTTCTGACCTTCTTTTTGTTGGCGGCTTTTTGTAGGACTCAGGGCACTTTGCCACTGCTAATCAGTGCTAAAGTGCATGTGCTTTTTCCCCTGAAACAAGGTGTGATTGTTTTAAACCTGTTAGGAATATTTGACTTACATGTAAGTCTTTTGTACAGTGATATCCCATACACCCAAAGCCTGTAAATTAAATACTACTTGTGGGCCTGCAGCACTGCTTGTGCCACCCACTAAGGTAGCCTTTCAAACCTGTCTCAGGTCTGCCACTGCTTGGTCTACGTGTGCAGTTTACTGCCACATTGACTTGGCATTTAAAATTACTTGGCAAGCCTTAAACTCCCCTTTTACTACATATAGGTCACCCCTTAGGTAGGCCCTAGATAGCCCTAATGGCTGTTTGCTGTGTAAGTACAAGGAAGGACAGATGCCTTTTTTGTGTGGTACGTCCTGGTAGTGACAAACAGCCTATTTTGATTCTCACTATTGTGAGGCCTACTCCTCTCATAGGCTAGCATTGCAAATTCCCTTATATATGTTTAAGTGGTAATTAAGATCTGAAAGGAGTAGCGTTGCCATGTTTGGAACAGTGGTGATAAATCTAGCTAAATGGTTTAATTGGTTCTTACATTACTATTTTAGAAATGCCACTTTTAGAAAGTGGGCTTTTCTCTGTGCTTATGACTCTTTGTGCTTCGCAGCCTGACTCCAGTCCACATCTGGGCCTGGGTGACAGCTACACTTTGTGCATACTTTCCATACAGCCATTACACCGAAAGGTTGGGTGTGACAGGGTTATATCTGCATTAATTTACATAATGATGGTATTCCAGGGCTGGAAGAGAGAGGGGTGTTCACACTTTACATTTGTATAGGCTGTGAACTGCCTTCACACAAAGGGCTGATTTACCCCCTGCTTATGTCTGGAGTCCCAGTTAGGTTGAAATGGACTGTTGTGCACTTCTTAAGGTATTGTGAAGTTACCCCCTACATCAAAGACATTTTGGAGTATAAGTACAGGGGCTCTGGCCCCATGTAGGGGAAAAACATTTGGAGCTGGAACTGACCCCCTGTCAGAAGTACTGTTGTGCTGCTTAAAAGACTCAACTGGACTGGTTTGCTTTCTGCTTGCTGCCCTGCCGCCTGCTGCACCCTAACACCAGTCCCATGAATTGCACGTTGTCAGAGCATTGCTGTTTCACAAGAAGATACACACATTGTGTGATCAGCCCTGTGTGCTGGCCTTCTGCCTGGTATCTTCATTTGTGCCACAAGTGGTTTACATAACTAGTGCAAAGTGAGTGCTTCACTTTCCCTGTTTAGTATTGCAAAACCAACGTATGGTAATGGCTTTGTTTTCTTCAAGCCCAGTGTGTATTGAGGAGACACTGAGGCACAGCACCATCTCGTGTTCAGCATATTTAGAACCAAGAGGAGTGGTGTTTATTTGCCTTAGCCAAGCCATCCAGTACCACCCGGCGACTCGAACTGCTCAGGTCAGGAGCACTGGGCCTGTGGGTCACCAGAAAGGATAGCACCTTTCCTTTTTTTCTAAACTCAGTCATCTCCGTACAAGAGAGCCACCACAGCGCCTGTCAGCGAGGCTCCCTTGGAAAACGCATCGCCTGGACAATGTGGGAGACACCACTGACACAGAAGCTCTTGCCGACGGCTCTGCCCCATTCCTTGGATCAGGAAGTGCTGCTCACCAGAGGCAGGTCAGTGTGCTAGGCTGACTCATGGTGCCAGTGCATGACAGTGAGAGCCCTGAAGAAGTCCCCGATGTGGTTCTCACTCTGGTGGCACAGAGCAGAAGCCACTAAAGGTACTGGGCTGTAACAGTTGAACCCCGCAGCAGCCACATTCAGGAGCGGCTTGGTGATTTTTAATGCTCATTTATCTCGGCAGTTGCACCACGCATCAACACAAAGTACTTTGGATGCCTCACAATCCTATACAAAAACAGCCGGAGGGAAAGTGGTGCGTGGGTTCTTTACTCCAGGGGAGGTGATGCGTTGGTTCCTTACTGCCATGTGGGGGAGGTGATGCATTGGATCCTTACTAAAGGGGAGGTGATGCGTCGGTTTCTTACTGTGAGGAGAGGTTATGTATCGGTTTCTTACTGAGGCCCCGGCTTTCTTGTAGACTTGCCGCCCCGTTGCAATGCGTGAGGATTGGGGATGTGTCGGTTTTCGAAACAGGGCTGCGGCAATGGTGCTGCGTTGGTTTCTCCAGGCAGTCCCACAATGCTTTGGATCTTGCGGCCGCACAGCAGGGCCTGCGTCAGAATCGGTGCAGTGATCTCGGACTTCAGAGATCGGTGCACGGGGTTCGGTGTGCGGTGATTTCTCTAGCCGCGAGCAGGTGCTGCGTTGGTTTCTTCAGCGGCACAGTGGCGGTGTGGGGAAAGAGGTGCATATGTGTCGCGGTGCACATCGTTGCATCTCTTTTCCAGCTCCCAAATGCAGGAACAACCTCCAAAGGCCCAACTCAGCAACAGGTATCTTGTGTAGGTCAGAACTCCTTGCAAGGAATTTCAGGAGAGTTGGTGGTGAATTCTTTGTGTCCCTAAGACTTCAGAACAGGAAGCAAGCTCTACTTCAAGCCCGCAGAGATCTTCTTCAAGCAGAAGACACAGCACACATCAAAGTCTTTATCCTCTCCCTAGCAGGAACAGCTACTGCAGGCCAACCCCAGACAGCACACAGCAAAGGGGCAGTACTTCTCCTTCGGCTTTACCAGCTTTTCTCCTTGGAAGAGGTTCCTCTAGAGTCCAGAAGTATTTTAAAGTTGTGGGGTCTGGGCCCCAATATTTATATTCCATTTCTGTTTGTTCTCTTGTGGCAGAGAGGCTCTGTGCTCAGTCAAAAACAGTTCTGTCGTGTCTGGTCCAGCTTCCCGGCAGGAAGTGGAGACAGCATTGTGTAAGGCAGACCAGGTCTGTTCAGGTGCTAGGAAAGCTCCTCCCCTACACTAAATGCAGCCCAGATCTATTCAACCCAGCCCTGACTCGCCCAGGAAAGGCAGGATACATCTCACACCCCCCTGTGGCTGTCTAAAGGTAATGCACATCCCCAGCCCCTTCGCTCCAAAGCCAGACAGCCAATTCACAAACCAGCAGAGGCACATAGGATGGCTAAGCAAGAAAATACCCACTTTCTTAAAGGGGTATTTTCAAACACAGAATGTTATAATCATCCTTGCTAAAAGACGCATCTTTACATTCTGAGTTAAGGCATACTAAACTTTACCTTCCTATTGTGTCCCAATGGGAAGTTATATTTATAAGATGTTATAAATAAACTCCCATTCTATCCTATGGGACAAATAGCCTTTCCATAGTGAAAAACGAATTACACTGTAGTTCACTACCAGGAGATGTCACACACACACCACAACATGTCCTTCCTTTCACATACACTGCACCCTGCCCACAGGGGTACCAAGGGTCTACCTTAGGGGTGATTCACAAGTAAGAATAGGGAAGGTTAGGGTCTGGCAAGTGGGTGGCAGTACCAAAGTGGGCACAGACACTGCAGTGGCAGGTCTGAGAAACTTTTGGAATGCTGCTTGTGTGGGTGGTACAATCAGTGCTGAAGGCCCACTAGCAGCAGTTGACTTACTGGCCCTGGGCACACACAGTGCACTGTAATAGGGACTTAGTAGTAAGTCAAACAAGCCAATCATGGAAACATCAATCCATAATAACGATCTACATAGAGAGCATATGCACTTTGGCACTGATCCACAGTGGCAAAGTGCCTAGAGTCATAAAAGTAACAAAAACAGGGAAAAAACAGGAGGCCAAAAAGCAAAAAGTCTGGGGATAAACCAGCTGAAAAAGCCAAGTCTAACAACTTTAAATGTGTTTATGGCCATTTCCTGTCAAGAAAGTACAAATAAAAGTTTATAATCTATACTTTGAAGTTTTCTAGGATTCACTGAAAGCCCTGACAGTGAAAACAGCTTTTTGGGCCATAGTCAGTGGAGGAACATGCCCATTTTTATTTTGCATATGTTTCACTTGTATTATTATTATTGTTATTATTATTATTATTAATAATATTAATACTAATAATAATCGCTATTCAATTATGCATCATAATCATAAGAGATAAGAAATAAGCATAAAAACCACAGTAAAACATTAAAAACCTTATTAAGCACAATACAGTCCAATTCATTCTGAAAAGACGATGAGTGAGCATTTATGAACCTTATAAAATTACCTGCCCAGCCTAACATATACATCATTATTTACTAGGCACACATTATGTTATTCCAGTGTAAGGCACCTTTTAAATAACCAGTAACCTCCAACATCACCGCCTGATCAGGTAATAACTTTAAATGTAAAAAGGCAGGCCGAAATTGAGTAAAACCCATTGTTTTTAAAAGTGGTAGTAAGTACTTTTTGCATAAGAATTCATAGTATTTACAAAATGAAACCAGATGTATTAAGGTCTGGGGTGAACTATCATCATAAGGGCAAGTTAAAAGGGCATGGGGATTGACCTGACTCGGAGGGAAACAAATCATAGTACTAATCGTACCCAGACAAAATTTAGTAAGCAGTGATCTGTCCCTGGGGTGTTTAACTACTAAGAGATAAGGTTCAACACCATTGATGGATTTCAACAGCAGATAGGATCTGATGGAGTTTTTCTCCAACGCCCAGGCTTCCCTCTCGTCTTTAAACTCATTTAGAATTCTTTCCTTGAAAACACAACGATCACCCTTTTTTTTTTTTTTAAACTTTATTGACAGGCAGGAGTAATAATCAGACAGTATCATACGTGCATACGTTTGTGGTTACATTTTGTACATTTACGTTCCATAAGTGGCAGGAATCATGGCATTCTGAAGTTCTGTGACGTATTAAACCCCGGAAGATTCATAAATGCAGTGCATGTGTTCCAATCGTTTGAACTGTAATCTGATATCGTTCCCCCCTGAGTATTCGTTCAATCGTAACATTGCTTTCATATTACATAAATAATCAACATCCCATTCCCCCCAAACATGTCATCATCACCAGAGTGCTTCCACTCATTTCCACAACCAGTAAGATCCTTAGTGTGGTCAACGTTACACAGCCAGGTCAGTTCAAGAAACAATGCACTTATGTACCGCTAAGGTGAGTACCTCCTTTCTGTTTCGTTACTCCTCCTCCCCCTCTGAGTCTGGGTCGTCCCCTTCTGGCAAGGGGTCGCAGATCCCTCCTCTGTATTCATTCCATGCCGCCCATACCTTGTTCCATTTGCGGGGCGCCGCACGGAGGACGTACACCGCCCTTTCTGTCACCATCAGATTGTCCATGTTCTTAGCCCACCTACTCGTGGTGGGTAGTTCCGGTGCGCCCCACTTCTGCGCTATATCTCGCTTGGCCACGGTCATGGCCAAAGTCGCCCAAATTAGTTCGTACCTACCCAGGTCATTGGGGTCCCAGATGTTCAAGAGGCATTTGCGCGGTTCAGGCAGTACAGAAATTTTAAGGGCCTGGGAGATCGTGCGCATTATCTGCCTCCAGAATTCCCGTATCTGTGGGCATTCCCATATTGTATGAAATAGTGATCCCTCTTCCCCGCACCCCCTCAAACAAAATGGATGTGGCGCTCTCTGTATTTTATGAAGCAGTGTCCTGGTGTAGTAGATGCGGTGTAAGATTTTAAGTTGCACCAGTCTGAACCTACTCGAGATGCCAACCTCTCTTGGGGAGGCCAGTGCCTCATTCCATTCAAATTCATCCGTCTCACCTATATCCCCCTCCCACTTGTCTTTGAGCTTCAGTGTGGGGTCTTTGAGATTATTGATTAGCTTTTTATACGTGAGTGAGGTCGCGCTTTAGATCATGAATTCTGTTAGTAGTCTATCTTCTAGTGGAGAGGATTCCGGCAAAGGAGTACCTGCAGGAATCGCCCTGAGTAATGCGTGTCTTATTTGCACATACCTGAATGTTTCTGTGGGGCCTAGGCTGTACTGTTGCTGTAGGTGTGGAAATGGTATGACTGTGTCATCATCCCAGAGGTCCCCCACCGTAGTGATTCCTATGGAGTCCCACCGTTCAAATCCCTTACAGCTTCTGAGGTTTCCCAACGCCTTCGTGTCCCACAATGGTGTCATTTTGGTGATCTTACCTGCCCATTCCAGTCTGGCCTGCGCCATGTGCCATAGGGCCGCTGTGTGTCGTGTCGGACCGATCAGACTCTTGAGTTGCGATTTGTTGTAAAGCACTGACAGCATACAGTCCGTTCCGAGCTGTGACCAGTCTGCCCTAAAGGCCGGGTCTACTCTCGGGCATGGATCCAAGAATTTATTACTTTAAGCTGGGCCGCCCAGTAAAACAGCTGGATGTTAGGTAGTGCTATTCCCCCTTCATACCAGCTTCTGACCAGCTTGTCGTATGCTATACGAGCCGGGCCAGTATCCCAGAGCAAGGTAGAGACCAGCGCTACGATCTCCTTGAAGTATCGCGGCGGCACTAGGTGAGGGGTATTTTCTAGGACATAGAGGAGCCTTGGGAGTGCCATCATTTTGTATAGCGCTGCCCTGCCCAGCAGGGTCAGGGGCAGGGCCGCCCAATGTTTAACATCGGCTCGTAGGCGTTCGATAGGTGGTTTTAAGTTACAAGTGAAAAAGTTCGCCTCCTCTCTCGTGATGACAATACCTAGGTATTTGAATGAGACTGTTGTTGCAATCAGAGGACAGTCATCCTGCAACCTCGGTGCCGGGCCTTTTAACGTATACATGACCGATTTTGACCAGTTTAGGGTGTAGCCCGACGAGTGCCCGTGGGCGTTAGAGTTCTAGCAGGGCGGGGACCCCGTCGTCAGGTGCAGTCATGTAGATGAGCATGTCGTCGGCATATAGTGAGACTTTGTCCTCCCATCCTTCCTCCCATTTAATGCCCGCAAATAAGGGTGTGGTCCTAATCTGAATAGCCAGGGGCTCCAGCACTAGCGCAAAGAGTAAGGGGGATAAGGGGCAACCCTGTCTAGTTCCCCTGCGTAATTGGAACCTCGGCGATATGTGGCCATTTGCCACTACTTGTGCGACTGGCTTCGTATAGAGCAGCCTTATCCATGCTATATATTTTGGCCCAAATCCCATACGTTCGAGTACCATGAAGAGATATTCCCACTCAACGAGGTCGAACGCCATCTTAGCGTCGAGGGAAAGAATTACAGCCCGCTCTGAGAGTAGGTGCGCACGGGCCATTACACTATGCACTCTCCGTAGATTCAGCGCTGTACTCCGGTGAGGCATAAAGCCTGACTGGTCGGGGTGGATCAATGTACTGAGGTGTGGCATCAAGCGGGTGGCCAGAAGCTTAGCCAATATCTTGGCCTCAATATTGAGCAATGATATCGGGCGATATGAGGTACATTCAGTCGGGGGTTTCCCTGGTTTGGGTATCGTCACAATCGTGGCCGTGCGTTGATCCAGTGGTAATTCTGCTTTTTCCCTGCTATCCAAATACATGGCCAGCAGTGGGGTACTGAGTTCCGGAGCCATGGATTTGTACCATTCCACGGGTATCCCATTCGGACCCAGTGCTTTTCCAGACTGTAATGCCTGGATTGCTAACTGAATTTCCTCTACCGTCGGGTCTACTTCTAGGGCTTCCATATCCTCCTGCGTGATGCAGGGGACGGCAATGTCTGCTAGCGTCGTTGCCGCCATTTGCCGTGTGACAACCCTGTCTGGGGTGTATATTTTCTGATAGTGTTGCGCCAGGGCATGAACTATGTCTTCTGGGTGCGTCAAGGTCCGTCCGTCCTCCGTGCGCAGTCTCTGAATACCTTTCATTCCACTTCCCCTCTTATCCAACCATGCCAGCATTTTACCCGCTTTGTCCCCCACATCGTATATTTTGTGTGCTGTGTTTGCGATGTACCCTTTCTCTGTCGTTATAAGGTGAGCCTGGTATTGCTGTTGCCGAATCGTGAGGGTGTGTGTCGTGGATGGGGAGGGGTTTGCCATGTGTGCAGTGTTGGCTTTGCTGAGTGCCAGTTCTAATGCTGTGAGTTCCTTCCGGGAGTCCCGCTTGTGCCCCGTTATGGCTGCAATGGCCGCCCCCTGGAGGACTGTTTTGTACGCTTCCCACAAGATTGACGGGGACGCCACCGTCCCTGTGTTTTCAGCAAAATACTGTGTCGTGGCCAATGTAAGTTTCTTCCGAATCTTCGGGAGTTTTAAAAAGTTGGGGTAAATTGGGTAGATCCTAGCACCTTTTTTCCCCCCGGTGGTAAGAGATAGTGCAATCGGAGAGTGGTCAGAGATGCCCCTGGGCAGGATGTCAACTGCTTCTACCATTCCCAGTCCCAACCCCAGGGCCAGAAAGTAGTCTATACGGGACAGGCTATTATGTACCGCTGAGTAGTAGGTGTACTGGCTATCCTTGGTATGCAGATGCCGCCAGATGTCTACCAGGCCCAGGGCTTCCACAAAATCTGAGAGTGATGCAGTTCCTCGTGGCCGGGTCCTAGAGGGAAAGGTGTCCATAAGTGGATCCATAATGGCGTTGAAGTCCCCCCCGATAATCGTGTCCCCTTCAGGGAGGTTGAGGAGAAATTTGCTTAGGGCAGGCAGGGCCACGGGTTGTAACGTTGGGGGAATGTATACTGATACTATATTAAGAGATCTGCCCTCCCACTGGCCATGTAATGCAGCAAAGCGGCCTTGGTCATCCGCCTCGCGATGTGTTATGATAAAGGGAGATGTCTTTTTCACCAGTATTCCCGTCCCCCTGGAGCCGGTAGTGAATTCTGCATGTATCGCCATTGTGTAGCCGCGCCTATCAAGTGCCTTGCAGGTGGACCCCGCGAGATGAGTTTCTTGCAGGAGGACCAGATCTGGGCTCTGTCACTTTATGGCTTGCAGTACCAAGCCTCTTTTTATTTTGTCTCCCAGGCCTCTGACATTCCAGGTTAGCATGCGTAGTGGGGGAACCCCCATCGTCGTTACAGGGGAGCCCTCACCGGGCAAGTCATGAAGCGGCCTGGCCATTGAGTGGATGTGAGAATGTCGCATGTAGTGTGCCCGTAGGGCAGGCACAAGTGTTGTTTCGCGCCACACTATGTATGAAGCTGGCGACAATCGAGGTGGTAGAAAAGTGTACATGCTGAGTGATGACAACAAACAAGAACATGAAATCTAACAAAAATTTAACAGTCCCATCCCCCCTCCCTGCTACCCTGCTCCACGGACAGACCCCCGCCCGTTTCCCCAACTTTGCAGAGTGCTTCAGTCTTTCCCCAACCATCTTACTTGCTCGTGGGGTCGGTGAGTCTCTTACGGGCACTGCCTGTGCCCACCCTACTCAGCTACGTCAGGTCCAAGGCTCTCCGCGGTACACTCAGTCCCAAATGAGTACAGTCCGGTGTCAGACCGGAGCCAATTGTCCAGAGTCTAGCGGGTCTCTTTCAAGATCTGATTCCGTTTCCTCCGCTCCCTCTTGACGGGGCGATTGGGAGGTCTGGTTGTTCATCGACTCACCGGCACGTTGTGACGGCCGGTCCCGCTGTGAGCGGTGTCGCCGTCCTGCTGGCCTCCAGCCCTCCAGCCATTCCTGCGCCACCTCCGGCGTGTCAAAAAACCATGTCTTTCCCTCGGCCACAATCCGTAATTTAGCTGGAAATAGCATGGAGTACGACAATTCTCTGTCCCGTAGTGCCTTTTTCACCTCCGTGAACGATTTACGACGCCTGGCCACCTCCGCTGTGTAGTCCGGGAAGAAAGCTAAGGTTGCATTTTGGATCTTCACTGGTGGTGAGGTTCGCGCCGCCTGCAGGATCGCGTCCCTGTCACGGAAGTTGAAAAGCCTTGCCAGCACCGGCCTCGGTGCCGCGCCTGTCTTGGGCGGACCTCCCGGAACTCTATGCGCCCTCTCTACCGAAAAGAAGTGGGACAGGCCTTTGGGCTGCAGTTTGTTCTTTATAAGATCCTCCACGTAGAGGTCCATGGCCCCTTTTCCCTCCGTTTCTGGAATTCCAAGGATGCGCCCGTTGTTGCGCCGCGAGCGCCCTTCTTGGTCGTCCAGCTTATCGTGCAGGAGCTTGGTGACTTTCTGCATGCGCTCCATGGCCACTTGCAGGTCCGACGTGTCTTCCACAAGAGATTTCGTGACCACCTCCACCTGAGACACCCTTTCCGCCATTTTGTGAAAGTCTGCCCGCAACAACGAGACCTCGGAGGAGATGGCGCCCACTGTTGTTTTAACCTCTGAGAGTGTTCTCATAATGTCTTCCAACGTGATTTTTTTGTTTCCTTCTGCGTCTTGGGCATTACCCGTGGAGTTGCGCCCCGTACTGTGTTGCTGACCTTGCTGTCCATAGGCAAATTTGTCCAGTTTGGCCTGCGTGGATCCGCTTCTAGTTCCTTTTCCCGCCATGGTTCTGGGGCTCGTGGAATCCGTAGCCTTGTCCTACTGAGTCGCGATCAGCGCTCCGACCTGTCTCGCAGTTCCTAGTTACCAACCAGGGAGCAGTAGGCCGGCACGCGTCAGTGGATTACCACCTTTCCCTCCTCTACTTTATGGGCCTCACCAGCCATGGTAGCGCTGTCGGATAGAGCCTGCGGTCACTGCGCGTGCTTCTGTGCGCTTCACTGTGGGTCGCGTCTCGTGGTTTGCGTTCATGCCCCTCAATAGACCCCGCTCGAGCAGGGACAGTCTCAGTGGCCCCCAGGTGGGGTCTCTTGGGCAGGACCTCCTCACGTCTGTACACCGGATGGCAGAGGGTCCGGTTCTCGGCGGCCGCACCCCCGCTTATGGGCCAGGCAGGCTGCAAGCTCTGCCGCCTGGTAGATAGGAACCTTGTCCCCCCCGCACCTGGCTGATGCGTCTGGGATAATACGTGGGCCCCGAGCCTCCTCCGTGGGTCCCTGTGTGCTTCACTACGTTCACTACGTGTCCTCGTCCCCCGGGGGCACCAATGTTCCTTACCGCTGATCGGGGCTCGCAGCCGCTGACACCTCGATCCTGCGGGCCGATGAGGCGCGAAGGTCGCCGTTGCCATCTCGCGCTACATGCCAGGCCTCCGGGGGGGGGGGGAGGGGGGGGGGGAAGGTGAGGATTCGGCGCCGCGTGGCGCGCTCCAGTCTGAGTCTGCTTTTCCACGGTATGTGTGTTGTCGCCAGCCCTGCACAGGTGACGTGCCGACGCCTGTGTGGAATCCGTAGGGCAATGCCACTAGTCGATAGCCCCAGGTGATGTTGCGGTTTGTCGGGCAGGAGCCGGGTCGTGTTTACCCCTCCAGGCCGGCTCGGCCTCACTTCCGCCGTGCCTGCGCACCACGCAAGGCCGGTGCTGTCCCTCCGCTGGTAGGCCCAGAATTGGCCGCGCCGAGTGCAGCAGGCTCCGGTCTTCAGATTCACTGGGAAGTCGGACCGGTGACACCGCTTCGTGTCCGGACCTGATCGCCGCCGCTTCAGGCGAGCAAGATAGCGGATAAAGGTGTCGGATTTATGAAAAGGCCACAGTGCCCTCAGGAGCTCTCACGCTAGGCTGCCTCCATGCTTGGCTGCTAGCCACGCCCCCCAACGATCACCCTTTTTAAGGCAGTATGGGCGATTAAAAATGTCCATACAACCTACGGAAAGGACAACGGATTTTATGTAATTTATCCCTGGTATCTTATGGCCATAAATGCATTCAATGCAGTCTTCAATCACATTCCTGTTGAACCACAGTCTCTCGTTGACCCAAACGGATACCCAGAGTAACTGTGGAGACAGTTTAACATGATCCTCCCTATAGTTCAAACCAAGTTCCTGGTGGGTTGCAATCAAGGAACTTTTTGAACCCATCCCCAGAAGTTTTCTACAGAATCGGTCCTCTTAAAACTGGATCACCCTACACCTGCGGTACCCCTAAATGGCTGAACCATATATTAGGACTAGGAGACATTTCATTCTGTATATTTGCAACAGGGACAAAATGGGCTTATTAGCCACTGACAGTGAAAATCTAAACAGGGCGCATCAGCCTTGTGTGAATTTGGAGCAGTGACTGGAAATGCAAGAAAGCCAGTTGTTCTGTTGGTTCAATGATACCCCCAGGTAAGGAAAGGTGGAAACCATAGAACATTTTTGCCCTTTGATGTCAACAGGTCTTGTTCTAGCTTTCTTCCTCCCACAGACCATATAATGGGTCTTTGAGATGTTTGTATCTAGGTCCAGATCGTGCATGAACTTAAAATACTTGCCAACCAGGAGTTTTTACCCATTGGCGGTTTGAGCCATCAATATGGCGTTGTCGGCATATAACAGGGTAGGGATGCTAACAGACTTTAACCTAGGCAGATCAGCTCCATTTTCGCTCAAGCAGGTATTTTTGGCTATTAATATATAACAGCAACTATATTGGTGCCATCACATATCCCTGCCTGACCCCTGTGGGAGGCTAAAAGATTCAGTTGTCTCCCCTATATACCGTATCTGACGCAGGCATTTACGTCCGCGTGAAGATCTCTAAGAAAATTGATCAACTGAGCTGGCAATCCCATTACACCAAGAATGTCCCAAAGCTTAGACCTGTTCACTCTGTCAGAGGCGCTACTGAGGTCCATAAATGCAAGGAGGATGGACCCCTGCTTCGCCACAACATAAATCCCTATAATGAGGTTATGGTTCAGGCATTGTTCCAATGTAGGGCACTTCTGTCAAGAACAGGATCCCCTTGGACTCCTTTTAAAGCATACAAGCACCTTCAGTTATCATACGTGCACCATTCAAATCATCAACATTCATGTGAAACCAAAAAGGCAATATAAAAGAGATTTTTTACTATTATATTTTATTCTATACGCTGCTCTTTGGATTCAAAATATACAGATAAAAACAGATTTATAAAAAACATACATATCACTAAATGTACATCAAATGATTAAAGAAAAATAAAACAGTTTTAAAATAACACAATAAAAAAGGCTGTGACAATTCTTGGAAACATAAAACCCAATTTTATCAAATTGGCACACCAAGTCTTACAACTAAATAAACAAAGGTCAACACTTTTTCATGTTATCCTTTTTTCTTAATGATCCCTGGGGATGCTTGGGTGCTTACAAAACACAAAGCAACGCATTTCGGTGGCCCAATGTAGATTCCCCACCTTCTTTAGGCTTAACGTGACAAATCAGTGTCTCCCCATACAATCTAAGAACAATAATATATCAAAATTACAATTAGAAATACAAAAAGCTATCATATAATATTGTCCATCCTTCTCTTTTCCTCATTTGTTGGCTTCTTATTGATACAAACATAAAAAGTTCATTTATAACAACAATAGAATATTTATATTACAATTTTGGTCCCACGTATGATGATTCAACATTTATCCAGTTACCCCACAAAATCACACAGCATCATGCTGGTATCATCCACACATACTCAAGTCTGTCTCACACGACTACCCATCCGTTATGAGGGATACTCACAAACAGGGAGAACTCTTATTCACTTTGGTATGGTTGCTTATCATATCCAAACCACACCAAGCAAACAAGGGGGCTGTGGCATACAAATCCTCCCTAGGAAGAATAACAACAATATCGGGTGATAATGTTAAAAACTTCTTATTATATTATTATTCTCTTTATCCTGGCTAGCATGCCTCCGCTCGCTCCCAAAAATATTTTTTGTGCAACTATACCTTAATTATATTTCCTCTAGTTGTTTGTATTGAACGGGTGCATAAATGCGAGATACAAGCAACCTTCGCACATTCCCTGCAGATTTGGGAAACAATATTACCAGAGAAGGGACACCTTATTGTTGATCCATACTGCCCTCCTGCTGAGTATTCATAATATTGTATAAGAAAAACTCACTACCTTTTTAAGACTTCTGTCACCCACCGCTACTGGAGCCGTGGCGAATAAATTCCTAGTCGGTCGGATCACCTCTAGACGGATTCTACCAATTCTCTTATAATAAAACCAGCTGCTTAAATGTGGAAAAACACAAGAGGAATTCTCTCTTATATAATTGTTGGTAAGGCATCCCAAGCTACAATGGAACTAATACATGCTTCTTAAGATGCCACGGCTCACTGAGTCCTCACTGTCTAAACATGGCCAAACCAGTAACTACAATATCCCAACATGTAGCACATCAGGGATCACCAAACTAATCAACCATCCATCAGGGTTAAAACAAGCCAAACGATAATTTATTGATGGCCACAATATCTACCTTATTCCTAAGGCACTTCCATTAAACTTATACCATGCTGCTGGGAAAAGGGAATGAGACATAAAATAGTCTCATTCACGACATCATGTGATCTATTTGACAAAATATGCGTAGGTCAGCTAGGTTGATTTAAACAGATGCCAACCCACCGGTGTGCATAAAAGGCTACATAGAGGGCCAACAAATTAAAAAAACAGCATCTCCCTCTCAGGACCTATCCCAATATCGCGGCCCGCTGGCCAAGAAAGCTCACTCACATACGTATTATCAGACTTACCGGGACGTAAAAAGTCTCCTAGCCTGTTCCAAACACCTTCGTTTTTGTTCGATAATTTACGGTGGAGCGAGAACGCCGCTTATGAATGGAACGTCTACCCTTTCCACTATTCAGAATTTTAGTGGGAATAGAAAGCGGATGTAAAATAAAAAGTTTTTGGCCGCCATCTCAGACTAGTCTTCGGATGGCAAGCCTTACTGGGAATGACTTTCCTTCTAAACCCATATATTAGATATATCATCATTAGTGGTTTTATTCATAATGATGAGCACTCCCAGAGGGGTGATATTATGCCCCATAAGGCCCACTTAACGTCCCAAAGAATAAATCAATAGCAATATTTCACAAGGCGGACACTATTAATCTCTAATCTAAGTGCAACATATGATGTCATTTAGCGCTGCTAGTGTTGAAATGATCCTGCTCTCCCGAGTGATCATATCATTTGGGTATTATCGACTAGATAACCCAAAGCAATAGAAAATTGGAAATAATCACAAAGGTATTTCGAGGAAATGTACAGGGCCGAACACCGGGTCATATCTATATCGCATATTGTTTTTATATCTCAAAATACTGCACAGAGGGGATCCCCATAGCAATTAGGTGTTGATCACCACCCCTCATTTCAACTCGAGCCTAACAAGGACGCAAAAATAAAATATCAAAAGAGCTCATGATATTGTATGTATGTCATTCATCGAACAGCGTTATAACATATGTTAAACCATGTGCGGTTTGAATTTCAAATGAGCTATACCCCATGTATGACATCAACCACAATGTCATTAATCACCAAGATTCTTTAAAGGAGATGTCTAGAGCTCCATAGGACCAATATTGTAACTCTAGTAATCTAAAATACCAGCAATAATATTCTCATGCCCTATATATTTTATTTAATGAGTTTCTCCCATTCTACTTGAGAATTTAATCCTTGCCTGATGGTATTAAGAATAGATATATACCATTGTTCCTTACACTTCCTTTTCTCCTCCATGTTGCCCCCTCTCTTATTCATGGTAACCTTTTCCAATATATACCAACCAAAGTCTGTTTCATTGGGTCCTTTTTCAGTAAAGTGTGCCACCAAAGGTGCATTCAGCTTTTTAGTTTTAATAGCAGACCTATGCTCCAAAAGACGTATTCTTAACTTGCGCCTAGTCTCACCTATATAGCAAAACTGCAAGGGCATCTTAACAAATAGATAATGATTTTACTGCGATATTTATATAAAGTGTGTGCAGCAATCAATCTGCCATTGTGTTTCAGTTCCTTCGCTACTATGCATTGGGGGCACAAAGAACAGTGGCCGCACTTAGTGTTACCTTTCGTCGTGGAGTTATCAATGGTTCTTTGTCTCTGAACCGGTTCCTCTCTATATGTATGGACTAATTCATTGCGTAAATTAGTGTTCCTCTTATACGCAAATAAAGGTTTTTCCAGTTTCACATTTTCCTCATCAATCAATATGCTCCAGTGCCTAATTATCACATTCTTAATCTTATTGCTGATCTCATCAAACTGGCTAACAAACACAATTTTGGTCATCTTTGTATCCTGCTTAGGACCTTCGAACATCGCATCTCTGTTATAAAATCGTGCTCTTTTAAATGAGTGTGATATTCATTTTTTGGGGTATCCCCTATCTCTTAGTTTAATTTTCAAAACTTCAGAATGTTTATAGAAGCTTTCCAACTCCGTGCAATTTCGTCTAAGGTGAAGAAATTGACTAAATGGTATATTATCTTTTTGAGATCTGGGGTGGAAGCTGGAATAGTGAAGTAGTGTATTTGTATCCATCGGTTTGGTGTAAAGTTCAACTTCCAGCCTACCACTCTCAGATCCTATAGTAAAATCCAAATAGTCAACACTGTCCTTACTGTAGTGGGCAGTAAATCTGACGATCTCATCCCCCAGATTTAGCCAGCTCAGGAATTCCTCAAGCCTTTCTGTAGGGCCCTTCCATATAAAGAAAACATTATCAATGAACCAATGCCATTACATTTCTTAGATGGTGCTAATAGGTCTCTCTCATGCACCTTTTCATAATGCGCTTGGACATTTAAAAGTTTCAACATTCTGTTGTCATAATCCTAAGTGTCAAATATGACCACTCCTTCGCTCTTATCAGCAGGTTTAATCATTATTGAACGATCTTATTTTTAAAGTGCTAATTGCAATCCATTGTGCACTATCCAAATTTTGGTTGAAACCCTATCTTTTTTTAAGAATCTTTTGGAGATCTGTCTCCACAACTTTTTCAAAAGTCTCAATGGTTTTCCCTACTTGAGCTGCAGAGGGCGTACATGTGGACTAAGGTTTAAACCCAGTGATGTTTTGAGACTCTCGTATTGGCCTTTCCTCAAAAAACCTCCTTAGCTTGATCTTTCTAAGAAAGGATCTCAAATACCTTTCTAGTTGAAATCTATTGACTCTTGCTGTGGGAACAAACCTAAAACCCCTACCTAATACTTCAGTTTCACTATTGCTCAAAGACCTGTTAGATAGGTTAATGATAGGAATCTTGTCTATCGCCAATATCTTTGGCGTCTGGTCAGCATATATTCCTGTGAGGGGTGGTTGCGTGCTTTTTGAGCCCCAGTTTGATTCACATTGTATCTTCCCCTCCTGTTTCTCTGCTCTAAAAAAGCCCCCTGTTGGTCATTAAGCCCTCTACTATTTTCTTCCCTGTGTACATACTCCTCTTCACTACTTGATCCAGATGTTTCAGTGAACGTGATCTGTTTCATACCACCCTGTGTGTACCTAGGTCTTCTGAAAGCATTCCTCTCCCACCCTTGATCATTTTTCTGTTCATAGTAGTTTTCTCTAAGGTTTGGATAAGCAAGCTCTTGACTTTTCCAATCTACCCATCCCTTCCCTGAATCCATATCGGACAGGACATATAACATAATGTGCCTGGGTCACTTGCTGAAGGCCAATATACCCAACCACCTTAACCACTGAGCTTAACAGGGAGATTGGTCTATAGCAGGTACGGTCCAGCCTATTCCCCTTCTTAAACACTGGGACTATGATAGCAGAGTTCCAGCTCAACGGTAGGCCTAACTGGGTCACGGCATGAAGGCAGTGGTCGAAGTGGGGGGAAAAAAGTAGAGGAACTGTTGGTGGACAATCAGAGGGTGGGAATAATCCATAGATTGGGCCAGTGGGCGGAGTCAGAGGTGTGGCAGAAAGAGCTAAATATCCCAATTTACTTGTTTCCCATTTCACTAACCGGTTACAGCTTATTACGTTATTTAATTTAACCAATTTTAATTAAGATTTAATATTAGTTATTGACATTAAAATACATTCACAAAGTTGGATACCTTTCCAATCACAGAATGTACCAAATATCCTTAAAAGTGGAATCGCAAGCCATTTGTCTCCCAGCCATAGAGTTCCTGTCATCAGCTTCTCCCTTTTTCCACAAGAGCAGTTCAAACATGAATAGCAAAATATTCTAGTTTGCAAATCTTTTCCACATAATTACGGCTCTGCCATATTTACCACATAATACATCATCTGCTGCATAATCTGACACTTTTAACTAATAAATTGTTTAGAGCTCAAACGGATCAAAAGTTACTAAAAAAGGTGACTTGTGCTGCTGTGAAGTGGAGGGCCCTTTGTAGAGGTTGACTGGTCATCTTTCTCACTGTTGCAGTTGTATGTTCCACTGGTACTAACAAGTAAACATCTCTGCAGAGACTGTTAGCATGTGTAAAAATGTCAAAATAATAAAGTATCATAAAATGTACAACACCGCTAATAACAGTGTAGGGTGTCAGAGCACTTTACATCACACATATTACACAGAGACAATCAATCATATGTGTGTAAATCACTGTATAGGAAATGTTACATAAGACAAAGGACTACAAGGTGTAGGAGTCACATGACAACCATACTAGTAGGCAGCATAGTTTAATAGTGATTGGTCTGGAGAAATACAAACTCAGAATGTTAAACGTAATACCATGGTTGGGGGTTCTCTTTAATAATCAGAATTGAGTTCTACCCAAATGACCCCTATTTTGCAACATTAAGATAATCAAAGACTGGTGAAAAAACATAACACTCTTATTTATACCTTGTAGTTTGCATGCAGCTCTTACATGACACTTAATACCTCAATGTTCTATGTTAGGATTTTACCTTTTTAACTGCAAGTAACAAAAGGGTCTCTCTTACAAAAGCTGTAACCTACTGACCTATTTACATTATGTACACTTTGTGATCTGCATGGTACATGTTCTTAGCAGCAGGCACATTAACAGTCTGTGCTTCCTTTCCATGAGTTAAAACTTCCACTAGACATAACACCATCTCACTCTACTAAGTACATAAAACACTGGATTTATCGTGAAATTGTTATTGTTGCTGAAAATTGTTGGAGGCCAGGTGGGAGTCAGTGAGTGCTTTTAAAACCATATTATATTTGCAAACACAACGCCCCTACCTGAAGTCAGCACCCGGTGCGGTCGCACTGCGCTGGAGCCTCCCTGCTCAAGGGTCCTGTGACCTCAGTGACAGAGTCACTGTCACTCTATGGTGTGCTGCTTTATAGGCCTGCCTGCCAGACTGGAGGTGAACTTCAGAGAGAATTTTGGTGGACAGGCCTTCAAGGTTACCCCACACTTGTCACAGCTAGGGTTCACCAGGTGGTGCTAAGATATCAGAGCTTTTAAGATCTTGCGGGCCTTCTAAGGTCTAGCATTGGAATGTGCTTCCCCATGGGGGAGTAGTCTGATGGACTGGTCATGACGACTGAACCTGGTTCCCCAGTTCCAAATTCAGCAGCTCTTACCATAGTGCCACATCCTCTCCAATGAACACCATACTGCCCCACAGAGAGAAACTTGCACGGAACTTAATCGCAATAAACACCTGGGTGTGACTCAATTAAAATTACGCACTAGACAAGAGCAATATGCTGCTGAAAAAAAATTAACAACATTCTCGAAAAAGCAAACACTCATAGGGAATGCAAGATTAGGTAAAGCATGTGAAATGTAAGCATGAACAACAGTGTTACCTTTTTCCTTTTACACTCATTATTCAGAAATTAGTGAGTGCTTTTGCCTGAAAAGTTAAGGCCATGACTACAGGGCCCAGAAGGGACCCTTTTCAATGCCCATTGCTCATTTCTTTACAATACAATACAATAAATACAATATCCTTACAAAACATAAGCAGTATGTTTTAAAAATACCACATTTGTGAACACACAGCCACTGCACACATTTTGTTTTCCAATTCACCCATCAAGCAGATATTTCAGTACCTCCAGGTATAGTGCACTTGAGTGGGAAAACAATGTTATTCAGAGAGACTAGAAAACAAAAGTAGCGCCTACCTGGCAAACACTGTAAAGTGGCGCTAATGTGTTTAGGTGTGAATAAATCAGCCAATATGGCCACCTTGCAACCACGCAGTCTTGCTTTAGTTAGTTATTTTTCATATTTTTTAATGTTTTATTTCTATCCACCCCTGGGTTGCTCTTAGAAATTGAAAAATGTCAGAAAAAGAAGGTTTCATTTTTTTGGATCCATTTCAAAGGGGAGCAAATAAACGAAAGGAGGAAAGAGAGGGTAATGCCCTTTCTTGAAGTCTCGGTTTTCACTAAATGAGGAGAGACCGAGCGAGACAGTAAGAGAGGGGACAAAGAGAGGGAGGGAGGTGGGGCAACTGCCAGCGGCAATAGAACAGGAAACTGTCCTTGTCTTTTCTAGGCACAATGAAGGAAAAGACAGTCCTTTTCTGCGCGTCCCCAAGCCTTGACTATCGGCCTAGGTGATTTCTGCCATCCGGGACGCATATTTGAAATAAGAAAGTAGGGGAACGGACTTGATAAAATTGAAGAAGTAGGGGCACGCCATACCCTGCCGATCCCGCCCACTTCGACCACTGCATGAAAGACTATAGTCAGAGCTGTAGCCCGTAGGTGTGGTTTTGCCTTGCATAAATCCATGAGTATCCCATCTGGCCCAGGTGCTTTATTGTATTAAGAAAGTTAGAAGGTACCCTGCCAGTTATTTATAGAGGTCCCAACTGGGGGATCCTACTGTGATAAAGTGAGGGGGTGATTAGCTCAGGGGCTGAGGCTGCACAGGGCAAAACAATGTCATTCCAACCAAAATAGACAACATGTTTGTGAAAAAATACATATTTTTTTTATTATTTTCTTTCTTCTTAAATATGTTCAAAAGACATACATATATAAATTTAAATAATCAGTGATATTTCATAAAATACACAGGCAAAATTCTTTTCAGGATTAGGGTCTGCCCACACTTCAATCAATCTACCACACTCATTCACACAGGGAGTTTCCTAGCTACAATAGGGACATTCGACTCTCATTCATTCATTCTTATAGTCCTGGCGCAGGCAACAATAGGTATTAAATAAGTTGCCTAAAACGGGGGGTTAAACCAGGAGGGTGGTATTAATACGGGTCCTGATGTTTTCTTGGAACGGTTGCCGTATTCCTGGGACAACGTGCCGACGCGCGTTTCGGTGGAAGGCCAATGTGGCCACACCTTCGTCAGGGCCAAGGTAGTATGCTGGGCAGGGGTAAGGAGTAAAAAATCTAGAAGTAAAAGAATCATGTCTTAGTGCTACAAATTTTTGATAAATGGATACAACAAGAGACATATGCTATCATTTCATTTACTTAAATTTCCATCACTCTACCAAGCAATTTTGAAAAGAGTTGATTAAATATATGCCAGGATGACATTTTCGACACTGTGCATAAACAGACCACCTGAAGACACTCCCCAAGTCAGAATTCCCTATTTCGTGGAATTCAAAGAAGGCATACAGATAGCCTTTAGCCAAATGAATAGTAGAGTTAATTTACAACAACATATAACATCACACACATTTTTTAATCTCACATACTTAGTTTCATCCACCTAAGACCTCTAGTTTCACCAAGACAGTTTCTCATTTGTCTTTTTTTTAAAAAAATCTCAGAAGGTTACTAATGGAAAAAGACAGAAATCATTTATGACAAAGGGATAGCCAGATTACATTATCTGCCTAGAACAGATTATGGCTATTTGGTACATACTATAGGACCCGATAGTTCACTTTAATAAATGTTACCTGTTTAGGTCAATGGAGACGCCTACGAAGTAAGTATCATCTTCACCATTTTTAGGGGGGGGTTTTAAGTTTCTTTTGTCACCTTAATGAGAAGGTACATTCAGTCACCAATTGTAATCAAAAATTGATTGAACTCTCTCATATACTAGATAAAGACATATTTATTTACCCAAGTTTAAGGAGTCCACCCGTGGTCCCTCCCGTAGGGTTATCAGATCAATTAATTCGGATGAATCCTATCACTTCGGACAGACAGAGATATCAGGTCCTTCTAGATATAGAGAAGATAGGGGGATTAAATACGCCATCCATTTGTTTTTAACGGGATAGTCACGCCACACCATTGATAAGAACATTAGTATGAAGATCTACCTTTCGGTTCGTTGCTCAGTTAGTTAGTTATAGCTTCTTCGTTAAAATGCTGCCGGGCATCAGGATGAGGGATAATAGATAGATATTCCTATTAACAACATGGCACAATAATGCGTATTTGTTAGTTTCGAGGTTTGCCCATATTGCTGTAATTTAAACCCCGGGATTCATCTGTGTTTTATTACCTGTATTTTCTTAGTCCTTTATTATCGATGCCATAGATCGGGTAAAGAGATATATAGTGCGTCTGGTATCTCCGTAACTAATACACACAAAGACACAAATGGAAATAAAGGGAGTAATTAAACATCTCTTCTCTTGCCGTTATGAGACCCCGGTGACACGCTTTAATGCCCGAGTCAGTTTCAAAATAACTCGTTTGTTACTTTCCATGAAGTGAGTTTCCCCCGAAGTTTAGTAAGGAGAGGGCAGATATACAAATTGACACGAGCCCATTGGGGTGGAGAGATTTCAAATAGACCCTTCCCAGATAAGGAGCAGTAACTCGGAGATGCATGAGCTAGGGTTATATATCTAAGAAAACTCATTGGTGTGCTGCGCAGTAGTCGTAATCACTACGTAAGGAGAGGGCAGATATACAAATTGACACGAGCCCATTGAGGTGGAGAGATTTCAAATAGACCCTTCCCAGATAAGGAACAGTAACTCGGAGATGCATGAGCTAGGGTTATATATCTAAAAAAACTCATTGGTGTACTGCGCAGTAGTCGTAATCACAGTATTTACCTTAGAGTTAAATCGAGCCCGGCTTTAATTTATGGATTCCACCGACAGAGTTTTAGAACCATCGCGGGGGACCGCATCCGCGGGTTCCTAAACACGGGCGAGAATAGATAGAAACGCCCGTTAAGCAGTGTTTTTTTACCCACGTGGTTTTACAAGTTAACATCCCTATTTGCTCGCTCTTCCGCACTTACCGTCTAATAGTCGGTCGTTTTCATTCGATGGGGGTTCCGCCGGCTGTCTCGGTCGGCAAGCTTCGTGATACAGGACACTCGCCTGTACGTTTAGAGTTAGCATTTAAATACGCCTTATTTCGCGCTCTCGCCAACACTCCACAGCTGCGCCCCGTAGTTGGTAGACAGTGAAGGAGGACTTCTCGATCAGCCTAAACCCTCTCCGCCATCTTGGTTAAACCAACATTAAGCTATCGATCGGCTGTTTGCGGTAACACAGCCAATCCACAAACCGGGTCCGCCATATTATGTAAACCCATTCATTTAAGGTTTGATCCCGAATAGAATTATCATAACTGTATAGCCATATTACGCTGAACCTTTTTATTAATGAAGTTGGTGTTCTAAAAAGGCCAGTTGGCGAAGCCGGATTAAGTCACTTTTTAAGGATGTTATATTTAAATAAGAAAGATAATTGCAGTGTAAGGCCCATATCCTTTGCGCTTTATAGAAAAATTACAAAAGTCACATCGGGTTCTTTTCTATAAAGTTATACTGGGTGTAAGGGTGACATCTTCCATATGACTAGTTCTCCACAGTTCCCATCATATGATACCGCCAATTCTTCAGCATATGTACCTTCAGTTAGTCTATAAGATGGCTTGGTGCCACGGACACTCTTCATTTAACCCCTTTTCCACCGCATTGAGATAAAAAATCCAGAATACCTCCCGTTTTTTTCTTAGGCTTGTGGTATCGGTACCTGGGTTGGATCTTATTTTTTCCAAATGAGAAACTGTCTTGGTGAAACTAGAGGTCTTAGGTGGATGAAACTAAGTATGTGAGATTAAAAAATGTGTGTGATGTTATATGTTGTTGTAAATTAACTCTACTATTCATTTGGCTAAAGGCTATCTGTATGCCTTCTTTGAATTCCACGAAATAGGGAATTCTGACTTGGGGAGTGTCTTCAGGTGGTCTGTTTATGCACAGTGTCGAAAATGTCATCCTGGCATATATTTAATCAACTCTTTTCAAAATTGCTTGGTAGAGTGATGGAAATTTAAGTAAATGAAATGATAGCATATGTCTCTTGTTGTATCCATTTATCAAAAATTTGTAGCACTAAGACATGATTCTTTTACTTCTAGATTTTTTACTCCTTACCCCTGCCCAGCATACTACCTTGGCCCTGACGAAGGTGTGGCCACATTGGCCTTCCACCGAAACGCGCGTCGGCACGTTGTCCCAGGAATACGGCAACCGTTCCAAGAAAACATCAGGACCCGTATTAATACCACCCTCCTGGTTTAACCCCCCGTTTTAGGCAACTTATTTAATACCTATTGTTGCCTGCGCCAGGACTATAAGAATGAATGAATGAGAGTCGAATGTCCCTATTGTAGCTAGGAAACTCCCTGTGTGAATGAGTGTGGTAGATTGATTGAAGTGTGGGCAGACCCTAATCCTGAAAAGAATTTTGCCTGTGTATTTTATGAAATATCACTGATTATTTAAATTTATATATGTATGTCTTTTGAACATATTTAAGAAGAAAGAAAATAATAAAAAAAATATGTATTTTTTCACAAACATGTTGTCTATTTTGGTTGGAATGACATTGTTTTGCCCTGTGCAGCCTCAGCCCCTGAGCTAATCACCCCCTCACTTTATCACAGTAGGATCCCCCAGTTGGGACCTCTATAAATAACTGGCAGGGTACCTTCTAACTTTCTTAATACAGTTGTCTCTCCCCCTTGGCCTGCCTATATCTTTAAGATACCCTACGGGGAGCCCCCTTCTATTGTTGTTGCTTTATTGGATGGGCTACCCATGATGGCGTGAGTAGGAGACGGGTGCACTCCTTCATTATCCATTGTAAACATTTTTAAACCATTTCCTTCAAAATTTAAATCTTTTTGCGTGCAGACTTCTCAAGTGCAATGCCCAAACGCACTTCCGTGAACATAACACCAATTTGGGAGCGCACTAGCGCCCCATTCCGTTGCACAGCATCAATGCCTTTTGGCACATTATCCATCAGTTATACCATCATATTTTCAATTTAACTTGCTTCTCAAAGTCGTATAAGATTCTCTTCCCATTAATTCTTTGTCCTCACTCGGAGTGTTAAATGCCATTTTTTCCAGGTTTCTAATGTTTTATCCGCGTCCATCCGAACTTCACAGAGAAAACATGACTAAAGCATGTTGTATTCAGGACAGTGTTTATTTAAAAAACCCAATGCATTTCGTGCATAATTTGCACTTTGTCAGGGGTCACTATAAATACAAAAGAAGGTGGAATACAAACATCAGTTGAACGTCTTTGTATCTGATGCACAAAAATTACATATTAATTGAACAACGTTACCCTGAGCGTTCTACCCGATGTATGGAAATAAACTTGTCTCCTCACACATTTAAAAACCATGCGATCTAAAAAAGCTGACAAGTAATTCCCCTATCCGTCTTGTGCTAACGTGCCTAATATTGCGCAAGTATGACATATTCTATTAACAATATCATTTTCATGGCATAAACAATTAGAACTGGCGCTTAACTCTTCACTTTTCTTTACATATTAAAATCATATTTGTTCCACTGCTGCTGCTATACAAATGCTTAATAAACGCTTTAAATGCCTGTTTTTAATGTCACTGGTAAACAACCCTGAAGCTTCATTATTCTATGTGCATGCTGAAATGTATAAAACTCGCATGGAACAGCTTTGCGAGTACGAATGTTTAAATATTCAGCTGAAAGTGACACGGAAGGTGCTTTTATATAAACGTTCATGACAGGTATGTGCTACCCATGATGGCATCATAGACCTCCTCATCCTCAAACCTATTCACCAGTGGGTACAGATTATCAGTGTCTCCCTAGTGAGTGGGGAGATCTTTGTCCAGTACGTACACCTTGTGATAATGGGCGACCCAAAAGCCTGGAGTGATAGAGGAGCCTATATCATCTTGCACATCCACATTGGGTTGCCTTCCATTAACCACTGCCAAAAAGTCCCTGGAATCTCTGGAAGAGCAAGTGGACACCAACCGTTTCCAAGATGCTTCTTTAAGTTCAGCCTTTCGCTTCCCTAAGGATATTTTGTACTCCCTTCTAGCGTCCCTGATAATATCCTGGTTGCAGGCTTTAGTGTTGAGGACCTCACGTAAATAATTACCCGCTGACCTGCCAGCTTTGTCAAGCCAGCCCGGCTTTTCAACCCTGGCTTTACTCGCCATATCCCTTATGATATTAGCCATGGGCTTGTTTAATTGGTAAAAAGCTTCCACAAATGAAGCAGGTGATGTGTCCAGTGCTATCAGGGGCTCCATGATAATAGTGATATTAAGGCTAACTACAGCTTTCATCACTTTAGTCATTGGGAGATTGCTTCACTTTACCCTCAACCCACATCTTTCGTAGTCAAGCCAATTAGGCCTGGTTCAGAGTTTATGCCAGAACCAACATTAACTCCTAGTACTGTTTCTATTGGGTAGTGGTTGCTAAAATTAGTTTTATGTACCACCCCTGGGCTGACATAACCATCAAGAGACCTCGAGATAAAAATGTAATCAATAATGGTTCCTTTACCCTAACCCACAAAAGTGGGCAATTCCCTAGACGGGCTAGGGCCCACAGGCATTGCATTCCTTAAACTAGCTTTACCAAGCACCTTGGATAGTTTACTTCCACTCTGATCCGACCCTGAATCGCTAGACACTAGGGGCCCGATGTAGGTGGCAAATACCGGTCGGAAACGGCCGAATTCGGCCGTTTCCGACCGGTATTTGGCATCTTGAGATGTAGGGGGCCATTGATTCCTATGGGCTTTAAGGCCCATAGGAATCAATGGGCAATACCGATTCGGTATTTACAGATTCTGTAAATACCGAATCCTAACGATTCGGTATTTACAGAATCTGTAATACCTACATCTCCCCCCTTCATATTTACCGACTCTTAAAAACCGAATCGGTAAAATTCGGTATTTAAGATTCGGTAAATATGAATTACCTACATCTGGCCCTAGGTCCTCTACCACAAAAGGGGTACCATCGTTAGGATTTTGACCTGGTGTAGCACTAAAATCCCCACCTATTATAATGTTAAAAAGATGTAAAATAGGCATAGGATTTGCTCTCTAGGAGTTACACTACTTCAAAGAGTGCATCAATCTGGCACCCAGGGTCGCGGATAAAGTTATAAAAATTCACTAGGAAAAAATAGAATCTTTAGCGTAAGCACCCAAAGGATCTGAATTCCCCTACGTTTTAGGGAAATTGGAAATACCCTCAGGTTAGCTGAGAATCGGACTAAGCTAATTAGTCCCCCTTGTAGCCTATGACAAGGGGAGGGAGTTACTACCACACAAAAATTCTTTTATCCATCCCAGACAACCGGATCAACCTTTCACTCTGGCGTCGATACATCGACGATATCTTGATATTCTGGAAAGGTGACCGCCCTAGCTGCGAGGCCTTTTGCCTATGGATCAACCAGCAGGACCCATACTTAAAATTTACAGGCACAATCTCGGAGACATCTATACCCTTCCTGGATCTAACGATCCAACTGGATCCATCAACGATCAGCACTACCCTGTTCAAGAAGAAAACTGATAGAAACAGTTTGCTCCTATTCAACAGCCATCACACGAGAGCGCTGAGGGAGAATTTGCCCTTTGGTCAATTCCTCCGGATACGGAGAAACTGTAGCTCTGTCCAAGACTACAAACATGAAGCTAGTCTTCTACAACACAAGCTCCAAGACAGAGGGTATCCTACACGACTCCTGAAGACATCATGCAAACGAGCACTCAATAATAACAGAGTCGCTGCTTGAAGTCCACACAAAAGAAAAGGATGAGACTATCACCTGTGTCACGTCCTACACAAGTCATTCGACGTTCATCAAAAAGGTCGTGAATTCACATTGGGGGATTCTCAATACGGCGGGCATGGATTTGCCTCGCCCGCGCTTTGCATTCAAGAGGACAAAGAACCTAAAAGATACCCTGATCCACACCCGCCCGAAACAATCAAGCACCCGACCAGCTAACACTCTATGGGATCTTCCACCAGTCGTTGGGCATTATCGGTGTGGGTCTTGTGTGGTTTGCCCCCAAACTATCCAGGGCAAAACTATTGTACTACCTAGGGACTTTACTTGGACTTTCAACAGACACACCAATTGCAACAGCTCAAGGTGTATCTATGTCCTCATATGCCCCTGCAAGATGCTCTACATCGGGATGACGATGCGCCCGGTTAAACTGCGCATCATGGAGCATAATAGTAACGTCCGATGTCTAAAGACTCACACTAAACTATATGAGCACTGCAGAGAACACAATCATGGGGCTGAGAATCTGCAATGGACTGTACTGGAATGCCATCCATCTATGAACCAACAAACCCTCTTTAAAATGGAGCAAAGATGGGTACATCGCCTTCACACGGATGAATATGTCCTGAATGATGCTGTGCCTTGGACTATGCTGTCCAGATGATACCCTCTATGGGCTTACTGTCTAAATTACCAGCTAAATCCCCACACGATACCATCTAATCCCTAATTGTCAATATTGGTCCACCTACTCCCAACCCGTTCAAAGATGGCGCCCATTATCGCTATCCAATGCAGGCTTGGGAATCTTTTCTTTCCATGCCCAGAACGCGCCGCGTGTCCTAGCAACACTTGCCAGACACGCCCCCTCCTGGCGCGCGTGCAACCCGCTATGTTTAGCGGTGGAAACACGGACCGCTTACACCGGCTTTCCTGTGGCTAGACCGACGTGGGCGGGGTAGGTGTCTACACGCCTGTGACAGAAGTAAGTCAGGTAAGGCGTGTTCCCTTGCCGCGAAACTCATCCGAGGCTTAGGAGTGACGATCGCCATGAGCCTTTGACTTTGGTGATTCCGGTTACCGGTAAGCATGACCGCTCCCTAAGTATGTGACGATCGGTGATCCGTTTTTTCCTTTCCAGGTGCTAGTTAACCAGCACTGACCCCACCAGGTCAGCCGGGGGGATCACCGACCAGGGACTGCGGGTAAGCTTTGCGCATCCGCTTCCCCGTGATTAACTGTCTACCATTCACCACCAACTGGGGGGATTTAGTACAATCATGATAACTGTGCGAGCTTTGCTCTGCTGTAAATAATTTGTGCGTTTGAGTGGTAACCTTCCTTAGGTTCATATTTTTGATGTGTAGATACACACCTTTTTGAACCCGCATGACACACATGTGTTACTCAATGAGGTGGTGCACATGATATATTTGTGATCATACATAATGCTTGCTAATTGATAATTCCCAATGGCACCTGATGGCAGGACATACATTCTGCTTACTTTGTCCCGCATTTCATTTCTTTTCACCCTCTCTGAGTGTTAGTACTTCACCGGGGTGTGACTCCCTTCAATACTCAATCACTTGCATGCCATGATTTCATGCAAAAATGTCTATAGTAATAATATAACTATTGACTGTACCCTTCTTTTGTCTCTTTCTCTAGTCCCAGGGAGGGCTTCAATGAAGGGTTGATCCTGCGACACAAGCCAGGTCGTATACCCAGTTCCTTAATTATTGAGGAATCCTATAGCAATTTATGAGCACCTTTGGTCCTGATGAATTGCCCTGTTGGGCATGAAACATGTCGACCGCACTTGGACTGAGGGTTGAATGAGGCTTGATTACCCTAACCATCACGCCTCAGTACCCCTCACCTCTTCACGTATTTTAATGAGGCAGTGAGCCATGTTATTAAAGGTTCCCCTATTGGACTCTACTGACCTGTTTTAACCTCACTCACGCTCACTTTTGCACTTCCTAGGTCCCTCACACACATGCACCCATTGGCATAAGGAATAAAAGATCTCCGCAAAAGTGCAGCACTTTTGTGCTGCCCGACGGGCATTGCACCGCCAGCCTGCCGTTGGAGCAGGGTGCCAATGATGATACTGGACATTCATCGGGTGGGATGACAATAGCCATTCAACCTTTGGTATGTGTGAGGCACCTTAAATTCCGAAAAGGGATTACTCTACTCCCTGCTTTGTCACACCCTGTAAGAGAGAGGCTTCTTTTAGTTACTCTAGTTAATCCCGGTGGGGAACTGTGTACCATTTTTGTTGATTCAACCGGATCAAGATGCCCATGTCTTCTTAAGCAAAATGACATCAAAATTAGAAATAAAGTTCTGCCATTCGGGGTTCAGCAGCTTATCCCTGATACCTGCTATGTTCCAGCTTAGAATTTTCAGGGAACACCCGGTAACACTTACTGATGTAGACTCAGCAGGAACATTACTTGGATAACCAATGTCTAGGGTGGGGGGGGACTAACACTAGATAAACAAGGGGAAATATCCTCAAGTCAATCATTTTGTACCAAGGCACAGAGGTGATCAAATCTATTACTGACAGGAATAGCTATTTGCTCATTGGAGATATCTGATTGCCTAAAAGTGTGATGGTTCATGCTAACCCCTATAGGGTGATGGGGCTGTAAGCAACTGTAGAAAAAGCCAAGCGGGAGGATGTTAATACGTGGTTCCTTGATGGACAGTAGGATTGAGCTAGAAAGTGAGTGCTCGGCCAGAGCAGGTGACCTACAGTTGATAACAATACAATCCCCCCTCTCCTGGGATTTAGGCATAGTACCAAGCCACCCCACCCTTCTGGCAAACAAAATATTGTCATGGTTCTTACAGTCAAAATGTGCTTTCTTTGCCAACCAATGACAAATTTTGTTTTTGGGTTGGCTGATGGTTTCTATTATGTTAGCGCTAATACTTGTAATCTCTGTCAAAATAGCGACATAGGGACAACAATCTGGAGGTAAAGTTAGGCAAGGGAGCCGTGCGTCTGGCTTGGCCTTCCTGCCCACCTGTTCCCTCAGCACTGGTTGTTCCAAACATGGCCTGCGGGACCTGTCCTCTTCTGGAAGATTCTTTACTGCAAAGCCGGGGAAACCAAGGGCTGGGAGAGCAGCTGGCGTGAATTAAGGACGTAGATATCGGCTTGACCTTTGGAGAAAGTATCTGCCCTGTGGGTATTGAACGGATCAGGCCCCATAATCCTTCCACCCAAAAGACAAATTGATTCAATGGCTTCTTTAAGTGGATCAAACTGTACAGCCAGTTCGGTTATGGCTGACTCCTGGGCAAATAATCTTTCCATCAAGGGGGCGATGCTTAACTGATTTGCGTCCTTAAGTTTGCCAATCAGATCAGACCAGTCCATAGCAGCAGGAATCACTAAGCCCAGACAATTAGTGGTAGGCCGGTTTATAGATGAATTCGACTGCCCTTCCGTGTCTTTCCCCTTAGGTGGTTGTTTGGTTTGCCTCTTCCTTTTAGGCAGGTGTGAGCAGATGCTGTTAGGGGTTTCCGTTGCAGGGTTATCAGAGGAATGAACCTCGGAGAAGGCATAGGAAAGAGGTTGCTTATTCTTGGGCACTGAGAGTCCTTGAGGGGCAGACTGTGGAGCTTTCATGGTTACCCCCTAGTAAAGATCCAGGCACCCCCGCCTCCATCGATAACCTGCGTTCGGCCGGGCCAATTTCAGTGGTAATAACCCCCACTGCTCTTGCTAGGAAGGAATCCAGGGTTGTACTATTTGTAAATTTAATGCTCTTCTCATGGGGGCCCGGAACTTTGCATTTCACCATTTTGTCAAAATCCACCTTAGCCTGGAGAGCAGAAAATCAGCCTGGGTAGCTAAGGCCAAACTGTCCAGAGAGCAGCTTGAAGGTATTGGTAAAAAGAGTAAAAAAAACACCAACAAAAACTCACCCAGCAAAACCCGAACCTCACGCTATATCAGCTGCAAGAGGAAGGTCCCAACTCAGCCTCCTCCAGGCGATAACGGGCAAAGACGGGCCTGCTCTTGGCCCAGTCTTGGCCCCGCCGCGTCCCGGGCTGTGGGAGCCAAACAGCGCTTTTCAACCGGTAGGCGTTGACATGGATGGCGTTTCAAGCGGCTCCTGCAGCGAAGACGGTCTGGGCTTGTGGTCCGCTCCCTCAGCCCTCTGCACTGCACTGCAAGTCAAAATATTGGCTTCACTTTTACATATCAGCCACCTTTCCTTGTGAGCAACAATATGTACTTAAAGGTTACTTTTTAATATCAAAAAAGCAGGGTTCCCACATGACAATTTTTTTTTACAGGTTTGATACCAGGTTTTTAGGCTGATGCATACAGGCTACACATGAAATCCCTAAGGCACTATTATACAGGCCCATGCTGTGGATTGTACAGTAGGTGCTGCAGTTCACTAGTGGCTTTTAACTTCCAGGCCCTGGCTGCATTTTCTATAACATATACTAGGGTATTGTAGGGACGTTAAATAGGTCATTCAAGGATAAGCCAATTAAACCATGTTTAAAGGGGGAGCAGTGCTATGGTACTCCTGTTTAGAAGGACTAACAATGCACAGTGATTTAAGTCCAACAAGAAATAGGGTCCAGAAACACGTGAAAAATCTGGAGTGACCATGTAGAAAAGATAGATTTGCTCCATTTGGTAATTACCATATCACTTGGAAATCTGATCATTATACAAACTACTGTTTGCACAGGGCTCTGAACTTTCTTCCAGCTTAGTTACTAGGGCCTTTGACAAGTTACCATTTGTTTATGTCTAAAGTAGCAAATATCCCAAAAAGCTTTGCTGATTTTGGCCACTTCCCATGCATCTCTATGGCCCACCTATGCTTTTTCAGGACCTACTCAGATTTAGAATCCTGGAACCAAACTTGTCGAACATATGGTTAAAGGTACCCTGTTTGCTGAACCGGATCATGATATAGAAGTTACAGCACAGAAAAGGAGCATGAGAAACACCTTAGACAGTGAGGAATCGGTGTTTCAAGCTTTCTTCATAACCAGCAACTTACTTCAGAACACTTCGTGGAGAGGGAACTGGAGGTTGGGAAGGCAGGAACACAAAGAAAGGGCTACTGACACCAAGTAGCCATATTGAAGGAAGTACAAATATACAACAGGAACCTATTTCCGTGTCTGTCTGGCATCTTGACAAAGCTTAAATGACAAAGTGACACCGACTTACTTTCAAAAGTGGGGCGCCCGTGCATCAAAGTTGCGAAAAGTAGATTTAAAAAAAAAATTAGTGTTAGTTGAGACTGGAAATGTGATTATATTAATAAGCAAATTCACATTAGGCTGATGCGAATGGTTTAAGTACTTGCAGGTAAATATTACTGTTCTAAACTGTCTCTGCGATTGTCCTATCAAAATAATTAGGAATGGAAAATCCGTAAAAGGCTTTTTCAGCTTTATAAGGGAAGTGAATTTGCAGCTGAACATAGAAAACTGCATTTGAAAGGACCGCGTTCTCTGCAGTGCCTCATCACAAAACGCCACTGTTGCATTGAAAGGGGCAGCCGTGCGATAACCTGTTGACGAACGCTTCCTGTATGTATTGCGAGAATGACGTCATCGGTGCGCAGATAGCCAGCTAGTCTAGACTGGAGGCGTATGAGGAAGGAGAGTGGGCCTAAGGTAAACAGTCAGGGTCAAGCAACTAGGAGGGGGGGGGGGCATTAAGGGCGTGACTTAAAAACACGTAAGCTAGAAATCTGTGCTTAGACTTAGACCCATCCTCAGTTCTAATTTGATCAACATGGCAGGGGCAGATATAGTTAGTAATCAATTGTAAATTGCTAATTAATGATGATTCTAATGCGAGTTCAGCCTGGAGCAGGGCACTGTGCCTTAAAGAAAATGTCTACAGGTGACTACATCTTGTGTTGGTTATTATTAGAGGGTGGTGTACTGTCCATTCTAAGTACTGTAAACACTGTCTAACATTTGATCCTTCTGAATTGATGCATATGCAACCAATGCCATTGTTAAATGCATATTCACGCGTATTTGCATATCAATGAGTCGACTTCAAGTGACACTTATGAGTAATATAATTAGCAGTAAAGACTGCTTTGGAGAGGCATCTATTTTCAACAAATCATTTGCAGATCAGGCCTTTACAGAGAGACAGAATTTATTCTGGCAACGGTGATGCCGCCATGGTGAAGGAGACATCAACCAGTGGCTATAAATCTAGCTAAATGACCCATTTCGTTCAACGGACTTGCCCATTAGATGACATTAACTATTGTCAGCTGTTCTACTCTCTATGACTTGTATTATTTACCGCAAAGTCGCTAATTAAAGCAAGCATTGGCAATGTCAATCGTCTAGGCTTTTTAAACTAAGAAAGTGTTTATATGTGTAGTGATCAGCAAAGTGTATGTCCGTTAGTGTTGATAGGTAAACGAGTGGCTGGAGGTGTGAGTGAGTAGATAGGAAACTGAGTGAAGCTTAGCTGGGATGGCTGGGATAGTTGTTAGATGAGTGAGTGATATGTGAGGGATTTGTGGATGTATTTTAGATGGATAGATAGGTTGATGGGTGAACTGGTGTTTCAGTGAGTAAATAAATAAGTGTGGGTGCATGAGTTGATTGCTAAGTAAATGGATGGGGTGAGAGAGCAATGTAAAACGTGGATGTAGTGTGTGGAGTGAGTGAGTGAGTGAGTGGAGGATGGTTGGATGAGTGGATGCATGGGCGAATGAGTGCATAGGTGAAATGGAATGGGTTGAGTCTGTAATTTAGTGACTGAATGAATTGAGTGAGTTATTTATTAGATTAATGGAGTGGTAGAGATAGGGTTGGCGATTGAATGGATCTATAGGGAGAATGAGTGCAGGCGCAATGCAGTCAGTGAGTAAATGTGTATATTTAGGAGTGAGAGGATGTTTGGGTAAGTGAATGGACTCAGTGAGTGAGTGGATGGGGTGAGTGTGGAAAGGGAAAACATTTGGGGAAACAATGAAGACGAAGAGTTAGTTCTTAGGCACAAAAATATGCGTAAACTGCATAAAAATAACTTTTGCCCAGCCACTTGAAATACATCTCAACCTCACAAACTTCCCCATTATCCACCAAGCAAGCACAATGGGTTACCTCCCTGTTAGCCTTCTCTCAGTCACTCACTGCTGTCACTATTCACGAAGGGGCAGTTGTACAAACATTAGGAACAATGATTGCCTAATTGCGAATTTCTCCGAATCACAATTAGGAAATCAGTATTCCTTATGTATGAAACTCTTTGAGTTTCCTTTAGTGATTCCTTGAGGGTTGCAAATTTACCTACCTCATGAATATTAATGAGGTAGGTCACAGTTTATGACCCATTAGGCATCACAGTCATCTGAGGGACGGTGGCCTACTGAGGTCAGCAGACCACCATGTCTGTGATTGCTTTTTAATAAAGCACTCCTTTTTTTAACGTTGCCTTCTTTCCTTAAAAGAAAATTGGGTGCATTTAAAAAGAACAAAATTAAACTCTGAGGTTTTATTTTTTAAGAGGAGGAAGTGGTCCCACAGACCACTGCCTACTTTAAAAAAATATTATTATTTATATTATCAAAGGGGAAGGGGTCCCTTGGGAAACCCTTCCGCTTTGTGAATGGGTTAGCACCACTTTTAAACTGGTGGTGAAGTATTTTTATTTTGTGACCAGAATTTTGTTTCCAAACACTAATACATACCATATCAATTCAGTATTTGGAAGGGACACCCTAAAAACGCCCATTCCAAATACCGAATCGCAAATGCAAAATGCAATTTGGTAACAAGCTTTTATGCTTCAGGATGTATCACATATGTGTTATTCTATAAAACCACACATGGAAATAATGTTAATATAGTTCCTGTATATTGGGTCAGTATTAATCTCTCCTCGACCATTTTACTGAATTGACAGGCTGCATGGAATAGGCCAATATAATGAAAAGCAAGAACTCAGAACATGCATTTAGTTTGAATCATTTAGGAGCAAGTCCTGGCAACAGTCAACTCAAATCTGAAGTTCTCTAACCACAAACATATTCTTCCCCACACGAAGCCAAATTTTGCAGATCTCATTCTTTAAATAATCACTCACATCACCTAGATGTTTCTAAATTTGTGTACTATGACAGAAGCACATCTGCATAAAGAAAACTTTAGTTAGAACCCAGGCAACTTTCCTAACTCCTCTGTGAACACATTGTCATGCACAATCTCTGCACCCTTTCCAATCATATACTTTATTCCACCAAACTGACTTACTAATTGTCAGTGTTCGCTGTTCCCTTTTTTAACCAGTCTCATGTATTTACCATTATTGACCCAAACAGATTAAAACTGATGCATCTGTTTTTTCATTCTTAGAAATACACAAGCATTTTATTATTGGTGACTCTGCAGCCTCCTCAGCTTATGTCACAAGATCACATATGTTTCCACTTGTCTAACCGGCTTATTCTTCGCTGATCCTTTGGAATACTAGGGACTAAAGCAACTTTTTTGTGTGGCTCCTCTACATGTGTGACTCAGTTTTTTGAGGCACCGCAGCAGCATTTGCCGGTATTCCCTGCATGCTGGGGTGGGACTACATCCCCCAGCTGTCTCTTCTTTCTGGGAGGAGGTTCTGCTGCTCCCCACAATGCTGCCTAGCACTTGAAAGTGCCCTGTTTCAAATGCGGCGTAGGACACAGCAACATACTTTGCCGCTTTCCCTGCAGGCTCGGGTGGGATTACATACCCCTGCTCTCTCTGCTTCCTGGAAGGAAATGCTGTTGCTGCCAATACCGCTGCCCTGGCACTTAAAAGAACCTTAGGGCAAATTTACAAGCCCCTTTCGCCAGATTTGCGCTGCCGTTGTGTCACTTATGTGACGCAGCGGCGGCGCAAAGCCAGCGCCATGCTGCGGGCTATTTACCACCTGACGCAGCTAGGGAGATGCATCACGTTGTAAAGCCCTGCTCCGCATGTGGGCATTCCTGCACAGGGGGGGGGGGGGGGGGGGTTGTTCCGGCACAGGAAAGCCTCCGAAAAGTGGCTGAGTGAAATACACAACATTTCACTCACTTTTTCTGCATCAAAACCCTGCGACACGCATCTGCCAATCTGTGCGCCACAATGCGCCGGTCCTAGGAAGCTTGATTCCGGTCCAGGGAAGGCATGGCTTGGCAGTTTGGGCTGGACTGTTCCCATGAGGCACAGGGTCAGACTGATTTGCACATGGCCATGTCTGAACTGGGGTGGCAGAGTGGGCTAAAGAACGGTGATGGATTAAACCCAGATCTGTTGACTGGGTGTGAGTGTTTGATCGGTTCAGATGCTCCGTCCATCACCACCCCCTTTTGTACCGCATTGTAAATGCGGCGCATCAGTGGTGGCGCAAGGGTGGGCAGATGCATCGCAACTCTTCCGGCACATCCCTGCTGATTAGCAGAGATGCACCAGAAGTAGTAAATCTGCCCCCTTGTTTTTCCCGCCGTGCAGAACATGTGTTGGACGCACCCGGGCAAGGACTGGGCCAAGAGTGCGCCCATCTGCGCCTCTCCATGTCCGACTGAGATCGAACCAGGACGCTCCTCTTGGGCCTGTGTTGTTTTTCACTTAATGTGATTATCACACTTTGATTAGATAATGGGCAATCGTAAACTTGCTGCAGTTGCTGGTACTGTTAACTGCCCCCCGCAACGGTCCCAACATTATGATGCTGCTCGTTTCTGTAGTGGGAACTCTCATGGAAGAAATCATCACAGTTGTGGTTGAGCTAGGGATTGGCCCACAAGTCTCAGAGAAGAATCCAATCCCCACAATACCTGAGGTAATGCAAGGAGAGGGGGCTAGAGCAGGTGCGGAGGTGTATTTCAACACCACCACCATCATATGATGGGACCTTCCTTGCCTTCTTCATTCGACACAGCCCCCGCCACTGATGGCTGTTCTGAGGCCTCTAAACAAGCTAAAGGTGGTGCCCTCGCCGACGGTCCCAGGATGACCTCCGTAAGTAAACCAAGAAAGAAAAGGCCTACAAATAGGCCTGGGATCAAATCAGGCTGCCAGCCTTCTTGCAGCCACTTGCCATGCCCACTTACCAATGACTTTTATAACATCATAATTGATATACTTATGGACTTATTGTCATCACAGTTGGAATCCTTGGTCGCCTCAATGTATTCTTCCTGAGCGTCTAGACTAACTAAAATTGAAGACACATCAGCAATCTAAAGGGCCAATCGATATGTAGCTTCCCAAGGGTTTGGTTGGGCTTGAGTTACCTGGCTGACAGCTCCATTTCGAGCTCTACTTTGAGGTAGTCTGATCCCAAACCCTCGACTGCCCTTGTTGGGGGAAAGGGTAGCCTATCTCAGCTGGGGGACTGGATGGTACTATGTCTCTGTACATCAGCAGCCCTGCGACCCACCTGTGGCACTAGACGGGGTTCCATTGCAGAGAGGGGCATGCCTTGCCTCACTGTGCCAGCGGCAAAAACTACTACCCCCATTTATGCCAGAAGATGGTCCTTTTTTGAGGGGAAACCACCTGATGCAAAACCCCTACCAACTATTAGTTCTACTACAGTTGCTTCTGCATTGTAGAATTGAGATCTTCCTCCAGCTGCAACACCTTACGTGATCATACTGGCCAATGCCATTTCACTGAAGGCAAATGCCGCAAAAGGTTTTGGTAAACTTAAAAGCAAAGTGATGCACTGGATACATACTCAACTGGGTGACAGGTTACCTCTGTCCAAGGAAAATATTGTGGCCACACTGTGCAGGGATTTACAGTAACTCCCATTTCCCTAGGGGAGCTTGTGCTGGACCACATCACAAGCTCCCATAGGGAATGTGCGGTCGCATCGTAATTGAGGTTTCGGACCGCCGACCCGAGGTCGGCCGGTTCCGAAACAACATAGATGTTGGTCGGAAGCAACTCTGACCAACATCATAATCTGGCCCTATATATGTAGGTTCAGATATCAATTGGTGTGGGTCAGTGCAGCAAAAGTCACAGAATATTGTTTTCTTATTATCAGTTATCTGATTTTGGGTGCATATCTGGATTATTTTTTAAACTGAGGTTAGGGTAGTCTATGGTGCTAACATTGGCTTTGAACTGCACTGTTCCAACACAGTTTAAATATTAAGGTGCCATTTTAGAACATTTATCATTTAAGTACAAATTAGCACTAAAATGGAAGGCAAAATCTGAAATTTAATGGCTCTCTTTCAGCATTTGTTTTGTGAAGTAGTTTTCAGTTCTTACAGCATATTACTCTTGTCTTATCAAGTATACATTCTACTTGACATTGATTTATTTTCATCTCATTACTTTGTATAGTAGTGCAAAGGGTGTTATATACTAAAGTGCAATGCTGCAAGACTTGCTCAGTTATTACAAACCAGTCTTGTGTTGATGATGGTGAACGATTTATCCCATGCTAATTATTTGTTTTTTCATTTTCCCAGGTTCTGAAAGAGTCGATTCCTTTTTTAATTGGCCAGTTGCGAGATCCGAACTATAATGACATCATATTAAATATACTTGTTGAAATATCAAGCTATGAACCTTTAGCCCTGGCCAGTTCTCTTCCAGTACTCAAAGAAATGTGTGACACTTTCCCAAGCCTGATTGGACAGATGGCGACTATTTATGGCGCTGTTGGGCTTATTGATGAGGTATGTTAATTGTTTACACATTACTAGATTACTTTAACTAATGATCAATCATACAGGTCAACATTGATTAGGTTGTCATTAAGTATTTCTTCAACATTTCACTTGTCAACCTGCTGTTGCAATGCGATCAATGCCCTCAAAGAAAGTGTTTGGTTTCTCATATCGTCCAAAATCGAAATTTATGTTACATCCTAGGGAAGCTTCTTGAAATGTATGACTACATTCACTCATTGCAGTATTACTAATGTAAAATATGAATTTAGCTGTAAATCATAACTATTGTTGCTACAAGTGTTTCAGTGAATTCTCTGAAACTTATCTGTGGTTTATAAAACCGTAGGAAGTAATAAATTGTAGTAATACATTGTGTTACACAGCATTATTAACCGCATCGCTGCGGCGGTCATTTTCGCGCTACGCAGCTTTTTTATAAAAGCCCCGTTAGATGACGAGCTCAGCTCGTCATCCGCACACGCCCCCCGTGGCTGATGACGAGCTGAGCTCGTCATCAGCATCGAAGGGGTTAAGAACAGTGAAATCGTAACTATATGGGGAAACACACGTATGTCACATAAATTTGTTAAAAACATGTAGCATAGAAAGACCATTATGTTGTACATTCTTCTAAAGTAAATTTATCAACATTTTGCTTCATGGCTTCGTAAAGCACTCTGCTATGCAACAGGACCTGATAAAGTGATTTAGAGGCCGTGTTAATATTCTGTTTGTCCTACCTTGGTCAATACTTTACCCACCGCCCAAAGATCATGGAAAATTGCAGATGACCAGTTCATATTCTTATACATTCTTTTATGCCATTAGAACACATTCGAGAACACCCTGTTCTCCAATGGTAGAACAACCAGTTTCACAACTAAAACATTTCTTATTTAATCATTTCAAACCTAGAGAAGCATCCTCAGCTTCATTAGAATATTTGTTTATATAGCTTTTTACCTTTCATTTTGTTGCCGTTTTAAATATATTCACCTTTACTCCAGGATCTTCACAGACAGCAGTAAGCCGTAATTCATCCAACGAGGCTCTAAAAAATGTTATACATGATTTATTTACTATTAGTTCCTTACTTCCATTCCCCATGTCCACATCAATCCTGTTAGTTAAAATGATTGGCTCTGCTCCAGTAAGGTCCTCTTTCCAAAAGGCGGGGTAAAACTGATAGATATTTCTGCCTAGTGATTTTAGGATTTGCTTTGGCGTGTGTTTTTCGCAGTGCAGTATTACCACCCCTTTAAAAGCTCTGGAGTTCGAAATGGGGGTAGCACACTATTTAAATTATTGCTATATCTTCCTTCTCACACTGTTTCGTGAGTGCTCTTTGGGCCTTACAAACATTTTAAGCTAACTGGTCAAATGTAGTCAATATTTAAGATTTATGCTGAATTGTCCTTCTATTGCATTCAATTAATTTTTCTTTGAATCTGTATCTTCAAAGACTATGAGGGTAATATATATAAAATTTAAGGTTCAGCAAAGTGGTTTGATATTTTTTTTATATGCATGCTTTATTGACTAGGTGTAACATAAATAACCTATGGTGGACGATTTGACTCTACTTTTATCGGTCCAGAGGTACTAAGTAGCCAAAAAAATAACAGTTATCTGTACCGATTCAAAAAGCTATACCATTTGTCATGTTATACCGCAACACTTCACAAACAAAGGTGAAAGTGGTCAGGCAACAATAGTAGCACCTCACAATTTCAGGATGAATGTAAAATGGCACAAAAACAATTAGCTTGTGCTCAAATGGACATAAAACATTATGGGCTAGATGTAGGTAAATAATTTTTACCGATTCAAAAATACTGAATTTTACCGATTCGGTATTTAAGAATCGGTAAATCTGATGTAGGAAAAATTCGGTATTTTTTACCGAATCAGTAAGATTCGGTATTTACTGATTCGGTGAATACCGAATCGGTATTTGCCATTGATTCCTATGGGCCTTGAAGCCCATAGGAATCAATAGCAAATACTGATTCAGTAATTACCAAATCGGTAAAAATACTGAATTTGCTTGGGGGACAGGGTGTCACTTTGACACCCTGTTACACCCCAGTTTCTGGCTTGTGTGCCATGTGACACACATACATGCCCTTAGGGCATGTATGTGTGCCATATGGCACAGGTGTACTTGCACAGATGTGCATGTACACAGGAATTCGTTATTTACCATGCAATAGTATTACATGGTAAATAACGAATTCTAAAGGCCCTGTAGCACTGTTTAAAGTGCTACCTACATAAGAAAATACAGATTCGGTAATTTTACCGAATCTGTAAAATTTACCGAATCTGTAAAATTGACCGAATCAGTAATTTTACTGATTCAGTAAAATTACTGAATCGGTAAAATTACCGAATCTGTATGTTTTTCAAAGCCCTACATACCAATGTCCAAATATTGGTCGGAAACGGCCGAAAATCGGTATTTTCGGCCGTTTCCGACCGGTATTTGGACACCTACATCTGGCCCCAAGTCACCAAAATAGCGTAACATAAATATCAAAAAGACACTTTCAAATATTAATAATATGATTGACATTTCCAGAGCACCACAAGATGTAAGTATATGGTCTTTCAGTGGAACAGGTCCAAAGGTATTGGGTCCAAAGTATGAAAAAAAACAGATAAGTTTAAATGTCCCAAAAACTTTTATTGTTTCTTTAGGTTTTTGATTTTAATGAAATCCAAGATTAGTCTTGGTTTCCATTGAAATTGAACACCTAAAGAAACAATAAATGTTTTTTTGGGACATTTAAACTCATCTTATACCGCAATACATCAGTACCAGTCTTTGTGAATTCATTCTTATATTATCCTAACATCTTATGCCCATTCCTGCTCAAAACACCCTAAGAAACTGTAACCAAATGTTAGAATCTGACCCATTGCGGGTATCTACCAACAGACTATAGGCTAGATTGATGATGCGGTACATGGCTGTTAGAAATTTGGTTACTGGTTGACTGGGGTGCGAGCCCTGGTCAAGCAGCAACCACAATTCTAGTCAGGGTAAGGCATAAGCAAACCCCAAATTAACCTGTGCCCAACTACCTGGTAGCTTGGTACAGAGTAGTCAGACTTAATTTTGAGGCAATGTGTAAAGGATTTGTGCAACACTTCAAAGAGTAAAACAGTAAAAACAGCACACAAAAAGGATCCCAGACAATGTTTGAAGAATAGAGCTTGATTTAGTACATAAAACAAGACCAAAACGACAAAATTATAACCGGTAAAACTAGAGTTATGATTTTTTTAACCTTAAAATGCAATATAGCACCAAAAAGAATAAAGCGTCAACTATCTGGTTGCGCTGGACTGGGTCAATGTCAAAAGTTCAAGCTGACCGCAATCAAGCGCGGGTCAGGTACAGTCCTAGGTAAGTCCTGCTGAAGGTTTACTTTCTCAAGTTTTTGGGTCAAGAGTCCCTTATGCGTGAAAGAATGTTGGCGAGAGCAATGGAACCATCGCTGGCTGGCTGGTGATTTGTGTTGGCAGTTCTTAGTGGGCGATTGATGCTTGCATGACAAAGATACTGGCTTTCAGTGTGAGTGCTGTGGTTCCGGTGGTTCCAGCGTGAACAGGCCCATTCGCAGTTGCAAAGAGCCCAAAATCTTGAATGTAAGAGCTCAATCACCACACAAGTATCCAGGACCTGAGAAGCACTTCTTGGGGGTCAGGATCTCGCTGAAGACGGGTACAGGAACTATTGGGGAGTCTTTTATATCCCTGAAGCTCAGATCAGGAGGCCAGTAGACTAGGCCTTTGAGTCACACTGGGGTCCTGGGTTTAAGATGGGTTACAAGTCCAGTTCTTCTTCCCCAGGCAAGAGGGAAGCAGGTCAGAACATCTAGGCGGCAGCTCCTTCAGAGTAGCTGTCCAGCATGGTGACAGTCCTTTCAGCAGCACAGCAGTCCTCTTCCCTGGCAGAGTATCCATAGGTCCAGAAGTGTACTGAATTGGTTGTGTCTGAGGTCCTTCTTTTATACACAGTTGTGTCCTAGAAGTGGGGGGAAACTTGCCTTTAAATGAAGTGCACAGATGCCCTGCTTTTCCTGACCTGGCTCCAATCTGGCTATGACAATGCAGGATCGTTAGGCCCTTTGTGTGGAGACAGGACACAACCTATTCAGGTGCAAGTGAGGCTGGGCAGAGCTCCTCCCTCCATTCTCCTAGTGATGGCTCATCAATTCACACCTAAGATCTCATTGTGTGTGGCTGTCTAGGAGGAATACACAAAGCCCAGCTGCCACCTACACCCAGTAATGTGACCAAAGCGTGGAAGCAGGCATGAAATGGCTAAGGCAAGAAAATGCCATCTTTTGAAAAGTGATATTTTCAGAATAGTAATTTAAAATCCAGCTTCACCATGAGTTTGAAATTCATATTCGGTTTCCAGAAACTCTAAACATGAGCCAATCATCTCTTACCATTTGGAAATTACACTTAAAAATGTAATAAGGCAACTCCAATGTTATCCAATGAGAGTTATAGGCCTTGCAGTAGTGAAAAATGAATGTAAGAGTTTTGGCTACCAGGACATGTAAAACTTAAAAGTACATTTCCTACATTTTAAATACATTGCACCCTGCCCTCTGGGCTGTACAGGGCCTATCTTAAGGTTGACTTATATGTATTAAAAGGGAAGGTTTGGGCCTGGCAAAAGGTTTACTATAGCAGGTCGAAATGGCAGCTTAAAACTGCACACACAGGCAGTAATGGCAGGCATGAGGCATGTTTTGAGGGCTTCTTAAATAGATGGCCCAATCAGTGTTGCAAATCCAGTAGTAGATTTTAATTCACAGGCCCAGTGCACATGTAGTTCACTTTACTAGGAACTTATAAATTAATTAAAAGTGCAATTCAGTATAAATCAATATTACTACATTTTAGAGAAAGAGCACAAGCACTTTAGGACTAGTTAGCAGTGGTAAAATGCACAGAATCCTAAGACTGGCAAAAATGAAGTTAGCAAAGACGGGAGGTCTGAAGTCAAAAACTAAGGGGGGAGAAAGCCAACAATGCCAGGTCTAAAAATGGCCTTAGTATGTGCCAGCGCTCATATGCCTTGATATGTTGGAAGTAGGGGTGGGCAGAACTTACAAGTTTTATTCCGCGGTCGTTAAAGCGCTTCTGAAGAAGCCTGGCTTGGACCCGCAGAACCTGGCCAATTTCAGGCCCATCTCCTTGCTACCAGGGGTTAGTAAGGTTGCCGAGAGGTTGGTTAATCGTCAGCTATCCAACTTTCTTGAGGAGAATGGCTGGTTGAGGGACTCCCAGACGGGATTCCGACCGGGAACTGACACGGCTCTGCTAGCAGTGTTAGAGGAGGCCAGAAGCACTTTGGATGCAGGGGGGTCAGTGGCAGTGATCCTCCTGGACCTCAGTGAGGCCTTCGATACCGTCAATCATGGGGTGCTGATACAACGCCTAGCTGAGTCGGGTGTCACAGGAGTGGCCCTGGAATGGTTGGCCTCCTTTCTGGAGGGGCGTACCTTCGAGGTCTGGGAAGGAAACGCAAAATCTCCTCCCCTCCCACTTCATTGCGGGGTGCCCCAGGGCTCATCCTTGAGCCCCACGTTATTTAACGTGTATATAGCCCCCCTGGAGGGTGTGGTGTCTCCGTTTGGCTTTAAGACCATAAGCTATGCGGATGACACCCAGCTAGTGGTGGGTCTGACACAGCTGGAGAAACAGCCTGAGACGCTCCATTCATGCTTGAGAGAGGTGTTTGATTGGATGTCTAGGTCATCGCTCAAATTGAACGGATCAAAAACTGAGCTGATGATCTTGGGCCAGTCAAGTTTTGCCCTCTCGCCGAGCAGCTGGCCCAACTGCATGGGCACCCCGCCTGACCCAAAGAAGGAGATTAAGAGCCTGGGGGTCTGGGGGTCTGGCTAGAGCCGGATTTGTCCTTTAGGACACACGCCAAGAAGACCGCTGGCGTGTGTTATGGAATGCTCCGGTCGGCCCGTAAGGTTCTCCCCCTGTTGCCAGAACTCTCCCGGAAGCTGTTAGTCCAAGGTCTAATCATCTCACGCCTGGACTACAGTAATGCGCTCTTTCTCGGAGCACCAGAGTCAACGTTCAAGATCCGGCAACAAGTGCAGAACGCAGCAGCAAGGCTGCTGCGGAACGTTCCGGCCAGGCAGTCAGCCAGGCCTGCTTTAAGAGCACTCCACTGGCTCCCTGTCAGAGAGAGAGTTACCTTCAAGGCCCTCTGCATCGCCCACAAGAGCATACAGGGGAAAGGACCAGCCATTCTGAAGGACATGATTCGGCCCTAGAAGCCCACAAGAGCTCTACGCTCTGACAACAAACACCTCCTTCAGATAAAGAGAATTAGGAGAGCCCGTTCAGGTGGCAGGAGTTTTTCTATCCATACAGCGCGCGCCTGGAACTCCCTCCCATTCTCACTACGTTCCGAACCAAATCTTCTCAGGTTCCGGAAACATCTGAAAACTTATCTTTTTCCAGAATAATTGTAGCTCTTTCTGTTCTCTATTAGTAGCCTGCTCTAGGTCTCTATAAGCGCTGGGATGCCCCTGGGTAACCGTGCGCGGTACAAAATTAATTAATAATAATAATAATAATAATTCTGCGGAGCTACATAACATTTTTGCAGAGTTCAGCAAGCTGTAAAATGTTGGCACGTTGCACTGAAATGTTGTGCCAGAGCTTGTTCCATTCTGTAAAATCCGCACAAATGGCACCACGCATCGCACCAGAGGTTGCTGCTTCTTTCTGCTTCTCGTGTAGATTTTCTACTCAAGCAACCACTTTCTCAGTGTGAACGGTAGTGAACTGTAGCTGTCTGCAGCGACTGCCAGCGTTGAGAAACCGCACCGGGACTCGTCCTAGTGCTCAACTTGTCTCACTCGCACTCGCCAACCTAATGTTGGCAACCTGTGTGCAAGAAAAACTGTGCAACATGGGGGTTCACAGCGTTATTCCAGACCTACCTGCTACAGGCAGAGCGCAGAGTGGGCATAACTCTGAACTCCTCCAGCGGAGTGTAAGTCTAAAGCCCACCCCTAGTCTGAAGGCTCATTAGCCATAATCGTCATTATTGCCAGCAAACGTAATGGACTCTGTAAGACAGAATAGCACATATGCTAAAAAAAATCACAGAAGAGAAACATAAAGCAGGGGTTTACAAGCCACTGCGGTTGTCCATGAATTACCTGTTGGCTTGGGAGGAGACCAGAGTTTGGTGGGCGGGTGCTTTCTCAGGCTACACTATCCCTTTTGTTAGGCTTAAAAGCCCAAATCAGGGACATTAAGTTCAATCTGCCATTGGGAAGATACTGGCCATGCACACATAACCATATTGTCTGTATCTCCAAAGGACCACATTCAGGGGCATCTTTACAAGAACTTAACGCCGGCGTAGGTTACATTTTTTGACGTTACGGCAGCTTTTTTTTATTATCGCCGTATTTACAAGATGCCGCTAAATTTGCTTGGCAGAATGCTGCACGCATGTAAAAAGTGAAAAAAAGGAGGAGAAATAAAATCATTTTTACTCGTAGCACCACCCAAATGCCACCCTTGGGGTGGTGTTAGATTCTGTCGCATTCTCAGGGTTTACAGTTTCTCGTAAACCTGGGAATGCTTCATATATCATTGGTTTAGCATGGAAACGCCCTTAGCAAAACCTATTAAACTGTTTTATGCATGAAAGAGGCACATATTTACAAGGCCATGAAAAGCCATGCAAAGTGGCTTTACATGGCCTTGTAAACATGCTGTGGCACATTGCGTCACTGAAAAGTCAAAAATGTGATGTTACAGTGTTGCAAGAGTGCAGCTAGTGAGGCCCTTAGATAATTGAAGATCTCCCACAATTCATCCTTGGCAAGGTCAACAACACCATGGACCTCCTGCCATTGCAGCTAGGAGTAGCAAGGAGAGCACCACCACCATCACTAACATGCATTGCTCACTTGGACAACTGCTCCGCTCCCTTTGGGTGATGACTGGACCTGATCCCCTTTAAGTGCTGACCTCAGCAGAACGGAACTTCTGCAACAGGAAGATGGAGACCAGGAACCACAGAGCCTCTCCGTAGCTGTCTGTAACCATGGAAGAAGGAGAGATGCACAACCATTCAACATTAAATTAGGTTATCTGCCATCTGAAGAGTAACATCTGGGGGCTGCATGGACTCTGCACCGGGTGACCACATTGCAGTGGAGGGGGGCGTTCAAGGGAAGTGTTGGGATCCTGTCTTCGTCGGCACCACATCCAGCTCCTTCCGCCTCTCTTGTATAACCTGGTGTAGATTGGGGTGGCTTGTAGTTGTGGCGGGGACGCCTGCTCCTCCTATGCCTCCCAGTACAACTTTACAGGTAGAGGAGGGATTATTTGATGCCCAACTCTTGAAGGCGCCGCTTAACCACTAGAGATGAGCTCCTCTGCCCCTGCACCCCGTGGCATAGTCAGGGAAGAACATATCTGTGGCTTTATCCACTTTCACCTCCCCCAGCTTCCATTCCTTCCTCAGGACAGCATCAAGATCCCTGTAGAAGGCGAAAGAGAAAGGTTCTAGGACCTGTCCCTGGCAGCGTGCAGCTCACCGTCACTCGATGGGTTTGCTCCACAACAAAGAATGGGGATAGTGCACCTGCTGGCAGTAGGTCACGCTACAATGTCTCAGTATATGCCACTGCATCAGCCCCTTTTGCTTTCTCAGGCAGACCCAGCACTCTCACATTGTTATGCTGGGAGCGGCCCTCCGCATTCTCTGCTGACTTCACATGTGCCATTAGCTGCTACACCTCCAAAGCTGCGCTCAGGGTACTCTGGGTGACTTTTGCCAGTTCTTGCTCAATGTCGTGTACCTTGTAAGTCAGCTTGTGATGATCTGAGTACTCCAGGGTGAAGTCGACCGTGTTTTTGTGGTTATGCGGCCTTCAAAGGAAGTGCCGTTTGTTCGAGGGAGGTACCTGCTGCGAGTACAAAGTCTAGTTTGGAGTCAAGGCTGTCCACTGTCACGGCGCTGGTGGCCAGCGATCCCCAGCAGCTCGGTTCACCACCACAGAGGAGCTGCCAAATGTCGACGCCACCCCCATCTGCAGGCAGGCCATAATTGCCCCATATGCCCAGGCACTATGTGTGACATGCGGTGCAGTGCAGTGTGACCAGTCGGCCCCTCTCCTCCAGGCAGGTGTTTTCTAGCAAGGAATCTTCGTTCAGGCGGCACCGATGGAAATCCCCTGTATACCCAAGAGCTCACTACCAGGGAGCGAGGAAAGGCAGCACCACCCGTTCACCTCCTCCAGTCTAACAGTGGCGACCAGATCCCATGTTCCCCAGTGCCCCAGTGAGTGACAGCAGATCAAGCTGCACACCCAAGGGCCTGGGCCTGCCCCTGGCACCCGCCGCCACCATCGGTGATAAATCAGTGACTAGGGTCAGTTAGTGGAGTCCCCCAGCAGTCTTATGCAATGTCCTTGGTGATGTAGGTTAGCTGCAGCACAGAGATTCTGAGAGCACGGTGTGCGCCATTCACTGGCACTAGGCCTGGGACTGACTAGATCCCCAGGTCTCCTCTGCTCTTCATCCCACCCTCCACAGCACCCAGGCAGCGCCACATCCTCCGGCCTGTGATGCAGCTCGGCCCCCCATTGGCAATCTCCTCTGTGCTCCCCGGTGTAGTGGTGCCACGTGTTCTGCAATGCAGACCTCCCTTAATTGGTGGGCCTCTACCAATCATAGCTCCAAGGGGCGCCAGGCGGTCTTCTCACGCAGGTCAGCAACGTGTCTCCATGCGACCTTCCAGACTTAACCACCAGGTAAGGTTAAATTCGCGACTCCTCAATGTCTACTATCACAGCCCACAGGCTTGGGCCCGACATGGCCCACCTCCACCGTCAGGCTGCAGCGACTCCACAGCACCGCTGATTCCACTTCGAATCTCAGATGCAGGCCTAGGGAGACTGCAGCGCTTCCAGGCATCAGCTTCCATGGTGTGCAAGGATGGCATTATGTAAAGGGCTGCATCACTGGTTTTCCCCAACAATGCTCCACTTTTCATAAATGAGGCCCGATTCTGCATTCCTCTTCCCCTGGGACTCTGGCTGGTCATCCTGGCTGTTGGGGGATTTGTTGACCTGTGCTGAACTTGACCCTCGCTGCTCCGTTCTGCATTCCATCGTTTTTTTTTCATTAGAGGTGGAATATATGTTATTTTTGCCTCTAGAGTCTGAAAAGTGATGTTGGGATGACTAACATGAATTTTTTCCCCGCTAATTGGCCTTTCGTCATTTTTTTCTCGCTAACTTCTCATTTTGTTATCTCCTTGACACTGGTGTTAGTGGCAGTTTTGGCTGCGGTTAGCTGATACTATCGCCATGTAGGGATGTATTGTAAATACGTCGCTAACAGGGCGATAGTTTTCGGTGATAGACAGTGTTAAGAAAATTGCAGCTAACCAACACAAACACCAGCTAGCAGCAATTCTTGTATATATACCCATCAGTTTCACCTTTCGGATCGGGTCAGGAACCTGCCTTAGATTTGTGCATTTCTAAGGGTGGCCCTAGAAGGCTCCCTTGAGACTACCTTGCCCTCTCCCAAAGAGAGTCCTTGTGATGCAGTATATAGCTCCTTGGTGGTACACAATCTTTCAATTCGACCTTTGTGCCTTTGGTTATGCTATTTTCTAAATTGCTCTCATACCTGTGTGTGCTCAAGCTCGATATAAAACTCCTAATTAAAATTAATAAATCCCTCCAGGATCGTTTTTTTCTAATGTGCATTTTTGGGTTACAAAGAACATCTTGAGAGGCAGCATCATGTCCTCATTTACATTGGAACACATCCTCATGTAAATGAGAGCTCTCCCATGTTCCATCGTGGGCGCCAATAATGCACCTAGGCAATGGACATCAAGGAACTGGCCACTCAGACACCTCCCATGCTTTTTGTAATTCCTAGGAGCACAAACAATTGCAAACGTGTTTCATTTTGTAGTGTTTTGTATGACTTGTCCTTTTATCTCATATGTAGAATAATGAAGAAATGTAGATGTGACTGAAAAGACACAAAAGTGCATATGCAGACATGTTGCACATTACTCTGCAATGCTTGGATGGTAGAGTCAATCATGTGTCCTATATCAGTAGTATTTGTTGTCATTAGGGAGGTCCAATATTGTCACTGCACCTTGGTGTATAATAAAGCAAAAGTGAGTGAGTCGCAACTTTAAAACATTAGTTCCTAGTCTATTGGTAGATAGAAGTAAGTGAGTAGAGTGTTGCATTTGTGGTAAGTGTGTTGGTGAAGTACGCAGTGCTTAATTTGAGCAGGAGCTTTCAGGTGCTCAGCACCTGCACTTCTTCACAGGGCCGGGGCTACAATTTCTGACCCTTCAGGTAGTGGTCTCAATATTAATTGTTCAAATTCAAAATCAAAAGAATAACATACATTGCATGGTTCCTGGCTGGTAAATGTTCATAGACAGGCCAGCATACGCCTTTCCAGGCAGGCATGATTGTGTATCACCAAGTTAGTGAATGTATCATCTTGCGGATCACAAATCCAAGAAGTCATCGACAAACTATGTCTTGCATTCTATTCCCAGAGTCTGCTGAACCATGCCACCGCCTGAGCCTAAGCCTCCCATTAGATATTTGTAGCTGGGGGCTGGCTCAAGACGGAGTTGAGGATAGGAAGCTGCGAGAGCGCATTTGGAACTTGGGAGTGAGGGCTCTTGAGGAACGAAAGTAAGTGTGGACTTTCCACTTGCTGGGTAGCCAGAATAGCTTATCCAGCAGCCCTGCATTGCTGCTATCCTCAACATGCTTGATGCAGCTGTGGCCCAACAAAACCTTTGTGTGGCATGTCTTCACCTGTCAAATCTGTGCGCTGCACCCCAGCATGGTAATTGCTGAGCGTGCGTGAGTCCAGTAGGCACCACAGCCATACTTACTGGCATTGTCAGCATTACGGCTGGGTAGAATGCCTGTGCTGTAGCAGGCAGGGTCACAGCAAGCTGAGCAATCCAGTCGCCATCCCTGAACCTACTAATTACAGGCAGCACTAGTAGTGACATCACCTGCTGTGCTCGAGCAGCTACCTGTTCTGCAAATAACCCACTTATACTGCCCTGATTAATATATGTAAAAAAAGAATTTTCATTTGGTGTACATTTTGTTTTTGCACTCGGTGTAGGTAAGAAAGTAAAGCACATGTCATCTTCCTCTTCTTTAGCAAAGACAACAGGAAAACGCAGAGTTCAAAATAGCAATGACATGTACAGGCTGACGACAGGGGTCACAGGCAGCAGATGAGAGAGAGAGCAGGAATAAAGAGGACAAAGAAACAACAGGAGAGGAGAGGGATAAGACGGAGCTAAGTAGATGAGTAGAAGAAAAGGAGAGCAAATCAGATACAAAGAGAAAGCAGCCATGATGTGAAGAAGAGCGCATTAAGAAAGAGAGAAGATAGAATGAAAGGATGTAGAGGACAGGACAGAGGAAAAAAAGCAGACAAATGATAAAACGGAGACACAGCTAATCACTGCTAGAAGAGTGATCATAAAGAGCCAAGATCGAGAGGAGAGAGTGCAGAGCATGGATAAAAGTGAAGAGGAAAAAGGGCAGGGGTAGAATGAATAGAGGGCAAATCAGAAATGCAGGGAATAAGGAAACACACCAGGTGTGACAAAGATGATAGAAAACAATTAAAGAGGTGAGAAGATAGACTCTTAGAGCAAAGGCGTAGGGGACAGACAACAGATCAAGGTTAGCAGATAGAGACTGAGGCAGTGAGAGTGTTGAAAGTGGGGCTCACGGGAGGAAAAAGTGAGCTGTGGCCTCCTTGGTAAAATTTTCAGCACCTGCACTTCTTTTTTTACAAAGTAAGCACTGGAAGTACGTGTATAGCCAAACTGGTTCATAACGTGGCACTAGGGATTATTATTATTATTATTATTTAATTTCATAAGGCGCTCAGTTACCCAAGGGTTTCCCGGCGCCGCCTGCATAGGTCAAAAACAAATACGGGAGAAGGGCCTATTGATTAAAGAGCCAGGTCTTCAACATCCCATGAAAATGCACAAAGTTGGGCTCATTTCTTAAAGACAGAGGAAGAGAGTTCCACGAGGTAGGTCCTAAATAAGAAAAAGAGCGACCGCCCATTCTAGACAGTCTGTATCTAGGGACCACAAATTTAGTCTGACTAGCAGAACAAAGAGAACGAGGAGGAACATACAGTTGGACAATAGATTTCAGATATTGGGGGGCCTTACCCATTTTGATCTTGTGCATATAGGTCAAGGTCTTGAATTTAATACGGTTCTCCACTTTCAACCCGTGTAGGTCACGTAAAGAGCTAGACACAGAAGAGAATTTGGGAATTTGGCAGAGCAATCGGGCAGCAGCATTTTGAACGATTTGAAGTTTACGAATCACTTCCTTGTTTGCTCCCAGAAACAGGATGTTGCCATAATTCAGGCGTGAAGCAATCAGAGCCTGGATGACAGTTCTTTTAGTCGATTCAGGCAGCATCCATAGAATGTTTTGGAGCCATCTAAGGATGGCGAAACAAGTTGCTCTGAATTTAATGGCTTGCGGCTTCATAGAAAGCTGATCGTCGATTATAAATCCCAGATTGCGGGCTTGTTTAGTAGGGCGAGGGGTGACACCCAGCTCAAGAGGCCAGTGTTGGGAGCCCCAGAGTTCTTTGTTTTTCCCCAGAATAAGCACCTCGGTCTTTTCTCCATTAAGCTTAAGAGAGTTGTTTAGCATCCACTGCATGAATTTACTCAGACCTAACTGGCGACATGAGGGTCCAAAGGCTCCTTTATCAGAAAGGGAGAAGATTATTTGGGTGTTGTCAGCATAAGAATAGATTGACAGCCATGCCTCCTCTGCAATCTCGCCCAATGGTTTCACATAAATGTTAGGCAGCAACTGGCTGAGAATCGAGCCCTGATGGACTGACGAACAAAAGCAGCCCTAGCAAAAATATTCAAATCAATCCCACAAAAATGTTTAAACCAGCCCCTGCTGATGGATATCCCATCCGCCATATTTCAAGTGTCAAAGGATATAATGTACTCGTAATATTGCAGACGGGATATCAGTCACTTTTGTGATGGAGAATCCTATCAGCCAAACTCTAATCCGGTCCTTAGGTTCCAATCTTTCTCTCACTCCCTCTCTTGCTCTCTCTTTCTTTCTCTTTTTAGGTCAAGCATTCAAGACCTCTTGTATATACTTCAGTATATCCTTCTCTTGTGGGCTTAGAACCACCCCCCTGCTTTTCATTTGTTTATTTCAGTGCCTTTTAAGCATCTTTGCTTGCTAATGGTTAGTGCTGCCTCTTTGTCACTCCTTTTTCTCTTTCATTTCCTCCCACAGAGCAGGGACAAAGTACTGTATCATTATACTTTGCTTGTTTATCTGTCGTTTGGGGGGCTATTTTTTTCCTTGGTTTCCTGCTTGTGTTTTGGTGGTTGCATATTCCGCTTCAGCGCCCATTGCTGCTTCAATATATAGCATTTTTCTGTGGCTGAGTGTAAACCTAGTAGGATAGGGATGTGTGTTCCCATCCTGCATCACTCTTATGATGAGGCGCTGCCTGCAAGGATTCTCATGACTACCCTTCGCTTTTCTCTGTAAGCCATTACATGTGCAGGTATGTTTGTGCACATCAGGCAGCAACACTAAGCGGGCACATTCTCTTCATGTGCATCCCCTTGCTGCTATCCTTAAGCTATTCCTCATGCAGGTACACTAGCATGCTTTAATCAGCAGTGCCATTACTCAGCTGTACTCACAGCATTCTTCTATATATAAGTGGTGAATCAGCAACCAGGTAGGAGAACTGATGGCAAATAATTTTTTTGATTTGCTAATATTCATTAGCGTATTAGTTGTTGTCTTTAATTTCTGGCTTTACTTCAGTGTTCTTTTTTTCAATTTGTAATTGAGCACCCTGGCAGGTTGATGTTGCACTTTATAACAATGAATAAATCAAAGCACAGCGCCATCACCATCAAGTTCTTCTGTCAGCACTCTAGTTTATTTTGTTAGGCCTCCGCCACTGAGGCAGTCATTCATATCACCAGATTCGCTGTGGTCCTGTAAGGGTATTTCACTGGGTTAGTGGTATAAAATTGGTGCCAAAGTCATATAAATGATGCTACCTCTCGTTTGCTTACAGCGACTTCCATTTGTTTGTACAGATCTCTTTAAATGTTTTACAGATACGCGGGAGAGCTCCATGTGCTAAGTTGCTGTTTTTGCAAATTGAACATTATCTTTTAATTCCATTGAAAAATGGCTTCAGCCATTCTTAAAGAGAAGCAGAAATCATAATGAGCGTGACAACAATTTGGAGTGGAGAGAACCTTTTATATTATAAAATGCATTCTATTATGAGATGTATTCTGTTCCAAGATGGCCATCGTTCAACTTGTCGCTCTTGGGCACTGCTTCATGGACAAGAGTGGGACGTGAGGCAACGTGATGTGCAAATGTAGTCCTTTTACCATGTTAATGAGAGTTTATTAACTGTATCCTTCTTCCACTAGTGAGTGTCTTTGTGTCTTCTGTGCAAGTTAATGGTTGAGCACAACGGGGTTCCTTTCCAGTGTTGGAGGATTTGCCGCCTCTTCACCTTCTGGACCATTAAAGCGATTCTTTCCCAGGGTAGCAGGCAGCAGCACCGGAGACTCTGGGAAATTTTATAGGGGCAATCTTTCCACTGCATAGAGTTCTGTGGGTTTTGTTAATATATAGGTTACCAAAGTAGAGAGTAAGGGTTTTCGTCCAAAGTAGCTGGACGGGGAATACTCCTGATCCCCTGATCAAGGAACTGTTACAAACAAAAGAAGGAGTACCACCCGATGAGGGAAGAGAGAAGAGAAGGCTTTTTTCCTGACAAGGGAGTATTATTCCTTTGTAAGTAAACCCCTCACTCACCACCTAGTGGTGACTTGCTTCATCATCGGGGCCCACCCAAGTGGCCTAGCGTCACTTGGGTGTGCTTCAACACCTGGTTTACAGTGGAGCAGGTAGTGAAGTGTGGGGTGCACAAAAAACAGTGTAAATGTTAAAATTGTCCTGGTCAACACTTCAATATTATCTTTAATAAAAAGGTTGTTGGACAAAATTAAAACGTCAGGTGAGATACTGGCAGGGGAGTTACGGCCTGTGTATCTCTACTATGTGATGGTCGAGATGTTTCTACCTTAAGGGGTAATCCCCGGTATTCCTCAGGACCAAAAACAAGGAAGTGGGAGGTGTGGGTCCCCTAGAAGACTCACCCTGTCCTGACTCCTTGGTCTTCCAGAAGATAAAACTGTATCTCTGGGAATTCACTCCTAGGGTTTAGGAGATGAAAAAAACCTAGGGAAGGAAAGAAGTAAAGGAAGTAATTACTATCCTGTTACGATGCGCAGTGTTTTTAGGTGAAAAAACGTAGTGCAGATATCCTTTCGTTCCACAGTGGTGAATGGAAACGGTGCCTTCTCAGGTAGAGGGCGTGTCTACTTATACAGTGAGAGCGTGCTCATATTGGTGAGGGTGCGCTATAGTAATTGTATACCTATGGACTAGTTGTTGTAGGAGCATGCGTATCTTTTTTTGGGGCAGCATGCTTATATATGAGGCAAAAAGCAATGGCGCGTTGTTATTAGCGTTTAACAGCGTGAAATTGTGCTGCGCTTAAAATAACCCATTCGGAAGGATGTGCCAGTAAATCCTGCTTAGGATGTAGTAGTGAACAAAAAAGACATACAAGACTCTAACAAACACAAAACAGATAAGGATGCACGGAGCTGAGCTCAACAGAATCAGGGCTTACTTTAAAAGTGCTCGTGGTGGACTTCATCGAGCTAGGGGTAAGGCACTTCACGTTTTGTCAACGTATTCTTTGTGAAGAAATAAGAAGCTTGTAAGTCACTGCATGGGTTAACCTTATGGGCGTGTGCTCAAGGGATTGCATCGGCCCCTGGGGGAGGGAAATCTACTTACAGTTGGTCGTGAAGGGTGGAGGCATGTAGCCTACGTCTACCGTCCGCCGCTCGGTTAGAACTGACTGAGCGAGCGCGGGGTAGATATCCCTGAGAAACCCGCTTCCGGGGTAGGTCAGGTGACGCTACGTGGTCCGGTGGGCGGGAGGTTGCCATAGAGCTATCAGGACGCTGCTGATGCGTGTTGGATGAGAGGTCTGCGCATGCGTGAGATTGTCATGGGGACCTCTAGACGCTGCGCATGCGGGTTGGGTTGATGGCAGCGCAAGCGTCGGGAAAATAGGACCCGCTTAGGAATTAGAGTGATAGAGTGTTGTGATCAATGCTTATCGCGGGTGGAGAAAGTATGGCAGAAGCCTTGAAATGTCAAGGCCTGTCAGAAATCTATGCAGGATGGGGGCACGTATATGCGTGGATCTCATTGGTTCTGATGAGATCGCAAGGTAGTGGTAATAAGGGGAGCACGGAAAGGGCAGGGACACAGCAGTGCTGGGCAAAACTGTGCTAGTGGAGGTATGGCTGAACCCCGGGCTAGTGTGGTTCATAGTGCCCATGTTGTATCGAATCAGGGGTTATTTGGTTGTTTTGCCTGGGCTGAAACAGGGCTGTCTCAGAGTGGATCATGTCAGAAAAATGTTGTGTAGCCATCATTTAATTACAGAATTCCACGGTATGTTATCGTTAAGGCCCCGTTGGTGGGTGGAAAGTCTGTATATCCACCTTTGTTCCTTCTCGAACAGACGGGCTTGGATGTTAGGCCCTTGTGACAATTGTTCTATTACCGTCCACCTCATGTCGTTTGTGGTGTGATGAGCCGAAAGGAAATGTTCCGTTAATTTGGTAATGTTCTTTTTGCATCTGATTGTGCTTCTGTGTTCACAGATGCGTTGTTTTATTTTTCGTGTCGTCGGTTTTGTTAATATAACATGATTATGATTGCTTTTTGGTGCATTTTGTTGGTCTGTTGCTGCTGTTTTTCAAGCTGCGAGGCATAGTACTTGTGGCTAGAGTGCATCAAAATAAAAAATAGTATGGTTGTGTCTGCTGCAAAATTTTGGCTTAATTGCCTGTTTTTGGATGGAACCCTTGGCATGCTATAGGATGTACTGATGGTTTCCGCACATTTTGTAGCAGAACGTTCTATTTCCATGGCATGACTTGTGTGACTGCCTGCCCTTTGAGGCTTGATAAGTGGACCTATACAAACCCTCTGGGGTACAGACCTGAGTTTGGTCTCAAGAGATTATGCGACCGACATGTCACACTAGCCGCCAATTTGAAGTGTTGAATTTTAAATCTACTGCTTACACATGATTTTTCCGTAGTACCAATATCGTAGACGATAACTAGACATTGGGGTGAACATGGTGAGGTTTCCGCTACCCGAGGTTTCTAAGCGATTTTGCGCTGTTGCTATGAGTGGAGCAGGGTGTACTTCGACCTTTGCCCTCTAGGACAGTTGTGATACCCGTTGCTTGCTTCAGACATAATGTAGTGGGAGAATTGCAAGTAGTCCAAACCACAGGCAATTACTGAGTAGCCTTTACCACCCAATGTTTTGCCAGCAATGTCATTGTACACAGAGGCCCTCCTTATGGAAATCGCTGCTAATCTCACTTCTCATGGGAAGCACCTTCTGAGCTGCCAAATGAGGCCACCTTCAGAAAGGAACACAAGCAACCTGAGAGCAGTTAACCTTATCTGTGAGGTGTAGCTTGGATCCTGGGGCACGGTCAGCAAGGGACCTAAGTCTGGGAGCACACTTGCACTTAGGGCATTGCATCAAACACAAATCATGGTGATGGGAATTAACCCTGGGCGTAGTTTGCGAAGTAGCGCTACGCGTAGCTACGCGAAGTGCACTTCGCACTACGCGAGCTATGCGTAGCTACGCGAACTGCGTAGTGCACTATGCAGAATGTTGTTCGCACTGATTGCACAGTGCCGGATGCTTTTCCGCACCTTGCAAACTGCATCTTGCACAGTGTAAGCGGTCGTTTTCTGCCGCTCGAGTAGATTTCTACTCGAGCGGCAGCTTTCTCAATGCGGACTGGTCGTTTCTCATACGCGATGCCGGTTGGGTTTATTTTCCACGCTCGTGACCGGCAACTTGATGTTGCTGATCGCGAACGAGGAAAAAGTCTCGCCAACTTGACGTTGAGGAACGCGAGCAAGCAAAAAATGACCGCTGCACTACGCTACGCATGTTTGCACTGTGCTACGTGCAATTCGTGCAGTGCGAAGGAGCTCAAACTTCCCGAGCATAGGGAAGTGCTTTGCCCAGGCTTAATAGGAATGCTTGCAGATAGACTCGCTAGCAAGTGCTGCAGATAGCCTTCCAACCCATCGTTTTTGTCTACTGTAGCACTCACGAAAATATGAAGGTTTCATCATTTTAAAGAGTTTTATACCCTAACTACATACTGCCAAATTTTATTTTTGTACTGTTGTGAGAGGAGTGAGCTCCCATGCTGGGGTGCTCTTGGATGCACGCACAGTTGTTGGACATGTTCAAATTTAGTCCCGCTGGCAATTCTTTTCTTCCCCTAAAGCAGCTGTTGACTACTGTGGACATGGACTTGTTGATGTGGGAGACATATCAAGATGAGAGAATGTTATTGAAAAATGGGCACTATCTGATGTCAGTTTCGTCCATCAGTCTATAAGACTCTATTCTATTGGTAAAATAAAAATGTATCAAGTTTGTCTGCCATATTTTAATTTTTTATTTTTTTGCTTACCTATCTCATAAAATGTAATGAAAAGATCCGATTTGCAAAAATAAACTGACTTCACGAGAAATGAGCTACTAACCAAATATAAGTTCAATTTCTTAGAAAAGATCTGGAGCTTAAATTGTTAACTGTGAAGCTAGTAGACCTGGGTTTAAATCCTGACTCTCTCACTTGACTACATTGTGAAATCTTGGGCAAATCTGGTAATCTTCATTAATGTGAATCCTATCTGAATAGTCTGAAGAAGATGCAGAATAAAGAGAATCGCTCCACTCGTCTGGGAACCTTGTGGCATACCTGGATTTTTAGTGTGATACACAACACAATTCCAGGCCACACAATTCACCACCGCACAATTCAATAGCACCCAGCATAATTACACTCCACATATTCCACTCAACACAACATGATTCAACTACACATAATTACACTTTACTCAATACCACATAAATACACCCCATTTAAAACCACTCAATACCACATAGCAACAATTCACATAAATTCACTCCACACCATGCCACATAATTACAATCAGCATAATTTCACTCAAAGCCACGATTCCACACCGCACAATTCAACTCCACACATCTCCATTCAACACCACATAATTTGACAACAAACTATATAATTCAGCTCAACAACACAATTACATAACACACCACATAAATCTAATCCACACCACAGAATACCACAATCATGCAGCATAATTCAACAGCACACCACATAAATAAACTCCACTACATACCACTCCACAACACAACATACCATTAAACATAATTGAACTCCATAATACACAATCCCACTCTACATAATTCCAGTACACTCAATACCACATAATTATTACCCACATAATTCCACTACACACTATGCAACATAATTCCACTAAACAAATCCACTCCACATCACACAATTCCACACTGTACAATTCCACAGCCAACAATTCCAATCCAACCCACATAATTCCACTCCACTTCATGCCACATACATCCACTCCACTCCATGCCACATACATCCACTCCACTCCATAACACTTGGGTAAAAGACATTTTCATTTACAATGCCAACAGCTCTAACTTTCGTTTAACTTTTTGTATGCCAGGCAGCCTAAGTTTAGAGTCATGTTCCTTTCGTTGCCCCCACAGCTGCAGAGAAACTAGGGAAAAGGTGTATTTGTACTACTGACCAGGATGTAAAAATACTTCTACGCGAAAAGGCACAAGCTTTGAGGCCTCCCAAGCTAAGACAAGAATCGTCCATCTTTTTCCATGTCCCCTTCTTACCCCAGTAGGATAGCATTAGAACTAGAGCGGTAAGGCAATTTTTAACAAGCCCCTTATTCCCCACTTCTGTTTTTGTTCATTCATGTCCTCTCCCTTCCCTCCAGAAGCTGTACATTAGCACCATCTGGTACTGTGCTTGGCTGCTGGCTGAGGAGTTCGAACTCTACCCTTATTGGTATGGGACTAAGGCCAACATGTTTTCTTCTACTGGAACAATGCCCCTATAAATGTGCATTGTTCAAGCCCCCTGTAGAATTCATAAACAAAAATGTTGCTGAGGGTTGACTCTATATGTTTTTCTTTCGATATTTGGACAAGTCTTTTCATATTATAGGGTTTTTTAAATTTGTGCGTAATGAAAGGCCGCCTTTCCTTGTTATTATGCTTCATCATTTTTATACTTGGTAACACAATTCACCGAAATACACTCCACACCATGCCACATAATTCCAATCGATTCAGAAAAGGGGGTGGTGATGGACAGAGTATCTGAATTAAGCAGAACACTCCTACCCAGTCCAAAGATCAGGGCTTGATCCATCACCGTTTTTTAGCTCACTGCACCATCCCAGCTCAGAACCTGGCTACATGCAAATTACTCGTACAAAGCTCACTCTATTGAGAGAGAGCGCCTCTGTGCACAACAAGAAAGACTCGTGGGTCTAATTCATTTAAACATCAAGAGTTAATGCAGATTAAACGACGAATAGTTCATTAAGTCTTTTACTGTTTATTCAACAGTTGTTGAAATTGCTGCTTCATAATCAACGTAAAATATCCAAAATTAAATTTCCATCATCAGATAAATCATTCTGAAGCAGGTTATCACAAATCCCGATGCATTTCGGGCCACACCCTTCTTCAGGGAATTACTCTACAAAAACAATCCAAAAAAGTACAATTCAATCAAGTATCCAAATGTCATTACAAGAAAAATAACATAAACAAGTGCTCACTTACAAGCAGTGCAATTTGGAAAAGGGTGCAAGAATAAAGGTAAACGCCAATAAGAAAGTGTACACAATGGTAAAACAATAATGATAGTCAAACGTAAAGTAAGATTAAAAAGTAGTCACCCCGTGTGGGAGAAAGGATCACCAAGTGTTAATACCTATGAAATACAAGTGGAAAAAAGTGAAGCGGAATTAGCAGTAGAGGGATAAGGTCGAAACTAACGGAACCCAAGTGAAGGGAGTTAGGCGAGGAAAGAAGTAGTCCCAAGACGGGTACTTACTTAAAGACAAGGTTGGAAAACTACGCGGAGTTCCGCGGAGTCAGTGTTAGTCAGCGGAGCAGCTGAGCCGAAGTGAAATACAGACGTGTGGGAGCAAAGAAATGAAAAGAGGACTGGTGATCGAACATAGAAAGAGACGTAACCACTCTCTAGAAAGGTGAAAGGCAGAGGCCATGTTGGAAAGGGGGGTATCAAATAGAAGAAGATATCAAATTGTGAAAAACGTGACTTAAAATGAGTGATACAGGAAAATGCATCAATAAAGAATGACATTGCATTACAGGTAGCATAGGAATTCCATGTGATCGTTAAGTCCATGGGGGTACCATGGTGGACATAAGACGGATCCAAAAGTTCTCTCTTTTGAGAAGGGTGTTCTTATTGTTCCCAGTGACTTTGACTTGTTCAAGTATTTGAAATTTCAATTGAGCCACACTGTGTCTGTTTTCTAGAAAATGAGAGGCCACACTGGATTTCAAGTTTTGTGTGCGAATGTTGCTTTTATGTTCGAGGATGCGCACACGGATTTTTCTCTCAGTGTGTCCAATGTAGCATTTGCCACAGGGGCATTTCAGCATATAAATGACGTTACTGCTATTGCACGTAGCATTCACTCTCAGTTTTATAGTGTGTCCTTTCATGGGGTGAGTGGTCTTGTTCCCAGGGATACAGTTACTACAATTGCTACAGTTGTAACAAGGTTTGAGACCTGTGTAGACAATAGGAATTGCGGTAGAAGAGGGTTGACTCAATATTTCTTTCACATTGCGACCTCTGGTGAAAGCGAACATCGGGAATTGGCTGAATAGACCCTGAAAGTCAGGTTCCATAGTTAATATGGGTCAATGCTTCCGGATAATGTCTTGAAACTGTTTGGACATCTTGGAGTATTTAGAAACCACAACCATACGGTTCGAAGGTTCTTTAGGTTTGGGTTTGAGTAGTTCAGACCTCATACATTTGTTGGTCCTCTCCATTGCCAGATCCAGAATGGGTGTAGGGTACCCCAGTGCTCTCAGTCTTTCCAGTGTGATGGTGAGTTCTTTCTTACTTTCTGATTCACTAGAAACAATTCGCTTCACTCTTAACAGCTGTGCATAAGGTAAATTGTTCTTCAGGTTAGGTCGATGAAAGCTGTTATAATGTAATGTGGAATTCCTATCCGTAGGTTTCCTGTAGATTGTAGTGAACCACTCATTAGGTTGTCTGTGTATTTCCACATCCAAATAATGGATGCAATTGTCACTGTATTCCCAAGTGAATTGGATACGTTCATTAACTTTATTCCATGATTCCAAAAAGTTAGTTAGGGTGTCAGTTGAGCCTTCCCATAACAGAAAAACGTCATTGATGTACCGCAGGTACAGTCTCCCATGTTGTAGCCAGGTGTTTTGACATAATATATGTGACTCTTCAAATACTTTCATGTAGATATTAGCGTAGCAAGGAGCTGCCGAATTGCCCATGGCAGTACCATTCAACTGTAGTATCCATTTGTCTAACACCGTGAAGTAACTATGATACAGAGTGTACATAGTGAGTTGCATGAGGAAAACTTTCAAGTCAGGATCCAGATCAGATGTGATTAGAGTTTGTTCAATTGCTTCCATTCCGCCATCATGAGGGATGGAGGTGTACAGTGAACACACGTCCACTGTACACATGATCAATTCAGTGTTCTTGAGTTCATTCATGATGGGTTCAAGTTTAGACAAAAAGTCAGTGGTGTCACGTACATGCATGTAGCCAGGTTCGGAGCTGGGATGGTGCAGTGAGCTAAAAAATGGTGATGGATCAAGCCCTGATCTTTGGACTGGGTAGGAGTGTTCTGCTTAATTCAGATACTCTGTCCATCACCACCCCCTTTTCTGAATCGTTTTGTCCACCATAAGCGTGGAAGGGTATACTCAGATGTGAGTCCCTTGCTCACTGCACCATCAGGATTCAAGCAAGCCGGGCCGAAGACGGCTGAAATGCCAGAAACCGGTCCCCGGAAGCTTGTTTCCTTCCCAGTATAAGAATTGGCTTGGTAGTTTGGTCTGCCCTGTTCCCATGATGCACTGGGCCAGGGACAGACTAATTTGCATGTATCCAGGTTCTGAGCTGGGATGGTGCAGTGAGCTAAAAAACGGTGATGGATCAAGCCATGATCTTTGGACTGGGTAGGAGTGTTCTGCTTAATTCAGATACTCTGTCCATCACCACCCCCTTTTCTGAATCGTTTTGTCCACCACAAGCGTGGAAGGGTATGCTCAGACATGAGTCCCTTGCTCATTGCACCATCAGGATTCAAGCAAGCGGGCCGAAGACGGCTGTAATGCCAGAAACCAGTCCCCGGAAGCTTGATTCCTCCCCAGTAAAAGAATTGGCTTGGCAGTTTGGTCTGCCCTGTTCCCATGATGCACTGGGCCAGGGACAGACTAATTTGCATGTAGCCAGGTTCTGAGCTGGGATGGTGCAGTGAGCTAAAAAACGGTGATGGATCAAGCCCTGATCTGTTGACTGGGTAGGAGTGTTCTGCTTAATTCAGATACTCTGTCCATCACCACCCCTTTTTCTGGAACATAATTCCAATCAGCATAATTTCACTCAGCGCAACACTCTTCCACGCCACACAATTCAGCTCATCACATTTCCATTCAACACCACATAATTCTACAACAAACCACATATTTCAACTCAACTACACAATTATACAACACACCACATCCAATCCACACCACAGAATTTCACATCGTGCCACATAATTCAACAGCACACCATACAAAATGCCATTCCACATAATTATACTCTAACACACAATCCTTCGTCACATAATTCCAGTACACTCAATACAACATAATTACTATCCGCATATTTCCATTACCGACCATGCCACGTAATTCTACTACACAAATCCACTCCACACAATTCCACCATACACTATTCCAAGCCACATAATTCCACTCCACACCACATACATTCACTCCAATCCAAAAGACATGGGTAAAAGACATTCTCATTTACAACGCCAATGCCTCTAACTCTACCAAATATGAGACCAATGTGCATTGCAAATGCTTGTTTGCCTGTTGTGCCTGCCTCCAAACACCTCATGGAGATGGAGACAGAAGTAGTGACCATCGTCCTTCAAAAACTGGCCTCAAATGTCTCATGCCCTGCGGGGCAATGGGCGATGGAATAGTTGGTCAATCTAGCTCTGCAAGTCACAGTGAACATGTAGCTGCCCTTAGTGTACATCTATATATGGAAAAAGTGTGAATAGACGTGGTCATGCATAATGGGTATCGTATCGCAACACAATAGTTTGCAATCATGCCCTCTCATGGGCATCCGTGATAGTGCATATTGTGAAGTCATAAAGCATAGCAATAAAAGCTTTGGGGTCCTGTGTGGTGGTGGAGCTATTTGGATTATTGATTAAATATGTGCATGGAATTTCCTGCGAGCTCGCGATGACTGCATCGACGCACGCTTCTAAGTGTATGCACATTGTTGCATCCCAAACCAACCCTTTACCTCCTGGATACTGTTGCTTTTTGGGAACGATGCCACCCGCTCACAGTGTGCTTTAGCAAACATACACATTGCAAACATTAGATCCAGCAGCCTCACACTCTGGGCCTGGTTAGCCTGAGAGCTCATACCACTGTCACTTTAATGAAAAGGAACTTTAAATGATCATTGTAATGATAAGCTGGCAGGAGACGCACATAGCATGGGGTCTGACCTCTAGCTGGATGCTGCTTTCCCTGGAAATGTTTATTTCGGATGCCCTAAAGGAGATTTATTAAATTCTCCAAGAAATGTTTTCTCTCATATATCTGCATGCGTTTGGAGATTGTTATTTTCGCTTCATGGCAGCTAAGGATCGAAAAATGCTGGATGTTCTATGATGTGGCGTGACGGCCAGATCAGTCGACTTTGAAACTTGGGAGCCAGGTTCGAGTCTCGGCGTTGGCCCACAGTCCTGTGATTCTGGGCAAAGTACTTCATCTCTCCGTGATAGAAAATAACATGAATGCGACCTTGTGTAATGCAACTGGTTCTCATGTAAAGGTCTCCAGTACCTTCAGGTCGAGTTCGCTATGTATTTAATTAATTAATTAATTGTGTGTTTGTAATGCGCTAGAATCGACTCCCGAAGGAGTATCTCTGCGTAGTCGACCGCTGGGGAACCCGTCCTGGCTTTCCCTGTGAGATTGTCCCTACTGGGTATCTCCAAGGTGAAACCAGGCATCCCCGGCGTATGTGGGGGGCCGGGGATGCAAACTGCAAAAAGAAATAAAACATATATGTTTCTGCATTTGAATTTAGGGTGAGTCCATTGAAACACAGTATTGATCCCCAGAAGCGGATATATCCCATTAGTCAACATTCTAGAATACGAATGTAAATGCTTATGGACGCAAGTGGTGGATTCTTGAAAGTAAACATAATCTTATGGAATACCAATAAGTGCATTGGCGTATACAGGTGGTTCAGTGGGATGCAACTCATCAAGAAACTTATGAAACACAAATACATCACTGATTGATCAACATTGTGACCTGGAGTATAACGCTGGTACACATGCGGATTATGATTCTGTGACATTATTATTATATTATTTTTTGCACTTATACTGCGCATCGGCTACCCAAATCGGGTTTCCTGGCGCATCTCTGCCGTTATAAGATGGAGAAAGAGTCTTATTTATCGAATAACCAGGTTTTTAGTCAGCGCCGTATCCTCTTCCTGCTTCAACATTCTTCGCATGCTCAGAAAAACATTTCGCTGGATCCCCTCCGAAACAAGGAAAACAGTCACCCACGCTCTGGTCACGAGCCGACTGGACTACGGAAACACCCTCTACGCAGGTACCACCGCTAAACTCCAGAAGAAACTCCAACGAATCCAAAACGCCTCAGCCAGGCTCATATTAGACATCCCACGCAACGAACACATCTCTGGTCACCTTAAAGACCTCCACTGGCTACCCGTCAATAAGAGGATCACTTTCCGTCTGCTTACCCACGCACACAAATCACTCTACGACATCGGACCAGATTGCCTCAACTCTCGACTGTCCTTCTACACCCCCTCCCGCCAACTACGTTCTTCCAGCCAAGCCCTCGCCACTGTACCTCGCATTAACAAGACCACCATGGGAGGCAGATCCTTTTCATACCTGGCTGCTAAAACATGGAACTCACTCCCCGCTTACCTTCGCCTCACCCAGAACCACCTAGCGTTCAGAAAGCAGCTTAAAACGTGGATATTTGACAAATAATCCTCCTCCCCTTGCTAAGCGCCTTGAAACCCTCTGGGTATGTAGTGCGCTATACAAATTTTATGACTTGACTTGACTTGACTTGAAGCGGCCCTGAGTGGCTGACCTAAGATTTCTGGATGGGATGTATGTTTTTGCCAGTGAGCAGAGGTACTTCGGGGCTGTGTTGGCTTTTATTTTGTACATGTAAGTGAGTGCTTTAAATTTCACTTGACTTTCTACATTTAGCCAATGTAGCTTACGTCGGAATGCAGAGACTGATTCCCTTTTAGGTACCTTACATAGTAATCTGACTGCCGCGTTTTGGGCCATCTGTAAGCCACTTTTGGTTTACAAGGATGTGAAACAACTATCTAGAATTAGCAGTGTCTTGTGGAATACAGATTGTGGCTTGGGGCAATTATCACAGAAGCATCACTTATAAAATGCATCTTATCTAAGAAACTTAAAAGAAGACCTTTCAGGTGAAATGCAAATTCGCCAGTTTGGTGCTTGCTCATTGAATGTATGACAAACATATCTCTGGCAGAATACAGTCTGGCAAATGAGAGAACAGAACAGGAATCTGCTTTTAAACTCTAGTTCACCACGGACAATAATCCAAGGACAATAATCCAAGTAGACAACTTCAATCTATGAACGGCGATCAAATACACAGAAAGAGATACTGGCTTTCATGCATGACTGTTTCTGGATATTCTTGCGGAAGAACACCGCACCTCTGTTGTCAACCAGTTTTTCTGTCAGACTCCGAGACATAGAGGGACATATTGGGAGCCGTTTTGCTTCCGTGGAAGCTGTTGCTATGTACCGCATGCCACCAGATTGCCAAGCCAAAGACATGACCATTCAGTTGTTCATTCCACCATTTATTTTGCCAGTCGTGCACAGCCACGTATGACTAGATGATGCAGTATGTAGTGACCCATCATTCTGCAAGAACCCCATATAATTTTTGTGGTCGGTATATCCCTCACTACCATTCACATCATTACTCTACATTTCTACTCTTCAAAATCCCAAATTTATCAACACCACCACCCATGCTCATCAACTCCCACTCACAGAAACCACCTCTTCAACAGCATTCTCAAACAATAAGGCCTGTACCAAAAGGACAGGTACTGTATGGCGCCCTTTGTATTAATTTGATATACATGATTAGTTATAATGCAATTTTGTTTGTGCTTTTCCTCCGCTACTGTCTGCTATCCAGTCTTAACTCTTTTTTGTACATATTTGGAATCAGAAACCATTCTCCTTTTTTGAGATTTGGGTGGTTTAGTAAGTTTGGCACGATAGCAGATATACACACTTTTCTTCTAGGTCACCAAGTTATGACTGGCATGGAGAGTATCTGCTCTCAAAGGTCAGAAGTGTGTAACACAAATTTTGTGTGATCATAAATTTAATTAAGGTAGTATTCTCATTCATGATTAGTGAGACATATGTTGAGATCTGCTGTAATCACCAAAATAAATGCAGGTAAAACTCTAGTTTTCATTGGAGAATTACAGGCCAAGCTAAGGTGAAGGTTGCCCATCAGTTCACTTTCTCGGGAGGATGATCTTTTGTGAGGGATTCTTGTAATGAGCATCTGAGTTGGTTGTATTCTGACGAAGAACGAGAGATTTGTTATGTTTCCCTGAATCCTGTTGGCTATATTTGCAAATGCAAATTGAAGTCAACATTGACCATATTGACTTGGGTTACAGCTGTTTTCAAAGATCTTTGAAAAAGTCCAAGTACTCAAAACACATTCATGCTGTAATAATCACAAAAAATAGCAACACAAGGGAAAGAGAAAACTGAATCTAGATACTTTGTACCTTCAAAGGATTCCTAATTTGTTGTGAACCGTTCTATGTTCACAGAACTCTCAGTATACAGCCCCCACCATGCTGTGATAAACCTACCATATCTAGAGATCACAACAGTGGGATGGGGGACAGCTACCACTCAGGGCAAGAGCAGCAAAGAAAACCAGGTGAAATCGAGGGACTAAAAGTCCTAGAGACCACTCCAACTCTGCCAAGCTATGCCAGTCACAACTGCAGGAAGGAAAAAAGGACCCGCCGTCCCTTACACCTTGACACAGCACCCACTCAGACCAGCAGGTAAGGGCTATTACAGACTGTGTTGGGTCACTCTGGGTCTCTCCTCTTGGTGCCCGTTTTTTGGGGGCATTGTAAAGAGCCATGGCAAAGCAGAAAGCCTGTAATACTCCAAAGATGCACCTTGTGAAAAATCTAAATTTAATGTAGGCTTTCTTGGTTTTTACAGAAAAATGTTGAGGCCTTAAACACTGAGATTGTCAGTGTTTAGCAGTCACTACTGTGGCCACTCCGTCCCCTTACTCAAGCAAGACCCAAGATGGTGTTGCCATGCCTGGGTCTTCTCTTGCTCTCCCAGCTAATGCAGATGCTTCAGAGAACTTTTATAATTTTTCTGTGGGAGACACCCTTTGCTCTAACCTATCTAAGAGTTGCCTCATAAAACTGACAGAATGGAGAATGTATCCTCTTCTGATTTTAGGTTTAAAGCATTTTATTAAGGCAAAAAACATAGGAGGGAAGGGAACATGAGGGGTAGGGTTACATACATTCAGGTGAAAATAGCTGAGTATAAATCTAGGACTGCGATGGCGGACAAGGCTGCTGCAAAAAGAAAAATCAAATGGTAAAATGATAAGGGCTAAATACAGTCGACACCATCAAGCAGATCAGAAAATGAAAGGCAATGAGGCAAGAAACCAACCCCACCAACCCCCAGAACCCCTCCCTCCAAACTCCCCAACTCACCCCAACACCCTCCCACCTCCCCCCCGTCCAGTACACGGCCATAACGCATCCTGCCCTCCCGCCACGCCCCCCACCCCGTGAGCCCAGATCTTGTGTCCCCTTAGTCAGTTGAGATCACCGGAGGCGTTAGTCTCAGGAGTCTGAGGTACCTCGGACAGGTGAGTTCCCTAAATTCTGTGGTTAAAAGCGCATGAAAGGGTTGCCATAACTCATCAAATTGTTCCACGTCCCCCGCCACCATAAGCGACAGTTTCTCCATACCTAGCACATGCCAGAGCCTGTGTAGCCAGCCTATGATGGAGGGGACCGTGGTGGTACGCCAGTGAATCAAGATGTTCTGAATCGCTGAACCCAGCGCTATCGCAATTTGCCTGCCCCTGCGGGACTTCAGCGGGTACATCAGGCCATTCGGGAGGCCCAGCAATACATACGCCGGGAAGCGTGGCAATTCAGTCTCAAAATGAACATCAATCTCGTCAAGAACCTCCTTCCAGTATGCCTCTAACAAGGGACAGTCCCAAAGTATATGTGTAAGGGTCCCCACCCGACCACATCCCCTCCAGCACTCCTTCTCAATATGCCTATTCATTTCGTGTAGCCTCTCCGGGGTATAATACCAATACGTGGACACCTTGGTGAGTGTTTCCGTGAGACCTGTATGATATGCAGAGTGTCTTGCCCGATGCGCAATTTGATGCCATTCCTTGTGACTAAGCGTCCTTCCCAATTCCCTATTCCAGCGTTCCCTACCCGGGTTATAGAAATGAAACGGAGGGGGCTGCAGGAATTTGTAAAGGTCGGTAATTAGCTTAGCATCAGAGGCGCGGGTCACTAACCACTGCTCGTATGGCGTTATCTGGCGATCAGCAGTGCTCCGCACCTGAGACTGAAGCGCCCAGTGCCTAACCTGCATGTATCGTAATCTATCCGACTCAGGCAGTTGGAACTCCTGTTTCAATTGCTGAAAAGGGACCACTCCCTCAAACCCATATATCTGGAAGAGCGCTCGGCAGCCCGCTGCCCTCCAGTGGGAGAAAGCGCCTGGTTCCATACCGGGGGAGAAATCAGGGTTATCCGCTATCGGCGTGAAAGGCGAAGGGAACGTGGTGAGTTCACGAACTTCATTGACTGTATCCCACACCCTCAAGGGGACTCGCGTGACGAAGGAAGCATAGAGGTTGGGGGGGCGATGAATCCAACGCAAGAATGGAACCTCCTGAAGGGGGCGCCCCGCCACCGCCTGGTCTTGAAAGAGCCAGTGCTTGTCGGATTCCCACCTGCTCCACTCCACTAGGTAGCGCAGCTGCGCCGCCTGAAAGTATTTCCGGAGATCCGGGATACCAAGGCCCCCCGCCTCCGGGGCCAGCGTGGAAAGAACCCTCTTCATCCTCGGCTTGCGGCCCTGCCAGACGAAGCGTGTAATGTCGGCTTGTGTCTGTCTAATCCAGCCCGTAGGTGGCTGAAGCGGCAAAGCTCGAAAGAGGTACAAGATCTGGGGCAGGATCGTCATCTTGACTGCTGCAATCCTGCCGAGCCAGGACAGCAGGCCTTTAGTCCAGCGGCCCAGCTCTTCCTTGATTTTCCTGCTAAGGGAGGCATAATTGGCCGTTACCATCGCTGGTAACGTTGGTGCTAGCAGAATCCCCAGATACGGCACCAGGGATGATGACCACTGCATGGGGAAGAGCCGCTGCAGATCTTGTCTGGTATCCGCGGCCAGGGACACGTCCAGAGCCACCGACTTGCCCATGTTCATCTTAAAACCAGCCACTTTCGAAAAAGCGTCTAGTTCCTGAATACACGCGGGGAGGGCCCGTCTAGGATCGTCTAAGGTCAACAGGACATCGTCCGCATAAAGACTGATCTTGTGGACATACTGCCCCATCTTGATCCCAATCGCATTCGGGTTTTGGCGAATTCTCTGGGCAAACGGCTCCATATAGAGAGCAAAGAGGAGTGGGGAAAGCGGGCATCCCTGCCTGGTACCCCTTTCGATCGCAAAGCTACGGGAGCTAATGTTAATGTTAATGTTAATGTAAGCCAGACTTTTAGAGCGCACGGCTACCCCAAAAGGGTGTCCCGGCGCTTTAGCAAAGAGGCCCCTAGAAACAGGAAAACCAAAGGCAAACACACTGCAGTTACCACGGGTTACTTGGTGAAGAGCAGAGTCTTCAACTCCTTCCTGAAAGTCAGGAGGTTGTTCGCTTTCCGAAGGGAAAGTGGGAGCTCGTTCCACAAGCAGGCTGTCACGTGTTGGAAGGAGCGACCTCCCATCCGGACACGTTTAGCCACAGGCACCTCCATTTTGGCCAGTTCCGCCGACCGCAGAGACCTCCGTGGCACATAGAAAGCAGTGCGCTTCCTCAGATAGTAAGGGCCAATCGCATGGAGAGCTTTAAACGCCAAGGTGAGGAGTTTAAATCTGATTCTCCCAGCGATTGGCAGCCAGTGCAGCCTAGCTAAGAGCGCAGAGGCGCTGGCTCTCCTGGGCAGGCCATAGATGGCTCTGGCCGCCGAATTCTGAACGATCTGCAGTCTAGATAACAGATACTTAGGTAGGCCCGCAAAGAGCGCATTTGCGTAGTCCAGGCGTGCTCCCACAAGCGCCTGAACTACATTCCTCCGGTACTGCAGTGAAAGCAGAGGAAGAAATTTCCTAAGCATCTTGAGGATGCTGAAACATTTCCCTGCTAATCCCAGGATGTGTGGACGGAAAGAAAGATCATCGTCAAACACCACTCCGAGATTTTTTACCTGAGCAGATGGTGTCTCTGGGGGGAACATGTCCTGGGGCCACCATGTCTTCCAGCCCGGGTCTGGGGCACAGCCGAAAAAGAGCAACTCAGACTTGTCTGAGTTGCATTTCAGGCTGTGCCGCTGAAACCACGCAAAGACTGCGCTCAGACAGTCCTTAATTCTGCCGCCGTTGAAGACCTCACCCTTCCTGCAGGTGAACAAGAGCTGGGTGTCATCAGCGTATGAGATGACCCGGGCCCCAAACGCCTCCGCTACCTCCGCTAGAGGGGCCATATAAATGTTGAAAATGGTGGGGCTCAAGATAGATCCTTGAGGCACCCCCACCTCCAGCGAAGGCATTTCGGTCGAGAACGGCGGAGCCCAGATCACCTGTCGGCGGTCGGCAAGAAAGGATTGAAACCAGTCCAGCACCGTCCCTCGCAGACCGATCTCCCTGAGTCTTGAGAGAAGGCCTGCGTGTGGGACGGTGTCGAACGCCGCCGATAGGTCCAACATGACTAACATCGCCTTTCCCCCATGGTCGAGTGTCTCCCTGATGGCGTCGGTAACCTCTACCAGAGCGGTCTCCGTGCTGTAGTTTGCACGAAAGCCGGACTGGGAGTCATGCAGCAGTTTGTTGTTCTCAATAAAGGTGGATAGAGTATGCTGAACATGTTTCTCCAACACCTTCGCCAGAGCAGGGAGGAGGGAGATCGGTCGGTAGTTAGCCCATTGCAGGGGGTCAAGCAGAGGCTTCTTAATCAACGGCAGAATGAGTGCGTGTTTCCACTGTCGTGGGACCACCCCCGAGCTCAATGATAGATTAAGCAGGGGGTTCAGCAAGCTGTTCAACGCTGAGGCCACCCTGCCCAGGCATTTAGCCGGACAGGCATCCAGTGGCGAGCCGGATTTCAGCCGAGATAACAGCTCAAGCGAAGTTTCGCAGGACAGCTGGGGAAAGACAGATAGTGTGGGCCCAGAGTCAGCCTGAGAGGGATCTAAATAGGTCGGCTTACCCCCTAAAGCGGCGTCGGCCGTGCAGGAGTCCACCGATGGAAAGGTGTCCTGAATCTTTAGAATTTTGGCCACAAAAAAGTCGGCGAGCTGTTTGATCCATTCCTCCGTGTGTGAATGGACGGGGGTACCTACAACTGGATTGACAAACTCCTTCACAATTCTAAAGAGTTCCCGGCTGGTATTATCGGCTTTGTCAATTCTCTGTTCGAGATAGCTCTTTTTAGCTGCGGCAATCTGTTTGTAGTATGCCTTTATGGCGTCGCGGTATTTCGATTTCTCCACAAGATCATACTTGCGCCGCCAGCGCCTTTCCAACTTCTTGCAGTCTTGTCGCATTATGCGTAGAGTGGAGGAGAACCAAGGAGCAGAGTTAAGAACAGGGGCTGTTCTAGCAGCCCTCAATGGGGCCAACTCCTCGAATCTTGCCTTCATCCAGTTCTGGACCAGAATTAAATCGGTTTCCAGAACCCCGGTCAATTGACACGGGTATTGGCCAAGAGCATCGGAGAGCATATCTGCTGTCACTAGATGGAAGGCTCTGGACTGCCGGGACCCTACCTTCGGAGCCCTTTGGCTAGGTTTAGAATCAAGCACTAAGGCAAAGTTTAACAGATAATGATCTGATCAAAGGACCGGGAGTGGGGGGGATGCCTCAATAGGCATGGAGGAAAAGATTACATCTAACGTGTGGCCTTTCACGTGAGTGGGACTGTGGATAAAAGGGGCTAACCCTAACATCGCCGTGATATCACGGAGTTTATCAGCTTCAGCGTCTGTAAGACAGTCCATATGCAGGTTTAAGTCGCCTAATAGCATGCAATGCGCAGAACGCATGCATGGTACTGATAGGGCCGACTGCAGATCCTCAAAAAAGGACCCAATGGGACCAGGGGGTCTGTAGAGGAGAATGCCGGTACAGGTCTGGGACGCCGATAGGTGGAGCGTAAAGCCTAAGGCTTCACAACCGGCAATGTTGTCCACCGTAAAGGAGGAACAATCAAAAGCCTTGTCCACTATCAGAGCCACCCCGCCACCTCTTCCCTCAGTTCTATCCCTCCTTAAGATGGAATAGTTCGGCGGAACAGCACAGGCAATGTCGGGTTCCGACCCCACTCCCAACCAAGTCTCAGTTAAAAATAAACAGGAGATCTTGGACTGCGTGAGAAGATCCCAAATATCCGAGGTATGACGAGGAAGGGACCTGGTGTTGAGCAACGCGCAATGGCAATACTGGGGAGGGGTATATGGAACACCGGTAGATGGTACTGTGGGGAGCCAGTTACACACGGGACAGCCCTTGCCTAGCCGGCGACCGCCGGGGAAAAGACACAGACAGTCAGAGAGAGGGGGGCGTAAGGCATACAAAGTAGCAGCGCTATACACTAACATCCTGGAGCAGCAGGGAGTCAGCCTATAAACAAGCAAACAACAGCGCCAAGAGCCAGAGTCCAGCCTCGTCCGCCTCCGAGACGCGGACGAGCGCAGACGGGCAGGACTCTGGCACGACTCAGGCGCAGGGAAGGCGCTCCGCTGCGCGTTACCGCTGCGCGAACCAGCGAGCATTAAATAGCGTCGTCTTGGCGTCCCAGGTGACCTGGACGCTCAAAGATGGCGCTCGCGCTTCCTCCCAACGCAAGATGGCGCTCAAACCCACCTCCTCCCGGAAACCCGGACCCGCCAAACAGCGGTGGTGATTCCTGAATTAAGGTGCAAGGTAGGGGCCAGAAGCGCTTTAAAAACAGGGAAGAAGGCACTAAAAATAACAAAAATGCAGAAAACAGGAATTATTTAAAAATAGGCAAGCAGAGAAGGCGCGCGACCAGCGCTAACAGCAGCGGGGCCCCAGTAGTATTCTCGCCCTCAGGGGCACTAAGCAGGCTCACCTTCCGGTCAGCTCGCCCTAAATAGCGTCGTCTCGGCGTCCCAGGTGACCTGGACGCTCAAAGATGGCGCTCGCGCTTCCTCCCAACGCAAGATGGCGCTCAAACCCACCTCCTCCCGGAAACCCGGACCCGCCAAACAGCGGTGGTGATTCCTGAATTAAGGTGCAAGGTAGGGGCCAGAAGCGCTTTAAAAACAGGGAAGAAGGCACTAAAAATAACAAAAATGCAGAAAACGGGAATTATTTAAAAATAGGCAAGCAGAGAAGGCGCGCGACCAGCGCTAACAGCAGCGGGGCACCAGTAGTATTCTCGCCCTCAGGGGCACTAAGCAGGCTCACCTTCCGGTCAGCTCGCCCTAAATAGCGTCGTCTCGGCGTCCCAGGTGACCTGGACGCTCAAAGATGGCGCTCGCGCTTCCTCCCAACGCAAGATGGCGCTCAAACCCACCTCCTCCCGGAAACCCGGACCCGCCAAACAGCGGTGGTGATTCCTGAATTAAGGTGCAAGGTAGGGGCCAGAAGCGCTTTAAAAACAGGGAAGAAGGCACTAAAAATAACAAAAATGCAGAAAACGGGAATTATTTAAAAATAGGCAAGCAGAGAAGGCGCGCGACCAGCGCTAACAGCAGCGGGGCACCAGTAGTATTCTCGCCCTCAGGGGCACTAAGCAGGCTCACCTTCCGGTCAGCTCGCCCTAAATAGCGTCGTCTCGGCGTCCCAGGTGACCTGGACGCTCAAAGATGGCGCTCGCGCTTCCTCCCAACGCAAGATGGCGCTCAAACCCACCTCCTCCCGGAAACCCGGACCCGCCAAACAGCGGTGGTGATTCCTGAATTAAGGTGCAAGGTAGGGGCCGGAAGCGCTTTAAAAACAGGGAAGAAGGCACTAAAAATAACAAAAATGCAGAAAACGGGAATTAAAACTTTAAAAACAGGGAAGAAGGCACTAAAAATAACAAAAATGCAGAAACGGGAGCTGCACCCGTTAACTCACTGTCGCCGAAGGGGATTTGTAGCAATTGAAGACCATCGAACAGAATTTGTCTCCAAAACCCAGTTTCCGGAGCACCTGCTCGAGATAAGGCCAGTGAACGCGATCGAATGCCTTCTCGGCATCTACCGCTAGCAGCATCCTTTCACCCGGGATCCGCGAGGCTTTCTCCAAAATGTGTGCTACTCTCTTAGTGTTATCGACGGTTTGTCTGCCGGGCACAAAGCCAGCTTGATCAGCCTCAACCAGGCCCGGCAGATGCAGGGCCAATCTAGATGCCAGAATCCCTGTGTATAATTTAAGGTCGACATTCAGGAGTGAGATAGGCCTGTATGAGCCGCAGAGGGCCCGGTACTTCCCAGGTTTCGGGATCACTGAGACTGTTGCTCTTAACAGGTCCGGTGGAATGGCTCCTGGCTCGGAAAAGGAGTTAAACAGGCGGGTGAGAATAGGAGCTACAACCGGGCAAAAGGTTTTATAAAACAGGGACGTGTAACCGTCCGGGCCCGGAGCTTTCCCGTGTTTGAGCGTGGCTATCGCGGATATCACCTCCTCCACATGAATGCTGCGCTCGAGGTATTCCGCCTGCGCTGAGTCCAGCGCCGGAAGGGCTAAATAATCCGTAGCATCCTGCGACGAGGGGGGTTCCCCCGTGTAAAGCGCCTTATAGAAACTACAGAACGTTTCTGCCACCGCCGCGTCATCAGAGACCGCCACCCCATCAGCACCGAGCAGTTCCTTCACCACGTTACGCTGGTGCGCGATTCGGAGCCTATTCGCCAAGAGTTTGCCACACCTATCCCCACTCGTGTAAAACGCATGTTTTAGACGCAGCGCCGCGTATTCCGCCCTGTCCATGTCCAACGCCGACAGGAGCTTCCTGGCAGCTTTCAACTGCCTCCACACCCTAGGAGCTCCGGTACGGCGATGGACCTGTTCCAATTCCCGGACCTGAGAAGTCAGCTCCTCCCTTTTACGCTGTCTCTCCCTATTTTCTGCTGAGGAGATGGAAATGAACTCCCCCCTTAGAACCGCCTTCATCGCCGCCCACTGCGTCGCTGGCGAGGTGTCCGAGTTATCATTGTGTGCCTGGTATTCCCGGATCGCTTCCTCAATATGCTTCACAACCGTTTTTTTATGCAGGAGGGTGTCTCTAAGACGCCACACCCCCCGAGAGGGGGAGGCCGTCGGAAGCGCAAATGTGCCCACGACTGGCGCATGATCAGACAACGACAGAACTCCAATGTCCGCCGCCGTAGCAGCGGCACACATCGGTCCGCTAACCAATAAGTGGTCCAGCCGTGCGTAGGTCCGGTGCGCATGTGAATAATAAGAATAGTCCCTATCCGTGGGGTGGAGGGTGCGCCAAAGATCATGCAGGTCCATATCAGTGATTCGAGCCTTCCCAGCCTGGGAGAGTTCCCCAGTCTGCGGGTATCGCTGCGCCGATCTATCGATTGTGGAGTCAAAAACTATATTCAAATCTCCCCCTCGAATGATATGTCTATCAGGGGAGGCAGTCACGTCTACCAGCACCGAGTCTAGAAAGCGCTCTTGGTGGTCATTTGGGCTATATAAAGAGCCAATAGTGAACGTTGTGTCCCCCAGCCGGAGGCGGTATGCCAATAGCCTCCCCTTCTGTTCTGCAAATTTGTACAACACCTCCCCCCTGAAGGAACTCGCTATCAAAATGGCCACCCCCGCGGTCTTAGATGCAGCAGAGGAGAAAAACTGAGTTGGAAACTTGTTAGAGCGCATCCTATGACAATCCCGTGGTAGTAAATGGGTCTCCTGCAGGAGGCATATATCTGCCTGTGTCCCCTCCAGCAGAGATAAGATTGCCCTTCGCTTCACTGGGTTGTTCAGACCCTTAACATTAAGGGTCACTACTTTCAGTGTCGACATAACCCCAAGTGACCGTAAGTGCCAAGCCGCGGGCAGTCAATGAGCGGGGGGGGGCACGGGACAGCAGTGCAGGACAAGCAAAATAAAACAAAGCAATAACATTTGAGATATTGGACGGTACCCCTTCTACTCCTAAACAACTCCCAACCCCCTACAAAACAGACCCATGGCAACTAGCCAACTCCCCACCCATGCTCAAACAACCCATTGTCCCAGTCATGTCCCAAAACGGACAAGTCTGTGGAAAGTACAAAAAGTGGACGTCCGGCCACTCGTTCTTCCCGCCTCTCCCCCGACCCTCCCTCCAACCCCCAAACCTGGCATTGTAGAAGCTATGTCCATCTCCCCCCGGAGTGAATCTACGCCGTCATGGCGACTCCGTTCGTGGCGGCCGAGTCCCTGGCCGCTTCTCTCAGGGCGTTGGCCATTTCTGCCCTGATGATGGGTGAGTCCGGCCGTCCAGCACCAGCCGCCGATCTCCTCCTTGCTGATCGCCGTCGCTCTCTTCGATCAGAACGCCTCCAGCCCGGTGTCGCTTCACCCTCTTCCGTGGCCGTGAGGCCCTGGACACCACAGACATCCTGCAAGGAACGCAGCTGGTGCAGCACGCCATTCCTGCGGAATATTAGGCGAAAGGGATGCCCCCAAGAGTACGGCGTCTCATTCTCTCTCAGGAAATCCGTCGCGATTTTGAAGGACCTGCGCTTCTGTAGAGTGATGGCAGACAGGTCCTGAAACAACGCCACAGGCCGTTCGCGGAAGGTCAGCGGCTGTTTCTTGCGAGCCTCAACCATTATGCGTTCCTTCACTGGGAAATCCGGGAGGTAGGCCAAAATGTCCGGTGGAGGTGCCGTCGACTGTCGCTGTCGGCCGACCCTGTGGGCCCTGTCGATTCGAATCGGGAAGTCCGCGGGCTCTCCCAGAATCTCCCTGAACAAGTCCTTCAGGTAGCCCGTCAAATCGGCCCCCTCATCTGCGGACGGTACACCTCGGACTCGAATGTTGTTTCTTCTCGACCTGTTCTCCAGATCTTCTTTATGTGTCTGAAGTTCGACATGCTGCTCCCTGAGGCGGAGAACGTCTTGCTGTAAATGGACAATCTCCTCGTCCCTCCGTTGAGCCGCTGCCTCCACCGTCTCCATCCGCTCACCTAGGCCTTCCAACTCCCTACGGACCTCGCGCACTTCGCTGGCCACCTCCTGCTTCAATGTCTGAAAGTCAGCCTTAAGCGAGCTGAACAGGTCTTCCATGAAGGACCTTGTGACGGGGGGCTCACCCCCGGCCGGGTCCGCTGCGGTTCTAGAAGAGCTTGGGGACGGTTGCGCCCTGTCGCGTTGTTGCTGGGCTCTGCTGAGCAAGTCCGGCAGGGTGCGGTCCCCCTTCCTCGATCCCCGGTTCCCAGACATTCGTGCTCTGTAGACTGCCGCACTCCACTCAATCAGATATGCGATCTCGGGCCGCTGGCAGCAGGTCCCGGCGTCGACGAGTCTCCAACGACTGGCAGAGCACCGCCGGGGGGAACGTCCGTTGTAGTAGGGACACCACGGGTCCTGCGCCACCGAGGACAAAATGGCGGGCCAGCTCTGTCGCAGAGGTCGACTCGCACTCCAACGAAAGTTCAAGCGCTGGCCACTACAAGGGGGACCCAGACCGCAGCATCCCCCAGGACGAAAGAGCTATGCAGGGCCAGGGGCGTAGGAGCTGTCCCCAGACGGCACTGTAGGAGGGCCTCGTCACCGTTGCCGTGAAGATAAGATGGCGGCTGGGCGTAGCCGGGCAGACACTCCGAGCCCGATGGCGCCGCCGAGGCTATGCAAAGAGTCAGTGCCCCTGAGATGAGCCCCCTCCGGGCTCGCCGAATCGAAAACGAGTCAAATGACCTGGCCCCCGCTCCTGAGCGCTGTCCCAAACTGGCGGCGGGGTCGGGGCTCACGCAGTGCATCAAGCCACCGCTGCAAATCCAAGTGCCTCCACGATCAGACAATAGGCATCCCCTTTCTCGGCACCTTGTGGTAGCTACCCATCCGGCGCACCAAACCGGGCACAATCTGATGCGAGTATGCAAGCGAACTCCGCGCCAGGCCACCAGACGCCGGCACCAGGGTCTACTCAGGCCTCCCGGCCAGCGCTCCGCTCCACTCCGCCTCCGTGGCGCTCCGCAGTTAGCTTATCGGTCCCTGAGCGTGCCTCCGCCGGAGCGTTCGGGGCCAAAGTTGCACCAATGTGCGCCCCAGGGTCTCCGCCACCCTTCCCACGGCCGCTGAGCTCCAGCGGGGGGAGAGAAGCTGTCGAAAAAGGGCTCGGGCCTAGTCGGGCCGGAGGAGCTGCGGGAAGAAGCGTCCGCTCACCCTGCCATCTTGGCCACGCCCCCTCCTCTTCTGATTTTAAGATTCTCTGAAGTCCTTTTAACAAAATGGAGGACACAAGTTCGAATGTCAAGGAGCATGTATTGGACTATGCAGGGGACCTGATCCTCTCACAATTTTCTATGACGATGCCACTCTGATTTGAATTTTTTGTGAACCTATTATGGCACCATTCTAAAATCTAATCTAGCAGGACCTAAGCTTGAGGTAGAGGGTGAGGTGAGGGAAATTCCCCACAGGAGAATATTGGATTTCTCTGCATCCACTTTGTCCCTCGGATGTCAACCCTAGTTCTTTATCCCTCGTACTTTCAGCTGTGTTGCACCCTTCCCCTTCAGGAAACCAACTAACATGGCTGTTCTATTACTTGTACTGACCCAGTAGAGTGGGTTACACGAAGATACACCAACCCAAAAAACCTGTACACTGGTATTGAAAGATTACAGAAGCAGCTGCAACTTACTTGATTGCACGTTCAGTCTCTTGGGTTGGTTCTCAGGGGAAATGTACCCCTGCTGATTGGCAGCCTATATCTTCCATACTAAAAAAAAGCATTGGTAGTTAACCACAAAGACGTGATTCCAAAATTGAGCAAATTGAATTTCCAATGTGAAATTCAATCCGCGTTTTCACAAATGAAACCAGAGTATTTGCATCTGTTTTTCTCAGGTGCAGTAACACAGGACCCTATTTTACCAGCGGTTAAAAAATGTTAGTAAAATCATTTTAGAGACTTGAGCTGTTACTGCAACCACATTTTTACCCCCTGGATACCGCCAACATTTCCCTTTGTCAAAGGGAGAGCACGCAAATCTGCTCCCAGCCATCTCTCTAAATCCCTTTCACTCTTCTATCCCCTCAAACCACTGCCACATCCTGCCTCAAATAAAGCCCCTACCACGCACAGGTGGTATGTGTGTGCCTTAAACCCCTTGGAATAGGGAATGCCATGCAGAATTCCACATAGTAATTCTATTTACAGATAGATATTCCCTTATTCTGTGGGGTTTAACCTATAGTTGCACAGTACTGGTGAGGTGCTACTGCACATTAATGGTACTTAAATGTGCAGTGTTTGCTCCCTGATAGTATCATGAAATGTGTGATCTTGGGCCTATGTCTTTTTTATAAGCGGTACAAAAGGGGGTGGTGAAGGACGGAGCATCTGAATCAATCAAACACTCACACCCAGTCAAAAGATCTGGGTTTAATCCATCACCGTTCTTTAGCCCACTCTGCCACCCCAGTTCAGACATGGCTATATGCAAATCAGTCTGACCCTGTGCCTCATGGGAACAGTCCAGCCCGAACTGCCAAGCCATGTCTTCCCTGGACCGGAAACAAGCTCCAGAGGACCGGTTTCTGGCATTCCAGCCGTCTTCAGCTCGGCTTGCTTGAATCCAGTGGCAAAGTGAGCAAGGGACTCACGTCTGAGCATACCCTGTCACACTTATGGCAGCCAAAAGCGGTACAAAAGGGGGTGGTGATGGACGGCCAACTAGCTCCCGAGGACCGGTTTCTGGCATTCCAGCCGTCTTCAGCCCGGCTTGCTTAAATTCAGTGGCAAAGTGAGCAAGGGACTCACGTCTGAGCATACCCTGCCACACTTATGGCAGCCAAAAGCAGTACAAAAGGGGGTGGTGATGGACGGAGCATCTGAATCAATCAAACACTCACACCCAGTCAAAAGATCTGGGTTTAATCCATCAGCCATGTCTGAACTGGGGTGGCAGAGTGGGCTAAAGAACGGTGATGGATTAAACCCAGATCTTTTGACTGGGTGTGAGTGTTTGATTGATTCAGATGCTCTGTCCATCACCACCCCCTTTTGTACCGCTTATGTCTTTTTTATAGGCCTTTATCATGACTGCGGTCTCATCATGTGGGGGGGCGACATGGAGATCCTATGAATTAGATCTGATTGAAAAGACTTGAGAATATCTTGGGGTGGGGGGCTGTCCCCAATTACACTCATGAGGATCCATCTCAATGCCAGATCACACCCCATTGCATCTATGAATAATGGCACTTGACCTCAATTAGGACTAGACATTTTAATCATCATCAAGCCATCTCACAAGGCGTTCCCACGAAGAATAGGGTTGGGGCACGTTTATTACTGGATGTGAATGGCTGACACACTGTATAGCGGGTGTCTTTCCTTCGGGTGTAGTGATTGAAAGCCCATGGAAGAGAGTTCTTCATTGGGGTGAAATGAGGATGGAAACTCCTAAACTGCATTTCTTGTTTTGCCATATTTCCGGTTTGGCCTCAAGGCTAAAAGACCAGAGTGGGTGTCCATTGTCAGCAGCTCCCATATTATAATAATACAAAACATTTGGGCCAAACAGGCTAATTTCCAGGACCTGAATTAGAGATCAGGCACAATGGACCTGTTTGGCATGTGGTGCACTCTTAACTAGATGCACCCGCATAGACTGCACTACTGGGACAGTGCTCTCAATTACAATGAAAATAATCTGCTTCCCTGTGCAGGCCTTACTCTGGATACAGTGACTTGTATCCTTTCATGAGGTCTAAAGAGCCCCACGTACAAATCAGTATGTGACTGAACTGGCCTGCAAGGGGATGCCGAGAGGTACCTGAGCCCATCTTTCTCCCTGCTAAAGCTTGTCTTTAACCCCTTCGATGCGTGTGACAAGGTCAGCTCGTCATGGGCGTTACCTGCGCTGTGCGTGTGACGAGTTGACCTTGTCACGTAACGCGGGATTTTTGAAATCGCAGCGCTCAGCGAGAAAACCGCTAGCGCGCAAGCGGTTAATGGGGGGCACTAAATGTGAACACACAGCCAATGCTCCTCCCAACAGCGTTCTTGTCTCTGTGCCACATCTGTAATAAAGAAAGGGCACAAATGCAAAGAGATTCCTCAATCATTTCTTTACAGTCACTCACATCCCTATGCAAATGAGGGAATGTCCCTTTGTTGCAGTGCTGGTGCTCATTTTGCAATGGGCGCAATCCATCATATTTAGGGATTGCACAGCATCAGCATGCCCTTTAATTATATGCAAGTTCCATAGCTGTGCTGCTGCTTGGGGCACCTTTTAAGATATGGCTTTTTGATGGTTGATAGTCCGATTATCTTCAGTTCATTGGGTGGCTTAATTAAATGGGTTTTTTTCTAGCCCACTTACACATTGTCACTTACCTGCCAAAAGAGTCCACCTATTTTCTGATCTTCCGGTTAGAATTTCAAGATATATTAAGGGTTCTTTTAATGGACTATTACAGTCATTGTTTTGGAGGGAATCTTCCTCCACCTTTGACAGAGTTATATGACTTTTCAAATAGCGTACAAACTCAATTAACCTCAGTAAATATGTCTTTCCTCTCCGTGGTCATCGTGAATTACTTTAATGCACAGGTATGCACTTGGTTAGACTCTGCGTTGACCCTATGTGAGCCAAAGATTCTGGCGCATCAACCAAGTGTGATGCAGGGGAACTGCAGGATTGGGAGTGAAGAGAGATCCTTGTTGCATTTGTTCAGTTTTCAGAATTTGATTGGCTGCTCTTGGCAACAGTATCCTAATATGCCTTCTCTTCCAACTTTTGCTTGGAGACTTAAGTCGTGAACCATCAAACACACCTTAATCTCCTGTAATTTCTGGAATTCCATACGTTTAAAAAAAAATAGATTGCAACTCAAGAGCGATCATATTCTATGATTTTGCTAGGGATCGTTTTTATGGCGTCCTCTGTGCCAATATAACCAGCTCTGTCTCGTGGCAGAAGATTGTCACCAACAATGGCATCAGAATGCCCTGAGCCAAAACTGGCCAGCAGCTCAGATTCTTAGGTTGTTCAGTGTTTCTAGGCAGGGTTTTTGCTTGACAATTATTCCTGCCTCTAATCAACTCGAAGAGAATAGAAAGGCGTGAAGTGAAGCCAAATGTGCTAACTGTGCTGTACTAAAAACCAAGCCTTGGTTTTGAAAAGAAGAACACACTACAAAGAAAGTATGAGGAAGGTAGAAAGCAACTATTAGATTTATGTTCAGTCTGAGACACAGGGGGTGTACAATACTGCAAAGGGAAAGTATTTTGAAGGTAAGTCTCAGAATGTACTGATAGTAATTACATAGACGAGGCCTTAAAGGCTGAGCTTCCTGCCAACCAATGGCTTTCACATTTCAGCAAATTATGCAGGGAGGGGGAGATAAGCGAAAAGAGGCATGCAACCATGCAATCTATGACTTGTTTTGTTTTTGATGAGGTCATGTAAGCCATCAAAGCTAGTTTCGGCATGGTTGGGTTAGCCTTGGACATTTCTAACTCCTATTAAGATGTCATCCCCCTGCCCACGAGGGTTTTAGATATCACTTTTAGGTTGTTTGATTTTACAAAGAAGAAGAGCTCCTAAATCTTAATACATCTTTAAGAAAGGGACAGACAAGATCCTGCATGTTCTTAACACACCTCTCTTCTAGAATCCCGTGTTAAGCTTTTTGGAGGGATTCTGCTGTGTATGCTCATGCTGTACAGGATGCAGAACTTGGCTACTCATGGACTCTTTCTGTTGCAAAGCCCTGTAGTGCTAACTTAGTAGATTGGGCTTTGTGTTAAAACCTATGGGTATTTGCTCAGAAACAACCTAGTAATCGATCTTAATTCAAAGCAATCGTGTTACTGCACTGAGAAAAGGGCACCCTACTAGTGCAAAATACCTTTTGTGCTTGACTAGTAATTACTGTTACAAGACATTTTGTCCCTTTGCGTTGTTTGTGCAGTGAAAAGGCTTCGTACATATAAGCCTTAGTAACTAGATTTGGGTCCTTTATGGAACCGCTAGGCCTTGTCGCTAACTTAAATAAGTATGTGGTAAAGTCAATTGGTCTTCCTACAGTCAGATATTAATTGATCTACAATGACAACCACTCACTAAATGAATTTCTACCCAGGTCTAGCGGTTATTTGGAACCCAAAATAGCATTGATCTCCCCTTATAATAGGTTTGGTTAGTAAGCTGTGTAGAGTTATTGGAAGACTAGGCTCTGTTTTGAGTGGGTGGGGTGCCATACAATTTCCTTCCCTGTTGCATGTTCAAACAATGAAGCCTGTAGTCATAGTAGCTTATGAAGCAGTCACCCAGGGATTTATTTTAACTCGTAAACATTACAGACTCTAGAAACCAGCTTTCTGTAGAAGATACTGAACCTGCAGGCAGAAATCTCAACATATGCCAGCCATGAAGAGATTGGGTTGCAGTATAATTGTGACAAAATGAAATGGATATCTGTTTCTCTATGGGTGTTGTTGACACTATGGGCCCGATGTAGATGTCGGACGGATCTGACTCCATCCAACATCGATTGGGTACTGGGACCGACTGACCTCCTGTCAGCGGGCCCAACCCAGCAATTAGGATGTGACTGAACACGCAGCCCTATTTTTTTACAATGGGAGCATGCATTCCGACTGGAATGCATGATCTTATTGTAAAGAGAAGAGGTGCTGTTCATTCATGCACCCCTTGGCAGGCACCTCAAGGTGCCTGCCACAGGGTGCAGGGATCAACTATGGTGCCCCCTTGGCCGCCATCTGGAGGCCTTGCACCCATGGGACCCCCAAAGTCGACTTCCAACAGCCTTTCTGTGTCAGAAAGGCGGGCATAGAAAGTCTGTCGGAATCAGACATTGTAATCCCTCGGGCAGAAAGAGCCGCCTTTGGGATTACAGGAGGCTTTTCAAATTGCAAACAGGATCTCAGTGCCTGTCGGAAGCCATTCAGAAATCTGGTTTGGATTCATTCCTGACCGACTCCATCCAAATGGGTTGGTCAAAAATGATCCAAACTGCTGATTATGATGCCGTAGGAACGTCTCCAACCGAGGGTCGGAGCCGTTTCCTACGGCATCGTATTTGGCCCCTATGTGTCACATAATCGAAGGAAGTTGTTGGGGATGTTTTGAAGCACCCCAATGCTTACACCCTCCGATGCCTAGGGTATATCAGAAACATTGTGGCTAAATTTGGTTCTTTATAGAAGACACACACCCTAAGATTGGGACATCAAGTCGATTGCTGCATCAAGTCGATTGCGGCATGGTAAAGGGAAAATATTACCTTAGACAGAAAAAAGCTGAGCTGCTTATCCCATCAGTTAGGGCTTATATAATTTCAGAATCTTATAGAGACCCAGACCCATACTTGGATTGGGTTATGAGCTTCTATGATCGAATTTTATTAGCCTATTTCAAGATGGAACTGGTAGCCGGATGGCTTCATTTTTCTCGGATTAGAGATACAATGATATATGCTCCATTCTGTCCCTGTAATTCTACTTGTAAGCAATCCTGAGTATACCTTTTTTCAGTCTTTTGAAGCAGTAAGTTTCTGTACCCAGTTCTGGGCAAACAAGTGATTCCTGAACATAGATCCTTTGTACATTCATTCATTTATTACCTCCATGTTTCTCGCTGTCCATGAGGAACATTGATCCTTTGTGTCTGCTGCTGACTGCAATACGGTGTGGGGTAGTACCAGAATCAAAGCCCCCATCCTTCTCCAGTGTCAGGTAGAATGTGAATCTGCGGTGCCTACCCCACCTCAAAGGATTTCTGATGACAGAGCAGATTGACACTCCTCCACTGAATGGAAATCCTCTACATACATATTACATAGGGAGGGAGCACCAAGATGTAGGTTCATGGGGTATTCCCCGATTTTAGGTGGGCATCCACCAAGGTAGGCAGATATTTCCATGCTTGTCTAAATGAGACCCTTAATGGGATCCTAGCAGTGAACAGATAATAATGCACACTCCCACCACCTTCATCTCCCCAACCTTGAAGCATAGAGGACTTAAGGATGAGAGTTTGTGTATTTTTTTTTTTAATGAACAGTTAAACATTCATTTCCAAATTCATGAAGAAAAAAGCCACTGGGATTAGCTTAAAACCAGCTAGTAAGTCCCTCTATACCTTTTGTGACTTCATTAGCTAATGCAAGTTTATTAACTGGCTGCCGTTGGCATTCTTGACTTTCAGTTTGGCTTTAGCCATTGTACATATGGGTCTCCAATCCTAAACCTTTAAATTGTTGTGGTCTAAAAGCCCAGGACTGGTCAAAAGATCATACAGCACATCATCTTATTAGCATGTATTCCTACATCAAGGATAGGATGAGCAAACAGGCTCCAGAAACAGAATAAAGGTATATTCTACACCTGAGGCCAGTGGCACGCCCGCTGCTCACGTCTGCTGCACGATACGCTCTCCATAGAGTTAAGTAACCCTCCCTTGGAGGGGGCATGGCCATAGTGTGAGCAAGAGCTCCGTGAAAAACCAGTGACCAAAGAAAACTGGGACTTCAAACTGGGTTCCAGCAAACCCTACAGCTGTCCCAGTCTCCCCTATGAAGAGATCTATCCTGGTAAATTAAAACAACATAAAATAAAGGTGAGAAATATAAAAGCAGAAAATTAGTAAAACTGGGAGGAGAACTCTCTCTAATATGGTGCCTGGCTATCTGGGACATAGGCACCTAAAAAAAACGGCGCAAATGCCTACAAGGAAAGTAAAAACAGGCCAGTATTGCTCAGGAGAAGCTGATTTCGCTTACAAATATTGACAACTAGCTAAAGATTTAATGTGTACCTTTATGTTTTAGTAAATATGATGTTGTTGTTTAAAAAGCTTAACTTCTGCAGAATTTGCAAATCATTGTCACCCAGTTCTCTCCAAAAGAGTTGTTGCACACCACTTTCTTCCCTGCAGTTTCCAGTCTCCCTTCCTTCCTCTGTTTCTTCTGTTATTTATCATTCACCCTTATTTCGACCTCCAGCTCCTCTATTAATAACACCCCCCACACTGTTTTCTTATGGCCTCCTCATATTCTGAATGATCTCTTGTCTGATTTATTTCCCTATTTCCCAAACTCCCAGCAGGAGCTCCCGCTGTCCATTTCCACAGTGGCCCCAACACACGACACTTTGCATTGTCTTCTTTTTCAAAAATAAGTTCCTTCATTTGGTTGCTGCTTTGGGGGAATGCACTTTTTTCTCAAGTGATCGTATTTTATGACCTTTTCCAATGTTCTCACTTTTGTCCATGCTTTACTTTATTTCACAAAACCTAGAAAACTTTCCTCACGAGTGGTGGCTGGAATTGAAAAACATTTAGGGGCATATTTACAAGTTCCTTGTGCCGCCGTGCGTCACTTTTAACATGAGTTAACTTTAACATCGTTTTCATCACAACTTTGAAACTGGATGGATGTTTATGATCTGTTTTTTTTTTAAATTCAAGAACTTTAAAGAGTGTTAAAGTTCCAATTTTTATATGAAAGTCCACATGCAGTGAACTTTGCCCCACGTCAGTCTGCAGGTACAGCTCTCTTTGCTGACCTTCTATCTCTTATAAGCTTAGCTGTCACCAACTGGAGAAGAAAATACTGGGTCTGGAGTTCCAGTTTTTGGGTAGTATCACCAACCCAGTTACTGACCATTGGAAACTGTCCTTTGCAAAATGTGTACTTCCCTGAAACCTGTACAATTTAGAATTGTGTATGGGGATATCTTCCACAGAGATAGCTCACAAGATAGAATTAGGGCCGTAGTCTCTTAGGGGCAAACATATGAAAAATTGGCACAGCAAGTTACCTTGCTGTGCCTCACTGCGTCACTGGGAAAGGGCAGGAATTAAGGCAGACAGCGAATTCCTGACTTTTCTCTCTGTTTGTGCGCACAATGGACTGCTTGCCAACGCAGGCACCCTTGCACCATGGTGCAAGGGTGCCTGTTTTGCATGCAGGATTCTTTTTGTGCAGAAGGTGTCAAACAATCCTGAGGATTCATCCCTTTTTTTCACCAAAGGCACAAAATACCAGTCCCAGGCTGTTGGACATAATTTAATTAAAAAAAGCCTATGGTGAACTTCAGTCCCAAACAGCTAAAGAAATAGGCAGACAGGACTGATATCTGTTTCTGGTGTACCTCACTAATTTGATGTTCTTATTTTGTATAAAGAAATTTTTATAATTCATTTGTATTTAACATTTTGCACAATATGTTTATAATGTTTTCACCAAATGTGTATAATTTTTGTTAAGGTTGTGTTCAAACCTCGTACTTCTAAAAAATGTTTCAAAATAAGGTAAACATGTGAAAATACACAGGAGCTTTCTAATTAATTTGAAGCTTTATGATTGCTGATAATTAAAAAACAGCACTTAAACTCGAGACCAGGCACCCTTGTCTTTTTCAAAGTTTATAGTGTCCAGCCTGGCCACGTAGGACAAAACCCCTGTATTGATATAAACAATCCTGAGAGGCATCTTCCTCTATGTGTGTTGCAGAAATTAGCGCCCATAGAAAGAGGAAGTAACAAGTAGAAATAAAGATATTTCTTTTTGTTACGAATCTCCGGGGGCACAATCCCAGGTTTATAGGGTCTTGTAAACCTGCGAATGCATCACAAACCATGGGAATTCCATAGGAACACCCATGCAACGCTCATGGAACGCCTCCCTAGCGCAGAGTAACACAACAGAGCAATTTGCAGTACTCCAGACTTTTATGGAGCCATACAAAATAGCTTTAAAATTTTGATTTAGAGCTTTGTGTCACATATGTATCATCTTGCGTTTTGCAAACGGGGTGCAGACATCTCCTAAGTATGCCCCAGACCTTTTGGCAGGGCAGTTCTATCATGGTCACTGACAATGCAAAGCAGAGAAAGAGTTCAGCTGTTAAGAGGAGTGAACAGGGTGACGTCATCTCTGGTCATCTAGGAAATTGCGAGAGGATGTTTTTTTCAAACTTTCCCAGCAGAGAGTTTCATTGTGATTGTGTGACCCATTGCTCATGGTCTGACAACCCAGCTACTGTGGGATGAGTAATACAAAAAAATGACCTTCCATGTCCTTGCATGTCTGACAACTCACCATGCTGGCGTTTCCTCAACAACTTCATTGAGGAAGAGTTTTAACACAAAGCAGATGCCTACTACTTTCATCTTTCACTAGTATTTATTCGAAATACATAACGTGTATTGTTTCTTTTCCATATCTGCGTATCCTTTCAACTCTTGGAGTAAAATATTCTGTTCACCTATGTGTCATACCAGTGAGTATGCTAGAGACGAAAACCCAGCTTCCGTTCTCAGGACATGGAGGGGATGATTTAGAGGGTACTATAGTTGCAAACTCAACAGAGAAACCTGTCTGGGAAAACTTAGTCTGCCTGCCTCATTTAGAGACAGGTGAGCCTTAGGATTACCAGCGACAGAGCCCCCAATTGGCGTTTTTGATGAAAAGCTTCCACTGACAGCCCGATGGTGTAGGGGCATCAGAGGTAGGTCATTACAATCTCCCCCCTATTCAAGGTGTACAATGTGATGTCATTCTTTTTCTATCACCACCAGGAAGAAACTGGTAGTAAAGGGTAAAAAGAAAAAATAATAATGACCCTCACACCATGGGAGAAACTTCTGTTCAGGGTGGGAGACATACATTCTTCCATCTCCCTTCATCCTCAAAATCCCAAATTGGCCCCAAGTCTATTCCTTCATACAATCAGCAGAATTCATTTATAACCCACACACAGTGGATTGGTTTAATCCAGGTTGGATGCCGAGGCGTAACATAGGCCACAGCAAGCCCTGCGGTATGGAGGGACGAGCTCCAGGGGGTCCACATCAGCACAGAACCTTGGCCTGAGAGCACCTGACTGACTCTGGGGGGGGGGGAGGGGGGTCTCCATGTACTTTGCCGGCAGGGGCTGCCTTAGGCATGTGCAAGCTGTGCACCTGCACAGGGCCACCAAACCCCAGGGGCCACCACGCCAATATATATCCTTAATACAATGATCCTCTGAGGATGGATACATATTTGCGTGGCGGCCCCTGGCAGGGATTTGGCAGCCTCCGGCTCTGTTCCACTTCCAAACACCCTGATCCCCCCCTCCCCCTCTTCACTGGCCTCCGCGCTCCGCTGCGCCTGGACCCCCTTTCCGGGGCCCCCTACCTATGCTCCCTGCCCAGGGCCGCCATGAGCCTAGAGCCGCCCCTGAGAGAGTGGGGTCTCAACATTCGTTACGCCACTGGCTGATGTTATCATGACCTGTACAACCTTTTGGCTCCATTTGATGTGCAGAACAGAAGGATTTTCCTGAGGGATCTTAACACCATAAAATACAAGTCAGTTGCATTCGTGGTGTGAAATACCAGAGATAACTTGGAGATAAATAAGTCTATTCCTTTATCTGTCTAAAATGTCATTGTTTCAGGCTCTTGAATAATAGGTGCAATTAGTATCCAGCTTATATTGTAATATTATCAACACAAAAAGAATGAAAGTTTATGCCACTCTGTGCGTTTGGCCCCACTGATATTTCGTACTGCCATGGTAAGATATGGGTAAATAGTACAATGTGGAGGTGATGAGAAAAAAATTGTTTCAATAATTACTAGAACAATGTCCTTAATTTCTAAATATGAACTACTACACATTAATTCACACTTAGAATATATAATAAGCATTGCGCCTGCAGGTACTGGCCCCCTTAACCATTTTAAAGTTCTTGCCAGAGTTTTTTTATTTTTTATTTAGCATTAGTTCACTTAAACACATGTAGTATTTTTTATTTTTTAGAACATTCAACGCAATATATTAGTTCAACCTTAGCATCAATAAATTATTGCATTCTGAATATATAAAAAAATAGTTAAAAAAATGTAAACAATTTTTGCTTACTGTTTTCTTTTATTTCTCAAATAAGCAGACATAAATCTTTCAATACTAACCCAGGAAATGCTGCCCAGAGTGTCTGCAAATGTCGAAAGTGTTTAGGGGTATAGTCTGTGTAATCATTTATGTGACATTAGTGCAGTCCCCTAAATCGTGGCAGGAACACTGTTTGTTGTGCAGTGTTCATTTGATGACAGATAACAAGCCTAGGACTACATGGTAGATACCAACACTATGGGCCTGAATTCGAACCTGGCATATCGATTAGTCTGTCCCATTTACAATTCCATTTTATACTGAGTAAAAAGGCGGGTGGGATATCCTTTACGTTTATAATGGAGTAAGCCGGCCGCAAACTCTGAGTCAGTCTAAATATAACTTCTAATTCTGTACGACCACATAATCTAGTAGTGCAAACTGACTGTCCTTGCCCATAATCTCTAGCCTGGAGAACATTTTGAACACCAAGGGCCAGATGTAGGAGCCCTAATACCGGTCGGTAACGGCCGAATTCGGCCCTTACCGACCGGTATTAGTTTCCAGATGTAGGGGGCCTATATTTTACCGATTCTGTAAATTTACCGAATCCGTAAATTTACAGAATCGGTAAAATACCGAATCGGTATATTTACTGATTCGGAAAATCCACATGTAGGTGGCACTCCTAAGAGTGCCACAGGCCCTTAAGAATCGGTATTTTACCACCCAATCTTATTGGGTGGTAAAATACCGAATTTAGGTGTGCATGCACATCTGTGCATGCACACCTGTGCAATGTGACACACAGACATGCCCTTAGGGCATGTCTGTGTGCCACATGGCACACAAGTCCGGAATTGGGGTGCTAGAGGGTGTCAAAGTGACACCCCCTGCATCCTTGCAGGATTCGGTATTTACCGAATCGGTAAATACCGAATCTGTATTTCCCATTGATTCCTATGGGCTTCAAGGCCCATAGGAATTAATGGGAAATACAGATTCGGTATTTATCGATTCGGTAAATACCGACTCTTACAGAATCGGTAATTTTTTACCTACATCTGCCTCCTTCCAATTTACAGACTCTTAAATACCGAATCGATATGAGTCGGTATTTAAGAGTCGGTAAATCGGATTTATCTACATCTGGCCCCAAGTGCCCAATTATGAAACTGTATTTTATAGTACGTAAAGTTCTAGAGTTGTACCACTCACTTACTACAAAATACAATTAACAAACCTACGAGTGTATATCCCTACCTCCGCCTCTCTTATCCTTTCTATGGGGAGCCGTAAATGATTCCATCTCAGAGCTGAAGTAGGGCAGCACCACACAAGACCACTCACAGGTTCTGCTACACCCTCCCTCAGAAAGTGATAGAGGTTAAGGACGAAACAAAACATAGAAAATAATGTTACATTAAATTAAACCAAATTATTTATAATATTTAAAAGTATAAATTAACTTAATTTAAAAGATTTACAAATAAAACATATTTATTATTTAATGATAACTTATTTTGACAACCATTTTTTAATGTAGAATTAAGGTTGTGCTTTAATAAAATATACATAAATTGCTTTAATTATATACACCACTTTTAATAATATTAAAAAAATATTTTTTACTTTGTGTCAATTAATTCTTTTCTTATAAACTTGAGCAAAGTAATTAATTGTGGGATTTAATATAATTAAATGATTTAAAGATGCAATTCAAAATTAAGTTAATAGCGCTGTAGAATGTATTCATTCTGTTTTACATTTGAAAAAAATAGGATTAATTTCCAATAATATTATAACAATATTTGTCCTATTTGTTTCAAGTTAAATCCTGTTTTTCACGCTTCTTAACCATAGAATGACTCCGCAGTCAGGATGGGAATAGGCAAAAAGAAAAAGTTTATTAAAGTTTGAAAAAGTCAGTAATATCTGTTCATGGTAAATATTAAGTAAATTAAATAAAAATTATATTTTTCCATTACATTGTTTTATTTTAGCTACTTTAATTAATTTCATATAACTTACCATTTTTCACATGGGAATTTATTTTAATTCCCTACAGCAATTATATTATATGGGAGGGTGTTGCAGCATCAGTGTTGGCCATGTGTGGAAGTGGGATTACTTCTGTTTGGTTTCGCTGTAGTAACTTGCACTTGTGATTTTAGTTCCACCTCCTTTTTCAGGGACTGTAGTTGTGTAAGTTTACCCTTTTGAGAAACTCTGCACTTGGATCTTGTGAGCAGCCAAAAGCAGTAATGTTACTCAAAAGTGTAATAGCAAAATTACATGTGTAACTTACTCAGAACTGTAAGTTACTGTTGTGAATAGCCCAGAGAGGGTTCAGACATTTGAACAAGTGGAGATTTCTGAAATAAAAATCTAAAAGTTTGCTGATTATCCAAAATGAATCGAGATGTTCATATATAATTGCGGAAAAAATCTGAATTTAAAAAAGAAATCAGAAACATAGAAATGATTGAAAAAAGTCAAAGTGGATGAAAAAATAGAGTGTGCGAAACAGATCTGATGTCCATAAACGGTTTGCTTTGCCTCTGCTAGCAACTGGGTGGTTAGTTGACTGGGGTATCACCCGCAATCCCAGTCAGAGTAAGAAGCAGGAAAACCTTAACTTAACCTGTGCTTATCCTCTGGTAGCTTGGCACAAAGCAGTCAGACTCAACTTAAGAGATAATGTTTAAAGTGTTTGTGCAACACTTCAAAATACGCAACAAAAAATATTCCACACCAGGTTATAAAAATAGATAATAATGTAATAAAAAAACAAGACTAAAGCAACAAAAATCCGATCTGTAGAACTTGAGTTATGAATTTTTAAAGAATAAACGGTAAATAGCACTTAGAAATCGGAAGCAACAACCAGGTTTATCTAGTCGCACCGGACTGGGAAAAAGTCAAAAGTTCAGGCTGACTTCGATAGAGCAAGGGCCGGCTACAGGGAACCAGTTAGTACCTTAATCCTCGTTGTGGAGCATTTGCATGGATCCGCGTTGAAGATGCATCATGCAGCTGAGGCAATGCAACAGTTCCAAGGTGCGGTGAGGCTGCGGTGCTATATCCTGATGCATTGACGTCAAGAATCCTGCCAATGCGGCTTGCAATTCAAAGTCGGGTGTCGAGGATAAGAGGTGCAGCAGGGGCAATGCGTTGGTTTGCAGGTAAGCAGTGAAGCTGTGGTGCGGAGATCCGACATAGTCATCGACATGTGAGGCGAATGTGCCGCAAAAAGGGTCATGCAGCGGTGATTCCAAAGGTGATGCATTGGTCCTAGATGCAGGAGGCTGCAGCGCTGTGAGTCTTTTGTGATGTGTTAAATCCAAACAACAGCGGCAATCCACCTGTTCTGCTCGAAGATACAGCGATCAGCCGAGAAGATGCTTGGATCTGCTCGAGGATGCGCCGTTCAGTGGAGGTTGCGTTGATACTGCTCTAACAGCAACTTAGGCCCACTTCCAAGGGTCCAGGTTTGGGGTGGTACAACTTGGCAGGGCAGAAAAGGTGATGGCAGAGTCTAGTTTCAGAAGCAGGTTGGTTGGAAGTCTTACATGTCCGTGAGACTTCAGATCAGGAGGCCAGCCAGCTAGCCATTGGAGTTATTTTGCTTTCAAGTGATGTAGATTCAGTCCCTCTCACTCATGCAGGAGGGCAGCTGGCATCAGGTCAGCACAGCAAGGCAGGAGTTTTGCAAAAAAGCAGCCCTTTCAGAAGCACCGCCATCCTTCTCCCTGGCAGATTCTTCACAGGGTCAGAAATGTATTTCAGTGGTAGTGTCTGAGGTCCAGTACTTATACCCAGGTGTGGCTTTGAAGTGGGAATACTTCAGTGACATGCCTTTGAAGTGAAAAGAGGTCCTCCCTTCCTGTACTGGCTCCAGACTCATTACAGGGGGGTATGCAGCCTTTTGTGTGGGGACAAGACACAGCCTATTCAGGTGTAAGTGAAGCTAGATCCAGCTCGTCCCTCTTATCCTGCCAGGTTGGCCCATCAAGTCACACCTAACTTTCCATTGTGTGTAGCTATGTAGGCAAATACACAAAGCCTAATGTCACCCACCCCAGACATGTGAAAGACAGACAGCAGGCCCCAAATGGCTTAAGCAAGAAAATGCCAACTTTCTAAAAGTGGCATTTTCAGAAGTGCACATTAAAATATAACTTCACCATAAGTTGGGATTTTAAATAGTGATTCCAGACACACCAGACTTGAAGGTTTCAACCCTTCCCAATTGGGAATTATACTTATAAAATGTAATTAGGTAATCACAATGTTATCCTGCAGTAGAGATGGGCGTTGCAATAGTGTAAAACAGATTGGAGAGTTTTTCTCTTGCAGGTAATACAAAACTTAAAAGTGCATGTCCATCCTTTTAAATACATTGCACCCTGCCCTCTGGGTTGCCCAGGCCCTACCTTAGGGGTGTCTTATATGTATAAAAAGGGAAGGCTTGGGTCTGGCAAGAGGTTTATCTTGCTAGGTCGAAATGTCAGTGTAAACTACACCCAAAGGCTCTGCAATGGCAGACCTGAGCCATGGTTTGAGAGCTACTTAAGTGGTTGGTGCAATAAGTGCTGCAAGCCCACTAGTAGCATATAATATACAGTCCCTGTGCACACATAGTGCACTTTACTAGGGACTTATAAGTAAATTAAATATTCCAATTGGGGATGAGCCGATATTATCATATATTAGGGAGTTGATACATGCGCTTTACCATAGGTTAGCAGAGGTAAAGTACTCAGAGGTTTAAGGCTAGCAAAAATTAGGTCTGAAAATGTGGAGGGGAAGGCAAGGGGGAAGACCACCCTAAGGCTGTCAGGTCTAACAGCCTCCTTGGTATGGTAGGTTTTGAACAAATAATATTAATTAGTAGCAATGTAGAGTGCTTGGTTTTGTTCTCTGCATCCACAGAAACTGTATATTTAACACTCAACTCTGTGGTGGTGTCTAGGATTCTCTATTAAGCCCATGGGGGTATATCAAGTATATTTCCAGTTCCTGCTGGCCTAAGTCAATTCTTGGTCATGTCCACAATGGCTATGGATGAACACACCTTCTATTGATGGGAACTTTCTGAATGTTATTGGAGTAATATGGCTCAGACTATCAGGCAAATCTGGTTCAACCCAAGAATACATTGCTGGTTCGTCAATCTAGTCTGAATCTCATTTGTTTAGATATGTTTTAATGAATCTAACAATTATTAGAACATGTGAATGTTGATCGTTCCATTGAAGACAATGGAGTGGCAGGGGCCTATATGAATTGGTTTAGCCCCGCAGCACTCAAAATTTTAAAGTTATAATAAACAGCCTCTGCATTTCTCCTTCCCTGCCTCTCCAGAATACATTTGAGTGGGCTGGGGATAATTAAATGCAGGGGCTTTGCTGCAGGGCACACAGCAGTGTTTCCCCTCCCTCCTTCCAAGCTCAGAGTCATTTGAGTTTCGGAAGGCGGGAGAGGGAATGCTGCTCAGTTCTTGGGTCTCCCTGGCTTGGCTGAACTACAAAAAGCAGTTCAGCCAAGTCAGGGATTACCTGGGGCTGTCTTCATCCTCTTTTCACAGTTCTTGCTGTGAATGTTCAAATGCTAAGAGCCATGGCCCTGTGCATGGCTGTTAGCTGTAGAACATTCACAGCAACAGCTGTGAACAAAGGCCTCACGGAGCCCGAGGGGGTTTAACCCCCTTTGGCTCTGTGAGGCCTTTGTTTTTACTAATCAGAACATTCTGCCCTGATGGAGCTGAATGATCTAAAAGGTTTATAGCCCACCATAGCCGGGCTGTACCTGCCATTAAAGGTCCGCTTCCTTGTTAAAGGCCAGAGAAATGGCCGATACAGCCCATTGCCCAACTGTTTTCTCTTAATGTTTAATAAGTCATCTCTTTTGTGATTACTTGCCTTCCTGTCTGCTGATAAAACACTTTATCTGCCCGAATGTGAGAGTTCTGAGCTCTTAAAAGTTTCATTAAGGTTTTGTCTGCACTAATCTTGAGGAATGTGAACACTTTTTGTGGGAAGTTCGTTGCTGTGTCTTTTCTTTATAGCTTGTTTTCTTGTGATGTGATTTTGAACATAAAGAACCAAATCTAGGAACTCTATGCTCCCTTTATTACATTTGTATGTGAATGAATTTTAAATTTAGATTATTGTTTAATTTAGAGCATGGGTATGTTTCTAAAGCTTTATCACATCAGTTGTGGTGAGCTGTTTTAGTTGATTTATATGGCTTTGTTCAGCAGAACCTGAAATTCAAATAAATAGCCACAATTGACAATTGAACATTGCGCCTGATTCACAAAGGTAGTATACTTTTGTGTACATTTGCGATTTTTCTTGTATTCACAAACTACAAGTCAATAATAAGTTTACAAGTGTGGAGTCTCCACAGCCAGAGTGGAGAACTCAAGCCAACATTTTTATGTGCAGCGTTTTCCCGACTGCTGAGTCTTAACTTACTATTACTCTTATTTTGTGAATACAACAAAAAAAATAGTAACCTTGCACAAAAGTGTAAGTTTACCTTTGTGAATCAGGTCAATAGTTGCTGCTAAATGCTGCTGGATTTGTGGTTATCTCAGCTTTATGTTTTGCTGCGGGGATAAATGCTGGCTGGATTTCTGGTTTGCTCAGCTCCATATTTTTCTGTGGGGAGAAATGCTGGCTGCATTTGTGGTTTGCCCAGTGCCATGTTTCGCTGTGGGGATAAATGTTGCTGGATTTGTGGTTTGCTCAGCTCCATGCTTCACCATGGGGATAAATGCTGGCTGGATTTGTGGTTTGCTCAGATCTATGTTTCGCTGTGGGGATAAATGCTGGTATTTGTGGTTTGCTCAGCTCTATGCTTCACTGTGGGGAATAATGCTGGCTGGATTTGTGGTTTGCTCAGCTCCATGTTCCATTGTGAAGATAAATGCTGCTGGTTTTGTGGTTTGCTCAGCTCCATGTTTCACTGTGGGGATAAATGCTGACTGTATTTGTGGTTTGCTCAGCTTCATGTTTCACTATGGGGATAAACGCTGCCGGGTTGTGGTTTTACTCAGCTCCATGTTTTGCTGTGGGGATAAATGCTGCCGGATTGTGGTTTGCTCAGCTCCATGTTTCACTGTGTGGATAAATGCTGCTGGGTTGTGGTTTACTCAGCTCCATGTTTTGCTGTGGGGATAAATGCTGCCGGATTGTGGTTTGTCCAGCTCCATGTTTCACTGTGGGGATACATTTTGCTGTATTTGTGCTTTGCTCAGCTCCATGTTTCACTATGGGGATAAACGCTGCCGGATTGTGGTTTACTCAGCTCCATGTTTCACTATTGGGATAAACGCTGCCGGATTGTGGTTTACTCAGCTCCTGTGGAGATAAATGCTGCTGTATTTGTGGTTTGCTCAGCTCCCTGTTCCATTGTGGAGATAAATGCTGCTGGTTTTGTGGTTTGCTCAGCTCCATGTTTCACTGTGGGGATAAATGCTGACTGTATTTGTGGTTTGCTCAGCTTCATGTTTCACTATGGGGATAAACGTTGCCGGGTTGTGGTTTACTCAGCTCCATGTTTTGCTGTGGGGATAAATGCTGCCGGATTGTGGTTTGCCCAGCTCCATGTTTCACTGTGGGGATACATTTTGCTGTATTTGTGCTTTGCTCAGCTCCATGTTTCACTATGGGGATAAACGCTGCCGGATTGTGGTTTACTCAGCTCCATGTTTCACTATGGGGATAAACGCTGCCGGATTGTGGTTTACTCAGCTCCATATTTTGCTGTGGGGATAAATGCTGCCGGATTGTGGTTTACTCAGCTCCATGTTTTGCTGTGGGGATAAATGCTGCCGGATTGTGGTTTGCTCAGCTCCATGTTTCACTGTGTGGAAAAATGCTGCTGGAATTGTGGTTTACTCAGCTCCATGTTTCACTGTGGGGATTAATGCTGCCGGATTGTGGTTTGCTCAGCTCCATGTTTCAATGCAGGGATAAATGCTGGCTAGAATTGTTTTTCAGGGCAGAGGATCCGCTCCATTTAAGTTCAGAACATTTTTAAGTGATAAAACCTGAGAAGGAGACATTGTGGGTCTGATTCAGTCGTGACAGGCATGACTCGCGGTTGGGGGGGGGGTGGGTGCGGGGATTCATGCGGGGAGTGGGAGGGGTCGCAGCGGCTGTCACGTGGGTGGGGTGAGGGTTAAAATAAAAATAATTAAACTTACCTTTTTGCTGGCCGAATCCTGTGTATTCTCAGCTCCTGCTCTTTTGCTCTCCTGCCTCCGGCAGGAACAGGAAGCAGGCAGCTACTCTCTCTCCCCTAAACCAATCACAATGCTGCAAGCAGCGTTGTGATTGGTCAGGACAGCGCCCAGCCAGGCCCCTATGGGGAGGTCATGTTCTCCACGTAAGCTGCATTGAGGCCTGTATGGAGAAGGGGAGAGTGCACATGACTGGTTTGGGCGGGCCCCAGAGGGCCGACCAAACAGACTTTGTGCACTCAGGGCAGGAGTGGGCACACCACTCCTCCCCTACTCGTAGAGCAGCCCAGATCACTCACCCGCCTGCAAACAAACATAAAATGGCAATAACTGAAAGTTATTACCATTTTATGTTTCTGCTTCTCGCACTGCAAGAAAGCAGTGGGGCAACGCTCCTCCGTCCCTTTGGAGGAACCGCCCCAGGTCAGATTTTGTTTGTGGCTACACGCCTGCCTTTGGGCTGATTATCCTCTCACTCTTCTGTGCTCTAGACTTTTTTTTCCAGCTTTTAGCATTAGCCCCGAGGGGTTTCATTGTATTTTTTGTTGTATTTGTAGTTAATAGGGCTATTTTTTGTTCTTTGGTTTTCGTCACTTCCAGGTCTAGAGTCGGCATTTCCCACTTTTTAATTTTGTAAGGACAACAGCTGGAGCTCGCTAACTGCAGCCTAGTTTTGTGTTACCATCTGGCTCGGAAGCAATCAGAGACGATAAGTGTTTGATGGATGGATGACATGACGCTGACGTGTTCACAAGAGGTCAAGGGGCTGGTCAGGTTACAATGGTTTCCGGTGGACCGACCTTTCAATAAACACGGCAGATATTTCCAGAAGTATCAGTAAACTATATCGCAAAAGCGTGTTGCAAGCGAAAACCGAGCTTATTTCATGCTGATTTGGTGTCATGGAAAATGTGCACCGACAAGATTTAGTGAAGATCACATGACAGCCTATTAACGTTGGGTCACAAAACTGAGATACAATTCAGGTCGAATGCATCTTAAATCGTGTTGACGACAATCGAGGCTGACCCAATGTTTTGATCTCACCACTTAAAATCTGGATTGAGTGCAGTGCCCTGTACGCGACCTTGAGTATTAATGATGTGTTTATTTAAGGGTTTTTGAGTTCACGTCCTGGCTGCGAAGAGTCACACGAGCTGCAGAGAGCAACAAGTAACACACATGCAAATATATTAAAGCTAGTAAATATACCTGTCAATATACCATGATACCAGAGTCACAGACAGTCAAATAGGACTGGATTATGGAGTCGTTTTAAAATATAGTAATTTGAAAATACGGGGAAATAATTTAGCAATGTTATTAAGCACTGACAATGCCAATAGGTTTGATTTGTATACAGTACATGAACACATGCACACAGGCATGCAAAGCCCACTTCACAACATATTTATGAATTGGTCTTGTAGTAATGGTAAACATACTCCTGGAATTTAGACTAAGGAAATGATTTGTGAATAAAGTCCACATTCTCCATTCAAACATTAACATGAATCATACTTTTCATTCACATATGAGGACAGAGAAATACCCTCACAGATATGTAAGCACACACAGTCACATACTAACTATTCCTACAAACCAGCAGAGACACAGGTATAACACACAGGGACATAGAGAGATCCATGTACACAGGCCACAGGCATTATTGATCCCTAATGTGCCCAGATCTTAAATCCCAACCATTAATGAGTCTAAATGCCCCCAAGCATTAATGTACACCAATGACTCCAGGCATTAATCAGCGTAAATGGTCCCTACCAGTGCATAAATGTAGCCCAAGGCAATAATGAGCATCAATGCTCCCAGTTATTAATAGGCATCAATGTCACCAGGAAAGAACCGGGTTCAGCAGTCCTAGGCAGTCACTAGACTCAATATAGTCCACAGGCATTAATGAACACCATTGGCCCCAGGCTATAATGAGTGTTCGACCTATCAGCCTTAGGGCGGACTTCACCCCAAACGTTTTGCATGTTTGCCTTCAATTATCCTGTGCTTTTGCATCTGTTAGCTTTAGGACTCTGTGCACTTTCCACTGCTAACCATGGCCCAACTGGCCGCACCGGGCATCAGGCCTTTCCCTGGAAGGCTAGAGGGTGGGTGGCCAGTTTTGCTACTGGGAGGGCCCCCAGTAACAAATTCAACAGACCAGCATAGCCAAAACAGTACTCACTTTTGTTTCCAGCCTCCCTGTATTTTTTTTAAAGCAGTGGCTGCAGAGTTCTTTGTATATCGAACAACAATAAACGTGTCAAGATATCTCAGGAGTCTAATCTTCCTGCCGGAGTGCGCTGGAGTTTTGTCTAGTGGCAGCTTTAACTAATATGAGGTAGCACAGAGGGTTAAGATGCCTGCTGCTAAGAATGTGTACCAGGCAAATCACATACATGTATTTTATATGCATAGCTCTTTGGGTTACTGTTTTTGTCTCAAAAGATCCTTTTGTTACTGTGCTCTTCATATGTTACAGTAGTAACTAGCTCAGTGAGATATGAACTGCCATCAAACAACTGCATCCAGACTACATGGTACATGTTACAAGGTTATGTTATTTCCAGTCTTTCATTAACCTAATGTTGCTAAAGAGGGTTTCTTTTTGTAGAAATACATTCTTATTAGTAAATGTAATCCTAACCACTGTGTTACGTTTTGAATCCCCAGTTTGTGTTTCTCCAGCCCAAGCACCCTTAAAAAATTCCTACACCATGTAGTTCCTTTGATCTTATGTAACATTTTCTATACACTGACTTACACATATATTATTTATTGCCTCTCTGTGTGTTTGATGTAAAGTGCTCCAGTACCACAATGTGGTATGAGAAGCGCTATAAAACAAAGGGAATACATGAGAGAGGGGCGATGGAGAAATGAGGGGCACTGTTGGAGGTTGATAGTGAAGGAACCATTGAAGAGCCCCAATAAATATTGTCGTATCTTGGTGCACTGTAAGCCTTTTATCTACTATGCTTTAAAAAAGCTATTGCTAATGAATATATATTGCAAAAATGAGTTGGAGAATGCATCATTTTTGCAATTTTTCCCTAAATTTTCTAGGGGGAGAACCCCCCCCCCCCCCCTCCCCCCTACTTGTAGTGTTCGGGCTCGTTCACTGCGCTCACTACGCAAACTATGGGGGTTGGTCTGACAAAATTTCCCAGGCCGGCTTTTAGTTCCCAGGCCAGCCCTGCTGCTAACCAGTGCTAAAATGCTTGTGGTCACTCCCCTAAACATGGCTTGATTGGCATATACCTAATTGGCATATATGATTTACTTCTTAGTCCCTTGTAGAGTGGTATACCATATACCCAGGGCATGTCAATTAAATGTACCAGTGGGCCTGTAGCACCTATTGTAGCACCCACCTAACTAGCACTCTAAACCTGTCTCAGGCCTGCCATTGCAGCCAGCCTGCAGGCAGTGTTGCACTGCCATGGCAACTTGGCATTTAAAAGCCATTGCCAAGCCTTAAATTCCCCTTTTATTACATATTGGTTACCCATAAAGTAGGCCCTAGGCAGCCCATAAAGAAGGGTGATGTGTAATTAATTAAAAGGTAGGACATGTACTTGTACATATTACATATCCTGGTAGTGAAAAACTCCCAAATTATTTTTTCACTACTGGGAAAGTTACCCGTCCCATAGGATAACATTGGGGATTCCTTATTACATTCAATATGCTGTAATTCCTAAGTGAGAGGAACTAAATCTGTCATTTTTTATACCTATGGCATTGTAATGATAAATACTCTTTAATGTCAAAGTTGAATTTACTACAGTTTTGAAAATGCCACTTTTAGAAAGTTGAAATGTTCCTGCTCTTTACCCTATGTGCCTGCAGCCTGCCTCTGATTGGCTTTGTGTATTCCCTCTAGACAGCCACAAACATTTGGAGCTTAGGTGCCACTTGACAGGCCATCCTGAAAGGATGGGAGGGAGGAGCTGAGCATTGCCCCACTTACACCTGAATAGACTGTGTACTGTTCACACAAAAGAGCCTGCATACCCCCCTGTGGTGAGTCTGTAGCCAGGGCAGGAAGGGAGTACCTCTGTGCACTGCAAAGATCTCTCTTTGAAGACTCCCCACTACAAAGCTACCACTAGGTATCAGAACTGGACCTCAGACCCCACCACGTCAGTACACTTCTGGACCAGGAAGAATGGCCACAGAGCTGCTGAAGGATTGCCACTCTGCTGGATTGCTGCTCTGGAAGAAATGCTGCCTTGCTGTGCTGACCTGCTGCCTTCTGCCTCTCTTTCCTGGGTGAGAAGAATCGGACCTGCATAACTGGACCCCAGAACCCAGAGTGACTCCAAGGGCTAGCTGGCTAACATCCTGATCTGAAGTCTCATAGACATAAAATGCTTTCAACCACCCTGCATCTGCACCATCTGTGAGTCTTCCCTGCAGAGTGGTGCCACCCCATTGCCAGATCCTTGTAAGTGGGCCTTAGGTGTTTCTTCAGCAGAACCAATGCATTGCAGTTGCTGTCGAGATCAGAACCAGTGCATCGCCACCACTGCATGGGTCAGCAATTACATATTGCTGCTGTTGCACAGATCGGAACATGTGCCTTGCCACATCTGCGTGGATTGGGGGTAACGATTCGCCTTTGGAACTACCACCATGTGACGTTTATTCCTGGTGCACAGTTCTCACATCCCTGTCAACAGCAGCCTCAATGACAATGCAGAGACCTCTGCATCACAGCCCCTGTGCTAATCAGAGCTGATGCATTACCACTGCTTCGCAAACAACCCATCTTGTCTGCACTCCCGCATCCTCATTATTGATGTATCCCGGAATAGGGAACTTTTGCTCAGCGGGCCAAACGTGCTTCCTGTAACCGGTCCACATGCCAACACGTTCAGCCTTAATTTTTTACTTTGTCCCGGTCCAGCATGGCCTGATATCCCTTGTTGGCGTTTGTGCCTTTTGGTGACATTTTCCCTTAAATTTTAAAAATCAATATCTCTGGTTCTACGTATTGGGTTTTTGATGTTTTGGTGTCAAAAAATTTAAGAAATTGAAAACTGGTTTTCTAAATTGGCTTGGGCTTTTTCTTGTGTTGTGTTTTCACTTGATTACTGTTTGTGTGCTATATAAATACTTTACACATTGCCCCTAAGTTAAGCCTCAATAAGATTCAATCAGACTTTCCTGATAAAACACGAGCTCCCTTTGAATCAGTTTCCTTGACCCTTTCTTATTTTAATACCTTGACAGTCAACCACATTTCTAAACTAATTTTTGCTACTAAATCTGGCTCTCCATCAGATCCATGCCCTCCTAAAATTCTGCACATTTCACCAGAAATTATAGCTATTCCTTTAACAGCAATTTTTGACTCAATGTTTACATCAGGAAATTTTCCAATGGAATGGAAGAAAGACTCCATACCCCTTTTATTAAAGAAACCCAATCTGGATGCTAAGGAAACTCTCAATTATAGACCGATCTCAAGACTTCCGTTTCCCGCAAAAGTAATCGAAAAAGCGATAACTCTCTGTCTTTATTACTGACAATGCAAAAATGGATCCCTCCCAGTTTGGATTTCGTGCTCGGCACAGCACATAGTTGGATCTCATTACCGTAACAGAGGAGCTCAGGATGATACTAGACACAGGGGAATGCAGCTCTGATCCTCCTGGACCTGTCAGCAGGCTTTGATACTGTTAATCATGGGCTGCTGCGGGATGGGCTGAGTTCCATTGGGATCAGGGTTAAGGTGCTGTACCTACTAAACTCCTTTTTGTCTGAGCGGTCTCAGGAAGTGGCTTTGGGGAACATTGTGCCACCCCCCTTTACGTTACCTTGTGGGATTTCCCAGGGCTCTTTCCTGAGCCCAACGCTCTATGTCACCCCTCTCTTGAATCTTGTAAGAAGTTACAGTTTTGCCCTTGTATCGTACGCTAACGATACTCAGATCATCGTCTCGGTTAGCAGTTCTGCCAGCCAAACAGCTACAAGGTTTCGTGACTGTATGAGCCACATTGCAAGCTGGATGTCAGACAACTGTCTGAAATTGAATTCTTCTAAGACTGAAGTTTTGTTGCTGGGGAACAATCCTTCATTTTGGACAAACAGCTGGTGGCTGGTCCAGTTGGGCCCCTTACCCAAACCGGTGCCTAAAGTTAAAAACCTACGTGTTGTGTTTGACACCAAGCTGTCCTTTGAGGCACACATCAACTTGGCCACTTCCGCATGCTTCTTTATCCTGAAAATGTTGAGGAAATCCTTCCAGAAGTACCTATGGCTCTAAGGAAGACGTGGTATCAGTGCTGATTTCCTCAAGACTGGACTACAGTAATGCCCTCTTTACCAGTGCTCCGCGGCGCAGCATCAACAAACTCCAATGTGCTCAGAATGCAGCAGCAAGAGTACTGTTGAGCATCTCTAAATTTGATTGTCTCCTCAGCTTTAGTTAGACTCCATTGGCTACCAGTAACAAAGAGAAACCAATGTAAATCATTATGTATTGCCTTTAAACCTCTGAACAACATGGGGCCATTACAGCTGACAAATTTCCTTAAGCCATACACTCCTGCCAGAGACCTCAGATCTACCAAACTGGGAACCTTATTGTTCCTAAAGTCAGCAGGGTGAGATGGGGCAGTAAGAGCTTCACGGCTACAACTACCAGCCTTTGGAACTCTTTGCCTACCACGTTGAAAAAAGAACACACTCTCAAAACTTGGTTGTTTATGGTTTAATTGGTTACTTCTCTGCTCACACTGATTAGATCACAGGCAGCACCCAAACACCCCAGGGTATTTGTTGTACTTTATACATTTCTCATCATCATCTTCATCAAGCCTGACTGTTTTGTGCCAAGCTATCCAGGGTTAAGCACAGGTTAATTTAGTGACTTTTTGTGGTTCACTCGGCAAGGGATTGTGGCTGTTGCTTGACCAGGGCTCACACCCCAGACAACCAACAACCCAATTTCTCACAATGAGAATCAGTTATCATAGAGAGTGATGAATAATGTTGGCCTCAGGACACAAATTAACTACACTCACACCAGCCGGCAGTTATCATCAGCGCACCCAGGTAGCAATGATCTTCAATGATTCTAGTCAGTATCACAAATCACAAGTCAGTAAAAGTTCCAGCCGTAATGAACATTAATGCTCTCAGGGAGTTATCAAAGTAAATATTTCATTCTGAAATTAAACATCTGTGGCTTTAGACTGTAACGAGCATCAATGACTAAGGCATTAATAAACATAAATAACCCCATGCAATATTAAAGAGCAATAGTCACAGACCGCAATGATCAGCAATGGTCTAGGAAGCAATGTTTATAAATTACTCCGGATTACAGTGGTTCCAACAAATAATGAAGATCATTTGACAGTAATGAACCTCAATGGTTCAGGTCGTAATGAGCATCAGTGCGTCTAACAATAATATGTCATCAATGGTCCTAAGTGTAGTGTCTTCCCCTGCCAGGGTACCCACCAATAACTACAACACACATGGAACTTAGTTTTACATACCTTTATTCATCTGTACGTAACTGCGAACTCAAAAACCTAAACCAGCCTTCAATGCATTTCACTCTAAAATGTACGTCACAGTTCTACGGAGTCCCTCAGGAGACAAAAGGGTTCTATAATTTCTAAACCTCTAGACACTACACTAAGTATATTAAGATTCAATATTGCACCCAGTCAGTACGGTATCTCCCCTATTATAGTGAACAATAGGAGCCAATAATGTCTCCAGACAGTATTAAATATCAAAGGCCCCAAGCAGTAATGGGCTTAAATGGCCTAAGCAATATTGATCATCAATTGTCCCCGGCACTAATGAACATCAATTGGCAGAGGCAAAATAAATCTAAATGGACCCAGGAGCCATGATCATCAATGTCCTTAGATATGAATCATAATAAGTGGCCACTGCAGTAACTTTTATTAATTGGAAGCAAAAATGAATATGAGTGGCATCAGCAAGAATGATCATCAAACTTCAAGACAGATATGAGTATCAATGATAGGAGAGAAATTAATACGCTCTAAAGACCCCAGACAATAATGGATTTCTGCGGACTCAGGCATCAATGAGTTACATATATGCAAGAGAGGCACAGCATTTGCATGCTCAGTGAGAGGTGGCTTTTCATTCTGCATCTATCTGAGCAAAGGATTCCTGCAATTCTGAATCTCTGTGTAATGAAGAAGTACCATCACACTGATGTTAATGATGGCTAAACTGCCATACCTGGACTGAAGCTACCTGAAGCAGAATTATGAACTTGTTCTGTACCTAAGATTTTGCAATAATTCTTAACTCTCTGTCTTAATACAGAGATTAACTCACATTAATATCAGCTTTGTGATTCAGTTCATTTATTGCTGTCATATTATGTGCACTGTGCTATTTGGTGTACCGATTAATGTCTAGTAAAAATATGAACTCATTCTTATGTATCGTATATTAGCTTTATTCGATCATTATAAAATAATCACAAAAGTAGATGCCATACAAAGTTGCACTATGGTAGGCCCTAAAGCAAATAAAAACATACATAAGACCAAGACATTACAACATTTAGAAATCGTTGATAGGAATTTATGAACATAAAAAGAGAATAATCTCGCCACCCACTGCACAAGATAAGTGATTTTATGTGGGGTAAAGCATGTTTAAGAAATACATACTCTTAAACATACATCAGGCAATAAAATACTTGGAGGTATAACAGAGCAGGATTACATCTTGTGAATTGAAGACTCATAAGAACAGGAATTAAAACTTTCAGTGCAAATGGTTCATAACATTTTCAAAAATGAATCTAAATTTAAGAGGCTCTGTGGAGAATATTAATTGCATAGGCCACTCAAAATGGCAGCAAAATCACATTGGCCCAGAGGAAGCAAAGGTGGGATCTAATGGAAACCCATTCAAAATATTGTCAAGAGTATTCTGTCCCAAGTTTTGGCCACCCATTCCAGATGCGGATCCATTCCAGAGTGGTTTAGATCAAAATATATTCTTATTTGTAGATTTTATTATCTCTACCCTATCCTTGTTTTGAAGTCTATCGTCCACGAAGAATGCTCTAAAACAACATCTCTCAGTTTTGTTTAGGTTATATGTTGAATTAAGTGTGAGCACTACACCACATTGAACACCATAATAAGAGAGGAACTAAGTTGATCTGGTCCTCCACATAGTCAAGACCAGGCTCCTGGTGTACTATGTAATCAGGACTGCTCACAGGGAGCCTCAGCAAGCGCCTGCAGATGCTGTTTTCCTTAACCTGCAGGTAACTGGCGTGTTTGTATCCCCAAACTCCTGAACCATAGTTTCAGGTCAGGAGACACATCCTTTGTAAACTTCCAAAATGAGCAAATTGTTTTCCTGCCTATATTGGATGCTAAATTAAATAGAATCCCAGCAGATTGAGAAAAACACTGTCTCCTCATAAAAGTACAAGGGAACCAAGGACTCGATGAGTCAAAGGTAATCCCAAAATTGGGAAACTCACGAGTCCTTGCTATTGATTTACATTTCATGGACATGCAACGTCATTTGAGATTTCAACAGGAGTACAGCTTCATCCAAATAGAGTAATAAGGCTTGTCTTTAATAATTGGCATGTCCCAACCCTTGATGGCCAATATGAGTACAAGCCCTTTAATATATAAGAGTAAAAGAATTGGGGCTTGAACGCAGTGATGCTAGGCTCCTCAACTCAGGCCAAATGACTCAGAGCATTCCCCACTCACACCATATGTGACTGAGGCTGATGAATCAAAATGGAGGACACACAGAAAATCTACCATTCCCTTTTCCAGCCCAGTGTATTCCAATATCACCCAGAGCTTCGTTTGATGACACTATCAAAGGCTCAAGATCAGTGCGAAAAGGCTAGGTGGATGACAGTGTATTTGGAAACAGTATTATTGTCTATCAAAAGGTGTAAATTAAGACACTTTCCAGAATCCCTAACACAGTTCTACAAGCTGGGAGAGAATACTAGTTTCTGTGGTTCATAGCGTTAGCCTATCAAGAATGACCCTGCCTGTTATTTTTACCTTTGAGTCCAAAAAAAAGATTGGCCAGTAGCAACAAGGTCTAAAACAATTGCGTTTTTTAAAAAGACTGACACTATTACAGCAGTACACAGAACTGAGCAAGACCCAATTTAGAGGCAACATTAATATAGGCTTGATTTGATTTGTGCAGTTATATAGCGCACAAGTGCAGAGAGGTGCTAGGAGCTAATACCAGCGAATCCAGTAAGGTGCAGATGAAACTGTAGATGAACATGCCAGTTGGCAAAGAGCCAGGTTTTTAGTGATTTCCTAAATGATAACAGCATAGGGCTGTTCTTTATGCATGCTGGAAGCGAGTTCCATGTTTTGACCATCCCTAACAAAAAGCTTCTTCCTCCCCATCGAGCTTTCTTGAACCTGGGAATTTGTCGGAGTTGCTATGTGCAGATCTTAGATTTCTGGAAGGCACATACCAGTTCATATGTTTCTTCAGGAATTGAGGACCGGCACTGTACAATGCCTCAAAGGCTAGGCTTTGGGATTTACACTTGATCCTTTTGTCCACAGGGAGAAAATGCAGGATTCTCAGACAGTGGGAAACTAGCTGGGACCTAGGGATATCCAGCAGTAGTCAAGCTGTTGCATTATGGAGGTGCTGTTGCGTCTGTAGAAACTGCTATTGGGTACCCATGTGCAAAGCATTACCGTAGTCTAATCTGGACAGGGCTAATGCTGTTACAAGTGTTTTCAGGGAGTCGGGCAGGATAAAAGGGCGAACTTTCCCGGTCATTTTTAGGATGAAGAAAATAGTTGAGGTGAGTGACAGGAAGAAGAGGCACCCACATCATAATTTAATTTGTTCAGATCCATAGGAACCCCATTCAGAACTGGAGCTTTGTAAGGGGGACTGTTGATAATTGCCTTGATCACCATCTCAAATTCTATATCACATAAAAAAGGGGCAGAGCATGGTCGGATATATCACTAATCATTACATGGGTTGATAAAATTAATTAAAGTGAGCTACCCATTGGTCAGGACCTAATGAGCGCTTGCCCACAGTTCAAAAATGTACCTGTAGTTGGGTTAACTATGGTCATTTGAGAACAAATGTAGCCATACATACTTAATCATCAGCACACAGATTTACTTGTAGTCATATGAACTATGCAGATATGTGTAAAGATGTATCTTTAGTTAAATGAATTATGCCCATTCATTACTTAGACATACTTTTCTGCCAGAAGACCAGTGCACTTTAGTATACAGATGTACTTATGATTATATGGACAATGTCTGTGAGTTCAGTAATATTTATGTAATTGTACTAACTCAACACTCCATAATATATATTTACCTAATTAGATGAGCAATCCTATTCCAATTTTTACAATGAATCTCGGAGTCCCTACTCTTGTGCTCCAAAATCAGCTATGATGCGAAACGGCCCCAAATAATCCATGCTCTTTGGTTCTTGTATAGATTCCACACAGAGGCAAGGACTTTGTAACTTTAACTTTACTTGGATGTAACAATAATCGATCTACAAATGTTATTAGTCCACATGACAATTGAACTTTAGTTCCTTCTAGGCAACAAAGTACTTATGGTGCATCATGTATAGGTCTATTAGACCAAAGAAGAATGTTTTAAGAAGATTACCCATTTTGTTAATAGGACAGGGAGAGTATACAGGAAATGTGATATAGATTCTTTATTTCCTCCAAATAAACAGCAGCAGCATTGAACTATCTCCTTTAATCAACCCTCACTGTATTCACAAGGGAGAAGAGGCTCAGCAAATTTGCTTAAACATTTGACATATTCAAGCTTATAGATGGGCGACAGCTTACCTTCGAGGGGATATTTAAAAAGGCCCCCTTTAGTTAAAGTCAGCCATTTCCTCTGTAAATGAAAGTGCGATTATTTGGTTCCTCCTAATATTTTATCACTACTCCTTTGAAAAACAATCGTTTTATGTAGCCTTTATCTCTAGCTTCTCTAAAATTCAGTTGTAACAGGCCACCCAATAGGTGGGTTGCTTATTTTGATTATGTAAGTTCTGGCACAAATAAGATTTTAAAGATCCTTGGGAGTCTGCCATTGTCTAAGACAATATTAAACAAAATAAGAATCTAAGATCAATTCCAATTTGATCAGACCAAAATACAATCTTGTTTGTAATCCAGGACACAATCAGGTAAGTGAAAAAACACATTTGAGAGTTTTCCCCAAAATCTTATCCAATTAATAGCTTGGTTTGTCTTCATATATCTGGCAACAGTAAGTAACTGCTGAAATACATTTTATTGTAATGATTATCAAAATCAATTCAACTGTGGGACTGATTAACCTTAGATGTAATTTCCTTAGTTGATTTTGTAGGTGGGACGCCTTTATTTTTGTTGCGGTTATCAGGGTCTTTTGAACCACTCCTCTTACCTGTATGACTCTTAAATAGTCTATTTTGTCTCCCAGAGTGTCCATCTAAATGTTCCTTTATGTGTCCCATAAATCATAATCTTAGTTTTATTTGAATGAGGTATGCAATCATTTTTCTTTTTAGATTCAGAAATTTGTGTCAAAAACGCTTGTAGTCCTATTGGTGTCCTATCAAGAATCATAGTATCATCCTAGCGCAGGAGTATGGTTATTTGCTTTGTGCACATTTTTGGAAGGAAATTCTTTGTACTTTGTATGAATTCACACATCAACAGTATACAGATTACAATTAAGGGTGACGAGTACACTACCCCTTTTCATTCCAGAATATGTATTACCCTTGATCCAACCCCTACTTTAACTCTTATCCGTGGCCCTTATTTATGAGGCCTTGCGTCAGTTTTGCGCCGCCGGTGCATCACTTTTTGCGACGCACCAGCGGCGTACAAAATGCACCTTGTTGCGCCATATTTAAAAAGTGACGCATCTAGGTAGATGCGTCCCTTTTTAAACCCCTGCACCACATTATACCTGCATCAGGTATAATGTATGCAAAGGGGGCGTTCCCCTGCAAAAAGCCTCGTAATAGTGACGCAGTGAAATCTATGAGATTTCACTGCGTCACTTTTAGGACGCTGTTGCGTCAAAATCTTGCGCCTGCCTCACAGCAGGCGTAAGACTGACGCAAGCCCTTTCACATGGGGCTTTCCCCATGTGAAAGGGTGCATTGCTGGAGTTGCGTCACTTTTGTGACACACTCCAGCAATGCGTCACTTTTGCGCTTACAGATGCGTCAGAAATGCTGACGTATCTGTAAGTCCTTGCGACATGATGCGTCATACATTAAATATGACGCATCATTGATGTCGCAAGGAATGCACAGTGAAAAGTGACGCATCGCTGTTTTCACGCAGCGATGCGTTACTTTTCATAAATGAGGCCCCAGGTGTTTAGTAAACTGACACAATAGCTCTTAAGCGATATGGTGATATTCCACACAATGCTATTTTTTCCATAGGTATACCCCATTTATTCTGTTCAGTGCAGATGCTTAGTCAGAGAGGTATGCATAAAACCTGCTATTTAAATGAAGTGTGGCTATATTTGCCCTTGCCCTCATGTTAAGGACTAATATGTTGTCTAATGTTTTATTGTCCATTTGAAAACCTGCCTGGTAAAACAGCAAAAAGAACAGATAATGGGCGGCATATTGAACAAATCAAACATTCACCCCCAGTCACAGATCTAAGTTTGATCTAAAGTTGCTGTGCTCACAACGCAACCCCAGTTTGGACCCAGCCATATACATATCTGTATTGGCCTTGCTCCCCATGAGAACAGTTCAGTCCGAACTACCAGGCCAGGCCCTGTTTGGACTGGAAACAAGCAGCATGGAACCGGTTTCAGGGTATCATCCCTCATCAACCAGGCTAGTTTGAACTCAGTGGCACAGTGAGCACGGGACCCACGTCAAGGCACAAACTCCCTAATTAGAGTGACAAAAGCACAAAGAACAGATAATATACGGAATTCTGAACAAATCAAACATTCACCCCCCAGTCATTGCTTTTGTGCTCACCAAGCCACCCAAGTCTAAACAGAGCCAAATAGAAATCAATCTTGACCCTGCTCCCCATGGGAACAGTCCTGGCCGAACTGCCAGGCCAGGTCCTCCTTTGTATGTATGTATTTGTATGTCGATTTATAGAGCGCGATTGCTGCCCGGGGGCGTCCAAGCGCTAAAACCAACAGAACAGGAGGGGGTAGCCAAGGCGTTATCAGACGGCAGTGAAAAGGAAGGTTTTTAGCTGTTTCCTAAATGAGGTAAGATTGGGGTTCTTCCTTAGGTGGAGGGGTAGGGTGTTCCATAGCTTGGAGGCATTGTAGGTGAAAGTCCTGCCGCCAGTTCTGGATTTTTTTATTTTGGGGATAGTGGCCGTGAAGGTCTGGTTGGAACGCAGATTCCTGGTGGGTTGATAATGTGACACAAGGTTACGGGTGATGAGGGGACCCGTTTTCCAGAACGCCTGGTGCGCAATGCATAAGGCTTTAAATTGGATTCTTTGGGGAATGGGTAGCCAGTGCAGTTTTTTCAGTCCATTTTTGACTGATTGACGTCGGGGGATCTGAAGCAAGGTGCGCGCGGCGCAGTTCTGTACTGTTTGTAGCCTCCGTATTGTGTACTCTGGGGCAGCGAGGTACAAGGCGTTGTTATAGTCCAGTCGTGACTGGATAAGGCCTTGGATGGCTACTTGTTTTGCCTCCATCGGTAGAAGATGGAGTACCTTCCTTAGCACTCTGAGCAGGCCAAAGCAGGTGGCTGCTAGTTTGGTGGATTGAATGCCAAAGGACAGAGATCCATCGAGCCACACCCCAAGGCTCTTAATACTGTCTTTTGGGGCAGGGGGGGTACCCAGACAGGGTGGCCATAAAGTGCCAAGGGAGTTGGGTTTTGCAGGGCCAAGAAGCATAAGCTCTGTCTTGTCCCCGTTCATTTTTAATGAGGAGGAGGACATCCAGTCCTTAACTTCCTCGAGGCATTTCTTGAGCCCTCCTTCCGAGGTCTGGCTGGCCTCCTGTGCCAGAGAGACTACTAGCTGAGTGTCGTCAGCGTATGAAATGATCTTAATTCCATACTGACGAACAACTTCAGCCAGTGGCCTCATATATATGTTGAAGAGCGCAGGGCTCAGTGAAGAGCCCTGCGGGACTCCGCATTTTAGAGGTCTGCTGGTAGAGGAGGATGTTCCGTCGAATACCCGAAAGGATCTGTCCTGTAAAAAGGATTCAAACCAGGACAAAGCTTTGTCTTTTATACCAATGTTTGCCATGCGGTCCAGCAGTATGTCATGGCTGACCGTGTCGAAGGCCGCGCTTAGGTCAAGGAGGATCACTGCCACTGATCCTCCCTTGTCCAGGATGGTTCTGGATTCCTCGGTGACCATGAGGAGCGCGGTTTCGGTACCATGTCGTGGTCTGAAGCCCGTTTGGGTAGGGTCAAGGAGCTGGTGGTTTTCAAGAAATTTGATCAGCTGGCTATTAATATGTCTCTCTAGGATTTTGCTAATCCAGGGAAGGAGAGAGATTGGCCGGTAGTTGCTGAGGTTCGAAGGGTCCAGTTTTGGCTTTTTTAATAGTGCACGCACCATGGCTTGTTTCCATTGTAACGGGACTATGCCGGTAGAGATGGAAGCGTTGAGGAGGTCCATTATGATAGGCAGGGTGATAGCCGAGGCTGACATAATGATGTCTGGCGGGGCTGGGTCCCCCGGAGACCCGGATTTGACTTTTTTTGCCAAGGACTCAAGAGTCGAGATATTAAGAAGGGCAAAGTGGTCAAGAGTGGGGGAGGAGTTCAAGTCGGAATTGCTTGAAGTAGAGGGGGTATTGGGTAGGACAGGGAATGATTCAAAGATGGTGGTGATTTTTTGCAGGAAGAAGTCTGCCATGGTGTTGCAGTGATCTGCAGTCTTGGTCTCATCTAAACTGGGTGGTAATTTGGTGAGGCTTTTCACAATACGGAAAATTTCCCTGGGTTTAGATTTCGCCAAGATTATTTCATTGGCAAAGTAGGCTGTTTTGCTGGCCTTGATTTGTTCTTTGTACGTTTTGAGTAGTTTAAGGTATTGACTTTTGTTGTCTGGCAGAGAGTCCAAGCGCCATTTTCTTTCCGCTTGTCTACACTGGCGTTTCGTAATTCTGAGGGGTTCGGAGTACCATGGAGCTGATTTGTGACAGCGTTTGGTGGTGGATTTTCGTTTAGGTAGAGAGAAGTCTAGTGACTTGGTAATCCAGTCCTCATAGGAGAGGTTAGCAATGCATGGGTCATCGTTAAGCGGTGGTAGGTTGCTGGACAGTTTTTTGGTCCATGTCTCCATAGGGAGGCGGGACCACGGTCTGGCAGTTCTTATAGTGGGTTTGGTGGCTGGGGGTTTAGGGGTGTGCCATAGAAGCGGGACCATTAGATGGTCGGTCCAGGGGAGCGGGAGAGGTAGACTAGTTGTCAAATTAGTACAGTTACTGAAGACCGGGTCAAGCAAATGCCCTTGATCGTGGGTAGGGGAGCTGACCAGTTGGTGTAATTGTAACGCGGCCAGGTCGTCCGTAAGGAGAGCGGCTGTGTGATTTGCATTGGACTCGAAATGAAAGTTAAGGTCGCCCAACAAAGTGAAGTTGGCGGTGCTGCTGACGCGGTCTGCCACAATCCGTGCTAGTTGGATGTGGAATTGTTTTGGGGGGCCGGGGGGTCTGTATATGAGGGTGCCTGAGAAGCAGTTGTTCGGCGAGAGCTCCAGACTAAACGCTAGGCTTTCACAGTCTGGAATGCTTTCAGCAATGATTCGGCAGAGAAACTGCTCTTTGTGAACAATAGCTAAACCTCCTCCTCTGCCTTTTGGGCGATCTTGGCGGGAGATTTGAAAGCCAGGGGGAATGGCTGTAACCAAGGCTGGGTCTGAGTCTTCGGTGAGCCAGGTTTCCGTGAGGAAAATGATATCAGGTTTATGTTCCTCTAACAGGAGAGCAAACTCATTCTTATGCTTGGGCAGAGACCTACAGTTAAGCAGAAACATGCGGTACTCATGGCGTTGGTCCGAGGGTGGAGGGGGCTTGAGGATGGACTTGCAGAGGCTGCATGTATACGGAAGGCATTCGGCGTGGTAGGGGTGCTGGTTGCAGTTCTTTTGTAGGAGTCTTAGCTCTAAGAGTTTTTCGGAGCTATACTGCTTGGGAATCGTGGTCCGGGGTGTAGGGGGAGTGGCCCTAGGCCCGGACTCGGCGCGGACGAGCGCAGACGGGCTTGCCTTAGGCGCGCCTTCGGCGTGCAAACGGCGCTCCCGCTGCGCTCGTCCGCTGCGCTTCCTATAGATGCACATATTTATAGGTAGAGATTGAGATGGGAGCAGGAGGGGGCGTGGCCTTGCAAGTGGGCGTGTCCCGTGGCTTGGCGAGGGGGATGGCGGCCGAGAATGTAAGCAAGACTCGGTTTTGCAGCGCTAAATCCGCTGTAGGTGGGGTGGCCTGCCCAGGAAGATCTGGTGCCAGGAGGCAAGTGAGTGGTTTAAAATTCTGTCAAGAACAAAGCAGTAATTTTAAAAAGAATGCGATCTGTGCCGGAAACAAGCATACTGGAGTTGGTTTTGGGGTATCACCCCACAACAGTCAGACTAACTTGAATACAGTGGCAAAATGAGCACGGGACCCATGTCTGTGGATATCATTCCCACACAGGGCGACAAAAGCAAACACAACAGATGATGAACAGAATGCTGAACAATGCAAACATTTACCTCCAGTCACAGATCTGTGTTTAATTCATCGTTTTTTGCTCACCCCGCTACCGCAGTTTAGACCCAGTCATATGCAAATCAGTTATGACCCTGCTCCTCATGAGAACAGTCCAGCCCGAACTTTCAATCCAGGTTCTCCCTGGAACAGAAACAAGAATCCTGGGACTGGTTTCGAGGTATCACCCCTCAGCAGCCAGGCTAGCTAGAATCCAGTGGCACCGTGAGCACGGGATCCACGTCTGGGCATACCATTCTCACTCAGGGTGACAAAAGCAAAAAGAACAGATGATGGACAGATTGAGTGATACCCTGAAACAGGTCCCAGGATGCTTGTTTTCAGTCCAGAGAGTACCAGGCTTGGCAGTTCGGTCTGGATGGTTGCCATGGAAGGTCAAGACTGATTTGCATATGGCTGGGTCAAAACTGGGGTGATGTGGTGAGCAAACAAGCAATGGATTAAACCCTTATCTGTGATTGGGAGTGAATGTTTGCATTATTCACCCTTCTATCCATCATCTGTTTGCTTTTGGTGAAACAGCAACAGCTGAGTCTCTTCCACCCAGTCTTCCAGTTCTTCATTTAATTTTAATGTTAATATACTTTAGCTTCACAATTTAGGAGCGCTATAAGTCTACTATAAGCAGGATCATCTGGTTCACCAATTTAAAAACAATGATGCTTGATCTAACCGAATCAAATTTGGAATCGGGAATTGCCCTCAGTTGGAGCAACACAGAGAATACTGGTACTTAAGGACAGGACTAAGATAAAGGGGCAGATTTTCTCATTTTTCCACGTAACGCACTGCAACAGCCACAAATGCTGTGCTGCGCTACGTGAAAAGAAGAGAGGAGGAGACCGCCCTGTTTACTAAAATAAGGCACTCTCCTCCCTGCTCACTAGCCCCGGTGCTGAAATCAGCTGCCATGCGCAACGGAGACACCTATGCGCCATGGTGCAAGGGTGTCTCCGTGGGAACCCTTCCTGTACAAAATGCTATGCACAGACTCAATTTTACCATTTTCTACTTTGTTTGTGTGTTGTAAAGTGCAGCACACATGCAAAGTCGGAAAAGGAAGGAGAAATTAAAGCATTTCTCCTTCCTTGCACCTACTTGAAAAGAGCACAGTTTTCTCATGCTAAACCCAATCTACTCTATTTATTAAATTGGGTTTAGCATGAGAAACATTGAGTGGTTGCATGGAAATGCCCATGATCCACCCTTGCTATGCCCCCATGGCGCAAAGTAATGCAAAGCAGCGCATAGTGCTTCTTCGCATTACTTCTCAGTTTTTTCCACAAAAAGTGACGTATTGGCAGCGCAAGGGGCTTGCAAATCTGCCCCTAAGATTTTTGTTGAACATAAGTAGGCCAATATTATATACATATCTCTCCATTTCTGTGAACTTCAAGCATAAGTAAAGGAAGGTACTAGAATGCAACAGGGAAATCATAGTGTAGAAAGCCACCACATGCCTTACTGTTTGTAGATTTTGTCTGTACATATGCTAATTAACAATAACAATAAAAGCAGAACACCATCCTCTGAACAACCTAGGATGGAAAAGTCATCAAAGGAAGAACTAAGGAATAGCAAGTGCATTGCCTGTACTGAATCAGCAAGGATCTTAAAAAGAGGGAACTGCAATGGACGTAAGACCTGGTAAAGCCAGATAACGTTTGAGTGCAGGTTATTAGTGAAGAAAACAAACAAGCTAATTAATTGAAGAAGCAATAGATTGGCAATGCATGATGACGATAAAAAAAATATATTGCCTGAAAAAGCAAAACGTTGTTATGCCTGGAAGGGCAGGGCAGGGCAGGCAGATACTGATATTTGCCTACTTACCCAACAAACCAAAATATTTTCACTGCACTTAAGCGTATAAAATTCCTATTTATTGCAAGACAAGTGGTAGCATGTGAGATGCACGTTTAATTTGAGGACTTAATCTACATGTGACCTACAGGTTTCATATACAGGATCCAGAAGGTGGACACTTGATACCTTTCTGCCTTTTATAACGTCCTCTAGCCAGGAGCTGGCACAGAACACTTTTTGGTGTAGGCCAGATAGTTGAATTCTAACAAATGTGAATGTTTTGATAACAATAGAGGAAACCACTTGCTGTACCAAAATGGCCAGATTGGGGAGGTGACACTGGATCATAGGGATTCCTGAAGGAAACTAAGAGCTGATGTGACAAAGAAAACTTTAGAAGCAACCTGAAGGAATGGTAAAGGGAGCGACCCTTGACCCTGTGGCCAGGCAGGTCGCTCCCTCTGCCACCTTTGAAGACCCCCTGTGTGCCGCTGCTGCCTCTCCCTGCTCCGTGTTGTCTGCTGCCTCCCTGCAGGCAGACTGGTCTGTTCGCCTGTTTTACTGTTTTTCCCTGTTTGACTGTTTTTGGCTCTTTCCCTCCCGCTCCATTGTACCCCTTGTTTTTTTTGTGCCCGCTGTGCCCGTCTCTCCCCCGTCCCCTCCTGCCTTCTGTGCCAATTTTTTCCCGCCGCTCGTGCCCCCTGCGGCCCACCCCCTTGCTACCCATTGGCCTCCCCGCTCCCGCCTCCCAGCTGCTCCTCCCTCCCTCTCCCCCTCATATGGAGGCCGCGTGTTGGTAGGAGGAGCGACCCTTGACCCTGTGACCAGGCTGGTCGCTCCCTCTGCCATCGTGCAGACCCCCTGTGTGCCGATGCTGCCTCTGCCTGCTCCGTGTTTTCTGCTGCCTCCCTGCAGGCAGACTGGTCTGTTCGCCTTTTTTACTTCTTTTCCCTGTTTGACTGTTTTTGGGCCTTTCCCTCCCGCTCTATTGTACCCCTTGTTATTTTTGGGCCCGCTGTGCCAGTCTCCCCCACCCCCCTGCTCCCTCTTACCTTCTGTGCCACTTTTTTCCCGCGGCTCACGTCCCCCGCGTCCTCGCCCCCTCGCTACCCATTGGCCGCCCCGCTACCGCCTCCCAGCTGCTCCTCCCTCCCTCTCCTCCTCATATGGAGTCCGCGCATTGGTAAGAGGAGCGATCCTTGACCCTGTGACCAGGCAGGTCGCTCCCTCTGCCACTGCGCAGACCCCCTGTGTGCCGCTGCTGCCTCTCCCTGCTCCGTGTTGTCTGCTGCCTCCCTGCAGGCAGACTGATCTGTTTGCCTGTTTTACTGTTTTTCCCTGTTTGACTGTTTTTGGCTCTTTCCCTCCCGCTCTATTGTACCCCTTGTTTTTTTTTGTGTCCGCTGTGCCAGTCTCACCCCCTGCCCCCTCTTGCCTTCTGTGCCACTTTTTTCCTGCCGCTCGCGTCCCCTGCAGCCCCGCCACCTCGCTACCCATTGGCCGCCCCGCTCCCACCTCCCAGCTGCTCCCTCTCCCCCACATATGGAGGCCGCGCAGCGGGCGCGCCACCGGCCCGCCAAAGGCAAGCCCTTCTGCGCCCGTCCGCGCCTGGACGCACCCAGCGCCAGAACCCCTGGCCCCCGACGCACCCAAAGTACCCGACTGAGATACGACTTCGCCACCCTCAACGCACTCAACGCTGGACGAACACCCGCCTGCCACCGAACCACCCTGAAGCGAACCCACGGACCCTTCACCTGTCAAGCCTGCAAATACACCTGCCTCCGAGCCTGCAGACCTCCAACCAGACCACGCAACAACAACAATCACCTCAAGTGCATCCTCCTCAACACCCGCTCCGTCCACAAGCACGCCGTCGAACTATGGGACCTCATCGTCACAACAGCACCAGTCGTCGCCTTCCTCACGGAAACCTGAATGAACGCCTCCTCGGTCCCCGACATCGCCATAGCCATCCCGGACGGCTACAAAATCACCCGAAGGACCGCGTCAACCAAACAGGAGGAGGAATCGCCATCATCTACAGGAACACCATTAACATCACGACTACAACCGAAGACACACTCTCCGCCGCCTAACACCTACACTTCCAGATTCACACCAACCCCAAGACCACCCTTAAAGGAACGCTCATCTACAGACCCCCAGGCCCACGCAGACAATTCAGCGACACCATCGCCGACTTCATCAGCCCGCACGCCCTAGCCTCACCAGAATACATCCTCCTTGGAGACCTGAACTTCCACCTGGAGAAAAACAGCGACAACAACACCACCACCCTGCTCGACAACCTCGCCAACCTTGGACTCAAGCAACTGGTGAACACTCCCACCCACATCGCTGACCACACGCTCGACCCCATCTTCTTCGCCATTAACCATGTACCCTTCAGCCACTCCGCCAGACTACACTGGACCGATCATAGATGCATCCACTTCACCTTCGGAAAGAAAACAGCCCACCACCGCACGCAACAAGCACCCTGCAGATGATGGAACAAAATCACCACAGTCCAGCTCCACTCATCGCTGAGCCAGAACCCGCCAGCCGACACCGCTGACACCAACGACGCAGCCTGCAACCTCGCACAGTGGATCACCAACTGCGCCGACGACCTCGCACCACTGAAAAACTCCCCAAGCAGGACCAGCAACAGGAAAACTTCATGGTTCACAGACCCTCTCAAAGAATATAAGAAATCCTGCAGATCCCTTGAAAAAACTTGGCACCACAAACAAACCACAGAAAACATGACAGCCCTCAAGATCGCCACCCGCGAACACCACCAGCTGATCCGCACCACCAAAAGGACATCATTCAAAGAGTGACTAGACAACAACACCCACAACAGCAAGGAACTCTTCAACATCGTCAAAGAGCTCTCCAACCCCAGCGCCAGCAACAACGACATCACACCGTCACAATAACTCTGCAACTCCCTCGCCACGTTCTTTCACCAAAAGATCGCAAATGTACACGACAGCTTTGGACCCCAGACTCCGCCTCCACTCACCGAACCAGCAACCCCCACCACCACCTTCAGCGCCTGGACCCCGAACAGCGCTGAAGACACCACCAACGTCATGAACTCAATCCACTCCGGCTCCCCCTCGGACCCTTGCCCCATCATATCTTCAACAAAGCCGACACCAGCATCGCACCCCATCTCCAGACCGTCATAAATAGCTCATTCGCGTCAGCCACCTTCCCCGAGAGCTGGAAGCACGCAGAAATTAACACCCTGCTGAAAAAACCCAGAGCGGAACCCAAAGACCTCAAGAACTTCCACCCCCATCTCTCTTCTCCCTTCCCGGCCAAAGTCATTGAGAAGACCGTCAATAAACAGCTGACTGACTTCCTCGAGACAAAGAACTCGCTCGACCCATCCCAGTCCGGATTTCGAGCCAACCACAGCACCGAGACTGCCCTCATCGCGGCCACCGACGACATCAGGACCCTGCTGGACAACGGAGAAACAACCGCCCTCATCCTCCTAGACCTCTCAGCAGCCTTTGATACTGTATGCAATCGTACCCTAATAACCCGCCTCTTCAATACTGGGATCCAAGGAAAGGCCCTGGACTGGATCACCTCGTTCCTCTCCGACAGAACCCAGAGAGTCCGTCTCCCTCCCTTCTGCTCAGAAGCCACCAAGATCATCTGCGGCGTACCCCAAGGCTCCTCGCTCAGCCCAACCCTCTTCAATATCTAAATGAGCCCCCTCGCCACCATCGCACGCAAACACAACATCAACATCATATCCCACGCCGACGACACTCAACTGATACTCTCCCTCACCAAAGACCCAGCCACCGCCAAAACCAACCTACAGGAAGGAATGAATGCATGAAGCTCAGCCGCCTGAAGCTGAAATCAGAGAAGATGGAGGTCCTCATCCTCGGACAATCCCCATCTGTCTGGGACGACTCCTGGTGGCCCCCAGCACTGGGCTCCACGCCGACACCATCGGACCACGCACACAACCTGGGATTCATCCTGGACCCCTCTTCACGATGACCAAACAAGTCAATGCCGTCTCGTCATCATGCTTCAACACCCTGCGCATGCTCCGAAAGATCTTCCGGTGGATCCCCACCGAAACCAGAAAGACGGTCACCAAGGCCCTCGTCACCAGCCGACTGGACTATGGAAACGCCCTATACGCAGGGACCACTGCCAAACTTCAGAAACTACTACAACGCATACAAACGCCTCTGCACGACTAATCCTTGACATCCCTTGCCACAGTCACATATCCGCCCCCCTGATAAACCTGCACTGGCTCCCCGTCAACAAGAGGATCACATTCAGGCTTCTCACCCACGCACACAAATCGCTCCACGACATGGGCCCCGAATACCTCAACAACCGCCTCTCGTTCTACACTCCCACCCGCGAGCTCCGATCCGCCAGCCTCACCCTCGCCACCATCCCACGGATTCGCAGAACCACCGCCGGAGGAAGATCGTTCACCTACCTGGCAGCCAAAACATGGAACTCCCTCCCCACACACCTGTGAATGAGCCAGGACCACCTCACCTTCAGGAAACACCTCAAGACCTGGATTTTTGAGCAGTAGCAGCACCCCGCCACCCCAGCCCCTTGAGACCCTCACGGGTGAGTAGCGCGCTCTATAAATGTTTTGATTGATTGATTGATTGATTGATTGACATTATAGGACTAGCCATGGTTCTGGCTCAGAGAATTCCACTCATTGATGAGAGGGAGCAGCTCATGGGAATGAGAAGTTATATAGCCAGATTATGCAGCCAGCAATGATATATAGTATGTGGAGTCCATCTACTAGTGACAGGCAGCAACTCATAGGAACATCTGTGGTACTTGCTCCAAAGACTCCACTCCAGGGTAACAGGGAGCAGTACATGAGAATGGTAAATTATACAACCAGCCATAGTATATACTCTGAGAAACCAAGGAGTGGTGGAAAAGAAACCCCTAGGAGTGAGCATCATACAAGCAGTCTTAGTGTGTGCTCTGGGAGGACAGTTAGGCTTGACAGAGGAGTAATGCCAAGAAATCAGCAACACCATGCATTCATGGATCTTTGGGGTCCATCCAGGAGCAGTGATGGTGTGGTCTGAGGAATCACACAGTCCCAAAGGAATCATACATCACACATACACAAATCTGTGTCTTATGATGGTGGAAGCTAGTGAAATCAATAAGACTGGAAAACATTTCATTAGACACCCCACATGCACCCTTGGGCAGTGATGGTCCAACCCACTGTTGTGGATGACCTTAAAACCAGCAAAGGTGGGTGGGCATACCACACCAAGAATCAGGTCCCTAGCCCTTTCTAGGCCTAACAGGGATGACTCCAACTGAAGACAACCTTCATCCCTCAGTCCTTTATGTGAGCTACTGTGAAGGAGAGGATAAGCGGTCGAGGAGCTACCATTATTCGACTGCTGCTTACCAACCACATGACGGCTGCTTTAAATTTCTGGCTGGTATTGTCCTAATACTGTTTTGTTCACCCCTCCTGTTCATTAAATGTTTTAAGACCAATTGCTGTGGCACTATACTTGGATGATTTAAGTATACTCTGTTTTCCAGAATTGCAGGTGGCCATTGGTGTTTCGTAGCTGTGGTGAACGAGAGTTCCATCATTTTTTGCCACTTGTACTGAGAAAAATGTTCCACTGATATGTTTCTTATTTTAACAAGGAGTAAGAAATCAGGGTCTAGAGCAGAGTGCTCTCACCCGTGAATATCTTTCAGGTTTTGCTGAGAAGCAAGGCTGGCCTCTGCCATGTATGCCCCAAAGTGTGATGCACATTCCTGCAAGTTGACATCTGGTGATTGGAAGCCAGTGAAGTGATTGGAGGACCATGAAATGTGATCACATGGGTGAATGTGTACAAGTTGTCTTGTAACAACTTTCTTATTTTATTTTATTTGTCAATGCATGAGGAGTGACCCTTCTGCAGGTACAGTCTTTTCATGTATTCAAGACGTGACAGAAGGGTGGTAGGGTAGAGCTTCTACAAGAATCCCAGGTAAAGAAATATTAGAATTTTGAGTTGCGAGGATCATATCGAACCGGTAAGAACTTGGGGGCACATGTACAAGGAAATGGAGTGCAGAGCTGCACTAATTTTGGCAGCCCGCACTCCGACATTTCCAAAACACCGGGAAGCACAATACAGCACACATAGAATACGGAAAAATTAGGAAAAATAAAAGTATTTCTCCTTGAATCGCCATTCAAATGCCTGCTCTTTGTTCAGTTTTTGGTGCTGCCTCAAATTTACACATCATTGTAAATCTGAGGCAGTGTCAAAAAGCAATGGGTGTTGCTGTGGAACAACCACAGCAACACCAGTTGAACGCCCCTTTCACGCACATATTTGCGTGAAAGGGTACAATATTTACAAAGCGTTGTTAAGCCGCAAAAATTGGCTTAAAGCCACATTGTAAATATGGAGCAGGGCTGTAACGACCGGATTTTCGGACAAGATGGAATCAGCTCCTAGGAGCCCCTCTAAGCCAGTCGGAACGTAATCACCTCCCTCCTTAGAACATATTTACAATGGGTATAGGTATAGGTATGTACATCTCGTACCTAAGGATGGGGGAAAATAGCAATAAACATGCATAAGATTGCTACAATATCCTATTCATACCTGCTAGTCTCGCGGCCACTTAGGCCCAGACTAATCTACCCTGGGGCAGGTCTGATTATGTACCCTTACACACTGATCTCTCTCAGTGCTCACTCGACACGCAATCCGGCGTGCCTACACACGGGCCTGCAGTCCCAGTGCTCTCATTTACTTATCCGGTCCACAATCCGGCGGACCTCCACACCGTGTCCCCCCGGTGCTCTCATTCACTTACAACACGATCCATAATCCGGGGCATCTCCACACCGTGTCCCCCCGGTGCTCTCATTAACGCCGCGTACCAACGATGATCACTTTCCTATGGACACCTATGGAAGAAATCTCTCATTGTCTACTCAGGATAATACTACGATAATAGATATTAGTACGGCTTTCCAAATTGAAATATGTACCTTCTGCTCTTGGCATCAAACGTTCCCTCTCTCCCTCATTACTCAGTCACTTCTTACCTGATCGGGATTCGCATCCGTTCATGCAAACAATGTCTGACTAGAAGACCAGGTTACCCTGATTGAACAAGAATACAAGGCACATGTCGGTTCACTAAGAACTGGGGTATTTTTATTACAATAATTATAAACACAATACTATACGATAGCATACATTCTGCAAAGAAAAGTAAAAGGTTAGAATGTGCACTCTATAAGGGAAAGGGCGGAGGTCACCTTATTAACGTGAAGTCGGGGTTCAGCAGTCATCTAGGTTCCCTTCTCGTCTGTGTCTTGGCTCGTCTCGGAATCACACCTTAGCAGTCACGAGTACACGTCTGCACTGCTATGCTCGATCTCCTCTGCTTCCCTCCAAGTCACTGGAACCTCTCTCGTTATTAGCTGCTGTCTCTCTCTGTCTCTGATCGCTCTGCCCTACTTCTCCTTCTGTCTTTCTCAGAGAGTCTCAGTTTCATGATCTTTCTCGGACTTCAAAATGGCGACTGTCTGCCTGGAAATAATTAATGGCATAGATGCTAACGGCTAGCTGCCGCCTACGGACTGACTGACTCATTGCCTAACATTTTCGCTAATATCGAAGCCTGTCCCTTCATGGAAAGTTACGGCCAGTAACCTGCCGCCCACCAAGTTCTTGTACCTCCCCGTACCAAGGACACGTTCCCAGCCGGCCGGCCTGAAGTTGTGTCTTCGGAGTGGAGAAAAATACAGTCTTTCGATAAGGGCCAGCCTGAGCCGGTTCTCTCCAAGCGAACAACACCTCGAAACTAAAACATTACACTTGACCTAGAAAGCCTCTCAAGCTGCCGGGCAGAAAGCAAAATGGAGTCTGTCCCGTTTGAGGCCTACAAGGCCCGAAATAAGCATAACTCCATAGAAGGTATACTAACACTCTTGCAAAAGGACGGATCATCACTAATACTAATGAATCTATCCCCTAACTTAAGTTTATAAGCCCTGATCTAAAGAAAAGGGTACGAAAATGCACTACTGTGCCTCATGGATAAGTCCTGTTTATAGTCCTAATCCCTGTACTAAAAGGGTAATAGGCTGGAGTCATCTTCCATCAATCTCCCTCCAAATAGGGCCGAAAAAGTCAGTCATTACAAGGGCGCAGCGCCACAGGAACATCGGTAAAAGTGACCTTCCTTTGGCACAGTTGTAAATATGCCCCTGGGAGTGATAACATGCACATCCCCCAAATAAATGCTCAATATTTACTTAGGAACATTTCTGGGAAAAATACAGGAATGTTTTTTTTTGTTGCTTAAGCACAAAATCCCCAAGTTGTGCTCCATTTTGGCCAGAAACTCAGAATAGTTGCTAAACATTGCACCTGAAAAATTCCACAAATATAGCCATTGGATTTTATCGTGTGTGATAATCAGGGCCTAGGAGAGTGACTTTGACCCTGCCCTGTTTTTTAAAGCCATCAGCACTAATGATACTGATTTAAAACTTTATAAATATAATGGGCCTTGGGAATAAAATAGGGGTGGCAAAAAGTAACCAGCTTGAACATATAATTGGATATCAACTATGCTGATCATTTTGTCACTGAATGTGTAATTTATCTTACAACCACATTAAATAATGTAATATACTGTTTCTCTCACAAGGGCTTATGCCTGATCTTTAGCATCTAAAATCCATTACTATCAATAACTGCACTTCACACACAAATAGCTGGTAATCTTTTACTCAATAGGTTGACTCCACTACATTTGGTACCTCTGTGTGTTATTATTTTGTCAAAGTAACTTAAACACCAGAAGGCTTTGCATAAATGGTCATATGTTTGTGTTATGTAACATGGCAACTCGTACCGTACCCTCCGCAATATTTATCATTGTCAGCTGTAATGTACATGATAGCTGTTCACTCACTCAGAAAGTATGTCATTGTTGATGTTTAGGTAATAGCTTTTCTGAGTCACCAGGGCATCTCTTGGGCCAGCTGCTCTAATAAATAAAGCTACTTTTGGAGAGGGAAAAGCACTGACTAAGGGAAGGTCCTATGAGAATTGTGATGAAGACACCAAGCTGCTCAAAGTGACATGTGGTTGCTGTCCACAACATTTATACTTATAGAAACATGATAGGATTTCATGGTATTTATGACGTCCTTTTCTAAAGCAAAAAGACTGGTTGTGTTCCAGTTACTATATAGTTGACAGAGTAAGTACTCTGCCCCCAGTAGAGCATTAAATCAGAATGGTATGCAGAATTCTTAGAACATGGAAAGAGACCGCATTTCTTGAAGCGAAATTAACTTTAGTGCTCAAAAAGTCAAATATGATCTTTAGCACAGCATTTTGGGTCAGTGAATCTAATTCCCCTGGCTTTTGATTTTTTTCTAATTAAATTCGATTTGCTCTATTGTTTAAAATGTATGGATAGATTTATCTAGTGAATATCTTGATTCTATGCTTAAGGCAACATCCTAAATCTGCAAGCATGTACTTATCTGTAGTATATAATAGTAAAATGCATTGGTTTTCAAGCCTTTTTTTGGACCTCCCTTTTTTCTTTGAACTCCCTTGACCAAACGCCTCAAAACGTTCTGCCCTATTTGATAATGAACCAGGTGCAACAGGCCTGCCAAGTTTCGGGGACATTCGTCAAATGGCTGTAAAGTTGTTAAGGGACAAAAATCCAAAAAATCCATATCTCTGGTGACCCTAACTCCAGTTATAATTAGGGTCACCAGAGATATGGATTTTTTTTATTTTTGTCTCTGTTTCAGGGACTGGAAAATGCATGTCTACACTTTTTGTAGTAACTTCACACTCAGAAATCGTGAAGAGGCTCAAAGTTGAAGAATACCTTTACATACTTTACACATTTATATTTACTCACATGTAAAGTTCCCTTGGTTAGTAGGCCCCAAAATAAAATAAAATCAATATCAACTGAAAATATTGATTTGCACAATATTGTCAAATTAAGTAGATGAGCAGTTAGAATAGTAAATCAACACTGACCTAAGTATGCCTGCTTGGTAATATATCAGTTGATATCATGCACTCTGTTGCTGCAGAGCAACATTTTTGTATTCAGTGTTCTGACTTACAAAATGTGAGGTGTCACTGCGAAAGATTTGCCTTAACTAGCTTTATATCTCAACAATGTTGCTGTTTAGTTGTGCCTTTTTCTGTGATCAACAGAAAAAGAGCTTTAAGAAGTAATATAGAGAGAGGGTCTTTGTCTTCTCCTGCATGCAGAGCTTCCTCCCAATTAGATTTGATTGAACAGACAATGTGTGCTTTCACTGAAAAAGGGTGCCGTCTTTATTGCACAGGTTCATGTCAAAATATACTTCTAGTCTTCTAGAAGATAATAGGAGCAGACTACATTTACAGTTAGTTGCCCATTGTGCTCTTTCTTTAGGGAACTTGATTTGCATTCTGGTTAATTTATGAGACCCATAAATGAGGGGTTCCATATGATAATGCCACCTGAAAAAATGTATGTATTAATATTTTGAGTATATGTTTTAGTTTTGTGTGCATTAAATACTTTTTCTTTTTTAAGATAAAGGGGCCGAATACGATCTTGTTTCGAAGGGCTCTGAATCGGATTGAGTTTGTTGAATCCAATTCGGAACCCTTGTTGCCGAAACGAATCGTACCCAGTTCCGAACGACTGATTATGATGCCTGGAAAACCATTCGGGCTGTCAGAATCGGTGCTGAAAGGCATTCGTTCAGGTCTAGCCTTTCGGATTCAATTCATACAGCTTTATGTACATGGTGTTCCAAGAGAGTGAATACGATGACAGATTCGGACAGCCGTTGCGATGCCGTTTACCCAGATCAAAACAGCTGTCGAAATCTGTCTTTGTGGGCCGGAAGCATGCCTCCCCTTCACCCGGAACCTTCCAAATCGGACCCCCGGGGGTACCCAAGGGACCCCTCTTTCCTACCATGCACAGTGTGCAGGCACAAAGGGGTGCCTGCCACAGGGTGCATGATTTTCCCCAGCCAACCCTTTCTTCAATGGGAGCCTGTGGTCTCGTTCGGAACACGGGCTCCCATTGAAGTCAATGGGAGTCTGACTGAGCCATATCCAGAAGCATCCGGATGCATCCACCTCATTCGGTGGGACTCCCCCGATCCGAGTCATCCGGAAAGCATTCCTTAACCAATTCAGTCAGAATGCTTTCTGAACGGGATCATAATCGGCCCCAAAGTATTAGTTGGATATTGATTCATAGTGTGTTATGTTTGTGTTGCTCAATTCTGACTTCATAGCCCACAACACCTCACTGAGTCAGCCGTGGGCTGCTCATATTTCAATAATCTGAGAGTCTACTTTTACAATGTGAACTCTTTAATAGATGCAAAAGGAAATGGTTTTACATTGAGGACTAACTAGGAAGGACTTTTAGTTGTGTATGCCTTGAAGACCACCACAGGGAAGAACTATACATTGTTTGACAAAATGAGACATTCTGACTCAGATTTTTAGTTGAGGTACTGTTTTAGAGGTCTCGTCTTTGTACTGCAAACTTGCAATTTTCTTTTTTTGTATATTTTTTTATTGGTCTTTGAATTATAATCTGAGCAGTTACACAGCCTCTTGTATCACCCTTTTATGTTGCAGGTATATTCAAACAGTTGAATATTGCCACCATGTTTTTAACTAAGTATGTGACCATTCAACTGGATTCTTAAATATCCATTTGGTTTGGTAAATCCAGTGCTGGATGCGGCGCTGTATACAACAGTCTTGTTTGCATAACCATTGAAATAACACTTAACTAGCAACAATTGCTTAGCTATTTTTTTATTGTCTGGTCACAAGATAGTGATCACTACATGTGTATCCCATAACCTGTGGCTCTTGGGGATGTTGGCCACCAGCGCAGCCGGCCCCACCGCTGGAAATGTTCCATTAATTTCACCAATGCTGACCTCTAACCCAGCAGTTTTGTCCAATGAGCATGCTACAGCGTTTCGGATTCATTAAGGAATAAAAGTATTTCGGCCCCATTCATCCACCATGTGTTTTCTATGCAGTCCACTCCTTTCCTTCTTCCCCATGTCTGACTCTTCTGTCATCATCCACAATTTGGCATCTTTCTTCAGCCTACTGTGAGGCGGTCCTTCAGATGATATCAAATCCATAGCAATGATGCATTTGGCTGGTGATAATGCTAGATCAAGAGACTGAAGCTCGCCATCACAGTCTTCAGTCTAGGGTAAAGACCCAATAGGCATGCATCCAGCAGAATTAAGTCAGCATATGCAATGCGTGCTCCAGGTCTCCAGTCACCTGCAACCAGAACCAATCTATTACTGGGCCGTACTTTGTCATATGTATAGGTCCACAGTGGTCAGGGCACATCTGGAGCATTCTTTGCCCTCCATCCCAGCTAATTTTGTTTAGTGGATGTACTGCAAGGTAGGTTCTATGGAAAGAAATTAATTGTGCCTACCTAAGCCTCCGAATTCAAGATACCTTATGCGTATGGTCTAAGATCCGATCCCGTTCTTTATCTTGAAATTCATGGTCTAATTTTTCCCCCCATTTATATTTGCCAAGCGTCAGATCAGTTTTAGTTATAGAGAGCGCTAGTTTGTCAAGCCAAGATATTAACCAGTGCCTAACCCCATAAGTAATGAGGATCTAAAGAACATTGTACATTTGTTGCTCCATTTGGCCCCCTCCCTACGAGTTATGTGTTGCACAGGTTAACTCCCCATAAGACAGAAACTGGAAGTCTGGCAATCTAATATATTCCGTCAGTGCAGCTAATTCTCAAAGCAGTTGCTAACTGTGAGATAGCCCACCCTGGTCCACCTCTCCATTCTGCCTGATGTAATCTATCCTCTAGTCATGTTTAGACTCACCAATGGCAGTGCCTGGACAAGCACATGAACATACTTTGTTTTCCTACCAGTGGGACTTCATCAGGGCTTGATCAATATCCCAATGTTGTCATCCACCCAGTGTTGTCTCCTGTTATTAATTGTGTACCACTAAATGGTGTGTTGCGCACCCATCTTATCTTCATCCTTTCTGCATCCTGGCTCGAATGTCCTTTGAGCTCACGCCAACAGGGCTTGGTTATGACCAGGGCAGCGGATTATCCTGTTCTCGTCTGCTCCTCTTGTGCTGTGTGGTGTCGGGCCATGCCTCGCATGTCCCATCTTCTGGGGCCTTCTTGGAGTCCCTACTCCATGGTGTTCACTCTTCTGAATCTCCTTCCGGAGGACAGTAGGTAGTTGTGGTTCTGCCTCCTCTTTCTGGGTGCCACAGGCCTTGTGCCTTGAGGCATTGCTGCCATCAGGCATGGTTAGTGGGGTGCGGCATGACGTGCCTTGTGGGTGCGGGACAATATGGTCCAAGTGTCTTGACCATAGTTGCTGCATTGCGTGTTTCTGCCCACCTTCTGGTCTTGCCTCGCTTTCCTTGGGCATTCTCCTGCATGGGACTGTGTCCAGTGGGCAGACTTGGACTAACAATGTGAAGTCTCAGATAATGTGGCAACTCAGTCTCTTTAATCGGTAGCATTCAATGGGTTGCATGTTATGATCCAGATGTCTCCTTTGATGTTTCCCCTCTTTGGCATGCAGAGGCAGGGTCGGAGCACTCGTCTCTCTTTTGCTGCTCGGCTCCTTTGCTTCTCTCCTCAACTCAGGGGCTATGGGTGCTGGGTCCATTCTGTGGCTGGATCAGCAGTCTGTTCTTGGTTTGGCAGTGCTGCTGGCCAGAAACATAGAGGGTTTCTCCTGTCTCATGCACCCTCAACTTCACCCCCAACTCCTCCTCGTGGGGCAATGCACTTCAGGCGGTTTCACAATGCAGCTGGTGGAGGCCATTCAGCTCGGGCTCCTTGCTGATATGGCATTCATGCTATACCATTAATCAATGTCTGAGTGCCCTTTCATGGCACTCTGGCTGCCCCGCAGGGAGGGCTGGTCCTATATGGCTGAAACCTAGCTAGGCTATGCCGCTCTCTTCTCTCGTATTCCTCTGGGGTCCCTGTTAGCCACCATTTGGGCTTTTTTGTCTTTAAAACTTTCACTGCGGCCTCCTCTGCAGAGCTGTGCTCATCTATGCTATGGGCTATGTGTCAGTGCATAGCTTACTGAGAGGCAGGGGGAGCACTCACTGTGGTTCTTGGCCGATATGGGAATGTCTTGCTGCTGCATGGGATGCTGTGCGTTTTTATAGTGAGCATCAGGTAGGTTGACAACCTCTCTTTTTGCTGTGAGCTTCTTTGGGTTGTGAGGGGCACCCTTTAGAGCAGCAGACTCCCAGGTTTTGTCGCTCTTTTAGTGCCAGTGATTGTTTGGTTCAGTACCTCTTTCCTTCAGCAGGAGCAGAAATCTATTCTGACTTGCTGTAGCTTACGGATCATGCTGACATCTGTTGGGACAGTTCAGGAACTCTCTTGGTAGGGGGGTGGCCCGAGCAGGAAAATGCCAATGAGTGTGCAGGGCATGTTGCTTGACTTTGGTCTCTTGCAACTCAATCTCTTGTGTGCTTTTCTGCTTGTTCTCTGCTGTTGGGCAGTACCGGGGCGTACTGTAGGTGTATCAAATAACTTCTGCCCCCCACCATGTCTGTAATAGGTTGTTCCCCGGTACAATATGGTATGGCTGCTCTCCTTCCTAAAATGGGGTGGGCGCAGGAAGCTCCAAATGGGTATAGCAAGTAGGTAGTCTTCTTGTGCCTGGTTTCTCAGTGGGCTAGCTGCACCCTTCTCTTGTTCCTCTCCCCTGCTGGTGCTGACAGGGAGGTAGCCGGAGGCAGAATATCTTCACCCCTCCCCACGCAGTGGTAGCAGATAGCCACTAGGGGTGAACCGTGCCTTCTCCCCCTCCCACCCCATCACCGCAGTCCTGCTTCGTAGCTCTTGTCCAGTGACAAGAGAAGGTGCCCCTGGTGGTTGGGTTATCTTTGGGGGCAAGTGCAGTATTTCTGTGTCCGTTTTAGAGGTATTTGGTTTAAACGTTCCTACCACAGCCAGCTCTCACCCCCTTCTGGCCTCTTTGCATTCAGGCCATGCTGGGCCCCTCCTCCCTTCTCGGGGGCATGTGCTGTGGATGTGTCGCGGGAGGCAGCCCGGACTCCTTCCTCCTACAGTATGTGTTAGATTGCCACTAGTGGGCATGCAGCGCTCAGTATGCCCATTCTTGCTTTACGCAGAAGACCCTGGCCCAATATATACTGAGAGGCGGTCGCTCCATCTACTGCATGGGTTCAGGTGAGTGGAGGGGGCGGACCTGTCGTGTCTTGCAGATTTCGGGTGTCAGCTACTGTGCGATGGGGCTTGAGTACGGGCCTCCTGCCCAACCCTATCTCACCTACCCTTTTTCTGTACTCTGTCACAGCGTACCAGCACAGCGAGCAGGGCAGGCTTTAGGTCAGTGCGACTGGTACGGCCGCACTGGGCGGTGACTTCGAGGGGTCATTGACCTGAAGGAGGGGAGCTGTGTTTAGCATAATTTAAGATTTAAAAGCACCTGCTGCAGAGATGTTTGGCATCTAGCTTTCAGGCAGCAATACAAATGTCTAGATAACTCTTGTGATTAATGTTCTTGCTCGAGAGAGATTGAAGTTTTGTCTAGTGGCAGTTTTGACTCTCTATAAAGTAGCGCAGAGGGTTAATATGCCTCCTGCAAAGAACAGATCTGTATTTTATGTGGATAGCTGAGTAGATAAGAAAATCCAGACTTTACCAGTTGTTTAAAACAAAAGGAATGTATTAGAGGGAGGGGCTAAGGAGGGATGAGGGGCACTTTTGCTGGGTGGTTCTGATGGAATCTGAGGAGGAGGTCATGGGGGTGGGGGGGCCAGAAATGATTGTCGCACCGGGCACCACCAGGGCTAAAGCCGGCCCTAACAGCAAGGCTTCTCCCTCTCCTTGGGCTGTCTTGCGAGCCCTGCCTGGCCATCTCTGGCACTCACCACCCAGTCATGGCGCTGTTCATACAGGCATGTCGGGAGCCCTCAGTGTGTCTCTTCGCATGATAAGCTTTACCAGGTTGAAAACACAGTGTTGGGCATGCCGCCCTCGTCGCCAATGTAAGCTATTAGGCCCTAGGCCCACATGTTACATGACAGACGGTGTGGTGGGTATATCACTGGCCCAGGACACGTGTCCCCTGCACCTATTACAGGCAGGGTCATCTGACTGGTGACGCCTGTGTTGGGTGGATGTGAGGTGGGTTAGACACTAACCCTAGGGAGGGGCTTTTACATGACTTGTCCTTCCGGACACTACAGGTGTCACTGAAGCCTTGTAGGAGCTATGCTGTGTTACCTGGGCAGCGTTCTCTTTAAGCACTTCAAAAGGATATGTAAGTCAGCTGGGACTGGATGGTAGTTGCATTTTTATGATAGGTGGAAAAATGACTTGCACTCTACCCGCAAAAAAATCAAGATTACTGTGATTTTCATAATGGTCTTAACTTTGAAGTGCTGCCATGTGACCCAATGCCTGTCCAGTTAGCAAACTGATTTAGTGCCATCTGTGACACCTTCTGTTCTTTCTCGCCGTTTAGTCAAAAAGAAGAGAGAAGACCCCACAAGTTCCAGGGAACAGCGTACTACAGACAAAAAGTCTAAGGAGAATCCCTGGAAAAAGTAATACACTCACTCGCACTTAGTTCTCTGGGTACTATTTGTAATCACTGGTCACAAACTAATTCATACCGTTCACATACTTTTTATTTAAAAAAAAAACACATGTAGATAAAACGGAATTCATTACATATTAAATGTTGTAATACATATAAGAAAACAATTGCCTAGTGCAATAAATAAAAACAATGTTAAAAATTATTCATCAATGTATACAGGTACAAAAGAGAAGGAAAATACACATTTTAAAGTGTCAACAAATCCTATCAGAGTTAATCACAATATAATCTAAGGCAAAACACATAACACCTATGATCAAAAGCAAGACCCCAAAGAATAAAGAACACCTATTTCTAATACTGATATCAAGATTCAAAAGCCCTTACAGTATTTCTGATACAAATCCCATGTAACAATATGCCTAATTACAAAGATTTCCTGGGCTTGAATTCTAAAAAACAACAAAAAGCGTCGACGCGTTCCGGTGTATCGGCCCTTGGATATTGGCACACCTTCCTCAGGACAATTCGAAGTCGTTTGGGGTTAAAAGCATGTATCCTTCCTGTGTGTTAGAAAAGGATGGATTCAATACATGGAAAAAACGTTTTTGATTCAAAGTAAAGGACATTTCCCTATCTGAGTAGTATGCTATTCATACAACTACGATTTTGTGAACGTTTTATGGACACATCTTCTATTTGACATTGCGGGCATATCTACACTCCACATTGCATTACATATTCTGATGTTATCTAAATTACTGCCGGCTAATCCCATGATCTACTACATTATTAATTTCTAACAACCTCCGTTATAACCTAGTTGATGACCAGTTCATTCTAAAAGCACTCAAACACACCATTCACTCATGTTTTTACCGACCTTGAGATTAAGGTTGTTTCTTTTTAGATGGATTAGGACCAAATCCACGTTATGCTGGATCTTAGATTTTATCTTTAGAGTGTACGTAGTCTGAAAATACACAGCGTTATGTGTTTATTAGTTGACAATATTTTCCTCGTTATTGTCTTTAAATCAAGGCTATCTGTTAGCGTTTATAGCTCATAGTGTGTAAAGTTAGCAGGTATATTACTGTAAAGGGAGTTCCCTTGCCCTTACGTCTCGTCGGTTCGTACAGTAACCCTGACAATTTGGTGAATAACCCTCTGGGTCCGGGAGTTTCACCGGTTCTATGGATAAGGCCCCTGTGCGGGATAATACCGGTAAACTTATTTAGGCTGGGGTATAAGATTTTATGTCTCCCTATGTTGTAACATTTCTTACAAACATATACATACCTACGGATCTAAGAGGTGTCCTCTTCCCCGTGGTATTCTTTCCTTTGTTCGTTTCCCATGCACCTCTGGATAACGGTAAATGGGCTTGTCGAAGCTATGCCTGATCTATGTGAAAAGTAAATTGCAGATTGTTGTACTTAACATTGGAGCTATTCTTTGTGAATTTAATTTAAACGAATTTGTTTTGTTCTTTGCATTCGTTATCCTGTAGTTATATCATATTTACTTGTAGCTTCGTTATCTGCACTTATCTGGATAGCGTGATACCCGGTTAAACTAAACCCTTGTGCCCTTATCCTTACAGCGTACCCCTAAATCTTTTAGGTTAGTGTAAAAGTTTCTATTTTCTATATATTGCCACCCTTCCGAATATCAATGCACGAAGGTCCACTTTGTGTTATTTTAGACCTCTTGCCGTCGGGTAATCATAGGATTCCAAGTCCCCCCACGTTTCCTCATCATTTAGGGCATTAAATGGCTACTGCATACCCTACATAAAAATCGGTTTTAGCTGAGAACTTGCCTTAAGTTTAGCCGAGACCTACTTATCAATGGGCCATTCTCAAGTACCACTAAGATTATTACTCGCTCTAAACTAGAACGGAACCTCCTTTCCGAAGGGCTACTTTAAAATTCGAGTCCCTCCCGCTTACCTTTGAATTAATCTGGTCACGAATGGCCACGGGTACGTCCGCTCCTGCGTACCTCTCTGCTACTGGGAAGCCATTTTACCTCCGTATGTATACCTCTCCCAGTCCTTTCTATTAATCGTTATCAGCTGTTGAAACACTGCTGCAGAACACGCATGCGTAGATGCACCAATTTCCCGATCTACGTGGGCGCCATTGTTTAGTGGTGTAGTTCATGTTATATATACTCACGTATTGAGTAAAGGATTTCCCGGGACGTGGTTTAGAAACACAACTATTTCACCTTATAGCTCTCTACATATTAACGTCCGAGTCCTCGATCCAGTGATTTATCTATCGAACTACTACTGTTGGCACATCGGAATGTTTATGAATAGGAACGTCTGTACGTTCGTATTTACATGCTCCTCCTCCCCTTAGATGTACCGTGAAGCAATGTATAACACCCGTTGGGGAACTTTTAGATTTACTCGGGTGACATTCCTATTTTTATATTAGCGGTGTGGATGGTATGTTACTTTCAAGGTGACATAATGATCTAATTTCTATCTGTCTTACCTTTTTTTCTATTATTATAGTAGTTTGTGGAAAAGCCCCACATTAGATATAAACATTCCTGTTCTGGAATTTTCAGACATTATATAACATGTAAAAATCGGGAGGGTTTTATCGCAGTGTGGAGATTGTACTATCTTAAACAAAAACAGAATTACCCTGTCAATATATGCTTCTTAGATCAGATTCTCCCAGTCTTCTCTGGTGTTCAAACCCTTTCTTATAGTATCAAATTTCATGATATACCATTGTTCTTGTTGTTTTCGTTTTTTTGTACTGTTACCTAGTCTTGTTTGTTCTTTAATTTTTTCCAGTACTATCCATTTTATTTCTGATTCGTTGTGACCATTTTCTTTCCAGTGGTTGACCAGAGGGGCATTTTCTTTGTTTAATCTGATAGCTGATTTATGTTCTCCTATGCGTGTCCTCAGCTCTCTGCCTGTCTCGCCTATATTCCCCTGGCCACAAGGGCACAGGATTAGGTATATTAAATTTTTACTTCTGCAGTTATTTAAAGTATTCATCTTGTGTGTGACTCCATTCACTGCTCGACGGGTTTCTGCCCCCTGGTTCACGGAGGAACTAGCCCTTGCCCGTAGGCAATGCAAAGTGGTAGAGCGTGCGTGGAGAGCCCAGTATGAGCCCGAGGCTAAACAACGATATAAAACAACGATGAAGGCATACCATGAACTTGTCCTTCAGAGCAAGAAACGGTATCTCGCCAAAAGGATTGACGATGCTGCCAACTCCTGTAAGGAGATCTTCTCAATCGTGCGTGAATTCACTAGCCCCCGGTCTATCTCTACTCAGAGTGCCCCGACAGAGACCTGGGCCAACACTATTGCCAATTTTTTTACCACCAAAATTAGGCAAATCCAGGCCTCTTTCCCGCAGAGAGACCCAGATTATGTGTCTGTGAGGCCGATTGAGGCAGCGTCTCTGTCTCCCCCGGGCCCAGTTCTGCTCGATTTTCCTCCTCTCTCGGCTGTTACATCTTTAACCCTGATGAGGAACCTCAAGTCGGGTTCACCATTAGATCCTTGCCCGGCAAAATTTCTGGCCAGAGTGGCAGATGCCATAAACCCTATAGCCAATCCCATCCTTAATCTATCTTTGAGCGAGGGCTTTCTTCCTCTGACTTGGAAGCAAGCCATGGTCATTCCTCTGATCAAGAAACCCAATCTTGACCCAGAGGCACCCTCCAACTACAGACCAATCTCGCTCCTCCCAGCACTGACCAAGATCTTGGAAAAACACGTGCATGGCGTGCTCTCCAACTTCTTGGAGTCTAATGATCTGCTCCATGAATCCCAATCGGGATTCCGCTCCAACTTAAGCACCGAGACGGCGCTCTTGGAAGTCTCGGAGATCATCAGAGAGGTGCTGGATATGGGAGGCAGGGTGTTGTTAGTTATGCTAGACCTGTCGGCGGCGTTTGACACCGTCCCCCATGAGGATCTCCTCACTAGGCTCCATGACATCGGGCTAGGGGGGACGGTGCTCAATTGGTTTTCTTCCTTTTTGGCCAACCGCCGCCAGACGGTCTGGGTTCCACCCGGATCCGCCGAGATGCCGCCATTGGGAGTCGGAGTGCCTCAGGGCTCTATCCTGAGTCCCACTCTTTTCAACATCTTGATGACCCCTCTGGCGACATTGGCGGAGTCCTATGGGGCCCGGATCGTCTCTTATGCTGACGACACTCAGCTCCTCTTCACCTGTCGCAAGGGTGAAGAGTTTGATGGCGAAGGGATCCGCGAGTGCCTTGGGGCTGTTTTTAGCTGGTTTTCACAAAACAGCCTCAAGTGCAACTCGGATAAGTCCGAAATACTATTCTTCGGATGCCCTTCTGAACCAGATTGGCAAGGATGGTGGCCTGCTGACAAGTTCCCTCCCACACAGTCCTCTAAGTGGGCCAAGAACCTGGGAGTCAAAATTGATAACGAGCTGTCGCTCAAATCCCAGGTTTCTACCCTTACGGGAACCTGTTTTGGGATCCTCAGAATGTTGCGCAAATTCTTCCCCCTACTCTCGGAGCAACATCGGAGGATCACTGTTCAGGCCCTCATAGGGTCCAGATTGGACTATGCCAATGTTCTATATCTGGGCCTGCCTGAATATCTCCTCCAACGCCTGCAGATCACCCAGAACGCTGCTGCGCGTGCCATTTTTGGCCTTCACCGTCGCACTAGTGCCTCTAATCTTCTTGCATCCCTCCACTGGCTCCCGGTGCGGAAGAGGATACTGTTTAAGACCATGACTCTTGCCCACAAGGCCTTATATGGCACTGGTGCCAAGTATCTTCAGAGGAGGCTTGACTTTTATCGACCGGCACGCTCCCTCAGGTCAGAAACCTTGGCCTTGGCTCGGGTACCACGCATTAAAAAGGCTCGGCTAGGCGGCCGGTCTTTCAGCTTCCTTGCTCCTAAGCTTTGGAACTCGCTGCCGCTGTCCCTGCGAAACACCTCTAATCTGCTTGTCTTCAGGAAAGACTTGAAAACTTGGTTGTTTGCTGGATAATTCTCCCCTCTGGGGCCCCTTTTTCTGTTATTGTTATGTTTCTTGCTCTTTTTCATGGTCTGGAGCTCAAAGCGCCGGGACACTCCTTTGGAGTAGCCGTTGCGCTATAAAAGTCCCATTTTAACATAACATAACATTCAGGCATATTTCCTTTGTCGCCAGGCAGGAGTCACATACACTGCACGAGCCACATTTGTGATTCCTTATAGCTCTGGTACCTGATAAGGTTTTTTGTCCTCCTAATATGTCCTCTCTGTAAGTATGTACCAGAGTGGAACGCAAATTTTTGTTTTTTCTAAAAGCATACAGAGGTCTTGGAAGTTTAGTTTCCATTCCCTCGTTTAAAATTTTCCAATTGTGATTGATTACATTTTTTATTTGATTTGCAATTATCGAGAATCGGCTGACCATGACTATTTTGTCCAAACTTGTATCTTTTTCTTTTTTATCCAGTAGACTATCTCTGTTATAGTATCTAGCTCTTTTTAGAGAATGATTGACAAGTTTCTTCGGATATCCCCTATCCATAAATTTTTTTTTGGTCGCTTCCGCGTGTTTATAGAAGTCATCTAGGGAGGTACAATTCCTCCTTAGTCGGAGAAATTCGCCGAAGGGGATGTTGTCTTTCTGACTTTTTGCATGGTAGCTGTTGTAGTGTAAGACCGTATTACGGTCCGTTTCCTTTTTGTACAGTTCTACCGCTAGCTGGTTGTTGTCTACCTTAATGCTAATGTCTAGGAAGTCTACTTTTCTGTTACTGTATGATGCTGTGAACTTTAGGTTTACATCTCCTAAGTTAATCCAACTTAAAAATTCTTTTAAAACTTGTTCCGATCCTGACCAAATGAAAAAAATGTTGTCTATAAATCTTACCCAATTTTTTATATTCTCATAGAAGGGGCTGATTTAATTGTATATGTGCCTTTCTTCGAAGATACTTACGTAAATGCATGCCAAGCTCGGTGCGCAAGTAGCGCCCATGCTGGTGCCTTTGCGTTGGATGTAAATATCTTTTTTGAAGAGAAAAATGTTATTTAGTAATACCATAGATACACATTGGACTACGAAGTCCTTGTCTCCTCCTACTATTTCATTTTCATCCAGAAGTGTTCGAATGACATTTATTGTATCATGTTGTGGTATGTTTGTGTAGAGGGACTCTACATCTAAGGTCACCATGTATTCTGTGTCTGCATTAAAGCTCAGTCCCTCCACCTTGGTTATCATATCTGTTGTATCCTTAATGTAAGATTTTTGGACCTGGACTAATGGTTTTAAAAATTTGTCTGCGTATATACTCAGTGGTTCTAGTAGGGAGTCGATAGAGGCCACTATCGGTCTTAAAGGTGGATCCTCTATATTCTTGTGGACTTTGTGAAGTCCATAAAATGCGGGTGTTTTAGGGTTCTCGTTTTTTAAAAATGTGAATTCTTCCTCAGTAATAGTACCATTGTCTTTGGCATTGGTTAGAAAAGAAGCTACTTCTCGTTTTAGGGATTCTAATCTATGGTGAGACACCCTTGTATAATGCTCGGCATTGGAGAGGAGGGATAGGGCCTTTTGTTCGTAATGGTTAGTGTTAAATACCACCACCCCCCTCCCTTATCTGCCGGCTTTATGGTTATAAGGGTGTCTTGAGCTAATGAGTTTAGGGCTTCTCTCTGTTTCTTTGAGATATTATGTTGTTGGACATGATGTTTATTCTCTACAATCCTCCTTATTTCCATTTTGACCATGCTCTCAAAGAGTTCTACATTTTTATCAACCATTCCTAAGCTTGGTGTAAAGGTAGACTTGGCTCTAAGGCCCGAGTCTGAAGGAGGATCCCTTTGCGGTCTCCCTTCGAAGAACCTACGTAACCTAATTTTTCTAAAGAAAGATCTTAAGTCCTTTTCTAATTGGAACTTGTTGATGCCTACCGTGGGGACAAAGCTGAAGCCCATCCTAAGGACTTCCTCTTCTGTATCTGTTAGAATTCTGCTGGATAAATTTATAATCGCCGTTTAGCACAGAGCACGTTGCATTCTAGAATTTAGGCCCTCATTAGGATTGCGGTTTTTCCGCATCCTCCGGGCGGGCGGAAGTGTCCGCCGGCCCGGAGGATGCGGAAAAACTGCTGTAGAGACTTCAAAGATCCCCCGCTAGATTAGGATGGCTGGGGGCTCACGAAGACCGTCCACCGCTTTTCGCCGCGGTCGCCTTATGACCGCGGCAGAAAAGCTCTAATATGGAGGCGGTGTCTAACGGACACCGCCAGCCATATTAGGATGGGGGAACACTGATGCCTTTCCACGGCGGCTTCTCCGCCGTGGAAAGGCATATGGAGATTTCTTTGGGGGCCCATTGCGGGCCCCCAGGGTGACGGGGAGTGGGGGGTGCACATGGGGTGTACCTATGGTACCCCCCTGCATTTGCGTGATGAAGCAGCAGGCACCGCGCGGTGCCTGCCGCTTTGTGCATGCAAATGCGATGCATGCATGTTTAACCTTGCGGCGGGTGCTGCTTGAAGCAGCACCCGCCGCAATGTTAAATATTGAGGATGTGACCGCCAGGCTGGCAGTCACACCCTAATCTGCACGGAGGGACCGCCGCTGCCCCTGCGGACGGTCCCTCCTACTCTGGGGTGGCGGACGGATGCAGGTCCGTCCGCCATCCTAATGAGGGCCTTGGTGCGAGGTTTACCATAATAATTATGGATTTAAAAATAGCTCTTTGCAAAGTGTCTTCTGCACATATAACATTAACAGCATAACTGACAATCACAGAATGAAGTGTCTATGGCAAAAAAAAACATTAATGGTTGGACATGTCACACATAATAGTAAACCACTGGACAGCTATGCGCCATAAAAGTGTTAACTTCTAATGCTTTTGTAGGCAGCTTTCCAGGAGCGAGGATTTACCCTTGGCACAACGAAAGTTCAGGTATGGCTCATTCAATCCTGTTTTCACCTTTGCCCTCAGGTACATATGTGCATTTTGTCATCCTAAATCCAAGACTACGAGTGCTATACACACCAGTTTTGCTCTTCACATAATACCTGGATGTACGTGTGTCTTAATACATTTGTACAAAATCTAAGTGCAAAGAACTAAAAATAAGACGCAAAGACAAACAAACATTGGCCAAGCCCATAGGTCTATCTTTGATGCGGTAAACGCTGCATTTGTGCATGCCTGTGTCTCCATGCGTTACCACATTATCATTAGTCTTACTGGCTCTGCCTATAATTTCTTTGTCTTAAACTGCAGGATTGTGTGTCATTATACATATGTATGCCTGCGTGTGTGTGTGTGTGAACATATATGTATATATGTGTGGCTCACACATATTTGCTGACAAAAACCACTCTTTGTACATTGTAAATATTCAGTATCGAAAGCTACTCTATCAGGCACATGCATCAATGTTGCGTTTTGCAATTCCTTAATTGCAATTTTTAAGGAATCGCAATTAAGGAATCGCAAAAGACTATGCATTTAGAAATCGCTTAAAAAATTGCGATTTCTAAACATTCCTTAATTGCAACTCGCAAATTGCGAGTCGCAATTAAGGAATACCCCCCCATTCATTCTTATGGGCCTAGAGGCCCATAGGAATGAATGGGAAGACATTCTCAATTTGCGATTCTCAATTAGAGAATCGCAAATTGAGAATGCAATTTCAAGGGTGCCAGGGTGTCAAAAGAACACCCTGTTGCACCCCTGAAATTGATCTGTGCACATATGTTGCGCATGCACATGCCCTAAGTGCATGTGTGTGCTCAACATGAAACTTTGAAAAATGCACAAAAGTGTATTTTTCAATGTTTTTGCAAATTACCATGAAGTTCAACTCCATGGTAATTTGCTCCCCCTATTAGTGAAATCGCTGATTTTTTTACTTTAATGCATTGCATTTAAGGAATCACAAAATGTGATTCCTTAAATGCAACCGCAATTTGAGAACTCGCAATTGATTGTGAATTCTCAAATTGCGAAGGCCTTGACCCTTGATGCTTTGCAAAAGCTAATTTTGCGATCGCAAACGGTCGATTTTTGCGAATCGCACCGTTTGCGATCGCAAAAGGCTTTGATGCATGTGCCTGTATATACTTAGCAACTTTTAAGGTCTGATTTACTTTTCGTTCTAACTATATAGTCTCATTAAGAAGGATGTATGTCGTTACTACACATGCTTTTACAACGCATGCCTTTACCACGCAGGTTTTACAACGCAAGTCGTTACAACGACTTGCGTTGGGGGGCGCTGGATAGTGAATAGTTTAATTTACTATTCCAACTCCAGTCCCCGTGGATAGTAGGGAAGGTTTTGGATAGTAAATTAAACTATTCCCTATCCTACAGCGCCCCCCAGCGCAAGTCGTTGTAACGACTTGCGTTGTAAAAGTTGCGTGGTAAAGGTACTGCGTGGTAAAAGTTGCGTTGTAAACGCTGTTCCCCATTAAGAAACCCTTACATCATGCTTATTTGACTGCTGCACTGTAGTAAGGGGTTGTTGCTTACCAGACAGAAACATTAATAGCACACTCTCAACAGAGAATTCACCCTACACTTTCAGTGGAAGGTTTGAAAACATGGCTAGAATTGTTTAAGAAAAATGCAACACACCTAATTGCAGGATGCTATGTCCCTAGTAACTGTATAGTGCACTACTACTATTTGTATGGCCTGAACTGTGTAGACACATAGAGCCTCATTTATGAAAACTGCTGCATCGCTGCATGAAAACAGCGATGCAACAGTTTTCCCTGCGCCTTCCTTGTGACACCACAGATGCACCGTATTTAATGTACGGCGCTCCATGTCGCAAGGAGTTACAGATACACTGGGATTACTGATATGTCTGAAGGCGCAAAAGTGGTGCATCGCTGGGGTGTGTCTGAAAACAGACTCACCTCCAGCACTGTGTCATTTCAATTGGGGCAAGCCACATGTGAAAGGGCATGCGTCAGTCTTACACCTGCTGTGAGGCAGGCATAAGGTTTGGATGCAGTGGCGTCCTAGAAGTGGCTCAGTGAAATCTGATAGATTTCACTGCGCCACTTCTACAAGGCTTTTTTCAGGGGAACACCCACCCTGCATACATTATACCTGATGCAGGTATAATGTAGCACAGGGCTTTACAAAGTAACGCATCTGCTCAGATGCGCCACTTCGTAAAAAGGGCACAACGAGGAACATTTTGTACACTGCCGGTGCCTCACAAAAAGTGATGCAACGGCGGCGTAAAAGTGTTGCAAGGCCTCATAAATAAGGCCCATACTGAATATGCTTTACATTAAAAGTTAAGAGGCTGAATCCAAGCTCCCCTCTGCCGACCTCGGCCTAATACCCCTAGTTTGCCTTCAGCCTAAACTGTTGTCCAAAGAACGCTGCTTTGTTGATAATTTACTGGTACTTCCTTTAGCACTTTATACCACACACTGGCAGCTTCAAAGCAGCAGAAGGAAAGACAGATGTGAAGGCGAAGGCATTACTGTGAGTGGTGAACAAGAGGTTGACATAATTATCGCACACGGTGAAATACAACACCCCAGGGTTTGGAATGTACAGGGTATGGAAATGACCTCTAATTCCAAGTTTACCCCACTCAAAATTGTAATTGTAATTGCATTTCTATATAGCGCCTACTTCTCCCAGTGAGGCGTTGAAGTGCTTAACGCAGGGCAGCACCCTGCTCCAGGATCCAAGGTTAATGGTAAGTCCAGTGTTACTTGTTACTGTTGGATTTTGGAATTAATTTTGTGTGCTCAAGCAAAGCACTTCAGTTTCTTTGTGGTAAATTAAGTTAATAGGAGTCAGGTATTTTATTTGAGTGAAGTGCAGATGTTTAGTTAGGTAAATAGATGAGCTAGAAGATAGTTTCCTTCATTTTGCGGGTGAATGACTTTTACAATAGGAAAGGTTGTGATCTTTGAAATCAGTACTTGGCAAATTGCAGAAATGCATTAATGCGATTAAGGCAAACATGCAAGTGCAATAGAAAAATGTGTGCCCATGGAGAAAAGACATGCAGAGGATGGTAAAGGAAAAAGTGGGTCATTTGAAGGCCTGCTCTATTCAGAGACCAGGCCTTTATGGGAGGCTCTGTCGTGTGCTCCCTTGTCAACCTCTCCGTGGAGTCGGGTGTAGTTCCAACTAAGTGGAAGCAGGCGGTGGTGTCCCCGATCATTAAAAAACCCTCCCTAGACCCGTCTAAGCCTGAAAGTTATCGTCCCATCTCGCTGCTACCCTGGCCGGCAAAGATAACAGAGGCTCATATCAATCTGGCACTGTCAGAACATCTTGCCCGGACCAATGCCCTTGACCCCACACAAAATGGCTTCCGTGCTGGGCACAGCACGGAGACCGCTCTTCTTGTGATGGTGGAACATCTCCGTGCGAGGCTGGATGCTGGTCAAACGGCGGCGCTGATATTGTTAGATCTCAGCGCCGCCTTCGACACGGTATCCCACAGCATCCTCCTGCATCGGCTCGAGGAAATTGGTGTCGGTGGCCAGGCGCTGCAGTGGTTCCGCTCCTTCCTCGGCAATCGTTCCTTCTGTGTTGCCATCCCTCCCTTCAAGTCCAACTTCCAGCCTCTGGCCATGGGGGTTCCGCAGGGGTCCTCGCTGAGTCCCACGTTGTTCAATCTATACGTGAGACCGCTAGCTGATGTCGCTAGGCAGTGGGGAATAACCCTGGTCTCATATGCCGATGACACACAGCTGGCGGTTACTCTCAGCGGGGACGCGGAACATGACGCCCCCAGGTTTCAGGATGGACTGAAGGCGGTGGCTAGCTGGCTGACGGGAAACTGTCTCCAACTCAATGCCACTAAAACAGAGGTAATGATTGTCGGAAGGGGAGTGGAGCTGTGGGGTGACCAATGGTGGCCACCAGAGCAGGGACCAACCCCAACTCCGGTGTCGGAGCTGGGGGTCTGGCTGGACGCTGGCCTTACCTTTGTAGGACACACTAAAAAAACAGCAGCCTGTTCTTTTGGACTGTTGAGAGGCTTAAGACCAGTCCTCAAATTTTTCGATGCCCCAACCAGACAGCTGGTAATCCAGGCCACCATCATCTCTCGCCTGGATTACGCTAGTTCTCTCTTGGTCGGGGCCAATCAGGCTGAGCTCACTCGCCTGCAAAGGGTTCAAAATGCTGCGGCTAGAGCGATTGTCGGCCTGCCCAGATTTTGCCCGGTGGCGAGTGTTCTTCGCTCCCTACACTGGCTTCCAGTGAGGAAGCGTATTCTCTTTAAGGTCCTCTGTTTGACCTTTAAGATTCTGAGAGGTATAGGCCCAGAAATCCTGTCCAGCTTTCTTTCTTTTTATGTCCCCAAACGCACCCTCCGTTCTCAAAGCCAGGCCCTTGCTGTAGTCCCTAGATTTAGGCTCAGCCGTATGGGGGGGCCTTCCTTCAGCGTAAAAGCTGCATCAGCCTGGAATTCTCTTCCGGTTGAAATTCGTTTGCTGGAGGACCTTTTGACCTTCCGGAAAGCTATAAAGCCCCATCTGTTTTAGCCGCCCCCTTTAGCCTTTTAGTCCTTGTCTTTTTCCTGTTATGTTATGTTCCTCCTTGTCTATGCGCCAGGACGCTCCTTGGCTGGAGTAGCTGTGCGCACAACAAATAACAATAACATAACATAACATAACATAACATGAAAGAAGGGCCACATTTCGAAAATGTAATTAAAAGTTCAGTTTTGATCCTGGATTTTCTGACTAAAGAGGCCGCTTTTTGAGACAGCTTGCACTTTGAAAACTCTAGACAGAATTGACATTATTTGTTTGTGAAGATAGTTTTATATTTGGAACTTTTGATAGGCACTAGATTCTGGAAAACAATCTGGGGCACATTACCAAGCCCCTATCGCCACCACAACGCCACTTTTTGTGACGTTGTAGTGGCGATAGGGTCAGCGCCCTATTACCTAGGCAGCGTTAACCACATAATGTGGTTAAAAGCCACGCTAAGTGGCTTAACGCTGCCTTGGTATTAGGGCCCCTATCACGCTAAAATTAGGGTGAAAGGGGCGTGCAATGGGTGTTGCAGTGGGCGTTCCACCGCAACACCCGTTCACTTCGAAGCTTCCACCTATTATCAAGAGAGGCGATAATAGGTGGCAGCGCCGAACGTAAGACGAGGAAAATCCTGGTCTTAAGGTGGTGAAACAAAGGAGAAATGCTTCATTTCTCCTCATTTTTGCTTTTTTCATGTGTGCTGCCTTGTGCAGTACACATGGAAAAAGCAAAATGCCAAGGTTTGTTTATGTACAGGAAGGTGTCCGTTTTTTAAATGCCTTTTTGTAACTTACATGTGTGCTGCATGAAGCAGCACACATGTAAGTTACAAAATGGCATTTTAGGTTTGTTTATGTACAGGAAGGGACACCTTCCTATACATAAACAAACCTTCCTGCTCGCAGACACCCTTGCACTCTGGTGCAAGGGTGCCTGTGTTGGTGTTAAGTCGTGAGACTTAGCGCCATCGCAGGGAGAAACGGCAGGCTGCACCATATCCTTGGTAATATGGTGCAGCCTGGCGCTTCCGAAGTGGCGATGAGAGGCGTTAAGCCAAGGAGGCTAACGCCTCTCACTGCCACTTCCTAGATAATATGCCCCAACGTGTGATGTAAGGCTACCACGATGCCACTGATTTAGAAATATATTTACTCAACCCTCTTAGATCTACCTCTTAACTTGGCCCACCATGCATTCTTTGAAAAACACAGTACCCAAGCAACAGAATAGTTTGACAGGCACAGGTTTAATGGGCCCAAAGTAGCTCATATTTTGCAATAAAATTAGTGGCCTCCTTATGTTTTAAAACAAGTGCCAAAATTGCTACGTTTGACCCAACACTGCTAGAAGTTAGACAGATCCAGTGAAAGGAAAGGACTTTCCTGGATGCAGTTATAATTCCCGAAGCATCTATGTTACGTAAAGTCTAAGGGCCCGATTCACATAGGTAAACTGAGATGAAAGTCTAACTGTATGATTTTCAGTATTCACAAAGGGCGTTTATGAGTAGTAAAGTTAGACTTTTGTCTCAGTTGGACTTAAGTTTTGGTCTCAGTTAAACTTAAGACCAAAACTTAAGTTAAACTGAGACAAAGTCTAAATTTACTACTCATAAATGCTCTTTGTGAATACTAAAAGTCATAAAGTTAGACTTTCCTCTCAGTTTACCTTCGTGAATTGGGCGCTCTGCTTTTTGTCTTGTTGCTGTACCTAGCCATGTCCAATCATCAGTCTTACAATTATTCAGGACTCCCTCACTTTCAATCCTCTGGACATTTTGTCTCAAAAATATATAAACTTCTTGCACCAACACCTAACAAATCGATGAGGCGTAACGAAGCCAAATGGGAATCAGAACCAAATAATACTGGCATAAGCATAGACTGGGTCAAGATTCATGCATCAGCACTCACACATAAGGTCTCGCCGATACTATCACAGACCAAATATATGATCCTCAACAGGGCTTTCTGGACCCCACAACGATTATTTAAGGTTGGCCTACGAGACACACCGACCTGCTGGAACTGCTCCTCGGATATTGGTGACCTTCCACACATGTTATTTGATTGCCCCATGCTCCAAACATATTGGACTAAAATCTTTGACTACATTGGGCACACGTTTGACATACATCCTGCTAGGGAGTTCATCTACATTATCCTGGGGGCTTTAGACCCACTACTAAAGGGGGACCATGACCGTCAGCTCCTGGATCTCTTGCTAACACTAGCATGCAAGGTAGTCCTATGTAATTGGAAATCAGCGTCTGAGGTCTCTTTTAATGCCTGGAGGGAATGGCTAGCCTGCATTAGGGGCACTGACAATCCCGCTCTTCACTCATCACCATGGCAGGTTACCAACAAAAAACTATGGTCCTCTCTAGACCAGGCCTCCTTTACTTTTGAGCCACCATGATACACCACCAATGAGATCAACACTTAGTAAATGTGGGGTTGCCCGATGCACAAATTATAATGGTTATATCCCGACCATATGGGCTTACCAGATTTAGACACAATGTGCAGGGATGACAAAGTATACTGGTATTATTTGAATAGACTTGGATGGAGAGCTCTACGGAACTGTGCACAACTGTAAAGATTGCAATGATGGCATATTTTATTGTTTACCTTGTTCATTTACTTATTCATTTAATCATTTATTTGTATGTATGTATGTTTTGTTTTATATGCACTGATCCATGCTTGACCACGGTGTTTCTCCAATACGAATGTAACTCTATTGATGCCTTATGGCCGTTATCATTTCTTTTCTTTTTTTGCTCAATAAAAAAGATCTGAAATTAAAAACAATTATTCAGGACTCATGTTGGGTAGACATTTTCCTACTCAGTAACCTTTTTGCTAACTTTAGCTTCTCAAACTCGTTCTAATTATTGCTTAACTGGTTGTTCTTGTGCTTCTTTGAGCTTCAGTGATACAGAGGCTTTAAACAGTAAACTATTGTCTGTTCTTATGCTTGAGAAATTAGCTAGAAAGAACAGGTGTCTCGCAAAGGGAGCCCTACTAAGTCGTCTGCCCCAAGTGGTAAAGCACTTTTCAAAAGCCACAAACTTTCAGCCACTTGCAGGAATTCCAGGTCACCCTAGTTGCTTCTAGTAAGAGGTGAGCATCACTTTTTTGTATTAATATTGTTTGAGGTTAAATGGTAGAAGCTGTAGGAAATCTACCTTTTCTGCATGGTCACCCCATATTTTACGCCTTTTGCTGGGTCATATATTTTTGCTGGTGCTAGAATTCTGTGCATTTTAACCCTCTTAATCAGTGGTAAAGCGCCTATGGCACAAACCTAATAGATTTATTTAACTTTCCTAAAAGTCCTGACACAAAATGTACTCAGGGTCTGTAAATTAAATGTCACTAGTGGACTGTAGTGCCTATTGTGCCATCCACTACAGTGAGAGTGTAAAACATATCTTCAGGCCTACCATTGTAGCATGACTGTGGGAGTTTAAGCACTTCAACTTGACCTGTCAAAATAAACCCGTTTGACAGATCAAAACCTCTCTTTTAAATATTAATAAATCATTTTTATAACTAAATGGTGCAGTCGCAAACTCCTGTTTCTCCATGAGAACTTGTGTGGTGGTCGGAAACTGGCTCCCATAGAAAAATAGGAGTTTCAGTAAATCCCTGCACCGTGTGGCAGGCACCTCACACCACTTGCCACACGGTACAGGGATTTACTGTTGACCCACAGGCCCACCACTGTAGGCCCAGGGGAGAAGGCACTCGTAAGAGATCTCAAGACCTGGCTCTTCGACTGACCCCCTTCCCTGATGGACCGGAACCTGCACCCCACCAGTGCCTTGAGACCCTTACGGGTGAGTAGTCGCGCTTAACAAACACCTGATTGATTGATTTATTGAAGAAGGCCCTGCTAGGGGACCCCAAAGTCACTTTCCAACAGTCTTTATATGTCAGAAAGCCCGACATGGAAACGCTATCATAAACCGACATCATAATCCGAACGGCGAAAACGATGTTCGTTAGGGATTATATGGGGGTTCTGACTGGCTGATGGATTCCTTGAGCCTGTCGGAAGCCAGAAGGATTAACCAGCTGATTTAAACTCTGACCGCTGCCTTTGTAATGAGGCGGTCAGAGTTCAAACCTTGGTTGTGAGTCAGAAGAGGCTTTCCGACCAACATTCAAATCAAGCCTTATGTTAACATGTCCTTACAGTGATTAGCTTCCAAAAGCTATTTTCACTGCGACTGGCCTAGCTGTCCTCTGTAGAATTATTTTTACATAGCTATTAAAAATTCAAGGAAGTTGTATTATTACTAAATGTTAAGGAAAAGTAACTTTTGTAATGTGATCTTTACCCTGCCTGGAGCTCCTTGAGGCTAATGAGTGTTTGCTCTGAAACTTCTCACAGCCAGGATTAGCATTTCAGCAGGTTGTGAAAATGGTTTGAAATACATCCCAGTGTCAGGCTTGTGGAGCAAGTCAAGAATAAAAACATCAGGCAGGAAAGGAAGAGCGCTTCACGTTCTAGTGCACGCGTGTGTGTCTTCCATCCCTGCACTTGCTCACCTGTTTGCTTCCAGGTCACTTCTGCGGTCGATATTGGCGTTAGGCTGCACTATAGCAGTTTTCTTTGTATCTCGAGAGCCATCTTCATCGTGTCTGGCATCGCTGTTCGTAGATGACTAAACCTGTGAAAATAAAAACAGATCATTTCAAGGATTAACACATTCTACAAAGTTGGTAATATGTTGCTGCATATAACAGTGCTATACTTATCTAATGTGTCTCCACGGCGTTTGGAGATTCCGGTTCCTGTTGTGCACTAATGCAAGCTATAAGAGATAACATATAAGAAGAAATTTCCTGAAGTCAAGGAACTAATTATTAATATACATCAGCACTGCATATTTTTGTGTTTTTGCCTGTTTTTCTTTTTCTTGTACAATATATCCAGTTGGGAAATAGGTGTTTTTCCTTTTGGACTGATTTTTCTGTTTGGGCTTTTTTTCTGATTGTTATGTGATCTTACTTGAGAGGTTAGAACATGGGTTATCTTCTCACAATATTTGCCCTGCTTTTTGGTTAATGAAATATCTAATGCTCATATATTTTTACATAGAAAGAAAAGGTGTTTGATCGTGCTTCTAATACTTATGAATTTAGCGGAAGAGGGGAAATTCAGAGATAGTTATGTACTGAGTTTTAATACAGTGCTATGCTTAGGGGAGATTGGGATTACATCCATAGATTAGTTATATTTAGTTACACACACACACACCTTTTGTCTTTAATGCAGGCATTCTCTGAGTTTCCGAAGATCCCTATTCATTCGCGAAAACCCTGGTTGTGTGTCTTTTCTTCCCTTGTTTTCCCCTCTTCCCCCATTACACCATTCCAGGCTTTGACATTGTTGGGCTTCTATGGTGAGTGAGGGAAGTTGGGACCTTGCTACAGAGCTTGCATCTCACCCCTGTGGAAAACCAAGGGTAAGAATTACACCCAGGAGCAAACAATAGGCTTTTATGAATATGCAGAAAGGACTCCTCTGAACCTCACTGAATATGCATGGTGGGGCTGTGATCGTCCTTTTAACATTCCAGTGTCAAATCTTTCATGTGTGTCAAATCCTGCTTGACCGGTCAGCTGGGTTTACATATAATGCTTTAGGGAACCTTGAAAAGTAGAGAAAAGGATGGCAAGGCAATTTTGAGCATCAATGGTCTGGTTGCTGATGAACCCTTCTTTCTCCTACCACACGTCTTTCTGGTTTTTATATCTAAACCTGAGGGTGCACAAGAAAGGAAGGGAAACAGGATGCCAAAATCATTCTTGAAAGGCCAGTGTCTGGTGTCACGAAGTGGGGAAAGGATCAAACGTTGGAGATTTTAACCCCCCGAAATTGGGACTTGGACTCACAGACAGTTGATCTAATCTCTGACGAAGGTAACCTGCCTCCATATTGGATTTCCTAACCTCTTCCCTGGTTTCACTCAGTTGCTTCTGTAACCCCTCTAGAATGGACGCTAACGCCTTCACGTCGAAGCCTTCAGCCATCTTGCTCAGACGGAAAAAATATAGGGCACTTCAATCTGTCACGAAGTGTACCTGAATTCCTTGGATTTCTGTGGAAGCCGATGGCATGAAGGCGAGGTTCCCAGCTGAATATTTCCCAACTCCCCTACTCCCCTAGACCCAGATTTCTCTAAGCCCAGGAGAGAAAGGGAAAGGGGAAGTGGAGAGAAAAGAGAGACTGCCACACAGGTGTCACCAAGACTCTTCTGTTTTTCTGGTCTGGTCTCACCTACAAGATTTAGCACATCATCAATACAGTTCTTATAATACTATGGACCTGAACTTATTTCCTCCTAACTAGAGTCCTACCTGTTACTAGTGTGGATTTAGCTGCTCTCTGCGAAAATATCCAATGAGTATAAGTGTGCAGTTTGACCCAATTTGGACAGGCTGATAAGAGTACAGTCTATGTCGCCTCCAGATGATTAATTAAAGGTGGTATACATTGGTAACAATCATATGCATATCATTAGATACCCTTATATACTTGTAGACTTAGAAATCTGGATGTGGATACTGCAGCATTGACTCTCATTGGATTGCAACTTAAATTGGAGTTTCCTCACTCCTAATTGCTTGTGGGATTTTCAGAGATATCACAGGATGTACTAACTGTAGGCTGTCTTATTCAGGACATTGTATAGTTCCAAACAAATGTCTAGCACAAGTTCGAGAGTTTATTCTGAGCTGGGAAATACTGTCTTTGGCAGATAGGTACTGTCACCAGAGTTTATATATGAGAGTTCTATCACCAAGGAGCTTGTCCTAGAAATTGCTTGAAGATAATATTACACAGGTTCACAAACAAAACTCTCCTACCAGCTGCCTTCTGAATCACTGGAACTCTGTCAGAACGGAATACTCTCCTACCGGATGCCTCTCAGGAAACTCGAGATACTCAGTAAGGTAGGATTTAAACTTCCTCCAAATTTCTTCGAGCTGAAGCTGGATACGAACTGGTAAACTGCTACTGGAGTCTCAATATGGAAACCGCTTACGAAACTAAAGCGGAATTCCACAAGAAGGTTCGAACTTGGAAATGCGGAATTTTCGGAATTGAGCGGAGCTCCGAAAATACACCGGAAAAGCCTCTCTCTGAAATTGAACTCCCGAAGTCAAGTTTCGGAGTTCAGGGGAATAGAAAGGCTTACAAAATCTCTGTCAGACTGCGGGCTTAAAGGCGCGCTGGAGAAGCACGTCCTGCCGCCGAGATAAATCAGTTGAAGTGCGCAGAGAAGCAATCTCGCGCACCCGAAATGGCGATCTTCAGATTACCGCTAGAACGCTAACTGACTGCGCAAATGGGACAACCAGGAACCAACCAACCTAGTATACCCAGGATTTGCCAAACGCTGCCGCCAGCTCCAAACGGCTAAAACAGTAGGAGCAGCTTGTTGACCCAAACCTTTACACATCAGAGATATCGTTTTTGATCGGGGTCTGACAGTACCCCCCACAAAGACCCCTCCCTGGATTTCTGTGGATAGGTCTTGTGAAATTCAGCAACCAACTTTGAAGCATGGACATTAGAACTGGGCTCCCAAGATCGCTCTTCTGGGCCAAATCCTTTCCAATCCACTAAATAGAAGAGACTGCCTTTTCTCCTCTTGGAGTCCAAAATTCTCTTCACCTCAAATTCTTCAGCTGATTGAACTTGCACAGGAGTTGGCGGACGAGTTTGTCTCAGCATTGGGGGGCTCTGTTTGATTAAGGAGACATGGAATGTGGGGTGGATTTTCATGGACTTAGGTAGAGTGACCTTAACACAAACTGGATTGATCATGCGCTCAACTGGGAATGGACCTACAAACCTAGGTTGAAACTTCCTATTTCCAACTAGTCTCATATGCCGAGTAGAAATCCAAACCAAATCCCCAGTTTTAAAAATTGGGCTCTCTCTTCTTCGTTTGTCTGCCTGCTTCTTATAGCCAAGTTTTGTCTTGGAGAGATTCTGAGAAGCCAACCGCAATGTCTTCTGTAGGTTCTGAATCACTTCCTCAGCTGCTGGGTCCTCAGCTTCCACCCTACCCAGGAATATATTTGGATGTCGACCTGAGTTTAAAAAGAATGGGGAGAACCATGTAGCAGAATGAACTGAATTGTTATACGCAAACTCCGCAGTGCTCAACAAATCAGGCCACTCTCGCTCCTGATCCATTAAGTACAAACGAAGATACTGCTCCAAATCTTGATTCACTCTTTCTGTCTGACCATCAGTCTCTGGGTGGAAACCGGTAGACAGACGGGAATCCACCCCCAACCCTTTCAAAAATGATCTCCAGAATCGGGAAACAAATTGTGGACCCCTGTCAGAAATAACCACCCTTGGGACACCGTGTAGCCTAACTATATGTTGGACAAACAAAGAAGCCAATTGCGGGGCAGTGGGTAAGGCTTTCAAGGGAATAAAGTGACTCATCTTGGTGAATTGGTCTACAACTACCCAAATTACTGAGTAACCTTGACTGGAAGGCAATTCCACAATGAAATCCATTAGAATGGTATGCCAAGGAGAAGGGGCCGTAGGTAAAGGCAGAAGCAAACCCTGAGGAGACTTTCTAGAACTTTTCCCCTTAACACACTGCTCACAAGTGGCTACGTGCTGTCTCACCTGAGTGTCCATTCCTGGCCAGAAAAAGGTCCTCTTTACTAGTTGCAAAGTCTTGTCTGCTCCTTTATGTCCTGCCAGAGGATGATCATGAAGCTGTTGAATGACTTTCTTTTGCAAATTCTCACTAGGAACAAACATTTTTCCTTGTACATATGGCTTTCCATCCTTTACTTCCCGATCCAGACCTTCCGTGGCCCAATTGGAAAATTCATCCTTGCAAAATTCTTCTCTGATTAAATCTCCAATCTCCAAAGTGGCCACCACTCTTTCTTGAGGAATGATATAACCCTCAGTGATTTTTTCCGCTTCTCCTTCAGTACTGAGACGAGAAAGGGCGTCAGCCTTCCCATTTGCAGACCCATGTTTATAAGTCAGAACAAAATTGAAATCTGCAAAGAAAAGCGACCAACGTAACTGACGGGGGGTAAGGGTCCGCGCAGATTTAAAAAAATTGAAGATTACGATGATCCGTGAAAACTGTCACCACATGCCTAGCTCCCAATAGATAATGTCTCCAAACCTGAAACGCATCTTTTACTGCCAACAGCTCCTTGTCTGCTATTGAATAATTAATTTCTGTGGGAGATAATTTTCTTGAGTGATATGCAACTGGATGCAGCTGACCAGTCTGTTTATGGCGTTGAGACAAAATTCCCCCAATGGCCAGAGTTGATGCATCTGCTTTGATGAAAAAGGGTTCCTTAATGTCTGGATGTTGCAAAATGGGGGCCGAAACAAAGGCTTCTTTCAAAGATTGAAAAGCTTCTTCCGAGTCCTCCTTCCAGTCAAAACGGACATTCTTCTTTAACAATCTGGTAATGGGACTAACCTTTTCAGAGAAATTTTGGATGAACCTCCGATAAAAATTTGCAAATACCAAAAAGCTTTGAATTTCTTTCACCGACTTAGGAGCTGGCCAGGAACGAATTGCTTGTAACTTAGAGTCATCCATGAATACACCTTCCGGAGAAAGAATAAACCCCAGAAATTCCACCTTAGTGGAATGAAAAACACATTTCTCCAGTTTCACAAACAGATGGTGTTCCAGTAGCCGTTCCAAAATTGCTCGAACATGGCCTACGTGATCTTCTTGATTGTTGGAAAATATGAGTATATCATCGATGTATACCACGGCAAAACGATCCAAAAACTCTCGCAGAATATCGTTTACAAAATGTTGGAAAGCTGCTGGGGCATTGCATAAAACAAATGGCATTACTTGGTATTCGAATAACCCCAGCCGAGTCCGGAAAGCCGTCTTCCACTCCTCTCCTTCCGCCATACGAACCAGGTGATAAGCCCCCCTCAAATCCAACTTGGTGTAAATGCGAGCATCCTTCACTTGATCTAGAAGTTCTGAGATGAGGGGCAACGGATAGCGGTTCTTCTTTGTCACCAGATTCAAGGCTCTATAATCAATGCAAGTTCTCAGAGAGCCATCCTTCTTTGGAATGAAGAAGAGAGGGGAAGACACAGGTGACCAAGATGGTCGAATAAAGCCACATGCAAAATTCTGCTCGATGTACTCTTTCAAATGGAGGTTTTCTGGTTCAGATAAAGCATAGATCCGACTACACGGTAATGAGGCTTCAGGCTCCAACTCGATCCGACAGTCATGATCTCTATGTGGTGCCAATTTATTTGCTTCCTTTTCGTTAAACACCTCTCTTAGGTCTTGATATTCATTGGGAATTTCAGGCATCTCCACAGCGCAAATCATCTGAGCATGATCAGCCAAACCTTGTGGCATGGAAGCCTGAATCTTTTCAGATGGAGTATGAAAACAATGCTCCAAACAAAAGAGGGAATTCATTTCCACAGTACGACTTGCCCAATCAATACGAGGATTGTGTTCGGTGAGCCACGGTAATCCCAGAATCATCTGAAATTGTGGAGCATCAATCAGATTGAAACGAATATAACTTCGATGCTCCCCAGGTCCCAAGACTGTGATCATCTCAGTGTCAAAAATGATGGGTCCGGATGATAAGTTGGTTCCATCTACTGCCCGCACTGGCTCAGGGCGGGATTTTTTCTCAAATTGGATTCCAAATGATCTCGCAAACTGGATATTGCAAAAGTTTCCGGTTGCCCCAGAGTCCAACATAATTGCAACCTCTTCCTCACTCGATTTCCCAAATTGAATCTTGCAGAACAATATCAAATGAGGTGCCGCCGACTGTAGTGTGTTTGCTAAAGATTGAGATTTGGGAGTTGTCTCTTGCGAAACTCCCACCAGAGCAACTCCATCTACTGGTGGGATTTGTCTTTTACCCATTGCTTAGACTTCGACCTCTTTGGACATTCTCTGACAAAATGACCAGGCTGACCACAGTACATGCAAAGTTTTCCCATTCGACGTTTCTCCCTTTCTTCCATAGTAAGAGGTCCTCTCACTGTACCAATTTGCATAGGCTCTTCTCCAATGCTGCCTTCGACATTCTTGACAGGTTCCGACCGCACACGATCCAGACGAGGAGGAAATGGTTTAAAATCCTTACGCTTTTCACTCCGCCGCTCAGATTGCCGTTGGTCGATTTGGAGCACTAAATCAATGAGTTCAGAAACATCAGTGGGTCTCTTGGGAATCTGAGCGAGACCATCCTTCAACTCATCCTTGAGTCCTCTGTAGAAAATTGCTGCCCTTTTTTCTGCTGGCCAGTTAGTCTCTACAATTAGTTTATTAAACTGCGCCAGATAAGCCACCAATTCTTTATTCCCCTGTTTCAAATCTAAAAGTTCATTGTCGGTGGTCTGAGAAATGGTTCTTCTATCGAAGATTCGTAAAAATTCCGCTTTAAAGTCTTCGAATTTATACAAGACCGGATCATTCGAGGATACCAAAGGCATGGACCACGCAGCTGCGTCACCACTCAGGTAAGAAAGCACGAAAGCCACCTTGGACTGGTCCTCCTTAAATAGAATTGGCTTGCAAAGGAAATGCAAAGAGCACTGGGTCATAAATATCTGAGCTTTATGTGGATCTCCCTGAAACCTCTCTGGGGCCGCCAAAGGAATTGTCGGAGACATGGCATGTACTACCTGCGTAGTTAAACTTGAGGACGAGGTGGGGGAAGGATCAAACGTTGGAGATTTTAACCCCCCGAAATTGGGACTTGGACTCACAGACAGTTGATCTAATCTCTGACGAAGGTAACCTGCCTCCATATTGGATTTCCTAACCTCTTCCCTGGTTTCACTCAGTTGCTTCTGTAACCCCTCTAGAATGGACGCTAACGCCTTCACGTCGAAGCCTTCAGCCATCTTGCTCAGACGGAAAAAATATAGGGCACTTCAATCTGTCACGAAGTGTACCTGAATTCCTTGGATTTCTGTGGAAGCCAATGGCATGAAGGCGAGGTTCCCAGCTGAATATTTCCCAACTCCCCTACTCCCCTAGACCCAGATTTCTCTAAGCCCAGGAGAGAAAGGGAAAGGGGAAGTGGAGAGAAAAGAGAGACTGCCACACAGGTGTCACCAAGACTCTTCTGTTTTTTCTGGTCTGGTCTCACCTACAAGATTTAGCACATCATCAATACAGTTCTTATAATACTATGGACCTGAACTTATTTCCTCCTAACTAGAGTCCTACCTGTTACTAGTGTGGATTTAGCTGCTCTCTGCGAAAATATCCAATGAGTATAAGTGTGCAGTTTGACCCAATTTGGACAAGCTGATAAGAGTACAGTCTATGTCGCCTCCAGATGATTAATTAAAGGTGGTATACATTGGTAACAATCATATGCATATCATTAGATACCCTTATATACTTGTAGACTTAGAAATCTGGATGTGGATACTGCAGCATTGACTCTCACTGGATTGCAACTTAAATTGGAGTTTCCTCACTCCTAATTGCTTGTGGGATTTTCAGAGATATCACAGGATGTACTAACTGTAGGCTGTCTTATTCAGGACATTGTATAGTTCCAAACAAATGTCTAGCACAAGTTTGAGAGTTTATTCTGAGCTGGGAAATACTGTCTTTGGCAGATAGGTACTGTCACCAGAGTTTATATATGAGAGTTCTATCACCAAGGAGCTTGTCCTAGAAATTGCTTGAAGATAATATTACACAGGTTCACAAACAAAACTCTCCTACCAGCTGCCTTCTGAATCACTGGAACTCTGTCAGAACGGAATACTCTCCTACCGGATGCCTCTCAGGAAACTCGAGATACTCGGTAAGGTAGGATTTAAACTTCCTCCAAATTTCTTCGAGCTGAAGCTGGATACGAACTGGTAAACTGCTACTGGAGTCTCAATATGGAAACCGCTTACGAAACTAAAGCGGAATTCCACAAGAAGGTTCGAACTTGGAAATGCGGAATTTTCGGAATTGAGCGGAGCTCCGAAAATACACCGGAAAAGCCTCTCTCTGAAATTGAACTCCCGAAGTCAAGTTTCGGAGTTCAGGGGAATAGAAAGGCTTACAAAATCTCTGTCAGACTGCGGGCTTAAAGGCGCGCTGGAGAAGCACGTCCTGCCGCCGAGATAAATCAGTTGAAGTGCGCAGAGAAACAATCTCGCGCACCCGTGGAGAAGTGTGGCTCAGGGGTTAGAGGCGGCAGACCCGGAAGCTGAGATCGGCCCTGGACAAGGGTTCAATTCCCCGCCTCGACGGGGCTTGGGCTCAATAATTCCACGGACTCGATAATTCTCGCTCCGGTGCCTACTCGACTCACGGGTTCACACTCTGCGACTCTGGGCAATAGCTTGCTTAATCTCCACAACGGCCCCTCGCGGCGGGATGCCTGGCTTTCACCTTGTGGATACCCTGCCGGGGATATCTCACAGGGGAATACCAGGACGGGTTCCCTAAGCAAGCGCTTAGATGCCTGCGATGTGGGCGGTTTGCGCTATATAAATACATGTACATTTACATTTACCCAAAATGGCGGTCTTCAGATTACCGCTAGAACGCTAACTGACTGCGCAAATGGCACAACCAGGAACCAACCAACCTAGTATACCCAGGATTTGTCCAAACGCTGCCGCCAGCTCCAAAGGGCTAAAACAGTAGGACCAGCTTGTTGACCCAAACCTTTACACACCAGAGATATCGTTTTTGATCGGGGTCCGACATCTGGTTGCTGGAAAACCCCAAATTTGTTCTACCAGACTTCTATCGCTGGGTTTATTGTGGTTACAGTGGCTGCCTCATACTGGATTTTAGTTTTAGATGTGGGAGCACACTAGGATTACCATTGTATACTCCCCACATCCATCTTCAGCCCTCACAGTCCAAGTTCATTGTGGCCAAAGCCTTTCACCTTCTTGAAAATGCCCAAAATGGATAGGGAACGTTTTCCTCATATGTTAGGGCATGCACAGGAGTCTTTCTCATCCATTAGCTCATGCAAAGCATTAATATGGTACCCCCAGGAACCCATTTTAGATCAGACTGGACCTGAGGAAGATCAGAAGAAGACTATACCTGCTGTCTGTTACCTGAGAGGAGTCCTAATGGACTGGACCAGCTCCCTCTTGTACCCAGGACAAAGACAAGGTACCAAGGTTTATAATCTTCACCTCCTGTTCAAACTACAGCGACACAACAAGCTTTGAGAAGCCTTTTTCTGCAAAAAAACCAGCTGACCAGTGGCAATTGGACCTGATGTGGTGCCTGCAGTTGGCCTCTGCCTGACACCATGTGAGTCTCTAAATGCTTTCCCTGTGGTCCTGGGGGCGCTTTAGTAGTGTACTTCTGTGGTGGGTTGGGACTTAAAGGACTAAAGTAAGAAGATAAAATCTTTGATCAGGATGAACCTACTTGGCATATCCAACCCACTCTCCATTGTGGTCAATGTCAAAGTGTGCCTATGTCCTGGTCTAACGTAACCGTTGACTATCATTGGCACTTAATCCTTCTTTGAGCTATTCCTGCTCCAAATTCTTTTTTAAAATTATATCTTCGGTTCGTCTTATTGGGTTGTTGTACTTTTGGGTCCATTTTGTTCGCCTTACTCTATTTTTCTAATTTGGTTTGGTGTTTCTATTGATTTTTATTTTTCATTTCAACTTTGGTGTTTTAGTACTTGGTTTTGGTGTTGTGGGATTTTTCTTCTATTGTTTTCTCACTTTATTTCTGTTTATGTACTGCATAAATACTTTAAACATTGCCCTAAGTTAAGGCTGTCTACTCTGTACCACACCTAACAGGAGGTTGGGCTCACATTCGTTTAGTGTCTTTGAAGCTTCACCCTGACAAAGGGTTGTGATTAATTCTTGAGGTGGGCAGTCACCGCCCCAAATATTAACCCAGTTTCTTACAGAAGCATCATGTGATTACAAAAGCTGCATTATGTTGCCTGTATTTAAAATGCTGTGACAGCTTTGTGAAACATAGTCATGGCTGGGGCGCTAGAGGGCGCACTAGCTGATGGCCGCACTCTAGTGAGGCTCTGGCTGCCTGGCCAGATACATCCTGCAAAAATCCTTTTCCCCTGTGGGCAGGCGCCCACAAATCGCAGCGGGGGTGACCCTACCTGTACTGCAGCTCCGGTCCAAATTTGGGAGAGATCGGTGGTCGGACGCCTGAGATACGCGTCTGTCTGGGTTGCCCGGAGGGCGCTGTGGAGGAGAGCTGCTGAGGTGCCTGGGCGCCGGACCACGCGAGGCCGCGGCTGGCCACGAGGTGACTGGGCCTCGGTGCTGCGGGGCCCGTGCTGCCTGTGGAGAGTCCTGCTGAGGGCCTGTCGGGTGTCGACGGAGGTGAGTCCCCCCCCCCCTTGGACAGTCGGCGCTACACCGGTGGGCCGCCGGGGTGCCAAGGACACGCAGCGGCGCCCGCCTGGCCCTGCCGGGAGACACGGAGGGCCCTCCTGATCTGTGCCCCGGTATCCTGCAGCTACCCTGTGACACTGCCGCAATCTCGCAGCATCTAGGAAGGGGGTCCCTTGAAGAGACGGGGGTCTCCTGGTCGAGGGAGTCGGCCTGCCTGCACCTCCGGAGCCCCGAGCTTGGCGCTCGGACCTTCCCCCGCACCCGGCGCCCTACCACCGCCTCCCGCTGACATCCCCGGGGCTCCAGTCGGTGAGGATATCCACAACACCTCGCCACCGCGCCCGCAGCTGCTGTGCCTGAGCGGGGGCCCGTAGGGACGGGTTCTTGACGGAACTCCTGCGGGCATGCACCCTTGAGGCGCTGACACACCCACAACCTGTGCCGCTGCGCGAGGGGCCATCGGGACGTACCAGGGCCGGCCGGGGGAAGTGGACGCCTCACCTGGTCGGTGCCCCATCATCCTGCAGCTGCTCTGCCTTGCTTCCCTGCAATAGGAGTCAACCTGCCTGCACACGCCTAATGCACGGACCTTCCCCTGCGCCCGGCGACCTACCGGCACCTCCCCTGCTGCCATTACCTGGCCTCTGGTCTGCGAGGCACCAACGTACTCCCGGAGGGCATAGATATTGACCGGCCTGAGGCCCCTGATCTCTGCGCTCGGCGCTCGGGCCTACCGTAGCGCCCTACGGCCCACCATCACCCCCCGCTCCTTCGCCCTGAACCTCGGACCACAGGGCTTGACGCAGTGCCTCATCACATCGCCCGCAGCTACATCACCGGTGCGGGGGCACAGGGTGCGAGAGGGTGGTTGCTTGGAAGACCTCTACCCTTGCGAAGCTGTTGCCGCCATTTCTGCGATTCTTGCGAGTGGGGCCATCGTGTCACGCTGACTGGGTTCGTGGCAGTGGGCGTGGGCGTTGTCACCGGTCGCAGTGCCCGGTCGGCGCTCACAGTTCAGGCACGATGGGCAAAAATGATAACAAGCAACCCAAGCTCTCTTTCGAACCAGCGACTGCCAAAAAACCGTTACGCAGCATGGCGGGGACCAGTGGAGCCTCAAGCACATCGGGCACTGAGCCCCCCCCTGCCCCCTTGGCTCCGGAGCTGAGACTGATGATGGAGGAGATGCGGCAGGGCTTCGCCACGATAGTCGACAAGGTTGACCGCTTATCATCCAGAATGGATGGGGTTGCACAGAAACTGGAGGTCCATGAGGAGCGCTTAGGGGAGGCGGAGAGGTGCATCTCTACCTCGGAGGACACGGCCGCTGCCCATGATACGCGCCTAACTAGAATGGACAATATCCTGAGAGTCATAGCGGCGAAGAACGAGGAGTTGGAGGCGAGGAGCAGGCGCAACAACATTCGCGTCACGGGGGTTCCGGAATCCACCAACACTGGGCGCATGGAGGACTATGTGGAGCGCATCCTCATCGCGGCAGTGGGTAAGGAGGCCTTCTCCAGCCAATTTATTGTAGAGTGGGCGCATCGTTCCCTGGGCCCGGTCCCCAAGCCTGGGGCGCAGCCGCGGCCCATCATCGCCAGGTTGCTTAACTACCGGGACCGCGATATGGCACTTCGCGCCGCCCGCACTAGTCGGAATCTATCTTGTGACGGCGTACAGTTCTCCCTATATCCGGACTTTACGCCCATGGTTCAAGATCAGCGAAGGAAATTCTTGGACGTGAAGAAAAAGCTGAGGGATATGCAAGTTGATTACGCGCTTCTGTATCCAGCGCGGCTCAGAGTGACCCACCAGGGCAAACACCACTTCTTTGTAAATCCGCAGCAGGCCGAGGACTATGTTCGGAAACTACGCACTGCCAGGAGGGGCAGACAAAATGAGAGAGAGGATGAGGCGGAAGTGAACCCGGCCGAGCACGAGGAGTCCTAACTGGATCCTTGTATACTTTCGACCACTGATTCCGATGGAAGGTACAGCGGCTGGACTTAGAATGGCGATGCCCGCTACCGCCAGGGTGGCCCCGCCCTGCCGGTAGTACCATGGATGATGTACTTGCTGTAGTATTGATTACTAATGAGCGCCAACTGTATTTGTGCATTATTTTTGCCCCTCTGCTGAGGGTGTTTCGAGACTGGGCGATCTGACAACGGAGCAGAGACAGTGATGAACAGCGGACGCTCCTAGAATGGACCACATGAACCCTTGTTGGTGCTTATTTCCGGTATGGGGGGAGGTGTTGGCGGGAGCTGACTTGCGATTTGGGCTATAGCCTGCAGGGATCACATGTGCCAGGCACCACCCCACCTTCTCTGTCTTCCCCGTATGGCGCACGTGGGTCGAGAGGGGAGAGTTGGGGTGATTGGGTGCATTCCTCTGGTGTCCTTAGGAGGGGATTCCCCACAAGGTTCTTCTATTGTTCTTGAGTGTTGGGGTCGGGGTGGAGGGGGGGGATGTGGTACTGGCAAGATTGGGTTGCTTCAGTGGGTGGAGGGGGGTACGGGAAAGCAGAGGGGGGATTTTTTTGCATGGAGGGAGGGGTGGGACTTGGTTGTTGGGATGCGAGTTGTTGAAAGCGGAACTGGTGTTGCGGAAGACTTTACTGACAAGTGTGCAGGTACTGGAGTTCGTGTGTGTGAAAGTATGGCTGTTTATAGGCGTAGAATGTTCTGGGCAGCGGAAGGATCTACATCCGGTACGTCTGTATTGAGGGTTGCAGCAGTGACCGAATGCGTTTTTCAGGGATATTGTGACCAGCACAGGTGATGGTACGTTGAATACAGTCTCGATAATGTCCTGGAATGTCCGTGGCCTTAATAACCCCCGTAAATGCAGGAATGTGCTTGCTTATTTAGACCGGCACAATGTGCAGATTGCTCTGCTCCAGGAAACCCACCTCAATCCGAATGGTATTCCTCCATTTGCTAGTAGATGGGCGAGTGTCAGAGAGTTTTCCTCCTATTCCACATACTCTAGGGGGACTGTCATTTTAATCAACAAACAGCTACCGTTTCAAAAGCTGGGAGTGCGGGCGGACAGGGAGGGGAGGTACGTCATCCTGTGGGGGAGATTGGGCACTGATGTAATAACACTTGTCAACAGTTATGCGCCTAATGTGGATACGCCTGGTTTCTTTTTGTCATTGTGGGGCCATGTATTGGAAATTGAAGCCACTCACATTCTATGGGGGGGGGACTTCAACTTATCGTTATGTCCAGTAGCGGATAGATCGGACGGTAGTGCACAGTACAACACTAATGCCAGAGATACACTTCAGGGTATACTAACGGAAGCTGGGCTAGTGGATAGCTGGAGGCACACACACACATCGGGTAGGGAGGGCACACATTTTACGGCACATGCACGCTCATGGGCAAGGATCGATTACTGCTTTGTCTCGCGAGGCCTCGCTGGGGGAATTGTCCGGGTGAAACATCTATCTCGCACTTACTCGGACCATTGTCCTGTTTTGACGGTCTTGGAGTTGCCGGGGTATGCTAGGGTGCGCCCGCCGTGGCGGCTCTTTCCCTCGGCTCTGCTGGACCCTGTCTTTAGACAAGAACTGGGAGAGGAGATAGAAGCCTTCTTTCCGAGGAACAAGGGATCGGTCGACAAGGTCGAAACGATCTGGGAAGCCTTTAAGGTGACAGTGCGGGGGATCACGATCTCAAAAAGTTGCGGTATACTGAAGGGCATAGTGCGTACTTTAACTAAGATCGAAACGGAGCTTAAGGCGCTGGAGGCAGAGATGATCAGTAACCCCTGCCCTGACCTAGCGGTGAAATTCAGGGCTCTTCTGTCGACCTATGAGGAGGAGGCGGCCAGAGAGATGAAATTCCGGGGCAAATACTGGACGGCTAGGCGCTACTGTGAGGGAGACCGTCCGGGAAAGGTGCTGGCTGCTCTCACAAGACACCAGCGCTTCGCCACTCATATCCTGGAAATCTCTGATGAGGGGGGCAGGACGTACCAGGATTCCCAAGGAATTCAGAACACATTTCTACAGCACTACCAGCGTCTATACTCCACACAACAGGTGGGTGAGGTGGTGTTCGGTAATTTCCTAGATGACATCGCACTCTGCTGGCTCAGTGATAGCGATAGGGCGTTTTTGGGATGCCCGTTCGAACTGGACGAGATCAGAGAAGCAATCATGTCCCTTAACAATGGCAAGGCGGCGGGGCTAGACGGCCTACCGGCCGGATTTTATAAGTGCTATATCGATATTATGGCACCGGTGCTGAAGGAGGTCTTCGAGGACTCGCTCGAGGTGGGGATACTTCCGGGCTCCATGAGAGAGGTTGCAATCACGTCGCTTTTGAAACCGGGGAAGGATCCGAAGGACACTGATGCCTATCGCCCTCTGTCACTGCTGAACTGCGACGCGAAGATCCTTGCGAAAGTGTTGGCGACCAGGCTGTCCTTACTCATGAACACCCTGGTGCTGCCGGACCAATCTGGCTTTGTCCCGGGGAGGGCCACATCCCATAACTTACGCACCCTATTTTCCCTGCTGCCTACCATCTCACCCGACTTGCCGGTCGCTGCCGTGTTTCTGGACGCCACCAAGGCGTTCGATTCGGTGGAGTGGGGTTACCTGCTGGCTATTCTGAGCAGAATGGGGTTCCCCCGGATCTTCATAGCCTGGGTGGAACTGCTATACACCTCACCGGTCGCCAGGGTCGTCGTCAATGGGGTTCTTTCAAAACAGATGCCGATCACGAGAGGGACTAGGCAGGGCTGCCCCTTGTCACCCCTGCTTTTCGCCTTAGCGATAGAGCCATTGGCATGCAGAGTCCGACAATTGCACAAGGCCAGTGCCTTTAACTGTCTTCAGCGGCAGATCAGTATCTCCCTCTACGCAGATGACGTTACTTTGTACGTGCGCCACCCACAGGATCACCTTAATTCGCTGCTGAGGGAATTCGTGGCGTTCGGTGGCATATCCGGGGTACATATAAACTGGAAGAAGTCGCAATTCTTCCCTCTCACGGCGTCGGTGACCCGGTTCCCGCTGGATTACCCCCTGGAATGGTGCAGCTCAGACTTGAGGTACCTGGGCATAGAGGTGTCGCTCGATAGAGACGTCACTATCCGGTCCAATTACGGGGTGGCTATCTCGCAGTTGACTGATAATGTGTCCCGCTGGCGGGCCTTGCCGATATCGATGGCAGGTAGAGCTTCCCTGATCAAGATGGTCGTCCTCCCGCGGTTCTTATATCTATTCCAAAATATTCCCTACTATCCGGGGGCCTATTTTTTCAAACGGCTCCGGACTGAGCTGCTGCGCCTCTTCTGGGGTGGAAAGCAACCACGCCTTAGTTGGAGGGTCTTAACACAGCCATATGATAGGGGGGGATTCGATGTGCCCGACTTGGAATTATATTATCTCAGTGCTCAGGCTCAACACTCCTACTACTGGGTTCACCCCGCTCCCTTCATGCCGCAGGTCGCTGCTGAGGACTGGATCGTTCACCCGCTCCCGCTCAAGGGCATGCTGATGGGACTGATTGGGGATGTTGAGGCGCCTGCTACCACTGTCACCTGTACTATTGATGCCTGGCGGCGAATAACTAAACAGCTGGACGCCCCCATGCTCTATTCCCCGGCGCTCCCCCTCGCATATCACCCGAAACTTTCTCTTTTGACGGAAAACGGATTTCGGTCCATGTGTAAACGCATAAGCCTTAACTCATGGGGCGACCTATTTCAGGACGGAACGTTCCGCACCAAGGAACAGCTGTTTCAGACTGCTCCTCCGACGCCCATGGAGGTGTTTTACTATATCAGGCTCCGCCAAGGTATGCGTGACATACTCCCCAACTTCCCGGACGAACCTGAGACGGTACTGCCATTGCATGTCATGCTCGCCTCCGATGGCAAACACTTAGTGTCTAAACTGTACGCCGCTATCCGTGTGCAACGCCCAATGCTACTGCCGAAAGCCCGGACTAACTGGGACTCTGAACTGCCGTCTGCGCTTACGGATGAGCAATGGAGCTATTGCTGCGCTGTCACGGCTAGGATTTCCTCCAGCTGTAGGTTGAAAATTATTCATTATAAGTTTGTGCAACGCTACTATTATACCCCAGTCAGGAAACTTCGGTTTCAACTCTCGGAGGATGATAGATGTGCTAGGTGCCGGGCGGCTGGCGCAGATTTCTTTCATCTGGCCTGGGAATGTGGAGCCATACAAACTTTTTGGGAACAGGTACACGCCGCACTCCAGGTAATGATTGCTGGCCCATTGCCAATGGAGCCAATAGTGATGCTACTGGGTTATACCAGGCATGTGCCCAAGCCGGACCGCAAATTTGTAGATATTGCGCTGCTCCTCGCTAAGCGAAGAATAGCTTGCAGATGGGGGAGAGGGAGAGCACCAAAATTTAAGGACTGGCTTGACGACCTCACTTACTGCCAGGACCAGCATGGCGTTTACGCGGAACTGCTCCCCGCCCGGTGCGCGCCTAGCGATTTCTGGTCCCCCTTACAGGTGTACTTGCTGTCTCAGGCGACGCACAGCGACTCCTCTGGGGATGACGAACCGGTCCCGAACCAGTGAGCGTGTAGGTTGCTACTTACAGCATCCACCATACTACTTTCGACATGGGTAGGGGTAATTTGCACCACCTGCATCAAAATGGGTAGTCGCGACAACTGTTTAAAACCAATATTGAGGGGTCCGGGAATGCTCGTAGTTTTTAGGGGAGGGACCCCTCGTACTCATCCATATATTGGGATTATTGTGGTGGGCGCACACACTGTAGGCCACACGCACTAGTAGACACGGGTTACACTTCTGAAGAGGAGCGGTGGGCGCGACGTCGCTCTATGGTGAGACTTGAAGGTCCCTACACTGGGGGCTGGATGCGCTACTTGGCAGAGATGCACGCGCTTGCCGTGCGAGTAGAACAATGCTGCACACATTGGCATAGCCGATTGGCTGGACAGATCACAGGCGAGTGCTGATTGGTGGGGTGTGGAGGCGCTGACCTTGCTGCCCTGTTCCCATGTCTGAAGGCAGGGGGGGGTGAGGATCACCCTCCTTACATCCTTGACTGTGCTGGGGGGGAGAATCCTGGTGTACTGGTAACACTTTGATGTCAATATGTAACTGTGCCTGTGTTATATTGGACCGGGTGAGGCTGCTACCTCTCTACGGAACGTGTCACGATTTTCTCTTTTGCTGTACTGAATTGCAGATGCTGTCACTGTCATGTCTCTTGTGCTGAACGCAACTAATAAAGGTTTAAAAAAAAAAAAAAAACATAGTCATGGCTAAAAATCAGAACATGGTAAGACACATGTTAACATTTCCAGTATTTCCAGTATCCGTCAGGGAATACATATTTGCACCCTTAGCTGTCCTATTGCTATCAGTGTAGTCTACAAATCCTCAATATCCTTTAACCATGTTTTAATTGTATCCTTTTGACACCAAAAGTGGTTGTGGTTATCAATGGATACAAAGGATTGTTGGCCTGAAGCCCACATCAGACCACCCATGGATATTAAAATGTTTAATTCTTTTTTTAAATCTTGCACTTCCACTTGCTGCCATTCAGGAAAGCCATGACCTATCGCCACATCTAAAGAATTGTACTGAGATCTATGATCAATTTTCTAGCCTAGTTTTGTTGATGCCCTCTCACTTAAAGGCAGCTTCATCTCATGGCTATATATGACCCTAGGGGATGTAATAATTGTCACAATGTAAATAGACACTATTTCATGTATGCTAGAAGGCTGCAGCAAGCTAATACTGCAAATAGTTATCATCATTTTAATGATAGGCAGGTGAATACTAAGTGGAGGCCCTCTCTCTTAAAGACAGCTTTATCTCATGGCTATACATGACCCTAGGGGTTATAGCTGAAAACAAAAAAGGTGGATATTTTGTAAAGTTCCCATTACTGCCAAAAAAAGAATCAAAGTGAACCTGTTAGTTGTGTGCAGCCTGAAGACACCCAAGAGAGAGTTTCAACAAACTGAAGCAAGTGATTGTGAACCACATGGGAACATTTGAACATCTGTCTGTTAGATGACTGATTCCTTCTACTGGGCCAATGGCAAGCCTAACAGAGATAATCCAACTGGAACCCTGGGCACATTTCAAAATGGGGAGTGACATATGGAGTTTGTGCTTTTGACACCAATCTTTGCATGTGACTGAATTTAACTGGTAGTTTTACCAATCTAAATTTTGGTAGGTTTGACCTGCCGAATGTTACCTACAGAAAAGTGTCGGAATGTGGTAGTGTTCCGTTTGCGCCAGGGCCAGAATTAATCGGCCCACTCATAATGAGGACCTAAGTTGGGTCTATGAGGTTGCAGCAGGCAGAAAGATGGGAAGCATATATATATGTCTATGGTCTCATCTGAACTTGAATATCTCTTCAGTTGAGCTGGTTACTGCAAAATGTTTTGAATATAGCTAGAAAACAGACCCATAAGAAGGGGTTAGTGGTGCCTTAAGTGTGTGTGCGTGTGCACATGTGTGTGTGAGTGTTTGTATAGTTGATGCAAACAACTATATGTCAATACAGATCTCTCTATATTAAATGATGTTGCAGCATCAGATCAAAGACAGAGGTGGATACTAAGTTAAGTCTGGGAGGTTTCAGCAGGTAGAAAATTGGGCAAACTAGATAGCCTTGGTGGGCCTAATCTGTGACTAATGTAAATGTACGTAAGTAAGTATATATACAAGCACAAAGATAGATTTGGAGTCTAAGTGGAGTCTATCAGGTTATACGACGCAGAGTAATGGATGGACTGATCATGTGAGAGAAGTGGCCCTCATAACTCAACAATATATATCTTCAATATATATGTTTCCATAATTCTATATTATAATCACAGTGTGAGCAAGGACAAAGTGATGGATGGTAATCTATGGAGCACTGTATATGTACATAAAGGATACCCTGAAAGAAACAAAGGTTAAAGTGATGTTGTAATTTGGTATTGTAGTATGATCTTACGTACGATACAGATTAAAGTTATGTTATATTTAATATGGTAATAAGATTTTAGATTACTTTAAAAAAAACTAGAAATTCACGGGACAGTAAAAAGGTCAAAGTGAAATTATAGTTGGGTGTTAAAATGAGGTAAAACTAACTTTTAAAAAACAAAATAAACACTGAAATTCACCAGCTACCGCTTACTGAGCTAACTATGACTTCAGCCCAGGCAGTGCACTGCTTATGTTAATGACAAACAGGGTTCAACCCACTATAGTCATAGGACCTGGGTAATTTACAGTATGAAAGGAAGGGGTCCAAGACCAAAAACAAATGAGGCAAACTTAAATTACAATTAATATACAATAAACTTGGAGAGCAAAGCTATTGGATGCAAATGAATTTAATTCGGAGTTGCATGTACATCTTAATCAAAGGTATAACTCATAATACATCATATTATAAACATTACAGGTTTAAATGTTCGTGCCCACATACACAACAGGAAGGGGGAGGGGTGTGAGTGAGGAGAGTGTCAAAAGGGTAAGGGTAATCAGTGTCATTCAGTGACAAATCATCATTCTAATTTATCAAAACTGCGTGCATGTGGTCCTTTTGGATAGAAGGTCACATAGAAGGCTCAAAAAGAGTCCGAAGGTGTTACTGATAAACAAAGGCCTAACTCCGTTGGAGCTGTAAATGTCTTGCTTGGGATCGGAGTAGGTCAGGGATTACGTGGTCTACGTTTCGACCCGGAATAGACGTAGGATAGTGTTCCTTACAGGTCGGGTCTTCGTCAGGACGGAGAAAGTTGTGGGTGGGCTTCTCCTAGGGAATAGTTGAAGAACCAAATTAGAGAAAACACCCAACCTGTCAATTAATTACAAGGAGGGTGGGAAGATGAGGAACAGTTCATCAATTAAAAAGCGTGTTGTCAAGTCGTGCCTAAAGCACGTACTTATACGGCAAAGATTGTACAGAATCTGGTCTTAGGCTCACCTATCTCAAGAGTCGGGCGATGGTGGATGAAGGAAATTGATTAGTCATCAGATCAATGTTGCACCCTGTTCTCAGAAAGTTCTCAAGCACCCATAAGGTCCAGTAGTCAAACCATGGAAGTGGTGGATCGATCACCTAAAGTTAACAGACAGGTTGTTAGCCTGTATTCTTAACTCATTTGTTATACATCGGATTTGTGATTACAATCAACACAGGTAGTGTATATCCGAGGCCTTACCACTTGTACTTTTAGGGATAAAGCTGGACGGACTGGAGGAATTCAATACTGGGTTCATAAAAACTTTATGAATACTGTCACCTTAAATAGGGAAACAGAGTATTAGCATTAACGCATATATATTGATTCTAGGTAGCAAAGAATAGTCCTGTTATGTGGACTTACCACTAATATTCTTATTGAACAAGAATGGCAAAGTAGCTTCTTCTCATATAGCACATGCAGTGTGCTTAGAAATTTTAACCGTAGGGTTCAGGTCGTTTTAGGCTAGGAAAACAGGATATTATCATTGGTACATTATATACATATTGGTTCTAGGTGTTAAAAAGTACTTCTGTTATATGAACTTACCACTAATATTCCTATTAACAAATAATACAACGTCGGATCTTCTCATGTAGCATAATATTTGCGCTTGGAAAATTGTTACCATTAGTTTCAAAATAGATTGTGACATAGGTTGGCCTGCACATAAAGGACATAAAACAGAAACAGACTTAAATTAGTTGGAGAAATTTAAATATTGTCTACGGTATTATTATCAAAAAAGGTGAGCAGTCAACCTTGTTGTCGATTACCTTTCATGGGAGGAATAAATCGCCAGTGCTCAAGATGAAAAGGAAGTGATTTATAAAGTTCAACCTGGAGAGAACAAGGGAGGCATTGTAAGTATCAATGCCGGTTTTTGTTCTAAAGAAAATATGGGGTGGGGGGCTCCGGGAAGGATAAGGCCGACAATGTGGGGTCGCTTACCTACACACGTAGTCAGTTGTTTGAAGGAGGACAAGGTCATAAATGGATTAGACTGCCTCCTGCAAAGAAAATAAGGCGATTCAGGTTTTTGGTTCAGGGCGCCACATTTGCGCCACGTTCAATGCGGTGAGACAAGGGCAAAAGGGAAATAGAGTATTGTTTTACCTGGGCGTTTTTCACCCGTCTCGGTTTAAATCGCGTCCAAAAAGTGAGTAATGCCGCCGACCGCGTCATCTACCAGTTACTTCCTGGTTGGTATTTGAGCATGGGGGCGTGGCTACGAAACCGAGATATTGGAAATAGAAAAAAGACTGGTTTGTCAAAATCGGACATACCTGTCTTAGTCGGACCTTAATACAGATTATGATGGAAAACAAAAATTCGAGTAGAATAAAGACTGGCCGGGTGCAGCGAAATTGTAGGATTTTCTCCGGCAATAGCGGTTATTCTCGATGGTTTTAGCGGTCATACATGTAAACATGGTGTAAAAAGGCTTTTGAGATACCTTTCGAGGATGTAACATGAAAAATAGGCAAAAGTCTAATCTATAACTCCAACGACCGGTACATACAGAAATAGACATTGATTTTAAAGTTAAAACATACACATTGTGAAAGACAGAACATTGCAATTAATTCCTAAAATCTTGCACCTTAGGACTAACCCCAGGGTCTCTACTGATCAAAACATACCAAATCATATTCAAAGAGTGCACTTATCTCATAGGATAGTGTAAACTCACACAGTTAATTTTCAATACAATAGGCAGGTTAATTCTCAATATCATTGGAAGGTATATATCAAACTAATGCAGTACAGGTGCATCTATCTAGTAGGATAGTGAAAGCTCAAGCAATTGGAGTTCCAATCTGGTTATAAAGTTGTAAAGCCACACAGTGTCTATTCTGGTATTGCAGAAGATTCACCATTTTATGTGCGAAGGGTTATAAAATTATAAGACCATACAGTTGCTATTATGATATTGCAGGAAATTCACCATTTCATGTTAGAAAGGAATCACAGATTAGCTAGTTGCACAAAGCTATTCTCTGACTCATTTAGACCCTCAGCTACGGAGTTGAAGATATGCATCCATTTTAGCTCTCTGATATTCAGGACATTTGGTAGATCCCCACCCCTAGCACCAAGTGTTACATGTTCCAAGACAGCCCATTTTCGGGATTCAGGCACATGGTTCAGTTTGACACAGTGTTCAACAAGAGGTGCCCCCGATACCTTGCATCGGATGCGGCTACAATGTGAAAGAAATCGTGCTTTTACACGTTGCTGGGTCTGGCCTACATAGATGAGATCCCATGGGCAGATTATGCCATAGATAGACCTGGTGTTACAGTTAGTGTGACTTTTATATGTGTGTCTATGGTTTTTGAAAACAAAGTCTTTTGATTGTATTGTTGAGGGGCAAGCTTTACAATTTCCACATTTAAAATGTCCTGTTATTGGTGGTTGGTTCCAGCATGAGGCAAGGGTTGGTTCTGGTGGGCATTCCAAAAAAGATGAGACGACGTAGTCCTTTACATTTCTCGCCTTTTTGAAAGCGTGCAGGGGTACATTCGTGATTTCTAGATCATTTGCAATGAGGCCCCAATGTTTGTTAATTGCTTTCTTAATCAAGTGGCTCTTCGTTGAGAAAGTGGTTACACAGATCATACGTTCATCTGATTGACATTTTGGTGTAGAACGTTCCAAAAGTGTTTCGCGGTGACAAAACCAGGCCCTCTTCCTCGAGCGTTTGATAAGACGTTTGGGGTAGCCTCTTTCTATTAGGCGTGTCATCATAATATCTGATTGTGACATATAGTCGTCTTTCTTGCTGCAGTTCCTTCGGACACGAAGGAACTGGCCAAACGGCAAATTGTCACAAAGGCTCCTTGGGTGGTGGCTCGAGTACTGTAACAATGAGTTGCGTTCCGCAGGTTTACGAAATAGGTTGGTGTACAGTGTACCCTCCTCTGCTATTATGGAAATGTCAAGTAAATCAATCTTTTTGTTACTGGATTGTATCGTAAATTGGATGTCCGGTGATCGTAAGTTGAGCCAAGTGTGGAAATCCTGAAGTTCGTTGTCATTGCCCTTCCAGATTGCCAACACGTCATCTATATAACGGACCCAAAGTTGTATTTGGTGCCGGAAGGGGTTCTGATCACAGATGACAAAAGTCTTTTCAAAAAAGGCCATAAACAGTATTGCCAGGTCCGGGGCAAAGGCTGCCCCCATTGCCACGCCCTTGGTTTGTAAATAGAAGACATTTTGGAACATGAAAAAATTCCTCATCATTGCGATCTTCAATAGGAGGATTATGAAAGAGGTAGGTACCTGTACCGGAGCTTCTCGACTGTCCAGAGCTACAGTCGCCACCATCAAGGCCTCATCTTGGGGGGTACTAGTGTAGAGTGACACAATGTCACAAGTTACTAGTAGTTCCTCATCAGGATTGAAGGGTTTGTCATCTATCAAAGTGATGTATATGTCACAATCAGATATTATGATGACACGCCTAATAGAAAGAGGCTCACGCTGCCTGGCCGCTCACGCCGGAAGCGTAATCACTCGACTAGCTGTGGAGAGGGAGCAAGATGGAATCTGCCTGAGCTCACGCTGCCTGGCCGCTCACGCCGGAAGCGTAATCACTCGACTAGCTGTCCTGCGCCTGTCATCGGGATGCTGATTCTTTTTTCACGCCAGCTCCACAGCGCAACAGGAGACTCGAGGCAGCTTTTCTCGGGAGGGGGCTTCTCTGAAGAGGTGACTTGAAGCCCCAAGCCCACACATGGTGCCCGCATCACACAGAGGACTCAAGGGGCTGTCCTGCTTCGAACACGGTCCTTTTTAAAATCCGCCTCGGCTGCAGCATATCTTTACTCCGCATCGCGCACAGCTTTTAATGGAGGGAAAGACAGCGGATTTACGGCCCTTTGGATCTGCTCCGTGGAAGGACCTCCTGAACTTGGCTGGGTCATCATGAGCGCCCGAGGGGCTCGCAGAGGTGCCAAAATGAAAACACCAACTGCCCAGGACGCTACCGGTCGTGCTGCTTCTACTGCCATTGAAGGAGCACCTAAAACTAAACCTGAGGTCAGTGGGGATAAGAAAGCCGGGGGGGGAGGAGTACCGCAGGGCAAACCAGGTGGGGGGGCTCCTCCCAGAGACATAAAAATCACTGAGACTCTACATCCCCCCCCCGCAAAAATATTCCTGGGAAGCAAAAAAACCCTGCCAAATAACAACAATAAAACCCCCCTCTTCCCCATTAGCAACCCACCAGCCGGAACTGTAACCACTAGTGTTCTACAAGCAGGGAACGTTGTTAAAATTGACTGTCAGCCACCACTCGGGAAATCAGCTTGGCAGTATTAACTGAGTCCGTGAAAGGCCAAAACGGGACCCCCCAAGCCCTAATACATCCAGGAAATGATACCCCGGTCTCTTTAAACCAGCCTACCCCACAATCTCTAGCCATCGAGAACACTCCTGAGGAGAATAGAGAAGAGAACAGCCCTGAAGTACTTGAAGTACTTGAAGTACTTGAAAGACCACTGAATTCCTGCGAGTTTGGCGATGCAGGGACCAACAAAGTCATTCAAAGCCTGGTGGTGCCTTCCGGATCCCAAATACCCTGGACTCCTGAAGCAGGAGCTGAAGATTTTTACTCAGTGTCAGACAGTACCCCAACCTCTTCTATAGAGGATGGCTCCGAGGAAGACAGCGAAAGGGACAGTGAGGTCTCAAACAAAGACACAGGCACAGTCCAGCGTCCCAAAAAACCCATTAACAAAAATAAGCGCCGCAGTCAGCTTAAATGGGACTATTCAGATTCTCAAGTGTCCTACCCCCTGGATGAAGAAGATTCAAGTTCTACTCAGTGGGGAAACACAAAGAACCTGCAAACAGACCCCTCCGAACCTTCTTTAGCAGCCATTCTGGCCTCCATTAAGGACTTTCAGGAAGAAGTGCGGGCAGATAATCGTGTTGCTAAAAATACCGCTAAAAAGTTGCAGGGTGGGCTAAGGCGATTGAATAAGACCTGCTCCGATATCAGCGAACGGGTCGCCATGGTGGAAGCCCGAACGGAACACCTGGAAACAGAGGCACTAACCACTAAACAACAGGGGGAGTCCAATACAGCCTGCATGATCGATTTAATGACAAAGATGGAGGACCAGGAAAATCGCCAGCGTCGAAACAACCTACGCTTACTTGGTATTCCCGAAGGGAAGGAGGGGGAAGATCCAAGACGTTTCATCGTCAAGCTACTTCAAGAATCCTTCCCTGAAGAATCCGGCTGGGACTGGGACCGTGAGGTACAGAGGGCGCCCCGTTTCCCCTTTCATCTAAAACGACAACATAATTCAGCTGGAGGACACCCGAGGGTGTTCCTGGTCTATTTCGGAAACTTTCTTCTTAGAGAGATGATCTACGATAAAGCCCGTTTCAACTCTAAAAAAGGGGCCAATGGGATAAACTTTTTCGCAAAGCCAGACTTTTGCCATCAGACAGTCGAGCGCAGATGGCGCCTAAGACAATTAATCCTGCCTTTTCAACAACAAGGGGCAGACGTGTTTCTCATGAATCCCGCCAGACTAAAGGTTATACGCAATGGAACAACCAAAATCTTTTTATCTGAAATAAAAGCCGGGGAATACCTAGAAGAATTGAAGTCCAAGAAAAACAATGGATGAATCAAACTATAGCTCTAGCTCTAGCTCTATCTTCACCCAACGCTATCCACCCGACAAGAATCCTGGCAAGGCACCTATTATAAGTCATCACTGACTGTGGTCTATTGACTATTGACTATTGACTATTGATCATGTCTGGTCCTCCTGCCACACATAGTGATGCCTTTATACCTTAAGCCCTTAAGCTATAATCTTATCTTTTTCTTTAGTTTCTTTTTCCTATATTTGTCAATCCACACATAGCAACTGTATAAGGATAAGGATTCCTGGCATCTGACCCTCAAGAGGAGACAGCTTATTTGTGCTTTGGTTTTTTTTTCTGTCTTTCCGGCGTGGCTAGCGGCTGGGGCTCATGTAGATTACCATCATTCAGGGTTTACCTGATTGCTCAGAAAAGGGGGGGTGGGGGGGAGGGGGGGAAGAGGGAGGTACTTGCACTTGCACTTTTATTGGAAGAATGGGAACCATACTTTGTTTAATTTAATTCACTACTCAATTATTGAAGACACACACAAGCAGACTGTATACTTCATGGCACCGAACGACGAACAACACTCTTTTTTTAAATGGCTAACCTTGATACTCTAAGAATCATTAGCTTAAACATCTGCGGGCTAAATGACCGTTCCAAAAGACAAAGTGTCTCGCAGGGCCTCAGAACCTTGAGGGGAGACATCTACTGTTTGCAGGAAACACATGTCGAAGGCTCACAGAAATACCTGCTTGATTCTCTAGGATTCAAAATCCTGGGGGCTACCTCTCAAGGATCAAAAACCAGGGGGGTGGGAATCCTTGCTGAAAAAAGACTTCTTCTGAACACTCCCAGGTCCAAAGCAGACCCTCTCGTCAGGTGGGTCATAACGGAATGTCTTCTTCCTGGCAGTCCCTCTTTCACACTCTGTTCTATTTATGGTAGTAATACGGATGACCCAGGGGTCCTCAACTTAGTGTCAGGGGAATTAGCACATTGGCCTATCCCAATAATTCTCTGTGGCGACCTCAACCTACACTTACCCAGTGATTGGGCTACCGATAGTACCTGGAAGTATAAGGGCAGAAAACCACTCGTCTTTCAGGCCCTGACCAATCTGGTAGAGACGCATGGCCTGAAAGACGCTTGGGCCAGCTTGAAACCCTCCAACCCCTGCTATACTTTCTACTCTGCCCCTCACCACACTCTTGTCAGGCTAGATTATTTCTTCGTTTCATTCTGTCTTATTAACAACAGTACTATTGAGATAGTCCCGCGTTTTATGTCCGATCACAACCCCCTTATTCTCAACATCAAGGGGTTGTCAAAACCTAGACCTCCCACTACTTGGAGTTTTGAGAAAGCCCTACTGCAAGATTTAACATATCAGACACATATGCAGGGATGGATACAGGATTTTCTAGAAATAAATATGGGGACAGCACCCCTGACCATAGTTTGGGACACACTTAAAGCAGGCATTAGGGGCGAAACTCTTGGTTTTTCAGTGGGTAAAAACAAAAAGGAGAGACTTGCTACCTCTGATCTCCAGGAGAAGCTTAAGACTGCCGAAACTACATTAACACAAGCCATTCAAGCAGGGTTAAATACCGAGGCTATCCAAGACGAGGTTGTTTTGATCAGAGCTAAAATTGGAGCAATTTTTTCTGAAAAAACCGCTGCAAAGTGGGCCGCTACACGACAAGAAAATTACGAATGCAGCGACAGTATAGGGCACCACTTGGCGGTCAAGACCCGACTACAGGTGTCGAACAGCGAAATACACACCATTAAACTCCAATCAGGAGAGGAGACCAAAGATTTTAACTTAATACGCAAGGGCTTTCAGGATTTTTACGCTAAACTGTACACTGAGGAGAATAAAGATTCGATTGACATAATTGAGAACGATATCTCCAGTTACTTGAATGAGATTAATCTTGAAACACTTTCTACAAATTCTGCCGACATATTAGAACTTATTCCTACTTGGGAAGAGATACAGAAATCTCTTAAGTCCCTCCCCGACTGTAAAGCTGCAGGTCTGGACGGGATCCCCATGGAATTTTATAAAGTCTTTGCGCCCCAAATTCAGAAAATTTTAACTGATCTGATAACATCTATTTTCAGTGGGGCCTCTCCTCCTCCAGATTCCTGGTCTAACGCTAGGATAGCTATTTTTCCCAAAAAAGATAAGTCTCCACTCGAGATGAGCTCATACAGGCCAATAACACTCATCAACTGCGACTCTAAGATTTATTCCAAAGTACTGGCAAACCGAATTTCTTCTGTGGTGGAATCCCTGGTATCAGAGTGGCAACATGGGTTTATCCCAAAAAAGGGCACCACAGAACACGTTAGGCGAGCCATTACTCTATTTGACGCCGCACAGGCAGCAGGGAACCCAATGTCATTAACACTACTTGACGCCGAGAAGGCCTTTGATCGGGTTTCCTGGAGATACTTGTGGGCAGTCATGAAGAGGATGGGCTTTGGGCCGAAGTTCATACAGGCCGTGAAAGCGCTCTACCTTAACCCCTCAGCCTGTGTTTCCATAAACGGTCAACTAACCGAGCAACTGAAGATATCCCGAGGCACCAGACAGGGTTGCCCCTGCTCCCCTCTGCTGTTTGCCCTGTACCTGGACCCTTTTATTAAACAAATTGAAAACAATCACAACATTCCACCGATAAGTTTCCAAGGCTTCAATACAAAAATTTTAGCATACGCAGACGACTTGGCCATTACATCACCAGACCCTCTAAAAGCTATAACGGAATTAGAACATGAGGCAGAAAAATTTGGAAAGATCTCTGGCTACACTCTTAATAAAAATAAGACTCAGATAATCACTAACAGCAAAATCTCCTGGATCGATCAGAGGGTGGTAGGTAAAGCCAAATATTTAGGAGTATGCATTTCTTCTAATCTGGACGAAGTTGTTTCCAATAATCTGCTCCCGCTCGCAGTACAAACCAAGAAAGCACTGAAACAAATAAATAACCTTCACCTCACTTTAGTTGGTAGATGCAATGTCGTAAAAATGACCTATTTCCCCAAACTTTTATATTTTTTCCGGACCATACCTTTAGAATTTAGTAAAGCCAACCTCACGAAATTCCAACAAATCTACACACAGTTTATTTGGGCATATTCACAACCTAGGAGGGCATTCAGACAACTATGCCTGCCTAAAGATCGAGGCGGCTGGTCTTTCCCCAACATCACTTTGTACTACTGGGCCACGGTCATGCAATATAGTACTGAGCTAACTAAAGAATGTCCTGATGTGTTTCCTACAATGTTGCCCTCTCCCTTTCAACTATTGGTGGGGGAACACCACTGGGGGTGTCTGCTACGAGAAACTACCTTTGGATACTTTAAACGGGTTAGATTTAAGACCCTGCTCAACTCATTTAAAGTATTTCAAAGCATTCGTAGATACCTTGGTATAGGCAGATACAATCACTATTCTCCTATTTTAAATAATAGTAATCTCCCTGACATCTTTGGAAGGGCCTATTTATCTGATTGGTACAGGGCTGGTATTATAAAATTAGGTGACTTAATTACCAACGAGGGAGTTATCCCCTTTCCCGACCTTATTGATAAATTCAGCCTCAAGAAAGAGGACGCTTTTAAATATATGTCTATCTACGACTTTCTCTCTAGAAAGGTAGGGGGAACCTCAGGTTTTATGGAGGTAGAACTCCTTAATGTCCTACGGAAACCTCAGACTCCCCGAATTGGCCTCCTATACTGCATCCTAAATAGACAGACTCCTGACGACTTGCAAAGTATTGCAGGCAAATGGTCTACCAAACTTGATTCTACTAGAAATGTTTTCTATAACTCACTTACTCTTTCACAAAATATTTTACTGTCTGCTAAATTACAAGCTCAGCACTTTAAAACAATTTTTTTCTTATATATCACTCCTAGCAAAATAGCAAAATGGGGGGCCGGCCAAGGTACTCTCTGTCCCAGATGCGCTGAATTCGGGGCCAACTCCATACATATATTTGCTTCTTGCACCAAGGTCGCGCATACTTTAAATCGAATACAGGGGTTTCTAAGAGGAGTCACCTCCCAGCCAATAACTCTGAACCATACTACCATCATGCTCGGGACACAAACAGAAGCCCCACATCTGAAAAGGGAGGGCCTAACATTTATAGCAATGGCCGTCTGGAGGATCTGTGTTGCTACAGCCTGGTTAGACCCAGAACCCCCTTCTTTTTCTCAATGGCTTGCCAGATTTATGGCAACATACCACTTGGAAATAGCTGTATATGCAAAAAAAGGACGTAAGGGCCGTAGAAAGGGCACTGAGGTGTGGGAAAATCTAACCAACTGGTTGACTCTGCCCGATTAGCTCGTGTATTTCTGTTCCTTTTTTATACTATTCGGTGCCAGTTCTCCCAGATAGTTTTTTCTGCATCTTTCTATGTCTGCTTCTTTCTATTCCCTCTTTCTTTTTCTTTCTTAGTTTTTTTTTCTTTTTTTCTCTCTCTTCTTTTTTTTCCTCTGGTGTATTTTGTGCCCATTATTCCAATTCCCGCTGTAACCTTTTTCTTCTCTGTCATAGGAGGGTGGGGGGAGGGGGGAGGGGGGCCACAGACCCTCAATGCTAATTTGTATGTATACTTACTTTGCAATTTGAAAATAAAATTTAAAAAAAAAAAAAATCATCTTTTTTGGAATGCCCACCAGAACCAACCCTTGCCTCATGCTGGAACCAACCACCAATAACAGGACATTTTAAATGTGGAAATTGTAAAGCTTGCCCCTCAACAATACAATCAAAAGACTTTGTTTCCAAAACCATAGACACACATATAAAAGTCACACTAACTGTAACACCAGGAACGTGATCTATGGCATAATCTGCCCATGCGATCTCATCTATGTAGGCCAGACCCAGCAACGTGTAAAAGCACGATTTCTTTCACATTGTAGCCGCATCCGATGCAAGGTATCGGGGGCACCTCTTGTTGAACACTGTGTCAAACTGAACCATGTGCCTGAATCCCTAAAATGGGCTGTCTTGGAACATATAACACTTGGTGCTAGGGGTGGGGATCTACCAAATGTCCTGAATATCAGAGAGCTAAAATGGATGCATATCTTCAACTCCGTAGCTGAGGGTCTAAATGAGTCCGAGAATAGCTTTGTGCAACTAGCTAATCTGTGATTCCTTTCTAACATGAAATGGTGAATTTCCTGCAATATCATAATAGCAACTGTATGGTCTTATAATTTTATAACCCTTCGGACATAAAATGGTGAATCTTCTGCAATACCAGAATAGACACTGTGTGGCTTTACAACTTTATAACCAGATTGGAACTCCAATTGTTTGAGCTTTCACTATCCTACTAGATAGATGCACCTGTACTGCATTAGTTTGATATATACCTTCCAATGATATTGAGAATTAACCTGCCTATTGTATTGAAAATAAACTGTGTGAGGTTACACTATCCTATGAGATAAGTTCACTTGTTTGAATATAATTTGGTATGTTTTGATCAGTAGAGACCCTGGGGTTAGTCCTAAGGTGCAAGATTTTAGGAATTAATTGCAATGTTCTGTCTTTCACAATGTGTATGTTTTAACTTTAAAATCAATGTATATTTCTGTATGTACCGGTCGTTGGAGTTATAGATTAGACTTTTGCCTATTTTTCATGTTACATCCTCGAAAGGTATCTCAAAAGCCTTTTTACACCATGTTTACATGTATGACCGCTAAAACCATCGAGAATAACCGCTATTGCCGGAGAAAAGCCTACAATTTCGCTGCACCCGGCCAGTCTTTATTCTACTAGAATTTTTGTTTTCCATCATAATCTGTATTAAGGTCCGACTAAGACAGGTATGTCCGATTTTGACAAACCAGTCTTTTTTCTATTTCCGATATCTCGGTTACGTAGCCACGCCCCCATGCTCAAATACCAACCAGGAAGTAACTGGTAGATGACGCGGTCGGCGGCATTACTCACTTTTTGGACGCGATTTAAACCGAGACGGGTGAAAAACGCCCAGGTAAAACAATACTCTATTTCCCTTTTGCCCTTGTCTCACCGCATTGAACGTGGCGCAAATGTGGCGCCCTGAACCAAAAACCTGAATCGCCTTATTTTCTTTGCAGGAGGCAGTCGATTTAAACCGAGACGGGTGAAAAACGCCCAGGTAAAACAATACTCTATTTCCCTTTTGCCCTTGTCTCACCGCATTGAACGTGGCGCAAATGTGGCGCCCTGAACCAAAAACCTGAATCGCCTTATTTTCTTTGCAGGAGGCAGTCTAATCCATTTATGACCTTGTCCTCCTTCAAACAACTGACTACGTGTGTAGGTAAGCGACCCCACATTGTCGGCCTTATCCTTCCCGGAGCCCCCCGCCCCATATTTTCTTTAGAACAAAAACCGGCATGGATACTTACAATGCCTCCCTTGTTCTCTCCAGGTTGAACTTTATAAATCACTTCCTTTTCATCTTGAGCACTGGCGATTTATTCCTCCCATTAAAGGTAATCGACAACAAGGTTGACTGCTCACCTTTTTTGATAATAATACCGTAGACAATATTTAAATTTCTCCAACTAATTTAAGTCTGTTTCTGTTTTATGTCCTTTATGTGCAGGCCAACCTATGTCACAATCTATTTTGAAACTAATGGTAACAATTTTCCAAGCGCAAATATTATGCTACATGAGAAGATCCCACGTTGTATTATTTGTTAATAAGAATATTAGTGGTAAGTTCATATAACAGAAGTACTTTTTAACACCTAGAACCAATATGTATATAATGTACCAATGATAATTTCCTGTTTTCCTAGCCTAAAACGACCTGAACCCTACGGTTAAAATTTCTAAGCACACTGTATGTGTTATATGAGAAGAAGCTACTTTGCCATTCTTGTTCAATAAGAATATTAGTGGTATGTCCACAGAACAGGACTTTACTTTGCTACCTAGAATCAATATATATGCATTAATGCTAATACTCTGTTTCCCTATTTAAGGTGACAGTATTCATAAAGTTTTTATGAACCCAGTATTGAATTCCTCCAGTCCGTCCAGCTTTATCCCTAAAAGTACAAGTGGTAAGGCCTTGGATATACACTACCTGTGTTGATTGTAATCACAAATCCGATGTATAACAAATGAGTTAAGAATACAGGCTAACAACCTGTCTGTTAACTTTAGGTGATCGATCCACCACTTCCATGGTTTGACTACTGGACCTTATGGGTGCTTGAGAACTTTCTGAGAACAGGGTGCAACATTGATCTGATGACTAATCAATTTCCTTCATCCACCATCGCCCGACTCTTGAGATAGGTGAGCCTAAGACCAGATTCTGTACAATCTTTGCCGTATAAGTACGTGCTTTAGGCACGACTTGACAACACGCTTTTTAATTGATGAACTGTTTCCTCATCTTCCCACCCTCCTTGTAATTAATTGACAGGTTGGGTGTTTTCTCTAATTTGGTTCTTCAACTATTCCCTAGGAGAAGCCCACCCACAACTTTCTCCGTCCTGACGAAGACCCGACCTGTAAGGAACACTATCCTACGTCTATTTCGGGTCGAAACGTAGACCACGTAACCTCTGACCTACTCCGATCACAAGCAAGACATTTACAGCTCCAACGGAGTTAGGCCTTTGTTTATCAGTAACACCTTCGGACTCTTTTTGAGCCTTCTATGTGGCCTTCTATCCAAAAGGACCACATGTACGCAGTTTTGATAATTTAGAATGATGATTTGTCACTGAATGACACTGATTACCCATACCCTTTTGACTCTCTCCTCACTCACACCCCTCCCCCTTCCTGTTGTGTATGTGGGCACGAACATTTAAACCTGTAATGTTTATAATATGATGTATTATGAGTTATACCTTTGATTAAGATGTACATGCAAATCCGAATTATATTCATTTGCATCCAATAGCTTTGCTCTCCAAGTTTATTGTATATTAATTGTAATTTAAGTTTGCCTCATTTGTTTTTGGTCTTGGACCCCTTCCTTTCATAGTGCACTGCTTATGACCTCACATATTATATCACTCATGACATGTTCTATGACATCATTGATGATGTTGCTGATAAAATCATATGATAATTGTGACATGTCATATAAGGGTTGTGGCCTTGAAGTAATTCAACATACTACAGTTGTGGACAGTTTTTTTCACCATAATTACATCACTCACATAAAGGGGTAACAAGGGTTTTCAGTAAATAAATAAATGTATATGTGTGTGTTTGTTTACATACAAACATACACAGATGCATGCACACTCATCTCAAATGCCTATCACAGGAGGTATTGGTGGCTTTTCAAAGCTCTCTATGATGTGCATGCATGAGAGTGTTCAGGGCTTTGCGCAAGTGTGTCTTCATGTGTGTCACTGCATGCCTCTCCTGGACATGTGTATGTATATGGGTTTGTGAGTGTCTGTGAGAGCATTTGTTCCCCTCTAATTGATGGTATCTGATTTTATTGGCCATTGAGTCATACATTTTACCTTCTGCAGTCTATTTCCAGCAAACTGCAACCATTTCTGACCTGAATTAGGCGGGTCCTCTGGTGTAATAATCATAATTTTTAGTATATTTTGAATAGCCAGGACTTCATTCAACCCACCATCAACATAATCATGTTACTTGTTGGCATGCTTTGTCATCCTAAAGCTTTGCCTCCAGCTCTGATCATGCTCTGATAATGCTAGCTATTCATTAATGTTGATAATTCTTAGCATATCACCGGTATCCATAGCAAAGTTGCCCCTGGCACCAGGGTAGGCATTCTTATATAATATTACGTCTTATTCTCCTTCATAACAGTGGTCATTGCTAGCATATTGAGAGATTCCATAATATGATTGTGCCCATCCATGTCTTAGTGCTTGCCTTAGCATAATGATGGAAAGTCTTCCCACATTGTGGTCATCCATAGCATGATGCTATCAACCTGTGACATAATGTTAGAAGAAATACTCTTCATGCTCAGAATAATGGTGATAAATATTCACTTTTAGCAGAAAGTATCCACTTGCGACTGATGTTTTGCGATCCATCTTGCGTTCATTAAAAAAAGTTTCCATTTCAGGACAAAAAGGAGTATTTTTCATGAAAATGGTATGCTTGTGTTTTGTAAATTTTAGTTTATTTATCCAAAATTAAAAATATGTATTTTATGAACAAAGGGTATATTTGTTCAGCAATCAATAAGCTCATTCTTGAGGAAAACTTAATTGCAATCAGTGCCATGGTTGGGTTGGGAAACCTGTTGCTGATATCTTTTCCTTGGGGTGAGAGGACCTTTCCTGCCGTGGCTCTGGATTTATGACTGATAGAGGGATTTCATTATGGTTATTCAGTAATCCTGTTATGAGAGTTTTACTGCTGCTGTATGAGGTCTGAGCATGCAAAATTGATAGATTTAAGATTAGTGACTGGTAGTCTATTTGGAAGGGGAAGACTGGGACAAATGGAGCAAAGTGGAATTCAGAAATCAAGTTACTGACAACAAAAATATTTAGTGAACATGCAGAGCGAGTGTGAGCAATTTGGTTGTTGGTTGAATTGGAGAGTGTGACTCCTGTTCAAGAGAGAGTCACAATCCCTGTTGGGTTGAACCATAAAAGTCACAAAATTAACCTGTACTTAGCCTTTTGGTAGCTTGGCACAACAGCATTCAGGCTTTACTTAGAGGCAATGTGTAAAGTGTTTGTGCAGCACACAAACAATAGTAAAGTGAAAATACAACGTATGAAAAATCCTACACCAATTTACAAAAAGTCAATTTTAATAAATTATTCGACACAAAAATGATAATAATCCAATCAGTACACCTGGAGTTGTGAATTGTCAAATTTCAAGGTAAAAAATAAGTACCTAAATGATCAAAGCAGCAACTGCAGACATCTAGTTGAGCAAGACCGTGTCATAGTCAATAAATATGCTCAACCGCGGTGTGAAGTAAGGCTGACTGGCAAAACACCTAGAGTGGATAGATGAGCAAACTGGTCTCGGTCTTGTTCTCAGAGCAGTTTTTAGCCACACAGTTTCTAAGTCCCAAGTTTTCAAATTTGGCTATCTGGCACCTTTATTTCCACAATCAATTGTCCAGTACAGGAGGTGCATCACTTGGGGGTTCAGGCTCACTCAGGCTGGGTTCTTGTGCTGGTTCAAGATGGTTGGAGCCTTTTCTGTTGCTACAGCTCTTATCAGGAGGCCAGCAAACTATCCCTTGGAGTCACTCTTGTAGTCCTGGGTTCAAGTGATGAAACAGGGCTCAAGGAGCATGGCAGGTATCTGAGGGTTCAGGCAGGCATCTGAGGGTTCAGGTAGGCTCGAAGGCAGTAAAGCAGTCCTGTGGAGTACATAGCAGGCCACAGCAGCAGGCAGTCCGCTGAGAGTCCTTCTGCAGGTCCAGAAAGTGAACTGAAGAGTGCAGCAGAGGTTTCAGTTTTTATACCTGGTGCCCTCTTTGAAGTAAATACTTGTAGAGAATTCCCTTTGAAGCCCTTGATGTTTCCTTACTCCCCTGCCCTGGATCTAAACTGGCTGCATGAACAATGCAGTAGTGACAAGTCCTGTGTGAGAAGGCAGAACATAGCCTATTCAGTTGCAATTGGAGCTGTGCCCAGCTCCACTGCCCTCCCATCCTGCCAGTTGATAGCCCATCCAGGCAACCTAATCCCTATATTGTGTGGTTGCTTAGGAGGAATAAACAAAGTCCAACTGCAGAATACACCCTGTCATGTGACCCAGGAACAGAAAGCAGGTACCAAATGGTTAGATTAGGAAAATGGCAAGTTTCTAAAAGTAGCATTTGCAAAACTGTAAATTAAAGTGTGACTTTACCATTAAAGAGGATTTTTAATTACAGTTTCTCAGACACCAAAGATGACATGTTTGCCTATTCCCAATCAAAGGTCAGCACTTATTTAATGTAATAAAGCAACCAAATCTTATCCTATCGGAGAGGTAGGCCTCACAGTAGTGAAAATGAATTTAGGAGATTTTCACTATGAGGACATGTAAAACCTTTTAACTACAATGCACCCTGCCCTATGTGATACCTAGGGCCTACCTTAGAGGTGAAATATATGCAATATTAAGGGCGTTTAAGGCTTGGCAAGGGGGTTAAATTACCAAGTTGAATTGCCAATTTAAAACTGCATTCAGGCTGCAGTGGCAAGCCTGGGACATGTTTTAGGGGGCGACTTAAGTTGGTGACACAATAAGTGCTCCGGGCCCACCACTAGTATTTAAGTCACAGGCCCTGGATATATAGTATTCCACTGTACACGGTACTTATAAGTAACTTAACTATGCCAATCACGTGTAAGTTAATTTTACCATGCTTAAGAGATAGAGCATAAGTACTTTTCCACTGGTAAGCATTGGTAAAGTGTACAGATTCCTAGAGTTTACAAAAACGAATTTCAGCAAAATGTGGAATGCAAAGGCAAAACGTTTGCGGGAAGACTACTCTAGGGCTGACAGGTCTAACAGCGAGATTTTCTAAATTAAATCTAATACCCATGATTTTATAGCAAATTTTAGTTAAGTTTTGCAGAAAAAAAGTCAGTTTTGCCACCTCTTGATTTTCTTGGGAGAATAAACCCCTAAAATCCTATTAAGGGTCAGGCTCATTTAACACAGTGAAAGTATTGAACTATATCATGAGTGACCTTAAATAATCTATGGCATTTTAGACTATCAATGTGCAAATTATGCCAAAAATGTGCCCTTCAGCCAACATTTCTTTTGGATAAGAACCGCACAGCCTCTTTTGGAAATATCACAACTCACTTGCTTCGCTAATTTGTTCTGTGATCCACTGTGCACCATTGTTCTTATGCACCCGCACTTTTAATCTTTACAGGCTGTCCCTGTTCACAGCTGTCTTTCATATTACACCCCGTTTTGAAAGTTCAGCACAATTGAGTGACTAATGCAGCTCTTGAAGAGCATTTTGCCTACCATCAAAAAAACCTACTTCTGCCACTGACCTCCACCCTTAAGTCTTCATGAAGGTGTGTGGAGTCACCCACGTCAGCAAATTCTGACTGGTTGACTCTGCCTGCACTAATGGCATATGTGCCAGTATTCACTGGCAATATTTGGGGTGGCATAGTGCAATCTGTCTCAGCAAACTCCCATTCTGGTAAGAATCTGTCGGACCTTTGATGCACCTTCCCTGGTTCACAATGCCCCAATCAGGTGGCAAACTGAATATCTTTTTCGAGGTGTCAGAAGTCCTGTTCCTTCTTCAGCACTGCATTCAAAATGGCGTATGCTTTGCAATGCATTGGGAAAATGCCTGAACATAACATATTGCCTGATGTGCATTTGAATGTGTTCATGCTTCAACTGAGTCCAGTGATTTAGTAATAGTGTTGATGAGATCTCTTATTTAATGGCAATGTACAGGATTACAAACAAAAATGGGACAGAGTTTAATTGGCAATAGTCCAAAACTTTATATTATATGGCCATGGTGTCAAATGTTGCTCTTATTTTATGTTGGTTTCAAAATAGAAGCTTTAATTTAGGGCAAACCTCAGATTAACATCAACAGCATGTTCATATGGAAATAATGGTTGTGCACATGAGAGTCTGATATGAGTAGATGTTGGGGTTCCATTGCAATGGTCAATGAGAACTATTTATTCCCAAATCACAAGAATTCAAATAAAGGGTAACTTGTCCACCATGAAAGGTACGAACAGGCATGAAATCTTGATGCTACGGAGTTTCTGCGGGGACGCGTGGATGCCGGCCAGACGGCGGCCTTGGTCCTGTTGGACCTACATACAGCCTTCAACATGGTATCCCACAAACTACTCCTACAGCGACTTCGGGTTTGCGGGCTGGATGGAGAGGCACTTAAGTGGATGCGTTCCTTTCTACAGGACCGTAGCTTCCAGGTTGTGCAGCATCCACATTTATCTAAAATCCTGCCACTCCTACAAGGGGTTCCACAAGGCTCTATTCTGAGCCCCACCCTTTTTATCCTTTATATCGGCCCTTTGGCAGATATTGTGGAAAAGCACAAGATTACTATAGTGTCATATGTAGATGACACCCAACTTGTAGTGACCCTAGCCCAGGACTCAAATTCAAATTCAAAACAAGCTTTATTCGGTTAGTATACAACCATAAAAGTCCAGGACTCAAACAAGCCAGCTACGCAGTTCTCCTCCTGTCTAAAAGACCTAGACTCATGTTTGTCGATCAACTGCCTGAAGTTGAATGGCAGTAAGACGGAGGTTATGGTCATAGGGAAATCCCTTTCCATTTGGTGCTCGCCCTGGTGGCCCCAGAGGCTGTGGCCCGTGCCTACTCCAAAAACAGAAGTAAAAAATCTTGGAATGTGGCTCGATCCGAAACTTTCCTTTGAGACCCACACAGGGAAGGTCGCTGGGAGATGTTTTGGTGTCCTTAAAATGCTAAGGAAAACCTTGGACATCCTTCCCACCTCAGCGAGGAAAACACTAGTTTACACTCTTGTGACCTCTTAACTGGACTATGGTAATGTACTTTACTTGGGAGCATCCAAAGGAAGCTTGCTGTGGCTGCAACACATTCAGAATGCGACAGTATGCCTAGTTCTTCATTTACCCAAGCGAGCTTCAGCGACAAAAGCCCTTGACACCCTTCAGTAAGAGAATTCTTTTTAAAGACTTGTGTGTCTGTCACCAGAGTCTTCAGGGAAAAGGACCCAGCTACCTGTATGATCTCCTAACACCTTACAATCCTACTAGTCAGTTGAGATCGACAGGAGCCCGTCTCATTAAAGTCCCAAAAATCAAAAGGGCAAGGATGGGTGCGCGCTCATTTGGCTACTTGGCAGCCAAAAATTGGAACACACTTCCACCTTCGCTGAGCACAGAAGAATCTGAAAATGTAATCCGTAGAGGCCTGAAAACCTTGCTTTACTAGACAGAAGCCTTGCCGCCCTGCCTGACTTTGCACATAGCTGTTTCTGTAGCGTGGGGACACACCAGTCTGTGTAGCCAGGCGCTTTATAAATTACATTATTATTATTAAATTGCAAACACTGACATTTCACTGAACATGTTTTACAAGGGACTGTGCCTGCTGCCTGCACTTTTAAAGCATTTACAGACAACACAGAAAAAATATGAGGTCACACTTACCAAGATTGATACATTCTGACCTAGCTTAGAAGATATAGATACAAATACAAGTAACTGACTGGCAACAACAGGTCATAATGAATTGGGTTTTCAGGAAAAATCATTATGTATCTAATGTACCCTAACAACATATGTAATGATGCAGCAAGAGAGGATTTAAAACAGACAGCTGAACAATAATGCCTTACAAAAATGAATGTGTCCTTCTGTAACAAAACTGATGTTCATGTAAAGCGCTCTGATACCCGATTCGGGTCTAGTTCGCGCTATATAAAACTCAATAAAAAAAATAAAACACAATACTGCCCTCAGGATACATAACGAAAAGAAGAAACAATTACCATTGTGGGCACAATGTAGATCTCATTGAACCTTGTGTCCAAGACACCTGTTTGTGAAGATCGAAAGCAAACGAGGACTAGATCATAAACATATTTACTATGTCATTTGCGATAAATTGCTCAGCAATTTGTTGCAAACCCCTTTTACCACAGTAGCATAAAGGGGATTTTGTGGCAGTGGTAATATAGGCGGGCATGTGTGAGCATATTGAATCAGACAAACAGCCGTGAATAACAACAACACAGTAACAATAGCCCCTGAAGTCCCCGCAATGCGGGGTAGGGGGCGGGAGCTCCAGGGGCCTCCCTCATGCACTGTGCACGGGCGGTGGGGCCCCGAAGCTCCTTACTGGGTCTGGAGCGTGGGATACACCCTCCACAAACTTTGCAGGGTACCCCCTCAAGTTTAATGGCGCCAGTGCACCACATTATGGTAAGACAACAGCACAACAACACAGCAATGTAACAATAAAACCATAAAATAGCACCGAAAAAAAGCAGAGCAAACCAACAAAATGCAAAGCACCAACAAACTCAACAGCACTAAAAGAACACATCACAAAATAACTCCTACCAGCAAAATCTGAACACACTACCTTCACCACAACACTGTGGCCTCGCCAATTGTATCTGGAGGAAGCTGAGTTACAATTGGGGACGTATCTTCTTATAGGAAGAGTAACATCCAGACTATAAAAGCTGCATGGATGGATCAATATTCGAAACTCCAGGCCTGGAGAAGTGGGGGTTTGATCTCAGAGGAGGAATATCGTTTCCTAAGAAAAGAACACCCTGTCATCCCCACTTTTTATCTGATACCAAAGTGCATAAGAACATAGAGAAATCCCCAGGTAGATCAATTATCTCGGCCATCAATAGTTTAATGGAAAATACATCTAGATACATTGACAATTTTTTACAAGACTGGGTCAAAGGATTACAGTCATATGTGCAGGACACTTCTGATTTTGTATGCAAAATTGATCATGTGACATGGGGCCTGTCTTGACAGGCTTTTTGGCTCTATTTCGGAGTGATAAAGACTTTAATCTTGCTCACATCTAGGATATGTATTCCTAGCTTGTGTTGGCTCTTTTAAGCCCTTTCTTCCAGACCTAGAAGAGGCCATCTATTGCCTATTGGCTTTGGCCTTTCATTATTTTGCCTATGGTAGAGGGTGGATCCTGTGGTCCTGACTTTATATTACACATTAGTATTGTTTGTGTAGGTACTCTGACAGAGCTAAGGGTTATTTCATCCTTCTCAGGCCTACAAGGCCCAGAACTAGCTAGACTCCATTTTGATGGAGCTGAGAGGCTTCAAGGGGAAAGGTAAAGTTTATAGTTAAGGCTGTTGACTGCTAGGGGAAAACCAGTCAGGACTGCTTCTTATCGGAAGAATGTGTTTGTCTCTTGGGCCCAGACGTAACAAGCAGATGGCCACTGCGGTTGCGCAGAGAGCTCTGGAGCTAGCACAGGAATTCGGTGGGAGGCAGCCCTCTGTTGGAAATTTCCATGAGGGGAGAGGAATCCATATCAGCGAAGTGCAGAAGAGGAGGAGTGGTCAGTTCAGTTTGGCTCTTTGAAGAGTGAAGAGTAGGATGTCTGCTGGAGCTGCAGAATACCGTGCAGTTCTATTGGCTTTCTGGAATGGAGAAAGAAGGCAGATGATTGCTGAAGCTGAAGAGAGAGCAGTAACTATCAGCTGGGACTGCCAGTTTGTCAGAGAGCATTAAAGCAGATGGAGGAGCTGAGGCTGTCAGCTGGAGCAATTGAGCTAGAGGCGTGTAGCTGTGGTGACGGAGGGAGAGACAGAGAGAGAGCCCTGATCCCTCCAGAGACAGAGAGAAATCTTCCTTCTAATAGGTGAGGTAGTCTGAACTAGTCCCCTTTACACTTACACCTTAATCTTGTCCTTATTCCCTAGGCTATTGTATGTCTAATCCTTTTCTTCCAGCGGTGTGTTTAGTCACAGAGACCCCACCGATAACCTTGTACTGTATGTCTAATCCTTTTCTTTCAGCTGTGTGTTAAAAGTTCCTGTTACCCCGCAGATAACCTTGTACTGTATGTCTAATCCTTTTCTTTCAGCGGTGTGTTAAAGTTCCTGTTAGTCATAGAGACCCCGCAGATTTGTGTATGTGTATTTTATGATTATTGTAATAAAGATACCCCAGTTCTTAGTGAACTAGTGTGCATGTGTTATTCTTAAGATAGAGCTAACCTTTCTTCTAACCAGATGCGGTGTAGCAACTGATGGATCAAAAGGGAGTAGGAGCGCTTAAATCCGGGAATAACTCTTACACACAGTGTGTATATCTTTTATCCCCACACAGTAGAGGTAACCTTGTCTCCTAGTCAGGTATTACTGTTTGAACAGATGTTACCCCTGATCAGGTAAGTGATAGCTGAATAAGTAGGGAGAGAGAGGAGACCTGCAACTAAGGGATAATTGATATACTAAGTAATTCGGCCATCCCATAATATTATTGTAGTAGCAAACCCTTAGTGAATAGTGAGAGAGACTTCCCAACATAGAGACAGAGAGCTGAAGGTATTCATAGGAAAGTGGTCGTCATTGGTAAGTGGCGTTAGTGAGAGCACTGATTGTGGTCAGTGTGTATACCCGCCAGATTGCGGCTTGAGTGAGCACTGAGGGTAGTCAGTGTGTAGATCTGCCGGATTGCAGATCGGATTGTAAGTGAGTGAGCGCCGGGGGGACACGGTGTTTAGTTCCACTGGATTGTGGACACAATAGAAAGAGATTGAGCACTGGGACTGCAGGCCCGTGTGTAGGCACGCCGGATTGCGTGTCGAGTGAGCACTGATAGTGATCAGTGTGTAATGGTAGATAATCAGAACTGCCCCAGGGTAGATTAGTCTGGACCCATGTGGTCGCGAGACTATGAGGTATGAGTGTGGTGTAGGGCATGGATGTCCTTAGTAATCAGTGAGTATTCTTAGTATCCCTATAGATTTAGTGGTGTTTCTGATGATATGAGCTTGTATATTGCGAGTTCCCCATCCTCAGGTAGGTACCCAGGTGCCTGGATAGATGGTCCTGAGGAGGGAGGTGGTTACGTTCCGGCTGGGTTGGAGGGGCTCTCAGGAGCTGATCCCATCTAGTCTAGAACCCGGTCGTTACAGGGCCCTGACATGTTTTTAATGACTTTGAATGTATCTGCCCTTTATACATCTATAAGGCACTGTGATGGACTAAAAGCGGTTGAGCACTTCCTGAACAGACGTCCGATTACCTTTTCATCGCATAACAAAATGTTGCTTGCTATGGTACAGATGTGTCTAGAGCAGAATTTCTTTCTCTTCAATGACCAAGTATACCAACAGATCAGGGGAACTGTGGAACACAACATAATCCTGTATCTAAGATATATAGATGATTTGTTCTTCGTCTGGAGGGGTTCATAAGGTAGTGCCAGGGCATTTGTGGATGAGCTAAATAACAACTGCCTAAATTTAAAGTTTACATCCACTATCCATGCAACAGCCATTTGCTTCCTTGATGTAGAAATATATGTAGAAAACAATAACTTGGCTACAAAACTGCACAGGAAACCCACTGCTGGGAATACTGTTCTGCATGCGGCGAGTCACCATCCGCACCACCTGATTCGCAGTATCCCTTATGGGGAAATGCTGAGTATCAGGAGGATATGCAGTTCTGATGACGAATGTACAGTTGCACAGGAGGCAAACAGGTTGCGTTTTCGAGCCAGGGGTTATTCTCATCAAGTTCTCGACATTACTATCAAGCGCACTCAAAGCATGACGAGGCAGGAAGGACTAGTTCCTAAAGTCAAACCCAGATCAGAAACAATCGAGGAACCCAGTATTCAGTCACGTGTCATCCTTACATACAATAGACAGCACTAGGAATTAAGGAAGATTTTTTATAAGAATTGGAATCTGATTAAGGGAGACCCCATAATTGGTCAAAGTGTAGCTAATAAACCGGCACTTACATTTAGAAGGTCTCCCTCCATGGGCAAGGCTTTGGTGAGCAAAGCCCAGAAATATCAACTCCGAGCAAGTGGATGTCTCTAAGTAAGGGTTTTAAAAAGTGTCCTCAATGCAAAGCGTGCCGTTTTGGGTGCAATAAGACCCACTACAACAGCCCTTTTCAATTCAATTCAATTCAATTGCTTTATTCGATTTCCACCAAGTAATAAAAAATCATAAAAGCAGTTCATACAAAGAATCACATTACAAATACATATAATAAATAGTTTTAAAAACAGTATTAAATCAAGTTTAGGTGATTAATCGATAGCTGATAAATTCATGATAGGTTCCATAATTTCACAACACTTTTTAAAAACATTGACATGGAACTAATACAAAGAAGGTTTCCTAATTGTTGGAGATTTAAATAAGCCGGCCTACATTGCCTTCAAGCCCCATCTCTTAGGTAGGATTTCAGCCATCTCGCGCATTCTTTTTTATACAGTTTGCAGAATAGTACAAGATGGAAGGTCGACTGGGTGGATGTGTTGTCACATGGACATGGGGCCAAAGTTCTTTTCCAGTCATTTTTCTCCGGATATGAGACCAGGCGGTGAAAAATATTAAACCTGAATCTAGTCAGGACAAAGCGCTCAAATCCCAAAGTGATGAGAGTTAAGTACGGTTGCATTTTGTAGGTAGTCAGCAGGGGCTGGTGGTCGAGACAGTTCTTTTGCTGACTTCATTCCCAAGCCTTAGGGTATTAAAATGTTCCATGCATAGTTTTTGTAAGGCTTTCTTAGGGATTTTCCCAATAAGTTCAGGTTTATGGTACCATTCTGGCCTTTCCATGTCCGTCAGGGCTTTCCTCACATACTCAAGCCATTTGATTCTTTTAACATTGGCTAATGCCTTGACATCAATGATTATTTCTCGGTTTAGGCCCAGTTCTTGCGTCGCCCAAATTCTCCTCCATAGGAGAATTGGCTGGGTTTTAATCAAGTCTGTCAAATAATCCATACCTAGTTCTGCATGGGTGTTATAATTTGACGTGCTTTTTGGGAGGGATAAAAGATATTGAAAAAAGTTATTTTCGATAATCTGGAGCATCGTCACATCATGGTACCCCCATATCCCTGCCCCATACAGGGCAATGCTTCTGCATTTAGCGACATATATATTGAGCATTATGCCAGGTTGTTTTCTGCCCAATTTGCTAGCAAAATGCTTTATAGCCGCAACTGAGCGTTTAAATGCTAGCGCTCTATTTTTTTACCTCGGGACCCCAGCCCCCAGTTGCCTCGATTGTGACTCCTAAATATGGGAATGTTTTTGTGGCTTGTAGTAGGGTGCCTGCCGCTTTCAGTTGTTTACATCTGGCTCCACCTTTGCCAGATGCCATCACAAAGGACTTTTTTGCGTTCAGTTTAAGGCCCCTCTCTTCCATGTATGTTATGTATCTAATCAATACTTTTTGTGCGCCAACCTTTGTTCTTGCCATCAACACAGCGTCATCCGCATACAAAAGGGAGCTGATCTGCGTGTTCCCGGCCTTAGGAGAGTCTATATTGCTGGCACCCAGTTCCTTCTCCAAGCTGTTAGTGTATAGAGAGAAAAGAAATGGGGCCAGCACACACCCCTGCCTCACCCCCTTCTGTATGCGAAAAGACCCTGTGCATTCCCCTCCCAAACCGTATCTTACTCTGGCAGAGGCATTCAAGTATAGTTGTCTTAGAAAGAGGACTATCGAAGAATCCACTTTCATCTCCTCTAATGTTGACCAAAGTTTATCGTGTATAACACAAACGCCGACGAAAGGTCGACGAAGATTGCGTAAAAACACCCCTCTTTTGCACTAGTGTATTTCCCCTGCAGAAGAACAAAATTTAGCACTTGTTCCACAGTACCCATCCCTAGCTGGAATCTATATTGTACTGGGGTCAAGATATTCTGTTCTTCTGCCCAGTCCTGGAGCTTAGTCAGGACTACTCTACCTGCGATTTTTACTAGCGAGTCTAAAAGTGATATCGGTCTATAGTTTGATGGGCTTTCCCTATCCCCCTTTTTGTATATTGGGATGATAAATGATTCTGCCCAAGTTTTAATGAAGCCTATATCACAGCAAGCCCCATTACTCGTGCAAACAGGTGCCCAAAGATCTATATTCATTTTGTAAAGATCACTTGGGATCCCATCTGGGCCCGGGGCTTTGTTATTCTGAGAGGACTTAATAGCTACCTTGACCTCCTCAAGTTCAAACTCAAGTGGGATCCGGTGATGTTTACTCGGTAATTGTTGCTCGGTCAGAGTGTTACAGTACAGTTTAGAGAAAAACTCCACCCAGGCATTTTCATCGATAGTAATTTCTATTTTCGCTGTCACCTTGTTATTAATGAATGGTGAATTGACTACCTGCCAAAATAATTTGGGGTCTCTACTTTCCGCTGCCACCAATAAGTCTTGCCAAGCCTTTTCCTTAATTGCTTTCTTTTTTTGGTCTCTTGCTACTTTATATGCTTTCCTTAGTGCTTGAATCGTCTCAAGATCCCTTACTGGGTCTTTTAGGGCCTTTTTTTAGCACATTGTGTGCCTTGGTACATTGGGTGTCAAACCAGCCCTTGGAGGGGGTGTTCTTTTTTGGACACTTCCTGGTCAGAACACCATTTATGGTCTCTGTGATGTTATTAAAGGCCTCCAATATTTCTCCAATTGTGGGATTATCCTCTAAACATACAAGTAGTGAAGGCAGAGCATCATGCACGATTCTTTGTAAAGTTTTTTCGGGATCGGCCATGCTCCATTTTAAAGCAATACCATTTTGGCGTGCTACCGCTAAATTTTGGGTCCATGATAAAGTCTCAGTTAGAGAGGTTGTTTTAACACCCGGTATATTAAGGTCAATCTTTAACGGTAGACGGTCGCTCAGGCCCATAGCAAGAGTTTCAAAGTTCATAACCCTACTACCAAACCTATTCGGAAGAATTATAAAATCAATAATTGACTGTAGTCCTCTTGCCATGAAGGTGGGGGTAAATTCAACCTTGGGGTGACATAACCTATTTGCAAACCCTAGGTCAAACTTGGCCATGATATCATTTAAGATTTCCCCTTTAGTATGGTGTGCAAAGTGACTGCTATCCCCATGTTCCCCCGCCCCATATTCCTCGCAACCACATGTGTCGCTAGTACATATGTTCACGTTAAAATCGCCAACCCAAATCCAGATTAATTCCTTCCCTTTTAAGGGTTTTACCTCCCTAATTTCTTTGGACACTTTCATTAGTTCTTCCCTGCAGCATTCTTCCTTATTGCCCTCTCTGTTATACTTTCATCGCCCTTATCCTTTATACTGTTTACCTTTTTAATTTTATTCATCATCCCTATTTCATTGACTAGGGTCGTATTTCTCTTACTTCCTACTCTTTGGTCAGATGGAAGACTCTTATACATACTTTCCTTTCCCCTCACCTGGTTATCTTTTGGCTTAATTTTTGGTTTATCGAGTCAATCGTTTAGGTCTAGACCCGAGAGTGGTTCAAAGAGATTATGAAGTGGGATGTTCCAATAAGGATTTGGGTTTGTATGATGATAGTTGTTACCTAGGCCATAATCAAATCTATTGGGATAATGCGGTGAGGAGATGGGTGGCAGATCATTGTACCTGTGCCTACTTAGGCTGTGATCAAATCCATTAGAATGATGCGGCAAGATGCCAGGTGGCAGCTCTGAGTACCTGTGCCTAACTAGGCTGGGTTGTTGTCTATAGTTGGCTGATGCACGGGAGTTGCGGTGACCCCACTTTGGGGGATGAATACGGCGCCTCATCAAACCTTCGGGATAAAAATAACTCAAATTTCGAGTGGTTACAGTCCCCTCCTGCCTTCCCGAAAACCAGTCAGAGATATGATTAACCACCCTATAATCCCTGAAGTTTATAATGATCACATCGATCTATATCTTTTGGTCTTACGCCCACCCAGTCACAGAGTCTAACAGATACTATCTCTCCATTTAGATGTGGAGGGAGTGGTCTGTTAGTCCGCAGCCAATGATTTACTTTCTTTTTTAAGCTTGTGTCTGGCTCTATACTACCCTCTGGTATCTTGGGGACCCCAGTTAATATGATGACATAGTTTAGTGACTCTGGGGGTAGATCTACATTTCTTTTCTGTTTTGTTGTGTACTGGTTTTGTGGCGGGTTATTTGTTTCCCTCGTATCTACCGCTGCGGGGACCTTTTTAGTCATGATCTTAGCTTTTCCCTCCTGGGGTACCAGAATTCCCTTTGGTGTTACCTTTTTGTCCTTATGAGTAGGGGTTATTGTTGGCTGGTCCTTAGTATGAATCGTGGTGTTCTGTGGTGGGTGTGTGTCTACTTGGCCATTATCATACCCTTGACTTTGTCCCGTTACTTTGGATGTTTGTATTTCCAGAATACGCTCCACAGTTACTCCCAACCTTTTCACCCTCTCTAAAATAGGAAGCATGAAGGATCTGAGGAGGTGTTCAATATCCTCTACAAGTCCCCCGTGCGTCTTGCTAGATGATGGCGCACTCAGTTCTGCTTGTGGCTTACTTGGTACTTCTTTCGCAGTGGCCTTATTAGTTTTATCTGTAAGGTTTTTTGTTAGCGGTGTTGCTTTTGTAGTTGTGGACCTTTTTCTGCTCCCTGCCTTTCTCGCCTTTTTCCTTGGCGGGGAGTGGCATGCTTCATGACTTCTCCTACTCTGTGTTTTTCCAACTGGTGGGTTATCTATGTGTTTTTCCCCTTGTGTCCCTTCTTCCATGAGAGAAATGACTACGGGCAAGGGGTGGCATGACACGTCTAGATCCTGAGCTATTGGTGAATTCAATACAATAACCTCGGGAGGTTGCAACCGTTTTTGGGTGGTATTAATGGGGCTTGCGAGCTCCTTGTGTGTTGTTTCAAGTAGACCTTCTTTAAAAATCAGGGGGATGTCATTTGTATTAAATAGGTCTATATCTGTCTCTCCCTCTGTTGAGTTATTTGGCGTAGAAGTAACCTCAATTATGGCGGGTATTAAGGGTTTCTGTTTTAGCAGTTCAATAGAGAGGCGGCGCTCTGCTCTCCGCTCAGCCAACTCTATCTCTCTGTCTATGTCCCTTTTTGCCCGTGCAAAAAATTTATCAAGAGGGCCCAGTATATTCACTCCAATAGTTGCAGGTAACGAGGAGTTCAGTTCAAGGCCAGCCATTATGCCAACCCTATGTGGGTATTTCAACGTAGTTGGAGATGCTGAGCAGACCTGTGATACCCCTCTACACCGATGGGATTAGACCAGTGAGCAGCAATTTTCCTGCACAGACATTACTCATTAACCAATACAGTGAATGAATACCTGAAGACTATAACTGATCCAACGTTAGAGGGAGAGCCCAGCCCCGCCGCCGTCGGCCCCGGACGGCCACAGACGGCCCGCCCTTTGCCCAGGCTTTGCCCCGGGCGCTCCCGCACGCTCCCGCGATGCGGGGGTGACGCCACTTTAAAGCGCCGCCTGGCGCGCTCTGGACGCTGTATTCTCGCCGCTGGGGCTGGCGGGAATTGTAGTTTTTGATCCCCGCTGTCCTCCGGTGCCAGACGCCCCCCTCCGCTCGGCAGCCGCTTGGTGGTTGGTGCGGCGGCAGGAGGGGGACAAAAACGGACCCAGCAGCTGTGCTTTTCTCTAGCCCACGGCAGGTACGGATGCCAAAGTGTTCCAATGTATTCCTATGTATTCAGGAGGTTCCCTTTTCAAAAAGGAACCCATCCAGATCACTAAAATATTAACTTGCAAAACTGATCACGCTGTCTATGTGCTGGAGTGTTCATGTGGGTTGAGGTATGTTGGAAGTACCAGACTACAGGGATGCGCCTTATTTACAAAAATATGGTGTACCCCTGTGTTTCTCATAGTGCTAGCACTAAAAAAGCTGTCTAGCGTCAGTGCAAACACCCTTGTGCCATGGTGAAAAGGGGCATGCGCTGCAGGGGCGATTGTTTATGTGCAGGATGGGATACCTTCATATACATAAACAATCAATAATAGTGATTTGCTTTTTCTATATGCTTCATAGAAAAATAGCAAAAAACTAGGATAAGTGAATCATTTTTTTCCGTAACACCATTTTAAGACCAGGTATTCCATGGCTTTACATTTTGGCTCGGCCCCGGCCTTTTCTATCCGGGGCAGCAGTAAAAAGCAACCGGGTGTTGTGGAAGGGTGACAAACCGGCATGGGTGTAAATTCAGATTGGTAAGTGTAAAAATTCAGGACAAAGGGTCAAAATTCAGGACAAAAAATCAGGACAGAAGGTCAAAATTCAGGACAAAACTTCGGGACAAAAGGTACGTTTTACAGGCTCATCAGTGGAGGTTGTGCGATAGTATATAAGTAAGTAAATAGACAACCACTTAAGTACAAGTCAAAATAAGTTTACATTAGGTTGAGACAATCATGCATTTCACGTTTTTTCAGTATGAGTGCATCTTTGAGCAACTGTGCAGGTCTTTTTGTGGTATTTCATATGATAATAATCTATTTATACGGTTAATGCACTGGGTTGTCCAGTCTGATAGTTTGTTTACAACTCATGGTCCTGAGCAGGCATGTTTGGGGAGAGAAGTAGTCAGGAAGATCTGCTCTAATAGATTTTGTTACTAGCATCTTATATCTGAGTGCCATTGTGAGATGTAAAGCAGCACGCACAGGTAAACTAAAGGGAGGAATGGTGTGATGTACCCACTATAGGGAACGCAATATAGGTGTTGCAGCAAGTGGAACTTAAAAAATTGAATCTGACTTTGCTTATGGGGGCTTCGCAGGGAGTTGCGCTAACTGACAGAAGTCACAAAGGTGCTTTTCCATGTAGCTTTCTTAAAAAATGCCCTCTTGATACACTGTTACATAGTTTTTCTCGCCTTGCCTATTGCTACAAACACAATATACATCTCAAGCACAGCTCATGGCACTATGAGGCTCTCCCTAAAAACCTTACACCTAAAACAAAACATGCAAATATTTACAATTATAAGTGTAAAATTCAAGTGGAAGTTGGGTGTCCCTCAAAATGTCACATGCATGAGGTATAGATCCCACACATCAGCACACAGCAAATACAGAATAGTCACACGTAGGCAAGGGAGTAGCCAGAAAAGTAAAATACCTCCTACTTTGAACTAAAGCTCTTATGGAACCAAGAAAGCAAAGTAAGTCATCACAACCCGCCCTAGAAGAGCTCTCTTGACAAAGGATCTAGCCATTCATCCTTCCATCAAACCCCTATATCCACCATTTCACATTTACATTCTGTCATCCATTAATTCTTTCATCCGTCATTCAGTCTTTCACCATTCATTCTGTATTTCCATCTGTGTGCCCATCCATATGCAAATATTTGCCCCTGCACATAGGCAATCTGAAAACATGAAAGCCATGAGTCTTGCATGGAGCACAGTGCCAGGACGTGAGGTGATGCCATGGTTTTGTTTCTACGGTTTTAAGTGGAATAAAAACCTGGGGGTCTCTCCAAGGGGCATGTCTGATGTAATTAAGGGTGTGGCTTAAAACACCGGAGCTAACATTTTGTGCTTAGGACAGAGTGCCACCTGATTGGAATTTTGCTGTTTCTGTTATTGCATTCAATAACATTGCACCTACAACAAGCCATGACTATTGGCTTTGTCAATCGGAGTTAGTTGCATAAAATAATAGATCAACAACTTTGGCTTCATTGTATATAATATTGAAAATGCTTCCGCTCTGAAATGATGACACTGTGAAAGAACTATAACCTTTCTTTAACTTCTTTCACCTGCTTCTTGTCATGAACTTGCACATACCAGCATGGGCGTGTTTGTACATTTGTTTTGTACATTTCTTCCATCTGACAGCTGTAACAGCCCAGACCGGTACATTGTCATTCTGCATATGACAATCAGCCGGCATACAAAATTACAATGGGCAGGGTGGGGCTGCTCTTGTGCCCCGAGGAGGAGTGTGAAGCGGCCCCACCAGGGAGCTGAGGCTTCTCGCAGGGGAACATTGCTGTTCCCCAGAGCCCAAAATTACGGTCAAAGGGTGTCCGTAAAAGGGTGTGTCACGGACAACGGATGTGAGGTCCAAATCATGAATGGTCTGTTAAATTTACGGATGGTTGGTCACCCTTTGTTGAGGTGGAACGCCCACAACAACACCCATAGCGCGCCCCTTTACTGCAGCAGACTGAGGTGGTAAGGGTCATATTTACAAGGTGGCTTTAAGTACTGCGAAGTCCTTTTATATCACTACGATCACAACAGTTGCACATCTGAAATCCTTTTGGACCCACCCTTTAAATTAAGCTGGAAGAAATGGTATCACACAAACAAGGTTTTTGACGATCAAAGAGGCAGCTAGTGCATTGACTGTAAATGATGCCATGCACAGAAATCCATCTACTTAAACTTCAATTGACCAATTTTTAAAACTGTAGATTTCAGTGGGATTCCTGCACTAACCTAGGTATGACATTAGTGCCTTGAAAATGAGGCCCCCAATAATTCCAATGGGGTCACTAATGGGGCATTACTAGCTCCACCTGAATTACGGTGGTGAATTCCTCGTAAAATACCAGGATAAATCGTTCATGTGCGCCGCAGGTGAGCACTTAGCTTACGTCAATGGAGCTCAAAATCAGGATTTGTGTCACATTTGCTTATTTGACCTGTTGCCAGCGATTTACTTTCTTTTCAGCTTGTCACATTAATTGCGAGCCTGCCAATTTGTTTAAACATCACCTGCCCTAAGAAGGCCTCTAGACTTAATTAATAAATGCTGTTCCCTGCAGACTAAGAAATGTAAGAATTTTTACAAACACGATCTTTATCGAAGCGTCACGTGCACGAGCGCCCTCCAAGGAGTTAAGAAATCCTCATCAATTAAATTACGTTAGTTGTCATTGGGGACGCTTCCAAGTAGGGGGCGCTGTGGCCTGGGGGCTACTTTCCATTTGCTGATGACGTCTGTTTCCCACGTGGACTGCATGTTTTCGTTTTATGTGTTTTACCATGATGTGCCAGACATTTTGAAAAACATTTGTTGACAAGTCGAATGAATGTCAATAATAAAATACCAAACACTTAAGTGTCCGAAATACATTTCTGATTTGAAGTTATTTATTTTAGGCGAATTCAATTCTGCTTTTAATTCAATTAAGAGAGTAAATGACCTTTAACGTGTTATCATGCAGATAACTGTTATCTGCTTGCATCTGTTTTGGGCTCGTTAATACTGGCAAATGAGTTCTCTCATAACAGAAATCCCCTACAGTGCAATCTTTCCTACACTTAAAAACATAACGTGTTAGCTCTGCTATGTAATGCGAGAGGATTTCTTGAAAAGAGCGGTCGTGCATTGCTAATCTCGTGCTGAGGCCAATAGGTCCATACAGTGCAGTGGCCCACGCCATTTAATTGGCTCTCGCCTTTATCAAACAATGTGTATATGTTTGAGGTTAAGTGCTTGCACGTGAGCATTGTTAACTAGAAATGTGGAAAGTTGCAAAGTTTAAGTCTTAGCAAGCTCTCTCATTTATTTTTAAAACCTTGCCACGTGAAACTTCATGAGATTTAGTGAATAAAGAACACACCTTCTTGGCCCTCAGAGAGATTGTAAGACAGAAATCAAGGATCCAAAACGAAGTCACAGAAAACTTGCTTCGTAATGGAGCAATGATTCCCACAGAAGAAAAGAAATGTGAGACACACACAAATCGCATGTATCAACCCATTCATCAAAATCAAAATAAACATACAGGGGCATATTATCAAGAGAAGTTTTGCCGCTTTTCCGGCACATATCGCCGGACAAGCGGTGATTTTCCTACCGAACTATCAACAAGGACTCGCTAACAAGCGTTAGCGCTTGTTTCCTTGGAATAGAAGCAGGTTTTTTTGCCGCTTTGCATGTCAGGGATATTTATCACTAATAATATGCAAAGTATGCGTTCCTCACTAAAACAACATGGAAACAGTCGCAAACACAACTTCCCTCTATTACCAATGCGGTCTCAGACCGGCGAAGCACTAATAAAAGTCGCACTAACCGCGATTATTGCTGGTATTCAAGGCCTGATTAAAACCTGACTTAGCGATCTTGTCAACGGGAGGTGGCTTGCCAGGCTGAGTCCACACCAGCCTATTAGCAACCTTTACATTAGCGCTGTCAAAATATCGCTGGATTTCTCGCACTATTGCTGTTTTTCACCGCTATCGCTGGATTTTACATCGCCTCTGATTAAAGCGTTGCTAATACGCGGCTAACATGGCGATGTAATCCAGCGATAGCCGGTAATAGTAGAAGACGCGCTAAGCGCGCTTTGGGATAATTATCGTATTCTATTGATACTATGCCCCACAGAGATTGGCAATGGTAACGCACAATCAGACACCAAAATGTGAAAAAAATGGCATGTATAATTATTTAAACACTTCTGAATGAGGAACAAATCAAAATTACAAACGGGCACAAAAGAACGAGGCAGTGCGTTTTTAAATGGAAACACCTCCAACACTATCACTAATTAAACTACAGGCTTCACACACTCATAGGCCCCATAGAAGCAAAGACAATAGAACATTGGTTCTAAACTTGGGGTCCAGGGGTACCTAGTGAGCCACAGCACTCACTCAGGGACTACCAAACTGTTTAAAAAAAATTATTATGTCAGATTATTTCAAAGTATATATACATAGCAAAGCTAAATATAACATTTTAAAACTTCAGGTAAAGGTACAGGAATTTGAAATTGGAAGCTAAATATTATGGGGCAGATTTTCAAGCCCCTTGCGCCACTTTTGAGTCACTTTTCCGATGGTAAAAGTGACGCAAAAGTGGCACAAGGGACTTGTAAATTTGCCCCTAAATTGGTATCCTTAGCTTGATTAGTGGGAGCAGCTCGAGTACAGCAAACAGCAGTATGGACAATTAGTGACCTTAATTAAGTACTTGTATGTACTGACAAGAGGGCACAAAAAAGACAAACCAATACGGTAGAGGCAATCATATTGCTTTGTCTAATAAATCAAAATAATTTTTGAAACACTCCAACCTTCTCATTAAAATTATAATCTCAATTTTCGCACTGCACTTTGTGTATTTAATTAAAAAAAATGTAATTTAAAATGAAATGTAAGATAATTAATCATTTATGTTTTTGTTTAATGTATTCTTGTTTCTGTTATTTTGAGTATTGTTTTGAGTTTCGAATCACAGATATTGAATGTGCTGGGCCCCGTGTCCAGTAGTCATTCATTGGGGGTCACCTCAAGTAAAAATGTTATGAACCGCTGCTCTAGAATGGGAAACATCCTGAACAACGACTCCAGAACAACGAGTTCCGGAGTCACGCAAGCCAAACAACGACTTGCCTGAACAACGACTCAGCCTTAACCACGCATGTGCGTGGTTAAGGCTGGTTCGGTCTAGTGTTCTGGCAAGCCGGAGTTCGGCTTCCGTAGTTGTTCAGGAAACTCACCCCACGTAGCGTCCTTCGGGCCGGAAAAAAGCGTGGCATGTAGGAAAAAGATCCCCCGCTACACCCTACCTCCATGGCTAGTCATAATAATGTACAAAACAAAACCCGACAGCCGCAGAGAAAATATGTCTAATGAAACATCAGGAGTGCAAAGGAGCATCGCAGGGAAAAAGGTAAGAGAGGATGGGTTTAACATATTAGGGTTTGAAGGTAATCGTGTATATTTAAAGAGCAGAGGGATTCGTTTTAAGAGGACGGGGTGTTATTATAAAGGGGAAAGGAGACTTTGGGATTTATTTAATTGGTGTGTGAGTGATCGTGTTAGATTTTAGGGTGTGGGAGAATTAGTTTAGTGTGTTTGAGTGAACGTGTTTATTTTTACACTGTAAGGAATTCGTTTTATAGGGGTGTGGGGAACGGGGTACTAGTTGTAAAGCCTTTTTTTTAACACCCATTCATTTAAAACGAAAAAACGTGGTAAAGGAAAGCGTGGTAAAAAAAATCGTGGTTTAGACGAGGTCGTGGTTGCGACCTCGTTGTTAGGGAAGTCGTGGTTGGGGAACTCGTTGTTCAGACATACAACCCTCTAGAATTACTATGCTTCATCCAAGTGCTACAACAAAGAGGAACTATATGAACCTCTGTGATAACGAGAATAAATGAGAAATGTTTTATCTTCTGACCATGCAGCTCAAACTCATGCAAAACCTCAGGAGAATGACGAAGAAGACATAAGTAAAGAAAATCCACGTAAAGGGCAACACTTGACGATTAAAAAAATGAGAATGTCTTCAATTATATTTAGACAAGGAATATTACCAAAAAGTGAAACCTGACCCGCTGATGCCTTTTCATGGCCACCATACCGCCCTGGCAAAACACATTGTATGACATGTCAGCTGAGATGAATTTGATATGGCACGTATAGAGCTTACTATAACACTATCACTGTTTCCTTCCAGAGAGTTATCGGAGGCATCATTGGTATAGTACAACAACCCATCTGCAAGCCATTAAGGCAACTCACACATGCCCTCAAACCAGATGCCATATTTCTCTATATCCACCTTGGTGACATGCACATCCCCAGCCCCACCCCGAGATTCAGAGTCTTATAGCTGAAAATACCCAAGTGCCATCCTTTTCACTTTTAACCTTGCAAATAATATCCTGCTTACCTATATCAAATGCCAATACTCTCCAAACCATCTTTTCTAATGCCTCAGCCATGATAGTTTCTCCACTTGATAGCACAAAGGGGGATATTCTCAAGGACTGGTGATACCTACCGCAAATGCCCGTTAGCAGCAGTTTTTTTATTGCCGCCTTACCCTGAAAACTTTCAGCATATTAGTGATGTATTACCAAGCCGTCGCTACATGGCGATAGTATCAGGGAAGGGCGGTGAAAACTGCCGCTAGCATCAGCAAGATGGCGATAGGAAATCCGGCGTTAGTGGGCGATAAGTACCGATAGGCCCATTAGCGGCGAAAAAACTCACATTAGTCAGCCCAATGTGAGTTTTTTTGTCTCTAATACAAAAAATAGCATATCAGTCAACCTCCATTGTAAAATAGGAATAAAAACCAATAAACTGCAGAATGGAGCCGCTAGGGCCAAGTGCAGCACACATCAACAACCCCTGTAAACCAGCCAACATCCAGGATGACCAGGATGAGAGCCTTGATGCTTTTCTGGACCTGTGCCTGGAGCCTGGATGCCTTGCTGGACCTGCGCCTGGAGCCTGGATGCCTCGCTGACCTGCGTCTGGAGCCTGGATGCCTCGCTGGACCTGTGTCTGGAGCCTGCATGCCTTGCAGGACCTGCGTCTGGAGACTGGATGCCTCGCTGAACCTGCATCTGGAGCCCGGATGCCTCACTGAACCTGCGTCTGGATCCTGGATGCCTCACTGGACCTGCGCCTGGAGCCTGGAGTGGGATGCGGAGGAGCTGTGGAGTAGATGAGGCATGGCGGTTGACATTGATGTGCGATGATCGCCCGTACCTGGTGGTGAAGTCTGGCAGGTCGCATGGAGACACGTTGCTGACCTGTGTGAGAAGACCACCTTGCGCATTTGGCGCTGTCAATAGTAGAGGCGCTCCTGTGCCCCAACATAGGGAGGTCTGCATCGCATACTACGATCCACCACTACACCGGGGTGAACGGAGGGGATTACCAATGGTGGGTTCCACCTCTCTGCATCACGGATGATGTTGGGCTGGTCGGACGCTGTGGAAGGTGAGGATCCTGAGCTGCGCTGAACTTGTCTGGCGTGAGCGCTGCTACTTCAAGCCTAAGGGGTCCCTGTTTCATCAACTGCATTGGGAGGTTCACCAGCAGACTTGGTGGCGACTGCTGTACCCAGGCTTGTGAAATCCCTCCTGGCTGAGGCTCCTGCTGGCTGAGTCACAGATTTGCAGAGAGTGCAGCGGATTGCGCCACAGTGTCAAAGTCCAGGTAAGTAGAAGGTGAGACGCGTAGCACAGGACGCCTTGGGGTCGAATCCCCCAGGCCTAGCACATGTAGATGATGCACCCCCAGTGTCAGCTCATCTGCTATGGCGGAAGAGCATTGTCCTACTGCTTCCAAGCAGTGCAGAGGAGGAACACACATGATGATAACTTACAGATGTAACTGCGCTATGTTTCCCTTGTGGGTAGAAGAGTGAGTAGGACTGCTCCGAGCATGGGACAAAGCATAGGCGGATTGGCATACCCACTCAAGTGCGCAATTACTGTTTTGGTCGGCCCACTCAGGCCGTCCAAAGCAGTGATGCGCACTTCCCTGTTCGTAATGCAGGCTGCATTACTTCCTGCATGGATAACATGCGTACTCCTCCAGCACCTGGCTGCATGCCTTGTCCCGTTGCCAAATTCCAATCCCACCGCCGCATCGCACCGTTGTGATTGGCTCAGGGGAGGGAGCTGGCTGCCAACCTCCTGTTCCTGGAAGCAGATGCAGGAGAGCAGGAGCAACAAAGACACAGGACCCAGCTTCGAGTTAAGACTTCCCTTATTAAAATTTTTACAACACCTGCTCAAACGCACATCCCACAGCAACTCCCCTTCCAGTGTTCTTTCCAGTGTTTACCACCTCACAGCTGTCCATCCCCCCAGCACTTCTCAATGGCGGCTGCTATGCACCCATGCACAGCGGGCGTACCACCCGTGGGCCAAAGGCACATATGTGGTTGCGACACATGCCATAACATTGCATTCCATTCCCATGCATACTAATACTAGGCACATTGCAACAGTAGAGAGGTGTTGCATAGCCGAGACATCAATATCACTATTCCCACATCAGTGAGTGCAACCCAAAACTAACCTTTGCACCCCAAACCCAACCGTGAACCCTGAAATTCTTTTTTGAGCCCCCATAACACACTCAAAAATCAAATTTGACCCATATGCACACCTCAATTTCAATATTATACCCCTATACACCCCCAAATATCCATATTTTACCCCAAATGCACACCTCAATTTCAATATTGTACCCCAAATGCACACCCCAAATTCCATATTTTACCCAAAAAACATACCCCAAATTCCAGATTTTATCCCAACACCCCCCAATTTTCATATTTTAGTCCATCACATACCCCAATTTTCATATTTTACATCCGAAAGTCATAACCACCCAAAAAACTTTAAATTACCCCATTACTGACCTCACAATGCGTTGTAATCAAATAAGTTGTAAAGGCACCTGCGTTGTCGGAGTTGTGTTGTTGACGATGTACTACCTGCATTGTAATGGTTGGCTCCCGTGCCAAAGGCAACCCATAGGCTACGCCGTTTGTGTCCGTCTGTCCCTGGACCACGCTCTGCACCAAGGAGCCTTCCTCTTGAACACTCCACCGTTATGACGCCAGCACCATCCTCGCTATCAACCCTGGATGCCACCTCGCCTGCTAGGACCAACCTCTGCTCCAGACCGGACATTGCCATCGCCATCACTGACAGATGCAGTATTGCCAACAAGGAACACCCCGACCATTAAGGAGGAGGCACATTGCCATCACCTACAGTAGCACACTCTGACTGACCATGCACTCTAATGACCCAAGGATGACCATGGACCTCTTCAAGCTCCCAGATACGGACCGAGCCCAAGCACATCCTCTGCAGCACCCTCATGTGCAGGCCCCCCATTCTCCAATACCATTGTAGAAATCATTGCACCCTAGGGTCTCCCATCCAACGACGACATCCTACTTGGTGTACTCAAGTTCCACCTGGACAACCCCAGTGACCAGGACACCACCCCCTCCTGGGGAAGGTCCCCTACATCAGATGCAAGCAACAAGTCACCTCAACAAGCCACATAGCAGGACACACGGTCGAGCACATCACCACCGCCAGTGGGAAATTCAACTACAGCCACAACAACTGACTCTCCTGGTCGGATTATCATTGGTAACATCACGTCTTCACCTTGCCCACTGGACGCCAACACCATCATCGCAACCCCTCGCAGCTGGATCAAGGCCACCGAAGAACGTCTTGTACACTCCCTAGGCAACAACACTCCACCAATGCTTCCAAACGATGACACCACAGCGTGCAACCACCACCGATGGATCTCCAACAGCGCCAGCATTTGGGCACCCATGATAAATGGCACTGCGTCAGTACCTTCCGTCTGCCTGATGGCAGGCATGAGGGTGACGCCGTGCCACAGGGACAGGCTGGCCCCATGCATTGCTGGATTTGCGTCATGGTTGTGACACGACTGCAGCAATGCTTGACTTTAGCGCAGACAGTTACGTCAGGATACCTGAGGTATAAGTCATTACTTTTGTCATGGAGCACTGTCCATTGAATACAGCGCATCCATGCTGATGCAAGAAATGCATAGTGAGAAGTGTTGCAACCCTGTCTCGTTGCAGCGTTGCAACACTTTTCTGACTGGGGCCCAGGAATGCACACTATCTTATTGATGGTGCGCATTCCTATACTGTAGTTTTGTCGCAGAGCAGCACTGCAACATTGCATGCAGCGCTGTCCAGCACCAAAACATGCTGTGATGTGGCCCCAAGCGTTATCCCCATTTTTCAGACCAGCTATTTTCTTGTCTTAAGTAACTGGCTCTTACTGCAGGTAGAGCCAGTTTTTTTGGTCTTCAGAAGTTCAAGGATTCCCTTGTGAATATGGAGTAGTGTTGTTTGCAGGTGTTTTTCCACTGGAATGCCTCTCCTTCATATAATAATCGCTAACAGAAGCAGCAATCTTTATAACAGACGCTTTCACCTAAAAACTGTCGTTAATGGTTGTTAAGAACTGCTTGGTAATAGGGCGATAAAATTATCAGTCATGCCTGGCACACGTCAATTGTGGTTGACCCTGATAGCAATTTGGGGAAGGTACATTAGGAGTACCCAGTCGATTTGTAGTGAGCTCCTGTCAGATGGCCATGTCTCTAGATAAAGTGTCCACAAGCAGAGTAGAATATGTCAGTGTAACAATTTGTTCTTGGATCAGTTTTATGATCCATCTTAAGACAAGCTAATAAATTGGAGTTGCTGTGGACACGTGAGGGGGTATAGGAACACATGGCTCCACATACGTTTGTACACGAGGAACCTTGGACATTTCATCCGCATTTTGGCAAAGTACTTAAGAAATTGTCTTACAAGAGACCTTGCTGGGAAGTGCTCAACCTGGGTTCTATGTGAAAGAATGTAATGAAGTAAATTGATAGAACAATGAATATAACAAATCTGAGAAAAAAAGTAGTTCTGGTTGTTAAAAGAGCTCAACATGTCAACCTGTTGTAATATTGGTACCTAGGTCAATTCATCGCATTCTACAGTATTGCTGGCCTTTTACTGCTCTGCCATAGAGCTGCTGAGCTCTCCTTCTTTACCTAACTGTCTTATCAACTGCCACAATTTGGTGCAGAAGAACCACTGACTTGCAACCATGAATGCGTTCTGCAGCTCCTCCTGTAATCAGTCATTACAGTAGTCCGTTCACCATATGGCCGACAGCTTAGAAGCATTAGGAGGGCGGTCCTATTTTTTGCGGACCTCTTAATGCCGTTTATCAATTCCTAAGTCTAGTAATTAATTTGTAAAAAAATTTAGTGCCAGAGCCCACATCAGGAGGCCACTGCAGCCTACACCACCCACTGCCTCTGCTAGTGCTGTGAATGACAGTACCAAACCAGTTATTACCCATCACACTCCTACAAGTGTGACAGTTCAGACTATTCCAGGCCCACAACGCTATAGGATTAACAAGGGCTGTATATATTAGTCATTTATAACGTATATTGGATTAGTAAACAACTGTTGTTGTGCTCACTCTAAATCAGGCAAACAGCACACCATGTGGTAGACTGTCATAAATGCTGATGCTGCTAACTTAATGAGGGTGATGAGCACTGGAAACCACCTGCTCAAATTAAACACTGCCTAAGTCTGTGCTCAAATGAATATAAACAATGGCCCTTATATACTGGGAGAACACTCCCTGTGCATCAGGGCCATACTAATTTGTTTTATAGAAATAGACGCATTCTTTGGCAGTTGTTTCTGCAAAAACAGAATGTTTTGTGGGCTGCAACAACATCGTGTTCCACTTTGCACTCTGTAATGCTGACAGTGCATCTGCCTTAGCCTCAAGTGCACTTTTGCAAAAGAGGTTCCCGCCGATCCAAAGGGAACCTTAAAACAGAGCTGGTGCTCTCTCGGGGAATGGAGGGGAGGCCTTTGCCACAGCCGAGGTCATAAAGGCCCTCTTTGTTGCACAGTTGAAGGGTGGAGTCATCGCTGTTTGCTGCCATGAACCATGTTTGCACTTGAGGTTTGTTATAGTCACTGATTGTCAAGACACGCTTTCATTACACAGAATTCAAATGCAATCAAGTGTTCAACGCCCGGGCTTGAATTGGGATACATTTGGCTATAAGGAATGGTACTTTAGTAAACACACTGATTAAATGATTGAAAACTGTGCAACATTTCTAGCGCAAATAAGAAAGCTGCCTTTACTCTGTGTGTAAGCAAAAATAAAAATAATTCAGAGTTTGCTGCAACATGGTGACAAATGTACTAATTGTTAACGTAACGTAACCCAATGCAGCGCTCTGTTGCTTCAAATGGAAAGACACAATCAGCACCATATTTACTAAGAGAAGGCATTGTTTCCCCCCCCCCCCCCCCCCCCTCCGTGCTGGCAACCTTAAGGCTACCATGCTCCAATGCACACATCCTTGCACCATCGTGCAAGGATGTGTGCGTTCTGACAAGCATGCATTATGTATTGAAAGGGTACCCCTCCAGTACAAAATTCTATACTCTGACCAAGTTTAATACTTTTGCCACTTCGTATGCGTGCTGTACAGTGCATCACACATGAAGAGTTGGAAAAGTTTGGAGACTTTTTAAACTTGCGCTCCATTGTTATGTCTCGAGGAGAAATAATATTTATTTGTGCAAATTCCTGACAACAAATGTTAACTGATTTATGTAAAAAAAAAACACCGGGGTTGTTTGGGATTGCCAACGTACTCCCCCAATGAAAGTCCCTTTGACACAAAATATCACAAAGTAGTGCACCGTGCTTCTTTGAGTTACTTTAGGCAACTTTCTAACGCAAATCGTGGTTTTCACTCGAAAGTAAATCCCAACACAACACTTTGCGCTGAGTTTGCATCACTTTTGTGTGCACAATGGTTAGCAAATTTAACTTATAGTCTCATCAACAAAAGTCAGAGTTTTACTAAGCAAGATTCAACCATCATTGTCAGTGTTCTTGAATCCCACTTGAGATGGGATGAAGTAATCTTTAATCCCATTTGAGATGGGATGAAGTTTTTCTTTATGGGCTATGGTCTCAGAAGAGAATGAGGCATAGATGTGCTCTTGACTGTTTGGTTGAAATGCTTTGTTAGCTTCAGACCCAGTTTTCTGCCCAATATTTCAAAAGGAATGGGTGCACTTCCAATTAGTCTATTGTCAATATTTACTCTTGAATGTGACTGTTCTCTGTCAAAGCTGTCTCTACTTGCTGGCTGTCACTGTTTGTGTTTTGCTGTCAATAGACACTGGTAAGCTTGCAACATATATGCAAATACAATCATTTAGTATTGACTCATACATTTTCTGTATTTTTAGGAAAAAGCAAGGATATGTTTGAATCATTTAGTGAATCATCTTGCCAACATGGAGCACTCTTTTCACCACACCCTACTTCTGGAGATCAAGAAAATCACAGACACTTATAGCAGTATCTTGGGCATTCAGAGTAGAGATATCTACCGAATGAGTAACAGTTTTACTACCATTTCCAATCTTCTGATTCAGCAATTGCAAAACGAAAGAGGGATCAAAAGAAGGTAAGATACTAATGCTCATCTAAATTGCAGCAAGCCATTGTTCTCCACTCAATGAAATGCTGTGTATAAGGTAAACATGAGGTGTATTGCAGTACTGTAACTTTAGCCTTACTGCAAGAATTTTGCCTAAAGGGTGTGAAAAGATTAGTATTATGTTGTAGCATTGGATTAAAGTCATGTGATTACCAGTATCATCAAACGTATATAATGTATTGCAATACTATCTAAAATATTTTTGAGAGTAAAACATCTAATTAGTAAGAAAGAGCCCCAAAGTGCCAACAAAAAGCAATTGGAAAGTCCCCCAGATTATTGGTATTACAAATACACTTGGAGTCAGTGATTCATATGGCCTGGATACCCGTCACCCCCTCCCAACACAATCCCCAAGGATGGGAAGACGGATACAGTTCTTGAGCTTTTGGAAGGCGGGAGGGAGTTACCCTCCCGGCCGTATTTATTAAAATATGAAACAAAATTAAAACGTTAAATAACAGTTTCATATCATGTACAATTTCATTTATACATTACGATGTTTATTGGCTAACCTTAACATATCTCTAATACAAAGGTTCTCCTAGCCGATTCTAAAACATCCTGTAAATGCATTTCTCAAAATTCAAATTGTACATCCTAACATTACGGGCCAACGGCAAGGTCATAACCGGTGTCAGATCCCTAATACCAGACTCCCCCCCTTACTTGTGAGGGGCGGGCGCACAGAGGACTGTACCTCTGTGCCAACTTCCAATTTCCCTTGTCTTAACGGGGGCCCATACTTACTCGACGCCATCTTGGTGGTCGTCCGAGGACTCGTGTGAGGTGTCTAGAAGGTAGCGTAGACCCCCCTGCCACCCCACACTGCTCACCACATCCGCCGTCGCGGATGTCCTGGCCCCGGGAAATTCCAAGGAGGGGACCCGTAGCCCCTCCTCCCCAGGGAGGGGTCTTGACCGCCTTCCCTTTCGGCGGTCCCATCCTTAAAAGGGTACCGCCTCCCCGTGTGAGGGGCCAATGGCCGTCTCCCCCCGGGCGCTCCCATCCATAATGGGTGGCGCCCCACCTCTAGGGATCTTCCAATTACTGCTCACCGATCATGACCTTACCGCCCGACCAAAAATAAATACGACATTGTTTAAATCTACTAAGAACGACATATACCGTTATACTAGCTTTTCAAGTATAAACATTATCTCCACATCACACTTTATTAGAAACAACCTGAAAAAGAGACATCACACTTTATTAAAAACAACCTGAAAAATTAAAACTCATATCATCATCAATCGACTTTATTGCAATCCCAAACGCTGTCATCAGGGGCTGGTGGGTGGGTCAAAATTGGCTCTTGTTCCGTCAAGGGCTCACGTGCAACGAGGAGGTGCAGCTTCCAAGCACAGGAACAAGAGGATGCTTCTTTGGATTGCTGCTCCATTTATTCTTCTCCGGGAGGGCGTGGACCCTCCTCCGACCGCCTACAGGGCGTGGCCAACGGTGTAGGTGTCTAGGACAGCCCCTCTTGGGCGGGAAAAGGCGCGCCCCGGCTACGCCGCTTCGGGCATACCAGCCGTGACACGCCTCCCGCCCAAAATGGCTTCCCGGGGGGATCAGGGCACCCGACCATACGTTCGGGGGGACCGAGTGGTCGCCCCTTTCCATATGGCCTGGATACCCATCACCCCCTCCCAACACAATCCCCAAGGATGGGAAGACGGATACAGTTCTTGAGCTTTTGGAAGGCGGGAGGGAGTTACCCTCCCGGCCGTATTTATTAAAATATGAAACAAAATTAAAACGTTAAATAACAGTTTCATCTCATGTACAATTTCATTTATACATTACGATGTTTATTGGCTAACCTTAACATATCTCTAATACAAAGGTTCTCCTAGCCGATTCTAAAACATCCTGTAAATGCATTTCTCAAAATTCAAATTGTACATCCTAACATTACGGGCCAACGGCAAGGTCGTAACCGGTGTCAGAGCCCTAATACCAGACTCCCCCCCCTTACTTGTGAGGGGCGGGCGCACAGAGGACTGTACCTCTGTGCCAACTTCCAATTTCCCTTGTCTTAACGGGGGCCCATACTTACTCGACGCCATCTTGGTGGTCGTCCGAGGACTCGTGTGAGGTGTCTAGAAGGTAGCGTAGACCCCCCTCCCACCCCACACTGCTCACCACATCCGCCGTCGCAGATGTCCTGGCCCCGGGAAATTCCAAGGAGGGGACCCGTAGCCCCTCCTCCCCAGGGAGGGGTCTTGACTGCCTTCCCTTTCGGCGGTCCCATCCTTAGAAGGGTACCGCCTCCCCGTGTGAGGGGCCAATGGCCGCCTCCCCCCGGGCGCTCCCATCCATAATGGGTGGCGCCCCACCTCTAGGGATCTTACAATTACTGCTCACCGATCATGACCTTACCGCCACAGGCCGGATAGTTGACCGGCTATCCGGACCCCCACAAAAGCTCCTACTAAAGGTCATGATTACGTAAACCCTTTAACCAAGCTAAGAAGTCTCCTATGAGTAAGACATTTCCCTTCCGGGACAAATGGACCCCATCCGCCAAATACATATGGTCCCCCCTGATACACCCGTGTGGAATACACTGCAATTTACCTGTACGGAACAACCTACTCAACTTGTTATTAACCTTCTTTACTGAGTGGTTCAAAGCTGGCACAGCAAGGGCCCCCCGCCACACCTTCCGAGGAATCATGTGTGACCATGCGATTGTGCACCCCGAAACCCTTCTTGCCAACCAACTTACTGTGGACAAAATTAACTCGAGAAGCACTCGTCGACCAACGGTCACCAAATCATTGCCCCCAAGATGCACTATGATTACAGATGGCGGTGACCTCGTCCGCCCTAACAGTCCCTCAAAGAAACTTTGAAACTGGTCAATACAGAGCCCGCCCCTTCCGTGGAAGTCACCCTGTACCCGTATTCCCCAGCCACGTGAATCATGTCACCTGCTTTGAATACGTCCGCGGCTCGCCTCACGTATGAGTGGCCAACGACCCACACCACTCTTTCATCAGCCGGTGAACTTTGACCGCTGGTCCCCAGGTGTCGGGTCAACTGCACAGTCCGCCCCGCAAATCCTGCTCGCGAAACTGTAAACCAAACAGAAAACAAGAAGCGTGAGTACAAGACATTAGCTTCACAACATGTGCAAACGCACATACCTTTTATAACAGTTCGAGGACCAACGTCCCAACCGCTTTACTTTTTCAACACTCAGACCCCTGGCTGTAGCCTCTGTAGCAGCCCCTATCCGGAAGGAATGGGTCCCAAAATCGCTCGGGTTCAAGCCCGCTGCCGCGATTGCCATTGTTAACACCCGCTGGAACTGAAACCTAGTCAGTGGGGTGGCGTCGGTGTGCCTCAGCAAGGTTCCCCCCCATGATGCCGCCCTCTGTGCTAAATAGTCCTCCACGCATTTCACCGGGCACATGGGAGACCCTGGAATCCGTTGGACTACCACACTATCCCCGATCGCTCCCTGATCGGTCTTGGATCTGGCAATTGAGACTACCATTGTCTCCCCCTTAATTTGAATGTGTTCTCGACACAGACCTCCCCCCGTATCCTGCTTGTTCCGCGCTACCAGTTCGCTTACCCGCATAGCCCCATGGAATGCTAATGCAAAAGCGGCCCGGAATACCACCGTCTCTGATTGAGATGAACATGTCGCGGGGAGTACGGACAGTAACAGGGACAACCTTTCTAAACCTATCGGGTGCCTCTCATCCACTCTGCGACCCTCAAGGCGTTGCCACCCACGCAGCGCCTTTTGTACCAAAAAGGACGATGTGGGGTCCTGGATGCCATGAGCCCGTCCCATAAAAGAAATGGCGGCCCGGTGCCTATTGGCCGTAGCCACTGATTTGCCTGCCTGATGTAAAGATACCAGAAATTTCAGGACATACTCCTCCTGCCCCCAGTGCTCCCCCCTAGCTGAACCCAAAAAGGACCAATAAGAACGGAACGCCCCTTCATATGCCTTCCTTGTCCTGGGTGCTAGACTCTCTCCCACGAGGTTTTGTTATCCGGGGCACCAAGAGACCAGAGAGCTTCGGGAAATGGTGCCGCCACCGAGTCCGCTGAGGGCAGAAAACCCCGGAAGGCCTGCATATGGGAACGAGAGAGCGCATCAGCTGCCTGATTTAATACCCCTGGCACGTGTCTTGCCCTAAAGTGGACGTTTAGTCTCATACATAGCAGGACAATTTCCTTCAGTAATCTCAAAATCCATTTGCAGCGTGCTGCCTGACTATTGATACACTCAACCACGGTCATATTATCAGACCAGAACACCACAGAGCGATCACGAAACCCCTCTGGCCAAGTTTCCAAGGCCACCAGAATGGGGAACAGCTCCAGAAACCCAATGTTACTAGTGAGTCCATTATCGTGCCACCACTCAGGCCAGGTTCGTGCCGACCATTGATTGTCGAATATGGCGCCAAAACCTACACTCCCCGCCGAGTCGGTCCACAACCCCAGTTCTTCTGAGGAAACTGGTGGATCGGTCCACACAACACGACCGTTGAAATCCGCCAGAAATGCCAGCCATATGCGCATATCCTGGCGAACCTCTGTTGACAGTCTTGTGCGGTGGTGCCCTTCCCTGAGGCCCACCATGGCTTGTGCGATAGAACGAGAAAAGGGGGGAGCCATCGGTATTACTCTCAGGGCAAAGTTAAGCTGACCCACAGCCTGTTGTAACTGATGGAGAGTTACCTTTCTTTCGCCGAGACATGTTTTTAGCGAGGCCCTGAATTTCATCACCTTCTCTTCGGGCAAGCGGAAGCACCCCTCTACAGAATCGAACTCAATTCCGAGAAACTCGAGTGTAGTAGATGGCCCTACCGTCTTACCGGGTGCCAGCGGCACGCCAAACTCCTCCATAAGGTTACAGAATTCCCTCAAGGCCTGTGCACATTCCATGTCCCCGGCTGCCCCCAGAAACAGAAAATCATCAAGATAATGCATAACATGTGTAAAGCCCGTGACTCTTGTGAACGCCCATTGCAAAAAACTACTGAATTTCTCAAAATACGCACAAGAGATGGAGCAACCCATTGGCCTACATTTATCCATGTAATAGCGTCCCTGAAACATAAAACCTAGGAGACGCTGATCATCTGGGTGTACCGGGAGCAACCGGAACGCTGACTCGATATCTGATTTAGCCATCAGCGCTCCGGGCCCTAGGCGATTCAAAATGGCGACGGCCTCATCAAAGGATGCGTACCGCACCGAACAAACTCCCGGGTCAATTGCATCGTTCACCGAAAGGCCCCTAGGAGCTGACAAATTATGTATTAACCTGAACTCCCCTGGGTCCTTTTTGGGGACCACTCCCAAAGGTGAACAAACAAAATTGCCAACTGGTGGTATGTCATATGGTCCAGCAACCCGACCTCGGGCCACTTCCTTACCAATCTTTGCCTGTACCACCGCCGTATTCTGTTGAACCGATAGTTGGTTCTTACATTGTGCTTCCCCCCGAAAATCCCCCGCCGGGATGCGGAAACCATATGAGAAACCGTCTCGCAACACCCCGGCGGAGATATGATCAGGGTATTCGTTCAGCCAAGGGATCAGTGCCATGATATCAACCGGGGTAGGTAATGGCGCCCCTCGGTCTACTTTAGACCTGTTTGGCGCCCCCTCTACCTCCCGTATCACCAGTCTTGGCTCTGCACGTACTCTCGGGGTGCGAGGACTGCCCGCACCCTGCACACTCATGCCTGAACCTGCAAGATCCCTGTGGCCTAGAACACTTGCCTCTGTTAAAGCTCCAGCAGACCCCTTTCTTACCCGAGTTGCCATTATTCTTTGAGTTCTGATCGCTGCTTTTACCCGCCCGAAAGGGGGCCCCCAAAGAATGGCGGGAAGGCTCCACCCCGTTCCCGCCTAAAAATGGCGACTTCGCCGTGCTCGACCTCTCAATTTTCTGCCAGGAAATGGAGTCGAAACAATACCACGTCAGGGATGAGTCGTACTCTTTGGACTTACGAAATATGCTATCGTAACAACACCATTGATTGCCCCCGTATGATTCATAAAATTCCATGATACGTGTCTGATAAACGGCTAATTCCACCACTAATTCGGGCCTACGTTCCCCCATGATTGCAGTGAACATTCCAAACGCTCTGGCCCAATTGGCGATCGTTTCATCTACTCTGAAACCCGCCATCTTTGCGCGCCATACACTAGGATGCAAAAACTCTTTCTGGTTTTATACATGCTCAATCTCATAGTGATCGGTCAACAAGGAAAACATGTTAACATATTTATCCGCCCAAATCCTCTCTTTCACATCAATCGGGATATGTTGAACGACTTTTTCCCTCCTTGAGGGTACCGATCCCTCCCCCGCCATTGGCAATGGCTGCTTACCTGAACCGGTAGCTGTGACCGTTGTCGCTGCCGAACCAACGCCCGATACTGGTTGTTCCACGGGAGCCTGCGGGGAAACAAGAGGACACGGTGCCTTCGCAGCATCTTTCGATTGCCGCAACTGCTTCATTATCGACCTGGCTTCTTCAGCCGTGGCCCCTTCATTCTCTCTGCCCAACCGTGCCGCCAACTGGGCAGCTAGCTCCAGAGGCATATCTTCCTCGTTCACAGGAGTGACCACCACAGGGATTGGTTGTCCCGCGTTCGGGACCGGAACTGGGGCCTCGATCGGGGTGACCGGGTCCGCTGGAGGTGATTCGGGAACCGGGGCCTCCCCACCCGATGCCCCCTTCTTGGCCCTTCTACCTCTCCCGTTAGGGACCACTCCCGGCAATGCTGGTCCGATGACTTTCTTTGGTCCACCCGCACCGTTCATTGCCGCCATCTGCTTCTTCATGTCCGCCATGTCCTTCACCAGCATACGAAGCATCTGGTCGGTTCCGACCCTCTTTCCGACCTTCTTGCCAGGCATCGTCCAAGGGTAATCATCAAGGTCCTAGGTCAGGAAGCTTCGAACTCGCTGAAAGAAGAAACACAAAATTAAATTCTCAAAATTGGCTCTTGTTCCGTCAAGGGCTCACGTGCAACGAGGAGGTGCAGCTTCCAAGCACAGGAACAAGAGGATGCTTCTTTGGATTGCTGCTCCATTTATTCTTCTCCGGGAGGGCGTGGACCCTCCTCCGACCGCCTACAGGGCGTGGCCAACGGTGTAGGTGTCTAGGACAGCCCCTCTTGGGCGGGAAAAGGCGCGCCCCGGCTACGCCGCTTCGGGCATACCAGCCGTGACACGCCTCCCGCCCAAAATGGCTTCCCGGGGGGATCGGGGCACCCGACCATACGTTCGGGGGGACCGAGTGGTCGCCCCTTTCCATATGCTTTTCTCTCTCAGAAAGCTAATCTGTATATACTGGCCAGCTTGGAGTAAAATGCAGATTGCAGTATTCTAAAATGATTTTGTCAATCACAAATGCGTTGATGAGTCATAATGTCAACATTATGCTCTCCGTGAATCACAAGAAAACATAAGTTACTAAGAAGTGTTTCCCCCTTCCTTTTGACTTGGAAGGCAATGTAGTCCTGTTTTGTGATTGGCTAGTATGTGTGACTTACTCTTGGAGTGCCCATTGCCTACGCCTCTATTCCAGGTGTAACCTCAAGTACTCCTGTTTTACTTGGGCACTTAAAGAGTAAGCAATTAGGACTAAAACAGCAAGCCACTGCAAAATATTTGTGGATTTGGCCCAAAGCTTTGGCACTGCACTGTAAAAGCATTTGAAAACTCGGATGCACAGAGTAAGTTAAAAAGCGGCCTAGGAAACATCTTTACAACAACTTAGACTGTCTCAGGCTTTAAATATTTCACGAGGGGTTGCAAAACCATAACACATGTCAATTTTATGCATATGACACTTGGATTAGAATTTGATCACGTAAAGCTCACCAGTGTATATGTTTTGATAATATTGGCATATATTGATTAACTTGACTACTTGTCTGATAAAAGATATGTTAATCTTTCATATGGAAAATTAGAACATGCCTTCTTCAATAACAGAAAAGAATGCCCCCGTTATGGATAGTGTCAATCAAGATCTAGTTATTTCACTGCATGCAAAAGGGATCCCTGGATGTTAATAGCACAGAAGTTGAACACTACCTTTAGGAACAACATTTTGGATCTGGGGTTTGCATATAATTACAAACAAATCTCCAGATGTTTGCAAGAGGAATATTGAATGTGAGGACAAATAAGGGATTATGAGTTAGATATAATAATGACTATTGTTCTAGATGTACATCCAAGAGAAAGCTGAAAGCCAAGAGTTAGCTTCAGAAACAAATCAACAAAATTGTGAAATTAGACATAATATGTCTGTGAACTAATCTTGCTATGAGTTAGGGGTTTGGGGAAGTCAAATTTAGAAGCAAGAGTCAAGTTCTAAAGATGCTTTAGTAGCTAGTCAAACAAACCTACATTAGGGGAACTGCTTTGAATAAGATTGTATTTTGTAAAGTTTTGAGGTGCAAAAGTGCCTTGAAAAAGTATAGCACCATGGAATAATATCAATTTTCTTGGGACTGGGGCCTAAGAGTGATTTCAGTCTGACTCTGATTTAGTAGGGGCCTGATACACCAAGGGCCCGATTCCAATCTCAGTCGGTGGGGCTCCAAATTGGATTTGGTTTTACCTAAACCGATCTAGAGCCCTTTTTTCCCACTGATTTGTTCCCAATTCTGAACAATCAAGTACGATGCCTGGAAACTCGTAGCGCTGACCGAACCTATTCCGAAGGCATATGAAGAGATAGAGCACTCCGGGGCCGGATCGTTCAGCTCTATGGAGTAGGTTTCCAAGCAAGCAAGTACGAAGAACGATTTGGACAGCCTTTCGATTCCGAACACAAGTCATTCGGTTTGCTTTCTGAACGAGATCTGAATCGGACCCCAAGTGTATTGTCCAGCTCAAATTTTTTACCTTTGGGCTTGGTCTTTTTTCTGGAGGTCAACGTCTTCATGTGCAGCTAGGTCCAAGGCTGAAGCTGATGATGAGCCATTCAGATATATCTTCATCAGGCTCCCATTTAAGCCATTGGTTTTGTCACCAAAAGCCCTGAGTGGGACAAAGCTGTATTTTGTAACTTCTGATGTTGCTTTGCTAATGGGATAGGTTTGGCTCCAAGGTTTTACCTTCAGATTTAGTTTCTTTTTAGTTTCTCCAAATCCTCCAGCAGTACAAGGGTGTAACTTGTAGCTGGACAGGACTCCATGAGGGAGACATATTGTATTGCAAAGTCCCACTGAGCCCTTCCTCAATATGGGAAAAACTTCAGAGAGGGACAGACCTTCTTTTCTAATCTGACCATGGTGCAACCTCCCTGGTCAAATATAATGGCCTGATCTCTGTCTTCCAAAGGTGTAAACAATAATTAGGTCCCACTTTTCTCCAACTGCTTGAAATGTTCTTTCAAGTCAATCCACATCTCCTAAGTCATCAGTACTGCCTTCTAGGCACCAGGTATCACTACAGCCAGGGCACCTGCATGTTCCAGTCCTCTGTGGTCAGTTGGACTATCATGGGGTCAGGACATCTTCCCTGAACAGGCAAAGAAAGAGTTCAGTAACCTGACCTTTGGAGAGCAGTTCTGTTCTATGGGTGTTTGCAGGACTCTGGAGTACTTGATCTTGCTCCTTTTGCAGCATTTTCCTCTTGGCTTTACTGTAAAGATTACCAAGAGCTCTAAATCCAAAATGGCTAACCTCATTTTCCTCTAGAACAGCATATGGGCCTTGTTAAACCACTCCCTTATTTGAATGAGGTCTCCTTTCTCTATCAGGATTAAACCATTTTTCTTCCTTCTTATACTAGAGCAAGAAAGACTAGGAGGGCTCTTGGAATTAATGGGATTCGATCCTGCCTGCCCCATTGGGTATCCCCAAGTCACAACTGGTAAAGGAAAGGTTTTTCTTTGTTCTACCAGCTGTACCTGTTCTACTCCCAGATAGGAAATCATGTTAACTTTCCAGTTGTTGACAACAATCTTGCCTTTCTTATCTCAGAGTCCAGTCAAGTGTCCACTGGCATGCTAGGTTGTTAACTCCAGTCAAGAATGTGTATTTGGCCTCTGGAGGTGAGATGAGAGGCAGATCGGATTGTCAGGACATTTTAATTCAGGCAGCACAAAGTACATTTTTATTAAGATATTTGTCCTCCAAAGTTGTGAAATAGCTACGTTCACAATGAAATATGATTTTTAAAAGTAAGTGAAAAATTATTTTGAATCAATTTGCTTGTATTTTTCGTCGTAGATTGAAATTAACAGGTTTTAATTTTACATAGAGAAACTAAAGTTTTGAAGATATATTATCAGTAAAAACAATATTGAATCACTAAAATATCTGAAAAAAATAGTGTTTACAAAAATATCACCATCCTATACTTAATTACCAACAACACAAACATTGATCATCAAAATATTGCTGTAAAAATGTCTATTTCTACTAATATTGAAACTCAAAACATTGTAAACAAAAATATCTTTTGCTATAAATAAGTATATAAAATATCAAAAATATCGAAAACATAACATCAAGTACACTAACATCATAAAAAATACAGCCAAATAAAAAAAAGCATAACTCTGTTTCCATTAAATACAATAAATTAAACTTTACATAAATCAATACATCATTTAATTACTATATTAAATTATTATAACAATAAAACAAACTGTAAACCCATAAAAAATAATTAAAATACATTTCAAAACATCAAGGGGTCCATTAGGATGTATGGGGGATCGCCACTGCCCGCATGGCTGTAGCGATCCGCCCTACATCCTACCCCGCCCGCCACCCATTTCCCCCGCCATATTAGTATGGTGGGGGGGACCCGGGTGGACTGGAAGACCATCCACTGCTTTTCCGCCCGGTCGACAAGTCGACCCGGCGGAAAAGGGTTTAATATGGTGGCGGTGTCTGCTAAACACCGCCATCCATATTCGTATGCAGGCAAAGAGCAGCCTTTATGTGGCGGCGTTGCAGCCAAAGAAAGGCATGCGGAGCTCACAATTGGGGGCCCGATGCGGGCCCCCAGGTAGCTGGGGGGTGGGGGGTGCACATGGGCGGTACCTATGGTACTGCCCTGCATTTGCATGCACAATGCGGCAGGCACTGCGCGGCGCCTGCCACTTTGTGCATGCAAATGCACAACATGCATTTTTACCATTGCGGCGGGTGCTGCTGAAAGCACCTCCCGGTGCAATGTTAAAAATGCGTGATGTGCCCGGCAGTGTGGCAGGCGCATCCTAATCTCCCCCATGGGACCGCCGCACATATGGCGGGCAGTCCCGTTTTCCTTCAGGATGGCGGGCGGACAAAGTCCGTTCGCCATCCTAATGATGTCCTAAATAGTTAAACAAAAAATAAAAAGTAGAAATGAACTTAAACATAAATATTCCTCTGAAATAACAAAATATATATATATATATATATATTTGGCATTAAACACTAATAAGCGTCCTCCAAGAAAGGTAATAACTGAAGACAAATCCAAACAAATGTACTTTAACCAATGAAAATAACTGTAAAGCAAACTAACCAATAAATAATGAAAATTAATTAAACATACTATTTAAAACAATCATAAATGTTTACACTTACCACATCAACTAAACTAAAGCTGCAAGAGATAGTTAAAGAAAAGGGGTGACCCTGTGTCCCTCAGAACCTGGGTAATTTATGGTTAAGCAAGGGTGGTTCTGTCGGATAGAACAAGAGCGATTTGGGGATGCTAATAATGCAATTCAGAAAAAGAAAAAGAAAGCTCTCTAACACACAAAGATCTAGATCCTAGCACTGAATGAATAGGAAGTGAGATCATAGATTTGAACGAATTTGTGTATTTTATATCAGAATTACTTCGTTCAATGATATATACATTACATAGGTAGACTGTCAAGATCAATAATAAATATCAACGTAAAGTGCAAATGGGTGACAAATGTGCATGGTGTTTAGGTGGTTGACATTATATACAGTGAAAACATTTTCATATATACACATATATACAGGTGTTAAGATAGGCCAGATACTGATTTGTATCCAGCGATTCCTATCTGTCCTAGTGTGGAATCCTGGTGGTACTGGACCTAGAAAAGCATTGACGTTTTGACCCTATGGTGCCCCAATGGGTGGTCACGGCGGGTCTTCCTCAAGACAGGTGCGCGGGTGGGACGAGACAGTCAGTAAACAGGATTAGTTCGGTTACGGAGCGAGAAGATGGTCCGCAGTCCCATCCATCTATAGCATGTAGTCAGGAAGGCCTATTCATTCAGTGCTAGGATCTAGATCTTTGTGTGTTAGAGAGCTTTCTTTTTCTTTTTCTGAATTGCATTATTAGCATCCCCAAATCGCTCTTGTTCTACTAAAGCTGCAAGAGAATAACGCTTTGACATATTGCCCGTACAAAATCAAAGAAAGTAACTGCCTTCACAAGTAAATTAAACATTTGTTTTAACATAGTTGAAATTAACTTATTTAAAAAACTTTAAAATAAAAATAATTAGCCAACTAATCTTTTTATTTATACACCAAACTTTAAGTGCTACAGGAGAAATACAAAGCCATCTACAACCTACAGACCAAGCAAGAAAATCCAACAATCGAACATCTGGAAAAAGGCACTTAAAAATTAAAGAAACACAAAATACTTATAAATATCAACTAATCCTTATTAGTAAAAAATCAAACTAAACACCTTCAACCCCTATTTACTAATAAACATTTAAAATATAACTAATGCAACTTTTTCCTGCACAGAAAATAAAGCACCTGATCCACATTACATGTAAAAGAAACTGCAATTATAATCAGCAACAGAAATGTAAGTATAAAATACAGACACATTGTCATAATATTTTATGTAACATTAGCAATGCAATACTAAAATAATTAGAATTTAATTAAACATATTATTAAAATATTTCATATAAATAATTCATTAAAAATCAACACATCAACAAGCACATTAGAAATAAACACAAATTAAAAACAAATTAATCCAACACACAACAATGTAAAATAATACATTTCAATTGCAGGAAAATACACAGACATAATAAAATTTAACATTTTTCACCTGCAAATAAATAAATAAATGAAATAAACTTATAATTCCGTAGCACTTGAGATTGGATGCATTATGATTTCCACATGCAAGCAATTTAGCGGAAATACTAATATAGGCAGATGATGATCATGTCGCATGGCAAACGCACACTGCGCTGGCTCTACACAATTTTCATCAAAGATATGTTCTACCTTTAATGTTTGCATAATGCCTTTCTCAATAATGCACTCTAGAATCAATACGAAGTTGGGTGAAAATCTTAAGTTATGTATGATTTCAACATGCATATGCATGACTTAGTGTGTGTGCTTTTATTGACTAGGGTATTCCCTAGTAGCTTGGTTCTGAAGAAAGCCACTGTGACTCATTCAGTCCTCATATTTGGCTGAAACATGTCGACCTAACAATAGGATGTGAAAAATCATTAAATTCTCACTGTATATCAACTATCACTGTTTTTAGCTCTACCCTGGGAATCCACAATTAAAAGTTGTCAAGGGAGAGATAACCTTGAGGTAGTTTCAACTCACTCACAAATTCGCCACGTCACAAATAAAAACATGCGTTAGTCATCTTAAGTGGGAACCCAGTGATGAACCATGCCACAAACTAGGTTGGTGGGTGAGAGTTCTTTTGAAAAACCTAATGGCCTCCCTGAGACATGAGTGAAAGACATGAGTGACAGCACTTTGGGTTGATAGCAAGCGTGTTCTCCTTTGTTTGACCCATTGATAAAGGGATGAAGAACAGGCTGATCTCTTCTTCTCACTCTCCTTTTTGTTTATAACAGTTACAACATAAACATAACATTAAAAAGGTAATAAACATAAATTATAATGTTACAATACCTCAAATAACACTACACTACTAACAAACTGTAGGTAAGCCTAACACACAACATAACTAAACAACAGAACACAAACTACAAATAACTCAACATGGTCTCATATGCCGACGACACTCAGCTCATCCTCTCCCTCACCAAGGAACTTGACATCACCAGGTGCAATTTCCAAAAAGGGATGAAAGACATTACATCCTGAATGAGCAGCAGCTGCCTGAAGCTCAACTCAGAGAAAACAGAAGTCCTCATCCTCAGCTCCACCCCTATGCATAAGGAAACACTTGGTGGACCCCTGTCCTCGGAAACCCACCCAAACGGACCACACACGCAACCTCGGCATCATACGCAACTCTTCACTCACCATGAATCGCCAGATCAATGCTGTATCCTCCACTTGCTTCAACACCCTCTGCATACTTCAGAAGACCTTCAAATGGAATCCCCCGACTCTAGGAAGACCGTCACCCACACACTCATCACCAGCAAACTGGACTACAGAAATGCTCTCTACGCAGGAATCAACAAAAATCTCCTTTGAAAACTCCAGACCATCAAGAAAACCACAGACAGACTTATCCTCGACATCCCATAACATGACCACATCCAACACCTCCATGACCTCTACTGGCTCCTGGGCAAAAAAAGAATAACCTTCAAACTGCTGACACACGCCTACAACGCCCTCCATAACACCAGACCCAAATAGCTGAACAAACGAATCTCCTTTCATGCACGCCCCCAAAAGAATCCTCCACTCTGCCGACCTGGCTCCAGCCGCGGTCCACTGCGTCCGCAGGACCAGCAGGTGGCAGATAATTTTCCTACCTCGTGGCCCAGACCTGGAACAAACTCCTGCACCACATTCGACGAAGCCTGGTACTGCACCCCTCATGGGTGCTTTAAAAACTCCTTATCGATTGATTGAACTAACTCTCAAAATCAAAAACAAGCATTGGCAAAGCCAATCGGTCTAGGCAATGCAAGAGCTATTGGTTTTGTCAATGTCGATGTGTTTCAGCAATGCATGGCCAGATGTGGTAAGTGTTCCCAAGGCAGATGCAGCACCCAAGTGGCCACAGCTGATGCACTGTTACTCCTTTGTGTAACCACAGGCATACATGAACAAGGCATCCCAAATTCAATTTACCATTTGATAGAGATGTGGTTGCAAGGCAATAAAGACCATGGAGGAGATTGCTTATGTACTGTGTGCTATATTCTAAACATGCTTATAGTACAGATGCACTCCAGCACCAAGGAGTGCAGTTGGTGACTTGTGCCAATTTACAAAGATCATCCTGTAAAATGAAACAAGCCCTTCCGGCAGCCGGCTTTATTAGTAACCAGTGAGCCAATAATGATGTGTTACTGTTTTTTTAAACTGTCTCAGGGGGGAGGAAGGGGTGAGAATGAACAAGTGAAGGGCAAATGAAATGAAGTGATCATGTGACCTTAAAGGCCCTTGAAGGCCTCAGAGGTTTTTGCTGATGTACTGTGCACTGCATTGTAAACCACAACACACATACTATACAGATGCACTCCAGAGCCTAGAGTGCAGTTGGTGGCATATAGTGCCTTTACAATGACCATCCAGTAATTGAAACAAGCCCTTCCCACAGTTTGTTTTATTAGTAACCAGCGAGCTTGCTATGATGTGTTCCTGTTTTTTGTAACTATCTCAGGGTTGGGGAGGGTGGTGAGAATGAGTCAGTGTAAGGCAGCTGAAATGAAGTGGTCAAGTGACATTGCAAGGCAATAGAGATCATAGAGAGCATTGCCGATATATTGTGTGCTCTATTCTGAACTACAAAATGCTTACAATACAGATGGACTCCTGCGCTGAGGAGTTTAGCTGGTGGCATGTGAGGCTTAACTATGACCATCAAGTGGATTGAAACAAACCCTTCCCGCAGCTTGTTGTATTAGTAACCAGCGAATCCCACATGAAGTGTTCCTCTTTTTTGTAACTATCTCTGGGGTGGGGGGGGAGTGAGAATAAGTGAGTGAATGCCAGCGGAAGCAGAGCGGTCATAGCAAGGCAATTGAATCCATGGAGGGCATTGCTGATGTACTGTGCGCTGTAATATAAACCCCAAAATGCTTACTATAAAGATCCATCCACTCCAGTGCCTAGGAGTGTAGTTGATGGCATGTGCCACTTTACAATGATCATCCAGTGAATTAAAACAAGCCCTTTCCACCGCCTGTTTCATGAGTAACCAGCAAGCCCATTATGACGTGTTCCTGGAGAAAGTGACAGCAGGAGATAGTGAATGGGGTACGGGACAAGAAACAAGAACAGGATTTACAGACCTGTGAAACAGTGTCGTGCTCGGAGGTGGGCTCTTAAACACAGAAAAAAGAAATTCCTAAAATGGTCGTTAAATGGGAGTAATAGATGGACCATAGTAATTGATCCCTGCTCTTAGGGTGAACTAAACATAGGAAGAGGCGTGACGCATGCATGCCTTGGACAAATGGGGATAAAGATTAGGAGAGAGACGATGGAGCCACCAAATGGGAAGCCCACAAAGTATATACAACATGTCTTTTTCAAGAAAGCATTGCGCTGTCTTGAGCCGAGACCTAATAAGACTATAGCGCTCCTACATCCCCACTACCCCTCAACCCTTAAAGAAAACTTGAAAAATGTCTTATCTTATCCAATGATCAGCAGCAGGCAAACGTAAATTGCTCCCACCGACTTGATGAAAAATTACACAGCCTACAAAACTAGACTTAGGGGTTGATTATGAGTCTGGTGGTCCATGGAGCACCAGACTCATGGGGGCACGGCGGTGGTGGACTTCCACCCGCCTTATTTTAAGTAGGGTGGTCGGACTGCCATTGCACTGCTGCAACCACCAGGATTCAAAGATCCCTGCGCTGGTGCAGCAGTCTTGAGGCAGCAATATACCTCCACCACGGTTTTCATAGCAGTTTCTCCTACATGAAGAGCATGGCATAGTGGAAACAAAGGTGGCCCTACAGGGTCCCCTGTTGCCTTTGGGCCATGGGGTGCATGCAGGGGGGTGGCACATGTTGTGCCTGGCGTGTGCCTGCACCCAATATCTGCGCGGAATGGTTTGCACCAGTCCATGCCATACAGGTACTGCATATTTGATAGGCACCGCCGTAGGAACGACAAAGAAGCGCCTGCCAGTAACTTAACAAATCATAATATGGCGCACCGTGCACACACACGTTTGGCAGTGACCACCGCACCACTAAACTCGTAACTCGGCCCTTAGTGTAAACAAATGGCAGCTAAATGAAAACAAAAAAAAGATTATTGACCTATAGAAAACAATGGGCTTTAACTTAAAATGGTAAAAGAAAAAATTGAAACATATGTAACAATACTATGAAATATGCAAAACAAATCAATAAATATGTAATAAATAACTATGTACAATATCAAATAAATAGTTCTGTTAAAATAATGAATAATATAATATAGTAGTATTTATAATATACTTTAAAAATGATATCAAGCTTTTTATAAAATAAAAAATGTATTTATTAAAAATCTACAGCGTTTAAAGAAAAGTACCATATTTGGAAAAATAATGAAAAACATAAATATGTGAAGCAATGTAAAAAAATATATGAATTGTTTTTTATTTCAAATCAATTGTCAAATACCAATATGTAAGGCATTATTACAAACATGTATACCATGGTTTGTTTTTTAGAAAAATGTGAGAAATACAGTATACGAAACAATGTTGAAAAAAAAGGCATAAAATGTAGTGTTTGAAAAAATATGAACAATAATGTTCTATGTTTCATAAATATATATATGTATAAAAATTTAAATATATACATTAAATATAATATAAAAATATAAATAAAGGAAAATATAAAACTAAAACTGTGTCATTTACTATACAATTTTAAAAAGTCAACACTAATGATGTATGTGGAAGAAAGCAATAATTACATTTTTAGATCTATTAAAAACAGCATAATATAACATATGCTATTCAACATCGTATACAATAAAACAATTATATTTACAACTCTTACTACTATGGAAATCATAGTAGGGGTTATGCTATATAATAAAGGGATCACAATTACTATTCCCATTCCAATCTAGGGAACGGTGTTACCCTCTATAGTAGTCACGTTTACCATTCTTACCCCAATCTAACTGACTAAGGGGGAGGTTTTGGACCCTACAAGAGAAACATTTACCATTCCCATGCCAGTCTAAGCCATGTAGGTGAAAGGTTTGAAAACAGAAGTGGTAGCATTTATTATTCCCACTCCAATCTAAGCCATTTAGGAGTAGGTGTTAGGCACTAAAGAGGTAAAATTTACTATTTACTGTTGGGGAACGTTTTGGACACCAAGGGGTCGATTCTGATTTGGTAAAATCCCCTACGAATCGCCGTATGGAGCATTTTTCCCATACAAATCATACACCTTCAACGTCCCCGTACGTACGATGAAGTACAATCCGAACCCAAAGCAGATCTCCGTACGAATCATACGAAAGACCATACGAATTAAAATACGTACAAATCGCATTCGGAACACGCAGTACGCGACGTCCGTACGGATTAAAGCAGCTTTTCACGAACCAGCAATACGATTCGTTACGACAACACTCCATATGACTCTTTTTCTACGGGAGTTTAAAACGTCCGTAAAAGCATATTTTTACTCGTACCGGGTGCAAAATGGACCCCCTGGATACGCGAGTACACCCCATGAGTGCAGGAGTACGGTGCGTAGGGGTACGATGCGTATGGGTATGGTGCATCGGGATACTGTGCATGGGTGTACGGTGCGTAGGTGTACGGTGCATGGGTGTACGGTGCGTAGGTATACGGTGCGTAGGTGTACGGTGCATGGGTCTACGGTGCGTAGGGGTACGGTGCGTACCCCCATGATTTCAGGGGTATGGTGCGTATGTGAATGTGTGGTTCTCCGTATGAATTTCTCAGATGACGTTTTCCGTACGAATCGCAGTCTCGTTCCCTGGTCCGGGTCATACAGCATGTTTACGATTCGTACGGTTCACCGTGAGGGTCCTGTATCGTACAGATTTTCCCTTGCTTTTCGTACGGTTCGCACACATTCGTACGTATTCTTTTCCTTCGGATCGTACTACGCGATTCGGACAAATTTGTACGATTCGTATGGAAACGGCTACGAATACGAATCATCGTACGGATTTGTTTCCCGAATCGGAATTGACCCCCAAATGTGTTATATGTACTATTCCAACTCCAATCAAACCCACTTAGGGAAAGGTTTTGGACACTAAAGGTGTAACATTTACTATTCCCACTCCAATCTACGCCTTTAGGGGAAAATGTTATCGCATATAGTGATTGCATTACCTATTTCTTCTCCAATGTAAAATAAGTATTTATAAGTGCTAAACACTAAAAAGAACACATTCTATAGTTAACACTGAAAACAATTATAATAGCATTAACTAACTAATAAAAATAAATAAAAATACGTTAGAAATTGTGACTAATTTATATAAAAATAATCTTGGAAGTGTTTTAAAAAAATGTAAAACATGCAATGAAAATGTATGTAATTATAAAATATGTATATAGTAAATACGATAAATATATAATCATTGAAAATCACACATAAAAAGATTAGTACAGTAAAATAAAAGTTACATGAGAAATGTTACTATATATTTAAATATAGTTTTTTCATAAAATAAAGAGGTATTACAATTTAAATTATAAATGCATTTTAACAAATCCACAGTTTAACTGATACACCACACAAAAATAAACATATCTTTAAAATCTCTCCTCCAATTTCTCATGTAAACCCAACTTCCCACTCATATAAAAATGCAAAACTGTTCTAAATAATACTTAAAACATTATTTATAATATTTGAAATTACAATAAATAAATTAGAATCATACTATGAACAAAAAGTAACATACAAAATGTATATTAAAATAACCATAACAATGATATACACAACGAAAATTTAAAAATATATACTTTTTAGAACAATACGACAATCTTAAAAAATGCTTAAAACTATGGGCCTCATTACGATGCTGATCGGACCGACCATCTGACTGTTGTCTTCCCGGGCCCTTTCCGAACTCCGAGCCTTGGGAGTTTCCCAATCAAATTACGATGCAATTGTGGCGGTCACAGCATCGGTGGAGCACATATCCTCGAATATGTTGCTGCAAATGCATACAAAACTCCAAGAAAACTTGTGAATTGTACACAAATGCATGACATATGTGGATATATCATAACACAAAACTTCTCGGATCTATGCTAGGGTGTGACTAGTGTTTAAACAAAGGAAAAATAAAGAAGGTGAAATTGTGTCTCTCAATCAACCCCCAAAGGAGATCAATCCCTTTCAGGACAAATGCCCTCACCCACCATAGGTGGCATGCTTCATCATTTTGTCTTCTCCTCCCAGGGGGAAAACCTATTCCCACTGAGGGCTACGACTCCCTCACTGTGAGGTAGGAGCTCTGGGATGTTTTGAGAATGTCCTAAGCTGACGAGGATGCTAAAATCCCATATGTGAGCACAAGGTGTCGTGAGGGTGCAGCGCAAAAAGTGGGTGAAAAGAGAAATGTGATTCTAAAACTACCTAGTGGGGGCAAAAAAATCTTTATTGGCTTGTCCGGACTGGCAGTGTTTAAAAGCAGTGCAGAGCAGTATAGATTCAAACTGCTAAGGTATAAGGACTGGAACTTATCCAGGCCAAAAGATAAGTAGACTCAACTGGTTGCAGCTCATGTACCTTGATTGAGAGACACAATTTCACCTTATTTCTTTTTCCTTTGTTTAAACACTGGTCACACCCTAGCGTAGACCTGAGAAGTTTTGTGTTATGATTATAGTATATGGGGAGTCACTTCTCGCAGGTCTTTAAACTGTCTCCCTTGGACTCTTTCCTCATTCTTTTTGTGTTTTAATATGTGGAGATATACCTTGTGCACCTCGTACCCCATTGCTGGAGTGTGGCAGAATGTGCAGAGTCCAGTCAATGGGGATACATACTGCAAAAGGACATACCTGGATTCTGGGATCCACAGGATTGTTGTCATCGATGTTCAGCTTCTGAGGTGTAGGGGGATCTAGAGGAAAGGATCCCTGGTAGAGACTGCTGGAGAGAAGTGGCTCGGGGTGAGTATGCACCCCAAATCCTTTGTCTCCGATGACTCAAAGCAGCTGGTTTGACTGCCTTGGTCAGGTCTTTGGACACCCACCTCATAATCCAGATGGCGTTCGGATATCCTTGTACAGCTCTCTGACCGCTATCTCGGCAGTCAGAGAAAAGCTGTTGTAGTCGGTGGCCTTTCTTCACCGGTCAGAGTACACGATGCATGCATCGTAATCTGGCTGTTGGACCGACCACTTATGAAGAAACGTTTGATGGCCCGACCTCCTCTGACAGGACCGCGTCAGCTGTTCTGACTGGCATCGTAATCAGGCCCTATAGTCTTACCTTCAATATTTCTGTCCACAATAATTTGGACATGACTATAATTATGATACAATATATTTGTTTTACAATATTTTTAACTCAATATTTTGTCAAACCAATGAATCTAAAGGAACCCACACATCAAACGCATATATTGGACATTTAGGCCATGATTCCTAGTTTGGTGGTCTGACCCCTGGACCACTATTGCGGCGGTCAGGAGTAATCCAGCAGGCTGGCATCATCGCCACTGCCACATTATGAGTAAACCGCCAGGCTGTCGGTGTTGCAGTGGCTGTGCCAAGGCAGCAACTGAAATTGCATGTGCTGCCAATCCTTTCACTCACTTGTTTAAAGTTGGAACACCTGACCCTTAAACAAATGTTGCTGAGACCAAAAGATGTCTTTTTACTTCTATTTTATTTTGGAAAAAAGGCGATATTTTATTATTAGAATATCCACGAGATTTTTTAAGAATTTTCAAGGAGAAATTTTTGACCTTATGTACAATTGACAACTCATCATTATATAAACACAACAAAACTTTTTCAATAGAAATCTTTTTTAGACTTTATAAACAACATATAATACAAAACACTCAGTCATACTACTCACAAACCACACTATTTACATATCAACACACAATACAAAAGAAGGAAAACATATAAATTGTATCTGCAATGTAATCACTTGATTTACAATGAAGCCTAGCACCTAATTATATATTTACAAAGCTATTTACAAGTAAATATCATCCATTTCTTGGTTTGTTAAAGGCTTGAAAAGTCTACGCGTTTCGAACTCATATGAGTGAATGAGTTCTCATCAGGACCAAGGTCTGTGAAAAGAGAAGGGGGAAACTTATTGGTATTCTGTTTGGAATTAAAAAAAAGCACCTCCTACCCCTACTCCTAGCTTGTGTCTCTTACCTCTCAGTCACTTAGAAACCAGAACAACAACAGTGAATAGTCTGGGCACCCAGCCATCTGTCATAGAAAAAATAATAATTGAAACCCATCAATGTCTGTCCAGACAACAATCAAATTACATCACATTCAAACTCCAACCTAGTTCTTTCATGCTTACATGATTCAGGAGGGGCCAGGCTTTTCGACGACTCTGGGCGCGTGAGGTCCGGCTGTTTGGTGAAAACGGAATATTGTAAGGAATTGGTTTAAAATTGGCAAAAGAAGCTGCGAGTAGAATAGCGGTGAGTATATTCTCACCTCGGGTCTTAATGCTGTGTCATCAAGAAGCCGGTTTGGTGTCGGGTCAACCAATGGTCCGTGGCACTTGGAAATAATTCTACGAGACAGGAAGGGAAAAGCTGAAATCAGCGTGTGTCCCCGATCCTGTGGTTTCTAAAAGGCGTTGTATCTATGCGCGGCTTACCTGACGGCGGGGTTTTCCGAACCGGGCAGCGTTCTGTTTCCAGTTGTCCGAGTCTTCCGGGTCCGCAAAAGATCCTGGGAGTGTAAGCGGATGTAGGTTATTTCCGATAGTCCGTCTTTTAACCGAACTCGCCTCGTTTGACAGGAAGTTGTGTATCTGGGAAATGTAGTTTCCTCGCTGCAGTTTCTCGACCGGGTGGCTCTGTGTTGATGAATTAGAATTTTATGTGGACTCGCAAAGCGTCCGTTAATTAAAATGCGGTTCATCTGAATATGGGATGTTGAGGCTGGCAGTGTTCAAAAGGCACATAGCTCAATCGCATTAATGTGGCATGGCTATGACCCAGACGATAGGTGTGTGTTGGTGGAATACGTGTGCAAATTTGCACAGTTTGTCAAAAGATTGCAATGTAATGGCTTTTTCAATTGTGATGCCAACTGTTAATATTCTGATAGGATGGGTTGTTTTAATTGTGGATGCTTAAAGGCAGTTGGATGACAGAGGTGTTGGTCCAGTGTGGGCAGGGTTCTTATGATGTGAGAGACTTATGACGGGTGTCCACAGAACATGTTAGAGATTATAGTTTGAACATTTCAGACATCTCATTGAGCCCATGGAATGCCGTGTTGAATTTTACTATTAGCATTGCTTCCATTTTGGTGAGTTTTGCATCAAGATTGCCACCTCTAGTGTCACTTTCTATTTTGGCAATAACTGTCCAAATGACATCTGACTCTTTGTGTTGTTTTTCTTTCCAGTGATTGACCAGAGGGGCTGTGGCCACACTGTTACGGATTCTGGATTTGTGCTGTTGTATTCGTAGGCGCACTTCTTGATTGGTTTTCCCTATATATACCAATTGGCAGGGAAAATAATTCCGTATACCACATTGCGTGATTTACAGTTTGAGAATTTTTCATGTTTCCAGCTGATGTGATTGTAGGTGAAAACCGTCCCTTCAACCGTAGTGTCACAACAAGTGCATGTTCCACATTTTCGGTGTCCCTGAATTGGCGGGAAATTGAACATAGTCCTTAAATCCGGATTTGAAAGCAAAAAGTTGATCTTTATATTTGGGGATCCCACCATGAAAAGGTCAGCGGAAAGGCAGGTCAGAATTGCCACAGCAGTACTGGAATTGACACCGCCGCCATAGCCCACCACTTTCCCGACTGACATGGGATCCAAGATCCAGTCGCTTGAAGCGGTCTTGTGGCGGTCTGACTGCCTTTCTCATAATCAGGCAGGCAGACCAATGAGGAGGAGGCTTTCAGACCATCACTGATGGTACGGAGGTCTCAAGACCGCCTTACTCAGAATGAGGCCCTTAGTGCAGTATTTAGAGTTTGGCAGATAGAATATTTGTAACAAATATGGTGGCTATTCCCTCCGCTCAATTGCAAGTCTATAGTAGTCTATGACACTGGTACATTCCACCTAACTCTAAATAAGGTCCTTAGTCAATGTTAGGGCACACTATTTCAAATATGTAGTTTGTCACTTTTTAAATATAGTAAGCACTCAGTTCTGTGGGCTTTCAAAGCAACCTTTAAGGGCATGCTATTATATAGAAATCGATATTCTTATGTGGGAAATGTATTTTTCTTTTCCATGTGCTACTGCAGAACTTTTAAACCGCAGCCCAGCCATACCCGATTGGTGCTCCTTGCAGCCATATTTTTGTGCTAGGTATGGTGTAAATACGCAAAGCAGCCTCCTTATGTTAAGTCACAGAAGACAATTTAGGAATTTTAAATGTGTTACGTTCCCCAGTGCTTAATTGAAGCCAGTGTTTCCGGTGCTCGTCACTGGCACTTAATTGTGAACACTGACACTTATGACAGTCTGTTGCATGGTGGTGGTGTTTGTGTAATTTAGAGATGAGCAGAACAACAGTTGTTTCTTTATTCAATATACATTAAAAACGACTAATACCTGCCACGGAAGCCTTTCTTATAGCTTTGGTGGTCTGAAATAGTCTGACGTGTCACACATGTAGGAGTGTAACGGTTAGTAGTTTTGTAAATACTGTAGTTGGCAGAGCTGGCATGGGCAATTGGTGGTGCAAGCTGCAATATCCTGCTGACGAGGGCCCTGGCACTTTTCAAATGAAGCACTGGAGAAGTGTGGCTCACTGGTTAGAGCAGGCAGACCCTGAAGCAGAGGTCAGACCCGGGAACAGGGTTCAATTCCCGACGCGGCAGGGTCTTGAGCTCAAATGCCCATGGACTCGATAATTCTCGCTTCGGTGCCTGACCTAATCATGGGTTCACACTCTGCAACTCTGGGCATTAAGCTTGCTTAATCTCCACAACGGCCCCCCGCGGCGGGATGCCTGGCTTTCACCTTGGGGATGCCCAGTAGGGGCTATCTCACAGGGAAAAGCCAGGACGGGTTCCCAAGGCAAGCGCGGAGATACCCCTTCGGGGGTCGATTCAGGCGCTATATAAGAAACATAATAATAATAATAATAATGATTTCCTGCATTGTATCAGAAAGTGTTATAGATAGAGCAGAATACTTAAAACATTCTAGGATAAGCTGAGAAAACCCAATGCATATACAGAAAATTTAAAACTAATATAAGTTTTGAAAAACATTATTAAAATACAATCTCTTTCAGTAAAAAAACTCCTAACAAATAGAAGACTTAGTCAGCTACCATCGCATTCATTGTACCACAATTGGAGTATTTTAATTGACCTTGTACACTGCAGGAGGTGGATGATTTGCAGCATTTCTCCTTGGTATGTCACCTTAAAAAAGTCAAGTGCTAGGTGTCATAATGGCTTGCTTCAATTAAGTGTGAATTAGAATCACTAATAAAAAAAAGACATTTTTAATTACTCCCAGGATTCTCAGCTTAATTTAGATTTTTAAATTAAATCATTAGCAATAGCATTTAGTAAACGATTGTAGGAACCTGTTACTCTTGTTTTAGAATGAATTTCAGTAAGGTATGTCACTATTGTTCAAATATGTATGATTTTATCCAAGGGAAAACTCCAATAAAATCACCTCTCACCTTGTCCATAATGACCAAAGCAACACATTTTTTCAGGTTTTTTGTCTTGAGCTGCAAGGATGTGGACGATTCGTCTCACGATTCACCTGGGGATTTTCATATATAAGTGACTATTTTGTGTATCTGCCTAGGACCTGATGTGTGGAGTTGAGGTCAATGTCTAAACGAGGGTTAGGAGTTGCAGTCCCATTTTAACCCATCATATGTATTCTTCAAAGACTTACGACTTTGATTAACATGATTTCTTCTTTTGCAGTCCAAACTGTCCACAGAATTTCTGCCTCTGGAGTTCAGTGAAGCTGAAATACATTCGCCTTTCGAGCTAACATCTGCCTTTCCATACTGTGCCACCATGCCTCTTTACATTAAAGGCTTTTGTTTGGGATTTTGTAACTGAAAACATGTGACACATTAATAGCATTACCCCCTACCATTACCCAGGCACAGGTCATTCATGTGCAAAGGTAGCCTGCAAGAACGCAGCCTCAAAGGGAATGAGAGCTCAGCAAATCTTTCTCATTTAGCTGGAAATATCAGCCAACCTGCAATTAACAAGCATAGTCTATTTACAGAAAAAAATGCACCAGACGACCCCCTTCACTACTATTTCCTAACTAATTGTCCATTGGGACACGAGCACAAACATGCCTGATAAACTATACCATTTGATTTGGATTTATGCATAATGCTCGAGAGAAATTATCTCATGTTCATTCTTTTCCCCGCAGGATTAAGCTGACACATGGCATACATTACTCGGCATATGTTACATATTTACTCTGTCAGTTGTCCTTCTTTAAAGCAGATTTTGTGATGATGAAAAGGGTATCGAAAGCATCTAAGGAATTTTTATTTTGTTCATGAGGACAGGGGTAGAGGAATGATTTGTAGCCATTGCACCCAATGCAGCATCACGTCTGTCCGGAAGTTGTCCACACCGCCAGCACCTTCTTGTCCCTGGTGCTGATGAATGTGACAGTGCCTGTTTTCTTCCAGCCACAAGTGCTTGAAATGGGCTTTTTGCTGGATTGCAAGTTTTTTTTTCTTTGAGAAGATTTTGGTGGCTGGGTTTTGATTTTCTTAGAATACCTCAACACCCCAGTGTGCGCATGAGATGGTCTGTGCATCGACTTACCTATTTGTGAGCTAAGTACGCATAGTGTAAGCAATGCATGCTAATTTTGCGCATGGTAAATTACGATTGGTATAAAATAGCAGACCTACCTAGGTAAGAGGCAAAGGGCATGCAGGATAGTAGCTTTTGGAGTATGCATTTAGAAACTCACATGCCACACTTACATGAGCCCTCTGCTCACACTAGAAAAGAGCTCAAGTACATTATTCTGAAGGTCTGGTGAAGATCACTGAACAGTCCATAAATATTTTTTCTTACTTTAGGTGGTGATTTTTCTCATCAATCTCTACAGATTAATGTTAATTTAAATTCTTTCAATTAATTAACTATTTGATTCAAAATGAAGTTAATGCTTCTGTAGCACGTTTTTACTATATTTTTTCAAATGCAATAAACATTTTCTGTTTTCCCTATGCTATACCACAGGTTGAACACTGCCCCACATACCGGTACTTGTAAAACAAAGAAATTTTAAATAATTAGGACATGTACCCTGCAAAACATCGAACCCCTTGAATTAAAGCCTGATTTAGATCTTGGCGGATAGTATACTCTATCCACAAATGTAACGGCTAGCTTGTTCGCCGTATTACAAGTCCATTATATCCTATGTCACTTGTAATATGGCTGACGGGATATCCGTCAAGTTTGTGATGTACTATCCCATCCGCCAAGCATGCCCTTAAGCCCTCATTACGATGACGGTCAGAGGAGCATCCTACCACCCTCGCCGCAGGCAGGTGTCCGTCCGAAAATGAGTTGGCCGTCTCACCTCCCTGATTAGGATAGGACCACCAGTCGGCGGTCAAAATGTGCCTTTTCGTACTGCGGCTTGCGCTGTGGCCAGGAAAAGAGCAGCAGCACAAGCCACAGTACAAAAATGCACTTTTCACATGTGGGGCCTGGTACAGGGTGCATGGACTTTAGGGGGGGCACCACATGTGCCCCCCTGGCCATAGAGCAGTGACCCACTGGGGCGGACCAGCTGTGGGCCTCCTAAGTCCCTTTCTATTTGCTTTTACATGACGTTTGGATTGCCATGTGAAGGCTGAGGGAAAAGGACATCATAATCCCTATGGCAGGTGCCTGCGCAGATGCCACCTCCATTGTAGGGATTACTGTCCAACCGCCGCTCCGACAGGCTCAATCTTTCCCCCCGACCACTGCGCTCCAACCACCGGTATTGTAATCCGCTCATCAAACCGCTGACCTGGATGTTGGGTGGACTGCCACCCCTGGTCAGTCAGTGGCGGTCTGCCCTACATCGTAATGACAGCCTAAGTCTTGAAGAGTTTAACTTGCAGTCTTTCCTTAACAACTAAATATAATTTATCATATAGGGAAAATAATTTAATACAAGGACTATACCATAGGCCATTGCCGCAACTGCAATGCCATGATAGCTCAAAGGCCAGGACACAATGACTAGAAAAGGCAAGTCTCAGTTCTTTACATCGTTATTATGTCAAATATAAAGCCATTTGCAAAATCATCATCAGTAAAAAAGCATACAATAATTTAGCAAGAGGCAACAAATCACCTTTACTCCTAGGGCCATAACATAATGGGGTTCGCTGGCGCTACGCAGAGCAGAGCGCCTGTTTTATGTGCCTGCAGTGAGTAAAGTTAATTTAATTAACCCAATATTCGAGCTTTTCTTCAGATATTACACCTCAGTAACAGAGAGCAAGTTCTGTTTCTGAGCTATGATGTTTGCTTACGGTGCTCCCACTTAAGAGTAATCTAGGAATTCTGCAAACAGACCACCTGGAGTTAAAATGCATGGTCCTGAATTTTTTTCTGAACATTAGTATAACAAGCACAAAATACAGAGCCAATATAATGCCCCATTAAATGGGCATTTGACTCTTTTATTAAGCAATGATAACTTGTGAACTATGAGAACGCTGTAATAGCTCCCATTTCAGGCTTATTTTGATCTGTGAGTGATTCCTCTGATCTGGTAGAGCGATGCATATGCCCACCTTGGTAAGAGCCAGAGTATATCACGGCAGGCTTACTCAACGTGTTCTACTGGTTTATCAATGCCCGCTTTGTCAATTCCTGTAATATGTTCTATTATTAACCTGGAGACCAACACTAGTTCTCATTATGTCAGGTTCATGGACTTCTGCAGTGCAAAAGCAGTTGCTATTCGGTGGGCCATTTTGCACATGATCCCAGTTTGAATAGAGGATTCGAATGATGGTCAATTACCTACAGTCATTCATGCCAAGCACCCTAGCACCATTTTGCTAGGGTGCCTGTGCTGCAGGGGCAACTGTTTATGTGCAGGAAGGGTTACCTTCCGGCACATAAACAATCTTTACAGACTATTTGCTCTATCCATGTGTGGTGCAGAATGCAGCTCACATGGAAAGAGAAATATACGAGGAGAAATAAAACATTTCTTTTTGTACCGCCTGCTTAAGACCAGGTATTCCCTGGTGATATTTCTGCTGTTGCCTCATACCTTGTAAGTATGAGGCAGCGTCAAAAAGCAATGGGTGTTGCATCAGAATACTCACTGCACACCCACTGTATGCCCCTTTCACGATAAGTGCTGCATGAATAGCAGCATTATTTACAAGGTGCTGTTAAGCCATGTTATGTGGCTTAACGCTGCCTTCTAAATTAGGTGACGGAGTTAACGCCACCAGAACGTTGGCAAAAGTGATTGTCTGGTGGTGTTAACTCATTGTAAATATGCCCCTTAGTTTGTCTTTTCGTTGATGGTATGATTGGGTCACCATAGTACCCAAAACATTGCTAATTTATTTTATAAAAACCTTTTTTTCAATTCTTTCAAACATTTGCGACAACATCACAATATTTCAAATATGTTGCGAAAGCACACAAAAGCAGACATACATTAGAAACCAGCACATTCAAATGTATAACAATATAATTGATTCTAACCTCTACACTAGATACACCACTATCTAAATAACTCTATAGAACATGTATGAGTGTCTGAATGTCTGTGACAGTGCCTATGAGTGTTCGAGTGGCATCAGTGACTAGGTGCATGAGTGTCTGAGTGGGTCTGTGTGTGGGTGCATGAGTGTCTGACTGGATCTGTGAGTGAGTGCATGAGTCTCTCAGTCAGTCTCTGACTGGGTATGTGAGTGTCAGAGGGAATCTATGAATAGAAGCATGAGTCTCAGATTGGGTCTGTGAGTAGGAGTCTCTGAGTGAATCTGTGAGCGGGTGCATGAGACTCAGAGTGGGTCTGGGAGTGGGTGTGTCAGTCTCTGACTGAGTCTTTCAGTGGGCACATAAGTATCTGAATGCGTCTGTGAGTCAGTGCATGAGTCTCTGAGTGGGTGTGTGACTGGGTGCATGAGTCTCTGACTGGAAGTATTAGTGTTTGATTGGATCTGGGAGTGTATGCATCAGTCTCTCAGTGCATCTGGAAGTGGGTGTGTGATCCATATCTCGGCCTTAGTACAAACCAAAGCTCCGTTTCTGCAGAAGGTAACTAATGGCCCTAATGTGCACTGTCACAAGGAAATGTGGCTTTCACTTGGAGCCAATAGCTTGAAACTGGGTTCAAAGTCTAGTTACCTATTACTCTTAAATGAAAATAGTGAAAGCCTATAATTGATTTTAACTGCTGTGACCTCTCTTGGAGAAGATCTCGCCTTCCAAATCTTTCCACAATGTGGTTCCAGAGACATAAGTGAAGCTGCATATTTGCTGATTATGGTTTCCCTCCTGGCCCACCTTCTTCTGCGTCTCTTTAGGTCCCCACAGACATGCCAAGGGCACATAGCAAGAAATAAGGACAGATACTTGTTCCAAAAACGTTTTTTGAATTAAGAGTCAAAGTTGCCCATTGTTTTCATATCAATTCACAAATCACATTGTAAGTACCCCCTAAAGAGCTGCTATTAAAGCTTTATAATTCGCCATAGAGTCTATACAGGCCTCTAAAGGCCATCTCCAGCAGTAAAGGCCCGAGGCGAAGGCTGGTACAGCCCTGTTATGGCTGTCTATAAAGCTATTAGAGCATTCCGCCCCATCAGAGCATAATGTTCTAATTAGTAAAAGAAAAGGCCTCTCAGAGCCCAAAGGTGTAGAAATCCCCTAGGGCTCCTTGAGGCCTTTGTTCACAGCTGCTGCTGTGCATGTTCTGCAGCTAACAGCAGTGCGCAGGGCCATGGCTGTTAGCTTCTGAACATGCACAGCAAGAGCATGAAAAGGGGCTAAAGTTAGCCCCTGGTTCACCCTGACTTGCTTTAACTGCTTTTTCCCAAAGCTAGGGAGACCCAGGAGTTGAGCAGCATTCCCCCTTTCTACTTCAGATGCTTAAGTGACTCTGAGCTAGGGAGGTGGGAGAGGAAAGGCTCCAATGTGCCCTGCAGCACAGCCTCTGACTTTCGCTTCCCTCCTGCCCACTCCATGTATTTTGGAGAAGCAGGGAAAGAGAAAGGCAACAGCAGTTTATTACTACTTAGAAATAAGTGCCTCGGGCCTATGCCCAGTTCATATAGGCCACTGCTGCTGAACTGTCTTCAATGGAGCTCTCAACATTCCAATGTTCTAATGCTACTTTATTAACACATTTTGACAGTGGACTCAGTTTTTAGCTCAAGTTCCTCATAGTGCTCTAGGCGTACTTGTAGACTTGTAGATGGGGAGCTTTTCATAACAGGGTTGTTATCCACAGAGGCGTTGCCAGTGACATCAAATAAACTACAACACTGAAGCGTGATTACTCTTTGATGTCTTGTGTAAACAAGAGACACGTTATTTAGAGTTTCAGCTCTGCTCGAAATGTTCCAAAAACACTATGAACACTGTGAATAAACTGGTTGTTTTTAATTGCATTTACCCAGATGCATTGGGGCAGACTTGGACAGACTTGTCAGTGTGGGACCCACCACAATGAAACTTGATACACGTTCCTGCTCATTCAGAGAGCTAATGACTCTTGTCTTAGTTAGAGATCTGCATCTGGGCACTGTCAGGCACTACACTGCAAGATCTAAAGCAGAAAGCCCTATTCTCAAACTCAGACAGTTCCCCACTGAAAGGTACCAGAAGAAACATGCGTCAAGGAATTTCACATTACTGACTTCATTTGAAAGTTTCAGCAAACATATTAAATACTATGAGCAAACAGACTACTTTGCACTAGATTTACCAAGACTAAGGGGCAGATTTACAAGAATCTTGCGCCTCTTTTACGCCGCCGTTGCGTCACTTTTGTGATGCATCTGTGGCGCAAAAGATGCGCCTTGATGCGGGGTATTTACAATGTGACGCATCTCCGAGCTACGTCAAAACCCTGCGACTGCTTGAAGCAGGCGTAAGGCTTGACCCAGCATTGGAAGAATAGGCCCCCTCAGAGCATTGCTGGAGCTGCGTCACGCTTGCGACGCAACTCCAACAATGCGCCGCCTTTACGGCACAGATGCCTGACGCATCTGTGCCGTTTTTGCCCCATGGTGTGCCGCATTGTAAATGCGGCGCATCATGGGTGGCAGAGCTGCGTCGCACAATTACTGGTACATCCCTGCTAATTTGCAGGGATGTGCCAGTAATTGTAAATCTGCCCCTAATTGTGCAAGACTGGGGCAGGCTTCCCCATCGTGTGTGACCCTAAGCCGATGACACTTGTTACTTGTTACTTGCTGAAGATGGCTATCTGAGCCAGAGGTCTGTACCTGAGCTATGTCAGGTACTTGTGTGCACAAACTAAAGCAACAGATCACAATATCCCTATAGTTACTGCTTCCTTCTGACAAGTACTAGAAGTACAGAAAAACAGTGTCAAGGGATAAGCAGCATTGGCTCTGCTTGAATGTATTTGCAAACACTATGAGTACTCAGCATAAATGGATTGCTTGTCACTACATTTTCTATGATGCACTGTGGAGGTTTGGGAAAGGCTTGCCTATCGGTGTACAATTCTGCCCCACTGGACACAAGCTTCTGCTAATTTGGAGAGCTGGTGATGTTTGTCTGACAAGAAAGTTACACCTGAGAACTGTCAGCTACCTCACAACAGAAACTAGGACTTCACGGCCACTCTCCTATGTCTCAACCTTAAGTCCCACGTATCGGTCCCTACCCACAATCTTGGACACATTCTGGACCAAGTCTGGTCTTCCCAAGACATAGTTTCCCCCCCCAGCATCCTTCCTTGTACATGGTCTGACCATTCTCTCATTTCCTTCACTATCCACATTGGTCCCCCTAACAAACCCCCTCGTCCCAAGAATGTTTTCTCTCGTAGCTGGAACCGTGCTGACTTGCCCTCCCTCTCTCACTCCCTTGCTTCTTCTCCCCCTGACCTCACTGACATTTCCCTTGACTCACAGGCCGCTGCAGTTGGCAACTGGCTCTCTTCCGCATGTGATTTAGTAGCCCCCCTCAAGTTAGTCAAGTCCGTTCGCCCTCAGAAGGCTCACCGTTGGTTCAACTCGGAGCTCAAGACCCTCAAATTGGAGCTTAGACGCTCGGAGCGCCTTTGGCGCCGTAGCTACTGCCCCGACCTCAAGGCCAAATACAAGTCTCTTCTTAAGGAGTACAAGAAGGCCATTCTGGCCACAAAGACCAAGTATTTCTCTGAACAAGTGGCTCTTTCGGCCAACAAATCTAAAGAAATCTTTTCCTTGGTCAACAATTTGGCCACCTCTGATCGTGCTTGTCCTCACTTTACTCCCTCCCAGGCTCTTTGCTCTTCACTAAACAACTTCTTTATCGAGAAGATTGTTAAAATTAAATCCAACATCTCGGTCACTCCTTTTACTCCACTTCACTCTGTCCCCTCTGCGCCTAAATCTTCCTTCTCTTCTTTTCCCCCCCTCTCCTTGGACTCTTTCCTAGCTCTGCTTACTAAAACCAAGTCTGGCTCCCCCACTGACTGTGCCCCTGCCCGCATTCTTAAAACTCTTTTTTCTTCCTGTCCTGCTACCCCTCTCTCCCTCCTTAATGCCTCTCTTTCCACCGGATTGGTCCCTTCTTCATTCAAATCTGCTATTGTTTCCCCTATTCTTAAAAAGCCTGGTCTTGATCCTTCTCTCCCTTCTAACTTCAGACCTATCTCTCTTCTTCCCTATCTTGCTAAAATTCTGGAATCTTACGTCACCTCCTGTCTCTCTGCTTATGTTGAACAGAACCAACTCCTTGCTTCTCACCAAGCAGGTTTCCGCTCGGGTCATTCGACCGAAACCGTGGTGCTAGCCGTCCTCGACGAGCTCAAAGCCAAGGCTGATGTCAACTCTCCCCAAGCTTTGATTCTCCTCGATCTGTCCGCTGCGTTTGACACGGTCGACCATAACATTCTTTTGGACCGTGTCAGCGCAGCGGGCATACGAGGCCCTGCCCTCTCCTGGATCACGTCCTTTCTGACAGGACGTTCTCAAGCTGTTCACCTCCCCGGCTTTTCTGCTCCCCCCCTCCCGGTGCCCTGTGGGGTCCCCCAAGGTTCCTCCCTTTCTCCCCTTCTTTTCAATCTTTACATCCATCCACTTATCTCTTCCCTTCTTGAGCTGGGGGTCTCTGTGTATAACTACGCAGATGACCTCCAGCTCGTCTTTGATCTTTCTTCTCCTTCTCACTCCCTATCTTTCTTCCACTCCACCATGGTCTTTATTTCTGGGTGGATGGGCGCCAACCACCTCAAGCTCAATCCAGATAAGACTGAGCTTGTCCTGACTGGCGGCTCATCCAGCCCTTGGTCCCCTGTCTTCTGGCCCCCCCATCCTTGGCCCCCCTCCCACTCCTATTTCCTCTGTCAAAACACTGGGCATCAAGGTCAGTCAGGACCTGTCCATGCACGGCCAGGTCAGTGCCGTGGTGTCCTCCTGTTTTCTCTCCCTCCGGATGATCCGGAAAATCTCTCGCTTCTTTTCTGTTGACTCCCTCAAAATCATTGTTTCTGCCCTTATCACCTCCCGCCTTGATTATGGCAATAGCTTGTTCGCAGGCATTCCTGCCTACGAAACCCGCCGCCTTCAAGCTATCCAGAATCAGGCTGCCCGTCTCATCTTTCACTTGCCCAAAACCCATCACATCACTCCCGTCCTCAAATCCCTCCACTGGTTACCCATCCTGCAGAGATCTTTGTTCAAACTAGGGTGCCTTGTCTATCGGTCCCTTGATAACTCTGCACCGGCTTTCATCAATTCTCTGATTTCCCTTCACACCCCTGCCCGCACTCTCCGTTCATCTTCTTCTGCCCTCCTTACTGTTCCCCGTTTCCACAAATCTCGCACTGGTGGAACCCGATTCTCTGTTCTTGCACCCCGGTTCTGGAATTCTCTTCCTCTTTCTATGCGTTCGATCCCTATTTTTTCACACTTCCGTAAAGCGCTTAAAACTTTCTTGTTTGCCCTGGCCTACCCCCACTAAACCTCCTGTCCCTGTCTGTTCTGTTCTTTAGAGCTCTCAGCGCCAGGAAGCCGTTTGGCCATCGTGCGCTCTACAAATAATTTTATTCATTCATTCATTCATTCATTCATTCATTCATTCATTCATTCATTCAACTAAAGCCACAAGTCAAGTTACCTCAGAGAGACTGCTCATGTTTGAGGAGTACCCATGGTAAGAAACAAAAGAATGTACTGGCTGAGCTTGAATTATCAAAAAACACAATGAGTAAGTGCTAAAAACAGACTGCTTTTTGCTACATGTATTCAAATGCATTAGGGAGGTGTCTAATAGTCATGTCAATCAGTGTGCACCCCTACCCCACCGAGAACTTGTGTTAGGAACTAACATAAATCAAAAAGTGATCAATGGCAACTCCAGATATTTAGGATATGTAGAATGTAATGTATCCAATTTTAACCTATTTCAAAAATAATCTTTTTTATTTGTAGTTTTCAATAGGAACTATAAAACTAACTTCCATGGTTTCAAGACATCAACTCACCCAAAGATCTTAAACAGGGACTTAGCCATATGAACAAAAATTGCAACTCATGTTTCCCTGGTTTCAAAAAATATATAACACTAGAGGTGGAGGCCCGCAAAGGATATCGAGTGTGCGCTCCATGGGTAGCACCCCTCTGGGACGACTCTCCCCCACCGGGGGCTGTGGCAACTGCAGGGGCAGTTTCCCCCATGTGCAGTGACTGTGTCTCTCTCTACTGAGTAGCCCACTCCCTCCTGTGAAACATGGAGTCATACCCACACTCTCTCCCTTATATTCTGAGCTTTTGCGAGTCTATTGTGGACTGGCCAAAATCCTCCCAAATGACTTTTCCCGCATCCTCCTAGATGTCAATATTTTGCCTTGCCGGCAACTTACCTCCCAGAGTTCCAGTTCAAAAGTCCGTCAGAACTTGCTTCTTGGGTATTAGGCTTTCACAAAAAAACCTGTCATCCACATGAAACCTGATTCTTTGGCTCACCGGTTGGTACTGGTGAGGGCATTCCTGTTCTGATGGGATTGTAGTATTTTACTGTCATCTGTCCAATTGGAGACACAGGTGGGAGGTGTCGTATGGCCTCTTTGATCACTCTCCCCATGAACACCTAACTTGGTGCTTGCCCATCGATACATGCTGAGTTTGACAGTAGAAAGCCCACTCTGACAGCTAAGAGGTGACATGAATGATGCGGACCACCTTAGTCATAGTCCTCATGGATTGTTTTACGTCTCTGTTTGAATGGGGCCACTGAGCTGTTACTTTTTTGTACTCTGTGGGCCATATTGATCATTATTTCACACAACACAGAAAGACACCTTGCTGCACTGCACTGCATGAAAGGGAGAGGACATGAATGCACCATATCCCTCAAGATATGACACATTCCTTCCCTCTCTCTGCACAGGTGCACACACTGCTGCCTAGTGCCAGTGCAGGCACTCTTGCACCATGTAGGAAGGGACACCTTCCTGCACAAAAATAATCCTTAGAGGCGTTTTCCTCTTCCTACATGTGCTGCAGACTGTAGCACATGTTGAAAGGGAAACAAAGATGTTTCTCCTCAATCCCAGGTTTACCAGTCTTAATAAATTTGGTAATGCAATAAAAACACATGGGTGGATGCGTGGGAACAGCCAGGCTCTACCCATGGAACACCTCCCTGGGGCAGAGTAACGCAAGGCAATGACTTGCGCTGCTTTGTGTTACTCCGGATTTCCAAAGGCATGCAGGACCATGCAAGGTGACCTTGTGTGGCTTAGTTAACATCAATAAAAGTATTGCGTCACCATTGTTCTACCTTGCATGGAGCAAGGGTGATGCAAAACTTTGATAATCATATGCCTGTAGATTCCAGGAATTAAGGTACTCTGCTTTTCCTTGGCCATAAAGCGAGGTCAGTTTTCAGTTCGAAATTCCTGTATAAGATTTTGCATGCCATGTCTCCATCTTGTGTATCCCCGCACTGGCAGGCTTCATTGATACAAGTTGACCTCCATGCAATTTGAATAATCTTCCTTGACAATCATATTACATCTAAATCTGGCAGGCTGCCAAAATCCATACTAGTGCACACTAAGGGTTGTCTTGGACCGTGTTCTGTAATGACCTGGGACGGGGATCTTGATTTCAGGCATGTCCTTACAGTTATCTCAACCAGTTTGTCCAGCTGGGTAAACCATACCTTGCTATGGAGGCATTTATTTTCCTCAAAACCCTTTGATGCCCTATGCTGGCTAGTTGGACTACTTATGTTACCAGGCTGCTGGCAATGACGAGGTGATGGCCCTGAAGGAGGCACCCATCAGTTTCTGCCACCTCGTGTCGCTCATTGCACAGAGGGGTCAGTGTTTTCTGTGTTTCTGTTAGTCGTTGAGGTCAGTGCAACTTCAGGGTCTCCCACTGTACTGACTTGACAGCATTGAGTGCGACTTGCAGGCACTCATAATGGCTCACGGGACTCTTTGAATGGTTAGTGGTCTGGACCTTTTAACCATGTACTGCACTTACTCCTCCATTTCTTGCTTTTCTCATTGGTTGGTTGTTTGGGGTTGCCTCAACAGATAATATGTCAGGTTCTGGGAACCAGGTTTGTAGTCTACCCTGAATGAGTAGTGTTGTTGCTGAAGTATGCAGTTCTGTATGCGTGGCGGGCTTGGATGGCAAGCCTTGGAACAAGGCAATCAATGGCTTGTGGTCCTTTCACATCACAAACGGATGCCCATACATAAACAGGTGGAAATGCCAGCATCCTCAATGAATCGCTAATGCAGCTCATTTAGTTTGTGAGTAGAGTAAAGTTTGCTTGGCTGGTGCTGGCTAAGGGGCCCATGGCTCCCAGTCTTGTGGGTGTGAGAGCACTGCTCCCAGTCCAGTATGGTGGCATTCACCGACTGCTTGGTGGCTTTAGCAAGATCAAAATACACTAGGCTGGTGTCTGCTGATAGGGCCTACTTTGTGTGCTGGAAGGATTCCTGTTCAACTGCACCCCATGCCCATGAGGCTGAAAATATAGTGAGCGCTCTCAGTGGCTGAGTGTGGGATGTCAGGTCCCTGATGAACCAGTCACAATAGTTCACCACCTGAAGGAAACTTCTGACCTGGGACACACTGGATGGTGGGAGGCTTTAGCAGGATCTGGGGCAACTTTTTCTGCTCAGAATTGGTAGCTGAAACACCTGACTTGGGTTTGCATAAACTCACACTTCTCTTTGTGCAGAGTGAGGCGACAGTTCTGTATCCTTTGCAGCACTTGCTGGAAACCGGGCATGGTGTTCTTCCATTTATGACGCAAACACTAGGATATTGTTGCTCATGTTGGTTACACCAGACAACCCAGACAACAGCTCTTGGATCTTAGGAATGGGGCCTTCTGCTTACTAGATGATGTTAGCTTGTTCTAGTTTTTTAAGTTCTGCTTCCACCATTGGTTTTATTGAAAGACTACTTGCCTGTGCCTCAATGCAACGGGCTGAGCAGACTTGTTAATGTGTAGAGTGACTTTTCTTCATTTAGGTACCAATGCCATCGGACAGGTCATGGAAATCCATTAGAATGCCACCCATCTCAGCAGCGTGCACCCAGAGTACGATCTGCACCAGCTGAAGTCTTCCCTCTTTTTGACAGTTGAGTGTATGCCAGTGCCTCCTTACCTTGATGTATAATTTGGCAGATATGGTGGTTTCTTTGTAGAATATGTTGGCTTGCATCTGAGTATAGGCATTATCCAGACATGTAATTAAGTAATAATAATTCCTTTATTTAGATATAAAACATATCTTTAAAAGATTGCACAAATCACATTGTGTACAGTTTTATAAATAAAAAATGATTGAAAGAGTAGAAATATTCAGCCAGCTGTGTTAAAATCCACCTAGCTCCCAGCTCTTTTCCCACCAGCTCAACGTCCAGTGTCTTTATTTAGATATAGAACACTATCTTTGAAAGTTTTTCCCAAATCACATTATATACAGTTTTGTGAGAAAAAAGATTTAAAAGAGAAACCCGTACAGACATAAATCGCATTAAAAAGAATTAAAATAAATAAATAATTAAATAAATGAATAAGAATTTAAGCTGTTTTATAAAAGGTGACCTGGCGTGTCACAAACACCTCCCATCGTATTCTATTACAAAATCAAACCGTAGAGGGTACGTACGACAGGGTTTCGATTGGTGTTATTAGCCCCCTGGTCGGTGGGAATTCTGTTACAGAACATTAATCAGTCTAAAAGGTCAGTGGCAATGCCGTGGCAGTTTTCTTGATGTTAAGGTAGCAATACGCTTGCTGAATAAATTTGGCAATTTTTATATTTAAAACAGTGTTGTCCGTGCACAAAGCGGCAATGATGGCATGCCTGCAGGTCTGAACCCCCAACCTGTTCCATTCTAACCTAAGCATGCACCTGCGTTGGGAATTAAAGGTGGGGCAGATACAGACCACGTGCATAATTGATTCTATCGCTAACCCACATCCTTTACAGGTTGTGTCCCCCTCGGACAGGTCATGGAAATCCATTGGAATGCCACCCATCTCAGCAGCGTGCACCCAGAGTACGATCTGCACCAGCTGAAGTCTTCCCTCTTTTTGACAGTTGAGTGTATGCCAGTGCCTCCTTACCTTGATGTATAATTTGGCAGATATGGTGGTTTCTTTGTAGGATATGTTGGCTTGCATCTGAGTATAGGCATTATCCAGACATGTGCTGGCTTGAGTCCTAGTGGAGTGATCAGGCTTTCATAAGTCTTTTTGGCGATGATGTTGATGGAGGCTGTGATGTTTATGATGGGGGTTATTTGTCTATCTACCATCTTGACGTGGCATTTCAGGGGAGACCTGCTCTCTCGCTTAGCCTGTCCTACTGTGAACACTGTGTGGACCATACCCTCTTCTTCTCCCTCTTCACATAGGAAGTCAGCGACCACATTTACCGTTGATGTTAAGGTTGGCATGGGGTTTCGGGTATTGTGGCATACCATAGTGAAATTATTCAGTTTTCTGCAGGACGTTCACTTCTTTCTCTGTGCTGGACAGTCTGCCTGGTGGAGCATAGTCCCCCCACAGTACCTGCAGGGCATCATTCAGGCTGTGGAGGTCATTGTATTTGAGTTGTATGATCTGTTTCAAAGGTTCACTTTTGATCAGCTTGTATAACACAGCTTTTACAAGGGACACTCAGGCCTGTGACAGTTCCTTTGAGCTCCTTAATGTCAGAACATCCTTTTGTGACTTTTCTGGCTCTTGGAGGATGTACTTTCACAATCTAGGCTACCTGGACCCTGGACGCACTCTGACTGTAGATCTCTTCTGTCTCGCTAGCTCTTTCAATCTCATATGAAATTCATCTACAGGTTCTTCTGTCCCTTGCCATATTTGGCCAAATGTGAACTGTTCACTATCTGATTTCACCAGAGGCTTGACGTCAGTGTTGAGCACTGTGACCATGGTTGCACAGGTGTGGGTGTGCATCAGTCCTTCTTCTAGGAGTGTGCAAGACATTTTGTAGACATCAGAACTTACATGGGGCAGAAGTGGGAGATCTATTTCTTCATCCTCCACTGCTGAGGCTGTAAAGTAGACGTTTCGTCTTTGCACCCAATGTTTCGATTTGAGGGCTTGGGGTGAGGGGTGCTCCATGATGAGGAAACGCGTCATCGCTGAAATTTAAGCCATGCTCGCCCTGGGGTTCACTCTCCCAACACTTTGCGGGTTTTTGGATATGCGACATAGACACCAATGGAAGGGTTGGCACCAGAGTTCAGAGATGTCTTTTGTTTGAGATGTGTCCCCTTTCAACCTTAAGGTTTGAGGTGATGTAGGGATCAACCCTAAATTTTGTGGTGATTTAGGGGGGTCACCTTACTTTTCTACACCGCTGTGAGGTGGCCGTGTGGCATGTTCATGCCACCATGCTGTTTGGTGTAGCTGAAATTAGCTGGTCAGTGCAACCTCTGGTGACCATAGTGGGACTGGCTGTTTTGGACTGTCTTCGTTCCAGCACATCACAGCCGCAGCCACTGGTGATTCTAGAGGTGGCATGGTGTAGTGTTATCGTGTGGCAGGGATTGTCATCAGGTAGATCCCGCTCTCCTCACCATGTGTTGGTACCCAACGCAGAGCATGTTTCTGTTTGTATCCTGGTTCTTAAGTAACAAATTCCTATCCCGATATCAGCGACTTCATGTCACTCACATGTCTGAATAATCTCGTCCATAACATGAGGTGGCAACCCCTGGGGACCCCCTCCCCCAGTGGTATGCCTCGTTACAACACAGGGACGCTACACTAGAGAGGGTCTTGTGTACAATGTATAGGGGAAATCAAGAAAATTACAGATGTATCTGAGTATACATTTTTACTATTTTCACAATACACCAGCCTCTTCCTTAAGTAAGAACACAGTAACCCACTACATTTCACAGCATAAACCAAACAGTTAGTAATGGCATGCCACTTGTGCCCTACCAGTTGAGTTACATCGCTTGCATGCGCACACATATTGCCAAACATTCCCAATTCCCTCCTCCCTCCAGCACATAGCAGGGGCTACCCAATAAAGATGTGGTTGATGAAATCGTTCCACAGCCTCTCCAGCAGGTAACAGTGGGAATTTGAACGTGCAGAGAGAAGCATGCAATGCACCGTAGGGGAAAACTATCCTTCGATAGGTGGTCTTTGAGTAGAAATATTCACATCTTTCAGCTTCTTCTTTGGTATAACTGGTAATTTGTCCTATGTAATGCTTCCTCACTGTGGAAGTCACTACTTTCCATTCTGGCAGGGTGCTGGAAGTCTGGGGAGAACTCTCAGTTGTTACAATACAAACCAACTCCTCGCCACTTGCTTGGCAGCCTCATCTGGTAGTATTTAATTTAGAACTGTACCACCACCAAATGACCATGATATGCTTCTTTATGAGGAATTGTGTGCAGCCCTGTGTGCTTTGTGGGAATCGTTAAGCACATTCTGGTGTGCCTTTCCCTCTTTTTCAGGGGTGTCACTTTGAACATGGCTCTTTCGGTGGCCTTCCTGGAACAATTTCATGTCTCACACTGGTACGGGGATAATGTCATTGGTGCTCTTGTTTATGTTATTGCTGTTTGAGTCAACCATGATAATGGCAATCGCCTTTGTGTGCTCTAGTAAGCCTCTCTGTTGACTTGTGCTTTTTGTTATGTCATTTACATCAATTCTCATGGTGGTTGGGCCACCGGATGTTTGTGTTTTTAGAGTACTGTATATCTTTTCTACACAAGTCTTTCTGCTGCCTTAAAGTGAAGGTTAGTTGTGTGACAGTGTTAGCAAAGTAATTGTAATTAGTGCTGTTTTTGTTGTATTGCCCTGTGTAACAATCATGGTTTGGGAAGCATCTTTGTGTGGTCTTTTATGCCTCTCTATTGCCTTGTGCTATTTGTTGGATTCATGTATGCGATTCCAATGTTGGTTGAATTTTAGTGCTGTCCATTACCATGAACTTCTGAAGAAATCATAATTTGATGTGTTTTGTGTAGCACTTGTACAGGTGTTAGGGGTGAATCCTGGCATGTCTGTTTATAAGCCTGTCAGGCACAACTGCAGTTGAGTCTGCTTACAGGGGACAAAGTGGTATTGCAGTCTGCAGATGTTTAGTGTCCATTTGATGGGGTTGACTATAAATTTCTTTCTAGTTTGCATATCTGCTCAAATGCTTGACCTGCATTCTCCGTATCTGGGCATGAAGCTTGTCCTGAAAGTTACATCTTTTTTCAGGATTGAGAGAATTTGACACCTACAATGGTTTATGGCTTCTGCTATAGACCTATAAGTTAACGATCTATGGGCTGTTAGTTTGAAATGTATTCCCAGATCTGTATTTGAGGACAGTTCACGGACGCACATTTTAAAAAATGAACAAATCTGATTTTGAGCTGATATATATACATATTTGTGCCACAGTCAAAAATACATGTGACCTAGTAACATGTATTTTTAAAACAAGTTCTCTAATAATCGAACATTCATATATTGATTATTATAGTGCAAAGGTGAAATTCTAGTTTATTGCCATAGTAGAGTTAAATTGACACTGTTTACTTCCTCGCAGACTGCAAATTACCATTACTTTACACATTGAAACAATTCTCCTAATAATTAAGAGGCCTCATCAATGTGATCTTGTCTTACTGCACACATTTAACCCCTTGCAGTCGCCCTGTGAATTACAGAAAATAATTCACAGTGATGATTGCTTTTCTGTCAAACACCAGCTTTGAAACCACTGGCATTTGTTCAAATAATGTTTTACTCATGTTATATACATATATTCATATACATCCTTTGATCACACGACCTTGGGAAGAAGTCCAGATTGTGTTCTGGAACTGTTGGGGAGCGAGACGGTGTTGGATGCTACGCATAACGAGAAACGAGGTGAACAAAGAAGGAGCAAGTAACCTTACGAACAAGGGTAAAGATTGAAACACCCAGTAGACCAACCAGCAATTGAAGGAATTGGCAAACACAGTCAAGCACTATCCAGTGACTAAATCTTGACTCTATTGGCATCATTCGAGCCCGTGTCTAAGTAATATGCTGCGCAGATTGAAAGTCGCAAGTACAAACTAGGACGCCATGAACACGAGTCTTCCCGTTTTAAAAATTGTGGCTAACATATCCATAGTACCACAAAGAAGATAATAAGACACTTTTTGTTGAGAGTTCCAGATTCTCGAGTGAACGACCCACGACATAATAACCTAAAAAGAAGATATATTGTTTTTAAACATACTTCTGTCCTGAAGAAGGTGTCATAATACCACAAAGCACAGAAACGCGTCGACAAAGGACTGTTTTAATCGTTCTATTATCAATGTGATGTGATTATATATTAATTTGTGATTTTTGCGGAGAATTAATGAATGCATATGAAGTGTGACTCTGAGTTGGAAACCGTAATAAGAATTGTTATATGAATCGCCGAGATATGTACCAGAGTTCACGATTACAAAATGTTATATATGTGATTTACAAAAAGGTTTTTAATGACAAAAAAAAATATTTTTATTATTAAGAAAATTTGAGAGACAAAAGTAAATTTAGTGTTGTGTAGCAATAATTATCTGTGTCACTACTGAGCACAAAACCAAGGTAATTTGTGAGTAGGCCTTTTGGTCACTGATAAGAAGTAAACAACACAGAAAGGAACTTTCTTTTTCTGATATTGTTGATACCTGGTCCTTTCTGGTTTCTGGGAAACTCTCTTTTTTGAAAGAGCATCTATGCACTTCATAGGCATGACTCTGGAAACTTTTCCCCACTTGAAATGCACAACTGTGTACGAAAGAAGGACCTCAGACACGACCACTTCAGTACACATCTGGACCTTTGGATAATTTGCCAGGAAGGAGTACTGATGTGCTGCTACAAGGACTGCCACTCTACTTGACTGCTGTTCTGAAAGAACTACTGCCTTGCTATGCTGACCTGCTGCCTGTTGCCTGTAGTGTCTTTCAAGTTAGAAATGATGGAACCCTTTTGCCTTCTAAAAGATTCTGTTGAACTGTGACCAAATTGTTAGAGTGGAATGCAGTAAAGACTCGTTTAGAATGTTAAGTTTGCAGTTACATGTAGATGAATGAAGACAAGTAATACTAAGCTCCATGTGTGGCATTGTCATTGCCACGTACCCAGGCTGGGGAGAACACTACATCGCCAATAATTAAGGGGATAAGCAACCCAAAGTTCGACAGTGCTCTCCCTGAAATATTGCAATGGCCCAAGCAACTGCTTGTGCGTGCCACATGTCTTGCAGTCGAAGTATGAAAGCGAAGCGTAACTCATGTGGAATCGAAGCTCAACTCTACACACTGTAAAGAAGTTGATAACAATGAAAGCATTGCAAACAATCTTCATATCAGTGATCGAGAACCTGCTGGTCAGATAGTACAAAAAGGTACCACACTGTTACACATCATACAGTCACACGTAATATGGAGTGATAATGCTAAAGGTGGATTCTACCAGGTTTTGAAACAGCAGCAAATAGCGATAGCAAATGGCAAGATGATGTTGTGATCAGAAGTGCTGCAAGGCAGAGATCATCCAGGTGGCAGACAGTGCACAGAGATGCCAAAGAATAAAACAGTAAAGTGAGCCGGTTCGAACTCAGCACCAGGTGTCGCAACCCAGGCAGAGCACAGGTGTTGTGCTTGCAACTCTGATGAGTCTTGTCAGGCCAATTGAAGGGCCATGAAGGTGGTAGGAAAAGAAACATCAAAACAGATGACAGTCAAAACGGTTGCAGATATTTTGGAAGAGTGAAGCACTGCATTTTCCACTGAGGCAAAGACAGAGGCTGTTTTTCCAAAAGTCATGAAAGGAAGTTCCAGAGACCAGTCTATCTCATGGCCTTAAAGATGGCTCACCTGAACAGTTCAAAATGAACAGCCGAGGGAGCCAGAGAGATCACCACTCTTAATGTCAGCCACCTTTATAAATGTCTACAAACTTGCTTTTTGTCCTGAAACCACCATCAACGATCTATACCTCCAAAAAGCAAAATATTGGCAATAGATGGACTGCTTTGATAGAGACATTTGATGATTTCATTGATGCACTTGAAGAGACTGATGACAAAAAGATTATCAAGTTTCTCAAAAATCATGCTGGGGATGGTGTAAAAGAATTCATAAAGAAAGTGAGGAAACTAGTGAAGATGTCACATATTGTCATTTTGAAGAAGTGGTAACTCTTAAGTTTAATCCAATGCCGAATGTTGATTACGAACAATATATCTTCAATCAAGAATGTCAGAAAAGTCGGTGAAACCACTGATGAATATGTTGAGGGACGCGACACACTCAGCAGACATTGTGAGTTCAATTAATTTAATGATGAAGAAGGTGTGTGTCTGAGAGTTATTGACAGATGCTTGTCAGATTCATTCAGAAGATGAATGCTGAGAACAACTCTTAGTAGTGGAACTGAAGAGTGTGCTAATAGATAAGCTGCTGACATGGAGGCCTGAGGTTCCCCGAATAAATCCTTAATGAGTGTGAAAAGTAAACCAAAACAAAAGACTGAAGGATATAAAGTGACGCCTACATGTAAAAAGAAGTTGTGTTCTAAATGTGGACTTTCATTTCCACACAAAGGTAAATGTCCCACTCTTGAACAGATGTGTGAAGGCTGTGGGAAGGAGAACTATTTTGTGACGGTTTGCAAAGTGAAAGAAAAAGTAAGTATGTCACGTTGCCAAGACCAAATGGCTGCCAGAACATTCCAGAAGCAATGTTTGATGCACACCCACAAGGCCAAGCAGCAACTTCAGTTTAGACAAATTGACACAGAACGAAGTCGCTCATTATCTAAATGATTGTTAAACAGTTCTTTTGTATCAGTATCAAGTGAAAGTGAAGAAAATGATTGTGCCATGTTGATGTTTACCTCGGAAAAGCATATGCATGTAGTCTTAGTCACTTGTGAAGAAAAATGTCAGTCAAAGAAAGATTGAGATGCCAATGCACTAAAGTGATCCAAACATTGTCCGGAGATTACACTGAAAATAAATGGTTGAATCTTTATTGACTGTGGTGCCTCGATAAACATCAAGCCTGAGGAGAAATATAATGAATTATCTCCTTTACTGCAACTTATGCCATGGAAAACCAAAGTCGATACATGGTCTGCATTGATGCCCTTAAAAAGACAAGGTTTATTTGAAGTGACAATGAAATGCATGAAAAACGAAGGTGCAAGCACCCATCCATGTTCTTCAAAGCACCTTGTTTAGTGCCTGTCTACTCAGTTTCAGCACAGTTGCTTATATGGACTGATTTCTGTGAATTACAACATGAATGCTCACTATGAAATTGTAAGCCAGTTCCTTTCGTTATTTCATACTTTTGGAAAGCTTAAGACCAATAAAGTAAATTTGCATATTAATAAGGACATCCGTCCAGTTGATAAAAGCCAGGGACAAGTTGCTTTTCATTTGCAAAAAGCTGTTGAGAAAGAATTCAAATCATTACTTAAGCGTGATATTATTGTGCGCTCTACTGGTCCAATACCATGGGTTTTTCCCATAGTAGTAGGGCCTAAAAAGGACAGTGAAGGAGCTGTAAGTATAATTCATTGAGATGCATCAGGCAAACAAGGCAATTGAGTGAGAACGAAATTCAGGTCCACACGCTGCAGACATGATAACACAGCTACATTGTGCGAAGTTCTTCTCCCATCTTGATTTAAATAAATGTTATTATCAGTTGGAACTCAAAGAAGATTGCAGGTACCGTACATTCTTTTCTACACATGTTGGTCTATTTCAATACAAACAACTAAGGGCCCGATTCACAGAACTAACTTAAGACAAAATCATAAACTTACTACCATTTTGGTATTCACAGAAGGCACTTACTCCTTTTGGTATTCACAGAAGGCACTTACTCATTTCGGTATTCCCAGAAGTTAGGACTCCTAACTTTAGGACTCCTAAATGCCTTCTGTGAATACCGAAAGTCGTAAAATTAGGAGTTTTCTCAATTTAGTAGTAGTAAAGTTATGACTCCTAACTTTAGGACTCCTAAATGCCTTCTGTGAATACCAAAAGTCTTAAAATTAGGATTTTTCTCAGTTTAGTAGTAGTAAAGTTAGGACTCCTAACTTTAGGACTCCTAAACTGCTGTGGCAAGTGCACTGTTCAGTGGAAGCAGAAGAAGCGAACTATTGAATCTGGTGCAAATAGAAACCGCATGGTTTAAGAAGGTTCCTCTCTTGGAGATGTTTCAGCCGTGACAACACATCGACTGCCTTTGATTCAAGGATCGTCTCTTAAAGGTATCTTTTCCTAGCCTGCTATGACACAGCAGATTAGGACACAATCATGATACACATTCTGTTGAATTTCTATGTAGAATGGAAGGCGTTTGCCCAGTTCTTACCTTCAACACTAGCTCTGCTTTAAGAAAACAAAACCCTTGAGAGAAAGTCACAATTTATAGTGAAGCCTAAAGCCAAAGAAGAAATCAATGAAAAACACTTTCTTTCTGAGATATGAGGATACCAAACACAGATGCACATGTAGTGTAAGATAAAGTAGGATGACCTTACATATTTTATCAAAAGGCACCTATGTATGACAGCAGGGCACATCTACAAATCGCTCCATGACCAAGGACCTGCCTACATGAACCACAGCATGAATTTCTACGTACATCCCAGACACCTCTACTCTGCTCCATCACCCACCTCACCACTAAGTCCTGGAACACCTTTCCCTCCACCTCGGTACTTCACCCTCAGTGACTCACTTCAGGGAGCGAGGATGATTCTTCTGCTCTTTGCAGAAGTGGTAAAGTGATGGAACAGAGGTTCAAAGCCAGGGAGTGTAGCAGGGGGAGAATTGGTGTCTTGTCATCGTCTTACATTTACTTATTTCCTGACTGGCATGCTTATGCTGACATTTGTGTGTGCTACGGCTGAGGTCTTGATCTTGGTCAAAACGTATGGTGAGATATTGGTCTTTACTGCTTTACACAAGATGCAGCAAGTCTTGGATACATGCGATCAGTGGCAGCCAGTGTACTACGTCTATGAGTTTTGCAGTGATTCTATCATTTTTAGGAGCATCTTTATTTGGACAAGCAGCAGCATGTAGGGCACTTTGGGATTAAGTCAATCGGATCCCCAGATCTCCGGCCTGGCATTGATTAACTTGAATGATCTATTCTTCTCTGCCCAAATTCAGCAGGCCACAGCCGCCTGTTTCAGCAGCCTGAGAAACCTGCATAAATGTATACATCTGCTGCCAGAGAACTGCCACAGGACCGTAATCCACTCTACAATAACTGCCCACCTGGACTACGCTAATGGCCTTTACACTGGCTCACCGGCCAACCTTGTAAAGAAACTCCAGATGGTCCAAAATGCGGCTGCAAGATTAATCAAGCATGTCCCTTTTAGGCAAAACATCTCTCCGCATATTAGAGAACTACATTGGCTCCCAGTAGCCAAGAGAATCAAATTCAAGGCTTTGACTCTAGCATTCCGGGCATTTCACAGATCATGCCATGCGTAGCTGAAACAGAGGTTAGGTGTTTACACGCAGTCACGTGTTTTGAGATCCTTCTCCCAGAATTTACTCTGCACCCCCCAAGTGAAGAAAACTCGGTTGGGTGGCAGATCTTTTATGTTTGGGGCGTCTAAATTGTGGAATTCCCTTCCCAACTCTTTGCATCCGATATCTTCTAAAACACAATTTAGGAAGGCAGTCAAAACCTGGCTTTTCAACCTGGTTCCCCGATCACTGGTTGTCTCCTGTGAGTCACCTGTCGCTTTAGTGCCGGGACACCTCCTAGGAGGTAGCTGTTCGCACTCAATAAATGGCTGTATTATTATTATTATTATTAACTTGACCCAGATGGTATAACACCAGCACCTGAATAGCCATCCTGAAGCCAGCTTCTGGGTCACCTGGTACCAGTAGGTCTTTGCTGTTTGCCTGATCTTGGCCTTAAAGCTGAGGTCTACGAAAATGTGGAATCCCTCGGATTTAACATAGAGTCTGCAAATCATGGACTAAAACCATTCAGATTCAACTTGCAAATTCATTTTTGCCATTGTTTTTGTTGGTAACCATTGTCATTGAGGATTCTTTCAAATTTCTAAACTGTAAATGTACTGAGTAGAAAGGTATATTACAATCTGATATACAGTATTCACAATTATTTTGCACTCATCTTGAAGTCCTCTCCATAATGAATATATTTCTGAGGTCGGCATGTTAATATGCTTGCAAGTTGTGCTGTACTCTGGTATGAATTTGGATGATTGTACCTGCAATGAAAAAATATGGTTATTTCCTGCAGACCATGCATCGGTTTAGCTCATAGTGAGAATATCCTAGTTGATGTGTTGCCCAAATGCAACCTCTGGAATGTATGACATTACAACGCATACATTTACAACGTATGCCTTTACAACTCAGTTTTTACATCGCAACATCCTTTACAACGCATCATTTTACATTGCATGCCATTACAACGCGTTTTTTTAAACTACACTTACAACGCATTCCATTACATCGCATCATACCATTACAATGCATACCATTACAACGCGTACCATTACATTGCATTTAAGGTAAGTGTTCGATAGTGTAGGGGTAAACATTACTATTCTAACTCCAGTGGGGGAAACAGTAGGGTAAGTGCTGGATAGTGTAGGGGTAAAAATTACTATTCTAACTCCAGTGGGTACAACAGTAGGGTAAGTGTTGGATAGCGGGAGGGTAAAAATTACTATTCTAACTCCAGTGGGTACAACAGTAGGGTAAGTGTTGGATAGTGTACGGGTACTGTGCGTCGTAATGGTATGTATTGTAATGATATGTGATGTAATACCTGCGTTGTAGTGACATGCGTTGTAATGACATGCGTTGTAGTGACATGCAATGTAATGGCTGTGTTGTAGTGACATACGTTGTAAAGGATGTGCGATGTAATGACTGCGTTGTAAATGTAGTGCGATGTAATGACTGCGTTATAAAGGTTGTTTCCCCAACCTACGTGGCAGTTTTGTTGCAGACTTGCATAAATGTAGTAATACGTATATAATGTTATTATTTTTAAAGCAAACACATGCAATTTAGATTTACTTTTCATATAGGGCAGTCTGATTTTCCTCATATATATATATTTTAACCCTGGAAACTCATGAAACAGACCATCAAGCTTTAGGTTCCTACCCAAGAACAATAGCACTGAGCCAGAAGAGAGAGGTGAAGTTATTCATAGAGGAGAGAATTGAGGTAATTGTTCTTAAAATTTTTATTAGCTCAATACATCACATACCTTCCGACATCATTTGGAAATGCCTATGTAGATTGAGTTTCAGATCATTTATCACCGCCTTACGCTCAAGGGAAGCTAAGATTTTTTTCAGCATTAGCACACTTTTTGCTACTATTGTAAACACAGTTTACATGTGGATTGAGATGGTGAAATAAAGGTTATTTTCACCTGCACGTGCACTGTAGATTAAAAAATACCCCTTGTTTTATTTGTTCATACAATGTAGGTGGTCCACAGGTGATAATATAGAAACTATTGCAGTGCAGTGTGTTACATGTTTTGCCACAGAAATAAAACATTAGAAAAGTAAGCATTGGCAAAACCAATAGATCTGGCATTGGCTACCAACCGTTTTTTCCTTACAATGGTCCATTTGTTTATCTTGTTTTTTTAAACTGTATTGTAGGTAGATTAAATAAATAACATTGGCTGAAACTGAAAGGGCCAGGCCCGTAAGTTCCGGATCTATTCTAGAATAACAATCTGATGGTTCTTTCTAGCAGCATGTAAGCATAGAGGGGAGAAAGTTGTTAGTATTGCCAATCAATTCAACAGGAATTTCTCTAGGCACATATATAAATGTAAATGTATTTGAGCTTATATAGCGCACAGCTACCCACAAAGGGTTTCCCGGCGCATGCTTAGGGAACCCGTCCTGGTATTCCCCTGTGAGATAACCCCGGCAGGGTATCCACAAGGTGAAAGCCAGTCATCCCGCCGCGAGGGGCCGTTGTGGAGATTAAGCAAGCTATTGCCCAGAGTCGCAGAGTGTGAACCCATGAGTTGAGAAGGCACCGGAGCGAGAATTATCGAGTCCGTGGAATTTTTTGAGCCCAAGACCCGCCGAGGCGAGACCCGCCGAGGCGGGGAATTGAACCCTGGTTCAGGGCCGATCTTAGCTTCCGGGTCTGCCGCCTCTAACCCCTGAGCCACACTTCTCCACATAGTAACCACAGACAACTCCGTAAGATTAGTTAATTTATTACAAAGCTGAAAATAACTGGACATAGAGACACCTCAAGATGAGAGTGAAGAAATACATCGGAATCAGCGTAAAGCCAAATCTGTGCATCCAAATTGAATGGTGCAGCATAAACAAAACAATTAATTTGAGATGCTGAATGCAGAGGATCAGGAAGTATGAGTCCAAGTTTCCTTGCATCAAAGATTGATGAATATAAAGCATTAATCTATCTCTACACTAACACTACTACACTAACACTAAAATGACATCCCTACTTAAGAACCTTCAGGGACAAGAAGTAAAAGGTGTCAGCATGTGGAGTCTTTCTAAGTAGTCTCTCCGCCATCAATGGGTCAGATAGCATGAAGCTATTGAGACAGAGCTTGTTACAAGGTGCTCTCTCCCCCTGAAGGCAGAAGGAGAAGTGGGTGCACTCTCTACTCCTACCAACAAAATATTGAAGAGAACTTTCCCAAGAACCTTTGCAGGTCACGCCGTCTGCTCTGGGTACTGTCCCAAAGGTAGACTGCCATTGGACAGCAATGTTTTTCTTCCAGTATTTGTCCTTAGTTCCCAAGCCTTCTCCTGTCCAAAGAACAATGGCCTTCCCTTATCGATTCAGACTGACTGATGTAACATTTTCTCTCCTTGCTTGACTAATAAAACCAAGGCATTATTCTAGCTAACAAGAGCACTCCTTTCACTTGCAACACAAAACGTGAGAAAGAACAAATTCCACAGCACACATGTATATTCAACTGTTAATTCTAAAGTGAGAGCCTCCAGTGAAAATGCATTTCAGGCCAACAAGATTTGGCTAATATGAGGAAATGTCATGTGAGCTTTACGAATTTGCATGGAAAAATAAATAAGGCACATTCAATTAATACATTTACCTACATGTAAAATGACACGGTTAATAGTGATTTTAGTACATCAATAGATGTCAATACCACAACATGAGATCTTTAAGATATTATTTCATGCTAGTTACATTTACTTTCTACATTAAATATCCATGTGGCTCGACAAATCGTTGACTTTTAATACCCAGGCAACCAAGGTTTCTGCGGCCTGCTTCGGCCTCCTTAGGTCGATTAAAAAAATCCTTCCTCTTCTCCCCTTTGAGGCCAAGCAGATAGTGATTCAAGGACTAATTCAATCCCGCCTTGACTTTAGCAACTCACTGTACCTCGGGGCTCCGGAGTACAGTCTGCAAAAATTGCAGCGGACACAAAATTGTGCAGCCCGCACTCTGCTGGGACTCCCACGCAGAACCTCGATAAGGCATGGCCTAAGGACTCTGCACTGGCTTCCCGTTAGGGATAGAATAAAGTTTAAGACTCTCTGTATTGCCCATCAAGCCTTTTGGAAGACTGGCCCAGAAATCAATCATGCCCTAATCCTCCCCTATCAGCCCAATAAATCACTTCGCTCATCAAATGCCTTCTTGGCAAAAGTCCCTAGGATCTACAGAGCTAGATCAGGAGGCCGCTCTTTTGCCTACAACGCATCCAGACTGTGGAACACTCTTCCATGTCATCTGAGAAGCAACTCCAATTTGGCAAGTTTCCGTAAACAGCTCAAGACCTTCTTGTTTAACTAATTCGGATCCTTCCTGGACCGTCTCTCTGGAAGACACTGTTCTAGTTTTAGCGCCTGGACGCCTCAGGGCAACTGCTGCGCTCTATAAAACTGCTTTTCATTTCATTTCATTTCAAATGGCCTAAACACATCATGTTTCATGTTAATATGACAAAGGATTATATGCGGGTGCTCTCTACACGTGGGAATATAATGCACTCCTACAAATAAATTACGGTTTCCGCTACATCAAAACCAAATCTATGTTTATTGGTCTCAAAAAGCACACATTGTCATTGTAGTTCCTGGCACTGCAGAGAACTTCTTTGTGTGTGGAATGGGGATGTTTTTCATGTGAAAAAGCAGAATACCATCACTCACAAGTATACAGCTAATGGCTAAAGTGGGCTGGCCAAGTGCCCAAAGGTAAATGCTGTAGCAGAAGCATTTTTCAAATGACACAAGAAAAGAACAGGTTTACAGAAAACGCTCCTTTGGAAGTATATTAAATACATAGGTTTAAGGAAATGAAAAGGTAGTGGCTAATGCAGACCTTACAACATTTTGAACTACTGTGGAATAAAGTGTAAAATAACAGAAATTAATGTGTTGGTATTAAAACAGAAAATGGCGGAATGACAGTTACGTGTGTTTGGAAAGAAGACAGCACTAGAGAAAATACTCAAGAAGGCAAGAGAAAAAAAAAAAGTGGGTGAGACAAGCATCCAAACACATTTTGAAGTATGAATAGAGGAATGAACAGTGTTTGGGTGAAATCATATTACTCACCACAGAAGGCGGGAAAGCTGTGGAAGCAGATGAGGAACATGACATGGAGATTTCAGAAGCAGTATCCTCAAGAGAGTATACAGATTCCTAGGAAATTCTTTTTATAGTTATCTCACTCGAGGTTGGAGATGGTAAAGTTAAAGTGTGACATGCAATCTTCTGAGATCTGCTCTATTTCGCCCATTGCTGGGAGGCCTAGAAACCTGAGGATTGCCATCAGTTTCACAGTCATTAGTTCCTATGTCTTTTGATGCAGAGTATGTAAGTTAGATACACTACCCTGCAAAGTGTGTTTTGAAGGAATAATTACAGCAGCTCAGAAATAGGTTGATTGTATGGAGCAGAAATAATGACCATGTTAATCACAATTTACAACAGATACACACAGGAGGCCCACCAGCAGACATGTTGGCAGAGGCATATCTGTCATCCTGATCAATCCTCTCTAATTTAGTGGGGGTCTTTTTGAATAAAATGCTTCTGATGTTGGCACTAGCACTTTCAGCAGATTTACATTGCCAGGTGACAGACATGTTATGGTGGCTGTTCAGCATTATTTTTTGTTTTACATAACAAACCCCAAAGTGAGGGTTTATTTCTGAAAGACAAAATAAATGGTGCTGATAGGAAGGTGCATTCCAGTGTTATACAGAAACTCCAGAGACAGAAGTCTGGTGGGGCACACAGATCTTTCAACAACCAGACAGTGGATAAATAATAGTTATATTAATATTCTCTATCACTGCCTTTCAAAGGCTCCCCAAAGTAATATTTCTAAAACCAGCAGACCTGTAAAGATGTCTTTGACACTCAATCAGCATTTAGCACTGTAATCTCAAAAAGGATGCTCACAGTCCCTGCCCTGCATACTGTGTGACGTTTAGAGAAGTCATCTCCGCTTATTCGGATTTGCCTATTGATATTATAATCAAAGGGAGGCATTTCACACCTTTTCCGCACATATTGAAATGGTACTTTCGGCTGGCACAACTGGGAGAGCAAATGCAAATTTAGCCTCCATGAACTTCCTTCAGGGTAAAGGTAACTTTGAAAGAGTTAATCTTTCTTAATAATGAGTAAAAATCCTTGTATTTTTAATCACTATTACAAATAGTTGTTTTTTCCAGCTAATTCCGTTCCTGAGAGACAGCATTGTACTCAGGTTTTCTACATAGGACAGCTAGGCCTGCCACAATTAAAACTAGCTTTTGGATTCTAGTCACTGTAAGTACATGTTAACATTAAATTTCTGCTGTTAAATTAGCCCTGGGATAAATTTTATTTACACTGGAGTAATTGGAGTAATTTCAGTAATTACACAGTTCTCTTGTGATTATGCCAGCATGAGTAACTAAGAATAATTTGGGGCAAAAATCCTACTGCAAGAGCACAGGAGCAATGAACTAAGAGAGAGTGAGTGGCTTCTAGCTACTGCTGTTCTTGTCCTGTAACATTTACAGCTAGATTCATGAGAGCTGTTTTGCGAGTTCTTAATAGCGATTATTAAGGAATCGCTATTAAGGACTTGCAAAACGGGATTCATGTAGGAATCGCTAAATAAATTGCGATTCCTACACATTCCTTATTTGTGATTAGCAAATTGCTAATCGCAAATAAGGAATAACTCCCCATTCATTCCTATGGGCCTAAAGGCCCATAGGGATGAATGGGGATTATTCCTTATTTGCGATTAGCAATTTGCTAATCGCAAATAAGATAGCGATTTCAAGGGTGCCAGGGGTGTCCAAAGGACACCCTGTAGCACCCATGAAATGCAAATTTATACAGGTGTTGTGCACACACATGTCAAAAGACATGTGTGTGTGTAACATGCAACAGAGAAAAATGCACTAAAGTGCTTTTGTATATTTTTTCGCTATTTACCACGAAGTCAGACTTTGTGGTAAATAGTGGCCAAATATTGCGAATTCGCAATTTAAAATTGGTTAATGAATTGCATTTAAGGAATCCCTAATAGAGATTCCTTAAATACTATTCCTCGCAAATATGCGATATCGCAAATAGCGATTTTTGCATTTTGGGATGATGAATCCCAAATGCAACAATTGCGCTCGCAAAGGCCCAGATTCTCAGAATCTGGCCCTTTGCGAGCGCAATTTCCTTTCATGAATCTGGCTGTTAGTGCTCTGTTTTAGCATAAAATGCATTATCTTGCCCATTTTGGATGCAAGTGTGCATTTTACACTAAGAAAATAGTGCTAAATGCTGGATCACGGTTCTCACACAATTATGCACAATTACAATAAATTCTGTGGTAATTATGAGAAATTACCCTAGAAATAATTATGATAGTTGCGCCCACCCCTATTTTAAATACTATGCACTCATAGGGGTGAGCTAGTAATATTTTAGAAAGGAGGATTTGACTTGTCAAAAGGGTTTATTTTATCAAGTCATATTGAAATGTTTAAACTTCCTCAGGCAGGCTAAAGTGGTGAGCTTGAAGCCATGTTAACACTGCTGCTGCAGTAGTTGGCACAATAGGATCTTCAGCCCCAAGAGGCACATTTAATTTACAAGCTCTAAGTGCATTTTGTTCTGTATACTAGGGACTTGTATGTAAGGCTCTCAGTTTTGCTGTTCTTACTGATTTTTACACATAAATACAGACAGAAAACAGTGTGTTTCCTGACTGTATGTGGAAAAATACATAAAATTGCGCTTCTTATAAATTACTCTCCATGCTGTCTGTTAGAACTGGGGTTCTCTAGTTGGCAGAGGTATGCATCTTGGTCCAGGTAGGGACCCTTGCTTCGAGTCAGGGTAAGTGGGATACACACTAGATAACCCCAGCTCACCACCTTGGTAGCTTGGCATGAGTAGACAGACTTATCCCAAAAGCAATGTGTAAAGTATTTGTACACAAAAAACACAGTAACAGTGATAACACTACAAATGGACACTAAACCAGTTTAGAAAAAAATAAAGTATCTTTATCTAAACTCAACAAGACCAAAATGACAAAAATCCAGCATACATGTGGTAAAATAGCACTTAAAAACAGTTGTTTAAAAAATAAAGCTTGTAGAAAATGAGTAGCTCTACCTGGGGCTATTACGACATTGTGACAGCAATAAAGAACGGCGCAGACAGCAAGGTGCACGGCTTCGGGCACTGAGTCACATGGACCCCCAAAGAAACAGTACCTTGGAAAATGAAGTCTATGATGATGCATGGTGTTGTGGAGATGAGACGTTGTTGCGAAGGTTGAGGCCGGCTCCCTGGCTGCACGGGGGAGGCGAGGTGTTGTGTCCGTGAGGAGGTGACAGGTCAAATTCAGGACAGGGGAAGTCGGCTGTGTCGGCAGTGAGGTGTCGGTTCCAATGATAAATGGGTGGAGGTGCTGGCAGTGACAGACTTAGTGTGAGCGCTGGTGTCGGGAAGGCTGATAACTGCAGGCATAGGGAGATGTCGGAGCTGCGGTACAGGCAGGGCAGTGAGTTGTGCACTTCACTAGTAGTGCCCCTGGCCACGGTGCAGGTTGCAGGGTCGCTGACATCGTAGGAGATTGTTTTTCTTCCTTCTTTTATGTTTCTTTTAGCTCCCAACAACAGGAACAACCTCCAGAGGCCCCAAAACTGAAACAGACACCTCCTGACAGGTCAGAACTTTTGTACCGCTTTGTTCGCAATAAGTGTGGCAGGGTATGCTCAGAAGTGAGTCCCTTGCTTACTTTGCCACTGGATTCAAGCAAGCCGGGCTGAAGACTGCTGAAATGCCAGAAACCGGTCCTCGGAAGCTTGTTTCCGGTCCAGGAAAGGCATGGCTTGGCAGTTCGGGCTGGACTGTTCCCATGAGGCACAGGGTCAAACTGATTTGCATATGGCCATGTCTGAACTGGGGTGGCAGAGTGGGCTAAAGAACGGTGATGAATTAAACCCAGATGTCTTGACTGGGTGTGAGTGTTTGATTGGTTCAGATGCTCCATCCATCACCACCCCCTTTTGTAGGTCAGAACTCTCAGCAGTAGAGTTCAGGGGTCCTAGGGATAAAGTCTTGGTGTCCTGGAGACTTCAGAACAGGAGGCCAGCACACACAAGCCCTTGGAGATTCTTCTTCAAGCAGGTTTCACAGCAAAGTTCCAGTCTTTGTCCTTTCCTTGGCAGAAGTAGAAACTGCAGGCCAACCCCACACAGCACACAATAAAGGGGGCAGTACATCTCCTCACAGCACTCCAGCTCTTCTCCTTGGTGAAGGTTCCACTTGAGTCCAGAAGGGATCTAAAGTTCTGAGGTTTAAGGTCCACTACTTTGACCTCATTTTTACTTTTTTCCCTTGTAGCCAGGGACTCTGAGCGCAGTCTAAACCAGTTCTATCTTCTCTGGTGCAGCATGACCACAGGAGGTAAAGACAGCATTGTATAAGGAATACAGGCCCTATTTAGGTGTAAGGAAAACTCCTCCCACTACTTTAAATGTAGCCAAGGCCTATTCAGCTCAGCTCTGAGTCACCAAGGAAATGCAGGACATACTTCACCCCCCCCCCCCCCCCAGTGGCTGTCTACTGTGAATGCACATCATCAGCCCCTGTCACTCAAAAACCAGGCAGTAAATACACAAAACAGTAGAGGCACACAGAATGGTTAAATCAGAAAATGCCTACTTTCTAAAACTGGCATTTTCAAACACACAATTTAAAAGCAATCTTCACTAAGAGATTTGTTAATACATTTTGAGTTCAGAGAGCCTAATCTCTATTTTGTCCCAATGGGAAGTTACATTTGTAGGATATTACAAAGTATCTCCCAAGATATCCTACGGGACAGATAGCCTTTCAATAGTGAAAAACAAAATGCACAGTATTTTACTATCAGGACATGTCACACACACCAGTACATGTCCTTCCTTTCACATACACTGCACCCTGCCCATGGGGATACCTTGGTGCTACCTGAGGGGTGTCTTATATGTAAGAATTGGGAAGGTTAGGCCTGCATGTGTGTGCACTTGCCATGTTGACATGGCAGTTTAAAAATGTGCAGTGACACTGCAGTAGCAGGTCTGAGTTACATTTGCAGGGTTTCTTATGTGAGTGGCACAATCAGTGCTGCAGGCCCACTGGTAGCATTTGATTTAGAGGCCCTGGGCAAAATCAGTGCACTTTACTAGGGGCTTACCAGAAAATCAAATATGCCAATCATGGATAACCAATTGTAGTAACACTTTGTACAGGGAGCACTATCACTTTGACGCTGATTAGCAGTGGCAAAATACCCAAAGCATCGAACCCAGCATCAAAATACAGGCAGTAGAGGTGAAAAGTCAGGAGAAACCACTCCAAAGATGTCAAGTCTAACAATGTCCCCCATGAATTCAAGGTCAACAGCTGAGCAGATAGACAGCAAGAGGAGTTATAAAACCGGATGAGATTTCCTGAAATACATGCCTTTGTTAAAATATTTTATATTCTCCAGTATTAGGGGTGTCTTTCATAGATTCACATGCCTGAATCATTCCCCGTCGTCGGAGTGGGAGTCCCACGGTACATAAAAAAGTAATAGTATGCCAAAATATATATAGCAAATACCAGTTATACCAAACCAGGAAGTAAAGTAGCCCCAGCTACAGTAGAAAAAACTTCCACATTAGTGACTATCCCTGTCATTTTGTATAGCCCAAACTGCAGCCAATCAGGCGACAGCACCCACCAGAAGGTTCTCCCCAGAGGCTCAGGCTGTCAGATTTTTTACAGCACGTCGTGTGAAGGGAGTCTCCCTGAGCTCTGCTCAGTTTCTTCATTTACTTCATTTATATTAATTTTTTTTCTTCATATTTCACAGTTTTGTGAGTTGGCCATTGGCAGTGGGCCCAGCATCTCTTCGCTGTCAACAGTAGACCTATAAACAGTGCAATTGGGGCCATTAACAGTGGGCACATCGGCAGTTGGCCCGCAGGCTTTAGGTCCGTAAACAATTGGCCCATTGACGACAGTTCAGCTTAGTCAATAGCAGGCTCGTCAACGACATTCTAAGTCGACAAAATACTCTGTTCATCAATCATCCTCAGTGATGGTGAGTTGTATTGTTGAACGTTGGCCAAGTTAAGGACCAGTTTCGTTGACGACAAGTAGTACGTCTACGGAGGGTTTGTAGACTGACAGCGTCAGCAGTCACCTCCATAGTAGTTTAAGACTGCAGCAGTTTTCCTATGTGGACACTGAGGGTCACTTTTTTTTTTTTTTTGGTTGACCTCTTTGATGCTGGTCCCAGTCCATGGTTAGGTTCGTCGAAGCTTGATCCAGTTGGGTTTATGTACAGTGTTCCTTTAGCCTACTTATTAGTCGTAGCCTCCTTTCAGCAAGATCCTCCGGATGGAGTGATGTCTTTTTACTCGACGCCATATTTTCTTGGAATGGATTAAGACTTAGCCAGACTCTTAGCCTTGGTTTCTTTGGGATGCCATGTCCTGTCCTTTGACGAGATCTTGCATGAATCTTTATTATTCTATCCTCCGGCGGATGTTGGCGGATTTACCCTCCTCATGTAAGGAACGGTGACGCGCTTTCGTCAAGCCCTTGTCACCAGGATAGAGGCGGAAGGTTTTACTCTTTAAATTTTAGATTGGCAGAGATTTTGAGCTCTGCTTAAGCCAAAGATCGGCGCTGGTGGCTCTCTCGAGCACATATTTCCAACGCCAGACATTTCAACTCGCTTGTCTTGTCTCTCAACTTCAATCAGACCCATTTTTCCAAATTTCAACTGGCCATGACCTCCTCCTGCATTCTGTTGGTTTCCTTCTGCACAGGATAAAGCTGCTAAAGCAACTGCATAAGCAGTGGTTTCAGGTCTCTGATTCATTTGAAGATCTCATTACAATCACTCTTCGATGCGAGAGGTTTTTTCTTGGGTGAATCCAAGACAGAAATTTGTACACAAGGTATGTTTTTTCCTTCAAAAAGTATCAAATTGCACAATCACCATAGACGCATCCCTCTGGAATTGGGGAACACTCTTTTAGGGGCTGAAGGTCTACGGGAAATGGAGCCCTCAAATAAGGGGCTTGGTACATCATTCTGCTGAGCGAAGGGCCATCTTCCTTGCCCTCCAATTTTGTTGCGCAATAATTTCAAGGAGAAAACTGTATTGTGGCGCATAGACAATACAACTGGTATGCACTATGTCACTAAACACTAAGGGCTAGATCCGCTCTGTTGCCTCAGGAAGCCTGTGATCTATGGGCATGAGCGATACAATGCACACTCAACTTTCTAGCGATTGCATGTTCCTGGTACAAGAAACAGTCTGGCAGGCACTCTCAGCAGGACGACAATTTCCACTCTCGAGTGAGTTTTTCTTCTACGGACGGTGGATTCAATTTTCGGCAGAGGGGTGCATCCAGATCTGGTCTTTTCGCGACCAAGAGGAACAGCACATACTGGTTCTTTCCAAGTTGGCATCCCCACAAGGATTTACAGGGAAATGCGTTTGTCGTCCAACTGATCTCAATCTGCTTCCGTTTTCCACCGATACCTTTGGGTCTCAAAGTTCTGCGGAAGAACAAGATAGAGTGGTGTCGAGGGTTCCTCTTTACCCCTGATGGCTTCGCCAAAACTGGTTTACTGAGTTTCTCTTTTTTCCAGTCGGAGTGCGAACCAATTCGGTCGTGTCCACCTCCGGATCTATTTTTCTTCCAGAGCGGCCAGGTTTATCACCCGGAACCGCCATCTTTGAGGTCAGCGGCCTGGCCCCTGAGTACCTTTGGTTCGCCTATCTAAACATTCCTGCGGTTTGCAAGGAAGTGTTAGCCATAACAGGGACACGGTCTCAAATGGAAATGTTTTTGCGGTATCTGATATTGTTCGGCTGAACTTCATCATTTTTATCCTAAAACAGAAAGGATCTTCCAGTTTTTTTTCATTTAGCTAGCAAGTTCAGGATTGCCTCATGCAACTCTAATAGTTTTTTACTGGCAGCAGTTCCAGATGCCGACGAGATGGGACCACATCTTTTTATTCTTCAAAAAATATAAATCAATCCTTCAAAGGAATTTTCAGAATGTTTTTTCTACGCCAGTTCGTCCATTACCATCGAGACATCTCAATGTGGTAATAGCGCAGTTCATGTGCTATCCTTTGAACCTATCCTCAGTGATGATCTAAAATGACTTACTTGAAAGGTGTCATTTTCTTTTTATTGGCTTTGACATTCCTCTATTAGAGTCAGTTAGGTTCAGGTTTTATCGGTTCTTCAGCCCTTTCATACAGTTCACTATGACTCTGTGGTGGTTTGCGTTACTCCGGAATTCATACTTACAGTGCCTCCGGAATTCTTTCGGGCCGAGCCTGTAAAATTTAAAGGCATCTTTTCCTCCACCACTATCAACAAAGGGGTTTTGCATACACTTGATATTAGGAGAGGTTTCAAATGTTCTATTTACAAGGGATAGTTCGGTTTCGCAGATCCGATCAATTATTTATTAACTAGGGTACGATTAGTTTAAACCCAACAGGATCTTGGCGAACAGTTGCATTATGGATCTCTGCTCCGATCGGTTTTTTGCCATGCACAAGTTGGACAGCTTTGCTAGCAGCCCCTAGAGCGCACTCTACCAGGGCAATGCCTTCCTCAACTGCTTTGTTTGCCGGAGTTCTTCTCCAGCGCATCGGCAGAGCGGCAACCTGGGTTAGCAGGCATGCTTTCACCAATCACTACTGTTGGTTGCAGCCAGTGAGACCGATGTTTCCATGTGTCAAGCAGTTCTATGTAATCTTTTCAACTAAGGTGAGCCTCTGTTCCCACCTCCTTTTTTCCTGCAGTCAGACGCTTAGGATACCGTTTTCAGTGTGAACATTCTTCACTAGATGCATTTTATCATGCTTCGGGCTATGTTAATGCATTTTATATATTTCATGATCATGTGCACAGCTTCACAAGCTGGGTTACTATGGCGTCTGCCTAGCAAGGATATTTACTGCTATCTACTCTGATTCAGGCATGTGAATCTATGAAAGACACCCCTAATACTGGAGAACAACAATAGTTACTTACCTGTAATCTGTGGTTCTCCAGTATTGGTGTCTTTCATAGATTCATATGCACCCGCCCACCTCCCCTTCAGAGGCTCTTAGGATACATTGGTTTACTATCACTCCGTGCGAGAGAATCTGACAGCCTGAGTCTCTGGGGAGAACCTTCTGGTGGGTGCTGTCGCCTGATTGGCTGCAGTTTGGGCTATACAAAATGACAGGGATAGTCACTAATGTGGAAGTTTTTTCTACTGTAGCTGGGGCTACTTTACTTCCTGGTTTGGTATAACTGGTATTTGCTATATATATATTTTTGGCATACTATTACTTTTTTATGTACCGTGGGACTCCCACTCCGACGACGGGGAATGATTCAGGCATGTGAATCTATGAAAGACACCAATACTGGAGAACCACAGATTACAGGTAAGTAACTATTGTTCATATCATGCTAATACTTACATGTGGGAGCAATGTAATGTTACATTTGGCTGCTAAATTTGCTAAAACGTCACATGCATCAAAGTATGAGCACATGTTTATTAGTTAAATATATGGAAATATACCACTTTAGGACTCCATTTATTCTCAAAACAAAAATAAATATGGTTAATACTAATAAGATGGCCGAAAAGTAAATAAGGATATATACAGATGGAAATGTTAATAAGATAAACACCATACCACCTGGAGCCCTAATTATATGTAAGTTGAATATACCAACTAAGAATTAGGAGTATTAACATTTTGTCATGTTAAAAGAGGAACATTGGCACTTTTCCACTGTTCAGCAAAAATAGTCAAGGCAAAAATGGAGTAGTGCACGAAACAAAAGATGATAATTACTACCATCCCCATAGAGGTGCCACAAACCCCAAACTTTAGCAGCTTGCTAGGGGTGGATACCACCAGGCAGGAGGAGTGGGTGGGTGGGTTCAAATAAAACAAGAAAGCATGAAAGGAATGTTAGATGGAAGGTATGGATGCAGAGATAGGTGAATGGACAGATGAGTGAATTGATGGATGAAAAGAGAGCAGGATGGCTGATATGGTGAATAGAGAGGTTGACAGAAGGATGAAGGGATGGGTTGGAGGATAACGTGATGCTAGAATTGTGAAGCAATGGAGGAAAAGATGAAATGATGGAAAGAAGGATGGATTCAAGTAAGCATGATGGATAGACAGAAGTAAGGATTATGGATGATGAAGAGAAGTAAGAATGATGGGCGGCTAAAGAGAAATACGGATAATTGAGAGAAGGACAGATGGATTGAAGTAAGGATGGATGGGGTGGGTAGAAAGAAGGATGGGCAGGATTGTGAATAGATTAAGTGAATAATGAGTGATGAAGAGAAGGATGGATGAATGAGAGGAGTGAAAGATGGATTAATGGATGGATGAGCAAATTCACTGAGAATGCAAGTGCTAAAGGCACAATTTGTCTTGTGTTTTCAGGATTTCCTCAGGGAAGCAACCAAATGAGAACTGGGGTTGCTTTCCTCACTCACCCACTGTGGAGAAGTGTGGCTCAATGGTTAGAGCGGCAGAAGTGTGGCTCACTGGTTAGAGGAGGCAGACCTGGAAGCAGAGGTCAGCCCGGGACCAGGGTTCAATTCCCGGCTCGGCGGGGTCTTGAGTCCTAAAATGTCCATGGACTCGACAATTCTCGCTCCGGTGCCTACTCGATTCACGGGTTCACACTCTGTGACTCTGGGCAATAGCTTGCTTAATCTCCACAACGGCCCCTCGCAGCGGGATGCCTGGCTTTCACCTTGCGGATACCCTGCTGGGGTATCTCACAAGGGAATACCAGGACGGGTTCCCTAAGCAAGCGCCTTGATGCCTTCGGGTGATACGTGCGCTATATAAATCGCAATACATTTACATTTACATTTACAGACCCTGATGCAGAGGTCTAGCCCAGGACCAGGGTTCAATTCCCTGCCTCGGCCGGTCTTGGGCTCAAAATTCCACGGACCTGATAATTCTCACCTCGGTGCCTATTCCAATCATGGAGTCCCACTCTGCAACTCTGGGCAATAGCTTGCTTAATCTCCACAACAGCCCCCACAACGCTAAGGATCCCTGGCCTCCACCTTGGGGGTGCCCAGGAGTGGACGCCTCACAGGGAAAGCCAGGATGGGTTCCACAGTGGTATTCGTACAAGCGCCTTGAGTCCCTTGTGGGTGAGTAGTGCGCTATACAAGTATCAATTTTTTTATTTTACTTGGAAAAGAGTTCAAAGTAAGGGACATTTTGTTTTTTCTGGCTACTCCCTTCCATAGCAGTTTATGCTGATGCTCTTCTTTAATGTACCACTATCCTTGAATTAATTGTACTTGAGTATAAATCAAGATCACAAATTTATGCTCATAGGTTTACTCCTACATTTGGAGGAAATTGCTTTAAAATCAGAAATAATACCCAGAGTATTGGCAAATGTAGAGTACATATAGCAGTAAAACTTCTACACATGTAAAATCTCTAGGGCATATGCATTAACACATGAAAAAAATTCTTTCATTTTGTCCATGCAGAAATTCTTTTTTTACCTAATGAAATAAACACAAGAAAGGCACCATCAGCAATTTTCCATGGGCTCCTTCCCTATTCTATCCAAGGATATGGATTTACTTGTTCGTCTGGTATGAGTCAATCTCAAAAATCTTTCAGGGTTGGAACTTTGCTTGCAAATTCCTTTTTAATATGCTACGCAGCAGCTCTTCAGTTTGTGGGTGTTATAAATTTATAAGGCACATGCTCACCCTAACAGGATTTTCAGCACTATGTAAGAGAGGTTTATTATTACCCATCTTGACATCAAGAGGATGAAATGCCGAGTAGGCTCGCTATGAATTCAACGTCTTTCTGTGCTCACACACAGATCCATGCAAAATGGGTTTGCAATCCGGTATTAGGAAGAGGCGTGTTTAGGGCTTCCCAGTCTTAATACCGAATCTTAATGGTATGTACAAATGTTTTGTGACGCAAATTCATGTGTTATGAACACAAAACTTCATTTCTGAAATATTAAACAAATCTAAGTTAATTTATTTGTGAAAACAGCTTCATCTAGAAAGAATTAATGGGCTGATCACAGAGAAGTCCATTCTCTTGATTTTAGTTCGATTAGACTGCGAGTATATAGATAACAGGACTGGCCCGTGCAGGTAAGAGCAGCCGGGCTCGGGGGAAGTCGACAGACGATAACGAGGTAAAATAAAATTGAAAAAAAAAAAACACTTACCTTGCACTCCCCGCAACACCGAGTCGACAAAGCAGCGAGCATAAGGTAAGTGGTTTTCTTCTTTTTTAAAGTTTTATTTTACCTCATTGTCTGTCGACTTCAACCTCCTCTAACCCCCGACTCACCGCTCTTACCTGCTTGGGCTGCTCCTGATAGATACATTTTGCTTTCACTTGTAAAACAAGTCGAGAATCAGTTTTATTACTGTGTTTTCCTCACATTTCAAAAACTTATGAAGGATGTTCTTAGTTTCTAACCTCCATCACTCAAAAAATACAACTGGCATCAGTGTTCTCAACCACGAATATTTAGTGCCCCATGAGGCTGCTGTGTGCTATTGTGTAATAAGCACTGAGCGACATATTTCTGACTGGGTTGAGTTGTATTTTTCCTCCATATGTACAATTATCCCATGGCAGGGGATATTTCCTCATCTGCTGCCGAGTAAAGGACCCCCTGCATTTTAAATAAATACCTTTAGAAGGCTGTGGAGAGACATACTTTGGCAACAAGCAAGAAATAATGTAAATGGAAAATACATCAACCTTTTATATACAACCAGAGACAGGCAATCATTACAGTGCAGGAACGCTTAGAGAATTACAGCACCTGGTAATTACCCATGCCATATAGCAAGGCAGCACATTTGTTGTCCCGCACAAAGATCATAGCATTTAGAATATTTTCCATGTCCTATTAATATTATTATGTCTGACATCCTTACATGAAAGAGAAGGGAAAGACAATTGTCACATACATACAACGTAAAGAAAATACCCTAGTATCCCAAAACCGACTTCTGAAAATATACATTTATAAATATCAACACCCCCATATTCTCTGAAATTACAGAGTTGATTGTATAAGTGGCAAAGCTTAGTCAAAGCCCTATATTTCCAGGATGTCCAGGATCCAAGCCAAACTAAGGGAGTATGTGCACTCTTCAAGCGAATGGCAATCTTAATAAATCATCAACCATGCCTGAAATTCACAATAATCCTTGATTTCAGATTTCTGCCCCCACATGTGTCTCAAGGACTGAAAATATAAATCAGGAGGCCAAAACAAGCCAATATATTTCCAAAGATGGCACCAGAAAAGGGGCGGAGCGTCGAGCGGAATACACACGTATCTTTCTCTTTTAAAGGATCTCTGCACCACTCGTACCCTTGAGTAGACCATAGGCCTAACCCATAAAGGGCCTCCGCACTCGTGACGGGGCCGCATCAGTCGTGGGCGAATCTCTGCACTTGGGGGTGGAATCTCTGCATGAGAATTCTCATGGCGGAGATTCCGCCCCGAGGGTGCAGACTTCCCCGCCTACGACACGAGTGCGGAGGGCCTTTGTGAGTCATGTCCCATGTGTTCAACTTTCATTACTTGCTGGAGTGATATAAAAGCAGAATCAACAGTTGTATGACCTATGCTTGGTGAAATGGTTGATGTAAAGCTGGATAGAGACCTGCTGACAGTCTTTTCTAAAGATTCTCAGTGGCAAGTCTATTGCAAATTATTTTCCCAGGTTAAGTACACCGTGGCAGCAATGATTACTCATTAAGGAGCTATTTTGCCGTCCTCCCCGCATTGTGTTCTATTGCCAGTTCATTCCCGGCCCGCCAGGCCCACTAGCTAGCTAGTCTCCATCACATCACCCACCATCAATCCTCTGGAGAGTGGTAAGCTGACAGCATTCAGGCTCCTTCAAAGTATGGTGAACATGGTGCCCCTTATGACCACACACCCCGGCCCTGAGTAGCAATCTGTGTCATACAAACATTTCCAGCACACATGCATGATTGCTGTGTGTGTTGAGGTAGTGGTGAACAAGTTGCCGTGCCTGGATCTAGAGCTGGGGTGAATGTTCACCAGACCCATGCAGGAGATCTTTCGCAAACCTTATTTATATATTTGCGTTTTTTTTAAATTGCAGTTTACATTTTATTCTACACAGATGATTTCTAAGTTTTCATGATCCTGTTATTTTTGGTGACCCTGCATGTTCTCACACTAAACATGGAACAGAGTTAAGATTATTTTTGAGGACATTGTATTACTGATTTACTGATGATTAGTAAGTGATGATGCAAAACAGAAAACACACTTTGGCCCAGATTTTCAAAACAGTCACAGAACGCAGCACAGCAGACAAGAATTCTGCGCTGCATTGCTTGACAGGGAGGGTGCATGAGAGCGCCATATCTACAGGGATTTGGTTCTCTCCTCCCCTCTCCCTCGCACCGGCACAGATTTTAGCTGCCATGCACCAAGCAAGCACCTTCGCGCCATGGTGCAAGGGTCCGTGCCTGAGTCTACCATAGGTTTTGTATTGGAAGGGTACCCTTCCAGTGCAAAATACTGTGCATATACACACTTTAAAACTTTTCCTATTTTGTATGTGTGCTGCAGAGCATGAGAACACCTACACAATGCCCATGGAAACGCCTCCCTGGCGCACAGTAATGCAACGCAGCGCAAATCGGTGCATTACTCTAGATTTATGAAGCAACTCATGCATGGCTTCATAAATCTCAATTTTTATTTGCGACACTCTTGCACTCTGTTGCTTGGTGCAAGCATGACGCAACGAGGCTCGTAAATATGCCCCTTATTTGTTTTTTAAACTCTACCACAAAGAAAATCGCAGCTTGGACACATATGATAGTTAATCTGCTCTGATGCAAACAGGCTGCATTTAAGATAGGAATTTGCTACAGACATGTTTATGTACCCAGCAAGTTACCTGTTATAATTGCCTGCAAAGATCCATATGAATTCTAGTCACAACTACGACTCTTCATGAATTCGACCTGGGCGTTAATGCGCCTGTTGCACAGTACAGCATGTTGTAATTAGGTCACCGATTTGTATATTTCCAGTGGGTGGCAATAAGGAGCTACTTGCAAACACAAAACATATGAAGAATTTGCATTTTTCAATGAATTCGATTCTTACCACCAAGTAGAAGTTGGTGGTAATTTGCGATTCCTTAAGGACATTTTGCAATTTTTTTTCCTTCACACATTGCATTTAAGGAATCGCAAAATTTGCGATTCCTTAAATGCAATTGCAAAATAAGGAATCACAAATTTTGCGATTCTTTGTTTTGCACCAGATTTTGCTTAATACATATCATTTAGCAAATTTGCATTCAAAGAGGCCAAAATTCTGCGAATTTCGGCCTTTGCAAATGCAAATTTGCTTGATACATATGGCCCTAAGTACTTAAACCACATGTACAATTTCCCTCTTGATCAATCATGGCTATTTTTACTTTTTCATTAATATAGCAGGGATTAATTCTGACGATCATCCTTAACACTTCTCTTCTTAAACTGCGATTGGGTAATGCATCCACATACGGGTATCCAAATTCCTTTTCCATGAACTAGACATAAAATGAACAGATTATTTCCCCTTAAGGTACTTGTTAGACCTGACATCATTGGCTTGAGTCTCTCCTCCATTTCTTCTGTTTGCCTCCACTGTTTTACGATGTTTTGCTGGTATATGCTTTGGGCGCGGTGTCACTGCTGATCAGTGCCACAGCGCAAGTGCTCCCTATGTTAAATTGATATATCTATTGTATCCATGTTTGGCTTATTTGGTTTACTGTCAGACCCTAGTCTAGTGCACCAGGAGTGCTGGGGCTTGTAAATACAAATGCCGCTCGTGGGCTTGCAGCACGTGTTGTGCCACCCACAGGAGCGGCCTCGTAAAAGAATGTCTACGGGTCGGTCGTTGCGAGACCCACGTGCAGCCTAGTGCTGTCACGCAGGCTGCGCAAGTATACCTACTTGCCAGCCCCTTGAACCTTCCCTTGACTTCATGTTAGTCACCCCTATGGTAGGCCCGCGGGCAGGGTGCATTGTAAGTATAAGGTAGGACACGCCTGACCAAGTTGGCATGTCCTAATAGTGAATTACCGCCATCTTCGTTCTTCACTATTGCGAGGTAGCCTGCTCTCCATTAGTTAGAATGGGCCGCCGGGATTATTAATGCTATGATCCTAGCTGGCTCGGGGAGCATGGTGCAATGTCGAGTTTGGTATCCCTGAACTCGGGGTTTAATTACGCATCCGTTGGTGTGGATGGTTTTTTGGACTCTGGGTTTGAAAATAGCACTTTTAGAAAGTGTCTATTTTCTTGTCTAACCATTTCTGGTTTCTGCTGGTCTTGCGTGTGTGTGAAAGGAGCTGGGTGGCTCCACAGGTCTGGATGAGTCAGTGTGGGATGAGTAGGACATTATGTTGAGAGTAGGGCGGAGAGTAGTTGTTGATAGCCGGCCCGGCCTGATACAATGCTGGCTCCACCTCCTGCCAAGCGGCTGATGGCTCTATGCCTGCCATGGACGATCCTAGCCCCACCTCCTGCCAGGAGGCCGATAGCTCTGCTCCTGCCAGTGTCAATGCTGGCTCCACCTCCTGCTGGGCATCTGAGGACCCAGCCCTGCTCAGTGAATAGGCCAGGTGCGTCTGCCTGGCCCCGCCCACAACAGACCCAGGATGTTGGGAAATCCCCTGCATGGACAAAGGGATCAAAGCGGAAAAGGGGTATAAGAGAAGGACCCCTGAACCAAGAATTTAGATCACTTCTGACAAGGAACCCTGTAACCTTCTGCCAGTGTGCTGTTTGTTGGGGGAATCCTGCAGTGCTTCTTTATTTTTGCCAAGGAACCAGGAGAGAGGAACTAGGTGTGTACTCTCACGCTTGCTAAGAAAATCTCCAAGGGCTGGAGGAGTGCCAGTCTCCTGCTGAAGTCACAGGGCTAAAAGACTTCATCTGCTAAAAGTGCTACTTGCTGGAATCGTGAATCCAGCACCTCTGAAAGAACCAGCAATCTCGACGCCGACGGACGTCGCCGAATCCAGCTCGACGCAGTGGGTAACGGCCCCAGTGTCCCGCTTCCTCGACGACCGGCCGCCGGGCCCGACCGACGCCAGCAGCAACGCCAGCGAGTGGGAGTACGGCTCTAGCTCCAGAAGGACCTCGTGTCTGCACCGCTGCTGATCGCATCAACTGTGTGCCCTCTCGACGCCGTGAGCGCTGCTCACTCTGTGCAACCGCACCATCGACGACGCCTGCTGAGGCCTGATCGACACCGAAGACGCGACGCCGGATTGCTCGACGCCGCGGATCATCGTGTGCTTCATTTTCCTAAAGGTACTGTGTTGTTGGGGGTCCGTGTGACTCCGGGCTCGACGCAGCGCTCCTCGCGGTCGACGCCGAACCTTTGGAATAACTTTGCCTCGACGTCGGGTAGCCCCCGTGTGGGTTACCTTGTTGCTAAGAACTGTATTGCCAAGAAGAAGAATTGCCTTGATACTAAAGACTTTTGTGCTAAAGAAGAAACTACCTTTGAACTATCCTATTTCCCTTCCCAGAGTATTTATTAAGATTGTGTACATTTTTGTCGTTATTTGGTCTTGTGCTAAGCCTTATATAAAAAGACTTATTTTTATAATACTACTGTGTCGTGTCCATTTGTAGTGTATTCACTTTATTACTGTATGTGGTCATAATTGCTTAACACACAGCCTCTGAGATAAGCCTGTCTGCTCTGCCAAGCTACCAAGGGGTGAGCAGGGGTTATCGAAGGGTGTGATCCCCTTGCCCTGACTAGAAAAGGTGTGTCCCTATTTGTCAGAAGTGCATACCTCTGCCAACTAGAGACAGCCGGTTCTAACAGTACTGTTTGTCATAATCTTGGGATACTTCTGTGCCTATTACCAGAATTTCACTCTTTGTAATCTCAATTTGTAAATCCTCTGGGCATAAATTCATTTCCATATTACTACAAACTTTTACCAAAGTTTTCCTAACCTCGTTAGCCCATTTTAATTCACTTTGCTATATTTCATTTTTGCACCACATAGCATGCATAAGGTTTATGCAAGGCTTATAAAACTCAAAACTTGCTTCCAAATTATAGGTATATCTAAGATTCTTACAGTGCATACATATCTAATTTATTCAAATCATGGAAAACTCTAAATCTGTTCCCAAATAATAGAGTATATCTTAAGTACCTGTGAAGTGACAAAATGGTTGTCATGGTTCTAGGGGTGAATGTTTTGCCAATGTGCAACATTCCGTCCATCATCTTGTGTGTTTTGCTGTTCGCCCTATGTGGGGATGGTATGCCCAGACATGGGTCCCGTGCTCACTACGCCACTTGAGTCAAGCTATCCTGGCTGATGATGGCTTATAGCCAGAAACCTATCCTAGGTGGCTTGATTCTAGTCCAGGGAAGTTATGGCTTGGCAGTTCGGGCTGGACTGTTCCCATGAGGCACAAGGTCAAGACTGATTTGCATATGGCCATGTCTGACCTGAGGTGGCGTGGTGAGCAAAATAACGATGAATTAAACCCAGATCTGTGACTGGGGGTGAATGTTTTGCCAATGTGCAACATTCCGTCCATCATCTTGTGTGTTTTTCTGTCATTGTTTCTGGACATGAAGATGTTAAAGCTTCAACTAGTCCCCAGCCAGAAGAAGGTTTAAACAAAAGGATTGCTGATGACCCTTTATTTGAAGCATTTATGTTAGGCCCAGCAGGAACTAAAATTAAGAGACCTCACTCTCCCAATGCAGATTGATGCACATTTTAGTGGAGCTGGACAGATTCCAGATACAGCTCAGTAACAGCTTCTGGATAAAGGATTCAGATGGATCCCATGGATTTCCAGCACTGCTTCCATCCAATCATCTTCTATTTTATCCGTCTATCCATGCTCTTACACACCTAATATTACTTTATTCATCAAGTCACTAGCTCGCTCATTCATCCATCTAGGCATTCTCATCCACCTAACTATTGACGTATTCCCACATTTAAGTGCTCACCTACCCCACACCTACCTCACCACACACACACACAAACCTACCAATGTGCAAAGGTTGATTTTCACCTATATGCAAAGCAAGACTCTCTGGCTTAGTCAGTACTTGATATTTTTGTGGTTCAGAGTGTCTTTTCTACCTGTTCATTCTCTTTATCTATTGCTGCTCAAGTGAGTGCATAAACAGCTCTACATTCTTCCATACTGTAGAATTGACTTTAATTTTCTAATCCATTTGTGTCATCGTACAGCAGTGGAGCTATCGTTGACAAAATTACTCGAAACAGGTCATTTCTTTCTTCGGCATGTGCTAAATGTTTTTTCTGTTTCTCTAAAGGAATGATACTATATTTGATATTGTCTAGCCTGTATTATGTGCTTTACAATTTTAGATTTGGGGAACATTTGTCTTCAATTTTCAGTTTGTTTCTGGAATAAAAAATCGAATAGGCTCAAAAATAGAAGAATATCAAGACAGACGTTGATTCAATAGAAGGTGTGTTTTTAACTGATCACTTTCTTTTTCATAGAACAGAAAATGGCACTATTTTAGAATGTTCTTCAGAGATGGAAGAGTTAAAATACCCCATCAGCGGAAATGCAGAGGAAGAAAAGCTTCAAGTTAAAATAAAGGCATTTGAGGAGAAATTGACTGCTGAGAGCGGGACTCCTGAGCCTACCCGGAGATACAGTGCCAGCCAGACCTTAAAAGAAGAGCGAAAAGAGGTCAGATTCAGCAGGTATGATGGCACATCTATGTTGAGCATTTAATGGGCCTGCCAGTTACTTAAGGTCTTGTAATCAAAGAAAATCCAATGGAAATATTGTAATGTAATGTAAATGTAAATTGATACTTGTATAGCGCACTACTCACCCGCAAGGGTCTCAAGGCGCTTGTACAAACACCGCTGTTGAACCCATCCTGGCTTTCCCTGTGAGGCGTCCACTCCTGGGCACCCCCAAGGTGGAGGCCAGGCATCCTTAGCATTGTGGGGGCCATTGTGGAAATTAAGCAAGCTATTGCCCAGAGTTACAGAGTGGGACTCCATGATTGGAATAGGCACCGAGGCGAGAATTATCAGGTCCGTGGAATTTTGAGCCCAAGACCCACCGAGGCGGGGAATTGAACCCTGGTCCCGGGCTAGACCTCTGCATCAGGGTCAGCCGCTCTAATCATTAAGCCACACTTCTCCACCTAAAAAAAATGCTCAGTCCTAGCCTAATTTCAATAATTTGTCATACTGTTCCAAAACAATACATGTATTGATGCTTATGATGTGAGTTCTGATTTAGAGGTGCATATAGTTTCAGAGGTAACTGTCCACTGAGGTCAGGTGCAAAAACATCAGTGGTGCCTCAGGCACATTAACATTTTCGCAGGATAGTTTTTGCAGATATTCTGTTGCTGTAGTCTAAGGGTATTATTATAACTACCCCCGTAATTCTGATGTTTTTCATCATTGCCTAACCCTAATTGAGAGATCTACAGTAATTCTGTAGATGGGATGTGTTTCATGGGGAAGACATTTTTTCAGAGAGAAGCCCCTTGTAATTTTTCATTTCCAAGAGTACCCTGTAGGTTCAGCTTTTATTCTGCTTCCCCCATTCCCTCCAGAATTCCTGGTGCTCCCAAATCGGTAAATCCTGAGAATGGAATATTAGAACAAGGCACTCATAATGAGGCCCTAAATTAGTACCACGTGGTCCCTTGAAAAAGGAGGATTTGCATTCCAGGTTTTAGGAAAAAGACACAAAATGAACTTCACATTTGAAAGCAGAGTTGGGAAAGCCAGAACATTTAAAGAGGAAGCCAAACCAAAATCTGGGGTCTGGGGTGACTCTAAGAGCTAAAGCACGAGTTCTGGAATTAAAAGATTCAGCATGTATATCAAACAACATATATCATGAAAAAAAAGAGTATAAATATATTTTCAAATGAAAAGACTGTATTTTTCAACATTTCTGAGAGTCTCAACTACCGTACGTACCTTCTATAATAGCACTGTATTGAGTGACATTTATTGAAAGTAAAACATTTTAAACATGAAACATTCAAGAATACCCACAACCCCTGAAGATGTTGCCGCGAGGTCCCCACAATGTGCCTGTTTGTCATGTTCTCTGCATATGGACTATATTGCTCTTACATGGGAAGGAATATTATTTTATTTTGATTATATATAAGTGAGCTTTTTAAAATGCCGCGGTTCACAAACTGAATTACTTAAATTTATTGGCAAATTAGTTGGTTAAAGAACAAGACACATAGTGAAATAAAGTGACATTCCCTGGATCACACAATTTGGTCATGTGGGGAGGCCGGAATTTGAGCCCAGGTGTCCTGGTGGAACATTGTGCATTTTATTCTATTCGAGGGCAGTCTTAAAGAAATCATGAATCACTAATCATCACTTCTCTTAGCAGAGCTCTTGCAGAAGGAGTATAAACAAACTTGGATTTAAAAAAGAATGCACATACAAACTACGCCTCAGGCAGCTCACCAACATGCACCTCATGTGCAAAGATCAATACCCACAATCATTCAATCTCTGGTATACAGTAGGGAAGTAAGGGTGTGGGGTCTGCTGCAGCACCCCCAGAATAACCATGCTGGAGTACAGAAGATGAATGAGCAATAAAGATGCCTTTAACTTTGATTTTTATCTTGTCACATTTGACTGCAAAGTTATAGGTTTTTGTAAAGTGAACTACCTGACAATCTTGCGGGGGGTACAAGGAGTTTGATAGGAAACGCTGGAGGATTTCAGTTTTTTTCTAACACATAACAACCTTTAAATGCCTGTAAATTAACTGTGCAAATATTTTAAAGTATATCAGCACTCAGGAAAGCACAAATGAAGCACAGTTTTCGTAATGCTGAATCGTGATGGAAACAAAGATTTTAATAAGATCATTTAACCGCATCGCTGCGGCGGCTTTTCCCGCTGTGTGCAGCAATTTTTAAAAAGCCGCGTTACGTGACGAGCTCAGCTCGTCATCCGCACACGACCACCGTGGCTGATGACGAGCTGAGCTTGTCATCAGCAGCGAAGGGGTTAAAGACCCTTTTTTTGTTTAGTGATATGCCAATGATAATTGTTTGCTAAAAAACGATTTTCATGCATTATTATCTTGTCACATTTGACTGCAAAGTTATAGGTTTTTGTAAAGTGAACTACCTGACAATCTTGCGGGGGTACAAGAAGTTTGATAGGAAACGCTGTAGGATTTCAGTTTTTTTCTAACACATAACAACATTTAAATGCCTATAAATTAACTGTACAAATATTTTAAAGTATATCAGCACTCAGGAAAGCACAAATGAAGCACAGTTTTCGTCATGCTAAATCGTGATGGAAAAAAAGATTTTAATAAGATCATTTAAAGACCCTTTTTTTTGTTTAGTGATATGACAATGATAAATGTTTGCTAAAAAAACGATTTTCATGCATTATTGTTTGTGCGTTATATAGTTTTATCAGAAAACCTGCATGTCAGTTTTAATTTGGTGTCCATTTCAATAGAAAATGTGCTGTCTGTAAATGACAGTGCAGTACCACACCATGCTTCAATAATGTACTTGAAACTGTGTGCTTTAAAATGCACCACTGGCTACATACCACACCCATACCAATCTCCTGCTGAATGGGCTTAACAAATGTGCTATACTTGTTAATTGAGTGACGCTTGAATTGTTCACAATCCCTATGACTTTAGTGGTGTAACATTAATGGCAGCATCCCCTCTCTGAAAATTGTTCCAGCACCGCTGGATATTGGTATTGCACCATAACAACCTCCCATCTTCAGAGTTGTTGAGCATCAAGTGATCTTGGAGGTTTTTCTGGGTTTAGTAGAACAATTCCGCCATTGGTAAGTAGAATATGTAAAGAGACTCTGAGTAGAATATGAAAAGAGATTAAGTTGAAAAGGTGAATTCACAATAGACCATCTAAATATGTGGATCAACAAGCACAGATCGAGACAGATGGTAGCAATACATTTAGGTCGAGCCTAACGGCAGCGCTCATGCGCTACTCGCTCTGTGAGGCATGCTGTAATAGAGCATGCAGTGGAAGCCCCGCCCATATTTGTCATTGGCTTGTGTCGTTGTCCTTCTTAAATGCTGGCTTCTCATTGGTAAATAGGCTTGGTAGTCCCTCCTTGGTACCGCCTTGTCTGCATTTGTTACTGCCCATAAGGACTAGACCTTTTACTTGGCTTGTTACATGGTCTGCATTATAAGTCGGTGAGCACAATTTTGTTTATAGACACTGATGGAGACAATGGTGGCTGCTTTTTATTTGTATGTGCATACTGAGGGCAGGGCCCTCTTTAGGGACACTGTGCTAAGATTTAAATGTTATTTTTAAAACTTGATGTTGAGTGCGGCACCCGCTTCATGGACACCACGCTCTGTTTTTTTTTTTTTTTAAACTTTAATACTGAGCACCGCGCCCGCTTCAGGGACACTGTGCTCAGTTTAATTTTTTTTTAAACTTTAGTATTGAGTGTGGTGACCACTTCAGGCACACCGTGCTCTTTCTTATTTTTTTTTTTTTTACTTAACTAATGAGCACGGCTCCTGCTTCCCGGACACCGCACTCTGCAATGCAATCAATACTGTTTTTGCGGGACTTTGGACTGTTGGTATTGTAAATGACAATGCCTTTTATTTTGTTATAAAAGGCATTGCCATTTACAGTGCCCGAAGGCTCGTGATTGCGAGACCTATTGCATTGTAAATGCTTGTTAGAGAATGGTGTTGAGCCGACTGGTCTCATATTACTTAAACTAACATCCCTGACAACAGTTGCGTATGCAATGTTTGAAGAAAGTATTTATACCATACCAAATCACCTTATGGAAGATGCTTTAGGGGCCCCATGAGATGATCTTGTTGATAAAAAAAGCCCACTAAGAGTCACAAATTTTGACATGCTTAATTAATATTCATTAGGCAGGTCACAGCAGTGACTTGCCATATGCTTATGACGCAAATTAGGAGTACCTTCATGACATATATATTGTTAATGAAATTTGCCTTTACGACTTATTGGAAAAGGGGAATTTCCTAATTTATTGTGAGCACATTGTGCATGTTCAAACATAAAGAAAAAAAAATAAGACACATTATTAAAGTGGTGTTGGAGTGGGATCGAGCCATCCTGGCGACATAACCCATCCACCCTTTCACTTCATTTCCCTTGACTTGACCCAAACTCCAAAACATAGTAATCTTATTCGCATTTTTTAAATTTCTCTGTGCCTGGGGTATTTGGCTAGAAAGTAACCAGCTCAAACATTTTCAAGAACAGTTTAAAAGCTGCAGAACTCTTTCTGCGAATCTAAAAAAAAAAAAATTTTTTGTTGTTGTGCCTAGTCAGCCAAAGTAAGGCTCAAAGGTTCAATGTCATAGAAATGCAAAATGACCCAAAAACGCAAGAAAAAATGGAAGACTATAAACAAAAAAACATTTCTCATTCACCAAATACTGCATGTAGAAGCTGAAAATTTAGCATTCATACATTTTTATTTCACAATAAGTGCCTAAAACAGTTCCTGATGTAGGGCTTGTATTGTACATATAAGCACAGATGTACAAAGGTGATGTCAGAGTGCAGTAGGTGTCTTTTGCACACCAATTTCTTTGCGACTCTAATGTGATTTTGCACTACAAATGATGGATCGGTTGCAGCACAAAATATTCATTTATGAGCCTTTTTTAGATGTTAGTGGAAAGTGTACTCCATTGCAACAGCTTTCCACCAACCTGAAAAGCCTCCCTCCTCATGTAGAGTTTGGCAGACCTTCAGTGTGAGACTACTCCACCTTCCTATATACACCTCCGACAGCCCGATGGAGCAAGGGTAATTGGAGGCTTAGCCATTTGTATGCCAATCCTATTTAAAGTGGGCAGACACATGGCCTGTTTTCACTGCCCTTTACTGCAATGAAAAATAGGCAGTGAAAACATTTAATGGTCCACTGTTGAGGAGAGTTCATTATTTTTTTCTTTAAAAAATAAATATATATTTTTTAAAATAAAAAGAAAGTTGTGAGATTGACGTATGATTCTGTCATATTGACTGAGCCGTCCATCAAACTTACAAGGCATTTCTAGTATCCGCTGTGACAGCGGTTCCTGGAAATGCAAGAGATGTCTTCAGGAGCAGCAGGCATCTCTAAATATGCCTGACAGAGTACCCTTACAATGGGGGTAGTAAAGTACTGTGCTCTGCCATGCCAACAGTAATTACTTCATCCACCAAGATTTAAATCAGCTCCTATGTATGGGGCAAGGCTTGTTTCTGACTTCTTGTGAATGCCAACTTTTGTAGAGATGCAAGTGGCAGTGAATGGCAGCAAATACAGGCATTGAAGCTTATGAGCAGCAATAGACCTATTGACTTGCATTGTTATCCACTAAATGTTGAATTTTGTTTTTTAAAAGCAGCCCAATTACCTAAGGGAGACTTTACTACAGCAAAAAATAATGGAACCTACGCTCTTGACATCCTGTGTTGAATACTTATTTTTTCTGCAAGTATAGTATGGAAGTGCTTTTTTTATCCACTCAAACTATTAAGTATATAATGGTTATTTAACATAGCCTAAGGACTATTTCAATCACAAGGCAATTTTGGGCTGCAGCCCAGGACATCACACACTTCTGATATTCCATTACCGCGTATAGAGGTGGCAAAGTGTCACTTCACCTACAATGCAGAAAATCCCACGACAAGCCCTACCTACCAACAACAGTCTGTCTCTGTTGCAAGGCCTTTTGTGGCTTATGAAGAACATGGAGGTGCTTTGAGTCTGCCCATCGCTTACTCTTGGTTAGCTTTCCTTATCACTCTCATTGGTGCCTGCTTCTTGCTTTTGTCCCAGCATGTGAATATTGTGTTTGCCCCTCCCATGGAGCATTGCTTCCACTGCTTCTCCTTCTTGCATTAACCTATGTTTATTTGTGATTGGCACATTTTCTCAGTTTCTGACAGAGAAATGCCATGGTTCCTGAGGGCAAGTTCTAGCCTACAGAGAGCAATATAATGGCAATGGTACAAGAGTTTATGTCTCTTGGTACGCATTTGTTGCTAATACATGCAAACTTCATACATTTGTTTATTTCATTGCAAAGATGTAAGAAATTGAGGTGCTCAAGTGGCTTAACACTAAGGGGCCGATTACGATGTCAATCGGAAAGCCTCCAACCGCTAGTCAGACTCTTTCTGACCGCAGTTGGAGGCTTTCCGACTGACACAGTCGGTTTCCTGTCCGACCACTGAATTACGTTGTCAGCGGTCGCAGCGTAAACCGGTCGGTCATTCCGACTCAGTTCTGACTGGCTCTCGGGGTCTTCCAAGTGGTCGGAACCGCACCGTAATCCCCTATGGACGGAGTTTCCGCCATCAGGATTACGGGGTTTCCCACAGCCTTTCTGTGCCTGACTTGCCAACATGGGCAGGCTGTCAGAGAGCGACTGTGGGGGCCCCTAGCTGGGCTCCCTGGCTTCCGTGGCCTACAGTTGGTTGCCGAGGAGGCACCTAGATTGCCCTCCTGTAACTTTAAGCAGTGTGTGGCAGGCACCATGGGGTGTAGACTTTTACACACACTCCAATTTCTTTATGGGAGGCTGTATTACAGGCGGTTTATGGCTGTGACACAAGCTCTCATAGAGAAATGTGAGTATCTGACTGAACAGTCTTCGGTCGCGTGGTAATCAGTTAGTCAACTCCGCTGACTGGAGGTTGGTCGGTGCAGAGACGGAGGCGGTGTCGGTCAGAGGCAATTCCGACCGACATTGTAATAAGCCCCTAATTATTCACATAGGACAAATACATGACGTTTGTGTAAATTTCATGCCAAATATGGGGAAAATGATGGGCATTTCATTGCCATCGCTTCTGAAAAAGTTCATACGTGTTATGGAAGCACTCCATGATCTACATGGAGGCTGGTTCATTCAGTATTCACAGCAATAAACAAAGAGCAGATGTAAAGAAAATGATACTCATGAACATGTGTTGGCTTATGGGCAGTTTCATTACTGGGCTCAAATTAATGTCCATGGAATAATTTCATGACAGGGCTGGTCTAATGGCTCATACTTGGCCAAGATTTATGTGTAATTGTCAGTCTAGGTTTTCAAAGTGCATATTAGCCTTTCACTGAACATCTAAAGTTTATCAATGATATTGAATAATACATGGAGGACGCAAAACAATATATCTGAAGACATTTTTGTAAGCATGGGGTCAAGCCCGTCAAAATACATACTCTGGAGGGTTTCTGTTAGAATACCATTCTCTGGGGCCTCAACCACAGATTTGGGTGAGATTGTCCCGAGTGGGAAAGAGTTACCCATATAGAGGAGATGAAGTGCTTGTGGCCCTTGGAATGTGGAGTAAACTATTGAAACTCATCGTAGGCTGCATACATTTTTTAAACATCTGCTACCATGAGACTGGACACTGGCAAGATGATGCCAATATAATGGCAGCAACACACTGGCAGTGAGAGGCCTGGCCCATTTGGAAGGAATACACATAGAAGAGGTCTTCTGGAGCATCTGATGAGAGATGATAGATGGCAGAAATGATGAGAGAAATTCACTGGAGCGCCAGCTAAACCCTAATGGTTCTTCAAGCTTTTACATGAATTTCCAGGAGGAGGAGGTTCAAGGTGTTGGCAAGACCTGTGGCTCTAGTCGAATTCCATAAATTACCTTGTTTGGGACCTCATTGAATAAAATGGTGTTGTACCACGGGTGTAGTACCACCAGCCTGATCCATCATTTCATATTGAAAGCAGGCCTACTGAACAATGCTACCTGAGAAAAACAAAGGAAGAAGCAAGAGAGATAAGAAATTATTTTTTCAAAACAAGTGGTGTCACGAAAGTGAAAGGGAAAATTAGAAGAAACAGAGATGTGGTTCATTGAAAAGAGGAGTCTGATTTTAGCTGCCCTCTGCCAGTTACAAAACACCACGACTGCCATTGAGAAAAAGTTCTCCTTTATGAATTACCAAACTGGGAGTCATGTGCCAGAGGGGGAACAACCTTTATAACGCAACTTTTAGCACGCAGTGCTATTACAACGCAGATTTTAAAACAAAAACCATTACAACGCATTACACTGGGGGGCGCTCTAGGATAGGGAATAGTTTTAATTTACTATCCAACATTTTCCCTAGTGTCCAACTGGTGTTGGAATAGTAAATTAAACTATTCACTATCCAGCACCCCCCCCAGTGTAATGCGTTGTAATGGAATGCGTTTTAAAACTTGCGTTGTTACAGCATGCGTGGTAAAAGCATGCGTTGTAACAACGTACATCCGGGCCAGAGGCTCTCTGATAAAGAGGAAAGCCTAAAAGGAGATAATGCAACTATATTGGTCCTGAAGAGGTCTGTTGGGGAACTTCAGGTGCCAGAGAAATCTCTAAAGGACTTTAAATCTTGGCCATCACAATCAAAATACATTTAATAAGACACCTTGAATTCCTAGAGTACCCAAGAAGGGCAGCCAAGGTCCCGTTTAGCTTTAAATAGAGTTTATAGAAAATGAGGACTGTGCAAAAATACAATGCATGCATTTACCATGCATGCCTTTATCAAGCATCCTTTACAATGCAGATGCCTTTACCACGCATTCTTTTACCACATATGTCTTACCACGCATGCCCTTATGATGCAAGTCAAGTTAAGTTACGGTAGCTTTATAAATGTACTCCCTACCTTTTATATATGTGTGTGTTTTTAATTTTAATTGTTTTCATTTCTTTAATCCCCCACTTTTTTAAAATTACTTTTCTCTATTTGTGGGGAAAACCCCTTTTACCTTGCCTTTGGTATCCTACCCCTACCCACTCTTAAACCCTAAAAATAGATATACATATACACACACTCGGACACACACACACGCTTGCATACACACACACACACACACACACACACACACACACATATATATATACTAGCGGCCCGTCCCGACGTTGTCCGGGTAAAAAAAGGCTAGGCAGCAATGTTTTTAGTATTGAAAATAACATTTACTTCAAAACTTCATGGTACACCACATTTCGTGTTTCATGAGAATCAGGAAGTAGAATAAATTGGCTGTCGGAATTCCCCGACCTCGATAGCGCGACATATAACTGTCCATGAGTGAAGCAGTCCTCTCGTAAGTCTATCCCACTGACTTTGTATGTCTGACCTTGTGATTTGTTAATGGTGAATGCAAAAGCAATGTTAATAGGGAATTGTAAGCGTTTGAATTGAAATGGTAGATCAGTAGGGATCATGGGTATCCAGGGAATATGGGCTAACTGTCCTTCAGCAGGGCCAGTGAGAATAGTAGTCTCTATTACATAAGGTAAAAGAGATTTAACTTGTAGGCGCATCCCATTGCAGAGATTTGGTGGATGTAGGTTTTGTAATAACATGATAGGAACACCTACTTTCATTTGGAGTGTATGAGGGGGAAGCCCTGAAGGGTTAAGTGAGTGGAGAAATTCTTGGGGATAATGCACAGCGTCTTGTGTATCTAATACTGTATCATTGGAATTATATATTGTGGTTTCACCTGGGAATAGTTGTAGTATGTGTTCATTAATATGATGCATTGCAGAGTTTCGGGCGGCAACTATAGACCTTTCGCAAATCCATGTGTAATCTTTGCTGAGAAGATGCTTGATGTCTGGGTAAACATGTTGTATGACTTCATGTAGGGTACAGAGACGCTTACCTAAGTTTTGTATGTTGATAAAGCCATTTGTGACAGGTATGTCTCCGTTGGCCACTTCTATTAGAAGATATGCAAATTGTGTATCTCCACCTCCTAAATGTGTCCTCATGTTAGTGCGCAGGGTAATAGATTGTACAGAGTTCCATAGGTGTGATGCTTTTAAGCATGCTTTTAGTATATCAGCCCGTGTTCCTGTAGGCACCACAGGAAGAGTTTGTCAGAAGTCACCAGCAAACACAAAAGTAACACCTCCAATTATGTTGTTTGAATTTTTAATGTCTTTGAGAGTTCTGTCAACTGGCTCAATATGTGAGCGGTGTGTCATTGTACATTCGTCCCACATGATAAGAGACACATTTTGAAGCAGTGTCCCTAAAGGTCAGTTTTTCCGAATATAGCATATTGAATCCTTTTCAAGGGAAACTGTTAGAGGCAGTTCAAAGGTAGAATGTGCTGTTTTCCCAGCTGTTAGCAAAGGGGCAGCTATTCCAGATGAAGCAACAGCTAGAGCCAAATTCCCAGAAGATCGAACTTTGGCAAGTATGAGGTTGATTATGTAAGTCTTTCCTGTGCCACCGGGGGCGTCTATGAACAATAGTTTGCCTTGCTTCTTTTCAACACTATCAACTATGGTGTTGTAGGCGAGCTGTTGATCGGGAACTAAGTTAGGCAAGTGTTGAGCAAGGTAGTTATTTAGCTTAGGAATACTGTGTGCGGTAGCGATATTGTGGTATCCAGTTAGGTTAGTTCGGACTGCTCGCAGCAGGCTGAAATCTTGTAAGGACTTCTCGCTTAATAGATACAGTGAGTCTTCAATTTCTATAAGTCCTTGGTTTATGATTTCACTGTTGATAGCAGCCCGTGCCGACGTTGTCCGGGTATGAATTGCTGCCGGCCAGTAGTAAATTGTTTTGTAGGATTTCGTTTTGATAGCATTTCTTATCTGTGACAGGCCTGTGAAACGCTCCGATTCACAGTGCACTGCTGATGCACTTAAGAGTGCGCGTTCAGTAGTGTGTGAACTCAAGTTTCCCTACTTTATTTTTCTTTGCAAACTCGACAACATGGCATAAGCACAATTTACATTACAGAAGAACACAATCATTTGTGGTAGGCACGGGGAGACAAAGCGATATGCCTGGAATCACAGGATGTTGAGCTGACGCCGAGATTCGAACCTAGCTCCCCAGCTCTAAAGTTCGCAATTCTAGAACTTGTGGTGGGAGGTGTGTCTAAAAGTGTATGTTGGTGCTGGCCATCAATGAGAGAGACCTGTGCATTTTTCAAATGGGTGGTGAAAAAATATGAGTATGTTGCTGGAGATGTGGGCCGCCGTGCCACCAATGTACTTACCGGGGGAGGGTAAACACCGATTATTCCGCAACTTTCTTTCGGCATACCATCACTCCGCATACTTTCATTACGAAAGTACCATGACTCCGCAATGCCATTATAACGCATGGCATTACATTTTATATGCTTTTACTACACATACATTTACAACGTAATTCGTTGTAAATGCATGAATGGAAAAAGCATGTTTTTTTTAATGTTTGGATAAGGTAAGTATGGGTATAGGGGTATATGTTTTGGGGTACTGAGGTATATGTTTGGGTATTTTAAGGGTTCAGATATAGTTTTGAGTTATGGGGTACAGGGGTAGTTTTAGGGTTTAAGGATAGGTATGGGTTTTGGGGTGCAGGGGTATTTTTAGGGTTCAGGGCTAGGTTTGGGCTTTGGGGTACAGGGGTATTTTTAGGGTTCAAGGGTAGGTTTGGGTTTTGGGGTACAGGGGTATTTTAAGGGTTCAGGGCTAGGTTTGGGTTTTGGTGTACAGGGGTATTTTTAGGGTTCAGGGCTAGGTTTGGGCTTTGGGGTACAGGGGTATTTTAAGGGTTCAGATATAGTTTTGGGTTTTGGGGTGAAGGGGTATTTTTAGGGTTCAGGGGTAGGTTTGGGTTTTGGGGTACAGGGGTATTTTAAGGGTTCAGAGCTAGGTTTGGGTTTTGGGGTACAGGGGTATTTTTAGGGTTCAGGGTTAGGTTTGGGTTTTGGGGTACAGGGGTATTTTAAGGGTTCAGATATAGTTTTGGGGTTTGGGGTACAGGGGAATTTTTAGGGTTCAGGGGTAGGTTTGGGTTTTGGGGTACAGGGGTATTTTAAGGGTTCAGGGCTAGGTTTGGGTTTTGGGTTACAGGGGTATTTTTAGGGTTCAGGGCTAGGTTTGGGTTTTGGGGTACAGCGGTATTTTAAGAGTTCAGGGCTAGGTTTGTGTTTTGGGGTACAGGGGTATTTTAGGGTTCAGCAGTAGGTTTGGGTTTTGGGGTACAGTGTTATTTTTAGGGTTCAGGGCTAGGTTTGGGTTTTGGGGTACAGGGGTATTTTTAGGGTTCAGGGGCAGGTTTCGGTTTTGAGGTACAGGCGTATTTATAGGGTTCAGGGCTAGGTTTGGGTTTTGGGGTATAGGGGTATTTTTAGGGTTTAGGGATAGGTTTGGGTTTTGGGGTACAGGGTATATTTATAGGGTTAAGATGGGTTAGTGTTTAAGGGTGTTGGGGTATTTTAAGGAGTAAGGGTGGGTTATGATCATGGGGTGCAGGGGTATTTAAAGGGAGCAAGGTGGGATTAGCACACGATATGAGACATGTCATGAAGGGCGGAAGGTACCACACGCCCCCAGCGTTTGTCACGCCCCCAGCACACACCCACAGCACAACGCAGACACGCCCACAAGGTACTACTTTGCTGGCATGCTTCTTTTACCTTTTAAATGTGTATGGTGGGCGTCTGTATAGCATATGTCCTTCTGCTGCAACTGCCCTGTCCAACGCTGTATTGGGTGTTGTGATTGGTGCTGTGGTTCCTGAGATTACCCGCCTCAAAGGTTTGCGCTCTCTCTTTATATTAGTAGTATGGATATATATATACACACACAATTGCCTTAAATAATAAACTTACATTGGGTGGTAAATTCATATGCATGGTAAAGGCATTGGTGGCAAATGTATGGCACAGTGACAGCATTGCATGGTAAAGGATTTGCGATAAAGGCATGTGTGGTTATGACAGCGTTGTGCAGGCTGTTTCCCAAAAATTTTAATATGTTAAATGTCCCCTCACCCATTTTGGTGGTGTTGAGGGCATACAGGTTGGAAATAGGAGGCGCAAATGGTAGCAAAGAGTATAAAGGCAGTATAATTTCGGAATTGGGCAACCAGGTAGACCTCTAAATAACCCCGAGTAAAAATGGTAGGAGAAACCTGGCCGCTCATGATGTGGGAAAATCCAGTGTGACCCTCATTACAGTCAAAGAACTTTTGTAACACAATCAAAGTTTACAGACTATTAAAAAAGAGCTGAAAAGGGTGTTTCAAGGCATCACTGTGGCACCCTCTTAAGGTGAAGGTGGCGGATGACGGGAACCATCATGGGTTTACTTAAGTGGAGGCTGCTGCAGCATTCCTGGAAGCAAGAAGGAAGCCATCTGTTTAGCTGTCCTGGAAATGGCTGTCAGCCGCCTTTGAACTGAGATGTAATTGAACACACCAAACACGCATGAAAGTTGGCTTGAAGTTTATGCCTTAGGGATTGGGGTTTCAAACTGACATCACACAGAGTTTTGATAACTGCGAACTTGAAAAAATAGTTAGTGTTATCCCTCAATCTTCCTTTCCCTGTGCCTCACCTTCCCTCCCTAGCCCCCACCAGACTAGGCTCACCAGTCTTGCAGGAAGGAGCTCTCCAAAGTGTAAGTGCCTGATTTTTAGTGGGTTGTTTTGTGTCTGTTGTTGGGTTTGTAAGAGACTGTGGGGCATATTTACAAGCCCCTATCGCCACTTTTAGTGCCGTTCCTGTGGCGATGGAGCTTTGCCTCATTCGCAAGCCAGCATTAAACCACTTAATGTAGCTTAACGCTTTCACGCTATACTTAGCGTGAAAGGGGCGGGCAATGAATGTTGAAGTGGACGTTCCATTGCAACACCCATTGATTTTGACACTGCCCCATATTTACAGAGGTGGCATAAATATGAGGCAGCACCAAAATTAAGACCAGGGAAAACCTGATGTTACACAGGCGAAACGAAGATAAATGCTTCATTTCTCCTCAATTTAGCTTTTTCTATGTGTGCTGCATCGTGCCGCATACATAGAAACAGCAAATGCCATGAATGATTGTTTATGTGCAGGAAGGTTCCCTTCCTGCATATAAACAATATATATTTTTTTAAATGACGAGTTGCAACATCTATTGGTGCTGCACTAAGCAGCACACATACGGTGCAGCCCTGCATTTCAGAAGTGGCAGAGCATGGCATTAAGCCAACAAGGCTAATGGCACGCTCCGAAACTTCACTTGTAAATATACCCCTGTGTTCCTTTTTCTTGTTCTGTGTTTACTCCAATATAATTATTTGAAACAAAAAAAATATTTTACCAATGGTTAGCGTTACTTTGCCATGCAAAGGCGTGTGAATTCGGTGGGCTTACTTTTGAAGTGGTGATATTTGCATATTGTCGGATATCTAAGGTTCTAAACCCTCACCTATAGCCTCTTGGTTTCTAACTTGCTTTAAGGTTCAAACATAGGGCCAATCAAGTTAACCTACTGACAGTTATGGCCCATTATTATTTTTTTCCACTGTGATTTTTCATCGTTTCCATGCATGAGACGGATTGCAACTTTTAGTGTTATTTAAAAAACCTGTCATACAAACACAATCACTCCTGATGGTAGCACAATTTTGAATGATGTCCTCTTGCTTCTTGAGTTGTAACTGAAGCAGAGATACACTGAATGCTCTTAATTCCTTATGTCACAATAACGGGTACATGGGACTAGTTACCATTTTGTTTCCATTTCTTTAGGTTATATATATATTTTTTAATTATATTTATGTTTTTAGTCAATTATTTAATATATGTCTTATGCTAACTTAAGCATAAAAAATGCATACAGAGGTTCAACAATCTAATACAGTGTCAAAGTAATACTCAACAAAAAAAGATCCTATATAGGTAATCGATTATGCAAACACCCTTCATTCTTCTGAGCCTAACCACACCAGCATCATTTATTATTCTTGAACAATCATGTTTTATTGTTTACTCTAATCGGGCAAAATATTTGTAAATAATATTTAGCACATGATATTTATGTCAGCTAATAGTCTAACTAGTCTAGTATCACAATGTTCATATGTGAAGATGACAAACTGTTTATAACTTAGTTATAACACACATTTACCAGGGAGTAGATGTGGTATGTAAAACACCTAGGAAACAAATAGAAATATTGGTAAAAATATTAATATATGAAAAAGAAAGCGTGAGTGGATGGAAACTAAAATAGCAGTATGTCAGTGGGCATGCCCCATTCTAAAGAAAACAGTATTATTATATTACAAGCTTACCTAGTGGTCAACATAGGGTTCCGTCATTGAAAAACATACCAGATGGTCCGCCATGAGGACAAAATGCTTTAGGGAATTCTTCAGAGTTGCACTAGCCTATTGGGATGTATGTCGTTACTACGCATGCTTTTACAACGCATGCCTTTACCACGCAACTTTTACAACGCAAGTCGTTACAACGACTTGCGTTGGGGGGTGCTGGATAGTGAATAGTTTAATTTACTATTCCAACTCCAGTCCCCGTGGATAGTAGGGAAGGTTTTGGATAGTAAATTAAACCATTTCCTATCCTACAGCGCCCCCCAGCGCAAGCCGTTGTAACGACTTGCGTTTTAAAAGTTGCGTGGTAAAGGTAGTGCGTGGTAAAAGTTGTGTTGTAAACACTGTTCCCCGCCTATTGTGCCCCTAGATAGACTGAGACCAGGGCAGTTAGGCAGGAAATTCCAGATGTGTTCGTGGGTTGAAACTCTGGAAGTTTCTTCCACTTCAAAGCTGGCACCAGGTGTAAAAATAGGGGACTCAGATCTACTCTTCAGTTCACTTCTTCACCTGTGGAAGGACTCTCAGAGGACTTCTCTCCTGACTATGGCCTGCTGTGTACTTCAGGGTAATGCCCTGCTGCACCAAGAAGACTGCTCTGTTGCCTGAAGTCTGGCCTGTGCACTCAGAGGACTGCCCTGCTGCCCGAGACCTACTTTCGTGTTTGAACCCAAGACTTCCAGAGTGAGTCCAATGGCTAGTTGGGCAGCCTCCTAATCAGTACATCAGAGACAGAAACGCCTCCAATCATCTTGAGCCTGCACCTGGACACAGCCTGAATGAGTCCTAATACTCCTGGTGGTGCCAATACAGTCCTGGACCCTTTGAAGTGGTGCTAAAGGTGTCCAGATAGCCTAAATCCAAAACTTTGGAATTTTCTGCCAAAAAGTGCTCCAAGAACAAAGAGGAGACCTGTCCCTACCTGCTTGGCGATCCACTAAGGTGTCTCAAACATTTGTCTGACTTTGACACAGCTATTACCACGTTGCTCTCCGCAGCTAAAAATCTTGTTCAGCTGCTCCTTGCAGAGGGGCTGTTCGGCCTTGTAAAGCCCTCATCAGCTACAGCCCACAGCTTTGTCCTGCTGGAGATTTTCAACTTCATAAAGCAGACTATAGGCCAGATTTATATCACGGCGGGCCACAGTTCCGCCATGGGGATTGAATAAATTACTCTACCTCATGGTGGAGAGGCAGCCCCCCTCATTTATAAATAAATGCCAAGCAAGCTGTCATTTATAAAAGCATTCCCAGGAACTGCCATCAAAGCATATTACTGGGACTGTGTCAGCAGGATACACCCTGAAGCACAAAGTAATTATTTATTATTATTGCTCCCCTCGCCATGATAGTCTTCTCCCAAAGCATTATAATTTATTTTACTGTTCCTTACCGTCAGGCAGTAAGAAACAGTTAAAAACATTAAAAGCAACTACATTTTTGTCCATTTAAATTGGGCGGGGGGACATGTAGCCAATTCTTCGACGGCCCGTACTCCCCAGGGTCTTAGGAGACATTGGCCATGGCAGAGAAATTGCCTGCAATTAAAGTTGGTGAGCTGCCAACTATATTGGAGGAGAGGGAACTCTGTCATTGCAACTAAGTACCCTCTACACCAATATATAAATCAGGCCCTAAGTTTAAACATAGAAATATTCACCTTGACTCCGTACAGCGGCTTCCTGACATTGATGCCTCCTGCTTGGACCTTGCATGCTGCCTTGGCCCACTGAACTTTACCTTCTCAGACATCTGCCCTCAAAAATTTCACCTAAGTCCAAAGGAAAGCGGAGAATGGACCCAATCCACTTCGTATATCCCATTCGTGCTCCATCGCTATCCGCAATTTTTTTTTACTTTGCACCGGTCTCGAATGACTAGATGTCCTCAGTTGGTGCTCTGATCTTTTAGTCGCTATTTTTCACTTTAAACTTTAAAAATGAATAACTCGGGTTCAACTGATTGGAATGTTGTTGTTTTGGTGTCAAATCATTTATTAAAAGTTTCAATATTTTTCTAATTTGGTGCAGGAGCTTTCTTGTGTTGTTGTTTTCACTTTATTACTGTTTAAGTGCTGCATAAATACTTTACACATTGCCTCTAAGTTAATTCTGACTGCTTTGTGCCAAGCTACCAGAGGGTTAGGCACACGTTAGTTTAGTTGCTTTTTGTGGTGCATCCCGAGGAAGATTGTGGCTATTGATTAAGGGGGGTTTCAAAACCCTCAACCAACAGCACAATTTTTCACATTGAGTTTTAGATCTCGGGGTGGTTTTGTTCATGTATACCCAGGGTTCTCTGTCATTTTTGCACTTGCTTTCTTTTGAATGTTGTTAAAAAGTCAGGAAATATTAGGAATTTGGGTTTGTGCCTCAGGTATGTGGAAAGATAGTTATATGTGCCTTAGAATACATTTTTAAATTCAAGGAAGAAAGGGGGAGAAGCCAAAAATAAAATCAAAGGTTGCCAGTTTATAATGGAAAATAAACTTTTATTGGTTCTAGTATTGATATTCTGTGGTGATGCAGAATACTTTTGCTATTGCAAATTATTACAATTTGCATCCTTATCCATACCATCAGCAATGGGCTCCCAGCTGTTGGTAGGTGGTAGTAAACAGAAGCCCAAAATGGGCTCAATGGCTGACAGATACAGCTACATCTTAAGGTAACAGCTTTAAATTTATGATCCAAATTCAGCTCTTTCATGCCCTCTTTGGCCAGTTTTCTGAAAGTGCACAGGCACACTGGTCCAAATTCTAAATGTGTTTACACCTAATATTCAGGGATAGTAACACAGGAGCAACTCGCTAATATTACTGCAAATAATGTCATGTAGTTCTTACAAATTTATATAGGAGCTGCGCGTTTAAACAACATAAACTGAGGGATTGGTGTCCAGACTGATTCCAGACACCCCATAGGATATGTTAGCCTGTTAGTCCTGCTAGCTCACAGTGCCACTATGAGCCACTCTTACCAGGGAGCGAATAGCTTCTGGCAACCATCGAACATGACAACACTGACCCGTCACGGATTGTGGAAACAGTATAGTACTTTTCGCTCAGTCACTCGTGCTCACTTTCTCTCAGAGAGATACACAGAATAAAGGGTGGGAAGTTTTTCAATGAGCATTTATTGAACCAGTTGCATTCTAGTGTAAAATATGTATGCTGCAACAACCATGAGACTGAAACAAATATATACGCTTATAAGCACCAGCAAAGTAAAGAAAAGGTAGAATTCTGCAATAGTGTTAAAAACAATGAATATCTGCAGGCATATAGATATATGGAAATAATAATGCGTGCTCCTCTGATGAAACCCTAACTAGATGTACCTAAGTGTACCTAGCATGTATGTAGGTGTATAGCCAAGAATTCCATTAGGATAAAGGCAACCCCATTACCTGAAGTGGGAGAGTGAAGGACCCCATCTTGGTCTCAAGAAGGACACCCCAGAAGGGATGTCTTACCACAGCTTGCTGGAGTGTCTGCGAGCAGAAACCTCAGTGTCTTGCGTCAGCAAGGAAGTCTTTTTCACCTCTAGGTTGCCCTGTGAAGATGTAGTACTTATATACCCGAAAGTTACCCTCACGGGTTCCACCTAGAAGTGTACTATGGACATGTCGGGCAAGGATGACAATAGAGGTAACCCTTATGCAGAGGTATTATGCAGAAGATGGTAATCCTGCTGTGATACCGAGAATCCTCATGCATAATACATGAGGTTAGTTTTTGGAGAAAGCCACATGACAGTCATTTAGCACCTAACTAGGTAAAAGGTCGGCGTCAGACCCGTTATGTAGAACAATAATAGAACAGATGTAGGTAAAAGGTCATGTAACTACCTAGGCCTATATTGGGGTGCATTGGGGTTCATAAGAATAATCTTTGTGAACCCCTCACATTTCTCATATACAAGGTTCTTCTTTGATCTCAAAGAAACTTTTTTTTATTAATGTTGCATAAACACATTTCTCTTCAAATTGTCTTTTATAGACACCCATGGATCACCCACAATAAAAATAAAATACAGGAAAATAGTATTCCAAACAATCTGCTTAAGAATTATTCAATGTCATCAGGGCAAAATTCTCTGCAGAACAGAGCTGGCTCTATTAGAGGGCCCCCTGAATGGCTGGGGCCTTGAGCCACAGCCCACTTTCCCACGCCTTAAAAAGTCTCTGGTCACAGATGGCACATTCATAGTCCTCCTCAGACTGTTTTGGCTTGCCCTCTAACTGCCATCAATAGGGCTGGAATGTGCAGAATGTGCAAGAAGGCTAGAATGCCAGGAAGAGAAACTGAGATGAGAGAAGCAAGATAAGCCACACCAGCCAACACTCTTACCTCAGAAAATAATTACATACAATAAACTATGCAATTAATCCTGTGTAAAATGGCCTTGTTAACCCCTTGCGTGCTGCTGTTGGCGGAATTGCTGCACTGCCGCAAAATCGCAGCCGCGGCAAAGGGGTTAATAGAGGCAGTGTTTCACAACCATGAAAGGTCCTTACTATACAACTGTTGGAATGTTGCAACCATGCCTTTCCAGAAAGGGGTGTAATTTGCTGAAATTCAGCTGTGATACAATTGAGACACTTGCATACCCATGTATTTTAGTAAGGTGGGGACAATATGAATGACAATACCTTGAGGAAATTATTTAACTTGCTCCGGGCCACTGACTAACTGAGTACCTCTGACTTAGTCATGTTGATCTAGCTGCCAGCCCCAAAATCCCTCATTATGAGTCAGATGGAAATTGAATTAATGTATGGAGTTCCACTCAGTCTGATTCTGAGTGCACAAGTGTTTTTGGGTGTCAGACCACTGGTCCTGATTTTATCAGGCAGTAATTCCATCTAGAAAAATAGAGCAATGCTTTGCTGCAGCAGCAACAAAGCTTCTTCTTCATCTTTGGTTCTGGAAGGCAGGAATATAAAATGATCCTGCCTGTCAGAAGTTAGCTCCACTTTGCTCCGCTACCTGCCACTTTCTCATTGCTAGTTCACCACCAGCTAAGGTCTCCCATCAGCACCAGGTAGGGCAGCACAATGGAAGGCTGGAACAGAGAATGACAAACATGCGCACTGCTCCCTACTTATCCAGGCCAGGACACTATGTGCTTTTCTAAAGGCCTTCCACCAGGGGTGGTCCTGACAGTCAAGCAAAGCACTTTCTGCATGTTAGAGAATTAATTATTTGTTGTTGTGTTTTTTCAGAAACAACCCCCCCCCCCCCCCCTTTGGGAGTAGTTCCTGAAAACATGAAAAATGTCTTGTGGGCCGCCATGATATTGTAGTCAGCCCAGCCTTACATTGTTGCCAAAACCGCTCCTGGTTTGTCAACGCAAGCAATTTTAGTGAACATTTTTAAGTGGCAGGAAAGATCAGTTTGGTGCATGGCAAATTGCCAGTCTTGTGTGGCCTCTGGTAACTTAGTGGTTTGGCAGCTCATCTGCCAAACTAACAATGACAGCCTAAGAGCAGGGCTTTAAGTGGGCCATGTGCTACAGGTGGTCAGCACCTGCAGTTCTAAAAATCTGGTGCTGTGATGGGCCCCTCAGTTTCCCCATTTGTTCCCTCATGCTCAGGATAAAAATACCTAAATGTTAACTCTGCAGCAGTACCCCCTAAAATAATGAAGATTCAAAGTAAGTTTGTTTTTACATAAAGGGGTACCCCTAATATTGTTTCCTATATCAGAGTCTACATAACATATGTGAAAAACTATATAGGAAACACAATCAGTAGTGGACTGTCAAGTTGATATAAGCAATTCTGTAACCAACCAAAAATTATACAATAATTTTTATTAATTTTTGACTTTGTTCATGTTTTAGTAAAAAAAGTTTTTTCCTTTTATTTTTTCATGTATTTTATAGAAAGACATGCATCAGATAAATATTAAAACAAGTCTGCGTATTTTCGACGTGCTACTACTATAGCACTAGCCTGTCTAATGATACTAATTTCACTTCAATTATAAGAATTAATAACAATGTATGATATATCGATTGCCGTTGGGTCAATAGAATGAGTGCAATATATTCAATCTTCTACATACATAGTATCACTTTGGTCAGACAAGATTATTCTTTTTGTTAATTTCGAAAATACATGAACACAAACGGGTATTCATATGCCTCATGGCTAAGAATGTAATCCAATGTAATCCTATGCGCGTTCCGGCCTTATGCCTTCATCAGGTAGCCATGTATAAAATTAAGCCTGAAAAATTAAAGGAAATTTATTTTAAAAAAAGAGAGGTATTGTGGGTGGTTACATTGTGTCAGTCCTACTTGAATATACAATCTATACATTTCAAAGTTCTGGTCTATGGTTATGGTGTCACAGGAAAGATTAGGGTGTCACAAAAAAGAGTTCTATCAAAATTTAAGTTTCAAAAGTCGAGAATAAAGAGAAAGTGCAAAAACTGAGACCTGCAGAGTATGTGCACTATATACATTTCACAGTTCTGGTCTATGGATATGATATCACAGAAAATATAATGTTATCACAAAAATTATTTCTATCTGAATTTAAGTTTCAAAGTCGAGAATAGAAAAGGGGTGCAGGAACTGAGACCTGCAAAGAATATAGAATTATGTTGTTAGGGAAGAGAGAGAACAGGATGTTTAAAAGTTAAGATATTCACACATGCACCCATGTATCAATGCCCGTGGTGACTATATATACAAATTTACTTATACATCGCTATATCCTTGTTGATAGTGTGAAAGCCATAAATACCTTAGTTAGGCGTCATGGGTTCGCTTGTGTTAGAATCACTCATAAGTGTGGCTGCCTTATAGTCGTGAGCTCCAAAGTTGGCTCTTATGGAATTGCTAATGACAGGGAACCCAACTGGAGATATAACGATTGAAAAAAATGTTAATTTCGGATAACTTATTATCATTTTGTTAGAAACAAGCAAAATGTTACTTTGCCTTCATCATCACGGAAAACACTTAGAAACAGCTTCCATTTTTTATAAAAATGTATACGTAATTTACATATAATCATTCCTTTTAGCACACTTTCTCTATGTGGGAACTCAGGTTAGTGGTCCTATGTAAAAAAAAGCATGCATTGATATAGAAATAATTGCCGGATGTACTCTAACTGTATTTTGCCTTTGCATTCACTAATGTGATACCTTCCAGAGGATCATATTTCTATTTTCATTTATTGTTAACAAATATTCAAACAGGTCTGCGAATATAATGTGTTTTTTGTATCCTAAAATACAGTATCAATTACTGCATTGCATGTTTTGGTGCTTGGATGTTTTATTTATTTTTAAATAGTGATGCGTGTATGGCAACATTTTTGTAATCATATTTTGGATCACAATCAGAAATTTAAAAAAATGCTTAAATACTCTGGAATAAATGTGGAGTGACTTCACACTACCTCTTGAGTTCTACGAGAACTATTCTGCAAAACAGTGTAAATAAATGGACACCACTTCAAACGCATCATAGGAAAATTGGTCTCTAGTTATTGTAGTCAAGTGAAAACAAAGAATTGAGCAAATTGTGTTAGACTAAAAGATAAGAATTGCCTAAATCCGATGTTCAGAATTTCAGGGTCATGCATGAACTAGTGAGGAAACAAAACATACTTGCAGTACTGCTATATTTGACATCACAAATTGTATACATATCCGTTTCCATAAATGCTAAATTCTGTTATTCATATATTAATTAGTACCTTTTAAATTTGACAATGGTGATGGCACCCTGAGAACAGAATGCAACATTTGTCAGGTGCACAGTCGCATTCTGGGAACTTGAGCCACCAAGACATGCCTTGAAAACACTGAAATGATGTTCATTGGGATTACTTACATCCGTCAGGCAGATATCGGACTTTCATGGAATTCACAAGGATCCCAGAAGGACTGGTACTTTGAGGGACATTAATTGACAGCTAACTCACAAATTTGAGATCAGATTTAGGTACCCCACTCTCAAGACCATGCTGTAGAAATAAATAATAGCTACGTGAAGACCCAACCTCTTGAAGATGTTAAGTTGGACTAGAATTATGCAGACTAAAAGCTCTGCAATAGCAACATGGAACAAAAGAAGTAATATCTGATGTTCTGTCAAAGCTTGCTGACTCTCCCTACAACACATTTAGGGCTTCAGAAAAATAGCAAGGTTTAAATGGAAAACCCACAAGACTTAATAATAGACTCAGACAGGTATTAGATTAACTTTGTTATTGTATTAAAGATGCAAAATTAATTGCAATAAGCAATTCTTTGAGAATTTCAGTGGAGAATGTCACAGCTTGCATTAAAGCACAACCATTTAGCCAATGCTTTATTGGATGCTTATCATGTAAAAATCAAAATACAGAGTTACAGAGTCCCACTTTCATTAAAGGCAGAAGGATAGTTTGTTAGTATCAGAGCTCAAATCCTACAAAATGAAGGGGACAGGATTCAGACCTATAGTCCATTATGGGTGAGTCCTTTAGCATAAAACAAATGAAATAAAAGAAATGGCAATGGAATGGTTCAGCAAAGAAAGTTTCAGTCCATCAGCTACTGACTGTAGCATCAGCAAGCTGTTGAAAAAGTACAAGATAGTTCTTAGCATTCATCAAAAATTGATCAGCATAGCGTCCAAAGTTAGAGTTATGAAAAATCAGAATGACGTTTGACAAGAACCGAAAGTCAATAGCGTTGTCTCTCCTTTTGGGCTTCTTCTTTTATAAAGTCTCAAGCAAAATTCCAGTGATGTAGCATCACACCCCCATTAAAAGACTGTCATGTGCTCAGATTCACATAATGTCACCTAGGACACTCACAACAGCAAGATGCTTTCCCATGCTGCTCGTAAAAAAAGAACGATTTGAAAGTCCACACAGGCCTAACATCAATGAAAAAGAAATACAAAGTATCCATCTATAGCAACAGCTGAAATCCTGTTCGCAAAGGAATATTTCACTGTGAACATTGAAGAAACATTTTGGAATGTCGAAAGTTATACATGTACAAAATAAATATAGCAAAATCTCACCAGTTGTAAATGGACCATTTTATTAGGTCAGTGGAAAGGTCTCTATTACAGAAAGAGCATTTTTGAAAAAGCCTTTAAATTTGCATTACACATTTTAAATGAAATACGTTCTAAATCAATGTCAAATATAATGCAATCACATCAATTCAAATGGAGAATATGTAGAACTTTCTCTAGAGATTTTGACAAGGAAATAGCTAACGTTAGAAAAACTTTACTACCACAAATTTTGTCAATATTCTTATAACTATATAATGTTCTAAGTTCATAGTACAAAATTCATTTTTCACTTTTCATAAACTATAGAATTTCTAGCATTAGTGTGCACATTTTAGGATCGTACCTATTTTCTACACATTTCTGCGCCAACTTTGCTAAATGCTGCATTCTAAAAGAAGGCATTAGAAACACTAGGCAATTTTATTAGCAGCACAATTTCATCGGTAAAGGGTAATAAACATCATGTTCATAAGAAAATTGTATTCGTTCAATTCATTTGTTTGTGCTATTATTGCTTTGTATATATGTTTTCTTCTTTTTGCATTTTAAAACACGCTTTTATGGCACTTCTACTACACTTGTCTCAGTTCCATGTGTCACTGTGTCTAACGTGTGCAAAGTGCACTTTCAGTTTTTCGTGTCTTTAATCAGTGACTGTGTTGTGTATCATGTTTTTTAAAATTGTGCTTCTTCACTATTATATGTGTGTGTTCATCATTTTTACACTATAAACCCTCGAAACAAACTTACTCCTGCACTTGACAGTGCTATATTTGTTTGTGTTTCTAGGGTGTCAAACTTCCTGCAAGAAATAAATCAACATTTAATACCCTAAAAACTCACCTCTAACTCTGCTTTTACTGATATGGATATTAGACTCTGCAGGTCAAATATGTGCATTCACTCACAATTCTGCATGTCCTGATTTTGAGAAGGAGTGCTGTGAATATAAATATGCAAACTGTTGATTTGAACTTAACTTTGGCTAAGGTGCTGAAATATTTTGGAACTGTATACAGAAAACTGTTTAGCATAGTTTCGAGCTTGCATTTACCTATGATACCTCTTGCAAAGTTGTTCCTTTGTCTGAACTCTTTTTCAATATATTTCTTTAATTGCACAGGTCAAAGAGTTTAGCTTTTCATGCAATCCGTCTAAAGAACGTTTCTTCAGGCACTGCAGAAGACAATGAAGATTTGGTTTTAGATATCTTTGAGCCAGAATTATTCAAGGGTCAAAGAAATGATACCCAGGCATCAAATATGGTGGACACAAAAGATGCCACAGATGATTCTATAGATGTTTCATGTCAAGATTCGAACACTGTGCCAGAAGTCACTAAAGAAAGCTTCCAGAAAGGCAGCATTGAGACATTAAAAGACCCTGCTGGACCATGCGATAAACTTTACTTACACTTGAAGGAAAATCTCAATGCAATGAAGGAATATGTTCTGGAAATTAGGAAGAAAATCCCAATACCAGACCAATGCATTATTGAGGGTAAGTGATGGAAATAGTTATTGTGTGGTGTTAATAATTTTGTTTCTGTTGAAATTGTTAGTGATGTTCACATTGATGGGAGGCATATATTTTCCATACCCGATATGTGTTAATTTTGTGTAGACTGCATAAACCTGGCAGGGTGAAAAATGTACGTGAGACACTTGTGAGATATCTGTTCAATACTTTTTGTATACTGTTTCTAAAGTCATACAGTGAACTTTGCTTTTGCAGCCCATGTGATCAACGATTTACCATGATGTTGAGCCAAGATTGCACCACTTTCCCTGTTCCTGCACAAAAATAATCATAACCATAATGCAGGCACCTTTAAACTAATTGTACGTGCGCCTTGGTGCTAGGCAGCATACAGTGTTCCATTACCACTCTCTCCCTTCCACGCGATGCAGTGCAGCAAGTTCACTTTCTATGCTACGTTGCATGATATAAGAGTAAATGTACCCCCAGTTTCACAGGTCCTCAAAGATACCTGCTGAACATACCAATCTCCTACTAATACAAATTGCACAAAAGAGGGAAACAAATGTTCCACAAAGCACTTAAAATCCTCTGATTGGGTTTTATGTTATATTAGGCTTGTATAAAAAGATAGAAAGCTGCCTAATTGCACTGCATTGCGTCATCTAAAATGTTGCACTGTTTGCATTTCTTGTTTTAGTTTCAGGGGCCTCTGCTGTCTATTTTTGTAGCTGTTCAATAATATATTTAATGAATTTCATCATCTACAAGATTGCTATTTTTGGGGGGTGTACCAATGACAGACAGTGTTTTTCTAGCAGTTAAATCTGTCAGGGGGTATCACTGTTGTATATATTCCTGGGTAGATCCCTTCAAACCCAATGACTAATGTAATGCTCAATGATTTATTCTTTCTGGGCCAATATGTGAGGTGCCCAGGGAGATTCAAACTGTCAAGTTTGTTTGCACACATTTTAGAGGTCAAACTTTCTTCTGAGCACGTGCACCCACCTCTAGCCCCTTTCTCTCTCTTTGTTCATCTCTCTCCCTCTCTCTGCATCTCTCTTTCTCTCAAGATCTCTTTCTCTCGACTTGCCAGAGCCTTATTAGCTCTTTTGAAGTGAAACCTGCAGTCTTTCAAATCAATACCCTCTTAATGATTCAAAACATTTTTTAATTAATATATTTACTAACTAGTGTCAGATTTTACACATTCCTGTCTTTAAAATCTTAGTTGCCCACTACATAATTGTTATATGTTTGTCCATGGTTTGCATATAGAAAACATGTAAGCAACATTCATATTATCACATATCAGACAATGGATTAAAACTGTTAATAAAAGCTATATGAGAGTCGTAGAATTGCAAACCTATCTTTCCTTAAATAAAGGTCATTGGAGGTAAAAACAATATCATCGATCACCAGTAGATGGGGGCTTCGTAGCATTATTTGAACTGTAGCAGGAAAGTGCACCCCTTAAACACAGGTGTGAACATTTCATCTACTGGTCGCAAACCACATTGGGCCACTTGTGACTGGAAAAATGCATTTTCCATGGACACAAGTAAAATATGACTCAGACTTAATAAGTATGCCACTATTGGGTTTTAGTCATTATCGGCTGCGGCCTGTGCAGGTAAGAGCGGTGGGGTAAGCTTGGGGAGGGATTTAATAGACGCCCACTAGGGAAAATGAAATAAATAAATAATTTCCCCTCGTCATCCTCTGTCGCAATCCCCCCTCCCCACCCGGCCCCACCACCCAACCGCTCTTACCTGTATTGGCCGCATATGGTCATTATCACAGCTCTGAGCACATCTTGTTTATATTCAGGAAGAAGCAGGTGAAGTCTTCCTAATATTTATAGTTAATGCTAAGAACATGCATTTACAAAGCACCTTCATGTGATAACTTGAGCAGGTTTTTAGTAATGTGCCTAGAAGGTGTTTTTCAGGGCTGTGCAGCCACTGGATAATGATGTCAACATGGAAAATGAACAGTCATCTATGAGTTCTCACAAGCAAGCAATTATATTAATGTTCTTTTATAATGGAATGGCTAGGATGTGTTGTGACATCAGAATGTTTTGAGATGGGAATATCCCCTGTATGATTTGTCCTTAGTGAACCCGCATGCAACTTTCTATCCAGTTTTGTGTTTTTGTTTTGGTCTCAGCACACAAGACAATCATGCCTGTTGTGTCTTGTGAGTTAGAGATGATGGACTCAGTAGAACAGTGACATAAGTACTTGGGCGTAGGTTATAGAATTCATGATGTAGAATGTTCGGTTAATGGTTACACACTAAAGAATAAAGATATGTAATACCAAGCTCTGAGTGTGGTATGATCCTTTGCATGTACCCGGGCTGGGAAGGATGCTACAACTGGCAATGAGATAGAGGATTATGAAAACCCTCCGACCCCAAGACCCAAGAGTATTCTCCCAGAGAGTTTGCCTTGGTCCAGCAAACTGCTTGTGTGTGCCACGTTTGCCTCAGTCAAAGTGAAAATGAACAGTTGATGCATGTGGAGTTAGAGAGGTGGAGGACTAGCAGTAATTTACCGTGATCACTTTAAAGGTACTTTTTCTCCAGCATCAGACACTCAATATGAGGGGCTCAATTTTCAATAGAACTGAATCCCAGAAATACCTTCAAGGGCACGTTGGTATACCGCCCTCCCAGGTCAAGAGCTAGTTTTACGGCAAAATTAGATTCACTTTTAGAACCATGTCTCACTACAAAGACATTCACCTTCTTGGGTGATTTTAATTTACATCTTGAGATGATGTCAGATAAGGACACAACTACTCTAATAGAAACCTTGAGTATGTTGGGTTTGACCCAGATAGTAAACAGGCCCACTCATGAGGCCTCAATGGGGTATTTTCCTTAGAACCAGGTTTAACAGTGAAGGAAATTTTACGTATAGTTTGGTCAGACTATTTCTTAATCACTTTTGACTACCCAGCTCAAACTGTCCCTGAAGCTTGCGTTGATAAAATGCAGCAAAACACGTATAAATCATGGAACAAGATAGACAAACTCACATTCAAATTTCAATTGGAGCAGACGCAGCCAACTATGAACATTCAAGTAGATCAGGCTGCAGAGGAATATACCAATTGGCTAAATGATGCCTTGAAGGCTATAATACCAACGGAAAAAAATAACAGGAACCGCACTCGGCCGTCAGCCCCATGGTTCACTGAAGCTCTGAGACTAGAAAACAAAACTGTCGCAGGTTAGAAAGGCACTGGAGAATAAAATATTAGGCTGAAGCTAAAAATAGTTACAAATATGCACTACCAAAACAGATAGGGCCTGTCCTTCAAGACACTCCTATTTTTCAGCTAGGCTGCAGGATCAATATGGGTGTGTGCATATTCTTGTCACTACCCCTTTCCTTGTTATATCAAGGCTCTTTAATTCCTGCGCAAGTGTCACTCTTTGTCACAGTACACACAAGGAGCTGTGGCTGAGTGACGGAGCGTGTTGTTACCGGCTGGGAAACCTTGACCTGTGGCGGGTTTCGATTAGGATACGTGATCTTGACAACACGGATATCCACCTGAGAATGGTAGCAGGTATGCAGTAGATATGCAACTCCCAGGTTTAAATCAGATAAGGCAAAGAGGGGGCAGAGGAGAGACGGAAATCCAGAGCTCGGCTCTCCGGACCCACCTGTGAAAAATGCCGGCAGATTTCCCCGATGAAGGCCAAGCGGCCGAAATGCATTGGAATAGATGGAATGTATTCTTTTGAAATATAAATTGGATACAAATACAATTGTTGAATATATATATATATCTTCTGATTGAAAAAATCGATGAAACTTGCCAATAACAAATCTCAACAAGTATGAATAAAATACTGAAGAGTGTTGAACAAGAAAACAGCTTTTTTTGAAAACTTTATTGTCCATAACCTTGCTGACAAGTTCAGCACACATTAGTCTGTGCCCTATGTGACACTTGCACTGTATAGTGCCAGCGCAATCCTTATTAAGGTCTACTAACGCCAGGTTGATGCTGGTACCTAAAATTCGTACGACAAATTGGGGAGGCCGAAGTATAAGCTACTGTACAGCTAAACTCTGGAACACTCTCCCAGTTGATATACGAGCGGCCAACTCCCTCATTACCTTCAGAAAAAGTCTGAAAACCTAGTTGTTTAATTAAGTCCATTGAATTTATGTTCTTTTCTTTTCCTTCAATCATGGCTACTTAGATCCAGCGCCAAGACACCTTCGGGTATTCGTGCGCTTTAAAAATCATATTAACATAACATAACATAACAGAGTGCCAATCCAGCCAATGGAAAGCTGGTGAACAAATTGAAGGGCTTAGGAAAGTTTGTTTGACGTCTGCTAGAAAATTTCTGGTAAAGTCAAGACAAGAGATACTGTGCCACAGCCTAACACAGAGCCATCATTCCTACAGTACGACAACATTGAAGCAGCAACAACCAGATAGAAAAGTGATAAATGCCATGATAGCAAAGTGCAAGAAAGTGCTTAAAGTGGAAACATTTCTGATGCAAAAAAACCCTAAAGGCAGTAGAAACCAGGTACATTGCAAAGAGGTGAGAAGGGTGAAGAACCCGTGCAAGAAACAAAGCCACTATTCTCCCCCAAAGAAGAAGAGAGCGCCTCCCAACTAAAGAGTGAGCACGACGACCCAAATGAAAGCACATGGCTAGTGCTTGACGAAAGTGCCGGTCCAGGCGGGCAACAGACGCTGCCGTAACAAACTCTGCTCCTGACAGTAGAAAGCTCCACAAGTTATGATGCTGCTGCATTCCCAAGACAACCAACTCCCTTCTATACTGCCAAAACATGGAATATTTGCGATAGATGGACTACCTGGATCGAAACCTTCGATGGTTTCACTGATGTGCTGGAAGAAGTAAATGCCAAACAGATCATTAAAAATCTGAAGAATTTAGCAGGTGAAGGAGTAAATGAAGTGATAAAGAAAATACCACTCGGTGGTGAAGAAATGTTTTATCAAATCAAAGAGGTACTGAACACCCAGTTCAGTAAAATGCCACATGTCAAATATGAAAGGTACATTTTCACCAAGAAAGGCAGAAAATTGGTGAAACAATGGATGAGTTTGTAGAAAGACTTGATACGCCCATCAAGTATGCGTCTCAGAGTAATAGAGGGCTGTCTCTCCGATTTCTTCAGACGGCAAATGCCTTAGGAGACACTCAGCTTGGTGCGAGTACTCATGGCTGCTAGAGCGGAATAAAAAGCTGACAGGCAATCAGCTAATATAGAGCCTAGAATAGCCCAAACTAAATCAGCGCTGAGTGTGAAAAGTATGTTGTTACACAAGGTAGAAGGTCATAGAGTAATGATGTGTATTTTCCTTTCTGCATGATGGTGACTGTCCCGCCAATGGACAGATATGCAAAGGCTGCGGGAAAGAGTATCATTTTGCAATGGTTTGCAAAGCGAAGGAAAGATCAAGTGTGTCATGTTGAGAAATCAAAAGGGAACGGAAATCAAGTGTGTCAAATTGAGAAAACAAAATGGATGCCAGAAATGTACAGAGCCATTCCAACGTTGCCCACAAGGCCAAACAGCAATGTCAGTTGAGGAAAGTTGAAACTGAACGGCGTCTATTGTCATCAAATTCCTTGTCTAAAAGTTTTTCGCCCTCATACAGTTAATGGTTGCACGCTGAGGAATAAAGACGTGTAATACCAAGCTCTGTGTGTGGCATGATCCTTTGCATATACCCGGCTGGGGAGGACGCTACACTGCCTTTGCACTGCGGGAGCACTTTAATTGGTGATTAGTGAATATGTGTAGTGCGTATTTATTGCCTTCCCTAGCTGAGAATAGCAATAATGGGGAGGTGTAGATGGTGTACTATAGTGAGTCACCTCCTACAAGGTTTCAGTGTGTGAGGGGTATTTACAATTTTTTTAAACATTTCCCTTCCAGCAATTAAGAGAAGGAGCATAGAACTGTTTACATCACCACCCATACAAGATTAACACCGAAAATAAGAATAGCAGCACACACATAGGCACACGTATATATCTATATTCACACATTAAACTGTAGAATCTCTATGTTGGCTACCTTTACTGTGTGGCAGAATTGTTGAAGGAGTATGTCAACTCGGTTGGGGTATGGGCATGATGGAATCCATTTTGATTCTTCTTTTAAGGTACTGTACACAAAATGGAGGAAGGAGGTCACCGTCAGATTGGCTATTTGAATTGCAGACCCAGACTAAGACTTATCCTTTTGGTAGTCACTGAATGCACTGGATTTGGGAGGACAGGGGATAGTGGTGTGTTTGAAATGCAAAGATGTTCCCTAGACATGCCCTTCCCTTGGTCTCTCAGAGGTGCTACAGAGAAAGGGTAATAGAATGACGAGAGTTAAGGTTTCCCTTTCCTTGTGTGCCAGTGTTTTGGGTGGCTCCGAGAGAAAACTTTCCAAATGCTTTCTTCTTCCTGCTTTCACTTGAAGAAAAAAAACTGCATCTGAGCTGGCTTACTTACGCCTACTACCCCTCCTGGGATATAGGCCATCAACCAGAACTCTCAAGCCATCTCTATCCTGGGCTTTTCTTTTCAATCTGACTCCAGGTGTAACCCATCTCCTTGCAGTCAGCCTCGAAACCAGGTGTTTCTTGGTCTTCCTCTTTTCCTTATCCCTGGAGGGTTCAAGGTCAGGGCTTGCCTGGTGGTGTTTGATGAGGGCTTGCAGAGAGTGTGACCTATTCAGCCAGACTGTCTTTTCATGATTTTTTTCATGAGCAGTGAGTTGGAAAGTGTATCTGAGCTGGCTGGAGTCTATACATCAAGTGGTCGAACTATTGAGCAACTTGGAATTCACAAAGAATGTCTAAAAGGATTTCTAGAAGGAATGTATAAAGATCAGTTGGAGCTTCCATTCAGTTTTCTGAGATATCTCCTAACCTATAGAGGACTTCCATGATCAAGGGTTGAAACTTTTTTCTGCCACCTACCCAAGGGTGTTGGGGACCATGTTCCCAGAGGGTTGTAGCCTGCTGTTGAGTGTCTGTCTTGGGAGCTGATGAGCTGAAAGAGGTGCACTAGTGGTGTGCCTGTACAGTGTCTGTCCAGATGAGAAACCTAAAGAGAGCTGCCTGCTTTTGGACCTGTGAATGGTTTGATGAAGTGCTCTAGACACCACCCCAGAAGGAGACCTCCTTGAGGACCTGAGGTGTACAGTAGCTGTAGCTGTGTGACTGCAGAAGTGTGCCATGAGTTTTGTGCCCTGTGTGGTGGTGTATAATGGAAGAATGAAGGCCTAGAATGGTGGGACATTCCATGTTGCTGACATCAATGTGCCCCAGTGCAGATGTGTTATATCATCATGTACCTCCCAGTACTGCTAACATCATTGTACTCCAGTGCGGCTGTGCCACTTCAGCATATTATAGCAGTGCTGCCAATATCAATTAGACCCTGGACAGCAGGTTTGCATCATCAAGTGAGCAGCCTGAGTTCACTGTGACCCATCCTAGAGTGCACTGAGGAAGAACAGTTCCCTGGACTGACTGCTTTAGTGTCGACTCTTACAAAGGTCCCTTGGAAGAGGGGCAGGAGCTCGGCAGGGAACATCCATCCTCAGAATGCTGTCCTTCCACTCTGGCGTGTCCTCAAAATGAAATTGTGACCTTCAACTCTTCCCTGGACTGAATAATTTACTGCCGGCTCTCATGAAGGTACCTAGGAGGAGGGGCATGATCCAGATGTCACAACACGTAAAAACCAGGTGAAGCACCTCTTGACTGCATCCCTGAAACCTGCAACTGCTCCTCTGGCCGAGCCATATGAACAAGAAAAGGGGAATATAGAACTTTGTAAAATGTATATCAGACACAGTATGCATAGGCGGGGGGTTGCCTATTCACCTGTCATATTAGTTTGAAGCATGACCCTGTAATTTTCCATTCATACATGGCAGACTCAATAAGGAGTATATTACTTTTGCATTATGACACGACTGTAGAGTAGCATTTTCTACAGTATTAGGCCTTTAATCCATTAACATCTGGTGTAGTATTGAGTTATTGTAAGTAAAAAATACTTACATTTCATTAAGCTCAAATACTACTTGGACATTGTAATTATTTGTGGGCTATTGTGTGCATTGTTGAGTTCTGAGCCTCTAAGCCTACGCCACCTGCTTAACTATGCCTTAGACTCCTCTCCCACATCCACCAATGGGAGTCAAGAGCTAAAGGGATGTACTTGGTACTCGATTAGCATGATCATAATAGGCAAATCACTGGGATGACAGTGGAAAGCACCATAACCCCCACTGTTGTGGTCTAAGACCAAACCAGACCAAAAAGGAAAAGGCTTTTTGGAAAACTGTTTAATATTTTACTAAATAAATCTTTTGCGTTTCACGCAAAATAAAATGTGAATGAAATGTAGTGGATTTTGGGTATATATCTACTATGTAAATAATTGTGAGAATGAAGCTGCTGTTAAAAGGAATGTGGATATGCTGTAGAGATCTAAAAGACTGGAGAGAGCAGGATCTTTGGGCTGTGCAACAGGAGACTTGGTTTTCTCTGCCATGTCATGATTCGGTAGCGATTTTAGAATAAAGGTGTCTTCTCAGAAACCCCTTGGAAATCATGTGTATTTGTATTGGTACTTATAAAGCACTAACACAGTACTTTACATTATCTGAGGGGTTGGGAGACAATCTACAAGATCATATACATCAAGTGGGGAATACACCTTTCACACACATTGCATTTCACATTTTCTGGCACAGGGAGGTTAAGTGATTTGCCCAGAATCACACAATGCTTTATCTAGTGCAGAGTCCAAGATTCTAACCTGGGTTCCCAGATTTTAAAGAAAGCAGCTCGAGCTGCTAGGTCATATCTCGTTCCATGAGTCCTTCCTGATGCAAGCTAGCCATATTATTGTAATTATTATTCATCTTATAGAGCACCTGGTTACTCCAACGGAGTGTCCCCGTGCTAGAACACCGTCAAAACCACGGCAACTGGCCTGGACCTCCCTCCCTCCCTCTAGCAAAAGGCACAGGAAGAACAAGTAAAGAAGGTCTACTTTCGGCCCCCTGGGGGTGCTGGAAAAAACACGTTTTTCGTTTTTTCTGGAACAGAATCTCAGATGGGCACGTCCTTAAATCAACAGGTAGGTCATTCCACACCTTAGCCGCAAGGAAGCCAAAGGAGCTCCCTCCAGCCCGTACCTTCCGCACCTTAGGCACGATCATCCTCGCCGTGCCCAAAGACCTAAGGTTACGAGGAGGTCTATATGCGGTAAGAAGAAGGGGCGGAAATCTTGGCCCTTTCTCGTTGAGGATTCTATGACCAAAACACAAGGCCTTAAAGGTGACTCTAGCCTGTATAGGGAGCCAATGTAATTCCCTCAAGGTCTCTCCCACTGAGGCCCGCCTAGGGATAATCAGAATTAGCCAGGCTGCAGCGTTCTGAACCTTCTGCAAGATGTTCAGATTTCTTGTGGTCACCCCCTACGTACAGGATGTTGCAATAATCTAGACGGGACGTAATAAGGGCCTCTACAATGGTTCGTTTGGCATCTAGTGGCAGTAAGTCCAGGATTTTTTGCAGCATTTTAAGAATGCCAAAGCAGGTTCCAGCCAAGCTGATATTTGCTCTGAATAAGAGAGGGTGTCATCGAACCATACTCCCAGGTTCTTGACCTTGGCCTTAGGGGTCGGAGTAGGTTCCAACTCCTCCGGCCACCACAAATGTGACCATAAAGAGGGCTGCTTGCCAACTACCATCACCTCCATCTTTCCCGCATTCAGCTGCAGGCGGCTGAGCTTCATCCAGTTAGCAAGCTCACCCAAGCAGATCTTGAAATCAGATGCCGTTCCTGCCCCCTTTTGCTCCAGGGTGAAAATCAACTGAGTGTCATCAGCATATGACACCAGTTTCAACCCATGTCTCAACACAATATCTGCCAGGTGGCGCATGTAGATATTAAATAGGGTAGGGATAAGGGCCGAACCCTGGGGCTCCCCTTCAGACAGAGGACAAACTCTGGATTTAAAAGCATGTTGTAGAACCTGGAAGGATCTGTTCTGCAGAAAATGTTTAATCCACTCCCATGTCCCACCACCGACCCCGGCCTCCCCCAGCTGTTCCATCAGAAGGCTGTGGGAGACCGTGTCAAATGCAGCACTCACGTCCAGAAGGATCAATGCAGTAGTTCTTCCCTCATCGGCTGTGGTTTTGAGGGCCTCCGAAGCTAGTAGAAGGGGCAGACTCAGTACTATGAAGCGGCCTGAAGCCAGACGGGGTTTCATGGAGAACCTGTCCTTCTTCCAAAAACATAGACAATTGGATATTTAAATGTTTCTCTGCGATTTTACCAACATAGGGTAGCAAGGATATAGGTCTCATATGTCAACATCGTATCGTGATACCCTTTTTTTTCCATGAAGGAAAGTCCCTTAAACTGTCATCTGAATTGGTGGCTGGAAAAATTTGCAAATCAAAGTGATGTAGTATATGACATTGCGATGTTCTGTAATAGTACAAATTGCAACTACAAAGCCTTTCATACATCTTGAAAGGCTATTTTGCATAGGCAAACGGACAAAATTACCGATTCGCACCATTTGCGAATGCAAAATTGTTTGATACATGTGGCCCCGAAAGAAGAAAAGACTTTTGGAGGTGACTCAGAACAACCAATACCATAAGCATCCTATCTCAAATACCAGGTCCGGCTTTAGCTCTGGTGGTGCCCGGTGTGGCAACCATTTATGGCGCCCCCACACCCCGTGACCGCCTCCTCCGATTCTCTCACTACCACCAGGCAAAAGTGCCCCTCATCTTTAACCATACGTTACAGCTAAAAACAGCGCACCCCTGAGGTCAGTGCCGCCTCCACAGGTCAGCGCCTAGTGCGGCCGCACCAGCCGTACTGCACTAAAGCCGGCTCTGTCAAATACCCCTCTGTTCATTGTTTGGAATAGGAAACCTTTGGGGATAACATCAAATCAGGACTCAAAACTTGATGAAGAATGTTTGTTCTGTAAACTGCAATAATAGACATGCAGTCTGGCATCCTATAAATACATTGCTCATGAGTTGGGCATGTTTGAAAATCTGTGCTTACTTCCTTCAAATCCAGGAGCAAGAAAATGAATACATCAAAATGAAGAATCTATGATTTCACATAATTCAAATGTCGTGATGTGCACGTGGACTGTTACCTTGAATTTAGAAAAAATATCCAGATTCCATTGCTTCTTTCTCAATTAAAGTATTAGGACATGATTTTCTTCATTTGCTGAATTTTGTTCTTTCGTCATATGTTCTAATTTAAATCACCCATGAAGGAGAAAGTTCTATCAATGTATTTTGCATGCCAAAAAGTAAAAAAAGTTCTTGTTGTATACACAATGGTAGTTTCTCTACGATTTAAAAAAAAAAGGCCCAATATATAAATATGCATTGTAGTATGATTCATACTTTTGCCTGGCAAACCAAATGCCTAACACGGCTTTCTTCCACATGGATAAATCTTCCATTTCTTTGTCTGTAAATCTTTTACAAGTGCCATATGTTCTCGGGTCTTTTGTCAAAGATTGCCAAACTGTGACCTTTTTGGGGATTTTTTGTGAATTTTTTTTTTTTTTTGGCAACGCTTCAAAGTCTATTCATGCTAAGACAATTTACTGGAAATTCCAAGAAGAAGAAAACGCGTTCACTAAGGTTTGCAGATTGTTTCGTATGACTCAGGCTGCAGGAATTTAGGAAGTACACGTTTACTGATTGTGCAGGGAATAGTTTGGTACTATATCTGACATTATGCAGGGAATAGTTTGGTACTATATCTGACTTTGCATACACCGTTTAGAAAAGAAGCAGGCAGAGTTATGGCAAACAGCCAGCAGTCAATAATTTTATTAAGTTAAAAAAATGATTCCGTGTGAATAACATTTGAATCGTAACACCCTGAGGATGTGGCCTAATGGCTAGAGCGGGGACGCGCAAAATACTGTGATTCTGGGCAAGCCACTTAATCTCCCCGAACCTAACAAAATGAATGTGTCTGTCTGTAACGCAACTGGTGTTCATTTAAAGCGTTCTGATACCTTCGGGTCGAGTTCGCGCTATATAAAACTCCCAAAAAATCTTGGAATTGGAAAGGAGAAATGTTTGTTGCTAACAATATCTCAAAGGGCAGTTTTCAGCCTGCACTGCTTTGTCTTTCTCCTCTGTCCTACTGGGTTGTATATATACACACATACCTATGAGCTCTCAAGATGTGTGGGCCCATGTGTGATTAGCTCATCCCGTCTAGGTTTGTCCTACCATTCTGGCATTTGTAGATGCAAAGAAAAAACCTGAACTGAATCGCACACATACACACACACACACAAGGTGTGCTTACATAAAATACATTCTACTCTTTAAGTACACTTGGCTTATTCGTGAATACCAGGAGTAAGCCAGGTGTATTTCTGGTTCACTCCAGGAATTCAGGAGTAAGACATGACAACAACAAGAATAAGTCACAAAGGTATTTTGGTGTCACATCATATATGTATTGAGAAAAATTTGGATTTCGGTATTACTGTACTTCTTCGTGTAATGGAAACTCAAAGTAAGATGTTATTGCTTTCTGATAAATCACACCAAAAAATATATTCGCCCTAAACCCAATCCAACCCACCCTAAACCCAGAATTATTCCTAAATTCCTATGCCTAAACTAAGAAGGCTCAGGGGGGTGGAATGTACGTCCCTCTCCCCTTTTTAGTTCAATTTGGCTCTAGGGGTGGGGTCCCTGGGGCCTAAAAGTTTTGAGGGTTGGCCAGATGGCCTCCTCCCTTTTAATTGAATTTGGCCACAATCGATGTGGTCCTCAGGGCCATATGATGCTTAGGGAAGGGGGCCATGTGCCCCCCCTCTCCTTAGTGTGTGTTGCTTGGTGGGTGTCTGGATCAGCATCAGGGCACCTATCTATAATTTAGAGGCGCCCCGGGAGGTGAGGTCCCCCTTGCCACAATAAGCTTAGAGATGGGACCACGTGATCCCCTCCCCTTTTGATTGTAATTTTGGGAGGGGGACCTTTTGCGCCAATTGAGGCTTGGGGGGCTGCACACACCCCTCCTCTTAATATATGTTTTGGCCATAGGGAATGGAGTCTCCGGGGCCCAAAGGCCAACCTTATGCGGTGCATGCCAAAGGCAGTGTGCAGCATGGGGTTGGCTGCCTGGAGGTGGAGGGTTTGGCAACGGGCCTTGCTGGCATTGGTTCCACCCCGTGAGAGCAGGTTTCTCTTGCTCCAAGGAGTGGGAGCAATTCAGTATGTTTTCCCTGTATGAGAACATGGGCAGGGAAAAGTTTTTCTCCCACCAGCGGGAGCTGCTTTGTGCTCCCTGCAGGTGGGAGAGCATTACACTTACCTGTATGCCCTCTCAGCAGGGAAATAGACGGTGACCCGGGGTTGGGCTCCCTGGGGCACAGTACCTGAGCTGGCTCGGGGGTGATGGGGTCCCCAGTCCCATTCTCGGACCCCGCATGAGGGATCATCCCTAAACTTTCCAGGAAGATGTGATGGTATATTTTTTGGGGGGGGAAAGTTTCATGAATATTTGTCTAATGAAGCTAAAGATATAAGCAAACTAAAAAATACATTTCCTATGGAAACACAATCCTAACTATAACTGCCTAATGGCAACAGCCACTGGGTAATATAGTTAATATACGTACAGATACAGTTAGGTGAGAGCTCCATAGGTAAAGTATTTTTTATTTTGCTAATTACCTTTGACGTCGTTTGATGAACCTTCACAAATTTTTCCCACAAAAATGTTCGACCACATTAGCTCCTTTCTGAAAATATATGTTGTGAACCATTAAATTGGAGCCAAGAAAAAGAAGAGGTCCTAAATCGTTGTTTTCTCATGGTGATTCTCAAAGGTTATTTTGGGAAGTGATACAGACAAAATGGCTGAATTGAAATACATGATGAGTATCAAAAGGAGATTGAGGAACAGAAATGGCTAGTTCACTTCCCCGTAGGACTATGGTGATAATCAAAAAGAGTAGCTGTACTAGTAAGGCTCATGTAGTGTGAAAGGGTTAAAAGCTTACTGATATCTGGACATTTAGTTCTGCGGAAGTCCAGTGGGTCCATCTTTTTAAAAAATGGGGCCCTATAATTGTCAGTGGGAGCATTTCTTCCCATGGGTCATTTCAGTACAGCTGTACTAATAGGTTTGATTGACTGGCTGAAGCTAGAAACTAAATGCTGCAACCATCAATAGAGTACTCTGGGACTCGGTCTTTAAGTCTTAACATTTTGGGGGGAAAGCCTATAAGGGGGCAAGAAATGTATTCGACCCCAGGTAATGCTGTACTAAACACCTGGTCCTGCTTACCCAGCACAGATTTCCATGTGTTACTGCGGTACCACAATTATTTTAAAAACAAATATATAGGTATGGGAGACTGCATTCATTTGTGTTTTCTGCAGGCTATGTTTCTGCTAATATCAGAGAATCACAAGTAAAATCTGGCCCACCAGACCATAACTCAGCCCCACAAAAAGTCAAGAAATCAGCCAACACAGTGACCTGTCAGCCCAGCCTTTCTGGCCCTGCCAGACGGTTCTACAGGCCAGTCCAAACCTGTGTTTTCCCTTTTTGGGTATGAACTGCAGTGTCTGTAAATATTTCTCAATTTACTTCTGTACATCCCAATGGCACGTTTTTTTCTGTGTGGGGGCATTAACAAAGTTAGCTGGAAGTGACGTTTTCCTAATGGCTTAAACTGCTTGACTTGTGGTTTTCCCTTGCCCTGTCTATGCATAAAACCATTCACTGAGAACTGGTACAGTTTACAACAGGATGTTGAAGGCCCCCTGAAAGTGTCCCGAGAGTTATGGTTTCTGTTAACTGCACTAGACACGAAGAAACTCGATAACGGCCTCCCATGAAGCAAAAGCTAAATAAACATTTTTAAGCGCCCTGGTCATTCTCTCGTTTTGGGTTTCGGATAATGCATCCGAAGCCTATAATTTTTCAGTGCGATTCGGGCTACTAAAGGCATCTACCATTATGCACTGGCAGTTGTTTTTTTAGGTCTGGCTAGTTAGAGCCTTCTTATGTTGCTTTCTATGAACTTTCAGTGCAACAACGAGGTTTTCAAATATTACAATTAGTTACTATACAACAAACACGAGTTATTGTTTCTAAAAAATGTTATTTATCATCAGTGCCTAAAGTGTAAAAAAAAAATGGATCTGTGAACTAGGGCAATACGACAAAAGAGAGGGAGAGAGTGAGTGAATTATTGTGGAGGTATTTTTATGCCTACTAAGTGCAACATATTCTGGTAATATGTACTTTAGTGCATTTCTCTGACAACTACATATGCAATGACTTGGTCCTATTGCAAATCTAACAGATGGATAATCATGTTTATTTGATGCAATCTGGGCGAACTGGTCTTGGATTTCTTGTGTTCCGGTTCAGGGAGGACCTGGTGTAGCACGTGGAGCTGGACAGAACCTTTTGGAATTGGGTCAAGCCTGATCTGCACATGGCTGGGTCCAAACTAAGGTGGCAATGAGTTGGAATGCTGCTCCAAGCTTCTGCCCATGGTTAAAAATATAGCAAGCATTGATTCCATCTTTGTGTGTTTGATCTACCTCTCGAACTTGCAAAGGCATGCCCAGACGCGGGTCCTGTGCTCAATGTGCCACGGGAACCCAGCTACATCTGACTAACAAGCCCCTATCAGTGTGTACCTGGTCTTGGGTTGCTTGTGTCGTGCAAAACAACTATTGGTTGGAATGCTGCTCCAAACTTCTGCCAGTGAATATACTTATAGCACGCATTGCTTCTATCATCTTTGTGTGTTTCATGTACCATCTGAAGTTGCAGAGGCATGCCCAACGAGGCTCACTGGAACCAAGGTACACCTGGCTGACAAGGCCCAATCAGAGTGTAACCGGTCTTGCGTTGCTTTTGTCATCAAAAAATAACTATTAGTTGGAATGCTACGGTGAGCGATTGTCAGTGGTTAGATTTATTGCAAGCATTCCTCCCACCACCTTTTATCTTTGACCTTCAGCTTCTACCACAAAAGGTGGCAAGCTTGCAGTTGGTTACATATCATTACAAATGTGCTTGTAGGTGGAATCAGAGACAATTTTTCTTTGAAACTAAGATGGCCTTATTCAGGAAATTGGCCACACTGCTAACCAACATAATATGGGGTGCAGGTAGGCTCAGGGTAGCATTAAATACGTTATACCTGCTGTGAATAAGTGTCTCTTTTTGTGTAGTCAAGCCATGTTTTTTTATTTACTGGTATTGATGGTTTTTGAACTTTGCAGTCTGAGGCACTACAGTCAGTCCCCAGTGCATGAGCTCTGTCCCCTAAAACATAATACAATTGGCTAATCCCCAATTGACATATTTAGTTTAACAGGAAGACCATCAAGTATGAGGCAGGGAAATATACCATTGGCATATAAAGTTAAATGGCACCTGTGTACTGCAGCATTTGTTGTGCCATCCACTAGCCTGACAGAGGAAACATGGCCTCAGGAGTACCTGTGTAGCCTTGCTCCTGTAGTTGTTAAACCTACAGGCAAACCGGTCAAAACAGCCCTTATTGACATGAAAGAATCCTACTTTTCAATATTAAACTAGTTAACCCTAAGTATGCCTTATTTCCCACTAGGTAAAGTTCCTAGTATTCGAAAGTGGTACATGCAAGAATTCAATGTTGGCATGTACCTACAGTGACTAGCCCTCAAAATAGTTTTTCACTATAATGGGATGCAGCTGTCCCATGAGACAAACTAGAGTTCAGAATAATATCATAATCCTTCTGTTTCTGATTTGAGACAAGCTCCTGGAATAATTCAAACAATATTTTTAATGTCTATTAAACATACAATTCAGTGGTATAGTTAGATTTTAAATACATATTTAGGAAAGTGATGTTTTAAAAAGTTAGGCTTTGCTTAAGTCCCCAGTAGATTAATTAGCTCTGGCCTGATGGCAGATTGCCTGTCAGTGCTTTCCTGTAATAAACAGTGAAAGTTGCTCCCAGAGCAGTAATTATGGCTCAGGTCTTTTCATAGGAAGGCCTAGGTGTATGGAATATGACAGATATTAGCCCAGGAAGGACAGTTAGGGAGGGTTCATTAACCTTAAAGGGCCAAGGGTGTGGCCTGCCTATTCCTAGTTAAGTGTAACGATAAACCCAAGGAAGAGAAGCCTTTTGTTCAATAAGCCCTATGAAAGCCAGTTGGGGCACCAGCCCGGTAAAAGGGTGACCTGGTCCCAGACCCTGTTTAATGTAGCTGAAGAGGAGGGTTGTGCTCATTTTCCTAAACACAACCCTGGCTGGGACACAAGTTTTTCTCAGGAGAAGAATATTGTATTTGACTCAGAATTGTGCACAGTAGGATAGTTTGCAGTAAGGCAAATAGGATGTTCTGCAAAAGGGGGAAAGATTGTCCTGGGAACTGTTTTTCTCACTAGTTAGGAAGTCCCCCCGACCCACGGTTGCGTGAAACCTACAAAGCTGGCACCTCACCCACTGCTCATCAGAACACTCTCTGCACGTGCAGAAGAAAGGAAGAGGACTCAACCTGCTGGTTGAGAGCTGTGTGGAGACCTGGAGAGCTGGATATGCTTCCATTTGTAGCCAGGACTAAGAAGTGGGCTCTAAGGGACAGTTGACTGGCCTCCTGTGTCCTATAGAGACACAACAAGTTGCAAGAAGCTTTTTTCCTGAAGTGCAAATCTGATCAGTAGCAACTGGAAATGTACTGGTCACTGCTGGTAGCCTCTGCTGGAGTAAGTCTTGGCACCTAAGTGCTGTCTCTGAAGTCCTCTGAGCCTTACAAGTGACCAAGAGGAGCTGCTCCAGAAACTGAAAAGTTGGTAAAATGTATCCCTCTGCGCAAAATGTAATCTGTGCGCAGAGGGATACGTAGTTCTCCTCCACCTGCTTATCTAACGAGAAGCAGTCCTCCACCTGGAACAGGGGGGCTACAACCCTCTTTCGGAGGAGGGCATTCCAATCCCTACTAACGTAATCGCTCAAAATACAGGCTACCTGACTATTATGAATAGCATTATCCGCTTGGAATTTGATCAAAAAATGATCAGACCAATCCATAGGCAAAATGTCCCCAATATTGAGGACTTGATCCCCTGAAAAATTAGATCAAGTTAATGCCCTCCCATAAGTGTAGCCTTAGTCACCCACTGAAAAGGCCAAGGCCTTCGCATGATTGGAGGACATTATAATAGCCTGAATCAAGGGTTCCATTCAGCCAGAGATTGAAGTCACTCAGAATCACTAATCTACTATGAGTGGCAGCTAAGTTGGTGATTGTCCATAAAAAAAGACTAAGGGCCTGAATTAGATCATGACAGACAGGTTACTCCATCACAACAGTGACAGATGTCCTGCCCACTAAATATATATCCCATTATATCCTAGGGGATTTATACTTCGGTGTATGTGATATCCGTCACCATTGTGACAGAGTAACCCATCCCCCAGACCTAAATCCGTCCCTTGATCTGAAGTTAGAAATCTTGACCTGGAGAAGGTGCAAACATTTTACGCCCCACGTGATGACTTCATCACCCGGAAAATTTGACTTTCTTTCACATGGAGCTTCTCCTGCCAAAACCAAAGGCTTCAGTGGGACCTTGTCTATCCAGCTTTGAGAGGACTTCAACAGATACAGCCTGCAACCTTGCCTCACTGGTGCATTTCGACTTCCGTTTTGGGAGGCAAAATCATTGCCCGGGACACAGCCACTTGTTGCATCCAACACACTCTCCATCACAGTCTGCCTAAAACCTTGCCTGGGTCGTGTTCAGCTGTCAACTGTGACTACAGATTGACTCTTTTTCTTGAGGGCTTTTTCAATGTTTAAAAATTCATAACTTTGGTTCTCATTTGGTTTATGACAAAGCACTTTCATTGTTACAATTTCCAGTGACAAATGTCCAAGGACTGCCAAGCCATTTCTTAGATTCCTGTAGTTATTCATAGTGAAGATACAGTCTAGTTTAAAATGTTTTTCAAGAACATTTTATATGAGGCTCCTGAGATTGAGGGTCACACGTGTTCCACAAAATCATTTATATGAACAAGTCATACTCTTTCTTCCTCATAGTGAGACAAATCATCTTCGAACTATAATTCAGAAGTCTAAAGGTAGGTTCACTTCTTAGGAATTTACCTTTTTAATGCTTCCACAAAAACGTATTCCAGTAATCTAAAATGTTAACCATTCTCATCAAAACTAAATTCCAATACACAATTGTCATTTATAAATTGAATATTTGGTTCTCAAGATTTTCAGCTAAATGAAATGTAAACGTAAGGAATCTGCATTCTTCAGGGTATTCTAAAATTATTGTTCTAATCTTTGCTGCACCAATTACAGCATTTCTGTGATGTCCAACCCCAGATCTGGCCACTGTGCTCTCCACAAATTCATTTTCCCTTAATTTATGGAATTCCTGACCTGAATTTCCATGTTCTTTCTAACACATATATGCTGGTTAGGTTTCTTCCCGAACTGAAGTTTACATTAATAAACTCTCTGACCTTGTTTATTTTTGATGATCTAACCTTATAATAATATGCACAAATATAGGAAGCTCACTTCAATTCTTCAGGGAAGCCAGAGGACTTGCTACATAGTACATTATGTCATCAAAAGGGTGTCAAACTTGGATGTGGTTCCACAACAGTGAAATGTAGGGCAGTGAATTTATGAAGAAGAGAGGTCTTAGTCTTGATTTGACCTTAATGAAGGTTAAAGCAACCTAGATGTGAATCCTTCTTTATGTGAATAATTCAGAGCTTATCCTTGGTAGTCTGGCTCTAAGAGCAAAATCTTCCTCACAGACAGTGCATGTAGCTTATGAATAGCAGTATCAAAATCAATGTTGTATTTAACAAACAACTTACAATTTCCAAACCATTTCAGTTAAAAAGATTCATATTTAGTCATTTAAAAGACACCAAAACAACAATTTAATGATGGGATCAGAGAGTGACAAAAGTATGAAAAGGAGTCAATATAAATGTAAAAAGCCAATGCTTTTGTATGGGGTGTGTTTGACTGTGCCTTAGGCACCTTCTTCAGTCAGCCATTTATGAAGCAAGGTCAGGCAAGAATATTAATTTGATACCTAGGTGTGGGTAAAACTTGAATTATGCTGGAAAAAGCTGCATATTTTTTGATTGTGCAATTTCTCATAATTTTTGAATGGGTGACTTGTTAACACAGAAAATGTCTCGTAGGGTGACACTTTCTTTTCAAACCAGTCTCCTGCTTTTCGCTTGCAATATTTCTCATTCTAAGGGGTTGATTACGATGTCGCTCGGAAAGGCTCGAATCGGATTTGGATCTGCTGAATCCGATTCGGAACCCGTCTTTCGGACCAATTCGGAAAGCTTTCCAAGCGACTATTTGTGATGTTCGGAAAGAGTTCGGACTTTCTAACTCATTCCGGATGGCATTCGGAGGAACCGGGTTGTTTGGAGCCGACTTGTGCAGGTCAACGGATAGCATTTATGACCGAGTGATTACCATGTCAGATTCGGACAGCCTTTCCGAATCGGTTGTTCCGACACAAATCGGCTAGCGGAATCTGACTTCAGGGGCCTGTAGCAGGCCCACCTTTACCCATAGCCTTCCAAATGGGGCTCATGGGGGTACCTAAGGGACCCCTCTTTGCAACCATTCACAGTGTGGCAGACACCATGAGGTGCCTGCCACAGGGTGCACAATTTTTCCTAGCCACCCTTTTCTTCAATGCAAGCCTGTGTATTCTGTTGGAACACAGGATCCCATTGAAGTCTGTGGGGATCTGACTGAATGGTATCTATAACCATCATAATCGGTCAGTCGGACTCCCCGAATCTGATTTGGTTGGAAATCATCCTGAGACCGATTCGGTCAGAATGCTTTCCGAACTACATTGTAACCGACCCCTAAGTGTGTGCTTGCCTGGAAAACATCATGCAAGAAAACTTCAAACCATATTATGCTCTAAAAGTATACATCTTCCAAACTTTAATTGGAATTTCATGAAACAATTGCACAATTCCACACACTTTTTGTCAAAATCCACCATGAGGGCCAGGTGGGATCCTGTTGCAGCAATTGTTTAGACATGATCAGATTCCCTGGTTCCAAAGTCCAACTGAAGTTCTGAGGAGTACTACAAAAATCTTGGGATGGGAAGAATTATACAATTGTAACTTCTAAAGGGGTTGAGGCATCAGGCATAGGTTTATCACCCTTTCTGCGCTCACTGTTTACCTTCAAACTTCAAACTTTTTAGTAGCTTAGAATCCATCAGAAAGACAAGGTTCAAAACTGTGGCTCCACAAGATTAGATAACATATTTGCAAGGGGAAACAACACTTACAACGCAACTTTTACAACGCACTACCTTTACAACGAAACTTTTACAATGCAACATGCATTACAACGCATGCCATTACAACGCAACCATTACAACGCATGTCACTACAACGCATACCACTACAACACATGTCATTACAACGCATACCATTACAACGCATACCTACACTATCCAACACTTACCCTACTGTTGCACCCCCTGGAGTTAAAATAGTAATTTTTACCCCTACACTATCCAATACTTACACTACTGTTGCACCCCCTGGAGTTAGAATAGTAATTTTTACCCCTACACTATCCAACACTTACCCTACTGTTGCACCCCCCTGGAGTTAGAATAGTAATTTTTACCCCTACACTATCCAATACTTACCATACATGCAATGTAATGGTATGCATTGTAATGGTATGCGTTGTAAATGTAGTATGCGTTGTAGTGGAATGCGTTGTAAAGGTAGTTTCAAAGAATTCGTTGTAATGGCATGCGTTGTAATGGAATGCGTTGTAATGGATGTTGCGATGTAAAAAATGCGTTGTAAAGGTATGCGTTGTAAAAGTATGCGTTGTAACAACATACATCTATTTGCAAGGTATTGCTGCCTTCTTGTTTCTTGCCACTACTGTTCCCAGCATGAGAAAACAAATATTTACAAAGTTTGCATCTTCATTGAGAAACCTCAGCACCTTCTCCCAGTCCACAGCTGATTTTGGTGGTTCTTCTTTCAAAGATATCTTGGAAACTCCTTTCTGTGCAGGTCTTTATGATGCCAGTTTCCCTATTATGACGACAAGACAAAAGATGGGTGTGCTTCAGGACATCTTTTGTCTTGTAGTCATAGCTGCCGTTTCACCAACCCGGTAGCACCCCGACACAAGGAAAGATAACAAATCAAGATTAAAAGATACTAGCGGACTTCACGTCAAAAGCAGTTCATAACGTTTGGATCACGATCGAGTCACAAACATGGATGGTCCATATTGGAGATTATTTTGGCGCATTGATAGATGTTTAAGAAGTTTTTGTTTTTTAAAAAACGGGCCCGGATATAACAAAGGGGACTTGGTTTCGAGGCTTGATGTTGTAAAGGATTATGGTTAATGTAGTGAGCACATAAACACGGTCATCAGATTAGAGAATGAGAGGGGGAGAGACTACACGTGGTGGTTTGCACCAATGATTGTAGAGGCGGGGTGGTTAACACTCCTTTAAATTTGGGAGAATTAACATGGTTGCCACTTAGAAACGATGAGCGCGCAAGAGGAGGTTTAAGCACTGCAAACTCTACATGAGGTATGCACGGGGTTTGGTGGGATGACAAACCTAACAGAGGGTTCTTTGGGGAGTTGTTTTAGTTAAGTGGAGATGTTTTTAGGTTCACAGGGGTTTGCTGTTAGGATATTAGGAAGTTAGTTGTGGTAGAGTGCACGGAGCTAAGATGTTTTTGTAAACTAGGATGTATATTTTTTTTAAATTAGTATGCACGTTTACCTTAGGGGTAGATACGTGGCATATATAGAATGGTTAGATCGGGGTGAGTGAGGTGGGAGTTACGGCACGAGGGATGGAATCGGGACATTGGCACTGTTTTTAATTAGTTGGGAACCAAGTAAAATGGGAAATTATTTTATTTTATTGTATATTATGTGGGACGGCAATGCAATGTGACTTACATATACTTTTTACAACTTGTAGATACTCCTGATGTAAGTTCTTTAACCAAAATGCATTGAGTAGGATGTGAATCGAATGTGATGGAGGAAATTCAGAACAGGTTCATGCATAGGCCTGGATGGGCAATACATGAAACCAGTTACAAGCTTAAAGTTTATCAACAAATTTCACAGTTTTTGACGTGATGAAAATATGAGAGAAACTATGATGAAAAATGAAGAAAAGAAAATGGATTCAAACTGATTACTCAGGTGGAGGTGTATTAATTAGAGACACCAATTTGTATACGGCTGTGCAACCTATCTTGACCTGTGAATCTGCGGGCCACCATACTTCAAAGTTTCCCTATTATGCCATGTTAAAGTACATTTATAAGGAAGCCTAAGGGAGAAGATTTAGCTAAATCTACAGTGATTATAAAAAAGAGACAGCTCTTCAAGGTCATCCTAAAAAGACACAGCATTGCAACTGAGTAGAGGAATACCAACAGTTACGGTCATAAAGAGAACACCTGGATAAAAAAGCTTTCTCCACCAAAACTAGGGGCCTGATTTTGAGTTTGGTGATTGCGAGACATCAACAAAAATAGGCAGATGACCCATCCACACATTTAGAGTGTGTACATACTGCTACACTCTCAAAAAGGTGGATGGCACATTTGCCTATTTTTGATAGGTGTCCCCTCTTGATCTCCTAAACCCTGGACTAGCCAACAGTTGGATGATTGGGAACCTGAATTATCTAAATGGAAGATAATATAAAAACTGTGGCATTTAAACACAGGTTGATGAGCATGAACAGTCACCCACGCACACAAAGCCCTACACAGCCAAGGCCCAGGATACCTCAACAGCCGCCTCAACTTCTACGCTCCCAAACGCCAGCTTCGCTCGACCAGCCACGCCCTCGCCGCCGTCCCCCGCATCCGTAGAACCACCACAGGGGGACGGTCCTTCTCCTACCTCGCCGCCAAGACTTGGAACTCCCTCCCCACCCACCTTCGCCTGACCCAGGACCACCTCGCCTTCAGGAAGCAACTCAAGACCTGGCTGTTCGAGCAGTAACAGACCCCCCCCCCCAGCGCCTTGAGACCCTCTGGGTAAGTAGTGCGCTATATAAATTCGATGATTGATTGATTGATTGATAGATTGTGCATAAAGTTTAAGAAGCAAAGCCTTTAAAGAATCACTGTGGAAAGAGAAAAATAGAGAATCTGCATGAAGAAATCGAGGATCCCCCCTCGACCAGTTGGACTGCTTTTTTTTTCTCTACTAGTTGAAGTCTATTCAAGAGGCAGTTGGCCAGAACAAGTTACACAAACTTTGCATGATGAAGAAGGGAGCAACTAAGGACACAGACGATGAAGATCTTACCCTCCTCAGTTCAGGAATGTTTAATATTTCACAGCTTGCTCATAAGGAATGAGCAAGCCAATACAAGAGTTGATTTTATGGGTATTAAAGGGAGACCAAGTATTATGCACCTAAGAAATTATCTGAGGCCAGAATCACATTTTGTGTCCAATGTACAGCTGTAAACAAGAATAACACTCCCTAATTCTTTCACCAACAGATATGAATTTGCTAATTGGCATTTTGCCTAACGTCTTCTCTGAGCTAATAGAATTATGACTTGTCAGTTAAGAGAGCTGTATTTTACAAAGTGGTCCCTATAGAGATTGGCTGAATTCCAAGAATGCTGTTTTGCAAAATTTCTGCACAAACTCAAATTATCCACCTCTACAATATTTTCTATTTCCTGTGACTTTGAATACAAAGGCCTTGTTTCCTACATTATCAAGATGGTAGGAGAGCCCTGTCTAACTTTCTCACACAATGACTTATGGCTTCTCCCAAAGCACCTTGTTTCTAGCCCTTCTAGAATCAAATACACACACCACTTCTATGCTGCTTTGTGATATTTGGACAAGATATCAAGTTGTAAATATCGGGGTCAGATAATTAATAATTAATATCGTTGTTAAGAATATCATTCAATGGTAATATTGTTATCAGTAATACAGTAGTAAATATTATTGTTTTTTAATTATCTGAATGTATTTTAGTTCAAATATTAACTTGAAATGTTATTGTTTTTATGATTGTTAATAATGTTTTTAAACATAGTTTTTAATCTTAAGTGATTTAATATCTTAACTTTAATTCCTAATAGTAATTTATAGTGTCATAGCGGGCTTCTAGGTTTGCAGGGGTATAGACTGGTAAGTTAATTAGGTAATAATTAGTCAATTAAGAAATTATTATAATGTATTTTTTTTTTCAGAGCCCTTTTGCCTCCTTTATTGTGCTTATGATTTTCACACAGTTCGGTTATTGTTTAGTACTGTTTTCCCTTTTGACATCCTTTATTATTATTATTATTTTTTAAATGTATCTCATGACATGAGGTCAGCGTAGCAACAAGATTAAAGGAAGCACAACATTACCAAAAAAAAGAACGTAATCAACATACAGATTGAGAAAAAATAACATAGGAAGCTTACAAACTCTTAAGTCAAGATAAATTAATTATTACATATTATGAGAGTGAAGAAAAGGAAAAGAAAAACATTCCAATAACAAATGTAGCTTTGTCTAGATGGGCATGCCCCCATTTTTATATAAATACCTATACAAATTCTCCCCAGATTTTTCCAAATTTTCATATTGCCCTTTCACCCTGAATTTTGGCTAATGAATATTCCATGTTATTTGTATCCTTAACTATGGCCCACCAATCAGCAATCAATGGAGGATCTTGTGATGAACTGGGATATCAAATACCCAGCAGCGCCAGGGACACACACGCCCAAAGTCCTCTGAGTTCCCTTGCCTTGGGATACAGAGACACGGAATACTTCTAGGTGGCATCAGAGATCAAATGTATTAGCTGCAGCTAGTAGCAGAAATCCCAGCAATACAACACGGTGTACAACTCAAGAAACTGCTCAATTTTACTAAGGCGAGACATCCCTATTTATACACAAAAAGGTACATTTAAAATGCACGCCCCTGCACTAAAATTCAACCAATAGAAAATACATGACATCACACAGCATCATACAGTAAAGCTCATTTTACAGTGTCCCAACCCACAAGTTAATATTTAGGCATATCTAAATAATAATCTGGAAGGCCCGGACAAACCCTTAATTGAAAGCGTAACCCATGAAATGAAGAAAAAGTAAAGAAAAGTAGTTTCAGATAATGTGCAAGATAACAGAAACGTAAAGAAACTTAAAAGTTAACAAATGTCTTGAATGGTGATTGGGAAAGTGGATAACGATCTTGCAGGGAAATTGGCTTGGCAGGGTCAATTCCAGGTGAAAGGCCAGCTTCTGAAATTAACTCCAGCGCACAAAGAAAACCTTAGTTAATGTATACATGACCCACAAAAGGTCAGACTGCTTTGCTCGCAGACTAACTTCTGAGGCCTACGTAAAAGGCAAAACCAGATGGCAGTCACGACGCATGGCAAAAACCCATGTTTAGAAAGGAAATTCGTAAGGAAAGAAACAATTTAGATATTGTTTAGGATAAGATATGTGCAAGGAAACTAAAGGTTAACAAGGTCCTGAACAGTGATTGAAAAACTCAGACAACGATCAGCTAGTGAAACTGGTTTTGAAAAAGGTCAGTTTCAGGTGAAAAGGGTCACTCTCTCTGCAGCTCATTCAGAGTCAGAAAAACCCAAGTTAATATATGCACGACCTCAGAAGGCCAGGCCACTTGTTCGTTGGGCCTACTTCACAGGCCTACGTGAGGGCAAGACTAAAATGGAGTCAGGTTTGAGAATTACAGAACCACACTTGTGCGATCCATACTCGAGCTATAGTTAGCCTGGCACATGCCACTAAAATATTAATAAGTTCTCTAAAACTCTGATCGCATGATTGAGGACCCAGTAAGATATCTATAACCGAAAATGAAATAGGTCTTTTTAGTTTTTGAGACATAATCCTTTCCAGACCTTTCCAAAATAATGACAACGATGGACATATATAAAACATATGCATTAGATCAGCTGCGTATAAATCACATTTTGGGCATCTAGTCCTGTCACCACTTAAACTATTTGAGTTATTTATTGCCCATTTCGAGATGCGTGAAGGGGTATAATAAAGAAAGCAAATAGTTCTATATGATTGTAATCTTAGATTGGAGGAATATACTGATTTGCGAATAGTATCCATTGCGAGGGGTATTGAGTTAGCCGTGATAGTAGTCCCCAATTTCTGACTCCACCGTGTGGCTCATTTCCCACAGTCGCCTTCCTTTTGAGAGTTAATTCTTTTATATGCGAAACTAATCAATGATCTATCCTTTGCTAAGTAAAGGCATTTCCCAAATATTAGTCAGTCAGTTCATTAAGTTTAAGGTTGTGTAAGAAATAGTCTCTGATTTGATAGTATTTAAAGCACAAATTCTCTGTAACATTATTCAGTAGTTGTAGTCTGACAAATGTTGACAATCCAGTATTATCATATAAGTCCCCCAAATCTTTGATACCCAAATGTGCCCATTGCCTCCCTCCCCCATCATGAAATATTCCTGGGAGGGCTGGATTGTCCCATAGAGGTAGTTTAGGGTGATACCTCGATATTTGAAATTTATTAGTAATGAAGATGATTATAATGTATTATTAATTATTTAATTAGTTATGTAAATTGTGTAATAATTACATTTTTTGTTTTATTTTAAGTGTGGGATGCTGGGTTGTAGGAATGTAGGGTGGAAAGGTAATTAAGTAATAGTTAAGTACTAGTTAATTAACAATGACATATTTATGTATTTTTAATTATTTGATTGATTATTCATTACATAAATTATGTAATACATTTATATATTAGTTATATTTTAGGTGTGGGCTTTTGGATTTGTAGGGATATGGGGTAGGAAGTTAATTAAGTAATATTAAAGTATCAATTATTTATTAATTATTAATTATTTAATTGATAATTCATTATGTACATTAATTAATACTGATAGTTTTTTATATTTTCGTTGCAGTTTGCTATGTTTTTAGGGGCATAGGGTGGTGCATCATTTAAGTAACAATTAACAAATAATTATTAATTGTTATTTAATTAGCAAGGAGATTATCAATTATGTAAATTGTGTAATGCTTATTAATGTCGAATTTTAAGTGTGGATTTCTAGGTTTGTAGACCTATAGTGCAGAAAGTAATAAATAACAATATTTTTAAATTGATTAATATCTGTTGTTTATTTTGTTTTATATTTTTGAATTAATAATATTGTTCATATTAAGAGTTTTATATTTGCTATAAAATAATAGGCTTATTCAAATATGTAATGTGTTTGAAGTGAAGTACTTTCCTTACTGTTACACAAACTGGAGTGGGAATATTAAATGTAACCCCTCCTAATTCCAACGCTTTCCCTACTGTTGCACACTGGAGTGGGAATGGTAAATGTAACCCTTCCGAGTTCTAATGCTTTCCCTACTGTTGTACAGACTGGAGTGGAAAGAGTAAATCTTACCCCTCTGATGTCCTATGCTTTCCCTTCTGTTGCATACACTGGAGTGAGAATATTAAATGTATCCCCTTCGAAGCCCGATGCTTTCACTACTGTTGCACAGACTGGAGTGGTAATAGTAAATGCAATCCCTCCGAAGTCTAACACTCTTCCTACGTTTGCACAGATTGGAATGGAAATAGTATATATTACCTCTCCGAAGTCCAACGCTTTCCCTACTGTTGTACAGACTGCAGTGGGAATAGTAAATTTTACCCCTCTGAAGTGTAGCACTTTCCCTACTGTTGCACAGACCGGAGTGGGAATAGTAGATCTTACCCATCCGAAGTCCACTGCTTTTCCTACTGTTGACCTGTTTGGAGTCGGAATGTCAATGTAACCCCTCTGAAAGCCTATGCTTTCACTACTGTTGCATAAACTGTAGAGGGAATAGTATATCTATAATTCACAGACTTCAATACTTTTCCTAATATTTTTTAAATATATTGATTATTTTTTGATTATTTTTCAATGTTATGTTTGTTTATATATATATATATATATGTTTTTTACTTTTATAATATTTGTAGTAATTGTCTTTTCATGTATTTTATAGTTATATTTTATAGTTAATTTGGTAATTTATTTTCCATGTTGCAGTTGATTTGTATTTTTTTTATTTGGCATACATAAATATATATCTCCATATATATAGATATATAATAATCTATATATGTGTGTATGTGGATGTGTGTTTTCTACTGGTGAATTTTGACAAATACCCTGAAAATGTAATATAATGTAAAATATATATTTTAATAATAGTGTGAAACTTAAATAACTACAGTGCATCATTTAGGAATTTTGCATTACACTTCCTATGGGAAATTTCCGAGATTACGCCACTTTAAATAATGACCTGCTATTTGCAGTAAAAATTGACACCGAAACGCACCATGCACAGTAGCAATTTACTGCAAACAGAATACACCAGCTTTTGTTAAATACCCACTTGTGCCAAAAATTGATGTGAAGATGCACTATACGCTAAATATAGCTCAAAATGACCAATTTGCATTTTGAGTAATTACTCATAATTTTGTGGAATGTTGTCAAAATGTAAAGCTATTACACAAATGTTGCACATCCCTACTCTTAGTGTGGAGGAGATAGTAAATCCTTTCTATTGTACAGAATTTGTGTATACACTTGAAGAAGCCTAATCTAGATCCCCTGCTACCCGAGAACTATCGTCCCATCTCCCTCCTGCCCTGGACCGCCAAGGTCACTGAGGCACACGTGAATTCCATCTTGTCTGCCCACTTCTCTCATAATAATATTTAGACGAGAGCCAGAATGGTTTTCGTGCACAACACAGCACCGAAACTGCCCTGCTCTTTATGACTGAGCACTTGCGTACGGTGCTGGATGCAGGGCAGACAGCGGCGCTCCTCTTGTTAGATTTGAGTGCCGCGTTTGACACGGTGTCTCATGACATTTTGATGCGGCGTTTGGAGGAAGTGGGAATTGAGGGGACGGCTCTCCAATGGTTTCGCTCTTTCCTTTCGGACCGGTTTTTTAAAGTGGCTATTCCACCTGGTCAGTCCTTTTTCCATCCTTTGGGGCTGGGAGTCCCTCAGGGCTCTGCGTTGAGCCCCACTCTGTTCAACTTATATGTGAAACCGCTGACTGCAGTCGTCAGACAATGTGGCTTAACCATGACATCGTATGCCGACGACACGCAGCTGGCGGTGACACTCAGTGGGGACCCTGAGGTGAATGCTCCCAGATTCCGCGCAGGACTCATAGCCGTGGCAAACTGGATGCGCATTAACTGCTTACAGTTAAATGCCAAAAAAAACGAAGTCCTGATCCTAGGGAAGCAGGCGGAACTCTGGGGAGACCAGTGGTGGCCTCCAGAATTGGGGGTGACTCCCATCCCAGCTGCCGAAGTTAAGAACTTGGGGGTTTGGCTGGATCCTACACTCTCCTTTACCAGCCACACAAAGAAGATTGCAGCTACCTGCTATGGTATTCTGCGAGGACTGAGACCAGTCCTCAAATTCTTCGACCCCCCTACTCGGCAGCTGGTGGTCCAAGCCTCCATTCTTTCCCGGCTGGACTATGGGAGTGCGCTGCTGCTCGGAGTGAATCAGGCGGAGGCTACTAGGCTGCAAAGGGTGCAGAATGCCGCGGCGCGGGCCATTGTTGGCCTTCCTAGACGATGTTCTGTCTCTGCAGTCTTGACCTCTCTTCACTGGCTGCCGGTCAGACAGAGAATTAAATTTAAGGCTCTTTGTCTGACATTTAAGATCTTAAAACTTTCCTCTCCTCCAACTCTTGCGAATCTTGTCTTCCCCTATGTTCCTACGCGGGCTCTCAGGTCGGAATCTCTTCATCTGGCGGTTAAGACCAGGTTCAGACTGAGCAGGATGGGAGGTCGATCCTTTCGAGTTCTAGCGGCAGGATTGTGGAACTCTCTCCCTGTCCATATTCGTGCCCTGAACAGCCTGACTCTTTTCAGACGCGCCATAAAAACTTATCTGTTCCCTACTGCTGATTGATTCCCTCTTTTTTCCAGCATCGATTTGTTGTGTTGTGGCACTTGATCAGGCGCCAGGACGCCCCTTTGCTGGGGCAGCTGTGCGCCTAATAAAAGTTATTAACATAACATAACATAACATAACATGTATGGTATTAACGTGCTGCCAGTGTTGGGGAACTCAATTTGTAATGCATGTTTCATTCAGATGATAGACTCAATTTCTAACTCGCTGAAGGTTATAGATTTAGCAACACATATTACAGTTCAGGTTATTCCATACATAGTTTACAAAGGCATTATCGATCTTTCAGCTGTAGGATGTCATAGGGTTATAGCAACCATATAGAGTGGGTTATTCGCAGATTGACACTAAGGGCCTTATTACAAGTACAGCTGTCCATAGGACCGCCGTACTTGCAGTGGTGGTCTGATAACTGCCACACTGCTGGCTCACCCACAGTATTACGAGTGTGGCGGTCGGACCACTACAGGACCGCTTTGTCCTCTGGGGATCCAGGAACCAGCGGCAGTTGTGCAACATTCAGGAGAAGGAATATACTGGCAGTGCAGCTGCGGCACCACAGATCATATTTTGATTTGCCTTTCCATTGCCCTTTTCATGGTGGTGAGCCCAATGTGGAAAGGATGGCAGAGAGGAAACTAGGGGGGCCCTAAAAGGGCGCCTGTGCCGCTCATGGTCCTGGGGATGCATGCAGGGGGACACATGTTGTGCCCACCAGGAATTGTACTGTTCCTGCATGCTGTGGCATGCATAGCACTCTGTGCAGGAACGTGCTGCAGGCACTGTTACGGTGGAGGGCTGCATGTTACGCCCTCCTATGACCCTCACAGCCAATCCCCCTAAAACTGCCACAGCACCGCCCGCCATGGATTACAATCGTAATCTTGTGAGCGGGCGCGCCATGGCTTTGGTGGTCCTCCTGAGGACTACGTGATGGGTACGCCACAGGAGGACCATTAAACTCGTAATAAGGCTCAAAGTATATTGGAGCACCATTGATATTCCATTAGTGTGTTCACAGAAATTCGGATAAAAGCATAGCTCCTGTTGGATCTTGATTGCCAGAAATTATGCAATTGTGACAATTAGATCGAGTGGCAAATTTGTTATGCGTATACTCAGGCCATGTATCAGAACACAGATAAAAGACTATCTCTTGTTTTAAAAGTGAAGAGGCTACCATCAAAAATGTGAACTCCTGACATGAATTGGATGCAAGTCTATCAGGAGAATTCTAGTGTCAGGGGCTCTGGATCAAAATGATATTCAGGGGTTAGAATACACATGCAGAGGACCCAGTGGGAGCTTACTGAGTAAATCTCCTAAGGTATAATCCCCTCGAGAACCAAGGCAAGCTGAAAGAGATTGACAATTGTTAAAGTATGGTCTCTATTCTAGTCCATTCAACAGCCGTAGATTGTATTGCCTTCTCACTATTTCTAGTTTTGTATGTTTGAGTTTATCCCTAAATTGCCATATCAAGATATGCAATTTTTAGAGTTGAGGAATGAAACTAAATATAAAATATCTAATATCAGTTATTACTCTTGACTTCCCTACTCTTTTACTTTTTTGGATATATAGGAAAAGTTGGGTGGCAGACGGAGATTTGCTAAATGTATCTCCTTGTAGCTCATAATTTTCCTATTCTTCTTTCTGCCTATTGTTAGAAACGGGGGTCTTTAGTTGGCAATGGTTTGCACTTTTGTTCAAGTAGGGAACTTTGCTTTTAGTTAGGTTAAGGAAGTTGCCCCCTTTGACAACCCCTGCTCACCCCCTTGGTAGCTTGGCATGAGCAGACAGGCTTGTCCAAGAGGCAATGTGTACCCAAACACACAGTAACGCAGTGAAAACACTACAAACTGACACCACACCAGTTTAGAAAAATAGGTCATATTTATCTATACCAAAACAACAAAAATATAACATACAATAGGCAAAATATGCACTTTGCAAGAATAGCCTTAAAAATGCAGATCCTTAAAGTCAGTAGCTCCGTCCGGTGCTACTGCGGTGCTGCAAACAACCAAATCAAACAGTTTCAGTCTACCCTGTTGATGCGGAACGGCATTGGTGACTTGGAAACAGTACCTTTTAGTTCCAGCTGACCACGTCGGTGTGGGCATGTTGTGGCAATCGTGGAGCGGTACAGTGTGCTGTGTTCTCAGGTGACAATGCAGGCAATGGCTTGGTGATGGTCGTCCAGCAGCGTCGGTGCGACCAGGGTGTTGGTGTGAAGTGGGGCGGTGCACGTTGCGGTGCTGACAAGTCATGGTGCAGACGGTGGTGCCAGTCAATGGAAGCTGGTGTCGGAGGTAAGTAAACAATAAAATAAATAAAGCAAATTTCCTTGCGCGCGCTGCATTTATTTAATTGTTTACTTACCTCCGATCATCCATATTCCTGTGTTTACTACCCCCACACCCTGCCCCTCCCCGCCCCACCTAACCACCCCACGGACCTTCCTCCACGGGCCGCTACTGGTTATGATTGTATTGTGACTCATTAGGGAATAGAGCTTACTTAAAGCACACATAGGGCCCGATTCACAGAATGAACTTAAGACTCAATCCTAAACTTACTACTGTTTTGGTATTCGCAGATTGCACTTACTACTTTTGGTATTCACAGAATGAACTTACTACTTTTGACATTCACAGAATGCACTTACTACTTTTGGTATTCACAGAATGAACTTACTCATTTCGGTATTCACAGAAGTTAGGACTCCTAACTTTAGGACTCCTAAATGCTTCTGTGAATACCGAAAGTCTTAAAATTAGGATTTTTCTCAATTTAGTAGTAGTAAAGTTAGGACTCCTAACTTTAGGACTCCTAAATGCTTTCTGTGAATACCGAAAGTCCTAAAATTACGATTTTTCTCAATTTAGTAGTAGTAAAGTTAGGACTACTAACTTTAGGACTCCTAAATGCCTTCTGTGAATACCGAAAGTCTTAAAATTAGGAATTTTCTCAATTTAGTAGTAGTAAAGTTAACTTTACTACTAAAGTTAACTTTACTACTACTAAATTGAGAAAAATTCTAATTTTAAGACTTTTGGTATTCACAGAAGGCATTTAGGAGTCCTAAAGTTAGGAGTCCTAACTTTACTACTACTAAATTGAGAAAAATCGTAATTTTAAGACTTTCGGTATTCACAGAAGGCATTTAGGAGTCCTAAAGTTAGTAGTCCTAACTTCTGTGAATACCGAAATGAGTAAGTTCATTCTGTGAATACCAAAAGTAGTAAGTGCATTCTGTGAATGCCAAAAGTAGTAAGTTCATTCTGTGAATACCAAAAGTAGTAAGTTTAGGATTGAGTCTTAAGTTCATTCTGTGAATCGGGCCCATAGTGTTATTCATAGGTGGTGTCTAAGGAACATATCTCAATACATTTAAACATATTGCATTTATAGCAGAAACCAAATCTTCAATTCACTTTAAAAGGCCGGATATTGGGCACTATCGATTTGCAAAATACCTCCCATTTCGCAAATTCGAACATACCTCTTAAATATCTTGGTATCTATAATACAGTGTTGCTCTGGTAAAACTCCAAAATATCTGCAGTCCATGGGGAATGTACTCTGTTGTATTCTCTGCACTTATGTTTTACTGTATCCCTTTAAGTCCTACATTCCATTTCCCTGATGTCATCTTCCACCATGTTCTGCCCAGTCAGTTAGCTCCCTGCTTTCTGATGGGAACACCAGTTATTCTCTGTAGTGCTTAATAAATACCCATTAAGCCTTTTATCTGTCTCTCAACTTCATTTACAACACATGGCGACGATGAGCAAAGGGAGCTGGACAACTACAGAGGGAGGAGAACTCCACTGGTGAAAAAGGAACCACGCAAGTTTGATAAAAAAAAAGGAACCACGCATTTTAAGCAAAATGGAACTGTGAACAGGAAACATAAATTTCATCTGTGAATATGTCTAAAACTTAAAGAACCAAGAAAAAAGGAAGACAACGCTACCCTTAAAGACAACAAGAGAACTCTGCTTCTTTCTCAAACAACTGGTGAGTTTGAGGGAATATTTATCTGCTTATACTTTGGATTTAAATGGAACTATAACCTTGTTTGTCATGAAATTGTGAACGGCGTAGTCTTTAAAGAAGAAACGGAATTTGGATGTATACAAAGTGAACTACAACAGTGACTGACTGCATCTTTCGTTTGTCTTGGATTTATATAAAACTGTGACCTCGTTTTGTGAAAATTGTGAAAAGCGCAATCCAAACGGAAGAAACAGGATTGACTTGTGCGTTTTAGTCATACCAAACTGTAACCTCGTTTTGTGAAAATTGTGAAAAGCGCAATCCAAAGGGAAGAAACAGGATTGACTTGTGCGTTTAGTCATACCAAACTGTGACTTTGTTTTGTGAAAATTGTGAAAAGCGCAATCCAAACGGAAGAAACAAGTTTGACTTGTGCGTTTTAGTCATACCACGCACAGTGACTGTAAGCATCTTTCGAAACTAACCGGCAGAAACTAACCGGCAGAAATTGGCATCGCGCTGCGTTTTTAAAAATCCGGCTCGAGTAGAGAAACACGAGCCTACTCACCGTTAGAATCCCGTGACATCTTCCCGAACGGAGCCATTGATACTTGCAGTTAACGTCAAGCAGGAAGTAGAAGCAAGCATCGGACAGGAAAAGGAAACAAGCGTCAAGCGGCAGTGACGTAATGACGCAACGTAGCGGCCATTTTTGAAGCTGTGCGAGGTAACTAAGCAACGCACGCTGTTTTCAGTAACTTAAAAACGCGTTAAACAAACATCGCATTTGCTAGAAAAAGACACTTTCCGTGGCTAATTTTCCTGCAGACGAGTGACTGCAAACAACAAAAGAGGTGATTCAAACGGTGAGGAAATTATTTGATAAATCAAAAGTTTGCTTTTAAAGGCTCAGAGGTAACCAGAATGTCAAGTTACTAGACTATAGACTTTAGTACTTTGTGTGTTTGATGTGGAAGAGTGTCCACATCAATTAAAACTGACCACCTGTGTGTTAAAAAATAGTGCCTACAATATTTTAAAAAAAAAACAATACATTGAGAATCTGCAATTTTAGAATTTTTTTTTTTGTTTTTTTTTGTTTTTGAAATGGAGAACCTTAATGTTATTGTACCTCCCATGTTCCTACAAACTACTGGAGATCCACCCATTGAGTGGGATGAATGGATAGACATTTTCGAGAATTATATAGAAGCACTTGATGGGAAAGATTTCAGTGCAACTAGAAAAAAAGCCCTTTTATTAAGTGCATTAGGCAAAGAAGGTCAACGTTCTTTTAAATATCTTCCAGTAGGACTCAACCAAGATGGAAGGGCAATAACCAACGTCTACACAGAAGCAAAAGCTCGCATGAAAAAGCAGTATGCAAAGGAAGTAAACATCGTCATGGCGAGACATAAATTTTACACTCAACCCCAAAGGAATGAGGAATCAGTAGATCAATTTGTGGCAAGGTTACGTGAGCTGTCCATCAAATGTAGTTTCGGAGAGATGAGGGACGAAATGATACGAGATCAGTTGATAGTACAATGCCGGAATAAAAAGATGCAGGAAAAACTGTGGGCTGCAAAAAATCCTACCTTGCAAATGGCCATTGACATAGCTAAAGTAGTTGAGGAATCGAATGCATGTATGAGAGAGATGGAAAGAAAAGATAATGCTAAGGAAAATGTACAAGGGAATGGAGTTTCTTGTGTTGAACATGATGAAGTTGCTGCTGTGAACAAAAAAAGCGTAGATCTGGGTGAGAGAGGTCCGAGGAGGTTCAACAATGGGTTTTCAGGCAATGACAAGAATAGATTCCAAGGGAGAATGTGCACTAGGTGTGGGAGTACGTTCCATAGTTCAGATTTCAGGAGATGTTTTGCGATTGACAAAATGTGTAGTAAGTGTGGAAGGAAAGGGCACTTCGCCAAGATGTGTAGGGGTGCAAACGCTGATAAAGTTGCTGTTGTAGAAAACAGGGAAGAAGTGAGAGATATTATTAGTGTTGAGGGTGCCAACAAAATATTGTGTTTGGGTGAAGGTGGTGTGAACGAAGGTGAGCCTGGTAGAAGGCACAGGCCTAAAGCCCTATTCCTTATTGATAAGATAGAGATTCAGTTAATGGTTGATCCGGGGTCATTGTGGACTATTATCCCCAAAGGTATGTATTTAGAAAATTGGAAGGATGTACAACTATTTCCTAGTGATATTAGTCCCTGTGGATATCAGGGCGAGAGTATAGATGTGATCGGATTTATGGTATGTGTAATATCATTTAAGGACCGTTCTGCTAAAGGAAAGGTGTATGTAGCCAAATCAGGTCCTGCAATTTTGGGGTGGGGGCAACAGTATGACCTCGGTATAATCATCAATCCCAGGGCAGCACAACATGTGATGGTTGTGGATAGTATAACCACGGATTCAATTGTTGAAGGGATGAATGGTTTGTTCGATGAGCATATTGGAGAGTTGAGAGGTTATGTACATAAAATTGTACTGCGTGATGATGCCGTACCTATGCAACACAGGGTAAGGAAGGTTCCATTCATCGCACGTGAAGAAGTGAAGAAGATGTTGAAGGAGATGCTAGACCAGGGGGGTGATAGAACAGATTGAAACGTCACCCTGGATTTCTCCCGTAGTTATTACGAGCAAATCTGATGGAAAATTCCGTTTTTGTGTGGACCTTCGCACCCTGAACCAGAACATTGTAGTAGACAACTTTCCTTTACCGAACATCAACGAGCTGGTTCTGTCACTAAAAGGGGGAAAGTACTTCTCTAAGCTGGATCTCCGCAGCGCCTATCACCAAATAGAGCTACATCAAGACTCCAAGGCATTGACCGCTTTCATAACAACTGAGGGAATATACCAATTCACACGTATGCCTTTCGGACTTGCCTCTGCAGCTGGAGTATTTCAAAGAATGATGGGGGCTGTACTGAAGGGTGTGAACAACGTGGTGTATTTCCAAGACGATGTCTTGATATTTGGAGAGACTGTTGAAGAACACAATTTGATTTTGAAAACTGTTTTGGAGAGGATGGAACAAGCAGGATTGACTCTAAAGAAGGAGAAATGCAAATTTGCGGTGGAGGAAGTTGAATACCTTGGATATACTCTGTCTGTTGACGGGGTTAAACCCAAGAGAGATTTATTGGATTCTATCAGGAATGCACCAGCTCCGTGTGACAAAGATCAGTTGAGGTCTTTTCTCGGCCTCATTGAGTACTATGCTAAGTTTGTAAGAGATTTTGCAGAGAAAACCGAAAAGATCAAAGTGTTGTTGAGGAAAGGATGCAAGTTTGTGTGGGGTGTGGAACAAGAGGAGTGTTTTAAAAAAAATCAAGGTTGAAATTTGTGAGGCAGGCATCTTAACACCGTTCGACACTAATCGTAAGTCAGTCTTGACGGTGGATGCGAGTGCTGTGGGGGTTGGTGCGGTTTTGGCTCAAGTACATGAATCTGGACTCAAGACTGTAGCCTTTGCTTCAAGGACACTCACAACGGCTGAGAGGAATTACTCTATAATCGAGCGGGAAGCCCTAGCTGCAGCGTGGGGTTGCGAATATTATAGAATGTACTTGTGGGGGTTTAAGTTTACATTATTGACAGATCACAAACCCTTAGTTAAAATCCTTTTGCCTGGTGGGGCTGGCAAGGGTTCTGCCAGGTTAGCTAGACTCGCTGCTAGGATCCAAGAGTATTTGTACACTGTTGAGTATATTCCAGGTTGGAGGAACTGCCAAGCTGATGGACTCTCTAGACTTCCACTACCTTGGGAGATTGTAGACAAGTTAGGAGTAGAATCACTCAATTCAGAGGGCTCTGTGGCTGCTGTGGATGAGGTAGTGGATATGTGTGCTGGAGCAATTAGTAGGAGTTTGTGGAATACCTCCATGGCTAAGGATGTGGTGTTGAGTGAAGTGAAAGACCTGATCGTGAAGGGTCCAAGGAGAGAGAGTTGCTTATCCCCTGCACTTCGTCCATATTTGAAGGTTTTGGAACAATTGTCTGTCTTAGATAAAGATGTTTTCATGATTTTAATGGAAGATAAATTTATTCCTCCACAGGAAGTGAGGTTTACTCTATTTAAGTTAGCCCACGAGGGTCACCTAGGACAGTCCCTCACTAAGAGGAGAGTCAGGGAGAATTTTTGGTGGCCCGGAATGGACTCTGAAATCTCTCAGTGGGTGGAAAAATGTACAGACTGCTTGGAGAGCGAGAAGAGGCTTAAAGTCGGCAGTCATACTGGTTGCGGCTCAATAGTTGACCCAGAGTGTCTATGGCACACCATATGTCTTGATTTCATTGGCCCGTTTTACCAGTTGCGTCAAGATATGAGGTTTGGGTTAGTAGTAGTTGATGTTTCTTCAAAGTGGTTAGTAGTTAAATTCATGAAGGAGATCACTACGAACAGCACCATTGCTGTTTTAAGTGAAATTTTTAGAGAGGAAGGTTTTCCAACAAGGATTATCACCGATAATGGGACGCAACTGACCTCCCTGGAGATGGCCAATTTCTTGGGAAAGTGCGGTATTGCACACTCAAGGACCTCACTTTATAATCCCCAGGGGAATGGTATAGTTGAGAGGGCGAACCGGATGGTTAAAGGTGCGATTCAGATGGCGATTTCTTCTAGGACGGATGTGAGAGGTTTGGTTAATGACCTGGTTTGGGCCTACAGAACTACTGAAAATGGTGTGACGGGCATGATTCCTTTTAGTGTCATGAGGGGGCGTTCAGCTGGTACCAAGCTTGTTGCTGCATGGATGAAGGAGTATCTGAACGCTGACGTTTCCGGTGGCCCTGATAATCCTGACAATGTGAGTGAACCAGATGGAAGGTGTAAATTTGCAGTGAATGATTGGGTGAAAGTCAAACCTGGTCGAGTTGGTGTCGGATTGACAAAATTCAGGGGACCATTTAAGGTCAGGTCTGTCCATAAAAGGTTTGTGACTCTATTTAATGGTGAGAGTTGGAATTTGAGGCGTGTGGCTCTGTATAAGAAGGCTGAGTGTGGGGGTAATGTCCCTCCTAATGAGATTAGGGTTGGTAGAGCTCAGAGAGTGAGAGGACCTCCGTGTTACTTACGTGATTTTGTTTGCAAGTGAAGTCTCTCTCTCTAACGAAGAGCATGTGCTTAGTATTTTTGTTTTTTTTATATTTACTTCTGTTTATCTTTTCTATACGAAGGGAAGAGGATATGTTGTATTCTCTGCACTTATGTTTTACTGTATCCCTTTAAGTCCTACATTCCATTTCCCTGATGTCATCTTCCACCATGTTCTGCCCAGTCAGTTAGCTCCCTGCTTTCTGATGGGAACACCAGTTATTCTCTGTAGTGCTTAATAAATACCCATTAAGCCTTTTATCTGTCTCTCAACTTCATTTACAACATACTCCCATTAAATCTGCCTATTGATAATATATATAAAATCGGTATAATACACAATATCAAACAAAAAAAACAAAAATACATCAAAAGAATTGCGAAAGGAATGGTGAAGGGCGATTAGTGATACAGGACAGCTAAAACGGTAATCGGGTGCATAAATAATTGCAAAATGCCCTGTCATGATTTAAAACTGAGTAGGAAATGTCTAGTGTCTAGTTCCGCATAAAAATATAAACAATTCACAGCCTAGGTTGTTCAAATATAACACCTTTATTCAGTTGCACCAATTGTTAAAGAGGGTATTCGCACCATTGCGATAATCCATGTGTCTAACATATGACAAAAATCAATATTCGGTAATAGCTAAATGTGTATATCAATTTGCACATATAATTCAGCCAAAACACCAAAATTATATATGCCAGTAACACCCAGCGCTTATAAACAACGACCCCGCTGTGCGTTCCAAAACGCAGTAACCCTCCTTGGAGGAAAGAGAATGAAAAGGGAAAGTTAGAAACGTGATATGCGTAATCAGGCCAAATATAAGCGTAAAATACACTTCCTGTGTATACATTTAAATAAACCATCTTTATTGCTTATTTACCTTCTGAACTCCAGCAGAGTTGTTTTTGAGGGGGCTGAAGCTCCAGCCGCCCACAGCTTTACTTTGGCGCAAAATCTTTGAATGCAAGGCAAGGGAATTCACCTGCAAATAGCTTCACTGCAGCAGACGTTGTACCCAGTGAACTCTCACCAGCTGTCACAAGAATATAGAAAAGTTACATTTTCGTAGTACAACAAATGTATGCCTCAAACTACTTTTATTGTTCATAAGTGAATTAAACAAGGACAGGGCTTTAAGTGGGAAAAAACGGTGGGTGCTCTAAAAGGGGCAGGGCAAACCTCAAAGGGGTGTGGACTATTTAAGTAGGGGGGTGGTCAAGATAAAGATAACTAGTGTAGCAGTACCCCCTGCTCTGACAAGCCGTCAGGTCTAGGACTCAGAGTGTCATCAGATTTGGAATTCCCCGCTCAGGCTAGCTCTCTCCCCTCCTTATTACAGCAAGGCTATGCATGGATAACGCCATACACCCTCCCCAGTACCCCAAGACCGGTGTTGTCATCCTAGGAAATGCCCAGGCAGGGGTGGCTTCACGTGAGGCTGAGTGTACTAGAAGCACTGCTCCCAGACGGCAATGCAGCTTCACATGGGTGAGTTTTAATGAAGCCACCATCCCCATCAAAACATGCCACAGAGTCCTCCTACCACGTGGCTCTCCTGGCATGACGTCATGCCTTCACCTCCACTACTCAGTAGTGAGCAAAATGAGCATGCGCACATCGATGTGCATGCTGGATCACTGACATAATATCGAGGGACATAATATCGACTACCAAAAATATTGGCGACAAAATATTGACAGACAGAATATCGACTTAGTACAAAAATATCGAGTAAAAAATATTGTTTACAAAAATATAGTTTGTAAAAATATCGAATTTATTAAAAACAATGTTAAATTAAATTAATATTAAAAATTATTTACTTAAATATACTTAAAAATGCTTCAATTACCTTATAATAATTAAATAATTATTTAAAGTTATAAAAGAAAATGTTTACAATCATATTTGTTAAAACATATTTATATAGTAACATAATATAATTAAAAAACTATCCAATATTATTACCGTAGGATAGCGGAAGTGTAAAATTACTATTCCCACTCCAGAGAGTGCAACAGTAGATAAGGCCTTGGATAGCGCAGAGGTAAAAATTACTATTCCAACTCCAGAGAGTGCAACAGTAGGGAAAACGTTGGATAGCGTAGGGGTACACATTACTATTCCCACTGCAGAGGGTGCAACAGTAGGGAAAACGTTGGATAGCGTAGGGGTAAAAATTTCTATTCCCACTCCAGAGAGTGCAACAGTAGGGAAAGCTTTGGATAGAGTAGGGGTAAAAATTACTATTACCACTCCAGAGAGTGCAACAGTAGGGAAAGCGTTGGAAAGCGTAGGGGTAAAAATTACTATTCCCACTCCAAAGAGTGCAACAGTAGGGAAAGCGTTGGATAGCGTAGGGGTTAAAATTACTATTCCCACTCCAGAGAGTGCACCAGTAGGGAAAACATTGGATAGCGTAGGGGTGAAAATTACTATTCCCACTACAAAGAGTGCAACAGTAGGGAAATTGTTGGATAGCGTAGGGGTAAAAATTACTATTCCCACTCCAAAGAGTGCAACAGTAGGGAAAGTAGATACTTCATATATTATTTAAAAATCTATATATATAAATATCTATAAAAAAAATAATTAGAAGTAATTACCAATTTAATATAATATAACAATTAATTAATTACAAATACTAATTTAATTTAATCATTACAATTAGTTATCTAGTAATACTAATTAATTAAAAATTAACAATTAATTAATTAATAATTAAAAACTTACTTAACAATTAAAATCTAATAAATACCCCAAATAAATTTACATATGTAATTAGTTATAATTAAATTACTTCCCACCCTATTACCCTATAAACCCACAACCTGCTACAGAAATGAAATTAGTTAAAATAACATAATTATCAATTAATTTTTTAAGTACATTTAATTGGCAATTAAAATTTAATTAATTACAAAATAAAAATTATTTAACAATTAATTATAAACAAATACCAATAAATAAATTTACATATTTAATTAATTATAATTAAATTACTTCCCACCCTATTCCCCTATAAACCCACAACCTGCTACAGAATTAAATTACGCAAAATTTAAATAACATTAAATTAATTAATTAAATTACATTATAACATAAATAAACACTTTTAACACATAAAATGCACTATAAAAAATTCGATATTATTAAATTTTCGATATTTTTATTAACCTATATTATGTACTTCGATATTTTGACTATCTATATTTTAAAATTCGATATTACATTACTTACCTTCAAAACGATTTTGTTTTTTTGTTTTTTTTTGTTTTGGAAAACCTTTATTGACAAATCAAGGCACACAGCTATTTAGCCTTACATCCCGGAGGCTAGGCAGCATTATTAGAAGAAGGATGATCAGTGCACACAGTACATATTATAAAATCGTACCAGGTTTAGTTTAGTTTTATACTATAATGACGAAAAACCTATGAGTTAAATAACCTAAAGAAACAGCAAAACCAGTGTGAAAAGGCAAGGAATAAGTACACAAATGCGACAATACCCAACGCAGGGAAAGGCAGGGCCTTATGCCCAAAGAGTGCAACTGAGCAGTACAAAATGGATGATATCGGGAGGAAAGGAAAGCAGGATGGCAATGAAATGGTAAGTAGGTTGGAAGTAAAGGCTAGGGAGAAAGTCGTATATCCAATGGGGCAGTTTCGGGAGGGAGACAGATATCACCCCTGTACTCGTTCCAAGCCCCCCAGATCATAATCCACTTCTTGGGCTTGCCCCAGGCCACATACACCGTTTTCTCGCGAACCATACACCAATCCATGTTGGTCTTCCACAGTTCCACAGAAGGAGGCGACGGGGCGCCCCACTTCTGAGCGATGTCGAGCTTCGCCACCATGTTTCCCAAAGTGACCCATTGGGTTTGCGCATTATTGTAGTCCGTGGGGCCCCACACATTCAGTAAGCAGTGCCGGGCCTCCGCCGGCAAATCAACGCCAGTCACCTCACGCATCACCACGTGGACACGCCTCCATTAGGAGGCGATGGCGTGGCACTCCCAGATAATGTGCATGAATGTGGCCAGTTCACCACAACCATGCCTACAAAGACCGTCCACCGAGTGGCCCATATGGATCAACCGGGGGCCGGTCACATACACTCTATGCAAAATGTTTAATTGGACCAAGCGTAGTCTAGCTGGAATTGCCACTTCCTTGGGAGAAGACACCGCACACTGCCAATCCTCATCATCCAGTTCAACTCCATCACTCACCCATTGGTCTCTCACACTCAAAAGGAGGTCCGTTCGGACGTTAATCAGTTTTTTGTAAACCAATGAGATGGCACTGTCCGGCATATGACCATCCAGCACCCTGTCTTCCAGCGAGGACGACTCAGGGACCTTCTCACCCACCGGCAGCACCGCCATAAGGGCGTGTCGCAGTTGGGCATATCTAAAGAATTCCGTCGCTCCCAGCTGAAACTCCGCTTGTAAAGCGGCGAAAGACTTTATCTCACCTTTAGCCATCATGTCGTCGACCCTAGAGATACCAATAAGGTCCCACCGATCAAACCCCTTTGTGTGCCACAATTTACCCAATAGGTCTGAGTCGTAAAGCGGGGTGGCCAACGTAAGCCTCCCCTTCCATCCCTGTGCCTTTGTGACAGCCCTCCATATGTGCACAGCTGTCCTAGTGGGGCCCGTCATTCCTCCATCCAGAGATCTCGAATACAACGCCCTGAAGTACTTCCCACCATCAAGGAGCCACCGGTCCATGGCGTACCCCGGATTATCGGCCGGACCGTAGAAACCATGGTTAAGGGCGGCCAGTTGGGAGGCCCAATAGTACCGTCGGATATCAGGCAAAGCGATGCCGCCGTCATACCACGGAAGCGTCAGTTTGGTTATAGCAATACGTGGTCTGCCATCCCAGAGAAGGGTACGCTGCAAACCTTCGACCTCTCTAAAATACCCGGAGGGGACTGGGTCCTGAGTATTCTGGAGTGCATACAAGAATCTGGGCAGGGACATCATTTTGAACAACGCCGCATGTCCAAGCAGGGAAAGCGGTAGCTTCCGCCATCCCTCTACGTCGCGCCGAAGGCGTGCAAGAGGGGGAAGCAAGTTGTTCGCATAGCGTGTCCGGGCATCGGTTGAAATATAGATGCCCAGGTATTTAAACCCCTGCCTCGCGAACTGTATGGTGCAGCCCCTGGGAAGTCGCAGAGTCACACCACTCAGAACATATAAGTGAGATTTTGACCAGTTAATGACTAGGCCCGAATATCTGCCAAAGGTATGCAGCACGTCACAAACCACAATAAGGGATCTACAAGGAGAGGTGAGGTAGAGCAAAATGTCGTCCGCGTATAAAGACACGCGGTCCTCGAAGCCAGAAGACCACCGTATCCCATTGATATCAGGGTGAACCCTTAACCAAGCAGCCAGAGGTTCCAGCGCCAACGCAAATAGCAAGGGCGACAAGGGGCAACCTTGCCTGGTGCCCCTTCGAAGGGCAAAAGCTGCAGACACTCGGCCATTGACCGTAACATTGGCAAGTGGACTAGCGTACAGAAGCTTGACCCATCCAATAAAATCAGGGCCAAACCCGAACTTCGCCAGCACCGCCCACAGGTAATTCCATTCAAGGGAATCAAAAGCCATCGTCGCGTCCAGGGACGCCAAAACGGTCGGCTCCCGGAGTGTACTGATCCTTGCCATGACCGCGTGGAGCCTCCTAAGATTAAGGGCGGTATTGCAGTGAGGAATAAAGCCCGATTGGTCCGGATGGACCAAATCGCTAATCGCACCCACCAGCCGATTGGCCAGTAGTTTAGCCAGGATCTTAGGCTCGGCGTTCAACAAAGAGATAGGGCGATAGGACCGGCAGAGGTCTCTGGGCTTCCCTTCCTTGTGGATGACCTCTATGGTGGCCAGCCTCTGGTCCGGGGGGAGCTCCCCCATCTCGCGCGCCTCAAGGAACATGTTCCGTAGGGGCAGAGCAATGGCGTCAGCCTTTATTTTATAAAGCTCCACCGGGAGGCCATTAGGGCCGGGTGCCTTGCCGGACCTTAAAGAGCGTATCGCCAGTGCGACCTCATCCGCCGTTATACCTCTGTCCATGTCGTCGCGTTCAGTGTCCGACAGACACGGAAGGTCCACCTCTTCAAGAAGAGAGGCAGAGTCCGCCTCGGACATTTCAGAAGCCGAGGTATATACGGACTCAAAGTAATCGGCGAAAACCGTGACTATAGCGCTGGGGTCGGTAACGGCCAAGCCGTCCTCCCCCAGCACCTCGGGGACCACCCGGGAGGCCATCTCCTTCTTGTCAAGCCACGCGATAAGCTTGCCTGCCTTGTCCCCGACATCGTAGATCCTCCCTTGCTGTTCTCTGCCCATTGCCTTGGCAGCGTCAGTAGCAGTGGCCCGATATTCCGACTGCTTAAGTGAGAGAGCGTGGAGCAGGGCAGGCGTCGGATCAGTCTCCAATTGGGAGTCAAGGTCCTCAATCTCTGATTCCAGCCGCACCACATCCTCATCTCTACGTCTGCGCACCTCTTAAGACAGTCTTAAAGGCCTCCCATAGGGATATGGCCGACACTACCGAGCCCGTATTTTCAGAAAAGTAGAGCTCAATGGCTTTAGCCAGGTGTCCATGGGTCTTAGGGTTACGGAAGTACCACGGATTGACTGGCACCACCCTCTTAGCCACCACGATGTCACAGTCAAAGGACACCCAGACCGGGGAATGGTCCGAAATGCCCCTGGCCATCAGACGGGCCTCAGAGACGGCCGACGCGTGGGCAGCCAATGCCAGAACATAGTCAATCCTGGAGAGGCTACCATGTGCTCCGGAGTGAAAGGAGTACTGACGCTGAGCGGGATGAAGCAGTCTCCAGCAATCAATAAGCCCCATGGTATCCAAGAAGTCAGGAAGCCAGGACTGCGCGCTCCGAAGATCTCTGGATGGATGACGGTCTAAAGTCCCAGATCCAACTGCATTGAAGTCACCACCAACTATAAGCAAACCTTCAGGCAGACTCAAAATGGCGCCCCCAAGATCCTGAAACGTAGTCGTTTGCAAACCAGGGGGGACGTAAACAGAGACCAAGACCAGGGTACGCCCCTCCCACCTACCCGTGACGGCGACGTAGCGTCCCCTCTCATCGATCACACTGGATTCCACCTCAAACGGGAGTGACATGCGCACCATAATCCCCGCCCTACGGGACTCCGAGGAGAACCCTGAGTGTGCCACCATTTTGAAACCTTTCCTATTGAGTGCGTGGCACGTATTCCCAATCAGATGAGTTTCTTGTAACAGGATGACATCAGGCATGCATCTCTTAAACATTTTCAGCACCACACCTCGCTTAATACGATCACCCAGCCCATTAACATTCCAACTCAGAACATTTAACTTCTTACCCCCCATCGTCAATGTAGAGGCCCATGCCAGCCCTGCAGGGTGGCGTCGCTATAACATAATCGACAGCAGAACAGTTGCCTTGCCAAGAAGTAGGAAAAGGAGAGAAAAAGAGAACACATAGAAAACAAAGAACCCATCCGCCCCCCACCCTGCACCCCTGCATTAGAGCCCCCCCAACTAGCAGTGTGCCTGTCGCCCCAAAAACTACTCTACGAAAAGCCCCTAGAGGAGAAAGGAGGCTGACCTATCCCCCCCATTTCCCCCGTTCATAAAACAAGGATATCAGCAAAAAATACAATATTGTATAACTAACTGCCTAGGCAGACTCATCGTCCGAACATGGTCCAAAGGGACCTTCTACTCCTGAGGATCGAGGCCACCAGCCGCCCCCTCCGACTGTTCCTCGGGTTCCTCCCGGCACTGAGGCAAAGTGTACAGCCAGTCCCCGGCCACTTCAGGCATGTCGAAGAACAATGCACGGCCATCATGTTCAATACGTAATTTCGCGGGGGACAGCATGGAGTACTTCATCCCCAGCTCGCGCAGTCTGCGTTTCACGCCCGTGAAACTTTGCCTTCGCTTCTGCACCGCTTGGGTGAAGTCCGGGAAAAAGTTAACGTCAGCATTTTGGAACTTCAGCGGTCCACCTCTCCTCGATGCCTGCAGGATAGCGTCCCTGTCCCTAAAGTTGAACACCCGGGCGATGATAGGACGCGGAAGGGCCCCTAGCTTCGGGCGGCCTCTGGGCAGTCTATGAGCTCGCTCCACCGAGAAAAACTTGCTGAGGCCACCAGGGGCCAGGTGGTTCTGGACCAAGTTCTCGACAAAGAGATCGGTGGCGTCTTCCTCGGCCCCCTCCGGGACACCTACAATTCGGACGTTCTGGCGCCTGGCCCGTCCTTCAAAATCATCAAGCCTGCGGGCAAACAGCGAGTTCGCAGCTTTTAGGTCACGGACCTCCGATTGCCTGTCCGTTACGTCCGAGGTCAGGCTCGACGATTTTATATCGAGTGATTTGACCCGGTCATTAGTCTTGCCCAGATCGGCCCTGATCAAGTTGATCTCAATAGCTAGCGTGTCGACCTTGTGCGTCAGTACCTCATGTTGCTTGTGCATCTCTGCTTTGATGCCTGCAATAGCGCCCATGACGTCCCGGAGGGTTGGGGCCGAGTCGTCCGGCGACACATCCCGTTGCATGTCCTTAGGCCTCGCGGCGACACCGGGCGAACCCTTTGGGTGGGCATAACGTTCTGTGTTGGTGGACTGAGAGAAAGATGATTTTCTACTGACCGGGGGCTTCCCTCTGTCGGAATCACCTCTGCCAGCCATGTTAGGCAAGAAGCCACTACGGTTGGGAAGGCCCCTTGGCCCTTGCCGGATCACCAAATCGGCAAGCGGTAGCAGTCGTGCGCACCGTTCGGTCAGCTCCAACAATCTCCAGAGCAACACAGGTGACACTTCGAGGCGGGACAATCTCTCTCTCCCCAGACCACCGCTGTGCAGCAGCGTCGCAGTCGCCCATGCAAGCCCGGGCACTGATGACATCGTCGTCCCCAAACTTCCACACGGTGTAACTCTCCACCTAGGGAACTCGGATCTTCAATCGGAGAACGAGTCCCGTGTCAGCAGCATTTCAACAACATGTTCCCACTTCCGTGGGGCAGGATAGGCGACAGGATTAATTCGGAGGATCGGAGGGTTTTCGGAGCTCCGAGCTCACGGGGCCATCTTGGTTGCCCGCGAAGCTCCTCCTCCCCAAAACGATATTTTTGATGTCTATATTCTGTCCATTCGATATTCTGTCCAGCCTATATTTTGTACTCGATATTATGTCCATTCGATATTTTGTAGTCGATATTTTGACTGTGCACCGTGCATGCTCTCACTGCAGTCCAAGAAAAATAAAAGATAACGTACTACCTCTGCGAGGCCCAAAAATAGAGCTCGATAGAGACCCGTTTCGAGGCCCTTCTGAAAATAACTGCTGGTGCTCAGACTCGGACAGACCCGGCCCACTTAAAGCCCTGAATTGAGCCATCTACTACCATGTTACTCCGAACTCCTTATGTAATTTACTTCACTCTATTTTAAAGCACTCTGACACCTCTGGGTAAAGTACCCGCTTTATAAAAACACATAAATAAGAGGCGTCAACCTAGCAGTCGTGAATAGGATTGACTTTTTCGTGAGATCGGGGGTGGTTCGGAGCGCAGCCATTCGTAGCCCTGCCGAGTGCACACTTATCGGTTAAATAAAAATATATGTTAATAATTTCCTCTGATCCCCCACAAGCATTGCAAATTGCCATGCACATGTTGGTTGCCGTTAAGCAAAGAAAGCTGAAAGCGACGCTACTGCCATCTCTTCTTTGGTTGATAGCAGGTGAGTGACTCTGGGCTAGGTTATAGCTGGATTGATTAATATCAGGCAGAGGTTCAAGTAAGGGCGAAGTGGGCACTAAGTCTGGCACAGGAAATTGGCTCCTGTGTGAAACGTCACTTGTTAAATGTATTCCAAGCGATGCTGTAAAAATGAAATTGCTTATAAAAGTAATAAACGCACCAGCACCCAGGTGCGCAACGCCCATTGGGCGTAAATGACTTTACAACAGCTTCCCGGGCACACACACAGCCGCACCGAGTACTTCACGGGTCTTTAAAAGACCATTTACTTACTAACGAGGCTTTGTTGTTTTTCACCATTTCTTAGAGCCCCTGCATCTCCACTCTGACTATCACTGGAAGAATCACTCTCCCCCCCCCCCCCTAAAAAATGTGGCTCTAGTTGCGCCTCTGCCAGCAGCCCGAGCAAGCTCCCAACTTCAACTGCTGAGGAGGGGAACATTTTCGTTCATACATTCGGATTCTCTATTCTAGAATGTTGACGTAAAATGCAACACATATGTGACTTTAAGAACAATAATACAAAATGAGACTATATACTGAATGATACCCATAGGAAATAAAACAATGAATGCAAATATATTCATTTTAAGCATGAAAATATTGCAACTAAAGCTACCTATTACTTAATGCCCATTAGAAACAACATAGGACCACAAACATACCCTCACGCCTAATCGCTCAACCTTGATGGTATCTTCCTTTTGATGTGCACTCCTTCGCAGATCCACTTGTTCTGTCATTCAGACCTGCTTACCAGCCAAAGGTGCCTGCTGTTCTAAATCAGCATATTGTACATCACCAGAAGATTCTTTTCATACTAAGGGGTCGATTAGGATGGCGGACGGACTTTATCCGTCCGCCATCCTGTCGTGGCAAGGGACCGTCCGCCATAATGGCGGAGGTCCCGTGCGCCGAATTAGAATACACCCGCCACAGTGGCGGGTGCATCCTGCATTTTTAACATTGCGCGGGCGGTGCTGTAAGCACCGCCAGACGCAATGCTAAAAATGCATGTTGTGCGTTTCAAAGCACAACATGACAGGCACCGCGCGGTGCCTGCCATGTTGTACTTTGAAACGCAGGGGGTACCATAGGTACCCCCCATGTGCACCCCCCAGCCCCCTTCACCCTGGGGGCCCGCAACGGGCCCCCAAAGCAAAGACCGCATGCCATGCCGCCACGGAAAGGCATTCCCCAAAGCCCATCCTAATATGGCTGGCGGTGTCTGATAGACACCGCCACCATATTAGACCTTTTCCGCCACGGTCGCAAGGCGACTGCAGCGGAAAAGCGGCGGACGGTCTTTCCGTCTGCCGTGGACCCCCTAGCCATCCTAATGTGGCGGGGGGGTCATTTCAGGGAAAATGGCGGACGGATTGCCCCCGCCGGGCCGGCGGAGGCTACCGCCAGCCCGGCGGGGGCAATCCGTCCGCCATCCTAATCGACCCCTAAGCTCGAGTCCAGACGCATTCCCCACTTTTTCTCAACTTCACCACTTTACTCACGTTCCATCACTTCCTACCTTCGAGCACAGCTGTAGACCTTCCAGTTTTACTCACTGCAGTCCAAGAAAAAAAAAAGATAACGGACAACCTCTGCAAGGGCCGAAAATAGAGCCCAATAGAGACCCATTTTGAGGCCCCCTAAAAATAACTGCCGGTGCTCAGACCCAGACAGACCCCGCCCACTTAATGCCCTGAACAATGAAGTATACTGTTCTTTTACTCCAGATAAATCGTATTGTCACACAGGTGCGAAATCTGCATGTGAATGATAGACATTTCTCAATGGCGCAATTTCTGTCCTGCAGTACATATGTAAAGAATTGCGGCACCCGACATGGTTGAACTTCCGCTTTCTGGTCAGCTTGACCAGAACCTTGAACAGGATCGAAACTTAGGCCCCTGCACCCACTCAGGCTTAGGGGCGCCCCCAACCCACCAGGTTTCCACAAGCCTTTCAGACCGGCCCAATTCTGCTTAGGCCAATGAATATCTGTAAGATATGGGAGACTTGGGTGCCCATTTTTGCATTCTGCAGGGGGAGGCATCATTTTACGTTACGCCAGTTGTCCTGAATACAGTAGCTCAGAGCAGTAGAGTACCGGGTCTTCTGACACTTCATTGGCATATCTGTGCCCTTCAAAGACAGAAGCAGTTCACATAGGAGGGTTAAAATAACCCAACTGCATATGCCCATCATTAATAGAGAACTTCTTTACACTTGCATTAAATGTTGCACAGCCCCTTCTCATCTGACTTTGGTTGAGTGGCACCTGGACGTTAAGTGGAATATAAAAACTAGGGAGGGAGGGTCTCTCAAATGGGCGTGACAAATGTAATTACCGGCGTAGTTTAAAACTCATAAGCTAAAAATCTGTGCTTAACATAGTGTGCTGCCCACCTTGCATTTTGCTGTTTCTGTCATTGCATCCAGATATATGATACAACAAGGAACATCATACCTACTACAAGTGAGGACTATTGGCTTTGTCAATGGTTGTTAGTTGAATAAGATAAATAAGCAGCACCTGTGGCTTGTATACACTATTGAAAGAGCTTCCACTTAAAGCCTTCGTCATACCATGCCAATGTTGCTGCTCCTGAGTTTCAAAAAGAGAAGGGAAATTCAGAGAGAAAATTTCTCTTTTTAAAGGATTTCCCTCCCCTACAACGCTCACCTTGCATGACGTCATGACGTAACTTCTCCACTAGTAAGTAGTGAGCAGTGTAAGCACTCACACATCGATGTGCCTGCTGTCACTGCTGTCCTGAAAAAAACAGACCCTAGTGCAAGGTCTTTCCGTCCGCCGTGGACCCCCTAGCCATCCTAATGTGGCGGGGGGTCATTTCAGGGAAAATGGCGGATGGATTGCCCCCGCCGGGCCGGCGGAGGCTACCGCCAGCCCGGCGGGGGCAATCCGTCCGCCATCCTAATCGACCCCTAAGCTCGAGTCCAGACGCACTCCCCACTTTTTCTCAACTTCACCACTTTACTCACGTTCCATCACTTCCTACCTTCAAGCACAGCTGTAGACCTTCCAGTTTTACTCACTGCAGTCCAAGAATAAAAAAAGATAACGGACAACCTCTGCAAGGGTATAAAACAGATCCCGATAGAGACCCGTTTTGAGGCCCCCTTTGAAAAATTGCCGGTGCTCAGCACGATGAGACCCAGCCCACTTAAAGCCCTGAGTGGCAGCATTTTCCATGAACCATTGTCTTTTTCAGTACCACCTATAAAAATGGGCTCTCCTCTTTTTTTTGGGGGGGGAGAGCACATCATGACAAACGCTTAAATACTGAACAGATGCAGTTTGGGATGTCCCGAAATGTGAATGACATATGCATTATGCAAAGACTGGAGGAAGATGACCCTATGTCCCTCTCTGTATATTTTCTAGGTTGATGGCGTAAGCTTCGCAAGGCAAAGATCATTCTCTTTCTAGACCTAAAAATCTAGGGGGATATGTACAAGGAAGTGGCGGAGAAAGGTGTTAGCCGTTATGGCTTAATGCCTCTCTCCGTCCCTTCTGAAATGCAAGGCTTTACCTTATAGCATCTTAGCGCCAATGCAGGCACCCTTGCACCACAGTGCAAGGGTGCCTGCATGCAGGAGAGGATTGTTTATGTGTAGGACGGTGTCCCTTCCAGCACATAAACAATCCAAAAATGTCAATATGTTACTGTCATGTGTTCTGCTTCATGCAGCACACATGACAGGCACAAAATGGCCTTCCTATACATAAACAATCCATGACATTTTTCTTTTTCCATGTGTGCTGCACAAGAAAGCACAAATGGAAAAAGCAAAAACAAGGAGAAATAATGCATTTCTCCTTGTTTCGCCAACTTAAAACCAGGTTTTATCTGGTCTTAATTGTAGCACTGCCTCATATGTACGCCACCCTTGTACATAGGGGGCAGCATCAAATTTAATGAGTGTTGCAGTGGAACACCCACCACAACACCCACTGCCAACCTCTTTCACACTAACCATATCGTGAAAGGTGGCCTAATTTACAAGGCAGCATTAAGCCACATTAAGTGGCCTAATGCTGCCATGTAACTAAAAATTGCAAAAAACAGTTGATGGACAGAATGCAGAACAATGTCTTACATTCACCCCAGTACAAAGATCTGGGCCTAAATCCATCGTTTTTTTGCACTCCACACCACCCTAGGCCAGACACTGGCTATATGCAAATCAGCCTTGACCCTGTGCCTCATGGGAACAGTCTAGCCCGAACTACCAAGCCATGTCTTTCCTAGACCGGAATCAAACATCCAAGGACCGGTTTCTGGCTATCAGCCTTCTTCAGCCTGGATAGCTTGACTCCAGTGATGTGGAGAGCCTGGGACTCACGTCTGAGCATACCCAGCCCACTCGGGGTGAAAATTGCAAAAAACACAGTTGATGGACAGAATGCAGAACAATGTCTTACATTCACCCCAGTACAAAGATCTGGGCCTAAATCCATCGTTTTTTTGCACTCCACACCACCCTAGGTCAGACACTGTCTATATGCAAATCAGCCTTGACCCTGTGCCTCATGGGAACAGTCCAGCCCAAACTACCAAGCCTGGAATGCCAGAAACCGGTCCTCAGAAGCTTGTTTCCGGTCCATGGAAGACATGGCTTGGCAGTTCAGGCTGGACTGTTCCCATGAGGCACAGGGTCAGACTGATTTGCATATAGCCATGTCTGAACTGGGGTGGCAGAGTGGGCTAAAGAACGGTGATGGATTAAACCCAGATCTTTTGACTGAGTGTGAGTGTTTGATTGATTCAGATGCTCCGTCCATCACCACCCCCTTTTGTACCGCTTTTGGCCTCCATAAGTGTGGCAGGGTATGCCCAGACGTGAGTCCCTTTGCTCACTTTGCCACTGGATTCAAGCAAGCCGGGCTGAAGACAGCTGGAATGCCAGAAACTGGTCCTCGGAAGCTTGTTTCCGGTCCAGGGAAGACATGGCTTGGCAGTTCGGGCTGGACTGTTCCCATGAGGCACAGGGTCAGACTGATTTGCATATAGCCATGTCTGAACTGGGGTGGCAGAGTGGGCTAAAGAACGATGATGGATTAAACCCAGATCTTTTGACTGGGTGTTGATGTTTGATTGATTCAGATGCTCCGTCCATCACCACCCCCTTTTGTACCGCTTTTGGCCGCCATAAGTGTGGCAGGGTATGCTCAGACGTGAGTCCCTTGCTCACTTTGCCACTGGATTCAAGCAAGCCGGGCTGAACACAACTGGAATGCCAGAAACCGGTCCTCGGAAGCTTGTTTCCGGTCCAGGGAAGACATGGCTTGGCAGTTCGGGCTGGACTGTTCCCATGAGGCACAGAGTCAGACTGATTTGCATATAGCCATGTCTGAACAGGGGTGGCAGAGTGGGCTAAAGAACGGTGATGGATTAAACCCAGATCTTTTGACTGGGTGTGAGTGTTTGATTGATTCAGATGCTCCGTCCAACACCACCCTCTTTTTGTACTGCTTTTGGCCGCCATAAGTGCGGCAGGGTATGCTCAGACGTGGGCCCTTTGCTCACTTTGCCACTGGATTTAAGCAAGCCGGGCTGAAGACGGCTGGAATGCCAGAAACCGGTCCTCGGAAGCTTGTTTCCGGTCCAGGGAAGACATGGCTTGGCAGTTCGGGCTGGACTGTTCCCATGAGGCACAGGGTCAGACTGATTTGCATATAGCCATGTCTGAACTGGGGTGGCAGAGTGGGCTAAAGAACGGTGATGGATTAAACCCAGATCTTTTGACTGGGTGTGAGTGTTTGATTGATTCAGAAGCTCCGTCCATCACCACCCCCTTTTGTACCGCCATGTAACTAAGGCGCAGCCCCTATCGCCACCACAACGTTGATAGAAGTGACAGTGTGGTGGCGATAGGGGCTTGTACATATGCCCCCTAATATTTTAGAATTTATAGCAACTGCATATGTTTGTGGATGAAGTATTGAAATGTGCCATCTGACAGATATAGATATGGATTTGAGAACAATTAAGAAGGATCTTCAAAATATAAAATATGCAAGTTAATCAGAAAACGGCACTCGCACTCTCTTTAGAAACCTCAAAGCACCTGAAAGAAAGTTTGCCTTCTTGTAGGTATTCATGTTAACCAAACAGATCGAGCATTATCCCACATAAAAAATGCCCCTAGGTTTGTCTTTCTTTAACACAGACTATTAACCTCTGAAAGACACATGTGGAATTCTATGATAAATAATACATGTAGACTCACTGAACTTATATGCAAACACCAGCTGGGCCCATATTACAAACATGTTGCACTGTCACTCTGTCTTTCACTGTGTGGGCAGCACTGGTCTGCACTTCAAGGGGGGGGGTAACATCTGAAGGCAGATGCAGTAAGTGTCTGCACTCACCTGCAGGGTTTGTCTTTGGGGTTCATAGGACTCCCTTTCTCCTACAGGAGCACGCTGACTGTGTTTTGTTAGAGATAGGAGCATGTGTCCAGAGCCTATTAAAATATTACCAAGAATGCTCCGTCTTGTCCCCAACTCATTTCCCTAATAAGCCTACTATATTTGAGAGCTTAGAGGGTGACCGAAGACCGGAAAATATGGAAAGTATAAGGGCCTTTTATATTACTGCTTACATTCTGTTCCTTCTGCTGCCTGTATGACTGCTGAGACCAGAATTAGCAAGGAGAGTTGAATCTATGCCTGGTGTTACAAGTGGTGCAGGGGAGAAAAATATACAGAAAAGGAAGAATGACGGATAAAGAGAAGAATCATGTGAGAAAGACAGCAGGGGAAAGAGGAACCCTCTTGAGTAGTGGTGGTCAGAAATTGGAGCAGGAGAGTGGGGTGGGCCAAACACACACACCCATACTCTCACTTATCGACATGCACATTCACTCACACCCCATGCATTTACAAGCGAGCACACATACACCCACCATTCACAAGCACACGGCCACACACACCCATTCACACCTCATACTGACAATTAAACATGTATTCATACTTACACACACCAAGCATTAAAGAAAAACTTACCAGCAGCAGCAGCAGTGATTTCAGGTGGCAACCCTCCGAGGTTCCTCGAGGGTTGGAACTGTCGCCTCCTCTCATTGGCTGACCGTAGAGCAGCCAGTGAGAGGAGACGGCAGTCCCTTAATCATCTCAGAGTGGAATGAGGTCAATAGAACTGCTGGCCCAACCCAACTCTGTGACAAGGTGGCGCTGATTGACACTCGGCCTGGGCACTTCAGGGCTTAAAACCTAAGCCCTCAGGTTCAAAGCTATCAGTGACGCTACCTGAGGGGGAAGACCACTGATTACTTTGCTGGTGGCTGAGGTCATGCCCACAGGGCTGTGACATCTTCAACCCGTCAAAGTTCAGCTCAAGCAGCCAGGCACCAGCACATTTAGTGCGGGAAACATGGTTTACAACGCACGCGTTACAATGCTTGTCATTACAACCAATGTTTTACAATGCAAAATCCATTACAACGCATGTCATTACATCGCATAATCCATTACAACGCATTCCCCAAAGTAACGCCCCAGCGGAGTTAGAATAGTAATTGCGTTGTAATGGATTATGCGTTGTAATGACATGCGTTGTAACGACATGTGTTGTAATGGATTTTGCGATGTAAAAAATTTGTTGTAATGACACTTGTTGTAACGCGTGCGTTGTAAATTGTCATATTCATTTAGTGCATGTATAGCTCCTGGCTGCCTGACCTGAACAAACGAGTATCTGTCAGGCTGACCTTTGCTCAGACATTCTTCATGTCTCTTCTCCACCCTCAAGCACGGGTCACTGCTGCTCTTCAGTGAGATAAAAAGACAGAAAATGTAGAGTGGTGGAAGAAAGTGTGAAGAAATGCAATCAAGACAATGCAGCCTTGGTGTTTTGTTATTGTGCCATTTTGTTGTGCTGCCAGCATGTCTCCTAAGAAATGTTTTGGGGGTCTGCAATAATTTTTATGTTTAATTTTTTAGAATTTAGGCTTGGGTAGAAGGGACAGTGTCTGGGATTCTAAGAAGCAAGTCAGCAGCTGCTACCCTGGCTATGCTTATTTAATAGCCACGCACAGATCATTAATATCTCACAAAAGCACAATATTACAGCTATCACAAGTTACTCCAGTGTTTCTTTCTTGAATCTCTTCCAGCACTATGCCCCCATGAACCCCCAATGTCCAGTCGGATTTATAGGATCTCCCCAGCCTTAAGAGAGCAACAAACAAGAAGAGAAGAATGGAATGTACAACACAAATGGTTGCATGCTACTCTCCACAAATATGTGACTATGATGTTGCAATCTCAGTTACTGAGCATTCCATGTGTACATTAATCCACTAAATAAGATATCTAGAATGTGTCCATGGGGATTTATTGAGAGAGTATGGCAACAAAAGCGTGCAGCAGGATCATCTAGCTATGTGTGTTTGTTATTAGGGTTTATTGACAGTGGAGTACAAAGTGAGGCAGTGATTGCTACCAGATGAGGCCAGAAATGGAAGACATCACTGCCCCCCTGCAGCCTGTGCATGAGTCCCCCTATAGTAAATCTGTATCTGCTGTAAGTCAGAACTTTATTTAGAACATATGGGCTGCACATAATTCAGTTTGAGCAGAGTTTAGAAGAATGTTAACCAAGGATTCCACGAAATATGCATTGTGTTGGGTAAAGAGGTATTCTCTTCAAGTCTCACGTGTGAAATTGACAAGGGAAAGGGCAAGAGAAATTGATATGGAGCAGTGAAAACAGTCATAAATATCACCTTCTATTCTGAAGTATATTCCCTGTGTAGAATCCAATGTATGTTGCAGGAATAATGAAGAAATAAATGAATGGACGGAAGGACAAACCAATGGATGGATGGATGGTTGGAAGGATGCATGGATGGATGAATGGATGGATGGATGAATGGATGGATGGATGAATCATTTATACTCATAAAAGCATGGTGAGCTCACTACCGATTCATGGCTTTGCGAGTGAGAATTACTGGTGCCTAATGGAAGAAAAGCCGAATCTAAGGTAGTGTTGCAACAAGGCCAAATGTCTAACTACTTTATAAAACTATAAATGAACTGTAAAGGGTGTGAGAATGGGAGGAAGAAAATCCCATATTTTCGCTGCTAAGTAAGAAAAGGAGTGACGGACCAACCTAGCAATCCAATAGCGCTCAGGATCCAGAAGGTTTTGTAGTTCTAGATCAAAGAACTGTTGATATAATGCACCATGAACACATTATGTACAGAAAGTACAGAAGGTTAGGCCCAAGACCAGTTCTGTTTTTGTTTACAGCTACACATGCCTTTAAACAGAACCTGTTTGTGGAGAGGAAGCAAGTGGAGTCCAACAACTTGTTTGGAGACCCAAACCAATCCAAGCAATCAAGGTTTGAATAAGCTGCATGTGCTAGAGCATGTATTTGGGTGAACTCAAGTAGACCCAATGAAGACTTGAGTGACATGATTTAGGAGAAAGAAGGGGCGAAACCTTTTTAAATATTGGCAGAAATAATGTAACATACAGATATAAGTTTGGAATCATAATACCCTGTTTTTGCCTGAGGAGCATGTAAAGGTGGCGAGCCCCTACAGGTCATCCACCAGGGATTGGACCTGATGAGTGATCCAGATCCAAACGAACAACTCGATTTTGTCGCTGTTCAGTTTGGATGGTTTGCAAACATACAGGTGGAGATTGCTGTGAGTCCTGTCTCAAATACCTCATTTTTACAATCTGTATTAGAGTGATGACAAGGTTAGAACTTTGGCTCTCATTGTTAGATTAATAAAAGCAGTGACCCCAGACCCTGGAAAAGTAAATAAAGTGCACCGACAGAATAGTAATCAGCCACACCACCTACCTCTAATAAAAAAAATCATGTAGTAACAGGCACCCCATGGAACAAAATTGCCAATGATCAGTTACTAATCAATCAATTAATCAGGGGAATTGTAAGCGTGCTACTCACCCAAGAGGGTCTCAAGGCGCTTGGGGGGCGGGGGTTCCACAGTTCCATTAGTCGAAGAGCCAGGTCTTGCGCGCCTTCCTGAAGGTGTTCAGGGAGGGGGTGCGTCTGATTTCGATCGGGAGCTCGTTACTCGGCCACATAATCAGAGATGTGGCACAAGCACATGCTGCAAGGTGTACATAATATGAATGTAAGTTGCACTGTAGCATTTTAAATGGATGAGCAGAGGCTGAATGGTTGCTAAGGTGTTTGGATACTTGTGTCAAAGTCAAGGGCGCGTAACAAAGGCTGCATCCATTAACACGTTTGAGCCCCAAATAGGGCGTTTTCCAGAATACTTAGGACTGATATATTGGGATACAAAGTCGTATGACCTAAATATCGAGAACCAATATAACAAGAAGTTATGTTTATATATAGGCAATCGTAAATGTAATAGTTTTACCTCCACATCTACTTCCTTTGAAGATGTATGAATTGTAAAAGAACATATAAGTGGTGCTAAGTGTAGTAAATCTACATTAGCCTCAACATACATAGCATCACAGTATTGTGGTTCTTGGTATTTTGCCCCAAATATTCTGGTGGTATGCTCTCTTGGGTGGCCACCTAACACCATGCTATCAAAGACAGCGTGGATCTGGTCCTGGGCTTTCATATAACATCCTAATGGATTTAGATGCTTTAATTTTGGTTTGCTTTTCTAACTGATTAGACTAACATGCCTGATAACAATGATTTGTAAGTGAAAAGCTCGGACTGGAACACAATTTTCATGATTTATGTAGTAAGGTGGTAACTCTAGAACCACCCTCCTCCTCCGTCTGGAATGCCAATAATTTGTTGGCAAAGTGGTAGGTGTGCATCTTGATAAAGGTGAAAAGGTGGGCACTACAACAGTTTATATGAGTTGTGGCTGGCCTGTCATCGGTCCACCTGCATAGAATCACTAGGACATGAACAATGCATATTACAGGGAGGGTAGGACTGGGTATGTGTAGGGTTTGTGAAATGGTCAATGGAGGAAATTGAAAAGAAAATGAGTTTCAGTAGGTGAAATTGCAAAGTCATAACACAATCAGAATAAAAAAAACGAGCAAACCCAATGACTCATAACAAAATCAGAGACACTTAAGTGAGACTAGTTGGACAGTGTAGTTATAAATATTCATCATAATGCACTTTCTGCCATCCAATTTATCCCCCCCACCTGTTTTTAGAAATGAGGAGTGGCACTGTAATAATAATAATAATAATAATAATAAAAACACTTATAGAGCGCCTGGTTACACTAATGACAGTGTGTCTCCGCGCTAAGAAATGCTACAGTACCCTGAAAAGGCCGAGGTCAGGGGCCCGTAAGGGTCCAAGGCTACAAAAACCATTATTGCTTTGGAAAAAGGAAAGTTTTAAGTTTGAGTCTGAATCTTGTTTCTGAGGGCTCCATGCGCAGGTCTAACGGGAGATTGTTCCAGTGCTTACTTGCAAGAAAGCGAAAGGAGCTACCTCCCATCCTGGTCTTACGTACGCGAGGGAGCTGAAACAGCATCGCTCCAGTGGATCTGAGGTTCCAGGTGGGGTGGTGGATGGTCAAAAGGTTGCGTAGATAGCTAGGCCCTTTTCCCTGGGCAATGCGATGGGCAAAGCAAAGAGCTTTTAACTTAATGCGCTCCTCAAAAGGGAGCCAATGAAGTTTTCGTAGTGCTGTTTTACCAGAAGCCCTGCGTGGAAGATTCAATACCAGGCGGGCTGCGGCATTTTGGACACACTGTAATTGATATAGGCAATTTCTGCTTAGTCCTAAAAGAAGAGCGTTGCCATAATCCAAGTGCGGAGTAACCAGGGCATGGATAAGTGTCTGCCTGGCACTGATGGGGAGAAGATCTAAAACTTTACGGAGAGTTTTTAGGATTCCGAAACATTTACCCGTAATTTTGCTAATTTGTTGCTTAAAGGAAAGCTCCGCATCCAGCCATATTCCTAAATGTTTAACCGAGTTTGCAGGGTGGGGAAACGCGCCCAATTCTGATGGCCACCAAGCCTGCGACCAGGCAGAGGGGGATTTACCGACTATCAACAATTCTGTTTTCTAGCCATTAAGGCGTAGGCAATTGTTGTGCATCCACCCTGCCACAGAACGCATGCAGTTGGAAAAATTGATGGCATCCTCTGCCTGATTGTGGGTGAGTTTAATTATTAATTGGGTATCGTCAGCGTATGTGACGATATCCACACCAAATGTTTCCACAATATGGGCTAGAGGCTCCATATAAAGGTTAAATAGCGTGGGGCTCAAACTTGAGCCCTGTGGAACCCCATGTCTCAGTTTGTGGAGAGATGATTTGTGAGGACGGCAGTGTACCTGAAAACTTCTGTTTTCTAAAAAGAATACTATCCATTTCAGGGCTGGCCCATCTACTCCCAGATCTGAGAGGCGAGACAGCAGCGTTGAGTGCAGCACGGTGTCAAAAGCTGCACTGAAATCTAATAATACCAACGCTGCTGTCTGCCCCTCATCTGCGAGTTGTCTCAAACATTCTGTGGAGAATAGAGCCGCCGACTCAGTAGAGTGGCCTGCTCTGAACCCTGACTGCGTAGAATGGAGAAGAGAGTTCTCCTCAACAAATTTCATAAGTTGGCTATTTACTATCTTCTCCACAATCTTCCCGCAGAAGGGGAGGTGAGAGATAGGACAGAGGTTTTGTAACTGGGAAATATGTATATTAGCTTTTTTTTTCATGGGTATTACTTGTGCCATTTTCCATACATCAGGCACATAGCATTCCTGAAAAGATAGGGTAATCAAGTGTTCAATCTGCTCAATCATACAGTCGATGACTTCCTTGCAGCGATTGGGGGCAATCACATCAAGGGGGGAGCCGGACTGAATGCCGTTAATAATGTTGAGCAGGTCTGTCCTCTCAGGAACTGTAAAGTGAGTCAGATAGGCCCTTGTGGCAGAAACACTTCTCACAGCTGAGTCATTAGTCGGCGTGCTACCTGTGAAGGTAGCATGTATAGAATCCACTTTTTTAATGAAAAAATCTGCGATGTCATCGAATATTTCATTAGTGTAAATATCCTGGGCCTCAAGTCTAGTTGGGGCTGTGAGCTACTTGTAAATCAAAAAGAGTTCTTTAGTAGGATTTTTGGCAGATTCAATACGTCCTTTGAAATGAGCACCTTTGGCTGCTCTGACTCGTTTGTGATAGATTTTTAATTCCCTCTTATAGTACAGCTTATCCTCTGGATTGTAATTTTTCCTCCAGTGTCGTTCAGTGTTTTTACACTTGGCTTTGGCTTCCCTAAGTTCCTTAGAAAACCAGGGGGCACTTTTATTTTTCCTGACGGGAGGTTTGGATGTCCAGGGTGCTACTGTATCGAGAGCCCTCGACACCCATTTCTCATAATCATCCCAAGCCTTAAGCAGGGGTCGCTGGGGGGAGGAGGATCTTTAAGTAGGGCAGATTTCAAATTTTCTGGCGTGAACTTCTTCCAGTTTCTATGTTTCACAGGCCTAGTTTTAATCACATTGCAGTCCTGAGGGCCAACTTCCACTTCAAACGGAATGGTGAATTGGTCTGACCAGACAATTTGCAATGGTGTGGCAGTTTTAATTCCTTCCCAGTTGGCAAAAATAGGATCTAGAAGGTGGACACATTGATGCGACGGGGCCGTGGATTGAAGTTTAAGTGACCGAGATTTCAGTGCATCTACCACATCCTGCGCCACCTTACAATTAGGATTTTCAAAGTGAAGATTCAGATCTCCTAATACAAGAAATTTCTTATACCGAAGTGTATACTGAGTTATCAGCTCTGTCAAAAGATTGCAGAACTGTGAAGCCTTACCTGGAGGCCGGTATAAAAGGAGTCCATTAATAATGTTTTTGGGGTTAACTTTTATCGTGAAGAAACCACCTTCACAATTGGCAATGTGGTCTTTTCTAGGGTACAGTGTAGCTCACTTCTATAAATCATTGCCAATCCCCCCCTATTTGCCTTTCTCTATCAATTCTGAGCAGGCTATTTCCTGCGGGGATGGCTTCCAGGGTTTCAGGGGTAGAGGCCTCATCTAACCATGTCTCTGTTAAGAAGAGCACATCAAGATTGCCCTCTAATATCAGATCATATATCTCTAATTTGTGTTTTTTGAGGGATCTGCAGTTTAACAAAATCAGCTTCATATTTATCAGACTCCCTTCATCTTCCCCCGTCTAATGGAGTAACCACAGGTCACACAGTGTGGCATAGTAAAATCCATTAACATAGTATGGCGGCAGTTTTTATCAGCATTGGGGCGGAGGGCAAGTAGGTTGCTTCTAGTGTACCTGATTTGAGTCTTGGGGCCAGCATTTGTGGAAAAATGAGCAGGGGTAGTGGCCCCGTGCCCCGGTCTGCCGCGGACGGGCGCAGACGGGCTGGCCTTTGGCGCGCCGCCGGCGCGCCCGCTGCGCGGACGGGGAGGTGTCATCTTTTTATCCAGTGGGAGGCGGGTGGGAAGCGTCCAACTACTGGACCGCAGCCCTATTCCTTCCCCCAAGATGGCGCCCCTCGTAGCCTGCCGGCGTCAGCACCTAAATCGGCTGCACCGGTCAGGAAAAGATATCAGGGGGCCTCGGAGCAACGGAGATCTTGCACCGAGAGGTCCGTAGTGCAAGCAGCTAAAAATGCACTGTTTAAAATATGTTACACGTTTTTTAAAATTATACTGCAAACACTCAAGTAAATGTCCGTAGGCAAAGGGATAGGAGGAGAGAGCCCCCGGCTTCCGCCTCAGGGGTGAACAAAAGCAAATCTAAGCTCACTCAAAGCACCGTGGTTAAATACCTGGTCGGGCGGGCGGGAAGCGTCCAACTACTTGACCGCAGCCCTATTCCTTCCCCCAAGATGGCGCCCCTCGTAGCCTGCCGGCGTCAGCACTTAAATCGGCTGCACCGATCAGGAAAAGGGGAAGCACCCCTTACATCGGATACATCGCATCGCGCTGACATTGCAACGCGGCCATTACATCGTGCCCGTCATCACATCGCATGTCATCAGGACGCATGCAAGTACATCGCATTAGCTGATACATCGTTAATGATGACATCGAATTTTGTTCAAATGGGAAGCACATTAAAACGGGAAGCAGCGCATATGAAGCGCATATGAAGAACAATGTTTTACTTCAAAAGAACAATGTTTTAATTCAAATGGGAAGCGAGCACAAAAAAAGGACATTAAAACGGGAAGCAATGTTTTTTTAAGTAATTGCGATATGCGCACAATGACACTGCAACAACAGGTGGACTAACGGAAACATAGACAGACTTTGGTGCTGACAGACACGGTTCGCGCCGGCATATGAAGCGCATATGAAGAATGTTTACTTAATGTTTATTTAAGTAATATTTAATTAATGTTTATTTAAGTAATTGCAATATGCGCAATTTAAAGCATACAATGTTCAATATGCTCAATGTGATCAATATGATAAAATTACTTCAAATGGGAAGCGAGCACATTGCAATATGCGCACAATTACATAACAAGCAAAGCTGCGCATATAAAGCATACAATGCTCAATATGCTCAATGTTTTTTTTAAGTAATTGCGATATGCGCACAAGGACACTGCAACAACTTTTTGATTAACGGAAACATAGACAGACTTTGCACTGTAACTGTACCTTATAAGGAATAGATGTACCTTTCCCGGCCTAGCTGCGGGACACAATCTCACACAGACTGAGCAGTTCTAAGCTGAAATTTATTGTGAAAAGTGCGTCTGGCTGTGCTTCCTAGTCTATTCCAAACGCATCATATGGCACACTTGAAGTATGTGGACTGTATCTGACTCAGAACTAAGAACAATAGTTACTTAAGGTTATACGCTTCAGGAAAGTAAACATTTATTGCTTACAAATAAAAAACTTTTAACCCATTTCAAGACAGTATGTAAAATTTACGATACTAGCAACAACAAAATTGCCATTATTTCATCTAGGGCTATACCCAAACACACAGATATCCGGGTACGGGGCAATACACCATATATTTACATAAATAAAACACATACACAGTATGCAGCCTTAAAAGATACCAGTCACAGGCCTGTGTAACAAACAGATCCAGATGGTTTTCATGGTACACGAGGGTGGTGAGAGACATAATGAGTCGTTATGTACATGGGGGAGGAGAGGGTCTCCAATTGAGTTACTTTCCATCAAGGATCCGTTAGGGGGGTTTGCAGTGATGTGACTGTGTTCAATGTAAGAGTAGGTAGGGTATGTAATGGAGTTTGGATCTCCGCACGTGGTGGCCCCAATTTGACAATGGGTTCACTGAAATTGACCACCCTCGGTACCTTGTGTTCGGATATGCACAGTGGGGCCCATCTGATTCAATGTCGTGGGTGTGCCAGGTTCTTAGGTATGCACAAGGCGGCAGCGCAGTGCCACGTTAGTTAGATGCACGAGGTGCAACTTCTGTGGCAGGTCCACGAGTATGAAGGCAGTAGCTCACAGCACCAGGTCTAAGGTGTGCACATAGAGGCCCTCCGCAACATCAATTTTACAGCGCCTGATTCTTGGGTATGCACAATGTGGCCCCGCAGTGTCACGGTCGCGAGGATGCACAAGGCGACAGAATTGTGTCGGGTTCGTAGAAGGCAGCGGCTCCGTAGGGCCAGTTCTATAGCCGTGCAGGTAGTGGCCTCCAGTATCATCAATCCCAGAGCGCTAGGTTCGTGGGTGTGCATATAGTGGCTCGTCAGTGACTGGTTCCTATGCATGCACAGGTGACACCGCTGTGCCAGGTTCGTAGAAGGCAGTCGCCCCGCAGTGCCAGGTCTGTGGGTGTGCAAGCAGAGGTCCCAGAGCACCAATTCCACAGAGCCAGGTTAGTGAGTATGCGCGCAATGGTTCACGCACAGATGCAATGACTGCACCCAGGGATGACCGGGCCAAGCACAACAGTTCAAGTCCTCCCGGCGCCCTCAAACCAGCTCCCGGGCCCCCCGGTCCTCGCGCGCCGCCCTGCAGCCGTGGGAGAGCAGTAACCTAACACTACATTACGTTTCCAGCGAAGCACAGTGGAATCTCGCGGAAAACGCAGCTGCGACGTTTGCAGAGTGACGCGTGACAGAGCCTAGAAGTGGCATACGAAGAAAGAGCGGATTGTTAAAGGCATGACACAGCCTCATGCCATTCAGCACTTGTGCACATTCTCAATGCAGTCATCTCGGATCAAAAACATCCTCCCCAGGGTAAGAGGTCATGACCGGCTTCACCCAGGCATAGTCCTGCTTTTTTCTTTACTTTTTCTCTTTCCTCGGGTTTAAATCTAAGATTTTATTTTTTATGAGAATGAGACTGCACCTTATGAATACCGGGTGCCGTTGCTTGGAGGGTAGATAACTCTGTGAAACATCGCGTTGTCATGTCGCGCGATGTAATGTCGCCGATGTCATACGCGATCCTAGGCCACGGCCGCATT